>NC_137584.1:74319682-75519682 GCF_963210335.1 Falco punctatus | reverse complement strand
ATGTTAAGCCTGAGACTACATTCCCCTTGAAAGGATGTCAGCATGCTTGGTTTTTTCACCTATATGCCGAACAGACACCGAAATGGAAGTACCCTACTAATGGAATTACCAGCCACAATTAGCACCATTTCCATTTGCCCTAAATAGCCAGCGATTTCACTGTGCCCTAAATAGCCACCAATCTACCTCTTCTTAATGTTAATGAAGCACAGCAGAGCTTGCACACACAAGTATTTCTAATTCAGAGGATCCAAGGGAGTCTGCACACATCATTAACATGGGGAGCTTCATTATCAGAGGAAAGAGCCTTCCCCTGAACTTCCCCTGGCTTTATTTGAAAGAAACTAGGAGGCAATGGTCTTAATGCAAAATTAACCCTCACTTTAAACTGCTGGAAGCCTTTACAAACTGTTAAGGGGAAAAAAAAGGATGACTCATTGAAAAGGCTGTATTTTTATATGGAAGCAGGTTTCAATTAAGGAGCAATTTGCTTTAGAAATATGGCAGGATTACTGGATAGGACTTTACAGTCTGAGCCACAATTTACTGATTGTGATTGTATAAACTGTTATGTAATTTAGCTCAAGCGTATTGTGCAGAACTGCTCAACATAGATGGGCCACAAAGGATTTGTTAAACCAATCAACAACACCAAGTAGAACAAATATTAACTCTCCTGTTTATGTTTACCATTAACTTACTTATCCTAAGGGTCCATATCTGTGTATGAAGGCAGGCACTGTGCTTAGCTCTAAATGCTTTCTGTTTGATATATCTGTGCAATAATCCATTGTGATTATTTCTCTTCTAAAACAGGAAACAATATAGCATTGAACTTTGAATATTTCTATCAACAGTCTGATTTCTTGTTGGTCAAATGGAGACTAATTCCAAATTGTGACCATACTTAACACTTTATGGGTTTGATGCTGGGCCCAAACCCAGTTCATTCTATTTTAATTGCCAAGAATTAAGAATTTACAGCTGTTTTCAGTAAATGTGTGTATCTTTGTTGAGAGACCAAGAACATGATTCAAATCTGCCTTGTATTATGAACCCTTACCATCAGTGAGTTTTTGCATCCACTGGTGTTTTCAAAAATAACTAGATCTTTGTCCCTGATCTTGAATAGCCACTGTGCAATAGGCCTTCTGAATTTCAAGTAAAAGAAGAATTGAGATGATCTCTCAGGACCAGAGAGGGATCTCACTGAGAAGCTAAGATGGCTTCATTTAAAGTAGCTTTTGAGTTTGCTACCCCTGGCTTCCTAACTCCTCTCTGTTCTTAAATCAGTTCCCCAGGTCCAATAGTTTACAGGCTGGTGTTTTAAGGGAAGTTAAAATCGGATGCAAATTCTGAGCTGGAAGGTGGCCGATAAGCAAACAATTCAAACAATTCTGCAATGTAAGCACGGCAGAGACCTGCAGAGGACCCCTTTGTCACTCCACTTACCCCACATTAGACAGAGCTCTGAGGCATGCAAACTGGATCTGAAAATCTGGACACAGGTACTCTGGGCATGTTTTTACCACACCTCATTGTTCAGTTGCAGTCCTCTTCCAATTAACACCAACTTAGGACTAATAATACATTGGTTATGGCAGTGATGCCCAGCTGGCATGCCTGGCTTAGATCTATCCAGACCAAAAGAAGCATCCAACAGGCTTGCCATACTTCTCCTTGAAAGCAAAGAAAGTGTAGGGCTAGAAAATGTTGCCTCAATGCCAGATACACCTTCCTGCACCCAGAAATATCCCAGTCAATGGTCAAGCTGAAGGGGAAGGCTTGGGGAACCATCTTGTCATGTATACTCATGAGCCTGTGCAGGATCTGGCTTTGCTGTGAATACCTCAGGCTGCAGGGCAAAGGCAAAGGGGTCCTCCACTAGGAACCAAATTTCTCATGGCTGTTGTGGTGAGATGTCTCAGATGCCAGAAGTATAGCACAGTAGGTGTTCAGTCTCAGAAGTTTAGCTGATGTGTTGGTTAACTGAACAGTCAGCAGCCAATGATTTAATACTTTCCTTGCACATTCTGCCACAGGAGCCCTGACAAGGTTGGGTTATGAGGCCAAGTGAGCACGTAAACTGCCCCATGTGTGCATACAGTCATGTACACAGGAAGGATGCACAACCCGAGAGCAACTAAGCATGTGCACATCGAGGGGAGAAGTGTGGTTGTAAGGGTGTTTCAGAGCAGGTGGGTGTTCATCTGAAGGCACCACAGTAAGTAAATATCAAAGGAAAAACAACACTAGAGTAAACATTTGAACTCTCTTCAAGACTCAAAGACACGGAGGTAGGGGGTACGCTGTTCTTTTCACACTAACCCATCAGCAGTGGCTGGGTTTGCAGCAACTGAATGCATGCACTACAGGAGAGGATATTAGACCAGATTTAAGAATTAAGGCTATAAAGAAGAAAGTTAATCTTTTCCTCTGCAGCAGACTAGAGGAGTGGGAAGCAATAAAAGGCTTGAACTACAAGAGTGGTGCTAAGCAAGTCCCAGGTTTCTGCGGTGAGAAGGGGAAAGCAAATGAAAAGGAACAAGAGGCAAACTTCCTTCTGGTATGCGCAGCCGTGAAGTGTTTGGAGTCCCCTTTGCCGCAAGGTGCTGCCTGGCAGCCGATTATTCTAATGCTCTCCTCTTGTAAAAATTATGCATAATGTGAAGAAACTTTTAAAGTCACTTAATCATGTTATGACAATTTTTTAATGAAAATTTGTTTTAATATTAATAGAGATTCATAGTTTCATGATAATATGGGTAGCAGTGGCATTTGGAACAGCCGTATCTAGCCTGCAGCCATGCTGTGCTATGCCATGGCATAAGCTGTTCTTCAGACTACTCAATAACTTTCTCACATATAAATTTATAAAGACTTTTATAAGCTTCAATTACATTTTTAAAAGACATAAAACCTCTCTTTAAAGGGTGCTTACGTGACACATTAGTTTAACTTTCAACTGGACTTCGCGAAGAAGGCTTTTGTTACAGCAATGCAAGCTTGGAAACGGATTTCAATTTCCCTGGAAGTTTTTAGTGTGAAGGAGTTGAGGACAGACAGTCAAGAAATGCTCAAGGTACTTGTTCTCTTAAAAAAAGGAAAAGAAAAAAAAAGGCTTCTAGGGGTTTCCACTAACAAAAAACTCTTTTTTTTATTCCCAAACATATGTTGGGGGGGGGGGGGGGGGGGGGAAGTGCCAATACACTACATGCATTCTGGTCAATTAACCAGCACAAAGATTAAGAGTCAATTACCCACATTGTAACTTAAATAATTAAAATGGTCCCAGACATGATTTTAGCTTGCGCCAACTAGCCCTGTCCCAGACATCTCCCAGGCAGGCAATCTTGCCTAAAAGGTACTGCTGACGCAATTTCCCTGATGTTTTGCAGGCTGAGAAGGTTAATAACACAGCCATGGCCAAGCCTTGCTAGTTGCCCTCAGGGTCAGGGAATGAGCCTGAGGATGCTGGGATAGAGGTTGCCATGCTAGGGCTTTCCTCAACATCCATTACCTGCCTCAGCTTTTAAGATTTTTGGAGCTGGAGTCCATTCCTGAAACTCAGGGGAAGCAAAAAAAAAAAACCATCACTGCAAGCCCCTCACATTTTTGTGTTGAGGAACACAGAGAATGAACTGCTCCAGACCAAGAGACGGCACAGGAGATGGGGCTGTTTTACTGCTATTGCCTGCAACCTTTTCCTTGTACAGTGTGACTTCATACTGAAATGAGGATACTCTTGTGCTATCACTTTGGCCTGATGATCAGCAAATGTGGATTCAGTGCTTAAGGCTTGGACTCAGAGGCTTTTAATCTCTTTTTCACCCCTCGTTTTGATAGCACCCCTGTTTTACCAACTACAGAGCTTAACACAAATGGTAAGTACAAGCAGCAGGTTGCAAATCTGACAGGTTCCATATTCCAGGGCCTGGCAGAACACAACAGAAAAATTTCTTCCGGAGTGATCTTTAATTCTTTGCTCATCAGAAACTAAAGGCAGCCAAGCCACAGTACTTTTATCTTTTTACTGAGGTTAGGTGAATCCCAGAGACATCAGTTTTAGGAATATTTTCCTGTCACCCATCTATCTTTATTCTCTCTGCTCAAACTCTGCCAATTGCTCCTAGTCATGTTTTGTTGTATTAATCCTAAAATATTCCCTTTTTATTGTGAACACTCTTCAAATACATATGGACCAAATTCAGACTTTCTTCTTCTTTCCCCACCCCCTCATCCTCTCGTCATGCTGTGGGTATTTTATTCATTGACTTTTATTCTTCAATCCTTTCATCTCCTTTCATTCCCCACCCTGCTCCTCTACCAGGTCCATTTTGGAGCACTGTCCACATGACCAACGCCTCCCTGACTCACTGCATTTTCTTGGCTGCATGCTGACAGTCTTTCAACTTAACGTGACAGTGATTTGGCTGGTAAGAACTACTCAGGAGAGAGGATCTGGAAGCAGCACAGAGAGGATACTCACAACTGAGAGGGCTACTCTGTTAACTACATAGTCCTCCAGAGGACAGGCTAACAGCTGGCTTCTGCTACTCGGACTGCCAAGTATCTTTGATGTAAGTTGACTCCCAGCTCATGCAGATGAATAATAAAGAAGGGGAAAAATGGTACTTGCTTGAGAGAAAAGGTCAATTGAGAAGTCATTGGTACGACTAAACTAAAACTCTTAAGCAATTTACTGCGAAGACAATATCTAGGTCAGGGCTCAAACATTTCCAGAGTTAACAACAATGGTGTAGATTAAATCCTATTTGTACTTGCTTCTTAACCACCTTTTGATACAAGCAGCAACAAGGTGTATTGAATACATTATTGATTATGAATTATTAATGTTTACATTGTGGCAGTATCCAAAAGGACTCAAATCACACTACAGGCAATGTTATGAGAAGCTCTGTCCACCCACACAGCCTCGACCCAAAGACCTGGTGGTCCATATAATCAAGGTAAAAGCAGACTAGAAAGGGAATTGCTTTGCCTAAGACATTATGGTTAACTGGTCCAGAAAGACATCTAACACAGTTGTAGTTTGTCTTCTACCCAGCAACCTTTTTGTTAAATTAGAATGAATCCCAGCTCTTAATTTATTGTGGAGTTTTGTTTTCATTATGAGAAAGAGTAATCACATGCAAAACCTGCAGGTAGCTGAAAGCCTTATAGTTTTCCCCTTTGAAGAAGGATGCTTTTTTTTTTTTTTTTTCCTATTTGGGAAGGTGGCTTTTTTCCTCTTTCTTCTGAAACATAATTCAGAAATGAATTATTATCAGCCCTCTGACAGAGCACTTTAGGATTTCTGCCTGTATACTACTGACCTGAAACAGCCAAAAATGGATAATGGTTCAGACTTGTACTTCAAAAAGAAAGTGAAATGTTAAGCAGGGCACTGGGAAGGGAAGATAAGCATGGGAAGAAAAGCAGGAGGGATGTTTAGATCATTAAAAGCCTTTTCCACCCCTTTTTTTTATGCCAGGAATTCGCAAGTGTCCTCCCTGGGTAACAGAACTGGTGATAGTACTTGGCTGAACAGATTTCACCACTGGATCCCTTTAGGTACTAGCTGCTCAAAGGCAGGAACAAGTCCAGCTTGAACAAACAAGTGCAGCAACAGAAGTGAGCTGGAACATCCACTGGGAGCCGTAAAACCATCAAAGCTATTGGGAAAGACCTGGCTGCATCGCAGGGCTGGGTTATTACAGAGGTGGGATATAGGGCAGTGCCAGTAGAACTCACCAAAACCATTTGCTATCCTTCTGGAAATGAAAACCAATATTCAAAAGTATCATTCTGTTTCAAACTTCTAGTAGTCTAGTAGTCATAATTGACAGGGAGTCTGAAGAGATACCAGGAAGGAGGATATGTACCCTACATCATAAGATGTGTTTATATCTACACAGATAGATGGATCTTCTCCAATAAAACTGTGCCTCATCTACTCATAGATTCTGTAAGCACTCAGACACAGACCTGTGGCTACACCTCCCCTGGTAAGCTGGCCATCCCCATTGCCTGTCTTCCAGCCTTGAGACTAGCTAGCATGGCCTGGTCACATCATACAAACTCCTTCAGCCTCCAAAACAGCATAGGGACATCTACATTGCCCTAATAGAAACAGTTCCTTGGGTCACGCTGATCTCTTGTGCTCATGAATTGCTTGGGAATGGGATAGCTGTCCTGGGCCAAAACAGGCCAGGGACCATTATGAGCCTTCAACAGTACAAACAGCCAAAACTGGAAAGCATTCAAGACGAAGTCAAAAAAAGAGACAGACTGTGCTTACATGTATGTATTAATGTACAGAGTGCATATGCTCCCTGTGCTTGCAGAAGTCTTATTTCCCCAGAAGCCAGTGTAGAGGACAGGCAGAGGAAAATTCTGTCATTTAGTCTAGGACTGAGACACCCAAGTGCCTACTGATGTTTAAATATGCGTTCAGTGACTAAGTGCCCATTACAGACACTACCATCATAGTAAGTCCAGTCAGTAGAAGCCCAAAGGGCAATTCAGCTGACCAACCCTAAGAGAAAAGTTAGAGAAATAGAGGCATCTAGTCCTGCTTAAAATGTCCCAAGCTATCAAAACCTTTGGTGAGAGATGCCAGATCTGACAGTGTCTCCAGGAGATCCTTGCCCTTCTGCCACAGAATGACAAGCCAAGGGAGATCTCAGAGGGCATTTTAAATGGCACTATATGTCTCTCCATGGGCAACCAAATGAAGGACCCAGGTTTCCATCACCTCTAGTGGGACACATTGTCCATGTCTATGTGGGGACCACACATGTTCTTCAGGACAGTATGTTTATATGTCTTCAAGCCAATTTGAATTCACTCATACTAAGCTTCTGGCTCACCTGCCAAATCTTAACAGTAATTTTTGATCGCTGAATAAGTTCATCACAGATTTACTGTAGTCCCTTTCACTCATAAAGTGATTTGCTCTTTTGTGCTTTGGCTTCCTGTATTATGATTGAGACAACAAATAGGTTTTCATTCCCATCTGTGAACTTTGGTATTATCATAAGTGCCCGTTGAAATCAAGTGAAAATTGGCATCTTAACTCTGGAAAAGCAATTACCTCGTTGCCAAAACTGTTCTGCCACTCTCAATAACAGAAGTTTATTCTTGAGTTTCATATCTCCCTTGTATCATTGTCTGATCCCGTCATGTTGATAGGAAACCATAAATGTATAGACTGAAACAAGTTGCTTAGCTTGTGAGCCTGAGTCAGTATTAATAAGGTTTGATGATCTGAATTGACTGAATTCAACTTGCAGCAAGCAAAGAACAGCAAAATGAAAGATCAGAAGGTCCTGATGAGGTGAGTAAGAAAGGCATGGATGTTCTAACAGAGCAACAGAAACATACCTACTGGAGAGCTTTCTTTTAATTTAATACACCATGAACTTAGTATATCTTCTATATAATATAGGTATTCATTGCATGACAGCTGGGACAATGAAACCATCAAATGTCAAATTCAGTTTTAGTAGAAAACATAATACATGAATCTGATGAAAATATCATAACAGTGAAATCAGATGGCAAATATTTTCTGCTTAAGAGATGAAAACCTATCCCTATTCATGACCACTTATTCTTTGGAAGCATTTGAGGAAATCTCTCACAGTGAGCATAAAAGGAAACACTCTCAGAACTTCACTTAAAATCTAATTAAATTAAAAGTTTTTTTTTAAATATTGTATCTTATCAACTGAAGTGTTTCTCTCACATTTTGTCGGTCACCACTCAGAAAATCTTGGCAAAGTTTGCAATTCACCCACTAGATGTCTGGGTGTCTGGGGACTGGTTATCAATCTCACTTTAAGCCTAAGTCCCCACCTTGAGCTGGATTCTTATTTCTGCAAGGGTCACTTTATATCCCCCTGGTAATCTGAATAACAAAATGGCAAAACATCACAGCCTCCACTTAAAGGTCCACTTAACACTGCCAGAATTGCACAGGAATCAAGACTACAGATAGGATACCAAGGTAAGAAATGTAAGCAGCTTGCTGAGAACATCAGAAAAATATTGAACTTGGGCAACCCATATCTAAATTCATAAATAAATTAAACCACAGACTGCTCTTTGGCCTGAAGGCCAATGGCATACATAATTCTTATAGCTGTCCATGCAGTTCCCTCCCAAAACCATGGAGCCCCCATCCAAATTGCCAGTTGGGAATGGTCCTTCTGCTGCCTCTCAAACCCTGCCTGAGATCTGTCTGGGTGGGAACAAGTAGCCAGAACCAAACCAGTGCCAGAGACCATGTGAACAACAAACCCAGACTAATGTATGCCAGTGCTCAGGATTTTGACCTAGTTTAGGACCCAGCAGAGGGGCAAGAGTCCTGGGACTGTGTTGAGACCCAGCAGCCCTCTCAATATAGAACATACCAAGCAACACTCATACCAGATTTTCAGAAGGGGCATGGTTACTTACATGTGAAGAGACATACGGTGGATAACAAGGTCACTGCCACAAACACTGCCACCAGAATCTTGACTGAAGTTGGCACTGGCTGTACAAGACAGTGCAAGGATATCTGTAGAAGGGAGGAGGTGACTTCCTTTCTGCCCCGTGACAGAGCCATCGAGATCCTCAAGGATGGCAGAGTGAGGAAAGGGGAAGGACACTTGGAAAGGTGAGTTGATGAAGGTCAGACCCTCAGCTCTCACTGTGAATCCACCTGGGGGGAACAAGCGGCATTTCAGAAACAGAGACTGACCTTCTCAAGTAACAAGCCTGGAGACATCTCTGGAGAAAAAGAGACTAGCTTCATTCCACATTCACTCTGGAAAAATGTCTGCTGAGTCAACAAGAAGGGGAGATTCAGGAAAATAAATAAACAAACATAAATAAATAAAGAACGAAAGATGGCTGTAGGAATTGCCACTGCTTTCTTATGACCAGGTCCAACCTGTCCAGTGCCCTCAGATCCAAGTGCTTCTCCTGGCCCTACCAACATCTCCTCAGTGACTCCAAATGTTTCTTCACAAGTCCCAATGCCAAAATTTACAGTCTCCAAAACAGCAATTCTTATAGATCTCTTCTGCCTTATTTATAAGACAAAATCTTTAGAGATAAGGACTGTTTACATGCCTGTAAATATACTTGTGTGCATGTACTGCACCTGGCACAATAAATTCTTGGTTGAAAAGTGTGTCTGAAGGATCTTCTCATTACTGTAACATGGGTAACTACAAAAATGAGGAATGGTCATGTGGGCTGCAGCACAGGGAGTTTTTGAACATATTAGTATTTCCAGAAATGACAGAAAATCATTGCCTCATGGACCATAACAAGTCAGCTTTGGCATGGGTGTTCATGCACCACTATCTGACTATCGTATTCTCAACTGTAGCCTCTCTAAAGTCAGATTTTAGTATTCCTCCTGTTCTTTGATCTCAACTCTTGAAGTCTTTTTTTCTGTTATGTTATTGTAGGACAGTATTCATTTATATATAAATATATTTAAGAGGTAATTGCAGTTGAAACATTCTTCAAAGAGCCTTTGGGTACCTCTTTAAAGCTCAAAAGGATGCTTAGTTTACACATTATCTCAGGCAAATTCATCTAAGGTTTAGGCTGGCCTGAGGTAGGAGTTTGGTGAAATTCTGTGAGGTTGTTATAGCTATTAAATAAATCATCCATCTTGAAATTGTACTTCCCAGAATGAAGAAGCAGAAACAAGTTAGTGTATAAAAAACAATTCCACTGAGAAAATGAAACCAGCACAAAAATAAGGCTACCTTTGTCTTCAAAATACATGTGATATGTGGCTTCAGCTAAGCGATGAAGCTATTTCCAAGGAAGATTGGAGAGAACCTGCAACCTCAACCTAAGCAGAGCAGAGCAGCTAAACGAGCTGGTTCAGCCCACCCATAATGCCAGCAAAATGCACACACTAAAGAGGGTGAGTATGTTGAGGACTGATTGTTATGCAAATCTTTCCAATCCCAGCTCAGGGATATTCTCAGTGCATCTGAGCTGCACACCTAGCACAACATTTATCTTGCATCTGCATATTGTCACCTTATGCCCAACCTCCCTGCAAACAGGGAGCCATTATCCATCTGTTCCAGTTGGGGAAGTGAAACAGAGAGAGTGACACTGTTGAAAACTATTAATACAGTGAAACCTAAGGACAGCAGGTATGCAAATACCTCAAAACCTAGCTTTTGGTAATTCACCTATAGCAAACATAGTGACAAGATCACAGAATTAAAACTGGGCCAGTATTCTTTGTCATTATACGGTGCTTTTTTGTGGCATTCAGCTGAAATATCTATCAATGGTTGTCTGTGGAAACTGTGAACTTCTAAACATCTAAATCTGAAATGGAAGGAAGCCAGGGACTGAGGAAAGCCTGCGAAATAAGTGTAAATCAGACTCACCCTGCCCTTGGTAACAGCCAGAACAAGTCCTGATCGCTGTGCAAGTGTTCACATCAAAGTTCCTGAAGGTTGTGTTGGAGACAAATACCTGGTATCTTTTGGGAGTTTTTAGTCCTGCTGACATACATGTCCTGTCCTGCAATGAAGAAACGCAGAGCACTGGGAAACGTATCACCATGCGAATCTCCAAGTCTAATGAGTCCAGGATACAGCAGCTGGCACACAAGGATGTGACTGCACTCAAGTCAATGGTTGTGGGGCAATGTATGCTGATTGAAGGACAGATCTAAGCTATGGCTTTGCAAATTCTGACAAGTAACATCTGCTTAATTCACCATTTGCAGTATGTGATAGTATTACATTCAGGGCAGTGATTGCCTTGTTTGTTTTGTCCGGGCGGTTGCACAGTAGTTAAGGCTGGACATTTGAAGGGAAAGAAAACTGCACATTCCCTGGGAATAAAGAATTCACCTGGAAGGCAGAGTAAGCATATTTTTTTACAGCCCCTTTTACTTTACCTTGTCTTGTCCAGTAGGCAGGAAATTTTCTTGTTCTACAAAGCTAATAATTCTAATTTCTGTCCTAAGGAAAACCTGACTGCTATGATTTAAAGCCCTTTTATGTGATTGGGAATGGGGTGGGGAAGCATTTAAGCTAGGCTCTCCTTAAAGTTCTAGTTGACTTCAGGGTCCATCGGAGTAACAACAAGTGGAAAGGAAGAGCAAAACCCACAAGTGATGGGAAACAGAACAGAAAAACTAGATTTTGTGGTGACTGTCAGCTGGGATACAGGGGAAGTGTGCATCTCTCTGCCAGTTTATCTTGGAGACAGGCTGGGAAGGATGTACTTAGAGCTAGTGGGTAGCCTGGAAGAGGAAGGGCCAGCAGGACTGTGTGATACTGTTTCTGAGGCCAATAAACACTTTTGTAGAACAACTCTCAAAAGCCGTGGTAGAGAATCAGTTGAGAAATCCACCCTCTGTGAAAGCATTCTCTTTAATTGGAAACATAGAATGAAATGGACTTTTATAAATAGATCATTAATTCAGAGAGATGTTGTTATCTTCAGTCTCATTAAGAGACAGTAGTTCCATCACCTTTTTTTACTTTGAGGTCAAAACATCTGGGGTCACAGTCCTGGTCCTTGGGCCATCTTATTCCAAGTCACTGCTAAGCTGAAATCCCTGGCTTCTGGTAATAAATCAGTCAGAAAGACTCTATTGGTTTTTTGCTTACACTTGCCTGGTTTTCCATTCCACCCTCCTTTTTCTCTGTCTCTTTTTTTTTTTTTTTTTTTAGTAGCTAATTTATTTTATGTAAATAAATGGCAAACAGAAGAAAGAGGTGAGATGACAGTTCCTCCCTGTTGTGTGTCACCTGTCTCAGACATCCTGCTTTTTCAGGAAGAAATGCTTCTCCTCAAATGGCTCCACAAGGACTATGAGCTGCTTTATGGAAGCATGGAAGAGGCTTGCTGAATGTCAAGGAAGCTAACAAAAGTCTTCTTCTTGGCTTTTACAGGCCCTGGATTTACCCCTGCAACTAACGTTTTAATTGATCAAAGCCCCAGTTTTTAAATGCCCTGATATGTCCAGAAAACAATCTTGTTTTAAAGCACTTCTTTCAAAAACTGGAAGGGCTAGCAGAGAGGAATATCCAAGGTTCCCATTAAATTAATGTCATAAAGTTTTAATTGATATTAAAGAGACATCATTATTAAAGGGAGAATTACATAAATTAAGATGTAAATTATGACAAGGAGGCTCTTATCATGAGATAATCAAAGATAATCACCCCCCTGGGGTACTGCAAGAAACAAGGCACAGCTGAGCGCCTCTAAATCTCTTAACAAGTACAACATTGGAGTCTTTCCACAGATCCAGCAAAGCAAAAACAAAGACATCCACCCTTTGGTGTCTGAGGGAAATTCATTGTGTCGCTGGGAGGCTGCAAGGTTGGACTGGTGAAGCTAGGATTTTATCTGAGCTGCGTATTTTCAACAGACCTGCTACTGAGGCTTCTTTCTGCAACCTTCTAAAGAAAACTCATTTTAAACTCTTTTTCTGCCAGTCAGAGAGAAAATTAATTTCCTAAACAACAATAGAAAACTGAGCAGGGCAAAAAAGACCTCAAAATCATGAACAAGCAGCTGTGGCAAGTTATAACTAAAATTCCTTTGTTATCCATGTTATTAATCTGTTAACAACCTCATAGCACCCAAAGGACTTTGTCCAGCTGCCTGAAGAAATAATGGAAGATGATCATATTTACTGCATAAATAAAAATGTTACACTTTGATGGCAGTTTTCATTCTCAAGTAAAAAAGTAGTGCGCTGTGTTCCAGGTGGACCAACGGTGCAATGACAGAGCATAGGACACCAAGGCGTTAAGTAGGTGAGAAATCAAATCTGTTGATCTCCATCATTATTATCAAATCACTAAACTAAACCCAGTTGTGTATGGTTAAATGGTGTTGGCTGATTACATCAAAAGGTTTATAGGAGTTTATGTTAGAAAAGCTTGTTTAAACAAAAAATATTACTCTCAAAAATTTGGGTTCTGTGAAATTCCAAGTTTTTTCTGAGACAATGTCAGTCTTGGAAAACAACATGAGTAGGGAAAAAATTAACACTTGTCTTACTAAAATCCTTCAGCTCTTAAGCTGAACAGAAGTATGATTTTGGTTTTACTTTTGAATCTTGTTTTATAAAGAATATACATTAATATGCATTTTAATATAAAATCTTTTAATAATTCCAAATTCAAATAGAAAAATGAGTGTCCTTGTTTCAAATTAAAAAAACAAAACAGAACAAAACAGAAAACAAACAACAACTTCAAAATTTCCATACTGAAATAAAAACAAGTTTGGAAATAGTGCTGAATTTTCCTGCAGAATGCAATCTCTGGTTCATCAACAGCTGATGTTTATTCAGCTCTACCATCAGCTGGTACGAATGGAACACCTAAAAAATTATGCAGGATCCAGCTGATCAAATGCTATTTCTCTTCTAGCAGAAGCAACAAAATTCTTAGTTCCAGCAGGCTGGGAGAGTGTTACTGATGCTCCAAGTTTCTGTGCTTCATCTCCAAATCAATGTCCCTCGCAGCAGCTGCTGCTGCTGTTGAAGGCATCATCTTTCCAAGGAGTGGAAGATAGCTAGAGCACAAACAGATCAGTGCCCAAACCTCATCCTGAAGCTATGCCTAAGTATTTATCTTTGCATACAATCTATTTAAAATCCAAGCTTTACCGAAGCTGCCATGGATCAGGGCTGTTATTCAAGTTGCTTTCTTATTTCTCAGAATCCCTGTTTGAAGGATTGTTGTGCAGCTCAAGAGGCACTGAAATAATTCCTGCAGTGCTTACCTTTTGCCCAACACGTCCAATTAAAACACTGTCAGCTACGGAAGTGTTTCCCAGGCTTTCTACAATGTCAATGCCAAAGTCTTTGCAAGCGTAAATCCAGAAATGTTGGAGTTTAAGGTTGCTGCTACTAAAAATCTATATAAAAGCACAATAAAGGAATAAAAATTAAAAAATAATTGTGATTTATAGCTCTGCTTGACTTGTAATAGACAGGGGAAGTGCAACACCACATAAAATTGTTGAATGTGTATTTAGTATTAGAGCATCTCCCCTTAATTTCTCATTTTTTCTTTTAATTAATAATACAAAAATCTTTACATTCCACCAACTTATTTTCATGTTAAAAGAAAAAAAGAAAGGTATGAAAGAAAATCAGAACTGAGAATCAGTAACTGAAAGGGTGAAAGTGCTCTAAATATTTGGGGGTCTATTACTGGGAAGAATAGCAGGATAAAGAAGTTAATGTTTGTAGAAGAAAGATGCTTTGAAAATAATCATAGGTATTGCTTACAGTCACCTACAGCAAGAAGACTGTTCCTAGGTGGAGTTCATGGAAAGAAGCAGAATAAACTTAGTTGTTCATGTATGCTCCAAGTCAGTAACATACAAAGAAATTACAAGTTTAGGCAGAGAAAACAACAAACAAACAAAAAAACACCTGTAAAACATCCTTTTGCTTGTTTGTTGGGGTTTCTTTTCATGCAAATGATTTTTTCCAGAAATATAATGTACCAGTCTGAAAAAAGCATGGAAAAATTGGACACCTTCAAAGAGCGAGCCATAGGATGTGTTAGACTAGACAACATGTCTTGAGAATCACGTACAATCTGTTCAGGTCATCAGATGGGGTGTTAAGCGGGTCACAGCCTCTAAGCACTGGTATGGGAAGAAAATATTAGATAATAAAGGGTGATGTGTTTTTTTTAATTTTAACAATTTTTAAAATTTTTAACAATGGTGAAAAAAATTCCATGGAATCCATTAGCCCTGTGAAGGTAACAGATCCTCTACCAGCTGCAATCCCTACAAATAGCTCAGATCCACTGGGAGGAATTTTTTGGCTGTATGATCTGGTGGAAGGTGTCCCTGCCCATGGCAGAGGGGTTGAAACAAGACGATCTTTAGGGTCCCTTCCAACCCAAACCATTCTATGATTTTGTGATCATAGTGACAGACAGATGCTGGGTGATTACAAAGGACACCAGCTCTCGATGAAAGTAGCATTGATTCTGCACTGAAGCAGTTAGAACTCACACACAAAAAAAAAAAAAAAAAAGTGTTTCTGGCTTTATCACCAAAATAGGAGCCTCTAGCTAAGGGACATGGATGTACAGGTACAAGAGCTTTACTGTAACCGTGACCTATCTGCAGCCTTAAAAGACGAAGTCTGTGTAGAGGTGATATACTTGTAAAGGTCCTGAGCATCACAGAGGACAGTCAGGAGAGACATACCTGAACTCCACCTCGGCTGCTCCAAGCTGTGAAGCTGCTGAGCTGCACAGGTCTGTGTGGGCTGTCTGGCAAATATTCTGGGTACACCAGCAACCCATACCTGTTTAGGAAATAAAGCAAAGGAGACTGTTTCTTTACAGTGCATATATTCACAAGCAGATTTTCCTGCTCATCATTTTGATATCTAAAACCTTACATCTGTAACAGTTCTCTGCATGACACTTCTATCATTTAGTCCTAAATCAAAAACTGGTGGATAGTAATATTTATTTTAGGCATCTAATCATGCCAGAGAGCATACTTAAAATTTCTTTTCAAATAATTTCAGAATTAACCACATTAGGGCTAACAACCAGTGTGCAGTACCACTGACAGGTCTTACTGCAAAACATCCCCCCCATGCTCATGAGCTTCCCACCAGCATCACCTTCTGATAAGCCTGATACAAATCTGGACAGATAAGGCTTTTCTCTGTCTTGGATTCAGCCAACTTGGAGTACATTCCAAATGTACATATTCCTGACTTGCAGCCCTTGGTTTGACCCTCTCAGAGATTTTAAATCCAGATTAATATGCAGATTTCCTCAAAATTCAGGTGATTCCATCCACTGACTTCTAGTACAATGTCAATTTTTACTGTCCTTTCTGTTTTAGAAAGCACAGGCAAAAGCTCTGGTGAATAGCTGTTCCTGAATGCTACAGGAACAACTGCTACATGTAATGTCTGATGTACACGCAGCATCTTTTATCCCATTAGACTGCAAAGTGATTAGGCCCTTCAATCTACTTAATCAAAGGACAAAAAAGCCAACTGAACCCTGGGCTGCAGCAGCAGCAGCATGTCCAGCAGGTCAAGGGAGGGGGCTCTGCCCCTCTTCTCTGCTCTGGTGAGAACCCCCCTTCAGTGCTGTGTCCATCTCTGGGGCCCCCAACATGAGAAGGACACAGACCTGTTCGAGTGAGTCCGGAGGAGAGATATAAAGATGATGAGAGGGCTGGAGCACCTCTGCTATGGGGACAGGCTGAGAGAGTTGGGGTGGCTCAGCCTGGAGAAGAGAAGGCTGCGGGGAGACCTTATAGCACCTTCCGGTACCAAAAGGGGCTGACAAGAAAGCTGGGGAGGGGCTTTTGACAGGGGCATGTAGTGACAGGACAAGGGGGGATTGCTTTAAACTGAAAGAAGTTAGATTTAGATGAGATATTAGGAATAAATTCTTTACTGTGAGGGCAGAAGGCTCAGAGCAGCTGTGAATGCTCCATCCCTGGCAGTGCTCAAGGCCAGGCTGGCCAGGGCTTGGAGCAACCTGGTCAGTGGAAGGTGTCCCTGCCTGTGGCATAAATGGGAATATATAGTTGGAACTATATGATCTTTAAGGTCCCTTCCAACCCAAACCATTCTATGATTCTATGAAATTCTAACAGTTAAGTGTTCATGCTGCTCTGAAATTAAGCATCTGGAGGTAAGAAATGCTGCTCCAGGTTGCATAAGCTGGTGTCAAGTCTCTAATGATGGCCTGCTGGAGATGTTAAAGGAGTCGTCCAAGAAACAAACCATGTATCTGTTCTGCATGCCACCTTTTCTGCTCTAAATGCCTGCTATACTTAAAAATGAGCTTTCAACACAAGAGCACATGCTTCAGTGCTTTGTTGTTAAATGGCTGATAAGGAAGTATGTTAAATGTGGCACCTTAAACTACATCAGGATCATTTAAACGAGGGACTAAAGTGGAGGAGCTTGTTAACAGCACAGAGAAATGCTGCAAGTTAACAAATTGGGGTTGTGAATAAGGAAGGACCATACTGAAACTATTAAGGAAACCATTCGCCATCAGGCCCTCAAATACAGTCCCAGACACGTCGCTGTCAAACACTGTTTCTGCTTTACTGCAGAGAACTCTGCTTACAAGAAAGGAACCCCTAAAAGCGTGGAAAACTGGGGGGGGGGGGGGGGGGGGGGGGGTGTGGATGTGTGAAGACATCCTGAAAGGAGGGGTAAAGCCTTTTCTGCTCACCACTGCTATTATAGTTATCACTACCATGCACTGAATTAAGTTATCTTTAACCAAAAATCTCCAAGTACCTTGTGCAGGAATGAGCTTCGTTCTCACTGAAGGACAGGAGAGGCATTTTGGATGGTCCCTCAGGGGAGAGATGAAAGAAATAACCATATCCAGCAGCACACACTGTGTTACCCTGCGGAGAAGTACATGTGGCTGTGAAAAAAAGATTACCACAGATCTCTGGAAATTAAAATAAAACTAAGAAAAACCCAAATTAAAATCCCAACTGAAATCCATTCAGATTCTGGTAAGTCCGGCTGGTAGAAGCTGGTACCTTGTTTCTGTGTCCTCAGTCTTGTCCCATTTTCACTCTGTCCTTGGGCCAGTCTTAAAACAACCACTGTTCTCAAACCAGGCAACAAGGGTTGGCCAAGCAATAGACACAAATGACAGAAAAATAGTATTGCCATAATTCTTCAAGAAGTAGGTAAGACAAAAAGTGTGTGGAAAACTTCTCACACCTTTAAAATCCTTTCTAGGTAAGAAGGCAATGTCATGAAAGAAAGATAAATCACAAACTACTTAGTTTATTCATTATCTGTACTGATTTAACAGTTTATTGATTATCTGTATCTTTCTCATACCTCCCAAAGCAAATACAGGAAAAGGAAACATTGGCACTGAAAAGGTGAGATGCCTAAAATTCAAGCAAAAGCAGAGAACTACATCTTTAGCATGTGTCAGTGGCCAAAAAATTAAATTTACTCAGACCTGTGGTAAGTTACTTGTTTGGGATTATTTTTACCAAGGTTAAGTGAATAATTTAAATGTAAGTTATTGTCACTTAATATGTCTTAATGAAGAGATGACAAGAGGTATATTCTTTGTACTATTGCAAGAGGTGAAAAATAAGCAAACATAAGGTCTGCCCGGCCTTAAAATTAGGAGTCTGGTACTTAGCAAATCAGTAGCAAGTGGGTTATGTGTGTTTGTATCCAGTGAATCAGGAGCTTTTGTACTCTAGGGAAAAAATCTGCTCTTACCTGCTTCATCTGGCCAGCAGCCAAAGCTGGCTGGTGTTGGGTGGTGTCCATACAGCAATGTTACCCTGTGCACATCTGGGCATGGTCCCTCTCACCTACCTAGATGCCTAAAACTTTGATGTTGAAGTCCAGGCTGGTAAACCATGGCTCCCTTTCCAGGAAAAAATAAAGTATAGGCATGTCCAGAGGGCAATTCTTCTGGTCTATCCTTGGATAAGATTAATTGCGCTCTGGAGATACCTAGTTCTCTAAAGGGAGTCTGAGATGAGCTTTCTTGCAGCTATAAGAAGAGCTTGTTCTCTAAAGTCGGGCCTGACACCCACTGTTACATTCATAGGTCACCGGACAAAGTTAAAGTACTAATGACTTTTTGGTCCCTGATGGTCCAAATTCAAAGCTGAGCCTGGTGACCTAGAGGTGAAAGCCTCCATATACCAATTACTTTCTTCCGACTCATCCAAGTGTGTTCCCTGCAGTCATGATCTCTGACATCTGTCAAGCAGCAAAGCATCAATACCCAAAGCATTGCTTTCTCTATCCCCTGGCAAAACTGCTGCTTTTTCCGAAAATGCAGCCACAGACCCTTTCCCTTTAATAAAATACTTCTGCAGTCCAGTCACATTATTTTCAAGATCTTTTACTTGCGACTCCAATCGTCCGTTCTACAGATGATTCACAAGGAAAAAAACCTGCATATTTATTCAGCCAGCTAGTGGCTGGAGGGCAGGGGTTTTAGGCAAGCAGGGAATTTTGTGTGGAAATCAATTCTTTGTGGAAGTCAGTATATTACGAATGTCCGTGCAACCAAAATTCCAGAGAGAAATTACTTCCCTGAGCATGCCAAATACCTGGAGGTGTGCATTGCAAGTCAGTAAAATAAGTTGGCTGACGTTTTAAGTGTCTCTTAACTGTACAACACTGCTAATGTAAATATTTCATGAATTTCTTCTAGATAGCCAGGACTCAAACGCTTGACCTTAAAGATGACATTAAAGCTCTGGAGAGTGTGCCCAGCACCACTCCCCAGTTTCCGAACCTGGCAGGATGCAAGTAGTACCCCCCACAATGGGCTCACTTCAGTGGGCACTCACCTTGCAAGTTTTAGAAAAGATCTCCGTAGGGATGAAATGTGGAGAAACAATCAATGCCGAACAGTTGTAGCCTCACCTCTTTGGTACTGGGGAGAATGGCTGTGTTGGGTAATATTGGGAAACAAATCCATTTATCAACAGTGTGACCATCGGTCACTCCTCTAACATGGAAACATGGGCTGATCTCCACCCCATTCATTCATTTCAGCTGTTTCCCAGTCCTTCACGCCATGGCAAGAAAGGAAAGGGAGGATGCTCGTTGAATTTTGTAAACCCCATCTGTACATTGTTATGCATGAGCACTGCATGCTGGCTCTGGGATTTAAAGGGGTGAATGCTTATGAATAAGAAGCTACTACAAAAGGTCCAAGACCCACTGGGCCCAAGATAGCCAAGAGAAAAAGATAAAAAATTACCATTTTTTTTTTCCCTGCACCAAAAAATAAAACCAGGGACACAGGATATGTGTTTCAGTGACAAAAAAGCCAGTATCAGAGGGGAATCTGCAGTTCCTCATGCTGATAGCATTTAAAAGGCAAGAAACCAGCCTGCTAATGAAATTGTCTTATGACACTAAAAAGTGATAACCAAGGCTTCCATACTTTATTTAAAAAAAAAAAAAAAAGATGCTAACCTTGTAATAATTATTTTGCACGAGTATCAAATTTTGTCTAATGGCTGATTCCCAAATGCACTTAAGAGCTTAAGTCAAAGGGAAAACAGTGGGAATTTGGTCTCCAAATGCCTTTGTAGGCTCAGGTTTGAGTGACTGCTGTGTCCCAATTTCAATACTGTTTAGGAGACCACTGATTTTCAAGGATATTTAAGCTCTTCAGTCAAATTTAGGCTCCTAAACTACTAAATTGAGTAGTTATGAAAATATTATTGCAGGACTCGCTGTGGAAAGCTTAACTCATCATGCACAGAAGATGTAACAGGATGGACCTAAAGCTCTCTATCTTAGCTCTAATCCTTGCCCAAAAGGTTGCAGCCTGCAAGTTTAAAACCAGTAATCGAAAGATGGCAATCTGAAAACAGACACACACACACCCCAAAAAAAAAAACACCGCCCACACACACAAAGCACCCCACACACAAAAACTAACAACCACTTATCATTAAAATCTGGAAGGGGAAATGTCTATTCCTTGGCATGGCCTGGAAACCAGGCATTGGGAAGATGCGTCTTTCCCATTCCATTCTTCAAACCTCCCTATTAGATTAAGATTATAAGTACCTAAAAAGCAGTATCCAATTCTTGAGCCATTTGACCAGATGAAAAGTGCTCAAACTCTGCAACATCATGATGCTGGTGCCAGACCAGCATCCCTTGCATTTAGTTATTAATACTGTGCTAAGGAAAAGTCCACAAGACACAGGTGTTTTGCTTGGAGGAAGGGTGACTTTTTCTCTTAATATCCATGTCCTTTCACGTCTTCTGCTGAGCACTGCCTGGTACTGTAGAACAATAAGTGCAGCTAATAATTTTAAGCTAGGCAACTTCTTCATATTTTCCTTTTCCTGCCCCAACGCCTGAAATAGCCCACCCAGAGAGACGGCTGACAATGAGGTTCGTCAGCAACCCTTCAAGGGCCATCTGCTATTCTGCCTTGAGTAGCACACCTCTGGAGAGCAGGCTTAACCCTGACATTCCGATACACAGTCACAGACGCGGCTTTGGGCGTATCTATGAAGACACATGAACTAGGAGAGCTAAACAAATGGGCTGCAAACCCACCACAGTCAGTTCACACGTACCCGTAGAGGTAATTGCAGCAAACCTTTGCAAAAGCTGAGCCACTGGCGATCGACTAGACAGCTCCAGGGTAAGTCAGTGCATGGTAGTACAAAACTCTGTGTTTAGTGGAGCTGAAATTCATGTGATTTTGCCTCGTTGTTGTATTTTTTAACCATATTTGATGGTCTTAAAAATGATAAATATGCCCTTGAGGGAATTGCAGAAAAGTCCTCTCCTTCCTAAATGTTACTGTTTTCATACTAACATAGAAAATGTGTTGGTCTCTTTCACCTTCAAATGTAGGTGCAATTCTTTCCTCCTAGAACAGAAGCCCAGGGGCCAATTAGGTTTTCACATATAGTTAATAATTGCTTTGGTTTCTGTGGGTTAGCAAGAGAACAGGTTGGGATTTCAGATATATATATATATGAAAAATGTGCATTTGTCACAACAGAAAATGCAGTAAGAAATGTCAGTTTCAATGAAATTCCAGACTTAAAGCAGTTGGGAAGGAAAAATGGTTTGAAATCACTGAAATATTCCCCCCCAAAAAACACTTAAAATTGACTCATTCTGAAATGTGACTTGAAGAAGACAAAAAAAAGCATGAACTAAAAGAAAGCATCAGAGAATTAGGTAACAAAAAGCTTTTTACTGTGCTCAACTTTTTGATATAAGGGTTGTTAGTCTGTTAGCTTTTTAAGAGTTCAATGTTTTATCACTTTTTAGAATAAAGAAGCTTTGCTTCTTTTAAAATCAATGTCATTTTCATAGGGCAGGGAACACATTCTCCTCATCAGAGCGGAATGCAAATTTTGGACTCTAATTTGCCATTTTAAATCTCAACACAGGTGCATCTGATATTGCTGAATTTTAGTGTGCTTGTCACCAGTCCATTAAAATTGAGATTTAATTTTTTTTTATGAAGACAGAAGTAGGGAAAAATTCTAGAGAAGTTAAGCTTAGACTTTATTCCAGTTTTTATGAATCCATGCATATTAGAAAATAAAACAACTTTTTGAAATATCCCAGAATGAAGGACACCATTGCAATATTTCATTCCATTCGAGTGCAGTAAAATTTTCTGTAATAAATTTGCCCATGAGTATAATTTATTTTGTAATATGCACTTGTTTTAATATCGCATCACAAGCACAGTTTCTGACAGCTCAGCTAAAAAGCAAATGTTCTGTATATGATCTCCCCGATTAATGAAGCTCTGTATCTTTCTGAAATCTTTGATTAGAAAGGAAATGTTACGCTTTATACTTGAGCTTCTTACCTTGATATGGTTGGCAGGAGCCCTGATGTAGATCCCTGCTGGTGACAGTGTCTCAGTGTTGGATAAACTGTCTGTTCCCGAAAGGCCAATCACTATGTTGTTACTGACTCTGTTCCCCTCTTCTGGTCCTTCTCCTTAAAAAAAAAAAAAAATAAAATAAAATACACAAATAAAAAGATAAAAAGAAAAATAATTTATATATATCTGGAAACCATCTATTATGCAAGTCACAGAACTTGCTGGGTTTTGCCCTGACTGCTTTGCTGGCACGGCCCACCTGGAAATTAGCTTTCCCTTCTAGCTGTCCTGGGTAAATCACTGTCTGAAAAGCACTTAGAAAACTGTTTTTAACATACAGTAGAAGATGGCTGTGAGACGGTCAACGACTGCCATGACTGCTCAACACAGCAACATCAGGAGGCCACAAGCAAAATCTGATCAACACTATAAATACAATTAAAAAAAAGTTTTTGCCACAAAGAGCTTACACTCTAATGAGATAAAAACAATCAGGGGAAGGAATGCTACAACATATATTCTACAAAGATGCAATAGAGACCACGATTCTGCAATTCAATATGCACAAGGCCCTGTACCAGGTGTTACATATGAATATAACACCAGCCATACTGTGTCACAAGTTTATAGAGAAAATGATTAAAAGGTATATTATAAAGCACATTTACAGTTGGAAAAAGTGAGATTCAGAGTGGGGAGGTGGCTCACCTATGCATATATAGCCATGCTTCTGGCAGTGCTAGAATTCAAAGTCCTGTCTCCTGTGTCTCCATTCACTGCCCTACTAACATGCAAGAAAAAATTTCTAAACAGACTTAAAAATACCTGCACAAACTCTGCACAGGAGTGGGGGATTTGGCCCCCTAAGCAATCAAGTATGAGGAGAAAAAGGAAAAATCAATCAACCAATTGATCACACAACTCGGAGTCATGGGGTGCCCCAGAACTAGTAACAGTATTGAAGTAGGAAGGAAGAAAAAGGGAAAAAAAAAAAGGGGGGGGGGGGGGGGGGGGGGGGGAAGGAGAAAGAAATCTCTTTTAAAATGATACCACAAAGAAATGTGCCACCCAACAGCAAAAAGTGGACAGTCCCATATAAGTCAAGTCCGAACAAGGACACATCAGCATATGTTCACCTTCTCTGGTGTTTTGGATGCAGAATACAAAGTGGAATATCTCTGTTTGGCCGACATCAGGAGCAAATTAAATCTATTTAGTTTTGTTTATCTAACAATAATTATTATCTTCAATTATACCTGCTCGAGTTCTACTCTAAATACAGATCCCTCCCCCAAACGTTACTACCCCACATACAAGCCACTTCACAGGAAAACTTAAGTCCTTTGGTTTTGGGGATGTCAGTAGCTATATTTAGCCTCCCTCTAAGTCTTTTGAGCCTTTCTGCATTTTTGGAACAAGATCTGCTTAGGAAATATTTCCTTTCAGGCTGCATTTACTACAAATTATGCCAGTACCAGAGCATGAACAGGATCCTAAAGCAGTCCTTTTGACAGCCATATAGGTTTTTGAGGTGGTGTAAAAGGTCTTGACTTCCAAGCCGAGACGTGGTTTGTCAATTAATTTTAAGCCCAGAGCGACTTTTTATGACTGTCTTGCAAACCCCCTGAAAATAAGGGGTTTAGATGAAATCACTGAGGGAGTCCAATTCTGGAGCTGCAAATGGCCAGCTATAATAAATATTCTTTCACAGGCAACAAAATGATATATAAATTCATCCATCAGACCCTCTGGAGCTGCTGACAGTGAAGCCATTAAAGACATCTTGGGGATAAGGTATATTCAGTCTGCAACTTCAGTGGAAACGTTCAGCTCAGCCCAGAGTCCTAGACACATGTCCTAGCATGAGTGAGCCAAGGCATGTGGCAGGTTGGAGATCTTGTTCTGCTTTGCCATGGCCCTGAGCACTCTATGCATCACCCTGGGCAAGGCATTGCATCTCTCTGAGCCAGCTCTCTTCTCCTGCAAGATGTGTACAATCACTCTCATTTTATAGTCTTCTCTGTTTAAATCATAACCTATCACTTCTCCTTATGTTTAAATACAGGACCTAGCATAGGGGCTCTGTGTAAGTGTATGTAACTGCAGGATCAGGACTGAAAGGCTTTTTTTCCCCCCTCTGTTTATCTTAAAATTGGTTATTTTTATCCCATCTCTGATGGAAAACAAAAATCAAGCTATATCTTTAGGTATTTAGGCAACATGAGATCCCAGCAGAAGATGCTGCAAGTCAGTCTCCTGATGGTTAGTTAGGAGAAATATTTTGTTGCTTAACATTTTTGTTGTTCCAAGCTCCAATTTATTTAAGTGCTAAATCCTCTGCTTAACTTTTAACATATGCTTTCACTCCATTATCTTCGATGTCAAATGACTGAAGTTAAAGGTAAGTATGCTCTTAAATGCTTCACTGAACTGGGGTCTTAAATACTGCATAATGGTGCTCTTCCAATGACAGATAAATCAATCCCCTAAAAAAATTCTTCCACTTGTACACTGAAAAGTAAGTGATCCAGAACAAGTGAAGACTGGCATGAAAAAACAGAGTATATGGTCAAATGGAAATAACTGCTAGGAGTTGCATGTGGAAGCATGGGAGTTTTATTCCAGATTCACTGGCACCAGAAAATGCAGATTTGATTAAAGTTCTCAGGGTGCAGTTAAGGATCTGCCATTCTTTCCTCGAAAGGGATTTTTGTGCAAATGCTAATCAGTACATGTTGCTGTTAGATATAGGATAGGAATTTTTCTGCTTCACTTACCCAGCAGAAGCCCATGGCCTGAAATGTTATAGAAAACATTACTGTCCACAACAAAGTCTGAGATGCCAATCAGACGGAGTCCTTGGCCAAAAGAGTCCAAGACACAACAGCCACGTATGTAAGAGTCTGGGGGAAAAAATGAGTCTTGTGAGCAAAAAGCACATGGCAGCTTGCGGCGAATGAAGAGACGAGACGCAGCTTGATGCAAGCAAATGTCGATTTATTGTACAGAAGCACGAGTTTATATACACTTTCGGAAGCTGCGCGTTTTAAACAGATTGGTTCTTGAAGCTAAGCCTTGCATACTAGGCAATCCCCGATTGGTGGTTAACTACCAGCAATTAACAGCAAGGTGTTACCTTTCCTTGGCGCCATCCGTCTCCCACTCCCCTGTGCTCTGCAAACATGCCTCATCATGTTAATTGTTGTCTAGACAAGCTCGAGCAAACTCCCCTCAGCTAACTGATTGCCGCGCATGGTCCTAGTTTCCAGCCCGCTCCTGCATCTCCCCCTTCCTGTTGCACAAAAAGAACCTTTGAAACCGAACGAGTAAAAACAAGGTATAAGTAATAGAACAAATAAAAAACCAACTGAGACATATTATCAGTGTCAAAATAACCCACTGTCTCTGTTCCATACAATTTTACAATTTCCCCTTTTTGTTTTTGAACAGCTAGTACCAGGTTTGCCATGTTCTGCAGGGCCCTTGCAAACATGACAGCAACCAAGGTAGTAGCAAACAAACAATACTGCCAATTGATTGAATGAATGCCAAAAAGGCTGAAATTTTCTCAGATTTTGATAACATGTTGCTGCAATGGGGCGCCTAAAATCCATCCAGCACATACCATCAAAATCCTCACAGCCATGTCCCTGAACCAACAACAAAAAGCAGTGGCAATTTTGACTCACATTCTTAACTGCCTACCAAACAAGGTGATTTAACTCTTTAATGCTTTCCCTGCTGTTACTCCGGATAAGAGAAGAACCGCTGCAACACGTTCCCATCATAGCCTCCTACTACATTAGCATCTACAGAAAGACAATTATCGACATTCAAAGTGTAAACAGTATCATCTTCTTTTGGATTAACATTATACATAGGTGGAAGGGCACACCAAACAAGAACTGGTTCAGTCAAAAAGTTCGAAACATAGCATGCCTTCTCTGAACATACCTCTGGGGTCATTCCCTTCATTCCCTCTTTTTTTATGCAAAGAGACACACTTTACCATAACAGAGAAGCCCCTATTTACATCTCTGAGCCCGGACACAAACCGCAGCTGTGTGCTCCGCGAGGCTCAGGGCAGAAATCATTCATGTAGTTACACAGCTATATATCACTACAAGCATGCAGACACCTATTAAACACTAGATAACCATGCTCATCTTTCCTATTCTCCTTCACAATACCTAGCTGTTCTCTCATCCCTTGTTAGGTCAAATATTCTCCAGCTTCCTCTCCTATCACTCTCTTCAGACATTCTCTATCCTCTTTTTTGCTTGTTAATTGTGATGAGGCAAAGGGGGTGTGTAGCTGGGTGACCATGACCTGCTTTATGTTACAATCAACTAAACACTGAATACAGGAAAAAAAAGCATGGGAGACATAAGGCAAACATCAATAAGGTGGTTAAAGATAATGATAATAAATCCTGTAATACTTTTGAGTCATGGCCCAAAGTTTCCCAGCCGTGAGAAGAGACCAAAGGCACCCAGCCCTGGCTCTGTTGCAGATCTTTGTTTAAGGCCTTTAAGTTTTGTATGCTTTTGTGAATTAATTCAGAGTGGTCACTCAGATTCACGTAACACATCCTATCAAAGTCTTCACACTTGTGTCCCTGTGCTAATAATAAAAATCAATAGCAACTCGGTTCTGTAGCAACATATGATGGACAGAATCAACATCTGTTAATAAGCCAGGAAAAAAAAATAGTATTTGTAGTATTGCTTTGTTTAGCAAGCTAGCAGCCTAATTTACTAAGCAAGTTAAGTGTGTGTACTATTCTTACAGAAGAGATTAGAGAAGCAAAAATGTGTTATGCTGCATTCCAGAACTCAGCCTGAGAATTACAGTCTGCTGTGAGTTCTGCATTACAGTCATTTGACTCATGTTGGGGTTGCGATTGTGAAAGTTGCCCATTTACAATTTTCATTGGGATTATCATAGCTAGTTATTTTAAAAGCAACACTTGAGCTTCCTGATGTTCGACTTGTTGCAAAATATTCTGAAGCCAATCAATAAAGTTAGTATTACAGTTAGTGACTCTCTAGGACCCCGCAACACTGTGGCAAGACTCCCGCATCCTGACTGCCTTAATAGCCATCTTGTTCATTTGCAAACAGTTGTCCCTGGGATACTTGCCTGAGTCACAGAATAGGCACAATTAATTTCTCCAGCCAACTGCTCATAGTTAACAGCAATTCCCCGATTAAGGTTTTCAATCAAGGCCACTACACATAGCTCACAAAAATCAAATAACCACATCATATACTGTATCAGTTAGTACCATACAAAGCAATAACTTCCAATCATGCAGTGTGAGTGTATAAGGCTCTGCCATCACTTCAAGAAGGGACATAGCAAATGTATTATGAATCCTCCCTTCCCGCACTGCTTTGCTTAACTCTTTAACAGCCTCGTATTGCACAGGCTGCCACTCTGGAGGTTGATTTGTCTGACAAAATACTGAACATGCCATAGCAACTCCCAAACCCCATCACTGAAGTGTTTCCCACTTGCATTCCTGTCACCAATCCCTCAGACTCCCTTTCACCCTCCCCAAAAATACAATCAATGCATCAGGAGAGACAAGGGGGTGGGGGAAAGGTCTAGCTCCTTTTCCAGATCTATAGGACCTGGATCAAAAGGTTTATCAGTGTCAATAAAATCATTGTCCGAGTTGTCCTGTTCCCGTGCTTGGTCCTGTGTTGTGAGGGTCGCTGCAATCAGTGACAGAAGCTTTGGGGGCAGAGGAGGTGTGGACAGAATCGCCATCACTGACGGTGTCTTGAGAAGAGTCGCGCTGTCGGTGGAATTTACAGCTTCCTCTGGTTTAGCACCGTTAGTAGAATTAGTCCACACTTGGAAGAGAGTAGTCAGAATTTGCCACCAAGATGCTAAATGCATTCCCGACACGGAGTTCCCCTCCGCGGCAGCATCATACAACTGGCTGCTGTATGTACACACTTTCATTCTTTCAAAGGCTCTAAAGTTTCTTGGCTGCTCACCTGTCTCGATGAATACAGGTGTTATCCTCGGGGTTTAGGTTGTCCACCTGGTCCAGACAGCCAGACGATCGTTCAGCCAAGCTGTCTCCTCCGGAATGCAGCCCTCTTCCACGAGCTGTCTTTTTTCCGTCCTTATTCTTCCAAGGCTTCGGGACACCACCATAGGGGTCACCATTTGAGGAGACTGAGGCACGGACTCCCAGATCTGACTAGAAGACCCTTCATGAGTCCATATACGTCTCCTTCTGGGGACGAAGCCTGATTCCCCGTTACGGATTTCCCACAGCTCACCTCTCAACTCCGGAGGGATTTCAGGCCGGCTCCTGCTTCCTTTCAGCAGATCATTCAAAATTCTGTGGGATTTGCTGCATGTCGCTCAGATAGGCGATTCAAGAGCCCTTCACGTTAGATCCTTAAACGGATCACGTCGGGGTCACCAATTTGCGGCGAATGAAGAGACGGGACGCAGCTTGATACAAGCAAATGTCAATTTATTGTACAGAAGCACAAGTTTATATACACTTTCAGAAGCTGCGCGTTTTAAACTAATTGGTTTTGAAGCTAAGCCTTGCATACTAGGCAATCCCCGATTGGTGGTTAACTGCCATCAATTAACAGCAAGGTGTTACCTTTCCTTGGCACCATCCGTCTCCCACTCCCCTGTGCTCTGCAAACATGCCTCATCATGTTAATTGTTGTCTAGACAAGCTTGAGCAAATTCCCCTCAGCTAACTGATTGCCGCGCATGGTCCTAGTTTGCAGACCGCTCCTGCAGCAGCTTGAAAGTAGGAAGAGTTTTGTATTAGCTCCTCATCCTTTGATGCCATGCAATTAATTCTTTTGGTTCCTGCGAGACTGCTTGGTTACAGCCACCCACCCGTACTCACCTGGCAGGTGGGCACTGCTGGGATGGGCACGGTAGGAAAGAGGGTCCCTGAGCACAGAAATGGGTTAATGGAGGTGGTCCAGTATTGTGAGGAAGTAGGAGGAGGAGATCCAATGAAAGGATGGGGTAAGATCCCAAGAGTGAAGTATGTTACAAACTCAGGCAGTTGGATGATTGAAGTGGGACTGAAGAAGAGGAACGTTTCAGTAGGGCAGTAAGGACAAGGCAGGTATCTTGTACACCTTGTCTAGCCAGGCATGGTAACCTGTCCAGTGTACTCCAGGATCATGGCCAGTGCTGCCTTTTGCCACCAGGAAGCCCAGATCCTCACTTAGTGATGAAGGTGGCATAGGAAAAGCATAATTGTGGGTTAGCTGAAGAGGAAAGTCCCATCCAGTACTCTCAAAATATTATTTAAGCCCATCTAACTTGCCCCTATCACCACCAGTCTTCTGAGCCTTCATTCATCACAGAGATTAATTTTGCACTTATCAGTGACAAAGTCAAAGGAACTCAATGTGTTCCTTAACCTTCTGGTGTTAGTTAGATTTTGGTCTATGTCACCGCACAGCCCTGTTTTCCCCTGGGCTCCCTCACAGTGTAATAGTGCAATCATTTCCAGAGTTAGTAGTAGCATGCCAACTCAGAGGTGTGGTATAAAAATAAAATACTATTTTCAGAAGAAGCTGTCCAGAGATGCAAAGGAACTAAAGCAGCTTAAAGCACTCCATCAAGTTTCACTTGGGCTTAGACTACAGGTGAGTTTTTCTCACATTTACCAGTCCAGTTTGTCAACTACCCAAGAGCTGAGCAGCTTCTGAGGACATCGCCCCAACTTTGGGTGGGAAAAGGTGGGACTTTTGAAATCATTCAGGCCCACCTCCAGTGCACCCGCCTCACCTGCCATCCGTGCATTGCCAGCAACAGTCAGGGCACTGCAGTGCTGCCGAAATGCTTGGCCCACGTGGTGGAATTGGACCCCCTCCACTCGGAGCTGACTCGCCTCTCCCTGGAAGGCCTCCACAACCATGATGGCACCCAGGTCCTGAGACCCCAGCTGCCTCTCGCTTCTCTTGTACAGACACCCGGAGCCACCTAGAATACAACGTTGTGGGAGCTGTCAGTGTTACCTCTCCACGGTAACCATGGGATGTGCAGAGTGCCCCAAGCAACATCATGAAACCCACTGGGTTGACTCAGTAAGACTCCATCTCCAGCAGTGATCATAAATACGGACCCAAAGACAAATAGCCACAAACAAGCGTATTTGATACTCCCTCTAAATACTCTCATGGTTCCTTCCCTAAGAGTGTGGACATTTTTAGAGGAACATACATTCAAACCAGCAGGAAGCTGTGGTAGTTTTATGCCTTGGCAAGTTCCTTGTGTTCAATTTTAAATAGTCCTTTGCATAGGGAAGATGGATTTGACATTGATTTACCTTGGGTGAGGTTCTTGAAAAGGGATTTGGACACGGATGTAGTGAACTAAACTGAAATGAGAACATTTTGAAATTTCTTTAAAACCTTTGCTCTCCTGACTTTCCCTGCAGATGGATGGGGAACTGTTATTACCCACAGTCTAAAGACAAGGAAAGTAAATCATAGGGCCAGGGAAGGCATCAGCATCCATGAAAGACATCATTCCACGGGTCTGTGCTCAGGATATTTTGGTATGAAGAATTTCAGGCTATGAATGTGCAACTTGGGTTTATTCAGTGGAGGTGCAGAGGAGATCTCAAATCCCAGCACTGCCTGCTTATGCTCAGTAATGCTCATTTTTTTTTTAAAAGAAGGTAAATTAACCACGAAAAAACACTGCTCGCTCATCTTCTGGTGACTCCTCTGAGAAATCCTCCTATCCTTTAACTCAAATAAAAACTTCAAACAGTTAGCACATTTCAGAGACTATATTTATGACTTCCACAGAAAATGAACAATAAATCCATGAGTAATATAAGCAGTTGGCTGCTGAATATCAAATGAAGTCCTGTGTCACAGTCTGAAAGCCCAAGGCATTTTATTTTTAAAGGAAACCTTACACCTGGGTTGCCAGATAACCTAACTCTCCTCAAATTATAACCACTGTGTCTGATTCTGCTTCACCATCAGCTGGTGTAAATCAGGAAGAATATCAAACTTCATGGCATTTTATACAGGTAAAACTAAAGGAGAACTGAGATACCTAACACTGTTTCACCTGTCTAACTATAAGCTACAAGAAACCATCACCTGTTATTTTTTCTCGGTATCCCTAAACACTAAGCATCTCAATATTTTACAATAAAGAGTACAACATCAGGCTGTTTTGTTTTTCCTTCTTCTTAAAATGAATAAATAGTAAACACAATTAAAAATTTAATATATTATGTACACTGAAACATGTTTTCAGAAAATACTTTCTTTTCTACACCCTTAGGCTCAGGCAAAACTAAAGGGTCTTTCCCAAGATGGCTTGAAACAACAATGTGAAAATAATACATCTGAGATATTACAATAAAATGCAGTTCAGCTCCCGAGACTTCACACTTCAATGTCAAACAATGTTTGGAAAGATAGACTCGCTTCCCTGGCATTGATATGTCTCAAAGTTATCCTATTAAGGAAAAGTTCCGATACACGATACTAAAATGTGATTTTAATAGAGCAATTTTCCTCCTCACTACATTCCTGTGAGAAAAGACCTCCTCACCTCTTGCAACACCTGCTTTTACACACTGTCTGAGGTGTGACATCCTCTCCATCGTGGCATTTCCTTGAACAGCAACCCTTCTGCTAATCAGTGCCACCACAGCACTCAAACGCAGACCTTGGCCATTCACCCACTCCTCTCCAGCACTGTGGGAGTACCTAAGGAAAAACACAAAAAAGGAACGAAAGTATCTGCACCTGCCCGACGGCAAGTTGTAAACAGTGATGTTTACCTTAAGCTGATGACTGCAGCCACCCAAATTCAGAGCTGGTTTCAGCCCTCTTCTCACTATGAACAGTGACACATCCAATGTGTCTGTGTATATGGGCTAGATACATTTTTCCTTGGCTGATGCCTGGGAACAGATATCTTTTGATGTCTTTTTTGTCTCTCAAGCTCAGAACTTTTCCTGACCATGTTTATAACAAACTATTTCAGCCTTTGAATTTTCTTCTCAAAACATATTTGAGTGAAAACCATCAGTACTTTCTTCCTTAAAGCCCCAGATATGCCTGAAAATGATACCATTAATCTTCCTGAGCACTAGAGGTTTGTTGCCTCCCAAACAGATAACAAGTTTCAACACTGGGGCTGTTTGTCCGAGATCTCCATGCACAGAAGACGAAGGGAACAAATGCAGTGAAACTACCACTCACTGGAAACATGGAAGCAGTATTTCCAAACTGAAATAATTCACTTTGAGTGTGGTGTTAATCATTTTAAGTAAATCAGACAAGAAGGGAAGATTTTTATCTTTTTTTTACAGAAGTCAGACACTTTTTGTGAAAAAAAAAAAAAAAAAAAAAGCACTTTCTCAAGAAATGAACTGTGCAAGACATTTCTTTGTCAACCCTATGCTGAGGCGACTGGATTGTACTGGCCATCAGTGTTTTCTTCTTCAAAGGTTTTCTGAGTTCATGGTTATGATACAGAATTTAAACACAGTCAGAATCATTCAGGGTTGGATGTCCACTAGCTTTAGGGGGAGTGAGGAACTGAAATATCTCTAACCACCTTTGTTAAAGTGATTTATATAGTTATTATGTCCTGCAGGAAACAGCAAATCCTCACTTTGACCAAATTTTCCCCAGGTTTTGCTCTCTGCTATAGAAATCCCTTTGGCCCTTGAAAGGATACCTGAGCGGTGATCTAAGGTACAGCTCCGTGTCATTCACAGACTCAATAATAGCCATTTCTTCTTGTTGCTGTGCATCTCCAAGGCTGGTCCGTCCCACCACAATTTCATCACCAGGTTGCCAGTCAACAGGTTCCTGGAGCACTAATCGTGTGTCATCAGCATGAGCTGATGATTTCAAGCGTGTGAAAGCTACTTTGGGCATCCAGCCTGAAAGAAAAAAAAGGAAAAAAGAAAAAAAAAAAAAAAGAAAGGTAAAAAAGAAAAAGGAAAAAAGAAAAAAGAAAAGTAAAAGCAAGTCAATCCACTTGAAAAAACAAGCAGCATGTTTAGAAAACCCTGCCTCACTTGGATCATGCCAGTCATTCATTTATTTCTGATGCTGTGTAGGAGATACAGGACTAATGCTATGAAGGAGGATTTCTGCTTGGATCAGAAATGCAGTGCTTTCCAAACAACAGGGCATTTTCATATATTTTGTCCTTATTGGTCCCAAAAAGCCGGAAAAAAAAAACATGCTGGAAAGAAGTTTGCTCAACAAGCAGTAGGAGCTGAGGTTCGTTCCTCCAAACTGACTTCCCTATGTGAGAAACACCCTCTTCTTAACCACCTGTCATAACCAATGGAGAAAAGCATTCTCTGCAGTGGCCATCATCCTCCTCTGTGTGCAAAAAGCACTCTGAATTACCAGCTTCCCCAGTCATGTATCCAAAATGACATACAGTGAATCTAGGTCTACAAGTAACTTGCATTCACAAAAACATATGTTCCTGTTAGTAACATTTCAGTGACTTATGTGAAGACAAATATCGCCACTTCCAAAACCTTTTAAAAGTGACTACAGATTGCTCAGCTAGCAACATAAGGTTGTTCTGACACTGTCTCCAGCAGAGGATACAAACTGAGGGGTCATTTTTTTACATCTTGGGCTAAGTGGTTTACCTGGTCATGCAACACAACCAATGGGCTGCAAAATCAAATGCAAGACTAAAATGGCTAGCATGCAACCAGCCTGCTTTCAAACAGTTGACAAAAAACAATCAATAAAAAAAAAAAAATTGATGGTTCTTTTTACCACTTGACAAGTATGGTGGACACTGGACATCTGGCTGAGTCAGCATAAGATTATATGATGACGGAAACAGGATTCTAGAGATACATCGAAATGTATCTCAAGCTGGTTCCAGAGCCAGGAATACTCTGCAGGTAAAAAGCGTCCCCCATGGGTGATGTTCCTGAAAAAGTCTCCATCAGGGACAGCTAGGTAGAGGAGAACAAAACCTGGAGGTCCCAGGGAAGTGTGTGGCGACACCCAACACAAAAGTTGTTCTACTTCCTGTCTTTTTAAATAAAGGCTTTTCAAAAAAGTAATTTTTCTTTTTGAAAAAATGGAAAGTTGTTGAAAAGTGAATTCTCATCCACAAAAAATATTTTGTCATTTTTATCAAATCTTGGTCAATGCATTATTGTAAAAAATCATTTGTGAGGGTGTTAAAAAAACTCACTCGTTTTCATTTTTTTCAACATCAGCTCTCTTTTAAAAATTAAGAAAAAATAAAAATATCAAAAATTCAATATTTTTCTTTTTTTAAAAGAAAGTCCTATGGAAAGAACTTGCTTCAGCCTTTTTCATCAAAAGCAGAAATAACATCATGTAGTATTTTTAATGTTGTATATTTGGGGACATTTTCTCTGAAAACTTCAACCTCAGAAAACACGGTTGAAACATATTCTTAGTGAGGCCTTGGTCTGCTTAAACCTGAAAACAAATTTTCAACTTTAAGGTGAAGGTGAGGTGAAGGTCATGTAATATCCCTGGGGATGGGGATGATATATAGGTTAGGCAAAGCAAGATGAAGAGCCCCCTGCATCAGCAACCTTGGGCCACCACTGGAAGGCAATACCAAGGTGGCAACTGCTGTTTCCCAAATTCGCTCCTCTTCAGTGGACACACTACCAAGTCTGTATATAACAAGCCCCAGCAATGAAACATCTTGCCATTTCACCCTCCCTTCTTCACTTCATCACGTTTGCTCTAACTCTTGACATTTCTTTTTCCCTAGCAGGCTTTAGAACAGATTGGCCCAGTGAGATCCAACACATTGAACAGCATCAGGGGATAGTATGTGCCTCACCCCCCCACCTTTAGTATATTTTTCCTTCCCTCCTTTGCAATAGATCATAATTTACCTTTAGCCCACAGCAAGTTACTGTCCTCCCTGATGGTACTATAGAAAAGAAATAACACCTGAAATCACCAAGGGTAGAGGTTGCATCAAATAAATCATTTTCAAATTATTTTAAGCAAGTTTCTTCCTCTCCATATCCTGTTTCACTTTCTCATTGGTTACACTCCACTGTCCCAGTTCCTTCCTTAATGAAGATAGAAATACGGAGTAGCACCTCCAAGTCAAAAAATTTACAGCAGAATGAGGGAAGGAAGAATCAAGTCTTTTACTCTGTCATCTTAAAGTATATTTGAACACCTGCTCTGTGTGTCAATGATGGGCATCTAAACCTAGCCAACATACTTCTGGCTTATGATCTTTTTTTTTTTAAATCAACCTTGGAATTTCTCAGCTTACAGTTAAGGAAACCTTCCAGACATCCTTCACTTAATGTGCTTCAGTTCATGTCATAGAACTGTTTTGGAGTGCATCAAATGGATTTCCTTCAGATGAAACTAACGCAGAAGTTGTAATCGAGTAGAACATGTAATACACTTTGGATGCTGATGGAACCAGACTAGAATGACTCTATCGTAGCCCCCAAAACACATACAGTGTGGACCCTGCATCCTCAGCACCTACGTCATTCTCTCTACAGACCTACTTCTACTGGGCCATGTTGTTTTCTAATGCAGACTTAGCCAAAGCCCACCTCGCACCATTCATCAGCACAGACATGAAAGACTTTCCCTGTGAGACCTCATCCTTCACACAGCTTCAGCCAGCTTAAAAAAACACTCGATACCAGCCTGCATGCGTTCTTCTACTAGCAGCAGTTTCATCATCTTTATTCATTTACCTTCTTTCACTGAGTGATCCTCGTGAATTTTTAGGACTCACATAAAAGCAAACGACTAACAGCAGCCATCTGCACGTTGAGCAGCATACCATTTTTCTCCAGCTCTGGACGTTTTGTTTATAATACTGATTTGTGTGCGTGTGTTAATGTGTGTTTGCATGCATCTGTGGCCAGACACACCACTGACTCCCGTTGTGTACATCTGTCACACACATACTACAGCAACACTGCTGGGCAACTCCTGTCATTAAGAGGTGCAAACCATCATTCTGCGTGCAGAATATGTTCTAATGGAAAAGGATTGTTTCAGGCACTTGCGATGTCAGAAATAAATTTTTTTAAGGAAAATCTTCCCAAGCATTTTTTTTCTTCTAAACAAAGAGTATTCAAGGTATCCAAACATCCCTCTCCCCTCACTTTTTTTTTTTCCTTTTACTTTTTTGACTTCTTACTGTGCTCTCTCAGACTCCCTCTCTGTCTCCCATTCCACAGTTTTACCTTCCTGATAATTTAGGTAAGATCAGCTTCCAGTTTCCAATACTTTTAGAATATTTTCATGGCGGGGGGGGGGGGGGGGGGGGGGGGCAGAGAGCAAGGGTAGAAGTCTAGCAGATTCTGCTTTCCTTGCTTCCCATTTATATCCCCACATTCAACAAAATCTGCAGGTCATATTCTGCTCTAAGCAGCACAAAAGACACACGAGATTTGGTCAGTGATGCTTTCCTGGTCAATTCACCAAGGAGGAACCATAAATGAGGTTTCTTTGCTGTAGCTGTAACTCTAACACATTCCTGCCCTATGGTTTGATGGGAACCCATCATATACCCACACAGAAATGAACTGCACTCTTTCTAGAGCATTCATCATCCACTGCTGTTTAAAATCACCCATTCCCCTTTCTAGAAAAAATTTACAGGTGGTAAACCTAAAATTTAACTTTTTTTTTTTTTTTTTAAAGTAGGTATAACATTGTGACCTATATCTCACATAGTTCTAATGGTAGGAAAACACGCAACCCCCACGTTCTCCAGTTTCAGTGTCAAAGAGGTTTAAATGAGGATAGCTTGACAAAGAGCACAACACCTACCAAGCCCCTAAGTCACTGTCACCACTGTTGTCTGCAGCTGACTTTGGAGACTGTGGCTTGGTTTCAGGTGCCTAAGCGTGTCATTTTGGATGTACAGTTGGCATCTAGCTGCTGTTCCAGAAAGACACTGGTCTGATGTTAAGTCCTGCATCCATCTGCCAGCCACACATAGATACATTGGACACCAGTCAGGGTGCCTGGAATGGTTCTCTATGCTAACACTCAGGTAACTGAACAGCCAAACAGCTAACAGACAGCCAAATCGAATTCTTCTTGAAGAAGCTTCCAGGCCTCTGCTCGCCTACCAGGTGGGCTGACTGGATAGGACACACCACTTTTCAGAGGTACTCCTATACCCAGCTTTTAAATGGGGAGGTGGAATGTGCTGGTGAACATCTCAGGAGGGAATGGTCTCCAGCTGGGAGACAACCTTCATTTCCCAGAGGTCTTCTCCAGTTTTTCTTCTTCAAAGAACCAATGCACTTGCTACAGTATCATGAATATCTAAAGGAGATTGCCTGGAACAAAGAACCCTGTCTGCCATCTGTCTGCAGGACCACCCTTTGGAAAGTCAGAGCTCTCTTTCTTGTTTCCCTTTGAAAACAAGCTTTATTTGAGATAAAACATGCAGGGTTCATAAAATAACCTTCAGTGATTGGGACTGGGCTGTGCAACAGGTAAATAAATTACTTGTTTGAAAGCAGAAGGTTTAAAAGATCAACAGCTGTGGTATATTTAAATTATTTCTTTCCTAAAAAAGTACTGCAAGCAGAAACACTCAGAAGTGTTGAAAAATAGATGAATCTGTATAACTCCTTAATTATTGAACTCATTTTTAATAATTAACTAAGCTCGGATTGGAAAAAAGACCACATCTTGAGATCTAAAGCAGAAGTGCCTTCATGTTAAAGGGACAGGACAGAACCTTTAGTCTCTAAATGCTATTGCAGGCAAAGCAGGAATTGAACATTTTACTAAATGACTCGACAGAAACACCCTTCAATACTAAGCAGAGCTGAACCATGTTACCAAATGGCAGCCTAGAAATGCAAAGGGGCTTGAAAGCAAATTCCAAAGTGAATTAACCACAAACTGTAGCATAAGGGACATCTTGGCACCAGGACCCTGGTTTGTGATTCCTGTAGGAAGCATGATGTGAGGATGCAGTCTTGTACTGACCTGGCAAAATTATTAATAACAAGGCAATTCTGGTGTGTACAATGCTACTGTCTTTGATATGTCAAGTAGAGAATTGGAAACACAATATAAATTTCAATTCTTACAGCCTTTATCACAAAACATTTTATAAATCTACATCAGATGCTATATGACTTCACTGATTTCACCTACTCCTAAGTAGTTCAACCGGAGATGAGAATTTGACCTTTACAGAAATGTCTCAGAATCACACCAAAACTAGTAAACTCAGCAAGGTATGTCAGGACATACTTATCTCCAGGGTGACAAGAAAGTCTGTCTACAGTAAGCACAGTGTGGATTGTGCTGTGTCTTGTAGGTTTAGATAAATCAGGCAATTTTTTACAATACTTCAACCACAAAAGACACGAATATCATCTCCTCTTCCAGGTGCACATTGGGTGCCTCAACAGGTGTTGAAAATTTAAGCTGGCTGGTTTTAAGATTTAAGATGACCCAGCTGTGAAAGCAGAAGCCGCTACAATTGGAAACACTGAAATAGAAGAGTTTGAAAAAAAATACTACAGGGCAGGGAGAGGTAGCTGTAAGCTAATTAATTAGGAGTCATGTCCTATAGTCAACAGGGAAAATAGCCTCCTGGGGAGCGTACACACTCTGCATCACCCTCTGGAGGAGTTTCTCTGTCCCGCTACAGGCACAGGAGAGTTGTCTCCTCATTCAAGCAAGGGGATTGGATGGCCCCGAAGTTGACTCAGAAGCACTTCAGTGGCCAAGGAGCCTTGGAAACCCCAACTGCCCTTGCTCGTGGCTGTCCCCACAAATCTACAAGTTTCCTTGAGCCTGAAGGAACGCGCAGACCTGTGCTGCCCTGGCCACTGATTCCCTCCTCCCGATTATAACCCTAAGCACATGTCCCACTTTTCTGCCAGCCTGAGCTCTCCAGAGCAGCAAGGGAGAGAGCGAGAGACAAAAAAAAAGCAGTGGTATAGATCTCAGCTGAGAAAGGCTACTCCAGATATTACCCTCATCCCAGTGCAAAATTTTGCTTCAGACAATACATCTCCTTTAAAGCTTCCCTCTGTCAGACCAGACAGTTATGAAGTGTTGAAGGGTTCATTTTACCTATTCCTTGTACATTTATGAAAAAAAATCACCCCTTGCCCACTGCCTTAAAATGTCTTCCAGCTTCCATCAGAAGAGAAACTTGGATTGGCACTGATCACCAAAGGAGATGCATAGTTTGTAATCTATTATTTGTGTTGAAGTAAGGCCCACCATGCTAGATATTCCACACATGTAGATAGCTAGGACCAGATCTAATGGGAGCCTCTACACTGGATATAGACAAGTCCCACCACAGCACTCACTGACCTGAGGAGCCTACCTGCATGGTGCTTCACTCCATGCAAACATGGCTGAGGCCTCCACAAGATAAAAGTTATTAATCTTGTTGTACACAAAGAAAGGTGCGGAGGAGATGAAGAAGGGTTAAGTGGCTTCTTTGGGGTTACATGAGTATCTGGGATAAAGCTGGGAAGTAAGTTTCCTCTGAGCCAGGCCAGTTTCTCAAAACTGAAGCCTACTATTCCAGCTAGGAATAATCTAACACATCTGAAAAACAACACTTAGACTCTTGTTTGCATTTTCAGTTACTGCTCATCGTTCAGATATTAGCTCCAGAGGCAGGTGGCTGAACTGCATCTACCCAAATGCCTGGCACTGTTGGAACGCACAAGGGAAACTGAGTCAGTTCCAACAGATAAACTGAAAAGCGGCTAGTTTACCCTGGTCCAAGAAGCAGATCAAAACCAAAAGATAAGGTCATAGCCTCCTGAGTCACCTCCAGCTCTCTGCCAGGACATGATGAGGTGTTGATATCGTAGTTACCTTGTGTTACCAATCCCCCATCCTCCAAGGAATAACTTTCCAGACAACAACTCTCCATTGAACTGAGAGTCATCCATTAATTTCCAGCTTTTTTTCAGTCTCCAACAGCCACTATCTGCCCCCCTCTCTTCCCATTGATCCCCTGATGCTTTTTCTTCAGCTTCTTATAGCTCCTGTCCTTCACCTCTCCCGGTCTGTCCCAGAAGGTGATTCCAGTCACATAACTATCATAGCCTTGCCCTTTCTCCTGCCATCCCTTCAAACTTGTTCCTTTGCTCCTTTCTCGATCTGATGTCACACCTCCCAGACTACTACATCTCTTCCTCACATAGCTTCAGGAATGTATGGAGCGTGGGCAGAGAAAACTGATGGATCAACCCATTCTCCAGTTGATTTGTGAAGGCACATGGCTTGAGCAGACAGCCTTAGGCAGAATGAGTTTTTTCAGCCTGCTTTGCCCACGTTCTCATTTCTTCCATCCACGGGTTCATCCTGCATCTCTCTTTTTATGCTTCCAGGTCTTCCTGTCAGGTTCTGCTGCATCATGGTCTGCCTTCTTCTAAGTCTTCCCTCAATCTGTACTTTTTCTGTCTACCATTCTCCTTCTGAGAATGTTTCTTTGGACTGCTGACTTGTACTTCTTTTACTTCAGTCAAGGCTGCTGATACCTCTTCTTTCTTCTAGCCAAGCTGTACCTTGGTTGTGGTGTTCCAAGACTGATCTTCAGTCACCTAGTTACATACACCTTCATATTTCTCCCCATAAGTTTCTTACTTTGCACCTCTATTTCTCCTGTTTGTCTCCAACTCTCTTCCCAACACAAAGGCTGTCTTGGGGTCAGTCTGTATTTGAACAAAATGTATGCCCACCTCTTCTAAGCATCTGTGATCACCAGCCTCTTGCACATCTACAACACATCGATCCAATGACAGCACATTTAGGAAGAGTCTTTCAGGTTTCTCATTCTCAATTCAGCTTCTTGCATAAGGCTGTCCTATGGTGCTGTTGTTTTTTCCAACATTTTCAGAGTTATTAGCCATAATCTTACAACTTTATTTCCAGAAGATGCTGCTTCAAGATACAACAGTCTTTCTGCTGAGTATATTTGGCACAGTCATCCTTCTGTGTCTGATTTATCCTCTTGCAATCTGCGTCCACAGACACAGAAGCACAGAAGCATTTAGATCAGAAAAGATCAAGTGCAACCGTTAACAACACGTACGTGTTCTTACTCCAGTGGCAACCAGAAGGTGTTTGAAACCCCCGATCTCACTGCCTAATGATTTCCCTAGCCACCAGTTTGCTCTGAAAGGAACTTTTTGTCTTTCACACATTTCTACTCAGTTAGATTAATGCTAATTTAAATCCATGGAATGGTCCAGGCCTATGATTTTATGTGACTAGATGGCATGCTGGTTAGATTGAAAACAGATGCCCCTGACCTGAAAAAAAGACGTTTTGGAGTACGTGTTGTCACCTGACTTTAGAAACCCAGGGAACCTCCTAACTAAGCCTGCCAGCAGCCAGTGTGAGACACATCCCAAGGCAGGCAGAGCTGCAGATCCTGGGGTAGGCATGGGCGTGCTGGTAGAAACTAGACTCCTTAAATGGATTTTAGGAGGACTGGTTCCAGCCCTAAGCCTGACATGGGAATGTTGGTCTTTCTCACAAATTTGTTTAGTATTTTTCAAAAAACCTTTGTTTTCTGGCATGGGACAGCAGGCTTTGAACACTTCTGCTCTAAGTACACAGGGCCAGGATCCTGCTGTATCTCATCTTCACTCCTATTTACCACAAATTAATTAACTCAGGTTACAAACATACAGTTTGTTTGCATTGTTGACAAACTATAAAGCTCTTTTACAGCTTTTGACAGTTTATTGGTGCTGTAAAGTTGAAGTAATGAGATCCCTTTATACCACAAAAGGAATTTACAAGAACTGAAGGGCTCAGACACACAATCTACTTACGGTGACTATACAAGTTATGCTGCAGATAATCTGTCAATCTGTTGCAGGGACGTTGTAAATCTTTACAGTAAATGAGAATAAGATCTTTCAATTCCCTTGCACAAAGTGAAAAGAAACAAGCAGTTTACATTTCCAAAAAAAAAGAAAATAATTTTGCAAGAGATAGACTTATAAATGTAATACAATGAATTATAGCTATACTAATTTTAAAAAGGGAAAAGAAAAGGGAAGAAAAAAGGGGAGGGGAGGGGAGGGGAGGGGAGGAACCACCACTAGTGAGTCTCCAATAATAAAACACAACAGAATTTACTGCAGCATTTCAGGTGTCAGACCACATAAGGAATCCAGCTTCCACTCCACTGTCATAATCCCTGATTATTCTCTTGTCCCTATCCAAATTGCACTGCCAACTCAAACTTACCTTGGCCATTCCTAAAATTTCCAAGGGTCAAACAAGTGAGAATACAGCCATTGGAAATGGGTGCTTCAGAAAAGCGTTTGGGGTTTTTTAAAATATATTTTTAAATCTATGACAGAGACTTTTCGCTGCTGCTACTTCAGTTAATAAAACAAATCATAAAAATAATAATGTGTAAAATTCCTTCAGTTAAAAGGAATAGAAAATCTTTTCCAGAAAGCCTTCTTAGTTAGGATTGCACACAGCTGTGCTGCTGCAGCTCTCTGTAGTCAAGTAGCCCTTTAAAGGTCCAGATCCTTAATTAAGGATCTGGAAAACTTCTTTCATGAACTTGGATTGGATAAAGACTTAAAAAAAAAAAAAGTCACAGCTACCTCAACTCACAGTGACTAGTGCAGTCACTGGCCATAAAATGTAGGGAATCAGATGAGGAAGACTGAGAGCTGCTTCCCTCTATTTTCAGATGTCTTTAAAAACATTCCCCTGAACCGTGAGCCCTCAGCCCTCTGGACTTGAGTGTTTCCAGCTTACTTTTGCTCCCTGTTAATTCCAATCCTAGGTATATTGCATAAGTGTTTCTAGCTTGTTTCACAATGAAAGGAATTTGGGTGGGTTTTTTTCCCTAGTATGCATCTTGGATAGACAGGAATGTCTGTGCCTGAAACTGGAAGATGTCTTTCCACCCCCGTACAGTCCTGCAGGACAAACTGCTGTGTGTGGGCTGCTCCTGGGGAGTTGTAGACAGCTTTCCTGCTACTCCCCACCACAGCCAGTGCAGAAAGCTTTTCATTCACACCTGGAGGTGAAATGGAAGATCCTTTCTAATTTATAACTGCTCATTATCCCTTAGGACACCCAAGAGTTTATCAGCTTTTTGACTGCTACACAGGCAAGCTGCAGCAGCCTCAGTGCTGGGCACTCAGGACCGTACTGGGTGTTTTAAATGGAATTTGAGCATGGGCTCAAACCATAGCTTGCCTGATGTCCCCAGTGTGTGGAACCAAACCCAGCACAAGGCACAAGCTTTGCACAAGCAACGGGCAGACTGAGACAGGAAATTTGGACCTACTCAGTCCCCTGACGTGGGTCCCTATGCGCAAAGCCATCATATGCCATCTCACTTGTGGCACTATCACGTGCTTGGCTCTGGGCAGAGGTCCTTCGTGGAAAGACTCTGATGATGTGTACAACCAGTGCAGGGGACCAGGATGCTGCTCTAGGCTGAGGTTGCCACTGCAACATGAGGACATGCAACATTTTCTAGCAGTTATTTTCTGGTCAAGCACTGTGAATGTACAAAGATGTAGTCACAGCTCAGCTTTTTAACATCAGCTTTTAACCTGCTCAGTGGCCCATTCATCCAGGGCCCAGCTGCAGTAACTCTCTGACTTCTTCCACCTCTCATGTAAATTAGGGGTGGTGCTCCCCCATTATAAGTGGGTTCTGGAGAATGAAAGCCAAGTCTACCGCTAGCTACACATGATTTAATCCCAATTTAAAATTAGGCCAAACCTTCAACACCTTCCACAGAATTAAAATTCCACCAAAAAAATTACTTTTGGAACCATTACACTTTTTTGACTAACATCACTTTGCAGGTTTAGGGGGTTTGATTTTTACATTGTGAACACATTGCATTTCAGTAGTGTAGAAATGTTGACATGGAACAGGTATAATACTAAAAGTAACACCATGAAAGTCCAGATGAAAGGAAAATGATAAAATTAAACACCTTTGCCTTCTCCCAGTGGGGAAAAAAATCATCTAAACAAGAGGACAAAGTGAATAATTTTTATTTTCTCCAGTAGAAAATATCCTTGAAAGTGACCTAGTCATGTGGAACGGTTCCCTTTTGTGAAACTACAGTTTTAACCAAAAGCATTTCCACCTAAATGTTTTTGAATGGCACCCTCAAGAATGCAAGGAGTATCTTACTGAGGATGGGAAGGGCTCTGTAATTAAACAGGTCTATGGAAACTCCCACTGTTGATCTTTTCTGACACATTTCAATGCAGAAAAAGCACCTCCCCAGTGTGCTGTCCCATAAATGCAAACATTATGCATTCCAAACTTTTCACTTAATCAGAGGTTACCCAGTCACTTCGGTAAGTCACATCAGTCCAGAAAGGAAGGGGAAAAATTTTCCCAGCTCCTGCGGTGCCCTTGCATAAACCAGCCAGCTGACCAAAAAAAAGCCATGCTCCACACCTGAAAACAGCTCACGACTGAAGGTGGCACACAGGGAAACCTCTTTAAACCGACACCAGGAGCAAACGGCTCCAACGCAGCAGCAAACTATGGCATGGTCTCCTCACGCGCTGCACACAGCTGGTAACATTTTGCGTTATTGCCAGTTAATCTCCCGCGCCACTGCCGAACAAGACAGGGAATGTCTGCCCGCAGGAGTGGGTGCATGGGGTGGCATGACCATTTAAATGCTAAGATCAGTTTGCTACATCCCCTGCACACGATGAAAGAGAACTAGACACATGGGAAAAGTGAAGATGAGCCCAAACGGGGGGGTCCCTGAGTGGCTCAGCCTGCAGCTCTGCAAAACCCCACATCTGAGTACAGGCTTCTCAGCTTGCCAAACTTCGCAGGCTTGCTCCCATCTGGGGTGGATGTCCACCCCCATTTTGTTGTGGGTTGCCCCTCTTCCTCCAGCCGGTCTGCTGGTTGTAGTCAGGGCCAGAACTGGAAGGGGTATGTCAGTGTTATATTCAAAAGTTTAAAAGATGTAACTACTTCATCCCACAGAAGCCTCCACATTTGTAGTAACCCACAGACCTCTCCCTGTCAAGGAACACAAGCCAATACATTAGCTATAGTCTATATATAGTATATTAAATATGTATATACTAGCGCCCACCCCTCAGTCCCATTTTTTCCATGTGTTCCTCATTAAGATCAGCACCAAAATACAGAGCAACTGAGTTAAGTTTGGATCAAAGGTGATAGATGCATTTATGTTAGCAAAATAAGGCAAGCTATAAAAGACACTGCAGCTTTCCCTGAACCCAGCACACTCTGGTTTTTTCCCCTCCATCTGCTAGGTCTTTAAAATCTAATGGTCATCTTATAGTTGTGAATAAGAAAGTGAAGGAACAAGTCATTGTACATTAGTTACTCCATGGGAAGTGCCTAAGTGCAGTTTCTTACCCCCAGTGAACACAAGGGGATTCAAGGCAGCTTAGCCTTCTGTTCAAGAGCCATCTGCTTTAATGCATCATGTTAAAGTCAAGGTCTTGAAAGGAAAAATGCTGTCACAGAAGGCAAAAATCCTCCTGCAAGCACCACACAGAACAACCAGCATCTAAGGAAAACCGGTCTATGGGAGTAACCCCAGAAAGGGAAGAAGGATCTGAACTCACAGTGTTAACAGGGATGTGCAAATCAGTGGTTTCAGTTATTGAATGGATGAACGTATTGAATGGATGAACATTTCAGTGAGGTAAAAAAGCACATCTTATCCCTGGTGGATCTCTGCACCCTGTCCTGAATCACCCTGCTGCAGATATTTATTCTTTTTTATCTCTGGGAATCTTTTCTTTTTAATATGTGAGTAAAGTAGAACAAATTCTCTCATGTTGTCTATGATCTCTTAATCTCCAACTCAGCACAGATACATAGCACTGCTTAATGGTGGAAAAGCAAGAAGCATTTGATTAAATGTTTGATCTCTCGAGGAATACACAGGCTCTGTGGAGTGTAGTGCACAGCTCACAAACATTTTGTGTTTCATTATTGATTAAAAATGATTAAAATTAATAATTGGCTCAGCTGATACAAACTTTTTTTTTGTTTCCTGAGCTAACCCTGAAAATGTATAAGATTGTTTTGGTTGCAGAGAAGCCTGGGATAGAGGTGCAGGATTGCCTCTACAATGTCATCTTCCACAGTAAGCTTCCAGTGCAAGTGCAGGGATATTCTTTGCAGGATTATCCGTGACTTTAGAGGACTGAAACGACCACTGACGCCTCTGTCTTAGTTATGCTGATTATAAATAGGTACAGTATCAAACCAAAACTCTTTGCACATTATTTTTAATTTACCACACAGCTTTCATCATCTGGACAAAGTGAATGTAGCATGTTATTAAACCTGAAGCATAGCACCTTCCATCTAGTTGGAGAACTATAAGTTATTAGCCAAAATGAGGGAATAGCTCATATGTTCATGCCCCATATCATCACAGTGCTGGCACTGACAAAGTTTCAGCTAAATACACAGCAGAAGTCCTGGTTTTCTTTTGGGAACAGGCACAGTCTGTTTTGAGGGGACACGACGGAATAACAAGCTCAGCATCACAGGACTGCTAAAAATGGAACAGAATGGAAAAGACCTTTAAAATTTTCCCACTGATGGCAACTAGAGTGTTGGGACCACAGAGTCAGGCTGTCACAAAGGAAGGGTAGGTGTCCTCAGCTACTGATGCAGCATCTCCACGTAGCTGCCTCTGCACCCAGTCCGTGCCCTTCACCCAGCATCCGCTGGTGTCTCCGGTCCAGTTTCCCTGGGAAGGACAAAGGCACAAGAACAGCCAAGGCCACCATGCTAAACTTCTCTCCTGAAGCTTGTCAGGAGAGTTTCTCAGGGAATAAAGTACGAATGGAGCTGGAGACAGTGATAAATTTCCCTTCTGAACAATCAATAAAATTCTCTCAGCTCCGCTCAGGCCCCTACTGCGGATGCAAGGGCCATAATTACATTGTCAAAAAGCCGAGTCGCCCCGGCTGACTGAAACCCCCTTTAACACTGATGTGTGATTGACAGGCAGTTTATGGGTGGCACGCTCTGCCTGGCAGGGGAGTTGGCTAAAGCCAAAGGCAACAGTGAAATTTCCCAGTCTGCTACAACTACCGGAGCAAAGGACTGCCACTCACGAGGGGATTGTGGGAAACCCTTAGTCATATTAACATATCAAAGTGAGGAGCTGACAGCGTTTACTAAACAATCTGAACTCAAGCATGGCTGCAGAACATCCCCCAAATTTCCCGGTCTGAAACAGGAAAGAAACTAAAATGTGCTCAGTCCTGTCTTCACCAAGACAGCTAAGAATTTGGAAGCCTGCTTATTTAATGATTTTGATCTGAGATAACATCTATATGCATGTGTATGTATGCATCTCACAAATGTGTGCTGCTAAGCGTGTCAGTCTCTTTCATGCATTTATAAAAGAAGCTGTCATGCTCAACAATTTGTTCTGTACCACAAGGCAGACTGGTACAAAATTGGAGACAGAACAGTACATTTCTGTTTTATGTAGGCAATATGAACCCAGCAAAAGAACACACTGCTTTTGGTCTTGCTTTCCAGCGGGCTTCTACTGCTTCATGCTAAATTGCAGATTACTTGGTTTGAATGAACCTTAATTGCAGCCATGCACAGGGTCTGTGTGTAGTGCGGAGCTTAAAAGTGACTTCATAGCTTTTTTCTTTAATTTTCTTGAATCAAAGATGGATTTCCTGAATAAGAAATGTGTAAGTATTCTAGAATAAGAATCAAAAAGAAATTGAAAGCAAGAGATGTTTCCACTAATGGGCCGAGCCACCTTTGGCTCCACATATCTCCATCCAGGTAATGCTTGGGTTGCAGATCTCACCTTCCGGGTTTCCTCAGGAATGAAGAATTGCTGGGAGTTATGCCACTGAGTGAAACTTATGAAATATCAGTGAGAAATGCCTTGAGGGTACTGAAATGGACACCTGGGTTTACTTCCCTCCGTCATATTGCCAAAGTGACACTGTAAAACGTACTTCTGCCCTGTTGGTCTCTATAGTTTCACGTGTTGTCCATGAGGATGGAGACAAGTAGCCAGTCATGATACAGGCTCAGAATGGAAAGGGGAAGCAGCACAGGAGGCACAGCTGCAAGGAGATGCTACTGGCTTTTCCTACATTGCCAGAAAACAAACCAGCATGAAGACAAGGCTCTTGTTAAAAAGTCCTGACAATTTAAGGACAAAATCCTGACTTACAGGGGTCAAACCAAGAACGAAAAGATACTTTAAAGTAGTAGGAGAAGACACATAAAGCAAAGCAGCAAAAGCTGCTATCAGGCAAATTCAAATCAGACATTTTAATACTTCTCTTAAAGAAGAAGAAAAAAAAAAAAAGAAAGAAAAAAAAAACATGGATGATTAACCAAATTAATCCCCTGGAACAAGTCTCCACAGAAAATGCTAGCTTCCATTTCCCTTGATGTCCTCAAAGACCAAGCCTTTCTGGAAGGCATGCTTTAATCTAATGTGAGTTACCAAACCCAAGGCTGGGATAAGTGTGTGAAACTCAATGGCCAGTAGCAGACAGTCAGTTCAGCCTAGACAATCTAATGGCCCTTTTTCACAGAGCCTCTCTAGGAAATGGGACAGACACACTCTGCCCTTCTGCAAAGCCAGTTTACCAAAATTATTAAATCCATTTGCATGCACTAAATAATTTAGCCTCACTGTGTCTCAACAAAGTGGTCAAGAGCACCTGACACGGTGTTCAGGAGCAGTGCAGCCCATCTCCCTTGCACTGCCAGTAGCACCTTCCCCAGCCTCCACTGATCTCTTCTGATCGAGAAAAGCATCTGTTCATCAACTCTTCTCCAACAACCCACCTCTCCTGACCTTGCTCAGCTCCTGTGAACTGACAGGATTACCACACAGCGGTACAGCTCACTCCCCGTCTGTGCCCAGCTTGTATCCCTCGGTGTCTGACATAATATTTGACCAAGAGGCACATGTGTCAGCGATGCTCAGATAGCAGCATTTCTGCCTGTAGGCCAGGAGGGTGTAAGTTCAAGCCCTGCTGGAGGATATGAACACCTACCAATATGAAGGCAGATGCACAAGAACATTAGGGAGAGAGATGAAGCATTCACATACATTTGTGCTCTTTTGTTTTTTTCTCCTCTACGGCATATATTGCCTTTAAAAACAACCCATTAATTAAGAGCTTGTCACACATGCATTGCACTAATATTCTGACTCGTGCCGAGTTTGGACCTGAATTCCACATCCAACCTGCTGCACCAAGAAAAGGACATTTTATACCTGTATAAATATAGCCTTCCAAAAAACTCTGTAGCTAAATTCCCGTGCCACAACATGTGCAAACCTACAGCCATTTTCTGTCCTTTATGTCCCTTGTCTCTTCCACTTGGTAAGAACATAATGCCCTGGCCCTGTGGGGCTTTCTTTGAGAGAGAGGTCCAGTGGTTAAATCAGAGGACTGGGCATCTAGGACTGAAATTCTTGGCATTGCCACAGGTTTTTCTTCATAGCCCTGGACTTGTCGTTTATGACAACAACCAGTGCTGAGCAGGTGCAGCTGTGTGCACCACCAGGAAAACAGAGAGATACTGGCTGTGCTCCTAATGCTAAAGACAGACCACCAGCATGGGGATGCCAGCACAGCATGGAGAGATGGAGGAGGGGGGGAAAACACACTGCCAGGAGCACTTTGCTGGTGCTCAAAGCATCATCCCCACTCCAGCTGGCACAGGCTACCAACTGCAGCGTGCTTGGCGTTGGCCTCACTCTGCAACCTACCTGGCAGACTACCCTTTCTTGGGCATCCCAAAAGTCATACACTCTTTGGGGAGGAAACTTCCCAGTTGTTACGGAGAAAGATGACAGAAGGATAACCCGTTCTAGCAGCAGAGCAAACCCACGTGATTCACAACAGAGATCCAAGGTCCAGTGTCCAAGGGATAGAGACTTTCATTTGTGAACAGATGTGCACAAATTCAAACATCTTCTAGGCACCTAAATCCCTGCCAGGGTTTCATATCTACTTGATACCATCTACTTTTAGGGGGTCAGATTTTCAAAATTACTCAGCTCCCCATATGGGAGCTTTTATGGAGATACAGCACTAAGATCTAGTGCATATGATACTGCAGAAATAGGGGTCTGGTGGTGAACACGATATGAAATTCTGGCCTAAAATTTCTACAGTTTTTGATTTCTACAAATATTTCATTGCAATTAGAAACCCAAGTTCATGACCAAAGTTGTTTTGTGAGATTTTTTCCCCCCTCCAAAAACATTTATTGCTTTGTTTTCTTTTCTTTTATGCATTTGTGCTTTGTTTTTGAATAAAATTTAAAAATGTACTCACCATGAATGGAAAGGGTCCCATTCCTCACTGCCAGGAACTTGACCCCATATGGAAATAATGATGGAGAATGGAGGCTTCCATAGAGGTAAATGTACGCTTTGTGACGGAAAGGGGCCTCGTGGGATCCCACCAGGAGCTCTCCTCCATCAGATATCAGAATGTAATGAGCATGCAGTTCTACAGGTCCTGGACCAGTGAACAAGAGTTTGCCACCTGAAGACAACAGAAGAGTGATATGCAACCATAGATCTAAAAGCCAGTCATCATCTCACAGTCAAAGGAACTGTAAGAGATGGGTAAAAAAATGGGTTTGCAATAAAATTATGAGATTGAGTAAAATATTATTGCATCCTGCAAAATCTCCACCTTGCCCTGTGCTGCTGCCTATGGATTTATCAGATTTTTACAGACCTTATTAACTCAGCCCATTCTTCAATTCCACCACAGGCTGCTGTTCTAGACTTGAGCAAGGCCATTCAGCCTGGGCAGACATCTAAGTCTCTCCAATTCCAGTGCAAAGGAGCTGTGTTTGGAAAATCCCAGTTTCAACCTACTGGCTCTCTAAACATGAAAAAGGGATAGTACTACTTAATTTGCATGTTACTTTTCAGATTACAGGCTACTTGTGACAGGGAGAGAGGAAGTGAGAACATCTTTGGAACATAAGAACTGGCAACTTGTTTAGCTCAGTGGTTGATTTAATCCTGCATACTCTTCCAGGCGCTGTTCAAAACCAGATGCTTCCAAATACAATATAAGAAACTTCTCCCTGTTAGCTGAATGTGAGATGACCTCCCCATCCCATGAAAGCCTCATTTTAATCCTTAATTAGAGGTTAACTTCACATCAAAGCATAAGGCTTCAGAATCTCCTTGCCAACATTGTCCTTTTACCATCTAAGATTTGTCATTAATATAGGTCTGATCCTTCAAATCTTTCTAGTATTTAGTCTCAGTGATTTCTTGAAGCAATGAATTCTGTGGTCTAAGTATATGGTGCATGAAAAAGCATTTCTATCCCCTGATTTTTACTCAGTCTCTTCAGTTCTGTCAAATGCTATCTTTGTTCTTGCCTCTTGTGAGCTGGTGATCCCAGCCTGTCATCTCAGGATGGTTTATGCTTTTATCTCCATTCATATTTTCTTCCCTGTGAAGGACACTGTCCCTACCTTTACAATGTATTTGGACACAGTGGACTCTCAGATATCTAATCATTTCGCATGTGGGATGGCTTCCCCGCTCAAGCCATGCTTCCCAGGAGCTAGCAGGGAACATCTCAAAGCCTGGCAACCTCAGGCCTCTTTACAAAGCGTCTATCATCCTCCCAACATTCCCTTTTATGTAAAGTAGCTAATAACTGTGCCACCTCATACCATGGCCAGCTTTCTACTGGTGTTAGCAGTTTTTAATGGTGACCTCTATACCTACCAAACAGCTGGCTTTCCTTCACCACCAGATACTACCAAACCTTAGCAAGAAGGAGATCAGACCTCTGCTTTAACTTCAGTATTGAGTTAAAAAAGGAAGGAAGAAGTTTTAAGATAAAAATCAGATTTAAAACTACCTTGATCATTGTTCACCTTTGATTTGGTCCTGCTGCTCTCAGTGATAAAGGAGATGCATAGCACTTGCGCCTTTCCCACCTAGTTGCATCCACCCCTGCTGAACACATTCTGTTTATCCTGGTAATTCTTGTTTATTCTTGGGTTGAGGGGCTTTCATTGTTTCTTGATTTCTTAGTCTTATAACAAAGTCTTATAACTTAGCCTTAGTTTTAATTTATTAGGCTTATAACAAAGCTAGTATTTGAATAAGGACTACCCATTAAATATTTTCTTTCCCAATTTCAGTAGATTCCACATAAGTTTTTACAGAATATGCTTAATAGATTAAAGAGATAAATCTTACATTTTCTTGCTTATAACCACTGGGAACCATGGGATCGATCTCACAAACACTAGCTCCCCTATGTGTACATTTTCTCTTTCCCTAGACGTATTTTTCTATACACAAATATATTTCTGTTAAGCTTGCTACATAGCATTTTTATGAATTATACTGAATACACTGTGATAAAACAGCAGAAACTTCAGCTTGTCTCATACAGAACTGCAGAAGAGACCTGATTTATTCTGAGATACATCTGAGACTTCTGAAAAACAGAAATATTCTTAATACAAAACATGCCAGGCTGAAACGGGAATATTTGAAATGGTATTCATTTGCAGACTGAAGGGACCATTAGCTCATACCGCCTGATGGCCTGTGCACGTCATGCTATTGAAAAACTGGAGGAAGTCAAGTTGCCTGTGTTTGACTGCCACATACCCTCCAGAAAGGCAGACAATCAATTAAACGACTTGGGGACATCACTCTACCATTTTCTATGATCATCTTTTCCCACAGCAAATTTCTCTTACTCTTCACAATTTCTGCTTTATGTTCAACCATAATTCATCAAGGATGAGCTTTCAGACAGCGGTTCCCTTTGCACCCTCCTGCGTTGCACTGCAGAGAGGTATAGAAAACAGCATTTTCTGTGAAGGTACTTACAGGTAAAATCGAATCTCAGCCCTCATCCAGACAGATTGGTAAGGTTTTCAGGACTCTTCCTGCAAGGAATTGTCTCCAATTCATGGAGCGGTGGATCCTCTTTCACAACCCAGTTCTCATTCTGTAGTTTGAAATCCTGACCTCCTAATTCCTCTGTGCTTTGTTGTTCTTGATGCTGCCTATAGAGGCAAAACCAGCTTGCCCCACACTCTGCCTCTTGCTTTTCATGGTGAAAAACACCACACTGCCTCCTTTTGCCTCTTCATTGCACTGGGAGATCAGGTGGGCATCCCTGAGCCACACAGACTGCTGATCCTTTTCATGATCATGGCTTTGTCTGACAAAGTCCCTGATTGTGTAATCATGACTTTCATTCCTAATTGCTCCCGGCCCAGCTTTCTTCCCAGCGGTGTAAATCTGCATTTAGTTTGAATGGCGTTCACAAAATGCGATAAGCAACTCTCCATTTACCTTCAAATTATCAATGATGTGCAGTGGCATCCAAGTAGACATGAGAATGGTTCAATTTACTAACACTTTACTTTCTGAGTTAGTACATTTCATATCTGATGGCTGCCATGAGATCTTGGCAGGTGATCCTCAGTTAGCCATCACACGATCACATGTTCTACAGAATTAACTTTATCAAACAAACTTGCAATTTTCCTAGAGAGTGAACTAAAGCTTTCTGGCTTTTCTTCCATAAAATTTCTATCCTTTCACTCAGTATATTCCTACAGTTAGTAATTTATGGATTCAATCATCTGTAACGTTCAACTTTATCCGGTTTTCTCATTTGACCTGTGGTTGATATCAGACTAAGCAGCCAATATCTTTTTTCCGTTTACCTGCCTGGACCCTGAGACAAGATCAGAACTTCTACAGTCCTCTGTAATTTCCCATGTACTCTGAAATTAATATTTGTGGGCCACAAAATGCCTTTTTCAGCAGTTTTAAAGCTCTTGAATGAGAATAGACCTGTTGATTTAAGAATGTGCATTCTTGAATAATGTTATTTAACATCTTCATTATATTAACATTCTTTAGTAATAAATGGACCTGCTGGTCCATCTTCCTTTTGTGATATAATAGAACAGAAATACTTATTAAATACATTTGCCTTATAGCAGCAGTGTTAATAATTTCATCCCCGCAATCTAGAAATGGAACTGTAAATCACTGCAATTTATTTTATTCCTAGCATTAAAAAAAAGAGTTCTACCCCAAGGTCTTTATTGACTTCCTATGCTGAAGTATAGTCATTTCTGTTTCCACCTCTCTTCATACAATTTTAAATGAGTATTCTAATTGCTGCCATGCTGTACCACTGAACCAGGAAGGCTGGTAGCCAAAATTGTCCTATCTTTTGATTGCAAAATTGTAGTTATGCTTCACATAACATCCCCAAAATTTTTCCCAAGTTTCAGCCACATTTTGTCCATCCAAAATTTTCAAGCTGTCTACAAGACAGGTTAGAAATACTGAATTCCTTGCACAAAACCTTCTATCCCTTCCCCATGGGATGACACAGATGGGAGAATGTAAGATTCCTCATTCCTTTTCTTTTTGCAGCCATTCCTATGACTTCGAGGCAGCCAGGGGAAAATGCCTGTTTCCCGTAAGGGTCTGGGATTTGTCTCCTCCTGCCTGGCCCACAGAAGGTCTGCTGAAAAACAGTAGCACCTGTTTATTTTTCCTCCCTTCATTAGCAGTGCTGAGACACAACAGAGCACACCACGAAGCTGTGTTTTGCTGCCAGTGGTATAGATATCTGCCTCTCTGGAAAACTAGCAAGGAGTGAAAAGGTGACACCTTGAACTTCACATTGGAGTCCCTCTTTCTGCAAAAACAGGAGTGGCTCGACCAGCAAGAGTTAATGCTTTTGGGATGGGTGTTAATACTCGTTCTGCACTGTCTCTTGTGCACCTTTCTGCACAAGATGGCTTTGGCAGGTCAGGAGTAGCTCACCTTCATACAGCTCCTAAAAATCACTGTTTGCCTCCTTACATACACCTGGTCCTCTATGACCAGTCCTCTATCTCCCTTTTGTTTCCTTTCTTCTTTTTAAAATCCCCTGTTCCCCAGTAATAAGCTAGCTGCATATCAGCTGTCTTGATAGACTTCTCTCTCTGTTGATTCAAAGAATTCCTGTATCTTTTGTGGATTTCTGGGTGTCTGATAAATTTGGATGCTGCTGACTGTTCTGCACTGGGTGCAAGTACAAGCAATAGTCCCAACAAGTTTCAGTAGCAGCAGGCATGCAGGCACTAGCTGTGCCATGCTTGGCCTGCAAGTCTGCCCTTCCTGTGGGAAAACCTACACAAAAGCAAGGTTTCCCCACCCTGGGTGAAGATTTAGATGTGAAGGAGTAATAATAATTGGACTTCAAGGTGGTGGTTATTGCCCGGCTTTTGGTTTTCTCTGTTGCTAGATGCAATGGCAACCCAAGCACACTTGGCAATGGTGCAAAGATTTGCAAGATCAAGACCACCAGAAGGCATCTGCTGTGTGTGACACTTTCACTTTCCCTTAGAAGCAGCAGTCAGACCCAACATATAATCATAGGAAACAGATATATACACCCACGGTCACACCGTAATGCCGTTGTCCCCTGGCTATTTGCAAAGCTGCTGAACCCCTTCCAGAACCAAGGCAAAAGGCAAGCAGTCCTTGGGAGAAGGTAAAGTGGGGGGAAAAAAAGTTCATCTGCTGAAGATAAAAGAAGAGCAGCATCCACAGAAAAGAAAAGAAAGCATTAGCAGGGCTTCATTTAACCATTTACCAAGTCTAACTGTAAAGCCAACTCCAGCCAAGCTTACAAACACTTTTATGTCAAAAAATTGCATATTGTCCCTCTAACCCTTAGATCTCTGTATCTCTGTTTTTCATTGGATCAGAATAAATATACAGCTGCTGCTTTACAAGGTTGTCTTCCCCTTTTGTAAAAAGAAAATAAAAGTTATGCTTCCTTCTTTTATTGCACTTGATCTCTTCTCTGAAAGCAGAAGGCAAGAATATTGCTCAACTGAGCCTTTGGCTGTGACCCTCAAATTGTTTGTTATGGCTGCACAGGAAAGCAAAGTCCTACATATGACCTTGAGGGTGATTTTATAAAAATCAATCAACTACTGTTATGATGGCCTCCCCACCAAGCAAAATAAATACAATTAAACCCATAATCACTTCTGTACAGTAATGTGCAAATTCAATGGGTCTCTTTAGGTGGAGTGAGGGAGAGCAGAGAGCAGGGAGAAATATGTTGAGGCTATTTGATACTTTGTGCGAACATCAGAAGCACTATTCTTCTCAATTAACCCAGCGATTAGCCTCCACCTCTGCCCAGAAAAGAAATATTTCTTTATCTGTCTTTACAAAAGAGAAAGAGAGAGAGAGAGAGAGAGAGAGAGAGAGAGAGGAAAAGAAAGAGGGAAAAACTAGGCAACTCCATCTGTCCCACAGGAGAGGAGAAACAGCCAGACCAAATAATGGGGAGGAGGGGGGAAAGGGAATATTAAGGAAAACAACCTGATAAAAACCTGATAATAAGGTGGAGGTTGTAATCTGCTGTGTGAATAACTGCAGCAACATCATACCATTGGCAGAACTGGTTTTGTGAAAAAAGACATCTGAAGTTCTTGGGAAATAGTGGAGAGCAAACACAAAAGAAAAGGATTTGGAAAGCTGATGTAAACGTCACTAAGTCAGGTGTCCTGGACTGGTTCATGCAATGCCACAGCCCAGGTTTCCAGAACATTTACTATGGAAACAGGCTGCATCATGCACTTCTGAAAAAAAAAGAAAAAAAAAAGAACAAATAATGATGGAGTAGAGGATTGTGAGGACTGACGTTTCTCCTTGCTTCTGTCATGACGATTCACACTTTCATAAATAGCAGCTTATATCCCTTCTCAAAAACCTTGTAAAAAAAAAATCCTTCTAACATAGATGTTCTTATAATGCATTAAATAGATATTGATATTTCTTATTTTGGTTGTGATTTAGAGCGCTCTAGCAGTTTCCCAAACTCAGAGGGAAGCAAAGTTCCCATTCCAAAGTGCACCTTTTATGTGGAGGCCTTTTTTAGTATCATCTTTTGAGTCCATACTTTGCATTCACTGTAGATACAAGATAGTTTTTCCTAATGAACAGCTCATTAGGGAGCAAGGATATAAGTGATTATCACCAGATTTAATTCTACTTCTTTATGTAAAGTTGAATGAAGTGTTAGAGCAGGCAAGCTACAAGAAATATGCTGGATAGTCTGAAAAGGTTTTGAGTTTTTTATAATCAATAATAGAAGGTGTTAACGAAAGTACCAAAAGAATCGTCTTATACTTCATTATTGTGCTATGCCCCTCAACTAACAGAACACCTCCCCTGCATAGAAGAGGATTTACTGATTGAAAAGTCATCTCCTCAGCTGGACTGCTCCTTCCCATCACCGTGCAGGGGAGATCTGCTCTGCTTGTGCTGTGGGTACACCACGGCCATGTATAATGAATATTCCCACAGCCTCCAGCTTGCTCTTTACTGGTTCCTCTCACTTGGTGTTTCACATGACAAAGCCACAGTATCCCCCCATGAGACAAGCTTAAGCTCAGAAGTTATATTCCTGGCAAGCATCCCGGAGTGGCAAACAGCAGAAGGCAACTGCCAGAGCTGGAATCTCTCTGCTGAAACAACTGATCCTGTACAACAAGGCTGCAGTGTGCTGGCAGCCCACTTATTGCTCACTCTCTGGCTCCAAGGGTGTTCCTGGTGGGGCTTCCAAGCAGGAAGGGGGGAAAAAACCAAAACAAAGCAAAAATAACAAAAAAAACCAACCAACAAAGGTCATCCTGTGTACAGGAAGAGGAATACAGAGTTTAAGAGCCTTAAATAAGAATAACCGATTATTTCATCGACTGTCACCTGCACCCTGTTGACATGCTTACTTGACAGTCGGATGAGCCATGAAAGTTGGTTACAGGCTGGACCACTGCCAAGCAAGACACAAAGGAGAAAAGAAGTTTGTTATATTGGCTTCATCCCAAAGGCTGCCTGAACCAAGAGTCCAAAACTCATTCTCCACCTCCCTGGGTATGTACCTCCACATTCATAACACACGGGTACAGATCCCAAACTAGCTGTGAATCCCCATGCCTGTGTATTTCCACCAGAACATCACTAACATGCTAAAAAATTAAGCCTGTATTCTAACGTTTGGTTGGACAGAGGCCTTAATCTGTCCCTGGGCGAGGAGACGGCAGCTGCTTGTGTACTTTCAGACAGGAATTGTCTCCCAAGCTCAACAAGCCTGTGTTTTCTGGCTTGCTGCACTCACCGCCATCTGCTCAGATGGCACATGCTCCCTTTTAAGCCAGTTGGGCTCTTCCCTTAGAGTACAGGAGACAGGCAAAGGCAATTCAGATCGGCAGCCCAGAAAATGCTGCCATAGGTATATATCCTTCAAAGAAGTCGTTCTACTTCTTCAGCTCTTAGGTACTCGTCTGAGATACTTATCTTTGATGCATTTGCAAGAGGAGAGCTAACCTGGTGGGGAAGAGGTGTGGACACTGCTAGATGGCTTCCAACATGTATGACATCATCTAGAACCTAATGAAGGAAGCTTCCAGATGAGCCTTGTGTAGTCATCAAGGTGAACACCACACGTAGAGGTGTGATGGAAAAATAACCCTTGAGCTATTATTTCAAGTCCCCACGTGACAGACGTGCATTAAATGTTTCTCCCTCAGCAAGGGATGGATGCACTGGGGAAGAGACAGGACCACTGTTTTGAGAGCAGGAATATGCTTCTGCTCACCTACAGTCTGTCTGGGTGACTATTAGACCAGACTGTTTCTATTTGCTATACCTCTCCACCCACGGTTATCTCATTTCAAGCTGATTTCTGCCATTTGAATTTAAAGGTTTATCTCCTCGTGTCCAGCACTGTGGGTTGGACCTTGGTCTTAGCGACAGCCTGTTCCTACAGCAAAGCTATAGCAGTGCACGGTCTGTCAAGTCGCCAGAGGAGGATACCTCAAAAGTGAAGAAACTTATTACACAGTATGCTTCCTCTGTAGTTCAGGGCTCATGATACAGACTCATGCCTTTGAAAGTATTTATTTGTATTTTAAAAACTTAGGAAGACCTGGACCTCAGTTCCCAGCCTCCATAGGTCACAATGGCTGTATTTCTCTACCACATGAAAGCGTGTGGGGACAGGTCTACTAACGGTGCTACTGATTAGGCCTGATTAGCGTCTAGGACAGGTGGAGACCAACTCAGCAGATCTTCCCATCCCATGATTAGAAGCAGTACCTGCTTCCCCGAAAGGGCACATCCCCTCCTTCCATGCCGGTGAGTGGAGGAAGAGGATGGTGCTGCCTCGGGATTCAGCCCCATCTCTGCCAAAGCGATGTGCAGTTGCTTGGCCAGGATTACCTTCCGCCCATCTGCTCACCCTACAACACCCCACAGGAGTTTCAAGAGCTACTGAAGTTGCAGAAAATCAATTTCATTGGCAAGCAAGAGCCCTGGGAGTCTAATGTACATGCCCATCTGAAACATGATGGGAAAGGGAAATCTGCAGCCCCTACCCACGAGCCAGGGTTTAGAGCTGTGGAAAGAACTGAAAAAAACCCCACCAAATTGCTACAGATTTAGTGCCTTAAAACCCTTCTTCCAGGAATGTCCAGCTCTGCAAGTTGCACTCTACAGAATAACACTGAATTCCTGCAAAAAAATATACTAACAAATTAAAGAACTGATATCTCTTTTTTCTTTTTTCTTTTTTTTTTTCACCCCCGTGAAAACAGTCAGGACTTTAAGGCTCTGAGACTGTAATTATTGCAGACTTGGTACACCTCACTGTAACAATGCAGGAAAATACCACACAGCAACAGGGAGAAATAGGGCTGACTTTTCTTCCTTTTAAATCTCAATTAAAAAATACATTGGATGAAATTTCCCATTAGCTGGTACTATTTGTACATCCTATGTTCTTTCTTTAATTAAAAAACATGCTTATTGCAATACTGCCAGAATCGCTTTTACGGTATTTTAATTGTAATGTCTCTGCCTGATTAAAAAAAGAAAATATGAACTAGAAACTGCCTGCAAAAAGTATCACAATGCACATCCCAAATAGGATGAGCAAAATGGCACAGAAAACACCGCAACACAAGTAGTTTCCAACTGTGCCTACTGACAAGGGATTTCTAAATGGGTTTTATGGTTGATGCCATAGACAGGAAAACAGGGAAAAGCTTTCTCCTTCTTTCAGCAAACTCAAAGGCAGTCTTTATCAGCAGTGACTGAAGCACTGGTTAGTTGACAACTACTTATGCAGGTGTACCAGCAAATATTTGATGCTTTTTGCTAATAGCACCAAAGCCTTGGAAAAAGTCAAGCCAAATCAGTATCTGCATTTCTCTGCTCCCCAGCTCTATGCACAGGACCCATTCTAGCCACAGTCTGATCTAAGCATGAATTACAAGAAATGCAAAATACTGACGGATAAGCATTGCTTCAAAAAAAAGAATAATTGGCGCTGTCCTGAGTATCTCTGGGGCTTGTCAGTTCTCTACTTTTTTTTCTGGAATCTCATAGTTTGGAAAAAAACCCCAAACCTCAGATTAGCTGGAGTATTCTGGAAACTGAATGCACAGGTTTTAGAGGCAGAAACTGTGGGTGAGGTGGGTCAGACCTTTCTGAAAACCTCAGCCTGGAGCCTGACCATGGAAGAGGGAACTGGCACGCTGGTTTTAGCAGGACAGCTAAGATACAGCAAAGATACAAATGTTAGGGGGACAGGAGGGGCTGTGACAAGTGATATTGAGGCTTTTATAGAATAGGGGCCAAAGGAATCTTCTCCCTTATGCCTCCAAGGATGGCCATCTCCAAATTGCCATTAGAAAAGCAACAGGGTATACTGGCTGCATCACCCCAAAATTCATCCCCAAGGTACTCCTGAAAGGTCAGGCAGCTTTTTTGGCCTCCAGAGCTCCCTAGAGCACTATAAATTCAGACAAAGACAATAACATATGTCTGAGGTATCAACCCATCAAACACAAAGGAGTTACTCCACTGTAAGCTCTGCGCAAAGGAAATTTCCATCTGTCCTGGGTTACCATAAATATTTCCATACTTGTGATGTTGGGATTATGAAAATAACTGCAATATGCTGAATATACAGTTATCTACAATCTGTCTATCTTGTATCTCTTCTCCAATCAGTATTGTCTGAGCAGTTTCACAGTCTGGCTACTAAACTTTCCACTGCTGATAACCACGTGTTCATGCTTCGTTTGTGGAGGAGGAGGTAGAAACTGCTGAGCCCCCATGGCAGGGAACAGGACTCAGTTGCCTAATGCTGTTTCTCTACTGCTTTGGTCTCCAGACCTTCTGCTCAGACAACCTGGTCACTACCAGAACCACTATACGCATTTTGCTGTATGTTAAGACAGCCAAAGCAGGGTCACTTTAAGGCTGCATATAAAGGTGACACCCTTCTTATAATACTCTTTAAACAATTTCTGCAATGTTCAAAGCATCATCAGGAGACAACATAGAGGCAGTATTCAAAATCCTCATGGTGTCCTAAAAAGGGGAATCCAAGAAATGGCCCATAAACATGTGTTGGGTTTGCTGGATACAGCACCAGAAAACGAGCAGTAGAGCATCTTTACACAGGCATGGATCCAGTAGCATTCCAGCTTTTTTTCTTCTGTAAAGTCCATTATACTCTCAGCTTGTGAGTGCACAGACAGCCTGATACTGAGTCGTGAAAGCCAAAGGGAGCAAAACTACGATTTAATCCCATTCTCCAGCTCCAACTAAGAAAACCACTCCAGCTAGACTAGGAAGGGGGTGCTTCAGTTGAAGCCCGTATCTACACCTGCCTGCAGGTTAGGGGCTTATTGTCATGCCCACCTTGCACCTGGGGAAAGTTGTCAATAATCTGACCTGCTCACAGACTAGGTAGTTGCTACCTTAAGTGGCTCACCTGACCATGATTCGTCTTACAACGGGTATCTGTAACGCCTAAGATGAACAAGTCTTTGGTGGTGTGTGTTTCTCTCTATCAGTACTGGAGTCTAACCAACTTCCCTGAGCTGGACAACTTAAAGATAAGGTTAGAAAAGATAAATCTCAGTCTCATATCAGAGTAGACCCCAGCATGTCTTGACTCCACATCTAACCAAGACTAAACAGCTAGCAGCACCCATGCAAGTGGGGGTGGATGCAGCAAAGAAACTTCAGCAAAGATGAAGCTCGGGTAAACAACTACCTTGCAGGCTTCTGCTTCTAAAACGTTTGATTCCTGTGTTTGGCATGTAGCAATGCAGACAATAACAGCATCTAGAATATTTTAATGCTGCTTTCCTAACTTAATCTACATTATAAACCAAGCTTCTTGGAACACATGATAAAGGGGAGAAATTATTTGAATGTCAGATGAGGCAAAGCCATAAAGATACCAATCCAGACTTCATTAAATTCAATCAGACCTCCGTTTGCTTCGTGAGTGCTGACTCATAGATCAAATGTGCCTTTGAGTGGGCGCAAAGTTCAAAGGGTTTCTGCTGCAAGACTGTGCCTCAGTTCTTCACAGAGACTGATCCCTGAAATCCTCATCCAGATTTGCAGCCAAAAGTCTCAGAAATCTGGGGTACTGACCTGTCTCCTCTACTGTATGCTGTAATCACAATGAGGTTAAGAAGAATCTCAAATCATATAGATTTAGGATTTTCACTGGGGAAGAGAGGGAAAAAAGTTGTACTGAAACATTTCACTTTGGTTTTTAATCTCAGTTCTAACTTAATTTTGATTGTTTTGTTGGTTTTTTTTTAACAGGAATGATGCCTGCTGTAATAAGTCTTGAAAACCTCTGAACCTAGATAGAGCAAGTTTAATATTTTTTGGAAATATTCTCACAATAGGGATAAACTTGCAAAGATTTTTCTTTATAGAATGAGTGAAGTTAGATTGAAATATAATTGTCAAAGCACGTTTTTCATCATCATCTCAATGAAAATCTAATATCCTTAACATCCCTTTAATATAAAAAAATCATTTTTACAAGCAAAGATGACCCAGGTCCTTAAGCATATAAAGAGTCCTTTTCCCAGTTTTTGAGCTCCATTTCAGCAGGGGCTTAAACATAGGCTTACCTTTGAGCAAGTAATTTCACCAGAACAAGTAATTCACTTAATGCAAGCATGTGCACAACAGTTTTCACAACTAAGGCCTAATTTCCAGGGAGTAATATTTCTGGCACTGAATTAAAAGTAATTTTAATTCCTACTTTGACAAGCCACAAAGATATACTGACACGCTGAATCTACCCCAGGGTATGTGAACCCTGAAAACCCAGTGTTTCCCCCCATAATTGTGCACAGTTATTTACTCTCCACCAGTCATGCTCCAGGATCTTGGATTATTTATTACATTGGGTGGCTGTGGCCTGTAATTCTGTAACATCATTAATTTTGTAAATGCTTCTGCAACACGTTTGCCTCAAAGATGCCAAACAAAACAGAGCTGATTATTGTTATCAGCACTGCCATTATCACTGAACGCCACTCAGGACAGCAGCACTGGCAGTAGCTGGGGGAAAGAGAAAGGGGGGAAAAAAAAAAAAAAAGCCTTCCTACTCGTACTGTCATTATGTCTCAAACAGCATAAACGATGCTTTCTGCATACATAATAATTAAATCCTTCCCCTGTCCCCCATCATCATCCTGTTGTATCTACTGAGAGCAGACTCAGCCTGCCTGACCAGGGGTCTCCTGCGATGCTGGAGCTGGGGAAGGGAAGGAGAGATCACAGCCATGAAAAACTCCAGCCCTGGAGGAAGAAGAGCACTGAACCCCCCCTCCTGCAGACCTTTAAGATGCAGCAGGTTGAGCCTGGTGGTGGTGGTCCCCAGCAGCAGCGTCCGGCCGCCTTCTATCGTGACGTTATCGCCATCTCGCGGCTGGTGGCCAGCAGGCCAGCTGGAGTCTTCATCCCACTGGCCGCAAAACTGGAGGGCAAGCTGAAAAGAAAATAAGACCCAGAGAAGTTCAAAGCTCGCCCCTCCCCACCCTTCAGGAAGCCAGCTGGCCGAGAGCACAGCGGAGACGCCTGTGCCACACCAGCTGCTTTCCCGGGGGGACACCGCGTGGAGCCAAGGGATGGAGGAGCGTTGGGGCTGGAGAGGTCCCCGGCCTTCGGAAACACCTCCCGCAACTTGGGGGTTGCCCCCCTTGTCTCATTCTGGTCTGGGTCACCAGGGGGTTGCTGCAGGGCTGGCTGTGGAAAGTCCGCGGGTTTCCCGGTGTGTGTCTCTCTCTGCCTCCCGAGAGGCAGAACTGCATGTTAATTCCTGGCAATGTTGTAAAAACAGCCTAAAGAGTTTAGAATTAAAACATCCCGCTCGATGGGAAATGTTTTGCTTTACAGGCTTTTACAAAGGCTTTCCTGCCATTCATCTGCATCTAGAGACACATTCCTCTTTTCAAATACCTTTTTGTCTTTCTCAGCTTACCCAGTATTATTATTGCCTCTCCTTCAATGGCTTGCATTGCCAGTTCCAAATAAAGCACTGGTTCCCGACTCGTGACAATGTCAGAATGTCACCTACTTGTTTCCAGTCATGGTGTCTCCTTACCTCTAAACTTTAATCATGAACTTTGCAGTGAAGATGTGACCGATTTCTTACGTGTGCATATTTTTGCACGGATGTGTGTACAAGTGTGGACACATGCATTGATAACATATTCTTTTGGACTCACATGTGAACTAGCAAGAACAGCCTCAACTGATTGGGGGAGGGGGGGGGCGTGGAACAGACATGGAAATATTTGTGGTCCTCACTGGATTGTGCTAATCCAAAACAGCAGTGGAAAGAATAACCTCAATACAAAAGCAAAATAAAGTTATTCCATTTTCAATCAAAGCACATCACGTGCATTAAAGCTTTTGCTCTGGAGCTGCGGTTTAGGTGAATCAATACTGGTGGTACGATAGTTATTCTTTCAACTGTGCATTTGTCAATTCTAGCTTTACGTGCTCGATATTTTATACAATATTCCCCATAGCACCTATGATTATATGTCACCAACTATTATATGGTGACTACTGTCCTGATTGTTTACAGCAAGGAATGGGTGCTGGCTCCCAGGTTAAATGATACAACTGGTTTACATCCATCCCATCTGTAGGGTATGGATGCTGGTAAGTTCTACCCTCTGACCTATTCTACGATTTCCCTGCAAAGGGAATTACTTGGTTCAATTTAGACTGAAGCCTGGGAGTGCATTAACACACATGCAGTGAAAACATCTGGGAAGCAAAACCTCCAGCGTCAGAGGGAGTGAACCTCTTCATCATTATAGAAGTACAAATAAGCCTTCACGTCTGTACACAACTGTTACAGAGGGTACAATTTCTCCATGGTTGCTAAGTGTAATAGGACAAGTTTCATCTTCATTACTTGCAAACATCTATCTATATATTTCAGAGATTTAGGACAAAATTCCAGCTGAAAGGATAGATATGTTTAGTCACTCTCTTTCCAGAGAGGCTGTGAATTGCTCTTCACTGACAGTGCTTTGAAGCAGATGATACACAATATACAAGGGTATACAATAAATCCATTGAAAAAGTAGATAATTAAACTTGTTTTTGTCTCAAAACAAGGGACAGAGGAGGGTACAGCTCATGGAAAGACCCATATTTCCCAGGTACACTGCTTACCAAGCCAACTGCAGCACAAACTGCATATTCCATTACAAACTCCATAAATTCTTGTCTGGCACAAACTCAACCAATGCTACTAGCAAAACACTTCATCATGTAGTTGCAAAATTGTGGGATCCATCAGAACATTGGGGCTTTTTTTGAGAAGGCTTGCTAAACAGTATAAAGTCACTCTGATGTCACTCTAACCCTCTGAAGCCACTTAGAAGCCTCCAGTAGCTCTAATGGGAAAGCAAAGGCATAAGGAATATACCAGGTTGTTCTTGCTAGTACCAAAAACTTAGTCAGCTGTTGATAGAAGTTTTGCAAGAGTTAATAAGAATAAACGCCTTTTCTGAATTTGAATATTTTTTTTAAAGATAATCCCTCTTTCTGACTAGAAAACACACTAGTTCTTCATTTAAGGTTCTCTATATAACATGAGTGTTTAAGCTATTCTTGCTAGGTTTCTGCTGTCAACCCTTAGAACACTCCACACCATTCAGTGTTATACCCTCTGGCATAAAAGCTAGTAGCTGATACCCACCACTGTAATAAGGCAAAAGAAATGGTTGGAACCATCTGGGAAACTAAGAACTATTAACCATCTTAAGAATGTCACTCAGAAAAAATATAAATAGGCTGAAACCAAGTGTTATTCAGGTAATACGTTTATCCACAGTAAGAGGCAACCCCTGCACCATCAACCTAAACAAAGGCAGACAGATTTTATTGCTCAGAAGAAAGTATACTACCCAAGAATGATTACACAGAGGCAGAAATTAGTTGGCCAAGGTCATAAAAATATCTGTTGTTCCATCCAGTCAGTACCTAAAGGTTGCCAGTGACAAGATGCCTGGCTTAGTCTGCTGCCATGTGCATCACTTTCACGTGTGTCTTTCAAGTGATTTTGGATTATTTAATTATTTTTTTAAAAATAAAAGTGAACAGATGAACATCAACTAATAACACAGGACCAAGAGACGTTTATAATCTCTTGTATCATCCGTGCATTGTCATGAAGAGAATAAATCTAAAGAATCTTTCTGAGGAGAGAAAGGGGGTTTGCTAAAGGAAAGTACTTTAAATTACCATGGCACAGAAGAATGTACGGGGGGGGGGGGGTTAGAGGGAAAGCAGCTCTGTAGGAATTGAGGAAAGGCTTTGAACTGATGAAGGGAAATGAGACCACAGAAGATTTTATTTGGTTACCCTTCTCTTGCTGTCCTACACCCTTCCCTAAGATGAAAGAGCCGCTCCTTAAGACCTTTGAAAGCAGAAGGTATCGCCTAGTGCAAGGCTAATGAAATAGCCAGCTGCCCTGAATCACAAGCACAGTTTGCCTGGACCTTGTGAATCTCATATGATTACCCTCTTCATGTTTTCTGGGAGAAAAGCCCAATGCAATCTCCAACTGTAATGGACTTTTTAAGTTCCTTTACTGAATGCCGGTGGCTATGTCCAGTCCCTATTAAGCAGCCTATGGCAAAATGCAGCTGAGCTCATCCCCCTCACTATTTTTTCATAGAAGCAAAACTCTTTCCTTTTCCATTTTTTCCCCGGCTTGGCACCCAGCATTTGACCGACAGTGTTTAATTTAAACACTTACTCAGTAAGACTGAAGAGCAGCAGCAGCTGCAAGCACCAGGGTCATGGCTGGGTGCCCATCCCATGCTCGCTTGTTGAATGAGCCAGGAGGAACCCACAGAGCCAAGGAAAGCTGCACATCAGCGGCTAGCAGTGAGTGTTTTCCTCCTGTGCTTTTTCCAGCTTCAGCACGGGGTGCAGCAAACGGCAGGGAGCTTGAAAGTCAGGATGGGGGAAAGAGAAGCTGGCATAAAACAAGGCCTGAACGGTGAAACTGGAGCTGGCTGGCTGCAGCTGCTGCAGTCAAGTGGTAGCTTCACACTCCGGCTCAAATGTACACCAGCTAGTTGGGGAGACGATTTGGAGAGAACAGAGCTTATGAGACCGTAACATCTCTGCATCCATCTGTGTCACTGTCAGCGCTCACACTTGAACATGGCCAGCTTCAACTGGGTTTAACAGGAGGAGCGAGACCATAGAAATGCAAAGTTCGTGAAAATCAGTGGCTAGATTGAGGCAAGAGACTTTTCTGGTGTTTTCCCCAAGAACACAAATATAGCATGAACTGAACACTTCAAATGGTCACCCAAACTTTTGCAGGATGTGCCCTTACACCAACACCCACAGAAAACCCACCCTGGCAACATTGTGCACTTTGAATTGAGTACAGCAGATAACCCTAACTCAGTGGGAAACCAAACCCTCAAAATACGGGCAGAAACTCCAGGTGGGTGGGAAATCACAAGCGCTGGGAACCTCTAAGGAGCCCATTGCTCTTCCTGGGATAGCACAGTGCGTGAGTACCAGGGAGGGGATCCAACATGAACATTCAATGAGCAGTGTCCTGCAATATATTCCCAGGCCTGATATCCACCTGGTGTGTGTCATGCAGAACTCATTTCAAGCCCGCACCTTATGTACCAAGTTATATACTGCTTGTTATACACAGGTTAATTTGAGGGGGGGTAGCAACTCCTTCCCCATTATAGAGCTCCAGAACAATGAATGATGTAAAGGTAAAATGATGTTTTAAGAGCATATGATACAAGATGTACTCCTTGTCATTCAGCACATTGTCTCCTTCCTCCCTTCTGCACCTTCTTTTTCCATTTTCAGGCAGATTTCTTTCCATTTTATGTTTTTAGCCGCTGCTGTTGTCAGCCAGCCTGGGGTTGCCTTTATGTCAGCCTTTGGGGACACGATCTCCCAGTACCAGTTTCTCAGCTCGTGCCTATGACTGCCAGGGCTCAGAAACAGCAGCAGCGACTGCAACAAATGAATAAATAACAGTGATATACTGGCATCCCCACACAGACTGGCAAACAAGTCACAAAGGGAAGGGATTGTAAGTGACCACTCTTTCAATATTTCATCTAAATTTTTGTGAAGAACAATCATTCTGCCAACACAAAATGTGTTTATCTGGTTATTTTTAACTCCCTCTTCCCCAAAATGCAAGGTTTGGGCTTAAAAGGGCTGAGAAACTTCTGTTTAGACACAGTGTAAATAATTTGAACCCACTTTGTGGTAACTTTATAATTTGGTTAGGTGGGGATTTTTTAAAGTACAGTCCCAAAAGTGAGGACTGCAATAACCATTACAGACACAAAGACAAGAGCCCTCATCCTCTGGTCGGAAAACGACGGACATTTGAATACCAAACCAAGAGCCAGCAGTGTAGTTAAACAAAAGACTCTTCTGTGCTTCAGCACTCTCTTCTGGGCTGTGGGTTTCAGCTGAGGGCCATCTGCAACATGGCCACAGAGAGAAAATCTAAAGCCTGGAGAGGTTTTCCCACCAACTCCACCCCTGGCAGCCAGCTTTATCTGTTCCCCCAGACACCCCGGATAAGACACGGAGCACAGTACCGCTCTGGCACAACAGCAACCTGCTTGCACGTGCAAGGAAGTCTCCTAGTTGCTTCCTATGGTCTCCAGCTGGAGAAAGGCGCACGCCTCCCAGCATGTGTGGCCAAGCAAAGGTTTGGAGTGCTGCAGACACAGCGGAGACTGACACCCACAAGGTAGCCTTTTCCTGACAGATTGCCATTTAACCAGCAAGTACGGAGAGCAAGTGTTCCTGTCCTCAGTCACCACAGTGAGACAAGGTTAACATTTTAAGTGATGGAGTACAGCATATATTTCCCCACGCCGCAGACCCAGGACTCCATGCCACATTCGAAAACACTTTAATTTCAGTGATGGATACAGGGAGCTCACTTTCCAGGCTGTGAACTCTTGACAGCTCCTCAGTTTAATACATCAGGAAAAGATTTACACCCCTCACCCAACTCACATCCACCTGAAGGAAAGAAAAATGTATATTTGGAGGAGACAAAAGAGGAGGGGAGGTATTTTATTACACTAGATGTCTTTTACAAGGGAAGTATTTTCAGCCATCTGCTCTAATTATTCCTCCTGTATTGGCCACCATCTTCATGCAACAATAGAAATAATTATCTCCTCAAGGGCAAAAAAAAGAAAATATTTACAGAAACAAACAAAAGTTGATTATTTTTAGCTCCTAGGGAAAAAAGAAACAACAAACTACTCCTTAATGAAGGAGCAATTAGGAAGGTGGGTAGAACATCTATAATTAAAACAGACAAATTGGTGCAGGCTCCTCCCTCCTACACATACTTGAAAGGGATGCAAATGCATGTTATTTGCTACAGACAGTGGAGTTAGCATGCAAAACACTGCCCAGTGCCCATAGAAGCTGAACCTGTCTCTTGGCATCATTCCCTGCCTCTCCTGATTGTAGGGCCTCTAACCCTTTGCCAAATCGCTTGAAAAATTCTCACCACAACTGCAAAGTTACGGAATTTCAATTGGTATGGCTAGGTGTTCCTCTGTATAACCAGGATCCCTGAGACAAGCATGACAGGACACTCTTTCATCCTGCTGTTATAAGAAGTCTCCTGCATGCATTTCATCACTCAGTGCAAAAAAATGTATTTTTTTCTACATAAACTAGAACGGAAAGAGGACTTTTGCAATTGCCTTTTCATTCCCAGCAGCGTATAAGGATTTTGCTAACAGAGAGAATGAAGGCATGTATACAGCTCCATAGAAAAGACAGAATAGCATCATCCAAAAGAGAACAGAAAATACTTTACTTTTTGCAAAACCAAGTATAAGCAGTGAGAAACAATATCCTCTCTACCGACAGTACAGTGCAACACCTTGTTTTGTAGACAAATACATGGATTTAGGCTTCTATATAGAAATGAATAGTATTTAGCTGGCAGTGCTATGAAACCAAAGAATGGCCAGACTGAAGACAGTCAAGGCTAATAATGAATGCAGAAGTTCCCAAGGCTTCTCCTAGCAGTCTCAGGACAGAGGGTACCATCTGATGGTCATTACAGGAGCGCAGCAAACAAACACTAACTGGCAGGGAAGAGCTGAAAACCAGCACGCTGTGAATCCTTATCTAGGGAATTTCCCTCCCGTTCCAAAAAGGTCAGTTTTCACTACAGAAAAGCAAACAGGAAAGAGATTAAGAGTTACCATTTTTTGCAGGGCTTGTCTTGTCCACACAGCAATTTCAGAGAAGCTGCCTTCAAACATTGAAAGAGCCTGTATTGAGTTTCTCTGGAAATCAGAGTGCCAAAACAGTCTAGTGGATCGTACAATGTGATCAGCCACCCCATAAAGGACTTTCATTCATGAGCACATCATCACAGTACTCCAACTTTGTCATTGATTGAGGCATTTCCAAGCAACTTTCTAAGCTGGATGTAAGGAAGTTGAAAGTGACACAAGGAGAACCTCTGGAAATGTTTGCAATGGACAATCTACTTCCATCCTCTTAGTTAAAGCACCGCATTTATCTCTACCATTTCTGTTTAACCTATTTCCACTTAGAAAGTCTTTTTAAAGAAGAACATGGCAAAACAGGGAGGGTATTTGAACTTCTCTAATTTCTCCCAGCCTTCCCTCAAAGAAAAGACAGCCTCTTGGCTTCTAGGAGTTCGTCAGCTTCAGACCTTGAGAAATTTTTCACCCAGTTCAGTTCCATGTGATGATGATCCTGATAATAACATGATCTGACCACTGATGTCCTTTTTCTCTGAGAGCCAGCTTTAAGACAGTCCCTGATGCCAGCTTAGCTATGAGTAATAGGGTGGCAGTTTTTAGATGTTGGCACAAACTGCCTTGGTAAAACAGTGAATTTCACTATTGATTCAGAGGCCTGAAGGGAAGCCCCTCTCGAATTCATGTCATGGCAGAGACCACCCATGGTTAACCCAACTGAGCAGACACTGGTAAGCGAACTGGGCAACAAAGATGAGAGAGATAATGGGACTGTCTTCTTCCAGTTTCTGAAAGAAATTATACAAAAAATGGCAGCAATGGTTGTGCTTGAGTCCCCAGTCACTAAGAAAGTAGCCTTACACATATTAAAAAACAAGGAAGGAAAGATACCTAGAGAACTATACGGTGGGGGAAAATTAATCATTTATGCCAAAAGACAACATTATCCACAAGGAGACTGAAAGAAACTGTAGCTATGAGTAAACTAAAGACAGAAACCGGCAGAACACTTCTGACTATCCATGCATTGAGAGTCTGTAACAGATTTCCAGAGGGAGCAGGCGAGCAAACTGTGTTTTCCCTTATGGATCGGCACAGTTGACATGATTGCCCATGATAGAACAAGCCTGGAACATAACCCAGCAAAACCTTTCCAAGGCCACAAGATGATATTTTTATGCTTATCTGCATCATCTCCTGCTATGTAACTTCTCTTTACCCTTTACTCCAGCTTTCAAATGTAGGTGGTATTAACCTACCGAAGAAAGCCACGTGACAGTTCCTTCATTAATGACTCCCGTAAGCATTGGTACAGCAAGGATCAGGTCTGGGACATGGCTAGACAGGTGGTGCACTATCCAATACCTTTATTTCTAGTTAAGACTCCCTGTACCTCGAGTTAAAAAGAAAGAAATGCTTTTCCTTTTCTCTCTCTTCCCCTCCCCTCCCCCCCCACCCCCCCTTTTTTTTAAATTTTGGAAGTCCTGCCAGAATCTTTCTGACTTCTGCTGAGTTGCACAGGCACAAGAAGGGAAGAATCTGGTTGGGCATGTTCTCTATGGGACTGATGAATGACCCTAGTCTCTCTACAACTATTACAGGATAAATCTGTTTACGCACAAAAAATTGACCTGGGATGGTGAGGTGGGACTAGAACCAGGAAACTGGCACGTCCCAGAGGTAAAAATGCATTTGCAGCCAACAGCATTAGTAACTCAAGACCATAAACAAGCCACGCTGTCATTAATTACTCAGACAGGGGCAGTCGCAAAAGCAGTGAGAAGACCCAAAAGCCAACTGTAAATAGTTCGTCTAGCTGATTAGTTCAGGAAAAAAATGAGTGGGCAGTTTCAGAGGTCAGAGCCCATGGCACAAGTCTCGGGCCAATTTGCAACTGGACAATGGCATGAGAAACAGCTTAATTCCTGTTAAAGAAAAAAAAATCCCAAATAACTAAACCAGCGAAACCACTCAAAAAAACAACCACCAAAAAAAAAAAGGCTTTTCCAGCAGGGGAGTAATCACTGCAATTTCCAAGCACAGAAGGTAAGGCTCTTTGCACCAGAGGTATTTAATTAAGGACATGGAGTATTAGTTAAATCTAATGGTGCTTTCATAGGGAGGGCACAAAAAGACCGCTGGTGTCAGGGCTGTGCATGTCCCAGACATAGCACAAGTCAGCTTCTTATGCACAGGCAACAAAGTTCACCCAAATATGAGGTAAAACACAAAGTAACGGACAGGTATGAGCCGTTAAGCCAATCCATAATTAAACCATGAGACCCAGGGGAAGGTCCAGGCCTAGGTACCACAGTCACACCAGTCCCAAAGTGTTGTTCTTGGGTCTGTCAGGGTCTTTTGATGGTTATAATGGGAGGTCAATCCTAGAATCAGAAACCTCAGGATTATTAAGGAAATATTAAGGAAAATGCCCTGGAAGCAAAGGAAATATCTTGAGGCACACGAAGAGCCCTGTTTTACAAAATGCAATTTTTCTCTAGTCATTGCGAATTCACAAGAATCTTCCTAATGTTCATCTATGGCCTGATATTCAGAGACAGTTTATTTCAGTGGAAACTATCCCAGTGCAGAGTTTTAACTGCAAGCCCAATTTACATGAAAATCCTGTGCGTGTAAACACAATGGGGAATTCAGTGCGATCTTCCAGTTCAGATACAACATGACTGGTTTTCCTTTTCCAGACCACAGCTAAAGGGCAAATATAATTTACACTTCTCTCTAAACCAGGGATTTCTCAAAAAATGAAGGCTTCTGAGACAAATTAAAAATGGTAATTTAATGGTAATGAGAAAATTGCAACATCATGTTGTTGACACAAACAGGATAACCAAGCCTGATGACTGTGTTAGCCTTTGCAGTACACACCATGCAAGTATCATCGCACAACTGAATGATCATGACTTACTTCAACTAATCTAAGAGCAAAAATTGCAAATACAAAGATTAGCTTAACCATTTTCCAACCACCTGCAGGAAAAGAAATCAAATTATGTACCTATATGTCAGCAAGGATTTCTGAATGAACGCTACAGTAAATGGGGTGGGAGGAATGAGGCTGGTCCACCCCAACAGTGCCAGTGGAGATCCAATGATGATGATGGGGGTTTTGGATCAGTCAGGAGAAAAAACACTCTTATGAGAGTCCCAAATTAGCTGCAAGGGTGGGAGGAAGGCCAGAGCACTGGTGTGAGATCCAGCCCCTGACTTTCACACAGCTTTCAGGGGGAAGTAGGGAATACAAGTGAACTGATGCACAAACCGTCTCCACTGCAAACCTGGTTTTTGAGGCCAAGACTCAAAAGTGCTTTGAAGAGAGAAAACGTTGCATGTAGGCTACAACTTGGTACATCCTATGCATAAAATGAAGCGTATAGACAGCAAAGCCACACAATCCAAGGACAAACACTGATGCCATATATGCATCCACAGCATATACCTCCTCAGCCAAAGCAGCAGAGCCAGTTATGTGACTGTCACTGGACACTTTTCCTCTGTTCTTCTATTACAATTTTTTTCACTATTTCATTAAGAGGTTCAGGCATATCTTGAAAAATATTTCATTGTCATCATGGTATTGCTCCACTGAAACATCTATTACCACCGAGAACATTTTAAGCATCATGCAACTGAAAAGTAAAAGGCTTTGTGAGCCCTAATGTTATCAGCTGTGTATTCCCTCTCTCAAATAAACAGGAGGACATTTGCCCAGTCATTGCTCCTTCCATCCACAGATCCCCAGAACATGATGGAAGGAGGGACCTGCTAGGAAGACTATAGGTTGAAATCCCCGTTGTAATGAAGAGAAAACTTATGTGCTTGCTGTAGTAGGAGGGAATTGCTTCATTATCCCGCAAGGAAAACTCATGGCTGATTGTACCAGGTTTGGTTTCTGCTGAGTCACTGCAGCAGCTTCATCAAAACATTTTGCCTGACCATTTTTGCCTGTTTCAAAAGTATTTTAAAAGTAAATTCCACCTTTGAGAGGGAGGACCTGAATGGCCACAAAGAAATTTCTTCAGGCTATACAGCTTTTCTGCCTTGCCAGGGTAGGTTCTGACGCAGACCTCCAGTGTTGAAAGCTATTACTCTCTGAAATCTGTGCCCTTGCTCCAGTGTAGTGCCCTGCAAAGAGGTGGGGAAGTTACTTAAGTCTTCACCTTATCTGCCAGAAGCGACATCCTAAAGGAGATGAGACATTAAGTGCCTTGGTACACTTCAGGGGTAACCATCGCGCTCAGCGCTTGGAGACAGGGTCTGCCAGCCAGCCACCGAGCACCACTGTAAACATATATATATATGTGTGTGTGTGTGTGTTCATAACAGCACAGCAATGACAGTAATGCAAACCAGCTGGTCAGAATCTGTCCCCCAAGGCTGCATCTGCATCACAGGGATAAGAGCAGGTGTAAGGCAGGTGTGAGGGGCTTGGCCAGCAGTGGAGGCACAGTCAGTTCTCTCAGCTGCCTCATTGCTCCTCTCTTAGGCTGTGCTACAGGGGTGCAGGGTTTGGGACTCCCAGCAGCTGCCGAGACCCTCCTGCTTCTGCAGAAGTGGGTGGCAGCAACCAGCAGTGCCAGTGGCAGACGTTTGCGATGGAGACTGAAGGGCAGCCCTTGGGAAACCTGCCCTGCCCTTTCCATCCTGTACCTGCCCAGCAGCAAGGGGGTTTCACCCTGCACGGCTGTGGTTTCAGTAATGCAAGCTTTTTAAACCTCTCAGCCTAATCTGTGAGCTTTCAGAGCCCGCTTTCAAATGCAATGCCCTGTTTAGTTTTAGCACATCAACAACATGCTTTCTTAGCCTATCTGTATGCATTATCTACTGCTGTAATGTATCATGTACTGAACTACAGCATCATTACAGGTAAGTGCTCAGGTTTAAATGCAAACATAATTGCATAATGTGGTACAGCCAGGAAGAATAATGCAGGAAATAGAGCCAGCTCCATCTGATAGTGCAATCTGACTGGAACGCCGGCCGTTCGGATCAAACGCACAGCCCAGATGGGGCAACCAAGAATAAAAGTGCTTTGTGGTATCTTTATTGTCATCATCAAAAACACTTATCTGCCAGAAAGGTAAAAAGGTGAAGATGGGACTCTTACAGAAAAGGTCACATAAGCAATAGGGTAACACTGGGTTACGATGGCCAGGAAGATGTCACCTCTTAGCAAAGGTTACCTTTGCACTGCCACCTTGAGCTGAGTTTACCAAGTCCTAATGGGAATCTGAGCATTAAGTGGCATTTATAAGGCTGGGAGCACCCATGCTATTTCCCTGCAGTCAAGAGTGCCTGTTTAATTGCAATGAATCCAGATAAAGCCTCAGAAACTACTGTGCAAGTTGCTGCACAAACACAAGAGAACATTCCTGATGCAAGACACCTTCCAAATGAGGATACGTCTACAACAGATATGTACACTTTAATACATTTATTTTATATAGCTAAAATTAGAACTGGTTCCCAATGAAACAGTGCTTCCATCTATTTAATTTTCTTTCCTTTTCTTTTTTTTTTTTTTTTTTCCAGTAGTTTGAGCTCACAGTGACACACGAGAGGCAATTTCAGCAGGGGTGCAGACAGCACCGCAACATAAGCCAGAAGGCAGCTGAAGTTAATTTAGTGCACTTTGTACTGAACTGCTGTGCCATGAACGAGTATGCCTCCGCTGAATAGCAGCATCACACACGTTATGGGACAGTAACCACTCTTGTAATTTCAAGAGCTTTTAGCCCAAACTTCATTTAAATCAGACAAAAAGACAAAAGACTAGCGTGAGAGAGAACCTCTTGACCAAGATGCTGCCCTCTGAACTGAGAGGCCTTTGAGTTGAAAGCACGAACTGCTGCTGTTTGAACTATAAAGCCACCCCTCTGTCTTGGAAGGCTGTAATAGCTCATCTTTGCTGGGAATGCAGATCCCCCGAAATAATGTACACTCCATGGCTTTTGCCGTCTGCCCACCCACACACACAGTTGTCTGCCTGTTAGCTGTTTGGGGACATAAAATCCAGGGTCCCCTTACCCAAGGACCCTTGCTGGCACATCCTTGCCCTGGCATCTGAATACATCCAAGTGGTTAAGGATGCAGACGGGTGCCTAGCAGTGTTTTCCAAAGGCAGATTTGATTTTGAGGAGAGATGGGCACCGTACCACAGTACAAACCCAAATGAGGATTTGCATACAGGTGCAAACCTAAAAAAGCCCTAGCCAACACTAGCTATCACCACCTGGAGAAAATTACCCAAAATTGTTACCCCGTGGTACCTGCCTTCAAGTCCCTCGGGTACCTGGTAATCCAGAAACTGCTTCTTCCAGACCTGAAAATGAACACTGGCTTGGGGCCATACTGGTGGCCAGTGACTGCAGCCCTTCCTTCATGGAAAATCTCAATTTCTGTAGCATTGCCTGTGCCATCTCAGCTTTGAAGCCACATTTTTACCTCCAGTGGTTCCATCCCCTGACTAACCCCTGTGCTGACTCTAGTAGGACTCCCAAAAAGGGGTTACAGAGCAACACCAACTGCCCAACTTCTTCTGCACCAATTCATTTGGCATAGAATTGTTCAGGACAACAAAGAGCCAAGTCCCAGGAACAGGAAAGCTTAGACAGACGTACCTTGGGTGAGTCATCCCTACAATTAATCCAGAATTACCTCATGACTCTCTACCCATCTTTGCCCAGGTCAGTTCTGAACACCTGAAGCCATGCTGCGTCGCTGTGCGTGCCCACATGGGCTTGCTGGTGAGCTCAGGGAAAAGTTCTTCCCAACGCTGAAAGCAAAAACTTGCATCTTCCACTCACCAAACACAGGTTAGGGCAGGAGAAGAAAAAAGGTAAATAAATGAGAATGTGAGAATGAAAGAGCAAGCATGTCTGTGTGAATGAGGGAGAACCATAATCCCTAAGTGGGTGAAGCTGAACCTGACCCTTGATCACTATCAAAGCCTCAAAGATGTGTGAAAGCAGGAAAATAAATCAATAAGCAAAATGGCAATCTCTTTCCTGAATTTCATTTGAGGAAGTGAAATTTACTGAGCTTCTCACAAACTGTCTTTGGCTACAATCACCGCTAATGAGCTCTGACATTTGAAATTTAACTGAGTATGAGCTAACAGCTCCCAGCCCTGCACCACCCATGAAGTTAACTGGGAATATTTTGTTAGAGCTGTAGACGGGCTAAACCAAGGCTTTATTGAGAAGATGCAGCATTCACAGGAAAGTGTTTATAACGTCCACTTCACCTGATGCTCCCCTGCCCTGGGATGTCTGCTTTTCTTCACAGAGACCACAGAGCGCTCAGTCGCCTCCACTCCTTCTCATTGCTGTCATAATTATTTGCTAGCTTTTACGAGGTAGCCTTACGATCCCTTAATGAAGTCCTTTGCTCTGCAGCTATTCACAGGGACAGATTGGACACGAGGGGCTTCCACTTACAGAGCTGCCAATCAGGGGAACCTACCCAGTGTTTAGCAAGCAGTTGTTAAGTCAGTCTATCAGCCAGCTATTACAGACTCATCATGAAAACAGCTTGTTTTTACTAGCAGTCACATAAAATTAACCCTTTCCTTAAAGACAGAAGGAAGGTTCCAGCAGATTAATTGTGGCAGAGCGATTGAACGTGCTGGTTTTTCCTCCTGCTACAGCAATTATTTTGGTAAGTTTTTAATAAACACTCTCAGAACTGAAATAGTACAGCAGTTCATCTGTCCTCTAACTGTACACTTAGTTGACATTGCTGAGTCTACGAAAAACCTTGCGATAACACCAACAGTAACAAAACCAGAAAAAAAAAATCAAACCTTAAAAAAGAAAAAACAACACAACAAATACTGCTCATCCTTACTCTACTCTTACTCTGAAGCCTGTACACAGAAGAAATCACAATACAAGATTTTCTGTCAATACCACCAGCTTACTAGGAGATCAAGCTTTTCAGGTTTTTGTTATCCTCAGGATTTACCAACTTTTTTCCTAAAGTAAGCAAAACCCAGCTTGTCCCCACCATACACACTCTATCCCAGGCTGCTTCTCACTTCTTGTGGATCAGATGGGAAGCCTGATCCTGCACTCATGGCTAGAGAACAGGCCATGTACCGAACTCAGCTTTTTAGAGCTATGTCCCGATAGAAGTGGCCTAATCCAGCACCTACCACTCACCAGATGCCATAAATGACAGAGGCACCAGATTCAGGTATGGTCTACAGCCTAGTAGAAACATTGTAGAAACAGAAAAAGGAGATCCTGCTTCCTCTGCAAGCCATGACTAATGATAATGAACCCATCAGAGTTACTGGCCCATATCCAGCCAGTGCTCATCTAAATGAGTAAATGTCCCTGAGAAGTCAATGGCTTTTTATTCAGCCAGTAAGTCTTTTTCCTGCATAAATGTCTGTGAATAAATTGCCAACAGTTAGGAGTCACTTGCAGGAACATGGAGCCACCAAGGCACTTGACACATACCAACACACATGTAGGCTCAGCATTTTGGAAGATTAAAGCAAATGAATTTTCATGTGGATGAGGAAACAAGGCCATCGAGGGGAAGGTTTAAAATTTGCTCAGAACTGGGCATTCATGTGTCAATCAGGGCCTTAGTGTGGATTTAGGAGCCTAAAACAAAACACCAAGAAAACAAAAAAATAAAGCAAAATGGCTCTGATTATTGCTTGAGTCTAAAGGAAACACACTCACCTCCAGATCTGGCATTTCATTGTTTAAGACCTGGATCTGCCTCCAACACCATGGTGAAACCCAGTTCTCAGCCTTGGCCACATGCTTTTGGTGGTGCTTGAAGAGCATGAAGACAGCATCTCCATTCATGGTCCAGTTAAATCAAGGGCCCTGCCAATGGTCCCGCTCTGTCCAAGTCTATGCTATAAACATCTCCCAGCTTTCAAAACAAGGTGACCACATGCCCAGACCTTGCTGGGTGATGAACCAGGCCCCAGAAACATTCGGGAAGTGGTTGTAGGTCAGCCAGTACCTCTGTTACACAGAAAACTCCTGTGCGGAGCATCAAGTCCCCGGTACTGCTCTGTTCAGGATTGGGGAGAGGACATGAAGTCATATGGTGACACAGAGCCCCAAGTTAGTGATGCAAGTGTCTGAAAGGATCTTCAGCCCACATCACACCTACGGAGGGTGGGCAAGACCTTCACCTACATCAAAGCCACGCTCCAATGCAGAACAAGTCTGGGCAATGACTGTCTCCAAGGGGCCCAGCCCTTTTCCAGTTGAATTTGAGATGGGGTGATGGAGAAAGCTTCCTTTGGGCTTCAAGCAGAGCCCAAGGCCGTGCACCCCAGCACAAACCCAGGCATCAAATGCTCCCAAGCCCCTTCCCCCAAATGGAGAGCGAGTGCCATGAACAGAGAACCATAGCCATGCTTTCAACAGCAGAATGCTCCCCCCCGCCCCCAAAACTGCCTAAATGTTGAAGTCGTCAATTAGAGTTTCTGTCATAATTAAACAGGAAAGTGGCAGCAAGACTCTGTACAAGAGCCTAGAAGCAAGTGGAGAGAAAATGTGCCCACAGTCCCTCAGGAAGGCTTCCCCACACCCTCCTGACCTTAATTCGAGCCTTCCCTTTATGCAGGAAGGGAAAGATTTGCTTTCTCTCCCCTGGAGGAACATCTCCAAAACAACACTTTTCACTCTGAATCTGTGTTTCTCTTAAGGGTGGGGAGCAGGAATAAATGGAGGGAGAAGAAGGAAAACAGTTCTCATTAAACTGAGCCATGCTCTATTCTGATTTCACATGGGTGTGTTTAAATGCAAGTGGAAAGGCTGTGATGTGCTGTGGGTTACAGGGGACTGGCATCCCATCGTGGGAATAATGGCATCCCACCTCGGGGGTAACAGAATCCCACGCTGGGGGTAGCTTCCAATGTGCCTCTAGTGCAGCAGTATGAGCGATGGAGAGAAGAGGGCTACCTGAAAAGGCATGTATAATTTTGGAAGCAATCTCCTCGGAGATACTAATAAAATGGTGAGATTGGGAGAAAAAAAACAAAACACACACACAAAAAAAACCCAAACCAACAAAAAACAAGGGGCTGTTCAGTCCTTCATTTTTGATCTGACAGCAGGAGATGAAAGAGTTAAGCCTCAAATCAGGAAGCAAAAAATTAAAGTAAAAGGAAAAAATCCCACACCACAAGCACTTCTTCTAAATTTCCTATTGCAGCCCCAAGGCCGATCCCATTAAAAAAAAAAAAAAAAAAAACCAAAAAAAAAAAACCACACCACACAACACAGAGAAAGAAAGAGAAGCAATTTTGCTTATCCTTTTCTCACACACCTAGCAGCCACTTTTTATTATTATTTATTTATTTACCATCCCCTTTCAGAGCAAGGTCCTTATTTTCTCATTTAGTCCAACAGAGATTGTCCTCCTGGAATGACCGTTTTTTCTTTCTCTCCCTCCTCCTCTCCTTCTTCCTCCCCCCTCCTCCTCACTGCCTCCAGGCCATTGCCCTCGTGCCAGTAACTAGATAACACACTCTATCAGAGATTTTTTAAAAAATCATTGCAAAGGCACTAGGGCTGATAGTGGCATCAATCCTAGCCTGACACGGGCTCGGGTCAACCATTTATCTCTTCACATTGCCTGTGGTTACTGTGGAGGCCATCTTGGTTCTCTACATCTTAACAACCTTGCAGATGGTACCTCTCTGCTCCGATAGCATCCGCACCCCAAGACTGGAGTTCTGGTTTTCTTTTTATTATATTATTATGGACTCCCCCACTTCCTTTCTGTGAGGCTTGCAAATCTCTGTTGGTTTTGTTGCCTTCCCTACCCCCTTCTGAAAATAACACTGTGACCAAGCTAGCAGGGTAAGAAAGCAGGGAACATGGAGATGCAAGGGTGGGCTTGCTGGGCTGTTGAAAGTGCATATTTATGGAAAACATACACACAATAGTTTAGAAGAATTTCATCTAGCCTTACTCCTGACATCCCACCTTGTGTGACATGGTTATTTTTGGCTATTTGTGCTGCCAAAGCACCCGGGAGCCCTAATCAAAGCCCAAGACACCATGATGTCAGGTACTATCAGGATCCTCCCTAATAAGCTAGAGTCAAAGGAAATGATTCCCCAGCCTCTGCAAGATGTGACCCCTTATGGCCAAATAAAGGCATCTGGTGTTTTAAAGCATCTAAAGGGATACACAGGAATGAAATATCCTATCTTATTATAATTCTCCCTCCAGTTGAGAAAAAGGGAGCTGATTTATTAACCCCTACAAAAAAACTATGTATCAAGATGGAATCTGCTCTGTTGCTTCCAGTGTAAACTTTTCTGTATTAAGGTAAGGAGGGTGAAGAGGAAAGGCCACTTTTGAAGCACCCTTTAGCATCCATCTCCCCAAAACAGTAACGCAGGGCAGGCAGCACTGCTTCCCTTGCATCGAGGTGGAGGAAGCACAAACCCAAGTGCTCCATCTCTGCTAGCCCACGGTTTGTGGGCTCCTGCTCAGACCCGGATGCATCCACCCTCACAGGCAGCATGTCCCATCCCTATCCTGCTTAACCACTCTCATACTGGTGTAGCTGTTGCCCTCATGGGCATTCCAGCAAAGGAGAGCACTGGAGAAGGCAGAGAAAGGATTTCTTTGCCCTTTCTGGTGTTGTTTGGTGCTCAAGGAAAAAAAAGGACAGTACAGGAGATGGAGGGCAGGTGGAAATAGATGGCCAAAGGGCACCAAAGGGAGACAGTGTAGATATTAGAGTGTGCCAGGGCTCTGAAGGCAAAGAAGCTTGAAAGACAATACCCCACACCTTCATCCTTAGGCACTGGTACCCTGCTAGAATTACTGGATTTTGTTATTTCATTGAGTTTTTTTTAAACAGAAGATACTTATAAACCTATCTGACCACGGACTGGAAGCCCTCACATGTCTGCATGTAAGCACAACCAATTATGACCCTATCACCATTAAAAATGCACCCATCAAACATCCACTCAACATGAGGTTGGCACTAAAACAAAAGAGCATCGGGCATCTACTATGCAGAGTGCAAAGAGCCTGCTGGACCTGCCAAGCAGAGTCACTCCCATCACTTGTGTCCCTCACAGATGGACAACATGGTTGAGAGGTTTGGCATCAGTCCTGCTGTCAATAACAAAGTAAGAGCCCTTTACGTTCAGAGTGCTCCATGTTTCCGGAGAACCTTTTATGCTTCCCAGAAAGCTGCCTAGGATTTGCCACCTTTATAAAGTATATCTCCAACAGGCAAAATGATCTCATCTCCTTCTTCCCCTTCAAATAATGCAGCATCCAGGGTGATGGTAAATGGGGAAAACAAGGGCCCAAATAAAGAAAGAAAGGAGTGATTCTAAGATCTGCAGCGGAATGCAAGGGATTTGGAGAGCTAGTTCTGATTACATTAAGTGGAAGCTGAACAGCCAGGGTATCTTAGGTGACTGCATCTCTCAGACACAGCCTTTTGTGGTTTTATTTTTCTCTCTCTCTCTTTTTTTTTTTTTTTTTTTTTTTGTGCTGAGAAGTGAACAAAGCAGTTATCCTGGTATCAATCACCAAGCCAAGAATTTACAGATCCTCAATACTCTAAGCCACTTCTTAAATCTCAGGACCTTCCTTTAATGCCCTATTTAAAAACAAACTAAAGGCAGCACAGCATACCCAGGCAGAGCCATAATCCAGGATGGCGTTTTTATCTAGCAAGTTATTTTTTATTAGCCTTCTATTTCTTAATAGGGACCCCTCGAGGGTTGGGTTGTAGAGAATTCACTAGTATACCAGTTCAGCTTCCCTACGACTGACTTAATGTACGCGGCATCTGCCCTCCGACAAACATTATATCACCCATCTGGGCCAGGGGAGGAGGGGGAGCCAGAGCAGGGAAGCACTGCTCAAACAGCATGCTTGCATGATGATTAGGTCTGGTCCAGTGATCCGGAATAATAATCTGAAGGCTCACTAAGCATAATGGGTTCAGAGACATCCAAGCCTGGTCAAACCTTCCCATGAGCATCCTTTACGTGTGTTATCAGCATGGTTTACATGTCTCATCAGTGTCACGGTAGCTGACATCTCATTATGCAACCAAGGTGGAAGTGGACAGGTACTGAGTGAGCATTAGAACTTTTCCCTTTTATTATTTAATTCATATCTTCCCATTATCCAGAGTATCATGAAACTGTGAACTAATTAAGTCCTGTGGGATATACAATCAGTGCTGGGGTGGGCGGGCGGTTATGGGTTGTTTTCTTTTCCCCCTCTCCTTTAAGTAGGCTAAACTTCATTATGTACCAATATAAAAATTATTCTGCAACTCTTCCTTAGATAATAATGAAGCAAGTTACAAACACTGATGATGCTGAATGCAACAGTGGGGCAGAGGCCTCCTGCTTACTTTGCACAACCTAATTAAGTCATAGGGGATAAAATACTTCAAACACAAAGTGAGGCAAGGGCCTAAATCAGTTTATAAAGAAAAGTATAAAAGCTATTCTCTGGGGGTGGTGGGACAGACCAGTCCCCAGGTAAAGTCCAAGCTGGTGAACTTAAATTTCATTAAGTCTGCCATGCAACTCAGGATCTCCAGCCAGCAACTTGAAACTCCCCGAAATCTTGGAGGTCCTCTAGATTCAGAGCTGAGCCCAGCTCAGATTGTAACCATGCAAGCAACAACTCAGAGATCAGCTTTGAAGGGACAAAACTTAAGTGATGGATATTGCATCACCTACCAGAAAATACAGCTGTTTTCCTGAGGATTCTGCCCACAAATATTCAGAGGGATTCAACCTAGACAGCAAATTCAAGTACCTGACTCAAGGGAACAACATGCACAACATGAACAAAACAGACAGCATTTTCAAAAATAACATTCTAATTTTTTATGATAGCTACAGCCCAATTTTTCAGCAAAGTTATATTGAAATCAAAGGTAGAAGAACTCTCTTCCCTGAAGAATTAAGCTTAGCCATCTCATGCAGATCATCCAAAAATTAAGGTACCTAGAGCTAATTTCTTAAATACATATAAAGATCTATTTTAATGAAAATTAGCAGGGGAAAATGGGAGTTAAAGAAATGGGGCGGGGGAATTGCATCTGTGAAGAATTTCTATCTACGTACAATGATCCTCTAGTAATTGGAGTTTCTGCGTATCTAAGACAGTAAAAGAAGTTCAAAGGACAACCACCTCTAATGCACCGAGGAAGAACATTTGCAGCATTTGTTAATCTCTTTGGCATCTTTGGCGTACATATACACTTGCAATTCAAACAGGCGTTGGGGGAACACCATAGGAATGCATATAATATCCTCTGGATGTGACCAGAAAAATGGGAGAATTGATCTGGCAACATGTTGTTATTCAAAACCCAATAAGCATGGCTAAGGTCCGATTCCTGGATGAGTTACAACAGCCATTTAATGCAATTTTTAGTAAAGCTGACAGATTCAGGGTGAATTCACTGTCTGGATACTGTTCTGCAGAGTCAGGTAAGAGAAAAATGGACTATTTCCATTCACTGCAACGCTCGTGCTGGTCAAAGGCAGATCAAGCCAATGGACATGCCTCTGCCACTCACTGTACACCAGGATCCTTATGCGTGGATTTCTCTTCGATGCTGCCAGGTCACGTCTGGTTTGGTTCCCTGCTACTGGGGATATCATGGCACCCAGCCTCCCTCATATCATGGCACCCAGCCTCCCTCATATCATGGCACCCAGCCTCCCTCATGCACCCACCACGCTCCTCCTCAGGCATCTCTGGATCTTCCTGCCCGGCGTTCTCCCACCAGGAGATTGCTGCCAAACCTTGTCACATTCACAGTCTACGTTCACCTCATTTCCAGCCTACCAAATCCCAACTAATCACATTCGTGTCTTTCTTATTATTTCTAGAATTACAGGCAGGTCTTATTAGGTGTCTTAAAATGACTGAAATAAAAAGGACCTTACCCTAATGTCTGTATCCCTTAGACTCAAGTTCCCAGAACCAAACTTTTTTTAAAAAAAAATATTTTCTGCTCTGAACGGAGGTTGTTCTCTCTTCTTGCCAATGCCCATTCATTCCATGCTCTTGATAATATAAGCGTCTGTCAGCCTTTCTGCAACAATTCTTTTTACTTCCAGTGCCATCCTGGAGCTAATTCTGCTCCATCATCATCTAATCATCTCTGCCGCAACCCTCCCACAAAGCTCAGCTGTGCTAAGACACTGCTGAGTTATCAGCCTGCCTGGGCATCCTTCAGAAGAGAGTAAGCAGAAGAGTAAGTAGAAAACAAAGCACTGAGCAGTGTAGGTATGCTGAGAACAGCTACAGATCAGGCCCGTTTTTTACGAAGCGCTTTGAGATCCTTGCATGAGAGTTCAATAGATGTGCCAGATGTTATTATAAAGAGATGCAGCCCCATTACTTGTACACAGAGTGGTGCTGCCTGCTAATAGCACCATTATCCTAAGGCACGTGGTGCTATTAATGCATTTCACCGCTTAGTGCTGAACCTGGGGACCATTATTTCCACTGGAAAGGTAAGGCCAGTTCACATGACATGATTTAAATCTCTACAGTGAAGCATGTATATGCTGCACCAGGTCGTAAATCTTAACAGGATGCTGTCAGCTAGAAAGGGACCAAAATTGAAACCATTTATCTGAACTCCCCACCCATCCACCTCTGCTCACCCAGACCAGTTTTGGGAAGAGGGATAAAATGATTCCAAAGGCCCTCTGGGTTCATTAAGCAGCCACAAATCCCAGATCTAAAAGCACTGCTAGTTTTGTCCTGCTCTCCCTGAATGAATTTAATCATTCAGAACACTTAGGACTTCCGTGATTTTCCCCACTCTGAGCAGAAAAACCATAGTAGGGCCAAACCTCACCACTTCTTCCTATTCTTGCTCCTACCTGAGTCAAAAGACAACCCGTCATCATCTTGTTACTGAGACTACAGGACCTGTGACACAGCTGAGCTGTTCAGATCACAGCCAACAGCAGGTAATACCTCCTACACGCTGCAGCCCAGGCTCTGGGGCTGTAGAGATGCCCTTATCACATTCAGGAAGGAAAATATGAATAGGAAGGAGCAGTTACCATTTGATCTGATACTTGCCTGAGCACTTCCCTTTGCTGTCCTCCTGCAGTTGCCAACTAGCAAGTTTTGGGGCTTGGTTTTCTCCTTAGCTGGGCACGTTTCTGGTAGCGTGACTAGCAAGGCTGACTGGCAGATCAACACGAATAGGTAAAGGGCTACACGTGACATTCCTTCACAGATCAAGACAGACTTAAAAGAATGAAGGCAAGCAATTGTATTTTGGGACACTCAGCTGCAATAGTACCATACATGTAAGGTAAGGCAAACAGTCAGAGGTTCTTAGTAAAAGATCTAGAATCCGATACTGGAAACACACCGAAATTACTTTGTCAGGACACTGCAGCCGCTTTTGGGGTGGGATGGGGGAGTAAAGGAAACGTTATTACAGATGTCAGAGTTAAAAATGACCATGGTAGATTTAACACCAACGCTAAGCAAACAAACTTCATTTCTCTAGCTTTCAACTGTACCAAGAAGACTGCATGATAATTTGATTTAATAGATTAAAGAACAGCATTTGGTTTTTTACCATAAGTCAAGTGAGGAACTCTTCCCACTTGCTCTGCCCTGTACATGGCAGGTCCCCACCACTTCTCAGGAGCTGCTCATTTAGGAAAGGTGAGTGACAAAGGGATATTTGATGTTCTCCAAATATCCAACCCCTCTGAACTTCTTCTCACAGGTGGCACAACCCAGTATTTAGCTCAAGCCCCCCAAAACTCTGCAACACCACGTGGACTTTAAAAGGACATTTTACATTTACCTTTTTAGATATAGAGCCCTACAATCATGTTAATTCAGAGTCATAATTTTTTGTCATTAACTCTTTACATATGTCTTTCTTCTTGCTGTACCCGCACATAGCACGGAGAGGACTGTCCCATTTTACTTCAGATACTGAAGAGGAGAAAAAACCAAATATAAGCAGAGCTCCACAAATGCTGAATGCTAAGTTTCTGCCAGTGAGCTGAAACTCTGTATCTCATGGCTAAGATTTCAAGTAACAGAAAATAACACTTTTAAGACAGACTTTGAATTTATATAAACAAGGGAGAGTTTGAAAAAACACCTGCATTGCACAGAAAATAAGGTAAAGCTCATTTATGTCTCATAAAATACATGATTAACCATAGTTAACCATTAATTCAGCTGCACTGCATTACAACTGCTATTCAAAGTTGGAAAGCATTTAATATTATATATTGCTGCTGCTCTGCCTAAATTGTTTTTTTTTTGCCCCCTTTAAATGTACACAATATTACAAATTTAATTTTAAGCTGTTTGAATCAGTCTGTAAAAAAGATTTGATTATACCTGAGTGTTCTGGCCCCAGTTTTTCCATATCTCAGTAATCTTGGCAGTAATTGGCTGATTAGCTCCCTCACACTCCATCTCTGCCTCAGTTTCCATGGTAATGTTACAGGAGCTATTATAGATGAGAACTTCATCTCTTTCCACTTTAGGGCTGAAACGAGAAGGGAGGTTAAATGGGGTGTCATCAATCTTAATGAAATGCAATTATTTTTACTCTTATTAATCATTGCAAGCCATTAGCTTGTGGCAACTCCTGGCCACCATTTGTCAAACTTTGCAAATTTCTGTAATTTTGTTTCCATTCTTTTATTGTTTATTTGTTTTTCCCCCCTTTATCTGCACAGACTCGGGATGAAAATACATGCAGTAAATATCTCTCAGTGATGCCTTTCTGCTTCCCCAAACTACTACAAATAGTAGCAAACACGACTCTAGGACCAAGGCAGGAAGATAAGCGCAGACAACAGCTAGGGAATCAGCAGTGTTAGGATCAAAGATGGACTCCTACATGGTGTAGGGTTTGTTCCTGTCTCCCCCCTCCCCACCTTACTCACACTTAGCAATAGGGAATGAATAACTTGCAACTCCCCTAGGGCAAGGGGAGAAATTGGAAAAACCACACAACTGGCTAACTGGTCCCTAATTCCAACTGTGAAAAAATGAGCTCATTTAGGGGTTCCAATTCCTGCTACCCAGCTGATTGCAATGATGCTTTGTTGCTAGCACTGGAACATTAACTTAGTAAATTAATTAAAGTTACTTAACAGCCCAGACTAAGCAGATTCGATATATGTGCCAGTTATACTAACAGACATTTGCTCTAAAGCCTCCCCTTGCATAGGGGGAAGAAGTAACAGGAAAGGTGGTGGGGAGGAAACATTTTTTTTTTCCCTTGGAGTTGCTGCTGACTTTGGTAGCATTTCATTATGGGGAGCTATAGGATCCAACATCTCTCAAAATGAGGGGAAAACTTCCAAATTTACTTCTACAGGCTTTGGATCAGGATGGTGTAATCCAATATCACTTTTCATTCCTTCCTCAGCCATTGCTCCTTCTTCTTCCTCTCCCCATCCCACCATCAGAAACACATCTGCATCCTGTGGGAAGGCGAGCAGAAAGGAGATGAGTTAGAGCAAACACCAACATCGCTCAGAAATTATACCACTTTTCTGAGTGGCTAAGAAAGGACAGAGTTCATACTGTGATTTGCTGACAAAATAGAGGATCAGATAGGTAGGACCAGGATTTTCAAAGGTTTTCAGGCTCAGGAAAGCCCCATCTAACAGGATTTTCTGAAGTGCCAAAGTCAGGAGCCTAAGTTCTACCAAAATTGACCTAATTGGAAAGGCAACACTCAGAGCTTTGTTAGGAGGGTGATGATCAGAATGGTTTAATGAACCTGAAATTTCCAAACCGTGCTGGATATAGCAGTTCATTGTGCAAACAAAGAGCTGCTCTGACAGTGCATTTAGGGGGTGTTTGTTTTGTTGCCCTTCTTCAGGGTTAAAGTGTTAAAGGCAGCAGCCACATTAGAAACAACGGGAAAAAAGCCTTCTGCAAGTAGCTGAACCTTCTTAACAGTGAATTTTTATCGCTATATTTAAATGAACCTTTCCCTCTGCTGTATCAATAATCAAAAGCCAGCCGTAGGGAACTACACATGCTTTTGATAGCAACATTTTGAGAACTGCTCTTGTCCTGTGCAATAATTCAATGGACTGGGCTTTCTTTCAAGACTGCATAGAACTTATTTTTAATGCTACAAGAAAAAGCTGTGTCTTTTAAATAACCAACTGTTTTAAAGACAGAAAGGGGTTGTTGTGGGCTGGATGCAGGGCATAGGACCAACTTGCCAGGCACTGAAGTCAATACTAGGACCTTTGAGCAGTTGTTCACATCTTTTTACAAAAACTTAACAAGCTTTGCTTATAGGCAAAGAGCCAGTTCCTCCCTGTCCCCTAGTAACTGCATCCTGAAACCTTGATGCTGGAAAACTGTTAACAAACTGCAGCATTTAAATGAAATGTAAGAAAAAAAAGGGGTGACATATTAAAGGAAATTCAGTGACGCATCTTAGTACCAGAATGGTTAATGGCAAGACTTGCACCCCTTCTAAGTAATACACATTTGCCATTATACGCTCACAAAGTATAGGTTATAGTACAGAATAGGTTAGGAGAAGCTTTATTCAAACCACTGTAGAAGTAGTAAGAAAGAAGAGGAGAGATTTGATGTGCAGTTAAGCCAGGAATGATTTAAGTAGTTTTGTCCCCGTCCTGGAATGGATGTCTTACCACTTGAATGTTTGCACAGAATACAAATTAATATGTTTTTTGGTTATTATTAGTTACTGTTATTGATTACAGTAATCCATGTGTAATACTTTGGCAATTCCACAAACAGTTATTTTCTAGTTTGAACAGTTCAATTTTCTAATACTTTTCTACAAATTCTATTAATATTTGGAAATGAAACATTTTTTCTGAACTGAAATTTAAACAAAAAAGTTTTCCAAAGTTCTGAAACACGTAATTTGGATGTCTTTAAACTCCCTCTTCCTCTACTTCTCCCTAGGTTTTTCAGATCAGGAAACTCACTTGAAATCAATCTTCTTTGTCCCTGCTCCACTTCAGCAAGAACCAGTTTAGAAATAGATTTACCATTAAAAAAACTCAGTACTCTGGAAAATTCCTCGGCAAGCCAAGTTTTAATTTCTAACTACTAGACAAGCTTGAGCACAAGGGGAAAAACTAATGATAATAACAAAGAGGTTGAAGACACTGGAAGAGTGGGAAAACATTAGGTAAGAAAAAGTTGATTGATTTGGTTCAGAAATATCTCCCTGATAGGATTCCCTGAAGGAATAATAAACCCTGTCTCTGGGACATTCACAATTAAATTGGACAAAACCACAGCGAAAAACAATAAGGAAACAGTCAGCGAACGGACCGCATGACTTTTCCTTACACAGGAGCAGCTCAAACCAAGAAAAGGAGCAAGCAGAAAAACAATCATAGGAATAGACACATTGCAGACACCTTTTTTACAAGTAAAGACCTGAGCACCGTTTTGATACCCAGGAAATACAAAGCAAAAAAAAAAAAACCAGGATTCAGTAAGACAAGACAAGTTTCTTGAACTGAAACACTGAAGTCATTCCAGGAGCAATAGAACTGATGAAATTAGTTTAATTTCAAGATTAATTCTTTTTACCTCTCTAAGACTCCCTACTCGTGTCTGCCCCAAGAAAACTGTCCTCCCCATCTCCTAGGATGTCACAGGACATTACCAATGCACGATGTGACTTTGGACAGGTCAGTTGGCCAGATTCCTGCGCTCTGGCCTGCAGTCTGCTGGCAAACAGTTCAGGGCACAATTCTGCCTTGCTCTCCCGCAACAGAGAAATAATTTTTTTCTGCCCTAGGACAGATTTTCTCAAAACTGACAAAAATTTCATCATTCTTAAGGTGTCTATTTCTTACGAAAGCCAGGTCAAATTAAGAAAACTGGTGTGCGGGAAGAAATGACAGTCTGCCAGGCAGATGCTGTAACTATGTAGATCTTTCTTTTTAATTTTTTTTTTTTTTAACAAGTTAAAAACATGGTGCCGTTTGTGTCTGCTGCCTTTGTTCAGTAAATCCAGTTGGTTTTCTTCTCTCAACACAGGGCATCTGGAACTCCCTCTGGTGACTCACAACACCAGCTGTGACATAAGGACCAGATAAAGATGAGTACCAAATCTCTGCAACTCCATTGAAACACCTGGACTGCAGCATCACCCACCAGACAGGAATGGGGTTCACCATATACAGCAGATCATGGGCAATGCATTGCAGTGATATTCTAATTCTCTATTTCTTTAGTGTCCTTTAGAAAGTTTTGTTCATCCATTTATTCTTTAATTCAGACCTCCCTCTTACTCCTAGAAGTAAGTGCTCTGCAGGTATAAATCCCCACAGCTCCATTAAAAGCAATGGTACCAATTTATACTCCTAGGCAACTTGGCCTTGGATTTGCAAAGCCTGAGCACCCTTGCTGAGTAAATATTGCACAACCTGCTGAATTTTCTCTGCTACTTTTTACTCATGAAACTGCTTGGAGAAAGGAAGGGGGGTGAGGGGGGGGGGCGGGGAGAAAAGAAGAAAAAAACACAACCTTCTGCTTTTCATAATGCCTAATCTTTTTCCCCATTGGCATCCACCAGATGTTGCTTTGGATCAGAAGATAAATATTAAAACCTAAGAAGGAACAAAGCAGGCTGTTTACGAGATGGATTTTCTGATGTCTCTCAAACCCTTTAAAAAGACGGGAGGGAAGGAGGGGGGGACTAGTGTTGCTTTGATAGGCACAAGGAAAGAATTTCACAACCCAGCGGAGCTCCCTAGTGGACTCAAGGCTAAATCGCTCTGCTGGCTTCAACCTAAGAACTAGAAATATGCTTCTTCAGTCCATCATTTGGCAGAGGCCAGTTCTGCAAAAGGTGAGATATCTTCGGGGGGGTGTTGCTCATGGATGGGCCCACTCAGCTGTTGAGGAGAAGAAGCACCAACCTGGCAAAGAGACCAGCAAAACACCTCTGGGGTGGGTTGATGTCCCTCCAGTGCTGCTGAGGTGGGCTGTCCTCACAGACATACAGGTAAGACACATATCCTCTCTGGTGGTAGGAACCCACGGTGACTTGGACATCACATTTGATGAAGGTGGCTCTGTCTTCTTGGCAGTCAACAGAAGAATGCGTGAGGCCACAGAGAACAGCCAAAGAAGCTGCAAAGGCAGGAAAGTGAAAAAAAAATAACCCAAAGCAGCCACTAATACTAAGCATATCTTAGCTACTGACAGTTGTCATTGTGGATTCCTGATGTGCATATCCCAACCTCCCTTTTGGTGCATCCTTTTGGAGGATGGGTAGGTCTCCATACAACTCCTTCCGTCCCTTTTGCTTTGTGTGAGCGAGCACATAATCTCCTTTGTGCATTGAGCATAAGGATGGTCTTTGGGATCAAATTGGTCTGTCCAGGAGGAGGTGACAGAAGTGATTACATACATGCACGGACAGTTCTCCCGGGAGAGACAGACCATGGTTTACAGATCAGACACAAATCCTTTACCAGGGACATGTGATAACTTAATGTCTGTCATGACTTTGAAATTCAGAAACAGGTTTCATGAAAGCATTGCCACAGCTTGGAGGGCTTCTGGGGAACTTAAGTGAGATCTCCCACCTTGCTTTGCAGCTGAGTGTGACTAGAGGCTCAGTCCAAGTTTGACTCCATGGATGTGGTAGAAAGTGTAATGGGAGCAGCTACTTTGCTTTGAGGTGTATTTAAGGAAGCAGTGGTGTAAACAGAAATTAGGTTTTCTTATTCTAAACCCAGACAAAAAACGGTAACAAAAAAAAACCAAAAAACTGTCTGTCCCTAGAGTTCAGCTCAGTTGAAATGTTTGGTTTTAATAATTTAAAAAAGGAACCATTTAAGGATTAAACAATGCTGGAGATCAAAACTGTTTCTCTCAAAACCCTGAATGTTTTGGACTTCTGGAGAATTTTCATTAACCCTGAACTAGTCTAATAGTTGTAATGAACTCCTGAAAAGGTCTATGGACAGTATTACAGGCTGCACTGCAGTATCCAGGAGCGTTCCTCAAGTTTCAGAAACACAGTCAATGCAAATTTATCAAGAAAGGAATATTTTGGTTTGTTTGTTTGCTTTTTTAAGTTCCAGTTTGTTCAAAAGGTATTTTGTTTGCTGGGAAAGTGTCATTGTTAATGAATGTCTTAGCTGCTAAGCAATTCTGAAAATGGGTTTTGAAATGGTAAAAATATGAAAATGCTATATTTCTAATGTTAAAAGATAAAGTGCTTTTTCTAAAAATTATCTCATATGGAGTACTTTTGAAAAGTTTGTAACTATTTAATGTTTAAGGTGTTTTTTGAAATATTAAAACCTAGCATTTCATCTGTTCTGAACTTCAGAGAGAGAGTTCACAATTTTTCTGTATTTTTCTTCTCTGAATTTAGAATAACAAAAAAAGTTACCCACATCATTACTTCACACATTTTGCAATATGCTTAATCTCTTTCCTTTCCCAAATCCAGTGAAAATTCTCTTGCTCGGCATCCATTCAAACATTGCCGAACACAATCCCTGCCTCGAAGACCAACATATAAACATGAGAGAGACAAGTAATAGACAGAGAAGCCTAAAGCAATTATGGCACCATGCCTGTATTTTGCTTTTACTTCCCAGAAATGATGTCTAGAGCCACCTCAGGTGTTCTATAGTTCCCACAAAAGCCTTGTGCCTTCCTTGAGGCCAGGCTGCCATTCCAAGGGCATTTTAAGCGGCACTAGATATCTGTGTTTTAGCAAATTAGTGTAATCCAATAGGACTAAATACTATGAAGATCTTGCCTTTGCAACAACCTGCAACAGAACCAATTCAGTACAGGAATTTCTCCAACAGAGGTGCCATGCATGGGCTGGTTTGGGTGTTTTTTTCAGCCAGTGAGAGGCTGAGAACTGCTTAAAACTAGCAAAGATGAAGGACATCCAAGCAGCAATGGCACTGCCCTTTTCCTTCCTCTGCAAACCCACAACTTTCTTGCAGAACAAAGAACTAGTCCCTCTTTTGTAAAAGGGTATAACAGCTCCTTCTGCTTTACTATTCTATTCTACTAGTGACACAAAAGACTGTGATAAGCTCAGATGTGGTAATGGAGAAGGTACAGCTAATCTGGATGAATAACCAGCTAGACTAATACCATATATAGCATTAAATAGAGAATATTCATCTATCTATATATAGAATAGAACATTTTCCATTGTAAGGGATCTACCACAACCATCTAGTCCAATTGCCTGACCACTTCAGAGCTGACCAAAAGTTAAAGCATGTTGTTAAGGGCATTGTCCAAACGCCTCTTAAACACTGACAGGCTTGGGGCATCGAGCATCTCTCTAGGAAGCCTGTTCCAGTGTTGGACCACCCTCTGAAGATGGGTGGTCAAAGGAAGATTAAATGCACATTCCAGAGTTGAAGGAAAAAAAAAAAAAAAAAACACCACACATCACCACAGGTTGCTGAGCTAATCAAAAGAGGCTTTGGGATTTTTTTTTTTTTTTTTTTTTTGTGGCCTTGGAAAGAACATGACAGTTTCCCTGGGTAGAAAACCAGTTGCACCCTATTTTAAGATCCATGTTAGAAATGACCCACGGAATCCCAGGACATTAATATTTTCCTAGATATTTTCCTAGATACCTTGCTGCTGTCAAAGAACTTGCCTGGATAATGTAGGCCACCAGAAGATATTACCTGCACAGTCCTTAGAGCTCAGCAGAACAGCCTGTTACTCTTTGGATACTCCCAAAATGTTACATGGAAATCAAGCATTCCTGATGCCCACATCTCAATGTTATCATGCCTGTGGGAACGTAAGGTTTTGCATCCTGCCAACTGCTGAAATAATTTCTAAATCAAACCAGGCAAATGAAAGGTATTCATTTATAAAATCTAAGCTAAAGAGCGTGGTTACAAAGGGTTGTAGAGAGATCAGTGGAACCTAAATCTGAGAAAACCCTTAATCTAGACACCCAGAAGCAAACCTAAGACTACCTTCTCCCTCTCAGATGGAAAGAGGGAGAGATCTCATCTCTGCACCCTACAGCTCCTGTCCATCTGATGGAGATACCACTCTTCAGGGAGATGTCCATTTCTCATTCCTTCTTTGGGGATCTCCAAGGTCCTCATTTTCCACTGCTCCCAGAGGATTTAGTATCTTTTCTTAGGAGGAAATCTTGGCCTTTCTTTCACCCCCGTTCCTCTGACCATTAAATACAAATATCCCTTGGTATTACTGGTGCTGTGATCTGCCACAACAGTAACAAAAAAATCAACTAAAGATTGCAACGTACTTCGTATGTCCTAAAAGTATAGTCTGTCTGTTCTGGGACAAAATACTGATTAATTGGTTAGCGTGCAAACCTCAAAATGAAGCTGCTTTGTGCTTTATATTGCCCATAAAGATAAAACCTGCTAATGACATGTAATACAATCCCATCACTGAGATGAACCCATTCGTCCCATTACAGCTTCTCTTTTGAGATAAGACCCAATGGCAGCCAAATCTCTGCATGTTGGTAATGGGTTAGGGACCGACCGACCCCAACCCTGTCTTTGAGGGATACTCTGGCTCACGGCAGGATCCTGGGATGCTCAGCACAAGGGCTTTGCTCTGGGTCACGGTTTAATAACAACTGCCGGATGTGTGATGAGGCTAAAACCTACAGGAGTTCCAAGGGCAGCTGCAGACTGATTGAACTACTGCCCAAGGACTCCCAGCGCCAAACCACACGTCCCTGGTCATCCACCGCTCACAAAATAGACTGAAGAGCACATTATTAACATGTGCTTCGCAAAGAAGACAAAGCTTAAAATAAATAAATAAATGGGAAAGGGGGAAAACAGACCTTTTAAGGTCATCAAGTCCGACCTCTGACTATGAGGAATTGTTCCCTAGGAGACATTCATTTCACACAGCCAAGTTTCAGAAGTCCCAAGAGATGACTTTGCAAACATCTATTCTACTGCCTGATAGATCTCACTGTCAGAACATTCCTGCTGTGTAATCAATATGCTTTCCCCCCCCCCCCCCCCCCTTTTCTTAATTCTATTTCCAGATTTGAAAGACAGAAGGGACCATTTGGGTCCTTTAGTTAGATCTCCACAACAAACATCAGAGGCCATGGTTTCTACTGAGGTCTCAATTGCCACGACATGTCCCCTTCACATCTTCTGCATTTACTCATAAAAATCACCCCATTTCCCTGGCTATAGTCCTCCTCAGTCCTAGCTCAGTGCATCTCCTTGGAACATCTGTACTGCTGCAACCAAAACTCATTCTTCTCTCCACTCTTGCCCCATAGACAGAGCTCCACCAAGCCATATCTCTCTTCCTTTTAAACCAGCCTAATTTAATTTCTAGCCTTCCATCTAAATCCTCTTCCATAAACATCCACTTTTAACAATGTAATCTGGCTAACAGTAGGTCCAGAACTTGCCACCAAAGATCCCAAGAGATGTTACATCAAAGTCCTAATGCCAGACCTGTTACTCCAAGCATGCTGATGCAACCAGGTTTTCCCCTGACGGATCTTCTTACCAATTCACCTCCTTTTAAAGGTGCCGCCTTTACCACTTTTAGTTTTCTTTGCTTTTTTTCACCCCAATGTCAAACGTACTATTTCAGGTACCAGCTCACTGCAAAACTTACATATGGTACCTACCCTAATGGCACCTAATAGGAATATTCAGTTATTTTCTCACCTGCCTCAAGCTTCCTGCCAATCTTCCCATCTTTCACAGGAGCACAATCCAATCCCACAGGCGTTAATCATGTGTTCTGTAAATTTAACCTGAGCTGAAGAGAATCCACAGCTCTATTCACAAAAGTGCCTTGACACGAGTGACAAAGCAAGAACCAGAGAAGGGGAGAGCTGTCAGGATCAAGCCAGTTCTCTACTAAACCTTGAAAGACTTGTGGGTTAGTTTGGGGGTTTCGGTTTGTTTTATTTTTTCCACGAAGGGAGCATAGTTTCATTAATTTTATTTAATTTTCTTAAGCTTTAAGAGTGAAACTCAAATCTTTTGCTCCGTTCAAATTTTTCTGGAGCTGGCAACAAGCAACGGTTTTCATAAAGGCATGTGGGCTTACATTCCTACTCCTTGTGCTCCGGATTGAGCACAGTTTCAGTACTTAGCCTGCCCAGCTCTTATCAATGATCAAACCAAAACCTTGCTGCAACCCCTCTCAACACCCGTTCCTAAGGAAGACCCTGTGGGGCAGGCAGGCTTATGGATGGATCCTGTGGAGACTAGCAGTTCCTCGTGTCTTAGAAAACTGCCTGTTAAAAGGAAAAGTCACATTTCCTACCTGCAGAGCCTTGCCCTACGGATTTGATCACGAGTAAGCTAGATGGACTGGTTGGGGATTTCCACGTGAACATCTCTAATCTTAAGCAGGCCAGACACAACATGACCTAGCACTGAAACCCCAGGGCAGTGAGCTGCCACCTGACATCCCGCAGTGCCAGAGGGGAGGTGTTTCTGCTTCACAGCATGCTGTAACAGAAGAAATGCAGCTTGAACTCTTCACTTCTCATCAGCCAGTCCACAAGCAGTGCTAGAAAATATCAGACAAGCATCCAACCTGGCTGGGCCAACCTCTGTGCCAAAGGGGCCCTGGGGCACCACAGACCTATCCCTCCCATCTCTTTTGTGGCTTATGGTCCCGCATCCCCAAAGTCACTTTGCCATCTCTCCCACGTGGACAAGGCTGTGAAAGAACGGTCTGAGCACTGGATGTGTGAGTGCCAAATAGCAAACTTCCCTGGGCAAACAGCAGCACGTCAACCACGAGGTGAGACTGGGCTAACTGCACTTAAGTCCATTCATGCCCTAGACGGTGGGGTTGTATAACCCTTAGAAGGAACTCTGTCTGGAAAGCATCTCACTCTATAGATTCGCCGATGCCACATGCAGGTGTGCACAGGCTGTCTCAGGGAGCACAAACAGCCTGGCAAACACTCACAGATTTAAGCATCCTGCGAAGGATTTTTATTCTTTTTCTTAAATAATAAAAAAAAATAATAAAAAAAACCAAACACAACATTTTCCTGTTAATACTCTATTGAGAGAGAAACATTTTTGTAACTCGACTGGTGAGATTTGGAAGACTGCACGCTGCAAAAACCCACGGCAGGGGAGAGAGGGGGTGTCTTGTAACTGGCCTCAAAGCAGGGCTGCCTGTGTCCCTTTGGCTGGTGAGGCAGCACATCCTTCGCAACCCCTCGCCAGGAAGGCGGCCCGCACGGGGCCAGCAATCAGCGGGCACTTGCTGACATCTAGTGTCGGAATAAGCTTCGTGGTCCTGCCTCTGAGATGGCTTTCCCGAGGCTGCCTCTGCCACCCACCACCCGGTGAATTTTGAACACAGTTATTAATGTTTTCACAGTCTGGATCAATTTGATTTGCATTTTATTCTGCTGTTCTTCCTGCAATAACCAGACTTCCCTGTTTTGTGCTGTAGGTTTATCAATGCTCCAGCACCATGTCTTTTCTCTTGGTTAAAAAACAATAATAAGCGGTTTTGTGGACTATGCCTGGATCTTTTTTAAAAGAAAGAAAATTGAGGCCTTACAACCTCTTGGCGTCTCCTTTTGAGGGTTTGGGTTTTAAATCCCTTTTTTCCCCTCCTCTCCATTTTTCTTAGTATTCCTCATGGATGAGGAAAGGAACCATTCGAAATTATAAGAATAAATTAAGAATTTTGGAATAATTGGGGCTGAAGGCCACCACTGGATGCTTCTTGTCCCAATCCTTGCTCAAAAGAACATTAAATTTCACATTGGACTGGTTTCTCAGAAACTAATCTAGTCAACTTTTGTCTATTTTGAAGGATGGAGAGTTCACACACATTTGAGCAAAACCCTGGCCATTTACTCTGATAGACACTCTCCCTGTCAGCTTTCTTCCAGGTCCACAAAAGATAGGAGGCTAAAAATCTTTGGTCACTTGGATGATGGACCTCTGAATGGCCACAGAACAGCAAATATTTCTGTAGATCTCAGGATGTTGTCCTCGCATCAGAGCTATGAAGGGGCTGAAGTGTTACGTGACCGAGTGTTGGAATGCTGCAGCACCAAGGTAGGGGCTCTTGCCTAGTGTTTGGGGAATGGCATATGACTCAGGGTGAGATTCCAAGTCTTAAATCCTGCCTTTTGCAGATCTTAGAAGCCTAATTCTGTGCTGCCAGTTAGAAAGGGAGGAATACATCCTGTCCCCCAGGAAATGTCCGTTTCAAAGAGTTTCCTCCAAAATTGAGGCAGGGTTATTTCTCTCTGAAAGAGCTAGTTTTTGGCATCATTCCCTGCTACCACTCTCCAGTTAAGGAGGATGTTCTGGCTGTGGGATGATCCCATCTTCCTTTCAAGGAATTCAAATTCTTATCTCCAGCTTCCAAAAGGTATGAACTGGCCACAGTACATCTTTTGTTCACCCTCCCAGTCATTTATCTTTCCCACACACACACCCCCTTACCCCACTGAAGCTGTCCCACCATGCAGCCAAAACACAAAACACATGAGGCCACAGAAGAAAAGACATTTAAGGGAGCTCAGCTCACTACGATGGTCACGATGGCCAAGAGCAGCTCGGGTACCCAACCCTGCAGCTCTCACGCACATTTTGTATGAGGCCGTTTTCCCAAGGAGTCATTGCCACAAGGAACTGATGAAGTTGCACAATTGATGAAGCATATCTCATCCCCAAAGCATAAGGGGCCACAGGCGCATGGTGGATCTAGTCCAAAACCATGGCCATTGACACAAAAACTGCCCCGACAGCAACTGTCTTCAGACTGAGCTCAAAACCCACAATTCAGCGCTATGTTGGCTCCTCTCCTTTCTCCAGAGCTGCTGCTGCTGCTCTGTTCCCCTGGGATCCCCCAGTTTTGGGTCAAGACAGTTTTTTAGAAGACATTAACACAATGCCAGGTTTTGCATCTTAACTGACCATGTAAGCGTGGGGCAAGGCAGCTCAGGTCAGTCATCGTCATGTTGCCCAACAGTCCACAGCTGGTGCCACAGACTGTGACCAAAGTATTCCCTGGGGAAAACCCAGTTCCACGCAGGTAAAGCACTCCTCCGTTCAAACCACCTTGGAAAAAGACAGAAAATGGGATTTAAGGCAAAGCCCGACAATCAGCTCTCAACAAGGGTATTTTTTTGAAGTCATATTTTTTCTTTCATGCCAAAAATACCAGTCATTGCAGTCCCTCAGTGGAGGAGCTGCAGCAAGCCTCCATGACTTACCCCAGTTGTAGTGGGCAGCTGCCACCATCAGAGGAGAGGTGAAGGTCAGGTTGGAGGAAGCCCAACCCCTGGGGACATCTAGGCCCAGCACATGGTACTCGCCAGCAGGGAGCCAGGGAGCTGAGCACTGCAAAGCAGAGCGAGTGATGGTGACACCACCACACGCAAAGTCTCCAACAAATACGTTGATGGTGTCCGTCTCTGTGACTCGCGAAACTGTCACGGTTAAAAGGAGACCAGTTGCAACAAGCGAAAGGAAAGCTGGGGTGAACTCCTCGCTGTAATTTATCCTTCCAAGGTAATAGGAGATGCCATCTACTTTTAGACTCAAAGCCCTAGTCCCCTTACCCGGAGGCACCGTGCACTGGATAGCTACACAGGTGACACTGAGAACAAGGCAGGGGTGATGATCAATGAGAACAGAAGTCATTCTCTTTCCTTTCAGTGCCGAGCCTACTAGGGTGAGTAGGCCTCCACCGTTGGTACTGAAGTTCCGTGGGTAAAACTGGTACACCTGGGGCAGGATGGTGAGAGCACTGGACGCCTTTCTGAAGCAAGCTTGCCCACTTTGCCTGTTGGATACAGAAACGTTGTGCTCCCCTGGGGCAAGGCAATCCATCTGGCACTTGATGCTGGTCTCATTCCAGAAAGTTACCTTGCAGACAGCCTGGTTATTCACATGTACCACAGGGCTATCGCTTGCCCATGCCAAACTCTGTCCTTTGATCATCACGTAGGTGAACGTCTCATTCATCTCCCAGGTCACCAGATCTACAATGGGGGTCCACTGCTCATGAAGGTGGAGTGTACAGTCTCCAAGGCAGACACTGGTGATCCCGTTGACAGTCACTGTGACATTAAGAACCCAAGACACCTCAGCCAACCAGTGGTAATGCAAAGGATGAGCACCTGGGAGGACGGTACAACTAATGGCATCATTACCAGAATTCTGGATCTCACAGGAATAATTACTTCCCAAGCTGACCCGTACCAAATTCCTCCTGGATTTTAAAGCAATACCAGATATAGTGAGTAACATCCCACCACAGACTGATCCTTGTGATGGGAATACAGAGGTTATCCGTGGAGTTATTGTAAGGGCCTGCAGCCTTGCTGTCACACGAGCGTATCCTAGCTGCCTCTGAATAACCTGGATGGGGAAAGTCCCAGGTTCCAGGCTGCTCAGTGGCAAAGAGCACTGATAAAACATGGCAGACTTGTTGCCATGTTGAAACTCCAGATCACATTCACTGAGCCCAAGCTTAGCCACAGATCCAGTGATGTTTATCCCCTGGATGCTCAAGAGCAGACTGCTGTCTGTGATTTCTGTTTCAATGACAGTAATCAGAGGAGTCAGAGCTCTTTGGTAATTAAAGGTGGTGGTCCTTTTTGCAGAGAAAGCATGTTGAAGTGACCTACTGCTGATGACTACATTTACTCTGACAGACAGGTCTTGTGAATCTTCATTGGGCAAATTAGCAGCTGGAGGGGTCAGGCACCAAACTGTCTCTTCTGCCAAGTGAGTAACCGTACAGGTTCGCCTGTCCATTGAAACAGAAAGCAGGGCAGGATTTTGACTAAAGCCTACCCCAGAGATTGTGAGCAGTGTTCCACCTAGGAATGAACAAAAAAAAAGTAAGGAAGAAAGACATTATATGCAGGAAAGGAATGAATAACTGTATATGAACAATCACAAACCATCATAAAGCTGATAAGCACGGCAGACAGTCTTGGCCAGGGTGAATGGATGAAGAAATTAAGTCTTTTTTTTTTTTTTTTTTTTTTTTTTGAACAAGGCAGCTAGAGATAATAGCCATCATATATCAGGATAGTCCTACGTAAACAGGAGGCTAAGGTATCAGATAGCCAGGGACCTTCATGGCAGTAAATGACAGTAGAAAGCCACCACAGAACTAGAGGAAGCCACTGTGAAAGGACCTCTGCGAGGAAACAGAGAATTAATTCTTCAGGGAATGGGACTGCTTGAACAGAAGATGGTAGAGATGGTTTGCTCCTGCTGCATACAGGGAAACAGAATGGGGTATGATAAACTATCGAACAAAAAGCCAGAACTGCAGACCTTCCTTCAGTCTTCAGTTCTGCCTGGCCACTCAGGCAGAGCACCAGATTTGCCATGCACTGATGGTCACTTGCCCGTGAGGAGTTCACTGACCAGAAAAGCTGATATATTGATGAATGCTTCCAAGTTCAAGCCCTCCCCTCCTACTGACATACTCCCAGCCTGCACCGTTTAAAGTGGGTAGAACAGAAAGAGGAAGGGAAGAGCAGTTCCCCCTCCACTGTCAAAGGCAACTCTGACCAGGGCTTCCCTCGCAGGGGCCTGTTGAAGTATCATCATCCATTGCTCCTCACTCATATAATCTTCCTAAATCATCCCATGTTTGGGTCACTCTGGGAAACAGGCTATCTTTGGTCTGATCCAGCACAGTTGTTCTACAGCATGGCAATGGAGTTTTCCTCTCCACACTGACAGGAGAAGGAGCCTTGGGAGTCTCTGCTACCACCCTTGCCAGTGACAATAGGTGCTAATTATCTGGAATAAGCATGAATCTTGACGTATGAATTTATATAACATTGTAAAGCACCGGTATATGCACTGCCACCCAGGGTGCTGAGAAGAAGGGCAGCACTGAAGAAGGAGCAGTCTGGATTTTAGGAAGTGATAATCATAAAAATGCAAACCCTCCAGCATTCCCAGCCTAATCCCATGCTCCCAAGCCCAGAGCCCAGCTGAAGCCTCTCTCGATCTTCCTTTAGTTTTCAGTACTGATACCCCCCATGCCCTGCCTTGTTTCAGCCTCTTTGTCCATTAAGCCCGTGCCCTTTCTTTTCCCATGATCTGGCTGAAAAATAACTGGTTTTATGACAGAGTTCCTTTTGAGCAAGCTCCAATCCTTAATCAGATGGCCACGAAAGCGTTGAGACAACAAAAGATTAGAGAAAAAGGGGAGAAAGACTGGGGCTTTTTGCAACAGTGATATTCTAAGTCAGCTTAAGCCATTCATAAAACCATAGCCAAAGAGTTAATCAGTTCTTATTTAAATTTCAGTGTACGCTTAAATATGAAAAGGTGCAAATTTTTTTTTTTTTTTTTTTTTTTTTCAGTATAGCTTAATCTTCATAAATGATAGGCTTTACTCTCCAAGCTCTATCCCTGCTTTCATCTTTCAAGGCTCGGGCACTTCACAAACTATTGAACTAATCATACACCACAAAGCCACTGAGTTTTTGTATCTTTAAATGCATTGTAAACCTGAGAGAGCAATCTGTGGAGGACCTGAAGTTGCATCACAAGAATTTCTCTGTCTTCTATAAAAGCATTTCTAAGGGCTCATGTAAAATTCACTACAGGGATTTAACTCTCCCCCACCCCTAGCCAAATGACAAAATAAATCAATATGCTTTTTAAGATTTAAAGTAAAACTTTTCTTTTTAATTCAGAGATGTTTTGCTCCGAAACACACATAAATTATTTCCAATGTTTAAAAGATTGGAATGGGAATTATAAATATTTCCCTTTCGATTAAAATTAACATTGGAAAAGGGTGTGGTTTTTTTGTCATTTCAACTTAAAAATGAACGTCCCCTTTGGGATCACTTGAAATTGTTGTTTGATTCAAAGCACAATTGTACCCTGCTTTCCACCTAACTTTCTTGCAGAAAGCTTTGAAAGATGGAGGTGTAATGACTGAAGGAAACAGCACAGATGAGTCAGGTGTGGGTGTGCTTTGTTTTCCCAATAGGAACATGCAAGGAGACATGAGCAAGCACTGGGGGAAATGAAATTCAAAGCACAGGGAGCCCAGAGCCAGCCAACCAAGTAGAGGGATGCTCACTACAATCCCACATTTCCAGACTGCTGCTGTCTGCATAATCAGGGGTCACAGATTTAAACCACCCTCATTTAAACTGATGTGGAATGGGATGCCCTTTCCATTCCTGCAGGAAAACTGTGCCCTTGATCCCTTTAACGTCCCTAAATGGCTGCAGATGTACTGATTTACCCAGAAAGGAGCCACAACATGGCTCTATGCTGAAGATCTCCGAGATGTACTGGATTAATGGCTCAACCCTGCAAAACACAAGCAACATAAAAAGGGGTTTGGTTTATTTTTGTATATATTTTTCTCACCTGCTGCGATGCTATTCCTTCTTACAACTCCTTCTAGGTTGGAAGACCAAACATCCACCTGTCACATCCCCTTGGTTCAATGCCACAGTGACAAGTCCACCCCACACACCAAATTTTTCCATGTGATTTCAGGGACATCTATTATGCATGCTGTCTTATCAAGTGGCAACCTGTGAGTCAAATTTAGTTCATGAGGTACAACTGAATTGCCCATTAAAATAAGCAAGAACGAGGGAGGGGTTTACCAAACAAATGCCACTGTAGCTATGCCCATGGACAGGAGATGCAAGTGGACTGAAGAGACATCCCAGCTGCCTTCCCTCCTTATGTCCTCCCAGGAGGCAGCAGAGGTAACTGCAGCAAGAGGAAACCTCAGCAAGAGGAAACCCAGAGACAGCCTCCTGAAGCCTGCTCAGATAAGGATGTAGCTCTGCTTCTGTCCCACCTACATCTATTTTTCCTCCTCATCACCCTCCTTTCAAAAGCAGCCCTGTCCTAAAAAGACACATCAGAGAAGTAGACCTTCCCAAGCCTGCAATCCAGCCCACCAGAGATCAGAGTTGTCTCCTGGGATGACCCATCTCCCTCCACTCTCTGTCCCTGGAGGCAAAGTGATGGTGCCGCTAACAGACTCCAGTATCAGATAGGATGAATCCCTGCATGTCATCCCACTGACCACGGGCTTTTTCCTTCTGAAGTACAAAAACTCAACAAGCAGCTTAGGGTGGTTTGTGAGCAATAAAAGCAGCTCCCTTCTCCCCAGCACCATTGTTTCAGAATCATTCCTAGCAGCTGCCATGGATGCTGTGTGGCTGAGGAGCAAAACTGTGTTGCTCATGAATGCATTGTTGCATCCCCCTTTATGGTCAGTATTCCCCCACATTTTAATTCACTTATACTACATTTATCTGGGTATGAACTTGAGGTGTCACCTTAAAAGATGGAAACTGCATCATTTAAAAATTCTCCAAACAAAGCATTTTTTTATTTTTCAAACTAGCTTTTGTTTTTCCTCATGAAAAGTGTTTCTTCTCTTGTGCTGTTTTCCTACAGCAGGATTTATCTGCATTTGACCTGAATCTGTGAATACCTTTGATTTCCTGAATATGCATTTTTCATCAAATCAACTGTTTTTTCTAAAATGTTTCTCTTCTGCCTCCTACTGATCCAAGGGGAGTTAATTGACTAGCATTAGCAGTTTGCTGACTTCGGTTTCACAGATCAATAAATGCCTTGATAATTATTCATAATTTTATACCACACTGCAGATTTCACTGTTAGGTACAGAATTTGTGAAAACTCTTACCTTTATTTTCAGATTAACCCTAAAATATCAAACAGGATGGAGAATTGTATTTATATATTATGGAAGGTACACACATTGACGCACCTGTGTGAAGTGACAGCAACGCCATTGATGATAACAGAAACATTGTACCATCCCGCAGCCAAAGGTGGAAGCGTCACATTGACACCACGGTCCGTCTGCACCTGGATCTGTGCCCCTGAGCCCCCAATTTGGACCTTGATATCTGCCCCATGGTAGCTGGCAAACTGGGATATTCCGATGTGAAGCTCCTGACCCCCTGCAGAAAGGAGAATGGGTGGAATTATTTCAGTGTTTCTGTCAAGAATTATTTTAGTGCGTAATCATTGCCTGAGGAAGAATATGGAGTCTCATCATGCCAGAACAGGTCTGGTCATGTCCATCAGCCCAAAACAAAAACCAGAGGACCACAACAGTTCTGTATCCCACTCATCCCTTGGCAACATTGTTAAGGTCACCAACCACCAATGTTGTCCTGAGACATTAGCACAGTGAGCTTGGCTACAACCATCGATGGCCACTCTCAGCTTGCTGATATGCCCTCAGGATAGGACAGGATCTATGCTCCCTTACCATAAACATCTATCCTATAAATATCTGCAGCTAATTAGAGCCAAATCCAGCCTTTGTAAAGCACACAGAATCTGGAGCTGAGGAGTTCTGGGATTTTTCCTAAATCCTTAACAAATGATCCAGATGACATTTTTCAGCACTATGGGGTTATCCAACTTGAACAGGAGCCTCCCACAGCTACATGAGAATTCCCTTTGGTATCTAAAGTCAGATGCCCACGTATACTCCTGTCATGGTTTAACCCCAGATGGCAACCAAGCCCCACACAGCTGCTTGCTCACTCGCCCATGTGGGATGGGGGAGAGAATCAGAAGGGTGAAAGTGAGAAAATCTGTAGGTTGAGATGAAGGCAGTTTAATAAGTAAAGCAAAATCTGCACACACAAGCAAAGCAAAGCAAGGAATTCATTCCCCACTTCCCATGGGCAGGCAGGTGCTCAGCCATCCCCAGGGAAGCAGAGTTCCATCACGTGTAACGGGAAAACAAAAGCCAAAATGTCAAATTTCACCACCTTCCTTCTTCTTCCCCCAGCTTTAAATGCTAAGCATGACACTCTGTGGTCTGGAATATCCCTTTGGTCAGTTGAGGTCACCTGTCTCATTTGTGTCCCCTCCCAGCCCCTTGTGCCCCCCCAGCCTACTCACTGGTGGGTGAGGTGAGGAACAGAAAAGACCCTGGCTTTGTGTAGGCACTGCTCCGCGATAACTAAACCACCCTTGTGTTACCAACAGGGTTTTCCACACAAATCCAAAATATAGCCCCATACAAGGTGTTACGTAGAAAATTAACCCTATCTCTGCCAAATCCAAAGCACCTTGTTTTCAGGAAACATGGTCCTTCCCCCATTTAAGCTGTATTGTGAGCCAAATTTTACTCAATTTATAGAGCATGCTTTCCTTTATGTGTGCGTAGTGTAGTAACACAAAAGGACAAGGGCAGTAGACAAGGAAATTTCACCCCCTAAATTCCTCCTGAAAAAGCTTAAATAATTAGAGTGGTATCCAACAGCCCAAATAAAGGTATTTTCATCAAGAGAGCTTTCCGTAGTCAATGAAGAGAAAAAGAGGTCTTTATGGCACGATTCATCTTACTGTAAGGGAGACAAAAAAAAGCTGTGGTGAATCCCACCATAGAAACATCTATTTCTCTTCACTGACTATGCAAGGCACCTAAACAAGTGCAGACAGAGATGTGTTTAGGAGGTGAAGCTCATCCTCCTGTCTCTCCTCTGAAGGGTGAGGGTTCAATTACGCAGAAGCACCAATAAACAGGATGAGGAGGGGTCTTCAACCCTAACTCCCTGCTGTCACATTATATAAATCCCTCTCCTAAATTAATCAAGAAAAAAAAAATTATCATCCTCCTGAGCCAGCCAGCCCAAAACACTTGTCTATGCACAGAGTTGCTTGAGAACAGATAGCAAAGATTAGCTGTCACAGACCAACTCCATTTTAGCCCATTCCTCTTCTTCATTGAGCACACGTCACCGTTATCCCAGCCACAGAGAGGCAGTCAGGAGCAGCTCACCTGCTTCCCTCTCTCTTAAGTCTTAATCAAAATCAACTTCTATAGGTTAATGCATCCTTACTAAAGATTCAGTGGCAATTTTGTCTCCCAAGCAGAGGGCAGGGTCACTTGGCTTTAGCAAGGTCACCGCTGCCGTTCAGCCCCCCAGCCTCCGCTTTGGAGGAGTCTCTGCCTCCCGTGAGGTGAGAGAGCCTGTACGAAGCTCCCTTCATCTACCAGGTCCTCTAAGCAGATCTTGAAGCCAGTGCTTTTCAATTCTGCACGCTCAAGAGTCAGATAAAGTTTGAAAGCCTGTGAAGTTGAATATATTAATAGTGGGAACTCTTTGGACTCTTGGTCAATTGTCAGCTTAATCCTAGATGCCTGGAAGGCATCAGTGTAATTTATTTATTCTTTTTATTATATAGGAGGGAAATTATGTTAAAAAACGAAGCCGTGGAGGTTCTGAATGGGAGATTGAACTCAGCCACACCACTGTTCAAGAGACACAATAACATTAAGGAATTTCTTGCACCTGCGCTGCCAGCGGCTAGAAAAAGATCTCCCCTTGGTGCTATGGTATCTGAATAATGTTCAGATTATAAAGGACTTTTTTTCCTATTTATGCATTCTGGAGTAATAGAAAACAACAAGGGCATTTGGGAAAAGGAACAGAAATGCCGAGCGTGAGTCAAGAAGTGCATTTTGTCACTGGCAGTCACCTAATTCCTTGCATCCCCACCAAATCCAGCCAAACTGCTGAGCTGGGGGAGCTTTATTAAAGTGTGTACTGGAGAAGTTACAAAAAGCAAGGAAAAGACCTGCAGATGATTGCATCCTTGGAGGAATGGGAGTGGGGTAGGTAGGAAAGTAGGAATATTTCTCTCTTCCTCCTGTCTTCCTTCCTCTCCCTCTCAGGTACTAGGAATCTGGTGTCTGGTTGCCACACAGAAATGTAGTAAACCTTCCCAAAAGACTTGTTTTTAAGTAGACAGTGTTCACTGTTAATGCCTTCTATTCCCAAAGCCCAGCCAAACCCTTGTGGGCTAAAAAAAAAAAAAAAAAAAGAAGGGAAATGAGCAAAAAACCCAGCCCCAAGTAGAAACATTCAAAAGACAAAAGTCCGTGAGATCTACTTCAGATTTTTCCCCCCCAAAGTCCCTGAAGTCTATGCTTTGACACAAGGTCAAACTGGAAGAAACAGTTTAGCTTGGAAATGGGAGACCGTAAGACAAATTTCCCTCTATTCTGTTTTCAGCAACCCAAAATGCACATAATGTACTTTATGATCAACCCTCTGGGATCCTGGAGAAGGACGTTCTCTAGGGATCACTTCTCTTGTCATGGCTGAACCTGTTACCAGGAACAAATGGGTGGAATAATTTCAGGGCAGAGTCAGAGAAACGGGACACAAAGGGAGCACTGTGCAGCACCTGACATCCTGTGGACATCATCCATACTGGCCTAAGGCAAGCACCTCGTTATCTCACGTATGCTAGAGTCAAACCAACATAAAACAACCAGACCTGAGCAGAGCTAGCAGGAAACACAAGGAGTACAAAGTTAAAAGAAAACAACAAAAGAACAGCGTCAGATTAATAAACTCCATAGACCTAGATTCCCTCTGCTCCACCACCATCAGCAACAATACTTCCACAGATGATGCCCAATACACGTCTGCAGCCTTTTCACCTGCTATGCCACTTCTGTTTCTGCTTAGCGATACTACAGCAGGGTTTAAGGAAGGATCATACTGGAACAAGTCAGTAACTGTTGTTGACTGGTATCCAGAAATTAGTGTCACACGGACAGCAGCATCTTCTGTACCCTAGAAAAAGAAATGAAAAAATGTCTGGGATAAGAATGCACCAATAAAAAAAAAAAGTTATTCCCTATATTTCTACATCTCCCATACTTAATAACTTAGGCACATGGCACTGACAGAATTTGTGTATCTACCAAAATCAAATGTATAGTTACATTGACTTTAAAGGGACACCTGTGGAAAGTTAGAAACCTTAAAACAATCCCAGGCTATGGATATTTTCATTCTCTGTATCTGTTCTAGTAAACGAAACAGTCGTAGGTTACAGACACTTATCCCTACATGTAAACTATTAACATTGTCCTGGGTATAACTTCACCATGCAGTAAAGAGCACTGCTGCTAACAACCCCTAGGCACATTTTTGCATGACACACAGATAATGTCCAAAGGAGGTCTAGATGTAAAGTAGAAAATTTGGAGCTGAAGAGGATTCAGCAATGTGATCAAAAGGAGTTGTCCTAGGCACGTTTAATTTACTAGTAGACAACGGAGAGCAGAGACGGGCAATTTTGCTGGAGTTCAAAGCCCCAGTTTTGTTTATGCAAGGCTTGGCTAATGACATTGCAATCTGAATTTTTTTCCATTTCACTGGTTTTCATAAATTCCCAGTCAATCTATTGTTAATTAAGCTGGTCTAAACTGTAGGAGTCATCCACAGTAAATTGTCCCACAACCAAGATTTCGCTGATGGGCTATCATTTGCCCTTCCCCTAGTGCAGGTTCAGGCCAGGAAAACACAGGAAGGCCTGTAGGCTGCTGACTGTTGCAAAAAAAAAACCCGTGATTTCTTACCCGAGAAGGAACTTCACATTCAATTCTCGTTGAATTTCTGCCATCCTCCAAAACTGGGCAAGGCTGAGAGCCAAATAACACCAAGTTTACCCCTTCCAGACTGGTCCCCCTGAGAACCACTCTCACTCCTCCTACAAAACCAATTCTTCCATTACATTCAAGATGTAGAACAATATTTTTATATGCAAAGGTTTCTTTATTAATAGGTTACTGCAAAAGGCAGTACTGTCTCTCAGTTGATCTGATGATCTGCTTCTACCTTGCTGTGCCTACCTTCCTCTCTTTCACCAGCGATCCTTCTTGCCTATTATTTGAATTCTTGTCCATGATACAGAAGGACTGGGTTTGTTTCTCGGTTTATTTTTTAATTACATACTTATTTAAGCCAGCAAGGTCTGGCCTCTGATCTCACCCTCAGAAAGATCCCCAGCCCAAGAATGAAATAAGGAAGGAAGGAAGAAGCACTAAGAATGGAAAATGAGCTTAACACAGCAGGTGATTTCACAGTTCAAATAGCTGCCAAGCACCCTGCTGTCAAAAAAGCCTGTAGCATGTGTCTAGGAAACTTGGGTTAGAAAGGGGACTTGGCAGGGCTCAAGGCTTAGCAGGGTTATGAGGAAAGTCACAGAGGGTTTGATTCTGTGAAGCACTAAGAAGCCTCAGTTCTGCTTTGTGCCAGCCACAGCTGAGCCTCTTCAATCACATGCAGGATCATACCCAACACAAGCCAGACTCGCACTTGATCTTTCTGCAGCATCCATTTCCAATGCAAATAGTGAGGGTGCAGCTCTGCTTTTCCAAGTGACTAGAATATTCAGGGATATTAGAAAGAGAAACGGGATAGAGAACAGGAATGGACATTAATGGCAATTCTAACCTGGACTTTGTTCTTTGAAGTGATTCGGAGACTAATTTAAATAAGAAAGAAATTTTGCTTGAAACTTACAGCTGCTTGCTCTAGTTATCAGTACCGCAGAGTTTTAGGGCTGTGGCTGGACAGACAGACTGCGCAGGCAGGAACTTTATCAATGCAGTGTTTACGTGAATGTATTAGTATGGCTGTGTTAGGAACCAACTGGATATGATGCTTTTCATGTGTGATTTAAGCAAACTTCTATAGAAAAGTCATTATGTATTGACAGCAGAGTCCCTTGTACCTTTTCCTCAAAGTAACTTGTCCTGCTAATTCTTTACACCACTAGAGAATTACAGAAGTTTAATCTTCTAGATTTTCTCTGGCTAGCAGCAAAACCATGCAAGTAACAGCAATCTGATATGTTAACAGCAAGTTCCTTCCATCCACTGGAACATGGTAATATATTTAGAAAGGCATCCCATGCTTATAGAGTTAGGTCACAGGGATCTCCCAGCACTGTACCACCAAGACCAGTGATACGTTGACAAGAGGGAGCTGATGCAGCAAAATACAAGATGCTTCCTCTCCTGTAACGTTAAGTCTGCAGAGTCAGAAACAGCAAGAAGTCAAACCTGAAGCCACGTGTCTAATGTGACAGTTGTTAGATAAGGAGCCTCAGATTTAGAGTACAAAATCCATGTGTGTTGTGTAAAGACTGATGCTCTTAAGTTTTGATATCTACACTTATATCCATATGCAGTGAAATACTGCATATGTGCACTTTACGATAAGATTGAAGAGAAGTATTTTAAATGGAAGAAATTAAAAACACAGATGGAAGCTGTAATTCTTTCCAATTATAAATGTTCAAGGCATATGTAATGTAAGATAACATTATACTTGCTTTCTTCTTAATGAGTGATGGATCACTGTAATTGGGAGAACAGGATTGCCAGTGAAGGAAATAAGAAGCAAGGCCCAGGCACTAAAACTTGCCATTGTTGGCTTTTTTCTTTTAGGTTTTTTTGGGGGAGTTTTTGGTTTTGTGTTCTTTGGGTTTTGGTTTGGGGTTTTTTTTTGTGGGTTTGGGTTTAGAAAGAAAAGGGTTAGAATAGATTTCTGTCCATGCACCCCAACAAAATAAAAGTAAAGAAAGCCATAACTTCTTGCTTTCCAGCTCTAGAACTCTACATTGTCCCAAGTCCATCCCATGGCTCATCCAGAGAGGTTCGCTCTGCCTCCTCCAAGGTGGCCAAGCATAGCACAGACAGCTCACCAAGCCACATGGCTAAGTGGGCTTCATGCTGCACCTAGGCCAGTACTTCTGCTCTCAGCCATGCATATTACCATGATTTCAAAGCACCGCAATACTGAAACTAGGAAGTTTCCATACAAAAGCAGGATAATTTTTACTGTCCATGTAGACCTGCATCATGTTCTCTCTAGGTGCATACCCAGCTGCTTGAAAGCAAGTCACATACTGAGGCTGTTGGTCCTTACTGCACAACTCAAGTGTGTAAAGAGGTTCTCCACATTTCTCATTGGGTTGGGGAGGCTCTTCCCTTTCCCAGCAAAGAAAGGGTGGCTTTTTACAGCATTTAGTTTGCCTTAACTACAATTGTCTAGACACTGTGGTGGAACTTCCAGGCAAAGTCTTTTCATCTGTGTCACATACAGGGCAGATGAGAGAGTCATAATGGTCCTTTGACCCCAGAGCACTGTGAAAAATCTTCCAAGCTCTTGTCTTCAGGGGTGGAATATATCACCCTTTATTTCCTCTTCTGTTTTGAGGAAAGGAGGGGTAAAGGGAATGGAAGGAAATTCAGTTTAGTTTGAGCTTCTCTAGATTTCTGAGTTTTGTATCTAATTTTACAACTCAGAATATGAATTCATTTCAATAGGACTGGGATGAACCAAAGTTTAGCCATTTCACAATTAGGCCAGATTAATTCAAATACTACAAAGCTATGTGTTAAATGGATGTGGAGAGATGAGCTATGAAACTCTAATACCCATCTGATTTGCTGGAATTAATATACCTGCACTCGAACTCACTATTCCCCAAAAAAACTAGGCAGGAAACTGGTTGGTCCACAAAGAACCAAGGAAGATCTGTCACTCTTTACAAGACTTGCCCCAGTGCTTTGGGGTACACATAATGTGTCCAGCCATATTACAGCTTTTTCACCAGGTGAAGACCTTAGTAGTGAAACTACAGAAAAACTAAGACACACCATGAAAAGTAAGCAACAGAAAGCAGATGTCCCTTTAGAGTTGGCTTGGTATTCAGACCTACCAATCTCTGAAGCTGTAGGAGGTTCAATAGCTACCAGCTTTGGGTCAACTCTTAGGAAGATGCCTTCTCTTGTGGTGCCATTGAGTGCGAAGCCATAAGGTCTCACCAGTAGTGTCAGCTTGTAGACTCCAACTGGCAGCCTCTCCATCTGGCAAACCACTTTGTATTGATTCAACATTATGACGTGGCAGATAGTGTTGTTCACCTCCACTTGCAAGGCTGGCTTCTCCACAGTGAAGCCAGCTCCCCTGATAACTACTGTGGCCTGGGACCTATCATCTGAAGGAATATAAGCAACAAGATGACTCATGAATTTTTGTGTAGCAATGCCCAGGAGTTAATTTCAACCAACAGTTAAAAATTTTTACCATCTTCATCAGGACCTCCTAAAAACTACATCACCAATGATCTCTCATTGTCCCCCATAACATTTATTTCTGCCTGTCCCTATCCAGCTATTATGTATTTCCTTACAGTTATTAAAAATAACTAGCTCTGAGAGCCACCTTTTGCTTTAAGTGCCAAGATTATTGCTATTTTTCTCTTTGCACCTCTACTATCTCAACATTGCTGTAAAAACATGTCTGTGTTACATACTTTAAGACTGGAGCTGATCAGAAGTACCCCACCAGAAACCACAGTTTCCATAAAATCAGAAATTTCCAAAAGAATACACATGCACACCAAGTCATCAGCATCTGGCAGATCTTTTTCACAGAACATTACTTTTGCCATTTTGTCCAGACACAGAGCCCCATTACCTGATGAATACTCCACATCAGTGACTAAGGGTGTCAGCTCCTGGCTGAACTGGAAAGAGCATGAACCAGAGCAGTTTGCAAGGACATCATTCACCACCACCACCACCTGGAGACAGAGAAGAAGGTTACCCTAAAGCTGGGAACAGAGGTGTTTTCTACAGCCACATCCCCCTGGGAGACCTGCAGGGTGATGCTGGTAGCCACCCTGAGCTACCAAGAGCACTTGGCCTGTGCCAGAGGAGAGCACAGTCAGACAGCTGTTTATCCTATGGCAACCTCATCACAAATTTAGTTGCAAGGCTCGTTAGGGCTCACCTTCGGCAAAGCAGAGCACAGCTTTGGAAGCTGTATCAACACCCTTTCTCGGTATCTGCAGGATCTTATCTCCCATCTTGCTGGGATGCCACAGCTCCTCGCAATTCCTGTTCTTCTAGTGATCTATGGAAAACCTTGTGTGCCACAACCCAGTCTTTCCCGCCCCACCCTGGGAACAAGTTTATTGTATTTAAAGCCCCCTGAAAGGCTGATTAGAATGAATCCCAGAACATGTATTTTCAGCACGCAGCCGTCAAATCTGGTTTTTTCCCCTTGTTGCTCATGCTGAAAGAAGAAAGCTGGGCTGTGACCTTGATTATCTAACAAAAGTTATAATTAGATATCTCTTCTGACATCCTGATATCTCAAAAGAGCCAATTGGCACAGCTAGGGCATAGGAGAGCCCCTCTTCATCTCTCTCCCAGGTATTAAGGGTGTACCAGCAGAACACAGAAACGCTTGCAAAAAGCAAAAGCAGACTATCTCCAAGAAACACAAGAGGCACAGAGTTGCCAAGCACTCTGCTGAAATGGAGACACAATAAATAGAGGGATATTTTTGTACTTGTTGCTAGCAGCAAGCCAGAATAAAGCTTCAAATATAAAGAGGAAATCTGATTGCTGCTGCCCTTTCTGTTTCATTTGGTCTGTTTGAGGGTATATCTGCAACACAGGTGGCAAAGATACAATAGGTGGTTGAGCCACTGTGGGAAGGACAGTCTGTATTTCTGGGGAACAGGCTTACCAAAAAAGCAAGGTGACCTAGCCCCAGATGCTACACAGCTGGCCTATGCACATATCCAGCATCACCCTGTTATCGCTATCATGCCTGGCAGTCTTTGCTGAGAGCAAAGCCAGCAATGAGCACTGCTCTGCAGCAACCAAGAGCACGGTTTGCCTCACGTTTGTCCATCCAGCAGACCCACTCAGCCAGGAGGCCTTCCTTACTCCCTTGTCACACCTGAATTGAGATCCACAGAGGCTGAGGGACTTGTCTAATTCACAGGCAAGTACCACAGCCACCATCTCAATTATTTTGCCCATCAGTGTAACAGTGGGAATACTGCAGATGAATAGAGCATCGTTCCCAAGTCTGGTGGCCAGCACCATAAGACCCACCAAGGGTGGCTGTCCAGAGCTGATGCCAGCCCACGGCCACTGCCTCAAAAGAAATAAACTGCCTTCCATCACCCATGATAACAATTCTCCCCACCTGCAACAGCTCTTGGAGGAAAGTCTTGCTCCCCAAACCAGGGAGCAGAATCTGACCAATTTATGGCAAAGCACAGAACAGATTTCTGAAAGGATTTAGTGGCAGAACTGGGTACCTGAATACGTAAGAGACTCCTGGATCTACAAAACCTGGATAAATTAATAAGAAGTGTGACAGCACATTAACTCACCTGTGTTTTGTTATTGAGGGTAGCAAGCATGTCCCCAAATATTGGTCCAATAAACACACCCCCATCATAAACCACACGACTAGAAACAGTTGGTTTCAGACCAGTGAGGTGTTTGGCAGAGACCTGCCAAAGAAAAGAGAATTTAAGTTTCTTGCCCTTTTCTGTTCTGTGATTTGAAATTAAAACCATACCCCCACTGTTTATACAGAGTCTTCACAAGGCTGCAAATAACTCCTGGAAGCCTTCTCTCAAGCTCTTCCAGGAATCTTATTCTCCAGGTCTAAATCTTTATTATCCAAGACATCACAACACCTCCCCATTCCCACTGTCACTTTGCAGGCAAAGAGACTGCAAACTGAGGCACAGAGATTCAGGAGCCAGATTTGCAAATAAATTTCTAATACTCAATAATATCATTTGGAATTAGGTACATGGAAAGAGCTCTGAACATCTGCTTCCCAAATGCATGACTCTGGGTGAAACAAGAGACTGTGCTACAGGGTGAAGATGCAGCTCAAGCTTTTCTCACCCTTTAGCCCAATGTCTTGAGCATGAAAGCTCATTGCTTTGTTGAAAATGATTTTACACTTTTAGAAGCTGAATATACAAAGAAATAGGTTTTCTTTTCAAAGGAGGAAGCAGCTCAGTCTAAGTACTTATTCAAAAGAGATCCTTCTACTTGAAGTCAAAATTCATTTTTTCATTTTGTGCATGACAAATTTTGAGGTGGGAGAGTGTGAACTGAACCTTCATCTGAGATTTGTGAGAACCAAATATGAACCCAAACAGAAAAACATTCTTGGCCCATAAAGGATGCCACAAACCTGTACTGAGCTTCAGTTACTGTACTGAAATATTAACATGATTATAATAGATTTTATTTCAGTATAGGAGTCCCTTTATTGTGCAGAACTGCAACAAAGCACAGAAATTACTTTCTAGCCTCCTCACTATTTTGAAGCACAGGCTCTGATGATGTAATTTCTCCTCCTGCAACTGCAATTGGTTTTTAAATCATCTAATCTGGAATTTGCTTAAGCTGCTGTTCCTGATAAGAAGATAGATTGTCTAAGGTCACATGTGTGTCTCCATAAAAACAAACGTTGGGAGAATGAATCAGCTAAGGCCAAAGATATTGAATGGGGCTCAAAGTGGATGTTAGTAATATAAATTACTGTACTCTGATAACATTGGGCAAGTCTCCAGTTTTTGTTTTCCAAGTGAGTGTCCAGATGCTTTCATAGCAAGAGTTTGAGTCTTTGGTCACAATGAAGTCATTGGTGTTGAAGTACGGGGCTGTAGAATTGTCTACGTTGTCTTGCAAAAGCTTGCGAAGATGGCGGGAGGAGATGTGCACTGAAACATCTGCAAAAGACATTAGAAAGCAATGGCTATCATCACTGCTAGGGAAGCTACTGGCTAGTAGAAAGGTGTTTCACTGTTGGTGCAAGGCTGTTGTGGTTCAAACCTCTGTAATTGCCAAAGAGCAGCAGAGAGAAATTTACTGGACCCCAAATGCCAAAAAAATCATGGAACTGAATCATAGAATGGTTTGAGTCAGAAGGGCCTTTAACGGTCTTCTGGTCCAACCCCTCTGCCATGGGCAGTGACATCTTCAGCTAGATCAAGTTGCTCAGAACCCCATCCAGCCTGACTTTTAATGTTTCCAGGAATGTGGCACCTACCACCTCTCTGGGCAACATGTTCCAGTGTTTACCAACCTGATCATAAATGAATTCTTCCTTATATGTAGTCTGAAGATCTTCTGCACTATTAAATAGCCAAGAAAACCTAGACATTTCTCTCCAGTTGGGACCATCACAAATTTTAAGTAATACTTTTACATTACATCACACATGAATATTCAGTGTGCAAATCATTTTCCTTCAAATTAGAAAGGTTGGAAACTTTCTAGATGAGATGGGTGTGAAAAAAGTCAGTCTATCAAGAAGACTTTATAGAGTCTAATCCCAAATAAATGCAAATTAAGTTTTAGTTCTTTTGACATAAACACCCATAGCCATTCAAAGCTGCAGATACAATAAATCTCTCTAAACCAATTCACAAGAAAGAAGGGAAAGCACAAGACCTGGGAATGGGGCAAGAGGAACAGAGTACATTTTTGAAAGATGATATTCAAAGCATGACACCACAGAGACAGCCTCCAGCTGTTGTATGAAAATCTTAAGTAACAACATGCAGAAAAGAGTTATTTCACAAATATTCTAGGGCTACATTTATCTGTTTTGTTATTTGGCTTTATAACTGAGTCACCAGTTACTTTCTCATTGCTTTTGTTCAGATTAACCTGGTAACTTTCATTCTAATCCTCCTTGATTATTTAAACCAAAGACAAGAAAACATAGCACATCTAAAAGCGTCACTAATTGAAGTCAAGCAATTCTATGCACAAGAGCTTTTGTAGTATCTTCAAGCCAATTACCAATCCTGGTAATCCTAAAAGAGAATGAAATTCCTGCCAACCTGCATGCATCTTGTTATACAAGACAACCAGAAGTACATATGCTGAAGAAATAGCAGAATAACAAAACCTTGGGTTGCAAAATCCTAGTTCAGGTTTGGATCCAAAGTTATTTAATATTAAGGCAAGTATTTCATAGTGGCTGTCTTTATTTTGGAACAACCCCATACCTGATGTCTAGAAATTCTGCCCTCCCTATAATCCTTAATTCCTGTCTTGAAGGACATCAAATACAAAGATCTACAAACTGTCACTACTGTTTTAACTTGCCAGCCTGTACCCCAGGCATTTCCAAGGTTGTTCTTCACTTGGCCTCCTGCAAAGGAAATCCAGGACCCATATTTGCATCTTTTTTTACCTGATATCACTGTATTGGCCAAGTGGATGTGGAAGGTTCCTCCAATAGGTGGGGATGACTTTTGCACTCTTTGAATGGTGAGGCTGACCCTCACATCCTCCGTGGCGACATAGAGGTAGCCGTACTCCTTAGAGCCCTCCGCAAGCAAAGCACCCCTGTGTGACAGAAAGGATTCACCTGAAGGCATCAGCAGTCAAGAACCCCACCCCTGACACCTCCATGTCAACCAGCAGCAGAGACACACCTATAGGAACAACGCTCTTGAAGGACCCAAGGAGAACACATTCAGAGCTCAACTGGAATCGAATATTCCCAACTTATACCTACATAACATAGGTAATGCATACAAGAGAAAAAGATGGGAAAACACTTTTTTTAAAAAAATTATGGTAGAAGACATAGTTCATACAGCACCAAGCATGAGCACATTCTATCCCGGTACTGGTGTTTTTAAAGGACCAATTCAACGCAGCCTGGACAGCAAGCTATAACATCAATGCAAAAATCTTCCCTTACCTCATTCTGTAGTCTCCTCCAGCCTATCAAAATCTTACCTCTCCTGAATGACAGTGATAATTTCTGTGTATTAAAGCTCACCCAAGGCTCAGTTTCTAAAACGTAAAGTATTTCCTCCCTTGCCACTAAAATTATTTTTTTCAAAGAAAAATGAGATTCTCTGCGGTACAATGGTGCCCCCGTGTGGGTACGTGTAGGGATAACAGCTGACGACCCAGAGCTCAGCGGTGGCTTCTGCAGAGCAAATTTCAAGAACACAAAATCAAACGATCCACTGACCCTTCTGGTCTGATGTACAGCCGGTACATCAGGCAATAGCTAATATTCGTGTCCCGACAGCAGCAAGTTGTATTAGAATAAAGCACGGCACAGGCTCAGTTAAGAGGAAGAGCCAGGTTTGTTCTGAAGATATCCAAAGACAGTGATCAGCCCACTCATTTTTAAAGCACACACTGATTTCTGTTCTCAGTCTTCCTGGCTTCAGCATCACACACTGGTTTCTCTTACATCTTCCTCTGTGAGATGAAGAAGCCCACCAGTGCCAGCACCCTTTTTTTTTTTTTTCTTTTTTTTTTTTTTATCTCCTGGTGAGAAGTACTGTGATCAATCCATCTCTTAATCCTCTTTTTATAAGCTAAACAGGTTGAGCTTCTTAAATCTTTCTCCTACACATTTTCTTCAGCCCCATAATCATGATCATAACTCCACAGCCCCCTCCCCCAGTTTTTCTAAATCCCTTTGAAAAATGCGGTCATCAGTGCTGTATGTAGTATTCTAATGTCAGTCTTGTAAAGGCTACACACAGGAGTAAAAATTTCCCCTCTTCCTGTTAGTTACAACTCTGTTTATGCATATTAAACCCCACAGACATCCCCCTGTATTCTCATCCTTGCCTTTACCATCAGTGGTTCATATAAAAATACTGCAGTTGACACTGGCAGTTAAATGTGCTTTTCAAGGATGGATTTTCACAAGTTAAATCCTTCTGTGTTGTGCTAGATGACTTCTACATAACAGCTAGGTCTGAGATGTGGTTTAACATTTTTATGTCCTAACTTCTTAGACTTGGGCTTTGCAGGACAACAGTCTGAGCTGCCACTGAGCAGCTGTCACATTGGGAAAAATGAGATATAGGCTGGATTGTGCCCATCTTTTCCTTTGTGCTGACTTGGACTATGTCTCTGAACCCAAATGTAATTGATGAATTCACCAAAACCTTAGATTTCACCAGAAGATGCAAGGATTTGGCTGCCCTGGGAACCAGACCTAGTTTTCTTCAGATCTTAGCCACCTTTTAAAGGAGAATTTACCTGTTTTTAGAGCACTCAAAACTAATGACATGGTACTTTGCATTTGCTAGAAAGAAGAAAGAACACAAAAATACCCAAAGTAAGTTACAGCAGACTGAGGTTCATCTTCTGAAAGGAGATTTCCCATGGACACCTGGGCAAGTCACTTTGGGTGGTGTAACTGAGCCAAAATAACAGCTGCAGAGAAGAGGCTGCATCATTTCAGCTTCTCCCTTGCCTGCCTCTATTATTCCCATCAGGCATGTTTTGTCTTAACTGGATACAATCCAACTTTTATAGAATTTACTGCCTGCCAGTGTAGCCTTTTAATGTTGCACTCTCTAAGATTAGTCTATGGTTCTACCTCCACTTTCATTTTTGGGACTTCCAGAATAGAAACCATCTCAGGCACTTACATTGCTTAACACAGTAATAGGTGGGAGCATCTCTGGCTGATCTCCATCCACTGTTCCAGAAGGGCTTGAATCTCCTTCTAGTCTTACATTATATCTTCTTAACCCCAGGTTAGCTGAAACATCTTAAGCACTTCTGGTTCGGCAACTGAATCTCACTCATACAATGGAACTTCAATACCAGAATCAGATACATTCATTCAGACGTCTACAATATACGTTCAAGACCCTATGCGATGAGCAAAGCTCAAAAGATGTACTGAGAATGGAATTAAGTATCTTAATTTAGACCTGCAGCCCATCTACTGAGTATAGACATCTGTGTAGGATTCGGCAGTCTAAACAGGCTGAACACAGCCCATTTGAAATGCCTGGAGAAGACTGTAGTGAAAGCACAGTGGTTGCCAAGCTGCAGTCTTATCCTCCACTGCCTCTTATGTCCTGTCTTAGATGACAACCAGTTCCAGACACGTCAGAGGAAACTGTGAGAGGTATTACAGGTTATTGAAACGATCTCCTCACTGTTCCTACCTTGGAGAGAGAAGAGGCAGACTTGCACCACAGCCAGACACCACCCAGGACACATTGTAAGTGGGAGATGACCCTACTACAGACACTGCTTCAACTATCCTCCCACCTGGCCAAGGTGGCTTGGGATGTCTCCGAGAAACTGAAAGAAAAACAGCACAAGCATTCATTAGAGCAAGGAGAACAGCTGTCACTATGCCTAAGTTATTTTCATTTCATAGCTGGAAACTTATCAGGGGGTGGAGAGTGGGGTGTTTGGTTTTGTCTGGGTAAGACAATGCAAGAGGTTCATTTATAGAACACATTTTCAAAAACACAAATTTGGCAATTCCTTCTTGATTGCTTTCACAACAAAAAAAATCGAGAGCAAAATTATTTTTGTGCCTGTTGTGAAATACCCTTCCCCTTTGAAAAAGTTTCAACTGGCCTTATCATTAAAGATTTTAATGGAGTACCCTGGAAACACAGTAACATTAAGAGGAAAAAAAAAATAGATTCCTTTACCAGTCACAGCTCTGTCTGAGATGATGACTTCATCAAGGTAATATGACGCAGATGTTTTCTTTTGCAGCACAGGGCTCAGCAAGTCTATCTGATGCACAAACACTGGGGAATTGGCAGGGAGGTCCTGGAGAAGTGTGGAGAGATTCACACACCCCTTCCAGAGGTCAGTGCAGGTGAATGTCCAGCTGGAAGACAGCAAGGTTGTGCAAGGTCACTTTTGCTGTGAGATAGTGCAATCATCGACTTTTGAGATGCTTTGTGAAGCTTCCAGGTAATGTCAAGTACTGCTGTTGTTACTACTGTTTACTCATTTACTCATACATAAGACACTTGCTCAATGGCTTGTGATCATTTTCTATGTCTTGGGCTCCCCATAGGAAGAGATAAAGCTTTAGATCTCTGCTCAGGTGTCCTCTGCATCACAAGAGTGGGATGTGGGAATGAATACCATCACTTTAGTCTTGCAAGACACTACAACAGCAGTAATCTGAACGGGGGTCAGGCAGAGTTCAGGCCCTTTGAGAATACCAGATGTTTGCTCAAGGCTCCCAGCTTTCTCCACCACATAGTAAATTAATGCCAACCCCTTCTTCCCCTTGCGGGTATGCACCCATCCCCCTCAACACAACCTTACAGATACCCAAGCTGCCAACTTCACTTTGTGAAGTTCCTAAGGCACTCCTAAGTCTGCCTGACCCAAGTTTTACATCTAACACCAAGTGTTTTCTACCTATGTAATTCTAAGTGAATAAAGAAAATCAAAGACTAAAGCATTCTTTGAAACTTTGTGTACCAATGATCTCTTGATGTTTCGGGGGGGGGGGGGGGGGGGGCGGGGAGCGGAATCAATTCCTAACTCTATCTCACTGCAGAAAAATCCACTGACTGTTGCCAGAGAAACTGGGAAATTCATGTCCTCTGAAACCTTTTGGTGTTACCAGAGACAGAACAAACTCCATCTGTGAATTACTAAGGTGAGATCATGCATATAACAAGAAACATGCAAATTTACTCAGTACATCCTCAAAAAGAATGGAAGCACATTCTGGGAATGCCTCTGCAGACACAAAGAGTGTATCAGCTTACTCCAACTGACAGTTTGTTCTTATACAAATAAGAACTTCTCACAGTTTTCCTTGTACACCTTCTTACTATGGAAAACAATCTCGGGAAACTACAGGTGTCTGGATACCTTTTAGAGTCAGTTTCATTGAAATCCCATAGGCAGGTGAGGTTCCTTTTCACTGAACTTAAAGAGATGTTGGTGTAGGACATCAAGATATTAAGGATTTTGCTCATAAGGCCTTTATGTGCAAAACACACCTGCAAAAATGGGGAAAAAAATACACACATCAAACCACACATAATTTGTATGTAATGCCTGTAGAAGATATTATATTCTGTTTAAATCCCAGTTTAATGTTAGTAGGGAGACATGTTGTTCAAGGTCAGCAATGAAGCCCACCGCTTAAGGCCAAATTGCCTTGAATAGCACCCAGAGAAGACAGTGCAAGGCATTCAGGTGACCTGTGTGCCACCACATAGTGTGAAACTGATCCCTTAGGCCTCAGTTTTGGGGCAAAACATAGCTGGGAAGTGTCAGTGGGGACATCAAGTACCTGGGAGGGAGGAATAGAGACTGGAGATTTGGTTCGATTTGCAAGATGCAAGGTTTAGGATGTGTACAAGGTGGGGAAATAGGACTGGAAGAGATCCGTGAAGGAGACCTGTAAGGAATCTGGAAGAACTGCAGGGGGCTTTGGAGATGAGTCTTTCCCTCCCACCTCCTTCCTTGCAACCCCCAAGAATTTGCCTTCCCCCAGGTGAAAAAGAAAGGGTGAGAGTTGAAATCAGGACCTTATTCCTATTAAAAGTAGATGTAGAAGATGACCAGAAAAGTGGGTGAGATTGGAAACCAGATAAGGGATTTTTTTTCCTTTTCTCAAGCAGAGGTCATCCCTGCATCTTTCATCTTTTCCCAACACCACCCCACCTTTTCCTTTCCCTCAGCAAGAGTTGCATCCCCAAATAACAGCCAGATGTGTTAAAAAATATCTATGCCTCAGGGCTCTCAAACTATCCACCCAACCAAAGATGCTCTGCTTTGACCACAAGCGTAGTCCAAAGACATGATCCTTCATGTACTTGGGGGAAGTCTAAGCAGACCAGATGCTATTATGTTGCTGGTTGGGCTCTTATATTCAGTCCCCAGCGCAACCAACTCAAGAGCAGCCACCTACATGTGTGTATTTGGTAAGATCATATCTTGGTAGAGTTGATGGGGAAGTTTTCACCAGCTGGCTTGGTCTGTGAACACTGAACCTCCCACAGAAAGGCTCTGTTCCGCTGACGATGTGTCCTGTGGCAATGACATCCTTCATATCTGACAGAGATAAAAAAACAAGAGGGAACGGGACACTTGAAAACAATTCATAAGACACCAGTACAGTCAAGAGATTCATGAAAATACAGAAAACAGGTATGTAAAATTAGTCAGTCCTACACTTAGATATTCTCCTGCTCAGATAAATGGTGAACATCTGCAGGGCGATTATCCCCCACCTTAAAGGGTGCCAGAAGACAGGAGTAGGGACCATTAGATTACTGTTCTGACCATAAAACCTCGTGGCAAAAAGCAGCCTTCAGCCATATAGAGTGTGTTTGACCAAACCCACCCTTCCTTTCCAGAAAACACTCAGGCAAAGCTGGAGATTGATGGGTAAAGCCTCAGCCAATCCACCTTCCCCTTTGGGATGTTTGTGCTATTGGTCTATCAACCATGCTGCTGAAAAACTGCTAGGATTTCTTTCCTTCCTTGTACATGAAAGGCTTTCTTCTGTCACCACATACTGACAATTCACCTTTTCTTCTAGTAAGGGAAATAAAGCCTACAAAATGAAGTTAATAGAGTTTTGGTGGTGTTTTGTTGTTTGTTTGTTTTTTGTTTTTAAAAAAAGGCAAAAGGAAATAGTAGTAGTTCTTTGCACAACATGTATTGGACCTGTTGAAATCTTCACTGGAAGAGATTATGAACACAGCTCAGCAGTGTTCAAGGGTAGATTATGTAAATACAGGGAAAGGAGAGCCACTGAAAGTAACTAAATTAAAAAAAAAAAAAGACATTCCACTCAGGAAGTTATCGAGTTGAAAATATTTCATATTTGGAGAGAATTAATGATGAATTATTACACATGATCATCCAGCTTTTACTCTTCCCTAGGCATCTATTTTAGTTTCTGCTGAAGTCAGGACACTGGGCTAGGTAGACCCTAAGTCTGAATGTGTGTGACTGTTCTTCTATTTTCCTGGCATCCATTTGCCATAATTTCACTGTTGTTCTGCTGTCTTTTTACATCATCTACATTTTACCATCATCAATGAAAATGCAAGTTTTCCTTTGTTCTATCTGTTATACATCAATTTTTATTCCCACTATACTGTTGAACTATCATTGGCTGTTAGCTCAAGTTTTTCTCTCTTTTGTCGTCAGAGTTGTAGTTTTGGAATCACATTAAGAATGTCCAGTTGCTGTTTTCATTTTTCTATATAAAGCTTCCCTCTCCTCCTAATTAATGTTAATTGCTTTCCTTCACCTGAAGGAATCAATCACCAAATATACATATTACTGGCTGGGACCTGTTCTCTCTCTCCATATCAAACACAAGAATGCAATACAAGGTTTCTAGGCAAACATCCACTTTTTGGCATAGGATAAGTATACTGTAATTGTTGCCAAATATAGAATCATGGAATGGATTGTGTTGGAAGGGACCTTTAAAGGCCATCTAGTCAAACCCCTGTGCCTTGGGCAGGGACATCTTCAACCAGATCAGGTTGCTCAGAGCTCTATCCAACCTGACCTTCAATGTTTCCAGGGATGGGGTACCTATCACCACTCTGGGCAACCTGTGCCAGTGTTACTGGAGTTACTTTCTACTAGAGAAGCTTTCTGATGTGCACAATACCTTCAATATTAGAAAACCATTATCGATAATTTGATATTTTTTACAGAAGCGATTGATGTTTTACACCTTGCCTGACCAGTCAAGTATACCACAGATATTTGCACTGTTTCACTTCCAGTCATCGAGGAACACTGAAAGCAAAGACCTCCAGAGTCAGAATCAGCCACTTCCACAGCCTGAGCTGCAGCTATGGCTACACCAGATTGGCTTCCTCAGCAGACAGACTGAAACATGAATAATTCCACATGCCCCAAAAGCTGCAATTTTTTTTGGTCTCTACTCCTAGTGTTTTTAACAAGCAAAACGTATCACCTGCTTTGATAAACGTGTTGTGATATGACTAAGTCACACAGAGTATTCAGAAAGAATCACTCATTATTATGTTAATCATATGGTTTTAAATATTAGTTCTATGAACTCCCCCATCAGAATACACACAAACAACAAATAACTGAGAAACATAAACATATGTACTTAAACCCATTAAAAGTGTAAATTTACTGTCAGTAACTGTTTAAAGTATATTTATTTCATAAAAGGAAATCTACTCTCACAAAAAATACTGCTTATTTCTCACAGATCACTACCTTCTTTCTCAAAGCCATCACGGAAAAGGATTTTAGCCCAAGTTGGCTCGGTTTCACATCCTATTGAAAGAAGTTCCTCTATTGCTGTTTGCACCTTTAAAAAAAATTAAGAAAGTGAAAAGCAATCACAGTACAACGGTCTCTGGATCATTTCAGCAGAGATCTTCAACATACACATCATCACTACATTTTTCGTGAGCTAAGGACCAGTGGCAAGGCAGCTCTGAACAAGCAGGTGACCAAATGGTAGAGAATAAAATTCAACTCAACACAGAGCATAATCTTCCATGTCTGATACCCTTCAGGGGCGTGAGACATCCTTTAGGTGTCTAGCAGCCACCTCAGAAAGATGCAGATTTCTTACATGAGCTATATCACAGCCTGGGCATCTGCATGATGCTCTGTTGACTAGATGTCCAATGGCTATTATGGAGCTATCACCCAGAGTAGTTTTAACAGTGACCAACTACCTCACCAAGAGACTATGGGATTTTGAAGAAGTGAGATGGGAGCTCCTGTCTGAAGCAAGAGCCATACACTACACATGTGGTCTTGAAGGAGAAGTCCAAGATTCTGGTATCTGAAGACACCGCATACTTCATTGCAGACATGACAGGCCAAGAAAAGATGCTGTGTTATGCTTAACATGTACCTGGGAGTCAGTCTTTCCAAAAATGTCACTGTGAGACACTCACAGTAACAAAAATCACCCCTTCATCATGTAAAATTTATCTCAGCTTCTGGGGCAAGTGCTTAACTGCCGTCAAGTACCAGAGCTCCATCAATTACACCCTAGCAGAGGACTGGGTGTCTGTTTCACGACACCTACCTGGCGAGCTGTAGCATTTGTGGGCATCATTCTGTGCAATGAGTTATTCCAGGAGATACTGAAATACCCTGTACCAGACACAGTCAACATCTGGCAAGCAAATAAGCAAATAAATAAATGAAAACAGGTACAAACTGCATGAGACGCACAGGCTGATACCTGAAGTCTTCTACTAAGGAAGATTTTATGGCCTACATTTTTCCTTTTTAAGCCTCTGTAAATCAAGAGTCCCTTCAGCTACTCTTAAACGGCTCTTGTCCTCCATGGTCTCTCCTGACACAAGCCTTGGGCTTCTGTTCTTAGATTAACAGGAGTGCAAGGGGTACATGACCTGTGCAGACACACCGCCACAAACGGCCCCTAAAGCTCCTGACCCACAGCTGTGGGATTTAACCACCAGGAAAAACTTCCATCGTTGCTGAGCACTTTCATCAGGCTGAAAGCTTCTATTGTCTGATTGCAGCATCTGGGTGACCAGGTAACATACACAGAGTGTGCTGTCACAGAGGAGAGAAATAAAAACTATTCCAAACTCGTACTAATTAGCATTAGTTAACAAGGTGAGGCCTTAATGAGTGAGATAAAACCTGAAGGGAGTCAGCATTGCTTACGCTTTAACACACAAGCAGGTAATAATGTAACCATAGGGTTTACAGAGCCCACCAATGTTTGTAAAAACCATGAAGACCTTCAGCTCATGATGCTATTCTCATCAACTGTCTCATCAAATTAAAAACAAGGTGGGAACACACTTTCATGTCTAGTACAGACAAGACCTTTACAATTAGGATTTGCTGCCATCCCTGTCAACTGAATCTGGGCTGCTCCAGCTCCCATGGTCAAGCATGCAGCACTGACCTGCATGTCTGGAAGATGCAAGGCGTGAGCCCGAATTTCATGTCTCTCGATGTAGTAGTTGTTCACCACATGAGGATTCAGCCACGTGTTATGTATTTGGACTCCGACTCTCATCCCATTGCTGGGTGCCTTTCCATGATGCAGCGCTTCCAGGTAGTACTTCGAACCAGCAGTTAGCTCAAATTTCTGGGATTTTGGCTGCCAACGCTCACTCCAGCTCTTCACCCAGTTCTCAGACCACTCTGAATTGCCGGCAGGGAGAGAAGCTATCCTCACCTGTGTCCAGAACAACCAAATCAAAGACATTTCCCCGGTGTCAAAAGACACATTGTCCAATACCACTCTCCAAAAAAACAGACTTGTGCTGATAGCAGTGCATCGATGGTTGACACATTCCTTCCTACTATACAGGGAAAAGCCATCATCTCAAAGAGCTCTGGTTTAGGCTTCAGTATCATAAAGATAATTTTTATAGCTAACCCTAGCCTTAACAAGTCATCCATGAGAAGTTGCATGGGGAACTCTTCAGTTCTACATCACATGTCCTGCAAATACAAAAGAATTGCCTACAGCCTTCTGAGATGTAGTACATTTACCATTAGCAGCATGAGAGATGGTGGGGTTTTTTCCCTTTTTTTTTTTCAATAGAAAAGTCCTTTATATTGCTTCTAGCCCTGTTAAGTTACTAGGTTTAAGAATAACCCAGAGAAATAGATCACCTTCATTTACAACATCCTCTCAGCTTTACAAAGGAAAGGACCAATGTTTTCAGAGGGCAAAATTTTAACAGGCAAAAAAGGAAGTAAACTGAGGAAGTCAAACAGCAAGCCTCCAGGTCCCCTTGCACAGATTGTTAGTGGTGGTGATGTGCTGAACTAATGAAAAGGTCTTCTGAAAAAGTCATTCAAAGACTGGTTGGAAGAGTGAGTTTTTCCACAAGCTGAGCAGCTGATGGGGCCAATTAAATACAATCATACAGATTGCACTTTGCAACAGATTCATCACAAGGGCCAATAAGTCATTTCACTCTGGGAGAAATCCCACTTGTTATGACCTTCCTTAAAACCATTTCCTATCCTGATCTTATTTTTTCTCTGCCAAAAGTAATACCTTATGTTCTGGATCCTGGGATAAACTTAAATAGAGAGATGCCTGGCTATCTGCCTGAATCCAGAAGGTGTAATTGTTGGTCTGAGGAGCCACAAAAAATCCACGAAGCCTGGAGCTAAGAAAAAACAGAACCACCTTAATATACAAAAAAGTTACTGCAAAAAAAATCCAGCCCCACACCACACCTTCACATGTACACTGTGAGACCAAATTATAACAAAACCTCAGATTTTAAAACTGAAGGAACCTCAGGATGACCCATTTTCACATTAAGTGTCATTTATGCTTTACAGTTTTCAAAAAGGAAAAGACAGCCTCGTGAAAATGAGTATAGCTTTGTTGTTGGTCACATTTTTGTGTATTTCTTCTCAAGCAGTCTTAATCCCAAACAGGCAGGTAAAGGGTCAACATTACACACAAGATCAACTGAGAAAAACAGAGAAGTTATAGAAAAATGAAAGCATTCTTGCATATTGCACAGCTTTTCAAGGCTGCATCTGAAGATGCAATGGACACCAACAAGATTCAGATACTGTCTCAGCTTGGTGCAAATTTATTTCCATTAACTCCACCTGTGCTGCAGCTGCCAACACCAGCTGAGGATCTGGTGCTCCACATCTGACCAGAGCTCCAGCCCAACATAGCCTTTAACTGGAGTTCCTTCTACCTCTGTAGCTATTTTTTTTGCAGCACTTCGGCACATCTAGGCCAGGTAGAGTAGAAATACTGAGTGAAAGTAAAAGAAGGAAAAATAAAACACTTCACTGCACATTTTGAGCTTCAAAAGGACCTCAGAGCAGAGGGTTTGCTTTGATTTATAGGAGCTATGCAGCAAGGCTCTGCTATAAAGAGCTGTCAGGTGTTATTGCTACACCTTACACCACTAAAGGTGATTGCCATGGCTTCATCTCTTTTTAAGATCACTAAGTACCTGAAGGACTTCTTTGCCCCAGACAGAAGTCTTACTGAGGAACTGGCATTAGGTACAAACTGCCATCTATATCCAGGACCTGCTTCTGTCAGATCAGAGGCATCATCCCAGACTTCAAAGAGAAGCCCTCTGTTTCCTAGAAAGTTAAAACAAAAGCATTCTCAGTAGCAGCCAACAAAACTCCCATAGCACGTACTAGAATCAGTTGTGTAAGGAGGCAGGCCAGAACAGAAAATTTTAATAAATTGGCTCTCTTTGTGGGTCTTTTTTGCAGTCCAGGGCAGAACACAGATCTCACTTTAGGGGATTTGTTCTACCTTGAAATTCTCTACAAGAAAATACAAAAAAATCTACAGAGAGCAGAGCATCCACCCAAGCTCACGTCTGCTCTTGTAGGAAAAGTTACTGAGACAACCCACAGTCAAAATGAGCTAAGATTCATTGTATGCACAATAGTTTCCTACTGCAATGCTCCACTCAAGCAGTGTCCCCAGAAGCCTCTGCAGTAGCTCTAGTTCAGCTATCCTTCCTCTAAGTATTATCCATACTTCTCTCCCCTCGTTTTCCACAGCCCTACAAACCAGGCTGACCTTCCTCCCAGAATCACCCATCTGCAAGTGGCGGGCTGAGCTCTCCACCTTGCCTTTCCTTGCTATATAGAATCACAGGATGGTTTAAGTTGGAAGGGACCTTAAAGATCATCCAGACCACCACCCCTGCTATGAGCAGGGACATCTTCAACTAGATCAGGTTGCTCAGAGCCCTGTCCAACCTGGCCTCGAATGTTCCCAGGGATGAGGCATCTGCCACCTCTCTGTGCCAGTGTCTCACCACTCTCACCATCAGTAATTTTTTCCTCATATCTAGTTTGGATGTCCCCTCTTTTCAGTTTAAAAACATTCCCCCTTGTCCAATCGCTACATGCCCTGCTGAAACATTTGTCCCTGTCTTTCTTATAAGCCCCCTTTAAGTACTGAGAAGGCTGCAATAAGGTCTCCCTGGAGCCTTCTCTTCTCCAGGCTGAACCACCCCAACTCTCTCAGCCTTTTCTCATGGCAGAGGTGTTCCAGCCCTCTGATCATTTTTGTGGTCCTCCTCCCTATCAATCCTAGGAGAAACTGGCTTGACATTGAAGCAGACGGCATTTTGGAAAGCCCCATTTCTTGACTGCATTCATCACCAAATGATTTCTGCCCTCCATTTCCATGTGTTTGCTTCTTTGGACCTTCAGTCATCTGAATACTGTACCTGGCTGGGGGGCACCAAGCCTCCTGTCCTGGCCAATGACCTCAGTGGTGCATTTGATTTGCTGGGGAGAGACATGCTTGACTTTGCAGGGGACACCTGGCAGTGGAAAAAGGAGACAAATGTGCTGTGTGAGAAACTTGGGTTCATGCTCCAGCTCAGCTGTGTTTCTATCTTGTTTCCGAAAGAGGTCAACACTTTGCTAAAAGCCTTGGCTTTTACTATCAGGCAAGCAAAACGGGTCATGTTCACAGTCAGAATAACAGGACCTTCCCAATGGTGAGTCCTACAGCTCCCACACTGGTATCCATGAACATCAGTTGGGTTTTGTGGTCAGGATCATGACCAACTTTATTGGGGGGAAAAAAATAATATATATGTATGTCACACATTTGTCCTCTTACCTGCAGCAGTGACCTGCACCGGCTCCTCAAAGAAATCCCCCGTGACAGTAAGATCAGTGCCTCCTCCGAGGCTCCCACCAGCTGGGAACACAGAGGCTATCTCTGCAGAGGAAGGAAAAAGGGAAATCTAAAAGCCAGTGTTGGAAAAATTAATCCCAGCCCTATTTCGGTTGAAGTCAGCAGTGCACTTGCAGTGTTTCCAGCACCACAGACTCCTGTAAATGAAACCAGCATCTCACTGATCCTTTATGGGGTTTTTGGCAGACGCTGGGATTACACCAGGTAACAACATGGGTAACTTGGCCGCATGACAGGAGAAATACTGTACTGCTTGGACTGTTATTTAGCAGTGACTACATCTGTCATGCTCAGATCACAAATTGTTATATTCTGTGCTATTGAGGAGCTCTGCAAATAAAAAAAGTGGAAGTGAAACTTTTAATCCTTTTGACCTTCTCTGACTCACTTCTCAATTTAGCCTATAGGCTTAGATGTTACCACGCTTTCCCATCATCCCTTAGGCTTCAGGGACAAATAGAGGGAGCTGAACACCTGACAAAGGAGCGTCCACATTGTGACCGTGAGAATCTTTCAGGATTTTATCTCTGTTATAATCATGCCCTTCCACACTGGAAACCTGTTTTTCTATTTAATGACATTTACCCACTTTGCACTCGAATGTCATAGTTTAACCAACCAATTGTACTTCTATAGTACTGAAAAAAAGACTAGCAAAAAAGATAAGGGACATTGGTCTACATCTATATCATTTTTGTTAATTCCTCTGGTATTTAAACCTTACTTCTACAATATCGACTACTGGCTAGCACAGTACAGTCTACTGGATAGATCCAGCAGATCTTGTTTCTGCTGGTGCTCTGTCAATAGCTAGCTTCACGCAGGGTTATTTCATTTTAGTGTGCCTCAGTTTGTAAATAAGGACATAAAATCACCCTCCTTTACAATGTGCTTTGAATTTATAGGCGACAAGCTGTATGCTATAAACAATATATATAACAGAGGTACATCTTAGCTACCTTCTTTTAAAAAAACCAAGCGTCTCAGATTCAGCCCATAAGGAACTAGTACATTCATTACATTAATTTCAGCCAACTTAATGGAAAAAACTGATGAGACCCTGCTGAGGACCTGTGCAGGTTAACCAAGCGATCTTTCCTCTTTATACAACCTCTAAGGTCAACAGTTGCCCAGTGCTCTGCAGCCCCTGGTACCCTACTTCTGCTTTGGCTGTCGGGCATACAGCCTTGCTGAACCTCTGACAGTGATTGCCTATGACCATAATCCTGAGTGGGTGCTCAGAACTTCATTGTCTGCTGTCTACAATATAGCTGGAAGTGTCACAAGGAGGTTGTTATTGTTAATGTACTTTATTTTTTTTTGTGGGTTTTTTTTTGTTTGTTTTTTTAATTAGTGGTGTAGTAACCTGCCATTCACCATTTATCCAGAACTCAATTTTTGGAAAAGCTGAACACTGTCTCCTCCTGATAGTTGATGTGGGATCTATCTCATCCTAAGGTCTGCACTTCTAAGATCTCAACCTTACCAAATGCAGCATGATTTAAGGGGGGAAAAGTTTCTCTAGATGCAACATCTCGAGCCTACAACTGATCTGACAGGAAAAGGACCAACAATAAAGCAATGTCATTCCAGACCCTGCCATATGGCTTTCCTGTAGCTGACTGTCTCAGGTTAGGCTGTCCAAAACAGAGTTCAAACATATCCCTGCCCGAGAGGAGCACTAACTCACTGGGGATGTAGAATGTAGCCCATGGCAGCACATCCAGCCTTAGCACATCATCTTGAAATTTTTCATCTGCAGCTTTTTGTTTAGTCAAGCCCATACCAGGGGAGTGGCACACTCAAAACGAGGACACAACAGGATTAGGCCTTTGGGAAGGGCAACAGTGAGAGGTCTTGTCTTAGACCACGCTTGGGTTGCCAAAGACAGTGCAGCCGGTGAGGTGGATCAGTGCAATACCTGAGTGCGTTTGATACAGGAAAAGTTCCTGTTTGGCACTGATGAGCCAAGCATCTTTGTGTACTGCTGACCTGCAAGAGAGAGAAAATGCCTCAGAGAACATTGGCCATTTAACTTAAATTAAGTAGACCTTCTTTTGGCAGAACTAGACAGTTGCTCTCCAGAGGAACAGTGGAACATTTCTACAAGGAACAGCATCGCCCTTGACCAGCACGTGGAGGCATAAATTTATGAGACTCCATTAACAGCTGAAATTCTTTCTTAGAAGTACTGTCCCCTATTAAAGTATGGTTTTGACAGCATCATTTTCACCTGCTATTATGGCTAAGTTCTTTCCCATTTGGATGAAGAGTTAAAAGCGTGGTGACAGGATTTTATTCGGCTAGGTTTAACAGATAACTTACGCTTCAGGCACTGAATCTAAAGCATTAAATCCCAAAAGCAGAGACGCTTGGGGCAGAAACATTCTGCCTTTTCATTCCCAATCTGATGACCATCCTCTCAAGATAGCAAAACCTCATTTCTAAGCAATGAAACACAAGGTTCAGCAAAAACATCATGCACTTATCCTGGACTCATATGCAGCTGTGCCTCCATGTGAAACAACAGAAAAAGAGAGAAAAGGATTTTTACTCACTTTCCTTTGTTAAACACAGAGAAGCTAACATTGTGGGACCCTGGAGGAGAGAAAAGTAATATGCATTATGGCAGAAGTGTGGAGGGCTTCATGAAGAGTTCATCCTGCCAAACCTTATCCAGGTATCCTAGGACTGATTCTCCTCTTCCTTACACTCTCCTTCCAACAGTATAACTGTGTTGATTTCAGCAGAGTATGTGTGCAGGAACTGAACCAAATACCAACTTAGGAAGCTTAGAGCCTTAGTTCGTAGGTAGACACTGTATGTAGATACATAGTTATATATCTGAACCTGCAAACCAAACCTCAGAAGCAGGATTTGGTTGCCTAATCATAAGCCCTTTGGGTCATCTTAGACCCTGTGGATCCTATCTGACCTCACCTGCCATGCTACGAAGGTGCAGACCTCTTTCAAGACCTTCATTAGCTCTGACACCCCACTGGAGAACTCCTGGATAATCCAAGATACCTCTAAAGCTCAGGCTATTGTACTGAGCCATCAGTGTCTACATGAAAGCTAAATATCCATTTCTGGTTTATATATCTCTAATCATCTTCCCCAAGTGGGAAGATTGCTGCTCAAAGCCTCCAAAAGAAATCAGAAGCTTCTTCAGGCTGCTTGGAAGCAAGGAACAATGAAAGGCATCCAACCTGCTACAAGATAGATTGTGAATAGAAGGGAGCATCCAATTTATTCCTCTAATAAAGCAGCAAAGGGAAGGTCCACCACATACAAGAGGGATTAAAGTAAAACAGTAAACTGAGCAAAGACCCCAAATCACACCGGTGCTGTCAGCAATGTCCACATCACATCATGGTTTCACTTGAGCATTTCATTTTCTCCAAAACTGCAGAGGACATAAAATCACAGCAGTGTCTACGTTGAAGACTGGTAAGCTTTGATCTGAAGCAGCTTATGTGAACTCAGCCCTGAACACCATTCCTAACTTTGGAGACAGAGCAGAAACGGATGCTTGACACCCTTCCTCTACCTTCCAGAGTTGCAGGAGTAACAGAAACCCATGATTTTCCCCACTCTTCACCAACCTATGTGGTTCCCTTCCACCCGGCACTGCAAGGTCCCCAGTCCATCTTCTGCCTGAATAGGGTAGCTGTGAAGAGACAAAGGACTTTGCTAAGCCTTGGGAACAAAAAGAGCAAAATACAGTGAGAATCATCTAACCAAGAAAAGATGTGGGCTTACACATCTGAGCTAGTCATGCTTGCCTCCTTTTAGAAACAATGGGGTGAACTACGTGAGATGGCAAAGGAACAACCCATCTCCCCACCGATGATCAAGAGTTCAGCAGCTTCAGAGAATGCCTCCCAACAACACACACTGCTCCATTTTGGCTCCTTTACCCTTGTTTCTAGAAGCTGATTCTGCTGCTGACCTTCAGAACCCTCATTTGAAATAAAAACTGAGCAAAGACAAGTCTGGGCACAGGGTGAGGGTGAAGAGGAAGACAAAAGTATCTCCCCTCTACATGTCCCTGCTCTGTAAGAAGGAACAAGTAGCAATTAAACTGGCATTACACCAACCTTCTGGAACGACAGAATGATGCAGATCTCATCATCAACTCAGATTTTCATTTAAGTCCCTCTTGTGGGAGTCAGGAGGAATTTTGCAGTGCCATTAGAGGGTTCACTGAGGACCCCAGCAGCCTTAGCAGCGACCTTCTGTGGGGGCAGGTTTCCCCCTGGTTCCCTGTAAAAACAGCCTCCCCCTTCTCCATGGCTCACAGGCTGAGAATGTAACCATTCATAAAAGAAACACTGCCGCAGAGCCCATGGCTTTTTGTGTAATTCAACAGGGTGCAAGAGCTAGCAGCATAAAGGGTCTCTTGCAACTTTCAGGAGACAAGGATACGTTAATACATGATGGGGACACAAGGGTACATGAGCAGTGCCAGGGCCCATGCACCAGAGCCTGTCTACTTACACTGTTAAATTTTAAGAGCTCTGCTTGCCCAGTTTGGGTTCAGGTCAGCTAATTCACCTTTCAAAATTAGCGTCTATATATGACTGAAGACAACATATTGACCAAGGTCAATAAGCAGCTTTTAAATGGCTACCCTGTTTTGAAGTCTAAAGAGCTGAACAGAATAGATGTGGCCAGGACATAGCATATCATCTCCGGGACAGAGGACAACCCGTGGCCCTGCCTGGTTATAGCTAGAGCCAGAGAACCAACAGCCCTCCCGTACCCCAGTCACGGACCGTAGGATCAACTCCCCATGGTCTGTCTCCACCTAAAGCCAAAGCAGAAGAGCTTCTCCAAAAGTTAAGAACTTTTTTTGTGCACAAGACATGCCGAGCCCTTATACCAACACAAACAAAAGGCAAGCCAAGAACTGACATGCTCCCAGCTCGCCTGTCAGCAAAAGAGCAGAGACTGGTCCATCCATCTCCTTCCGCCATAAGGATAGCTGGCCTAGGCAAAAAATAAACAGAAATTATAAGATATGATGTGACATAGAGCTTCACAGATAAGAACCTGATCCTGTCAAAATCAGCAGCCAATATTTTCAAATGGGACAGGAATTCCCCCTCACTTGTATCTAGCATTTATTAACCTTCTAGAAAACTGGACAAGCCCTAACCTCTTATCTTTTCACTTGCAAAGTATATTACCCACATACTGCGAGAACTGCACCTTTGTAAAGATTATGACATGGCCATCTTCAAGACACCCGTGCCAGCCCTGAATGACTGGATATCTCCTCCCTGCAGAGAAGGGTTGGAAGTCTGAGCTCCAGGAGGATTAAACCCACCCCCACATTCCAGAAGCAGCAGGCAGCACAAGTGCAGCATGATGCTTGTACAGCCATACTGCTTCAAGGTGCAGCTCAGTCATGTCTTTGTTTCATTGAGGAAAAACACTATAAACACCCTCTGCTAAAAATCATCCAAGCTCCTAACAGAAAATTCAAGTATCCCCACTGTAAAAAAACACTATGGCAAGGAACAACTTCCACTGGAGAGGAGGAATCAGGTGGGACCAATAAATTCACAGTAGTTAGCATAATAAGCAAAGGTTGGCAAAGATTATTTGAGAACTAATAGGCAATTAAGGAAAATATGTAATCAAAACCTGTAACGCAAGGACTTTGCTATGATCCATGTTTCAGAGTGTAGTTTTATGAGGTTTTAATAATAGAGTTTGCTTTTGTTAATACAGCTTGCTGATATTGAGATACCTCTCCTTTTAAGGATGAACAGAAACAAATTCAGTGCTGCAAAATGTTTGGTTCAGCATCACTGGGCTGTTGCATCCCGTACAAAGCATGGAAAAGGGTGCAGAACACACTTGAAAGTTTAAAACACTGTTCTCTTTTTCTCTCCAAATACTGAATCAGTGTGACTGCGTGACAGACCGCTTTGGTCTAGTCCAAGCCCCCACCTGGTACGTATTTACTAACACACCAAAAATGGGCAAAGTATTCGTGTGAAGCTACAATGTGAACCTGTCTGGTATGTTAAGATTTTGATGCCATTTCCTTTTTGGCAACAGTGAGTTTAAGCTGTAAATGAGTAATTTAGCAATGGAGCATGCAGGCACGTCCAACCTGCAGTCAGACAGACCAGCCTTTCTTCCCACTGATCAAAGGTTTCACAGTTCCACTAGAGGCAGGTAAAACAATAATTAATATTGAACAAAGGATGCTAATATGCATCCAGTGAACAAAAATGTAGGGCTGAAAAATGGGTGCAGCTGCTATGGCAGGAATCTGCACTGTGCTTTCATTCACACTAGCAGAGAATTTAATTACTTAGCATGGGACATTTCCATTCAGCCTGAGAAGGGGTTAAAAAGCATCTAGTGGTCAAATATCTGAGGCTGCAATTAAAATTTTGAACTGCTGAGATTACACGCCTTCCCTGGGCTGCTGAAATGATCCTCAAAATACCAACAGAGTAACTATAGATTCATAGTTCATTCTTTAGAATAATCACCTGGGATTAGTTCTTCCCTGCCATTGACACAAGTGCAAGGAAATCACAACTTGGCAGTATCTGAGAATACTTCCATACTGTCTGTCATATGTATTTACATAGCAGGTCAGCATTCATGCTCATTTTGTATTCACTATACTTAAAGTGCTGCTGTCCTGAATTTTTGTAAAATCTACCTTCTTTGCTCAGTTGCATGTAACCATAGAAGCAGCAGAAAATAAATCAAACCTTTCTTGAGCACAAGGAAGTGACCAGAGAGTGTTTAAAGTCGTGAACAACAAAGCCTTTTGTCTCAAATTCTGCTTTGTCTTCTGACTCACCAGAGCATCTGCTTCAAACTAATAGTTTTTCTGAAAATGCTAATGGAAGGGAAAATTTATTTAACTTTTAGATTCTGACATTATTTTAATTAGTTAAGTTTTAATTTGCTAGCCAAAATAAAATCTACAGCAACCAGGCGCAATTACAGTACAATTCACACTGAGCTGTGATTGACTGTGCTGCCAGTAAACAAACCAACTAGCTTAATGGACCAGTTGCAATTAGATTAACAAAGTTTGCTGGAGCCCAACTCATGAGCTGCAATAAACCACAAAGGAAGTAAATGGCAATTCTGGGCCAACTGGTTGCAATTTATTGCTGTCAAGGAGGCTGGTGGAAGAAATGCCAATTTAAAGGGACTGGGTCAGATAGCTGCCTGTATATAATTACCCATCAATATAATCCACATTGAAGTCCAGCGTCTCATATCTTCCAGAAATTGTTTTCCCATAAATCTGTATTAAATTTCCTGTTTAAAAAGAAATTGAAATTGGAGTCTTAGAAGCAGAGAATTTATTTGCAGAATTTGTGAGGCAAACAGAAGTTGTTCTTGGTCTTTGTGAATTTTGCGGAGGCGCGTAACTGGCTGCACTGATGGCTGCTCTCAGCTTCTACCACAGTTCAAGGTGACTGCACTTAATTCACTTTTCCCAAAACACACACCTTTGTTTCCCACAAAAAAAAAAAAAAAAATGATTCCTGAATTTAAAGCAGATCTTTAATACTTGTACTGAGAAGACATTTTGCTCAACTCTTTTGTTAACTAAACCCCACATTCTATCCAAATTCTACTGTAGAACCTCATAAGGCAACCAAAATGGCATGATTGGTACCATAGAAAGGGTCAAGGTCTAAAGGAGGACCTCAGCATATATGTGGCCAGCTGAATCACTGCCAATACTCCCTTGACCACACTAGGTGACAACTTGGTTCAGTTACACACACAGAGCCGTCAAAAATTTGGGGCACCTTATCCTCCCACTGTGACTCCAGAAGGGAATGAGTCTTCCTGGTTCTGCATCATATCTACCTGCTCCATGCAGGTCCTTCATGCTCCAGGACAACTCAAATAGCACTAGACACATAGCATTACTCTCATTCTTCACTGACTACACTGGGAGGTCAAACCTCCAGCGAACACACAGAAACCTCCATACAGGCACTCTAAAGCAAGGCATAAGAATCTAGATTTAGGAGCATCTCTGTGATCTAATCATCCAGGTACCTTTCTGCACTCTTGACACCAAAATGTTTTGATTAATCTTGACACTGGAAATCAGCATTTGAATTTTCTCTAAACAAGCCTGCAAATATATATAGACTAGAAATAGGGGGGAAACAGCTAACCATTCAGACCAAAACCAACTCCTGTCTTCTCATGTAACTTTAAAGTCTGATCTAAAGCCCCAGTAACCAAAAGGTCTATATGGTATTGCAATATCATCACCCGATAGGTAATTCTTGAAACTACTACTAAATAACTAAGTGCAGACAACTCAAGAGCTGAGACTGATTAGACCTGTCCGCCTCCTGAACAACATCTCTCTACTCGGGCAGAGTTGGGCTGCCCAAGCCAAGTACCAAACAACCTGGTCATTGCGTGTTACCCACTTCTCATGTACCCAGCGCTGCCAACTCTCTCCCCTTATGCAAACCCATTTTTGTGTTCAGCATGGGCTTGGACATTAATTTCTGGAGGTGCCCGTTTTAATCCCCAGTAAGACTGATCCCTCATAAGGATAATGTATGGAACATCAAATAATAATTAAAGTGGGCTCCAGCTTAAACAAAGGTCCTGTACCTGGGATGCCAGATGGTGGACTAATTTGGTAAACCACAGGCGTCTGCGCAGCAGAGAACTGCAAAGAGAAATTTGTTGTTAAATGGCAGTCATTTTCGCAGCAGTCCAACAAGATCTGATTGCATATTGCTTACAACATGGTTGGCAACAGCATTTCAGAGACTTACACTTCAGATTTCATCTTTGAGGCAGAGTCCTGCTCTGAGAAGGGAGTAAGTACACATACACCCTTCTTGCCCCCTCTGCATTCAGAGCAGCTTATTGCTATTTTTACATCCCCTTTTGTGCCCAGATTGTCCCCCCTGGTTTGAGTCAGTTCCAGAAGATACAGTTTAATACACAATAAAATTTCTAAGCTATGCTTTATCTGAAGTCGAGACCTCCATTTTATCTTGCATTATGGCACCATTTTTCTTCCCAATAGTATACTCTTCAAAACTATTTCTAAGTCACAAAGTAAAATACTTCAGTTAGCCTTCAGCAAACTTGTTGGGTACCCTAAAGCAACGTAGCAAAGAAAAAGCTTGCATTGGTCCATCTTAATGCATCAGAGGTGCTTTGGTGAAAGCACTAACTTGGCCTCTGAGGGAACAGCAAGGAAATACTGGAAATCTGCTATGGGGTACTATTTTTGACTTAAACAGAATCCAAGAAGGAGCAGAGATTGTGCTTTGGAGCAAGCCTTCAGAAGATGGGGAACACACAGGGATGCTTTCCAAGTACAGGAAAGTCATCATCAGCCTCCCAAAGCAGCTGAGACACAGACCTGACCTGGCACATGCTTTGGCTGCATGTTCAAGTAGAACAGCCCTTTGCCTCTTTTTTCCAGTTGGCTTTAAAACCTGAGAGACTTCTTTTAATCAAAATTACTCTAGAAAATTTTTGCTTGCATTGACAGCAATCCTATTCAAATGGCTAAGCATGTGGGAGCACTACTCATCTCTGAAGTGGCCAGAGGCACACATCCTCCACACAGGGTTAACTCACATGGAACCATCATATTCTGTAAATGTCCTTGTCCCTCCCTGGAAGATGGCAAACCAAAGAGGACAAATAAATGGATGGCTTCAGCAGCTAAAAAGTGCCTTATGTCCAAACTGAGCATATGGATCCCAGGACTACAGAAAATACAAAGGCAGTGAAGCTCTTTGGAAGTGTTTTTAAAATTCTTGCTGTGGATAAGGAACTGTCTCCAGCACACTGGGTATTATCCAGTGCTGGGTTAGCTGCATATCATCTTGTAACACGCTGACATAGCTGGGACAGTGTGGTTTGGTGTCAGAGGGGAAGTACCTGGACAGGCAATGAAAAAGAGCTGGAAATCTTGAGAAAGCCACAATCAGAGTTACAGAAAGGGAAGGTGCGCTTTTGAACTACAGCTCTATGAATAAATAAATAACTTGGAACATGCTATTTAGAATCACAGGATTGTTTAGTTTGGAAGAGACCTTTAATATCACAGAGTCCAATCATTACCTCAGGACTACCGAGTCCACCACTAAACCATGTCCCCAAGTGCCAAGTCTACACATCTTTTAAATACCTCCAGGGATGGTGACTCAACCACTTTCCTAGGCAGCCTGTTCCAATGCTGGACAACCCTTTTGGTGAAGAAATTTTTTCTAATACCCAAATTAAACCTCCTTCGGTGCAACTTGAGGCCATTTCCTCTTGTCTTATTACTTGTTACTTGGGAGAAGAGACCAACCTCTATTTCAGTCAGGCAGTTGTAGAGAGCAATAAGGTCCCCCCAAGCCTCCTTTTCTCCAAGCTAAACAACCCCAGTTCTCTCAGCTGCTCTTCATTAAGACTTGTGGTCTAGACCCTTCACCAACTTCGTTGCTCTTTTTTGGACTCAGCTTCTTCACCTTTTTTTTGAGCCCTCTCTCATTCTTACTTGCACTTACAGATGCTGCTGTCAGTCCAATAAATAATTAAAAACTCATTTACTGAATCAAATCAAAGACACCATTGCATATATTGGGGTTTCCCCACCCCACCCACCCCCGAGATTTCCTTGAACCTCGTTCCCTTTCAACGCTCAGTCTTTGCCTTCCTTCCTCCTCATGGTCAAGTTAAAGATGAAGGGGTAGTCATAAACTCCCTCCAGTGATGACCACTTCTGAGAAGCAAAGGCAACATCATGCCATACCCTGAGCTAGAGCTGATGTGGAGAAAGAAGCCAAAAGCAGCATGAAAGCTAGGGCCACTAGCTGACACAAGTCTTCCGAGCTGTTCAGACTTGTTGCTGCCTGAAGCAGGCTTTTTCAATCTAATGTGGAGGCAAAATTAATTTTTAATACGCGTAGCTCCCAGGTCCCAGTCCCAAAACAAAGAGACACATTGTGTTTTATTTAGCTTGGAATGTGCCTCATTAACAGCATCCCCTGGTGATTTTTCATCAGCTCTCTAAGCTAGCTGAACCACCCAACGACTCTTCAGCTTTAATGTGCAATTTACTGAAAATGCTGGGCTTTCTTGCTCGATTCTCAAAGTTAGCACAGAAGTGGGATATGACTTCTGAATACACCAGGCCTCATCACAAAACACACAGCCATGGTTAAGGTTTCTGCTCTGCAAGAGATACTGAGACCATCATCCTCAACTGGTCAAATACCACCATACCCCACAACTCCCGAGACAGTGTTAGTTTGACATTGAAAGCCAAAGGGAAAATACTGGTCAGGGTCGGTGGGGGGAGTAGCAAACTCTCAAAACAATGGAGCAACAGATAGGAAATCACAGCTGAGGTCTGAGCTTTCTAAATCTTGCTCTTCTTAGGTATGGAGAGCTGTTCTAGACCTGAAGGGATGTCCTTTCCTGGAACCAGCAGTGCCCATGGGAGGTATTCTTGCACATGGGTACCTGTCAATGCAGACTGTTAGCTGTCAGCCCTGCAGCTTAGAGGGTAACACCAGAAGCAGCCAGCACAGGGTCTTCTGTGTGGCTTAAGAGCAGAGGGAGATTTACCTGGACCCAGATTTTTGATTCAGAAAGACCTCTTAGGTCACCTAGTCTATCCTCTGCCAGACTAATGAGTACCTTGATGCGCCCGGTCTCAAGGGACAGAAGGAACATCCTAACATCTTGTCCTGACATACAAACATACATACAGCATATAAGAGAGAAAATTTCAACCTGTTCGTCGTGATACTATGTCTGAAGTTAAGACTCCCTTCAATACCTTGAGTTCTTTATCATCACTTCTGCATTTGCTTGGTGATTACCTTGAAAGTATAATTTTCTTTCTCTGCATCAGTCAGGTTGTTAATCAAACGTCCTTTAAAGATCACCTCCACATAATATGAACCCTCCTGGGGTGAAGACCTAGGTGGAAGAAAATGTGTTATATTATTTTTATACAGATTGGGTTTATTTTTTTAGGAAAAGTCAGTTCCCTCACAGGGTAGTCTTAGCAGGTTCACTGAGGCTTCAATAGAGCAAAGCGAATTTATACTGTGAACCCAACCTTTACACATATGAACCCAAACACTAAAACTAAGATTTAAAAGAAATGTGGAGGCACAGCAAGAAATTACAGTTAAGTGCAGAAGGTGAGAGGACTACTACAGAACTCTATCCAAATTGTACATTAATGCAAAACACAGACATGCTCATTAGACATGCTCAGACAATAATTGTTATTCATTAGTATTAAAATAACCCAGGGCTGCCTGGATCTACAGGGCATCTTGATCCTGGTTTGTGAATTAATGCTGCATCCTTAATGCACACAATTTCCCAGCACAGCATTCAGCAGAATTAACTCCCAGCCAAATCATAGCAGTAAGAGATGGAGGAGCCCAATTAGGGTCACTCTTACAGCCTCTTGCAACATCCTTCATCTCGTAGTCAAACAACCTTCTTTAAAGTTATGACAGGATAGAAAACAGGGAGTTTAGATTGCCCAGCCAGTGCTTGAAACCGTATTTGTTTCCTGCTTTACTCATAACCTCTCTCTATGACCTTGGACAGGTCAAGGACACAAAGAGCTGGTAAAACCTCTGTCAAGATTTTCTTGGGAGTTTTGTGTCTAAGAATTAGGTGTCTACAAACCACTGAAGATCTGAGCCTAGCCTCTCCAAGAAGCCTCACTGACTCTCATGCTAGGTAGTCTAGAGCTTCATTAAGTTGAAACAAGAATAAATGCAACACAGCTTCAGAGGTGATGAGGTGCAGCCACAGCAGCAGTCGTCAGAATTCCCTCAACGCCCAAATTGCCTGTACAGACACTGAAAGAAAATGAGGATCCCACCAGACAACCGGTAAGGTCTCACCCATACTGTAGTCATGGATCATACCTTGTTCTGCATCTTACAGTGGATAAGTCAAAATATAGAGGAGACACATCACATGGCAGCCTGGGCAGGTCTGGATTCACCAGGAAGACCTCCAGCGGGGATGCGCTGGCTGGAGACACACTTTCTAGCTGGTGGGATGTTGAGCCTAAGCAATCAATCAGAAGAGTTCTGTGAGGACAGGATCACTCACATTCAGTCACACACAGCAAACTTTTTTGTCCAACCCAGCTTCTCTTTAGGCACAATGCTTAGAGCCCTTAATCAGGCTTTTTTTAATCATGTTTCTGTAATTTCATATTGTCATGATTTAACCCCAACTGGCAACTAAGCACCACACAGCTGCTCACTCCCTGCCCATCCCAGTGGAATGAGGAAGAGAATTAGAAGGGTAAAAGTGAGAAAAGTCATGGGTTGAGATAAAAAACACTGTAATAATGAAAAAGAAATATTAATACAACAGAATGTAAGGAAAAGAGAAAAAATAACAAAGAGAGAAAAATAAAACCCAGGAAAGACAAGTGATGCAAATGAAAACAGTTGCTCACCACCAACTGACTGATGAAGCCCCACTCCACCACCACCCTCACCCCACCCCCATTTTATTGCTGAGCATAACATCATGTGTTATACAACATCCCTTTGGCTAGTTGGGGTCAGCTGTCCTGGCTGTGTCTCCTCCCAACTGCTTATACATCTCCAACGTATTTGCTGGCAGGGCAGTGTAAGGAGCAGAATAGACCCTGACTGTGTGCAAATGCTGCTCAGCAGTAACTAAAACATCTCTGTGTTATCAACACTTTTCAGCACAAATCCAAAATAGAGCACCAAGCAAGCTATGTTTTTTATACTATGAAGAAATTTAACTAGCCCAGCCAGAACCAGTACACACATTAAGACCAAGTTCATCCCACACGCGGCTGCATGGTTTTTTGCCTCTAATACAGTATTTGGTCTCTCCCACATGTATTCTACTGCAGAGATTGACAGTCATTAGGAGTTTTAATCGCCTCAGCCATCTACACTGGAAAAAAACACATGCTCACAGATACTTAAAGCCCTGCAAAATTAGCATTGTTTGACACTGTCTTTGCAGTTGCTGATGCCTTGCAGTTTTGCTGACAAGACCTCAAGTCGGCTTGTGCTGTAATATAGATCTGCTTGGCCCATTTCTTTGGAGTGACCTGTCCAAAGGATCAAGGACTTTTAACCTTCAGAAAGTCAAGCTTTACCTGAACATAAACTAGCATGCTTCACCTTTGTAGCATGATCAAATACAACTAAAAATGAAGGAGGCTCACAAACAGCTCTGCCTTTGCTCACGATCTTCACAGGTGGTTCTCAGCCTACAGACTCACTTTAAATGACATCAATGTTTCTTGATTTGCAGCAAACTCTCCATTTCCTCCTGGTCCCAGGAAGGTTCTTCCCTTTCTCCCAAGGCCTAGCTGTCTGCTTCCCCCCACCAAAAAGAAAGAGACTCGGCTTGAACTGTGAGTTCCCAGCTGTGACTGTCTCTGCCTGCCACTCAGGGTAAACAACTCCCTTGAATACTTGAGCTTCCTTTCTTCCATCCATTTCATCATCTCTGTGTGAATGCACAATATTCAGACAAATAAGACTAATATCATTCATCATAGTTATGAATGATGGAGTGTCAGAACTTAAGCAGCTAGACCAAACATACAGCTGACTCAGAAAGCAACTCTCTTCCCAATGAATCAATAGTCAACACTGTGGAAAATCAGGTCTAGCTTTTTGCAGCTGGTTTTGGCCCAAAAGAGCATGACATATCAATTTCTGTGAATTTTTTACTCAGATCTCACGTTTAGCATTAGTGTTTTTAAAGCTTCAACATCATAGGACTTATGAACAGAGATTTTCAGGTTTTCTTCAAAAAAAGGGTGGCAGGGAGGAAATTTCTAGCCCTACATCTGCAAAAATAAGGTAAAAATCTGACTACTGCTTAGAAAGACCTTAAAAACAAGCAACTATAAGCAATAGCTTATGAAGTAATAATTTGAAGCCAATTTCATGTTATGGGTGCCACAGTCCATGCCGCTTGCTTAGGGTCTGTCGTTTCATCACTCCAACCACAGATCTCAGTATGGAGCTGATCCTTTGCTACTTTTGACAGGTGCTTTGTAAAAGTTTAAAACTCACCATCCAGAGTAACAGTAATCCACGTCCCTCCAGCGACACTGCCTTCTCGGGGCTTAATGAGCAATCCCATAGCTGTCACTGCAAAAACAACCCAGATGCATCAGGCTGAAGTGCAGTGCAAACATCTAAAATATCTCATTCAGGGTGAGACACAGTGGTCAGACAGCTGTCCTCCTGTAATCCCACCCTTCACCTCGTTTCTTTGCAGGCATCCAAATTAGTCACATTGCTCATCCTTCTTCCTCCAACTGTCTCCTCCATGCAACAGTACTGCTTCCCCTCAGGAGGGCTTTGATGCCCTCAGGACTTGGGGAACCAAGCTACAGTCTGAGTGTCCTGTTCTCCTCAATAATTAAAATAAAGACAGTAAACCTCATGTTTGTTCCCCCAGCCCTCAAAGAAATGAGTCTGCCGTCTTCTGTACACTCTCCCAGACTTGGGGCTACCCAGAAAACATAACCTGTTCTGGTTCCAAGACAGCCTGTCCAGCTCTTTCTTGCCAAAGTCCTTAGGAAACAAACACAGGCCTGGAAAGAAACAAACACAGGCCTGGAAAGAAACTCCTGCTTCCTGAAATCAAATCACTTGCAACTTGCTATGCTGTGCCTTTCATAAAGGCATCAAATGCTTAAGGTAATTTAGGACTTATTAGGGTGACCCTCATCCTCTGAAGCTAATAAAGGTGAACCAGTGGCTGGTTTCTTTTATTGTAGCCAATGATCAGAATTTTCCAGAAGTCCATTTACAGGGATATCCACTTTCCTTTTCAGCATTTCAGGAGGTTTTCAACTTCTTAGTTGCACCTGAACACAATCTCACCGAACACCGGTATTGATCACTGAACCCAAATATTGCACACACTTGCATCATGAACCCTTACTATCAACATGCAAACAGCAATATGACTATCACCAAGTGAATGAAAACAGCAGACATGAGATGAACCCAGATAGAGCAGGAAAAAAAATTAACAATTAATCCAGAAATCTCCAGTGGCTATGGATATAACACCATGAAAAGCCACTGATATGGACAGATAATGTCTGGTATACTGCAGTTAATATCCCATAATACCCAACACCTTTAAGAGATGCTTCTCCATGTCTCACAGTAACCCATATCCAACCCAGTCGCATCAGATTTTACTGCAGTTTTACGACCAGTGTGGTTGGAGTCAACACCTCTCTATCACCCACCTGCAAGGAATATCAGCTCGGCACTCAGAAAGAATGACCTCCAAGGGTTCATCTTGAACTTTGGATGGGGATTTCATGGGAGTCAGGCTCCAGGATCATGGCTTGGGGCCTTAGGACCTTTCCTGTAACATTAAAACAAACCCCACCTGTATTTTTTCTTCACACTGCAAAGCTGTGGGAGCAATGATCCGTGTTACAACAGACAAGATGGGCTGCGATGTGGAGTCACAGAGAATACACTGAGTCACATCTCACACAGTATAAGGGATCAACATATTGCAAACCATACTCTTTATCCTGCCATGCAAAAAACCTACACAGAATATATGCCCCTCTGAGCAGACCGCTTTCCAGACAGGCTCAGGCTGAGCTTTCTCCCCACTGGAGCCACGTTTCAGGTGGCTGACTAATTAAGCATTAGACACAGGTGAACTGGTGAAAACAATTACAGGATTTAGAGCCCCTGATGATGAAATCTCCTAGCTCCATGCTTCCTCATGTGAAATCATTGCATTAGATTAAATTAAATCATGCCATGCTCATTCTCCAGCTCCAAAGCCAAATGGTAGGACTTTTCTACATTATTAAGCTCTCTAGCCTTACACAGCTAGCTCCAAACTGGGAATGGACCATGCCGGCTCCTCAGGCATGCCTAGGAACTGTTTGGAAGAACACTGGTAAATTTAACCCCAACAGCTGTGAACTGTTCTAAAATTTAAGAAAATAAACATTTGAGTACCCTTGTACACTAGGAAGTTACTTGGTCTTACTTGTTATCATAGCCAGGCATATCACACATTCTCTTTGCAAAGCCCATGTGAGGAACTGTTCTAACATTTAAAAATATAGACAAAAAAATTCTACTGCCTTCAACCTGAGCTTTGTACTAGTATGGAAATTAATTTAGCCACATTTGCAAATGAGAAAGAAGCTCAAATTCTCGCTAGCGAGTACAGAGACTGGGACAACTACTTTTCGTGGGGTTCTGTTCCCTTTACTCAGAACATCTCTTGGTTGTTAAAACTCAGCTCAGACCACCAAAGCCCAAAACATAAAATCATATGGCAAGAACCTAATATAGGTTTTTGATTGTTGTTACGGTAGGACCTAAAAGGCAAAATCCACAATCACTGTATGAGGCACTGTATAATCACCAACTCTCAAAGAGAGAATGCACGTCCCACAGAAGAGCAAAATGATGCAAAGAAATTTCACATCCCTGCTCCACCAGCCAGTTATTGGACAAAAGGACAAGACCTGACCTCAACTTTCCTCAGGCCCAGTTCCTCCGCAGGACAATGGTACCAAGATCTCATGTGTTCTTCCATGTAGTGGTCTTGCTTCAGTCAATGTATACGCTGCAAAGATTCAAGCCCTCTTGTGCATTTGTGAAAGCCCGTCAGGTCACCTGAAAAAGCCTAAACAATTGCCCATGGCACTCTGCTTTGCTGCCTTCTGTAAATGTTCGTACAACCAATCAAAATTAAGCTGTTAATCAACTCAATTGGCTATGTTAAAGAAAACAAGACTAATCAAAGAATTAAAAAGAAAAAAAGTGGGGGTGATGGTCTTTGTTACTGCTACAGCAATTCAGAATACCTCATGGTTTAAGTAATTTTTAAAAGGACTGACACATGCAGAGAAGTTACTTGTGGTCTATAGGCACAAAGTGCTCTTGAACATTGATTAGAAGATGTGGTCAACTTGTGTCCAAGGGTGCTGAATATTGTTGGAGCATTGTGCATTCCTTCCTTAAGAGGAAAGTGGAGGGAAGGGAACTTGCTTCTCTGTTCCCATTTCTTTCCATCTGGCCTTCGCCAGATAATACAGTAACGAGTTTCAGGGCCGTTGACAAAATGTCGGAGAAAAAGCATTCTCCAAGCACTTTGAGACACCCAACACTGATCTGGTAATTGGGATATTTTTGATAGCAATATACTGACCTCATGCAAAAGTGAGGGAATTAATGGAAAACAGAACTGCTCAGGACAGGGCAGCAAATCATTTGGTGATAATAGCAGAAAAATACAAAAGCCAGAATAAAGACGTCTGCATTTGTTGCACAACCCAAAAGAAGCAGAACTGCAGAGCAAAGCAACAGATGCTGAGGACCCAACATCCACACTGCAAACATTTAGGGGTGTTGCATAGCACTAGCTCTAGCCTAGCCCCAAGGACCGAACATCCATTAATGGCTGGAGTGGTTTTTGGTGCCAATCTTGGTTTGAATTTATCCAGAAGGATTGGCATCAGTTCACTGGGACAGTTCTGTGGCATGGAATAAATCACCTTATCTGGAGATGAGTTGATTTGCTTGAAAAGCACACTCCTGATCTAAAATGGACACCAAAGGAGATATTGCACAGCCTCTAAAGCCTCTCCCTCCCTTAGGAGCGGGGACTTTTTTTGCAAGATTAGAGTGTAATGCAATGCATCCATAGATGTGGGTGTTTCAGAAACCAAGTCTGCTGGTTGGTCCTCTAGGAAAGGCAAACCTTATAACAAAGCTAAAAGTTTTTCATGTGTTCCCTCCCCTATTGCTATTACCATAAACATGGTTTTAAGATCATCCAAATGCTATACATCATGGTCATGAAATGTCAAACAGAAAACCTCCTCAGAGCTGCTGGGTAAGAGCAGAGATGCACAGTGTGAGTTAGCACCGTAGAAAAAATGCAACAAGAGAGCGACACTCTCAGAGGTGAGGGCTGGGCAGAAACTTTACTTACCACATAACCACAGCAAACACACTGACCCTTTAAAGCCAAATTCTAAGCTTCTATTGATTTTTCTACCACAAGGCCTGCTGTAACTACCCCCCCCCCCTCTATTTCTTGCACATTTTACCCTAACTACAGTTTGTAGAGATCAGACTCCAGAGCCCTGATGCACATGAACCTATTTCAGGGCAGGTGCATAAAAGATCATTTAGGTTTACTTTTTTTTATTATTAGGGCTTTTCCTGGTATTACTTACCTTATTCAATTTGTTCTTCGATTCCTCCAATGAGTCAAGTGCAGAGGCTCCGACACCAGCATAACTGCTCCATCCCTTTGACACCAGCTCTACCACAACTTTCAGTCTGAGGTTGTTAGGCATTCAGTTCAGCCCCTGCATGGGTAACTGAGTCACTGTGTGCTGAAACCCACCAGACTAGTTTCTCAAAGTTCAATGCCTGTCACAGACAGCTCAGAGCCATCCATTGAGCATGCTTAATTATTAACCTAAGCTACTTGCTGCTATTAACTGTTTTGTTCCAAGTCTTTAATGGCCATTACAGAGTTAACCTGGAATCGTTTTTCTGTTGGTAGACTACTAGATCCTCCAACAGGAGAACAATTAATCCATTTTATCATCTTTTCCCCCGACAATATGACAGAGAAACGGATGGAATGATTTCTTGATATGCTGATAGCCAGTCTGAGAGTGACTTTCACAGCAAGTGGACTTCAGGGTTTCCTTATATACACTTAATTCCCTTTTTCCATGGCATTCCCAACAGTGTCTACATTTGACAGGAATTCTTACCACACCTCAAGTGTAGCTCTTTATACAGTCAGCAGTGGACATACATAGTGTTATCATTCACCCCATGGAGAGCCATGTGCCTCCACTGGCTACAGGGAAGACCCAGCTCAGCCTAAATCAGGTGCTGAATAACTGGGTGAGCATCACCCCTACTCCCAGCTCTGCACTCATCTGTTTGAAACCCAGATGGCTTTTGATGGAGCCACCAGAAACATGATAGGCTGTTGAGCCCTTACACCGGTATGGATGCCTTCATAGAAGTTTCCACTGAGGAAGCTCTCAGACACCACAGCATAACTGCCGTTTAATGAGTTACCATGCACCAATCATGCAATAGTAGTATGTATCCATGCTCTTACCTCATCCCCAAGGGGAGGTGAAACAGGCTTCCTTGTTCTCCCTCAACCTCAATTCAGAGGCACAAAGTCATGGGCAATCAACCTTTAGGGAAGTTCTGGAGCTCTGCCCAGCAGTGGAACCAGTTGCGTTTGGTTTATTCTTAGGCCAAGCCCCAATGTCTCGGCTGAATATAGCAAATGATTACAGGAACCAAATACAAGTTAACCCTATCCTGCTCAGCAGTCCACACTCAGTTTACTCATTAGCTAGAATTACAGTGGAAACATGGTCAGAAGGAAGAGTAAACTTGAAGAAATTCTCAAACAAAGAAGTATTGTCAAAGAAGAGACAGTTCAAAGATGATAACCTGAACACAGCAGACTGAGCTAGATACTGGTAACAAGGTCCACTAAAAGTCCCAAATAAGGGGATGGACCAGGTACAGGGTCAGTCTAGGGAGTGCCCTCAGGAGCAGGGAGGCTCAACTGCAGCATGAGCCCACAATCCAGCTAGAAGGCAGGACTAGAATCAGGACTAAAGACCAGTATTCCTACATCACATCTCAAGGGGGGACTACAGGCTCAAAGCTGAAGTTATCTAGTGCTCCTGACCCATGGGCAGGGTGTGGATGAAGGTCACAGGTGAGGCTAATCAGGGCCATTAAGGCTTATTGCTGCCTTCAGATCCCTGACATTTCTGCTCCTGATATACCCAGTCACTCAAACTCTCTAGATCATAATGAGCAAAAAAATGAACTGTCACCTCTGTCTTTCTATATAACATTTTGCAATCCAGTCTTAAAGAAATGCTTTATATAGGAAAAATTCAAGCAATAGGACAAGAGGAAATGGCCTCAAGTGACACCAGGGGAGGTTTAGATTGGGTATTAGGAAAAATTTCCTCACTGAAAGGGTGGCCAAGCACTCAAACAGGCTGCCCAGGGAGGTGGTAGAATTACCATCCCCAGAAGTGTTTAAAAAAACACATAGATGAGGTATGTAGGGACATGGTTTAGTGGCAAACTCAGAAGTCCTGGGTTAACAGTTGGACTCAATGATCTTAAAAGTCTTTTCCAACCTAAATAATTCTATGATTCTAAATGTCCAAGGTTTGCAGATGCAAAGGATTTGCCTGGGACAAGGTGTGTATTCTGTGCAGAAAGTCACAGATCAGGTAAGGCACTGTGTAGGAAACCATCCCCCTGAGGGAGCTGAAAAGTCAAAAGAAAAAGGGAAGCTGGTGAAGAACAATGTCCTTAATAACCAGAAACACAGGCCTGTAATTCAGATCAGGAGAGGAATGGTCAAGTCACATGGGGGTCTTGTTAAATGAAGTGTATATACTCTCCCACTCCAAGCTGATGACTAGGTTTGGGTATGATTACCCAAAACCAGGAAAGCAGTACCATTTGATGGATAAGCGTATGTTTGTGTATCTGTGCAAGCAAGTTTTTTCCTGCTGAAGGAAAGTTCTGCCCAAAACCATTCACCCCCGGGCCATCTGGTTGTTTCTGCTTGCAATTATCCATTTGGAGATTGCAGGTTTTAGGTGTATGACTAGAAATAGCCTTACAGACAGGCCAGCATCGTGAATCTGAGAAACATTCCTGCGCTGCAACCCGCAAGGCCACCGAGAAAAGCAGGAGGGGTGAGCAGTAGTTCTTCGTCACTAGGTGGAAGCAGGGAACCGCTGAAGACCTGTCTGCCCCCTGAAACCCAACTGAAGGTCGGCCAAGCTGCCACTGCTCTGTCGGACACAGGTCCAGGACCGCTTTCTGTTAAGCCCCTGCACTTGAGGGAAAGGCCAAGATAAAGCAGAAAAGCACAAGAGAAGGAGATGCGGGACCTACCCCCAGCTTGTTCCCTCACTAATGCATGATTTGGACTGAACAGCTTCATCTTCGAGTCATCTGCATGTAAAATGGGGACGGCAGTGCACTGCCCATGAGGCCTTTTTCAGGGCAGGTGCTCTCAGAAAGTAGCATCATGGGAGGCTCTAAGTTTCCCCAGGACTTGCAGCATTTCTGGGATGGAAAAGCTTTGCCGGAGCCAAGCCAGGGGTCCCCTCGCGCTCCCCCCAGCCGTCGCACCGCGGCCACCTCGCGAGAGGAATGCGGCAGTTGTTGAACACCACATGGCACCTCCCAGCTGAACAGCTGAGGGGAGGATAATGTGGGATAAGGCGAGGTTTAGCAATTTTTCTGCAACCTCCCTCCTCCCTCGCAGCCCTGCTGGTGCATGAACCACCCCATGTGGAGGACACCAGCCTTCCCTGCCTTCTCCTCACCAAAGTCAAACATGGTCACCAGGGAATGATGTGGGAATGGTGCCTGCACTCACAGTTCCTGCATCCACACCTGTAAATAGAGCATAAAACACCCCAAAGGAAAGCAAGCCTAATGAGGCTTATGTTTCCACCAGCCTCACCAGCCTCATCATGTTTCTCCTGGACACTGCCGTTGCTAAGCACCTTCCTCTCCCATGCAAGGTGTGCTGTGCTGGACACCCAGTGGGGGAAGAACAACATGAAAGTGCTTAAACTTAGGGACTCAGTCCAGACACGGGTCTTGGAGAAAGGTCTGTGCCTTCCAGCTTGGCACTGTCTGTAGTTAGCATCCTCTTCCAACCTGTGCCTATTGCATTTGTCACCTCCCCAGGCAACCTGCAAACCCTCTGTGCCCAAGAGAGTACAGGTTATGCACTCACACCATCAGCCTCCTGCCAAAATCAAATCAGGAATTCTGCAGGTACTGAGAATCTGCAGCTAAGCTCCCAGTCTCTGAAGAAGATTTCAGCATATGGGCCTCAAGCTTTGTGGATATATCTGTGAGTGAAATAAAAGGACCAAGGGTTTGGGCATTGCACCTCCGTGGATCACAAATCCCTGCATCATTTTGACCCAGACCAGCTCACATTAGCTCAAACAATTCCCAGGCATGGTTCAGGAGTCAGCATGGCCAGCATCTCCTCCCGATGAGCAGGATGGATGCAGTGACTAAGGTTTTGAGGCTGGTTTTGAGTTTAATAGCATGGGCACTACTGCAGAAGCAGGAAAGGGGCCCTGCAAGGTTGGCTTCCTAGCAGACATGTAGTGTGGAAGTCTTCACAGGCTAGAGTGTCCTGCAAGGGCAGCCCCTGCACTGGCCATGCCACTCCATGCAGAGCTCTTACAGCTGCTCTTTCTTTCTATTAATACTTCACTTTTTGTGTATTGACACAAATTTCCTAGCAACCAAGGTCACAAGAGAAGGTGTTAAGAAGCTGGACTGATTAATAATAAATCCTGGGGTTTGATGTCTTTTTTCTTGAGAGGCTTGTTAGACACCAGCAGGCAGGGTGCTGAGCTGGGATTTCCAAGAGAACCTAGGGGATTTGGAAACCCCACTCTGATTGAATTTCCCTCTCTGAATTCCAGCCTTCTTCCTTCTGGCCGTCACCATCCATCTGGGTGAAGCTACCTATGGGAAGATGAGTTGAGACAGTGCAGTAATGCTCAGCAGGGATCTGGCATCTATCAGCCATACTCAGAGTTGGCCCCCAGGGGTCACAGGGGTTGGGTTTCTTTGGTTGTAATCAGGACCTAATGGTCTCCATAGACTGGGTAAATACCTCTCACTGCTAGAGTCCCACCATGCAGGGTGGACTGTACCTACAGCCTCCCCGCTTTCTACAGCCCTGAGCTTCCTTCAAATGGGACCAGCATCTCAGCCTTAAACCTCTGCCCTCACCAAGCCACTGTGTTCAGTCCTGGATTTAGTGGAACAGGCTGAGCTGTCCCCATCATGGTAAGCACCATGCCCTTTCCATCACAGTCATAGCCACAGGAGTAGGGCTGAGTTAAACTGGCTTGAGATATTAGGTGCATCTTTTGTAAAATAACACACAGAAAATCCCATCTTTCCTTCTGAGGTTCAATGTACTTAAGTCATGAATCACTTATGTCTGGATGCTCACAGGCAGGGCAAGAATAGTCAGACAGGGATATGAGCAGAGGCATTTTAGAAGCAGTGTCTGTTTTTTTCCCATTCAGTTCCTCATTAAACACCTTAGCACAGAAATCTGCATATGAGAAAGCCAGTACAGCTAGTTCATGAACATTTCCCATGTCAGGAGAAGAAAGAGCTGCTGGTAGGTCAGGAATGGCATTCAGATCTCATCTTTACTCGGGTGTTTTAGGCACCAAGCCATAAACTCTCCAGCTGAGCTGCTCCCTTGTCTGCCATGATTTACGCAAGGCAGAGTAGTGAAGGCAGAGAATATTAACATGAATATTGCATGAGCCAATGTAGGGGACATCATAAGAATTTTCAAAAGGGGATTGAAAGTCAACTAAGAAGCTGAAAAGCAATAAATATCCTTCAAATTTTCCTTTATTCCTGATCCCTTGCACTTAAAAAAGCATTTTTTCCTGAAAATTTTAACATTCATATTATTCAGATTTTAAAACCTTTTATTACCACTACTTCTGCATACACTTGCAGCCCCTAACTGAGCTTCCTGACTCGCCTGGTTCATTTTCCTAGCTGATTTGCAACAGGTTCCACACTTTCCTTTGAGAGGAAAAATGTTTGTGCTTCCAGGAGCCTTTCTGCATGTCTTTCCAGGGTCAATTTTCATCATGATAAAACTGTTGAAGTTGTTCCCATAGCTACTCTTGCTGCATTTTAAACAAGCAATGAACTTCTTTAAATACTAAATTTATTGCCAGTGCAGCTGCTTTAATGACAGGTTTGAGGGTTCTTTGGTTTCAAGGTTGAGTGTGTTTCAGCTCGTGTCCCCTGTGGTCTCAAGGGTTGTGGAGGGGATGCAAGTCACCCGGCTGCCTGCCCATGGCAGATGCTGGAGCCTGGGGACGCACAAGGCAGCTGGGTAAGGAGAAACCAGCACCTTGCAGGGGATTTGTCTGCTGCAGCTTTGGTTTTCTCGGCAGCATGTAGAGGGTGGTCCCCTGCTCCTGTGGGATCTGTGAAGCTCATGAGATGGCCAGGGAAAACAAAGGTCAAAGCCAGTTCCCAGACCCATCATGGCATAGAAATCCTCCTAAGTAACAAATACAGCCACAAGAGGGGAAAATGCAACTTCAAATCAAGCACTAGCTGCATCTGCACTGTTAAAAAACATCCTCGTACTGAGGTCTTCCAAGAGATTTTCCTCTGCTGGGCTGCTCATACACACCATCTCATTCACACTTCCCATCAAGCAGGGCTCTGTTTCAGTGTGATGGACCATCACTCCTTCAGTCTCTGTGTTACAGGGCTTTTTATCATGCTAACAATAGTATCCAAGATAGGCTACAGCTCTCTTGTGTCATGTCCTCTGTAACCACACAATACCAGATAGCATCTAGCCTAAAAAAGTTTTCAATTTAAAGAGGGCCAAAGAAACACAATCCCACATGACTGTGGGAAAAGATACCTGCTACAGGCTTTGTAAACTGTATGGCACAAAAGAACTGCACAGGTTGGACTGCAAACCCCAGAGACAGCGCTGGCAGTTAAAATCAAGAAGCATCACTTTGATGGAAGAAATCTCCCAGGGAAGTCTAGGCAGGCACTGTGGCAGAATGAAGCCGTGGCATTTGCTTAAATAAACAGCTGGTAGAGGATTTGGTTTCTGAATCAAACTGCAACCCAGCACCTACTGAGCTTCATCCATCATTAGTCTTTCATTAGGAAACTTGTCCTTGGCCTGGTCCCCAGTTCTCAGAGGAGTGATTCAGGCAAACACCAATCCCACCGCTGTGTCCAGCAGTCTCTTTTCTTCTGCCCGTCCCTACCCTTGTGGCAAGGCAAATGCCCACTTGTTTCTCATTTTAATACAAAATTCCTTCTGTTCGGTGAGTTTTCATTTTAAAGGCTGCCACTGCCCCATCCCCTGCATCCCTGCTACCCATGTCTAAGCAGAGGGAACAGGTGGGACAGCTGACCCTGGTGAATGAAAGGAGAGCACAGTTTTGCTCCCTTCACCCCTTTCTCACAGCCTGCCACTGCTGTCAGCAATCCCCAAGCCCCTGAGGACTGGGGATTTGTGTGTATTAGTCACATGAAAGAAAAGAGCCTGCAGCAAGCTGCTCCTGGGCTTTACTTCACCTCCAGGCAAGGGAATGGTTTGCCACTGTATTCCTCAGGGCTGGAGTCAAGTGACAGGTTTTTTTCATTATTTGCACAAATTGGCTTCTATGTAAGATGTGCCACAGCCCTGACTGGAAAAAAAAAAAAAAGAACAACTTGCAATGATCCCAGTTGTGAAGGGAAACATGTAAAGCCAAATAGAAAATGAGATCTTCTTCTGTCATCAAATCTTTGGGGTGGGATTTGGTCTCATTCACCTTGTATGAAGCGCCACAGCCTGTCATCACATGGTGGGTTCAAGCAGAGCATTAATGGTCTCTCTCAGTCCTGACTCTACTAATCCGATGTCACACACAACAAACTCCCGGACAGACCCGTGTTAAGTTGGACTCATGTTTATGTACTGGTCAGTGAACTGCATCTTGAGGATATTGTCCTTCTCTTGGGAGTAAAAGACACAAACTCATGGAAGTTGCACAGACGAGCAGCAAACCTATTACACCATGAGAAAGCTATGCAGATACCTAAATAACCTTAAGTCTGCTCTGCATTGCCACGGTCAAAGAATAGGTTTTACCATAGGCTTGATTAACTTTGGTTTTTATGGGCACACTGATTGCCTGCCCTAATACCAGCAAGTAGGAGCATTTCCACTCCTGTCAGCTACTTCTGGTTGCTGGAAGCCACAGAGCTCCCACATCAGCTCAACAACAGCAGTTACACCGCAAGCAAACAGTTTTACACCCCATCCAGCAAGAGTAAAGCCTTTTTCTCAAGTATCTCAGGTGCTTGCACACACAACGAGCTCTGCTTGTATGTCAGCTTGGCCATTCCCCCCCTAACCATCTTCAGGCAGAAATACAGGGCCCTAAAAGCAGAGGGAAGGATACAGTTCCACCAGGGTGGGACAATAACATGCCTATGAGGATGAGACACTAAAGAAAAAAAATCCCTTTACTGTTGGTGAAAGTACCTTGACCAACTACAGGACAGATGTGGCATCTGCATATTGCTTTTCTCTTAAATGAAGGTGTCAGGGTTCGGTTTGGACCCCTGACGGGTTGTTTGGTGTCCAGCACACCTGCTATTTTTAGTGTTATGAATCTTAATTTGTTTTCCCACTCAAAACTACTTCTTTCACATTTCCTTCTGTTTTTCTCCTTATGATCATAGGGCCTTCATAAACTGCCTGAATCCAGCAAGAAACCATTTCCTACCCAGTCTTAAAAAAAAAAAACCTTCTGTTAAACCACAGCAAGATATCTTTTCCCCCAGCTTTTCAGTACTGCCAGAGGTCTGAACAACTGATTATTCTTACATCTCTAAACAAAATATCCTTGTGCCTCCTCTGCACGGACTCATTGACCCAACAGCAATGCAAAACACAGAAAAATAGGGGACAAAAGAGCACAGGTGGGATGAGTAAGAAAGCCTCGATCACAGCCTGCTCACTTAAGTGTATGCATTGATACTTTAATTTAGAAGTTTTGCATGGGTTAAAATGCAAATTGAATGAATATTCAACTCCCAAAAGCAAGACAATCCCTTATATTTAGGGAGGGGGGCCCATTCAGTCTGGTGAGATGCATTTTGTACAGTTGTGTCTTGCTCTTTCCAGCGCCGTATGTGAGCGTACCGGGGGAGGGCCATTAAAAATAAAAGTGCCAGTGTTCCCGCTGTCAGCCCTTTACGCACCTGTTCCTCTTTTAGCCCAAACGTGTCCACCTCTGACCCCGCTGCGGGACCAAGGCGCTTGCGAGGCTGTGCTCCCCACCCCTCACTCCCCCACTCCCCGCGGCAGCTGTGTAAACCTCAAGGGCAACAGCTGGGGGCTGGGGATGATGCCTCCAGCTCCTGGGTGGAGGTACAGCAAAGGGCATCTGCAAGGGTTCCAAATCACTGGCCTGCTGGTGGGGACTCTATTTATTTAAGTCAGATGAAGTTTGGTGCTACCCACATTTGAACCCCATGCCCATAAATCCAGCTCAATTAGCTCTCGAGATGCATTCTCACACAAGGTGGCAATTTGGCAATTGCCTGCCCCGAGGGACTCCGAGTTGGGGTTTTGGGTTCAGGACCTGCTCAGCCATGCTGTGACCCCAAGGGGCTCCTGAAGAACCGTGGGCAACCTGGGGCTTTTTGCAGCCTCGGGTTGGGGAGGGGAGAAAAGAATGAGATGAACTCTTCTTTTGAGTGCTGGATGAAGCCCTGAAACTACCTGGAAACTGAAGGAAGAATTTTCTTCCATCCTTTGGCAGTCAGGAGCAGTAAATTTCACACCCTGGCTTCAGAAAGACAAAGATGCACAGCTTGATGCAACCCATGTGCGCACCTGCCTGCCTGCAAGCTATTTTCCAAAAGCCAGACATGGAATTGGACCTTGATGAGCTCTTCCTTAATCTGCTTAATTGTAAGAACACCAGTGGATGAGGTTGAAACACTACCCTAAGGCATCATTTTTTTTAATCCTGTCTAAGTACATGCCAGAACTCAACAACACTTCTTCAGGATCCTTTCTCCTGCCTTGAAGGCAGATGGAGCTGTCCTGCCAGGAAAGACATTCCTGTACAGAGGAGAGGAAGGCAGGAATACATTGTTCCTGTTCTAATGCCAATAAGTTAAAAGACAGCCACAAGCTGTCCAACTCAGCAGACCAGCATGACAGTGGCTTCCTGGCTTGGGCAATAGCTAGAAAAAGCAGTCCTACTGCTGCAATGAGTCCTTGGCCATACAGCAGAGCAGCCTCCCTGGTGCTCCTGACCTTCATCAGGCAAGAGGAGCAAAGAAGTGAAGACTGTTGCCCTCCCAGCAGTCTTACCTGACCCACCTTTACTACTGGATAGCCTCAAAAATCTATCTCCTTTCTTCCCAGATTTCAGAAAGTATCTGGAGATCTGAAGTGACCACTCCACAATTGAGACTGGATGTCCTAAAAAGGTGGATCTACCTGGAGCCCAGGTCCATTTGCCAGCTCTGCCATAGACTTACAGGGCACCCTGGGTGGTTCTCTTCAGTTCTTCAGGTCTTCACTTAAGGTCTTCTTATCTAAGTAAAAATAACAGCAGAGTAATGTGAGATTAATGACTTCTTGGATCCTCAGACAATGAGTTTGTGAAGGTAATAAATATCTTATTAGCTATTTTTCTCTCATTAGTTCAACATCAAAAGCAGGTAACATCCTTGTGTTCTACATTATTATTAATTTTGTCCTGTTCCTTTACCACATCTGTGCCCGCAGGTGGACAGCACTATGCTGTTTGCATAATTCATTGTAATCTTTGTTTGAACCTTGATTTCACAAGAACTAAGTGGGCCAATAGGCATTATAATGTTATATCAACCTGATGAAGCAGGGAATAATATAATACTTCAGATCCCTTAGACTGGGGAACCTCTAATACAGGAAACAAGGAGCACTTGCCACATGAGTTACTGGCATTGCTGGGAGGATCTGGGGGCTTCTGTAGCCTTTGCTCTGCTCAAACCCACTCAGTGGAGTCCTACTCAGATGCTTTCAAACCAAACTTGTTGCCAAATCAAACTCAACAACAGCCAGTTCAGAAAAGGCCACGGTTCAGGAGAATTTCTTAGGAGATTCACTGAATATTGGGTGAAAACCAGGCTACTTCTTGGCCTTTTCTTGAGATTATTATCCTTCCCATGTTTCATGTCCCTTAATGGTGCAAGGGGCTGTTGGAGTTGAAGTTCTGGCTGCTGAAATTGGACTGATGATAACTTTTGGCAGTTGCCCTATCAGGCCAAATCTGAAGAGGTCAACAAACTGATTTTCCTATCAACTAACCCAGAAAGCACACTCAAAATGAAGCAGAGGCTCGAGAATTAGTGTCTCCCAAGGGTAGAGGATGTAGTTGCTTCGTCCAGGCCATAAGAGTTCCAGGTTCAAACAGCCTTTTCCATTCTGGAGTCCACGCCAACTTTCCACTTCCCTTCCCCATCACCTACTCTCCCAGGCAGCATGCAGGCACACTCCCCCACCCAAACCCTCTCCAGCTCAATCAGCTGTCACAGGCCCCACATTCCTGCAGAACTCCCAGAATTGGCAGCTCTGGACATCTGCTCTTTTCCACCCCCGCAAATATGCAAGCAGGTGTGAGGCACCACAACTTTCCTTGTTCCTAGCCACGTTTACCCAGGCAGTGTGAATGAAGGCACAGCCAGAAGGGCAGATGATCTGTTCCCCTCCATCCTCTTTGCATCCCTCCAGGGAACGTACAGAAATACAAACCGATCTCCACCACCATTGAAGACCCAGAAAAGATGAATCTTACGTGACTGAATATAATTCCTCCCTACTTCCATCTAACAAGGACTTTACATCTACAATGAAAATGAGAAAAGTCCACGGGTTTTGGTGCACCACAGTACAGAGTTACAAAGGAATATCGGGAGCATGTGCTATTTAGATTGGTAAAGATACAGAATACTGCGCAAAATAAATAGCATCTGTATTACTCTCACACTAAAAAGGATCCTCAGTGAAAGGATTCTGAAGAATAACAGTTGCTAGTGAAGACCAAGATGGAATAAACCCCAAGTTTTTCGCTAGTCATGAAAAAAACAACTACTGCTGGCTGCTTTCCTCCAACCAGCCAAGCTATAAGGCGATGGTAGGTATTACAGAGTTACAATGGCAAAGAAAAACAAAGTGGGAAAGCAAAATTACCCTTTTCACGTCTTCCAGGAATACCAGAACTACCATACAAAATTGCCAGGATATCTAGTTTTAAGTGTCCATCATCAGCTCAGAGCCTGAGCTTCTTCCCCAGTCCCCTCATCCAGTCTCTGGCAGCAGAAATGTTGCACCCCATCCTGTTGAGGGGAAAATCTGGTGTGACTCTGCTCAGTTGAGCAGATCAAGCACAACCATATCACAGAAAGTTTTCACTCTAGATCTAAGCATCTGTTCATTTACCTGCAACAGCAGAAGTTGGCATCACTACAACTTTTCATCTGCCATAGTCTGTACTTGCCTTCCCATCCCAACACTTGTGAAAAGCTCCAATATTTATAAACACTTTCACTGATCAGATTTGCACTGCCAACCACCTATTATTGAATAAATGTCCTACACTGAGAGGAGAACTCTAGAGAAGAGGTATCTGTCCATTAAAGAAACAATTGGGTGCAATCCTCAGACACAAGGTTTAGGTAGATCTTTTGCATTACTTATACAAAATGCCTTTCTGTAGTGATGGTTACGCTTTTCTCATTTCTGTTGAGACTGGTTACCTTACACAGAAATTAGTCTCTTCTTGGTTAACGTTACAGTGGTTCAAATGCTACAAGAGGAACATTTGCCTGGCAAGTTTATAGTTATCCATCATATCAATTATTTCATGAATGATAATCAGCATGGAGCACTGTAGAAGACTGATTTTACCCACATCCCCATGAATCTTTAAGTATTGAATAAAAATAAAATAAAAATGAAATGAACATACTTTGGGCAGTTTATGCCCTATAGGTTATTAGTTACGACTCCAAAAAAACCCCCAAAAACAATGCAGCACATTCAACTTCTTTCTTTCAAACAAGTGGGATTTTAATAAAAATTAAGGGAAAAAAAAAAGAGAGGCTTTTCATTTTACACTGCAAGTTTCAGTGTGTGCAATGGACCAGAGTGGTGGGGTTAGAGGGACAACCACGTTTCTATCCATAAGGAGCAGGCTGACACCTTATATCAAATTCAGGGAAGCCAAGGTTAATTTCATGACCACCATGACCACATGGGACCATGTGCGGTCCCTGAGCTAAAGTGCTGCTCTCAGTATCACTACAAGGTGTATCAGTAGCTCTATATAGAAAAGATCCTCTTTTTACAGCTTTCACATGGTTGCAGAAGAAGTTACATGCTCACCTTGTGCCAGCTGCTGTCCCCACATCCTCATGAAACCCAGCACCACCTGCAAGCACCAGCAGGCTCCAGTGACACTGCGTCCAACCAAGCATCTACCCAGGGTGTTACAGGAGAGCGCCAGCCCCCAGCCATCCAGATGTAATCTTTCCATGGCAAGATTAATGCAGAACCTCAATAAACTACTAGAGGGCAATGGAAAGTCATCCACATGGTTCTCCCTCTTTAGCAGGTGGGTAAACTGAGGCATGAGTGTCTCCTTTCCCTGTCATGTCTTCCTCCCTGCAACCTCATGTTGCTGCCATGCACAAGATATGTTGTGGTTCCTTTTCCTTCCTTTCTTTGGTGACCTTGTACCCATGCTCCCATCAACCTGATCAAACTACAACATTAGGAGAGTGGGAGGATAGAGTGGTGGCGTCTCCAGCATCCTGGTAAGATCACCATGTTTTTCCAGCAGAGCTTCCCACGGGCAACTAGTCCATGTTGTAGCACTGACACCACTACAGGTACATTTCAAAAGGTTGAATGGAAAGATCATAGATTCATAGAATGCTTGGGGTTGGAAGGGACTTTTATAAGGCCATCTAGTCCAAGTCCCCTGCCATAAGCAGGGACAACTTCAACTAGATCAGGTCACTCAGAGCCTCGTCCAACCTGGCCTTGAATGTTTCCAGGGATGAGGCATCTCCCACCTCTCTGGGCAACCTGTGCCAGTGTTTTACCACCCTCACTGTAGGAAAATTTCTTCCTTATATCTAGTCTGGATCTCCTCTCTTTTAGTTTAAAGCCATTCCCCCTTGTCCTGTGGCTACAGGCCCTGTTAAAAAGCCCCTCCCCAGCTTTCTTGTCAGCCCCTTTTAGGTACTGGAAGGTGCTCTAAGGTCTCCCTGGAGTCTTTTCTTCTCCAGGCTGAACAACCCTAGCTCTCTCAGCCTGTCCCCATAGGAGAAGTGCTCCAGCCCTCTCATTATCTACGTGGCCTCCTCTGGACTTGCTCCAACATGTCCATGTCTTTCTTATGCTGGGGGCCCCAGAGCTGGCGCAGCGCTGCAGGGGGGGTCTCAAAAGAGCAGAGCAGAGGGCAGAATCACCTCCCTCAACCTGCTGCCCACGCTGCTGGTGATGCAGCCTGGGATTCTGAGTCCATGTGAAACCCAATGTCGGGACCTTGGCTACACTGCAAAGATGAGATGCTCGTATTTGTTCTCTTATTTCTTCTCATCCCACTTCTGTCCCCTTTCACCACAGACAGATTTTGCAGAGGCTTCAAGGCAGAAGGTGACATACATGTGCACAGCACCCTCACAGCTCTGGTTCATGCCATAGGGGCACCCACCTGTTCTGCAAAGCATGCCAGCTATGAAGGCTGTTGGGGGAGGGTGGGGGGTGGTGTACAGCCCCCACTCTGTGTGCTGCACCCTCCCAGGCTTCAGAGGAGCACATGTTCATAGGAAAGCACCTTGAGCACCATCCATGTACTATCTTGGGCAAGCAACACCAGGAACACTTTGCATTGAATGTCAGGAGCTTTTGGGGTTTAGGTAATTTATTCACATTGCTTAGTGGGTGGGGGGAAATGCTCCTTCCCAAACTATTATCTTTCACAAGCAGATCAAATAAGCATTTCTTCCCTACTGTCCAAAAATCTTTAAGCACTACAAAAATGTTTGAAGAAAAAATTATTTTTTCAAGTTGTGTAGTTACATGGGATAGTGAACTCAGTGAAAAAAAAAACAGGTTACATCTTTTTCTGAAATTAGTATTACTGTTGTTTACCATGGAGCAAGAAGTCAGGGTTGTACCAGATAGGACAGGACCAGGCCAATGCATCTGCCTAAGTAACTTATCTTAGTTTCATACTTTTCACCGCCACTCCCCTCTCCACCTCTTTTTTTTTTTTTTCCTTATGTTGAAATTTGGAAAAATCCTCATCTTTCTCAAGTTAAAGAAGCAAATTTAAAAGTAAACCCGTCACTCTGCTCCTTACCAGACTCCTATGAGATTGAAACTAAGATACCCTTTAAAAGTATAGAAATTTTTTCCCCTATTTTCTGCCAAAACATCAATGTTTAGTGTCATTTTTTCTTCTGCAGGGAAAAATATTTTTGAAGTGTACTCAGCTTTTTTAGCAGGGAAACATTTTCATGTTAAAAGCAGAGTGACCATATAACCCTGCAATCCCCTCCAGAGGTTTGAACACTCACCTGGGATATAAGTAGTGGTAGGATGGGGACAAAAACCAGGAAGCATGCTGTGTGGTAAAAGACAGCCTGTAATAAGTGTGTCTGGGTGAGCAATGCCCTAAAGTAAATGAAACAGGACCAGGCAATGCTGCTCAGTGCAGGACCTCCATCACCCCTACTGCAGGAACATCCTCAGCATGGTTTTAGCTGAGACAAATACTCTCTTCCATCATTTTCCAGGCATGGTTCAGGAGTTTGCATGGGATAAGACACTTCCCAACTGGCAGCTGGATACAGCAACCTCATTTTGGAGGTTAAAAGGCTTTAATGATACTAGTGTGAGGCCATTTATCATCAGGGCCAGGGAACTGTGCCAATTATATTGAATTACTAGTTTAGACACAGAGTAAATGGTGTGATTTTTTAAGTACATGCTGTGCCATAAACCCCTTCCAAGAACTTGAGTATGTCATCTTGTGCCTCAGTTTCTCTACCTTAAACATTTTGAGAGCACTGTCCTCTCCCAGGGTGGGATGAGGACCTAAAAGGCACCCTGAGGCACTCAAACACCTCACTGATATTATCTGCCAGACAACAGACTGGACAAAACTTCTCTGCAAACATCCACCCATACAAATGGATTAATTTCCAGTTTCCCAGGGATGCCAGTTTTTAAACAGCTCTGAGGGAGAAGAAAAGAGAAGGCGATTATAGTTAATGATGTACTCGTAAAGACACCAGGGTGGAGGGGACCCAGGGCAGGGTTGGTATTCCTGGCTGTACCGGTGTGACCTGTGGAGCTGGTTGAGCTCAGCCCCTGATCTCTGACCCCAACGCTTGCAAAAGCCCAGCTCCTCCTGCCCTGCCAACCACCCCTGCTAGCCAAAGCACCCCACCAGCATTTCAGAGCAGCTCCAGCTTTAGCTCCCTTCTCCTCCTCCTCCTCCTCCTGCAGCAGCCCTCTAACCGCTAAAATACTAAACCGATGTACCTGCAATAAATGCCTCCATTCTCAGAAATCTGTAGTGGTTGGAGTTTGGGGGGTGGGGTGATGGTTGTTTGGGGTTTTTTTTATTTGTTTGGGGTTTTTTTCCAAGCTGTGGCATCAGAAAAAGGGATAAAATGAAGAAGTGCCTTCCCAGCACGGGACAGCTGAAGCGGTGTCACTCAACATGCCGCTGTCAGCAGGGTGATTGAGGTGGACAGGAGGGATGGGAATGGCCACCGGCTGTAAAGGACATAGGCAGGTGGGAGGACGGGGCAATGGGGTGGGCTGGCCGGGGGGGGGGGGGGGGGGGGGGGGCGGGCGGGTTGGCAGTACAAAAGGGATGGTGACAGCCTGCTGGGGCAGGGACCATGCGGGATGGCAGGCGAGCATCTTAGCAGTAGAGCGAGGCAGGGAGGGGAAGGTGCATGTGAAGAGCCAACAGACAACCAGACCCCAGGGCTGCAGAAAGCTGGTCTGCCCTGAGTGGGACGAGACAGAAACACTGGTGGAAAGCCTTTAGCAACAGACCTAGCAAGGGAGTCAGGAGGATGCTAATGCAATGTGGGGGAAATGAGTCCAGACGGTAGAAAACTGAGTGAGAGGAGCATAGTGTAACATGGTTGTCACTAGAGAGAAGGACAAAACAGAGGCAGTGATACAGAGGAGAGCGGGAAAGGGGAAAACACCTGCTTCCCCGTACACACTTGCACACACATAGGGGTCAGTAGCATATGTTGCTTTGAGTGCTTTTTTAGCCTCAGCCTTTGCTAAGAGACTCTTCGACACCCACAGGCATAGGCTGCTTGCTGGACAGGATTTCTGACCACACCAGCTCCTGCTTCCTTGGGGAAACCTTAAAAAGGAGGAAAACACCCCTTGCTGAAGATGCCAGCCCAGATAAAACCCCTAGGGTGCTATGAAGCCATAAAGGACCCAGGAGAGGAGGATGAAGAGACCGACTGCTACTTTGCTGAAGGTAACGTCTGAGATTTACTCTTTTTTTAATGCAATATCTCCTGCAGCGTGAGAATTGCTGATATTTGTGGCCAAGCCTAGAAAGAACAGGCAAGAGGCAGGCAATGTCATGTATCCAGGGTTAAGTGAAGCATTTTAAGGAACCACAAGGAACTCTGGGCAGGGCAAGAGATGCTCAGGATGGAAGGAGATGCTGAGGATGGAAAAGGGAAGGGTGGTGAGATGGTACCCTCATGGTCCAAACAGGATGCTGTGGACCAGACCACACTGCCTGGATGTGGCCCATGGTCATGTCTTTGAAGCATCCATTCAAGGTGCATGTGTTCAGCCTCATAGCTATGGACAGAAAAACACCAAGAGATGTGTTTCAGTTTCAGGAACATTTTCAAAAAAAGGGTTTGCTACACAAGGGCAGAAGAGATGGTGTTTGGTGCCTTGTTGGCCAGATCTCTCAGCTCACAAGGAAACCTTCAGCAACCCAGGGGGTACAGGGACTGTTGAGGAAGGGCTGTAGGATCTTAGCCACCCAGCATAGGCTGGAGAGCCAGTGTCACCTCCTGGGAAGCTCTGCAATCTCAGATTCCTCCCTAGGAGACTCCTTTGACTGTGAAGGGTACCCAGGTGTGACTAAAACCTTCCAGGGGAAGTGATCTTCTGATTTTAATTATCATCTTGAAATAATTAGTCACCAGCAAGTTTCAGCTAGTGGCTCCCTGTCCACCAAAGCCAGCTGTTAGACTATGTCATCTCCACAATGGTTTGATATATTTATCACTCCAGAATCCTTACCAGGAATGAAGTGTTTTCTCCATTTCGTGGGTGGAAGGCAGGAGTACAGGCACTCATAAGTCCAAATTCATCCTCATTACCCTTAGACTCTCAAGGGAGGAGTTTAAGTGAAGACCACAGTCAACCCTGGCTCCTTCTGGAGTCGATGGAGAGAGACAGCCCCCTCCTGACACATTCCTGGGCCCTCTTTGTGGGTCCTTGCCCTTCATGGGCGGCTGCTCCTTGTACTTCCATCCTGGTAGCAGTATTAGTTATTTTAATTGGGAAGGCATGACTGAAGCCGTCAAAAGCCTAGCAGTGAGGTTAAACTCCTCCTGGCTGAATGCATTCCCCCAGCTTCCTACGCTTGGACCACATGTGGAGGAACTAACCAAAAAAGAAATTAAAGGAAAAGGGCCCTGCCCTCTTCCCCAAGGCTGTACCCTTCACACCTGCTCTCAGAGCATACCATCAAGACTCGTGGTCTCCAGGAGAAAGCTTTAGCACGAGGAAGGGTTCATGAGATGAGGTGATCCAAAACTCCCCAGCTGAACAGTCTTAGATGGAGAAAGAAGACAAGGGAGATGCCCCACCTTTTCAAGCCAGTGGCAAAAATTCTAGCAGCTTCTTGAAGGACAATTGTCCTGAATTGCACTATTTTCTAACTTCACTTGCACTCAAGATATGGGGAAAAAAGGAAAGCTAAGGGGCAAGGGAGGCCACACTGAACCTGTATAGGCATTGCTACAGGCGCTCCAGTTTGCTGCAGGCAAACAGCTTCAGCTCTGTGCCTCAGTTTCCCCACTCATAATGTGGGAATATGGGTGAGCAGGCTTTGCTCAAGGACAGTTATTCTGCTCTTGTGCAAAGGATCAGGCCGGCTAAATAAAATTATGATGGGGCTAAACCAGAGCCAAGATGTCAGTTTAAAAGGACCATCTATTAGACTAGATAAAGCAGAAAATACAACTTAAAGAGCCATAACATCAATTCCTTTTTATATCAAGTTAAAAGTGGTAGAAAATCAACCAAGGAGACTAGAAGGATGGACAGGCATATTGCCAGGACTGCTGGTGATTCTGACACAGCCTTTCCAAACAACCTTGGGCAACTCACTTATTCTCTCCAGCTTTGTACTCTGCTTAGTACCTCCCTTTTTCAAGACAAGAAATATCAGCACACTAGGACTGAACATTTCAGAGGTGCTCACTGAAGCCTTATTCCCACTGACTTCAGGCAGAGGGCTCATTACCATAATTTATGGAGCAAACTCAGTAATCTCTGAGACACCCTCATGAAACCCTACCACAGTTTGAAAAACCCAGGCATACAAAATACCTCTAAAACCCAAATGCCTAAATATAGTCTCTGGCTAGATACAAGCAGTGTTTTGCAGACAGATGCAAACTTGCTTTGCTGAGTGTTTAACTTCCTGGAAGCTGTGGTTGGGACAGTGTTTAGATGAGAATAATTAGCCCTGCTGCATAAATGTACCCTCAGACAACGAATTCGGCTTCCAAAGCTAACTGCTTTGCCTGTGATCACAAAGAAAATTTGCAAGAAAGACAAGAAAAGGCTCTACATGAGTTTTTGTCTCATGCAAGGTGCCTTTTGATATAGATAGAGGAACAGTGAGGTGGTAAATTCCAGCCATGCAAAGGTTTGGGATCAAATCCTTCCTGCGGAGAAAGGTAGTGTATTTGGAAGGATTAGGATTAGGGAGAGAAACCACAACACCTTTTAGCTCTCAGGTTGGGGGTGGGGGAATGGGGGTGTCTCCCTTTTGAGACAATGAGATTACTTTTATTTACCCATTCCCTGCTTTGCACTGCTGTCACATCACTGCACCTCACTATGCATGTGCGTGTAAGCAGGCAAACGAAAGGCTAAACAGCCTCCCTCCTTCCAGCAGCAACTGCTCCTAGGAAAGCATTTGTCTTCAAATACAGGGTGGAAAAATAAACTTGACAAAGAGCCCAGATGAGTGAGTGCCTGAATGCCAGGCATATTAGAGACCCTGTTTTGGGACTATCACCTCCCATCTCGTCCTCAGTGGCAAACCGTCCCAATCACAGGGACCCTTGGAGGACAGCTGCCCCATTCTTTCCTCCTCCTCTTCCTCACACCAGGCAGGGACAGATGTGGCTCTGGATATGCCTCAGACGATTGGGTTACCCTCAGTGGCTCAAAAAGGCATGATCTGTTGGCTCTTAGTTCACATACTTGCTGTTCACAATGAATATAATATTCTTCGATAGTCAAAAAGAAAGATACTGGCTCAAAATGGACACATTTATACCCTACTGGCTTCCATCATTGCAGGCTTTTATTGCTATTCTTGTCAATCTCTTACACTCAAGTATGTGTCCCAGTCAGCTCCTTAACTTCTAGTAACTTAGTTATAATTTCCAAATCCATGTTTCTTCATTCTACCTGTTTTGAGGTTTTTAAATCTTCAGAGAGCGTGGTCTGGAAAGCCAACCTAGTGAGCCTGTACTGCAATAGTCCTAGTTCACTCAAGTCATTGAATTTTACACAAATCTTGCTCAAGTTAGGTTTTAGCATCATCAGCAAGTGCCCATTTATACTTACATAAGATTTTAAAATCCCAGTCAACAAATTATACCAGAATAATATACATAAATTGGGAATATTTGCCTACCTACATGCTTGGGATCAAGGATCTTCAGTTTCATCCCTAATCATGCTGCACCCAATATCTGTTCCCAGAACTTGTATGATACTTTGATACAGGCATATAAGAAATTTAAGAACATGCTGCCAGTAAGCAACTGTAAGTATCCTGTACTATTTGTTGAAGGACAATATGTTTTCCGTATATATTAAATGAGTCTAGAAAATGTATCTATGCAAAACTTCTTTGCTCTAGAATTCTTAGGCTTATTTCAGAAAAAAACCAAACGGGAAAACCTTCAGAAATTAGTACTCTTGGGTAAGGGCTCTTAGTCTTTCCTATAAAGACACAGGAGTTTAGATGGCTTAGCCAAAACCAGGAACCAAAATGAAAGGTTTGCTGAAGAGGGCTGCTGCTTATGTCTGAACAAGAATTTTCCTCCCTTATCTTTAATCCTTTTTGTTTGTTTGTTTCAGTTCCCCCACCTTTAGGCAGAATTTTTATTAGACCCATGAAATTTACTAATGCTGTTATTTCCTTCCCTATTTTCTAGACAGCAAATTTCCATTTTTCCTCTCTCCTGCCCTCAGTCTCCTCTAGGTTAAGCTTCTGGCCTCCCACTGCCAGTTGATGATGGTATGTGTCCTTGTCAAAGCTGCCAACAGCCCAGCCCCTAGTGAGGCTGGATGTACAACTTCCCTGTGTCCCACACCAAGTGAGGTGGATCTCACCTCCTCGAGCTCCTCTGCCATGCTCGGTAGCCATGTATAGGAAGGTACAGTAAAGTACTTGATAGCAAATGGGGTGGGGATTCTGGAGACCTGATGCTGGTCCCATCTGTCCACTTCCCTCTGCTAAGCCTCAGTTTCCCTGCCTGACACCTACAGGTTTGCAATCCAAAACTTTTGTGCAACTGGAATGAGAAGCAAGAAATCTGGGGTCAAAGACTTGGGGGCAGGGAAGTGGATGTCATTTAGCAAACCTTAACTGAAATTCGTTGGCAAGCAAATTAACTGAAATTTCTCCTCAATGGAGAAAATCTCTTACAATGCTGTTGCAGTAGCCCCTAGTCCTGTCCTGTTCATGGCAGCAGATGTAGCACAGAGATGAAGCAGGGTTGGTTCTTTCTACTCGATTAGGTGTTTATAATCATGACTAATATAAAACATGCAGATCCATATGAGGGCTAACCGGGCTAAGAGGAAACGTATTTTCATTCATTATTGTTGATAACTCATGTAAACAGATCTCTGCACCCGAGAGAGTGAGAACCCACCGAGTCATAGCTCTACTGAAATCTCTGGGAGTTTTACCCTCATGCCAGCAAGACTCAAGCTCCCTACCTCTTCTGAGTCAAAAACCTTCATGTAACTGGGAAGCAAATATTACATTGAGTTCTTAATCTCGAATCATAATAAATGGTCCTATAATATTGGTCTCTCTTCCACTAAAAAAAAAAAAATAAAGAGCAGGAATATTTTGCTGGAGGTCTTTTTCAACACCTGTGTTGCACTTGGTGTGAAAATATACAGCACAAATGCAGACACCACTCCTGATCCTGTGGACTTTTAAACAATATCATGTACTGGGTCACTGCATTGACTCATCTTCCTCTAAAATTCATACTCATTTGTTTTTTCAGTTGCTGTCATTAATGAAGTAATGACTGAATCTGAAATTCCCCACCATGAATTGTTCTAGAAATCACAAAGGGAAGTCTTTACCGTTTTACCTTTACTTTTAAAACAAACAAGCAACTCGCTACAAAAGCCATGCACCTTTTCACTGCAGTCAATAAGTCTTTTTTATAACAGCAAAATTCCTTAAAGCAGCATGTATAATATCAAAATCACAAAATTTCTAAGTGAAAATAAATTTGAGTCATTCTTAGACTCAACAGCCTCTAAATCCATGGAAAAGAAAAGATAGTAATGTTGTATGAGCTATGAGTTTATATTTGTAATTACCACAATTTTTGCCAGTTCTGCTTGCAGAAATCTGCTGGATTGCTGCTACTTAAAGGGAAGCAGCTATTACCTGTCCCAGGACTCTCTCTGGCAAACGTAGTGATGACCGAGGCTTGAAATACTGCTTGAACAAAGTGCCAGTAAAATAATTTCTTTTACAAATATCTGTAGCTATTTGGATTGTTTCTCCACTGGTGGCAGATACAGAAGAAGGGTCCAAGCTGGGGCTTAGGAGAGAAGTGCGAGTCTCTCTTCTGCTGTGACCTTCCCATGCACCACGGGGCCAGCCATGTATGTCTTGACATCACTTTTTCTGCTGACACAGAGTACATGAATCCCTTTCCGTGCCTTGTTCTAGCCACAAACTATTTAGTCCTTCAAATCTGACTGTAAGTAAAAACATAGGTGACTGACTTGTTCAGCCCCAGCTGAGCGTTACAATGAGCCATGCCACGGGATGGACTTCCATCCTAAACCCTTTTGGGGACATACATCACTGAATGACACACATTTACTGAGCAACTAACAGGGAGAGAAAGTAGGAGCAGGAAAACCAAGGTGCTTGCATGTAAGAGGTGGAAAATCAGTAATGTCAGATCTTGGAGGAAGCTGCAAAAGAGGTATTTTCTGAAGTAGCACCATGCAGGGGAACGCCTCTGCCACAGGGAAGGATGGAGAACCCTGTAGGCATGGAAAGCCACTCTGACCCAATTTCTTGAACACACAATAAAATGCCTGGAGGGTGACAACAAAGCTGGGGAGAGGCCTCCACGCTCCAGGAAGGTCTGCAGCCCCTGAGCAGTGCGTACACGCTCTGTGGCCATCCCGAGTCTGTGCCTGGCCAGCAACCTCTTGCTAGGGTCTGCCTTCAAAGAGGCTTTGTGTTTCCTTCAAAGCTTGGGGCTATTCCCAGCTTGATTTTAGTTCTTTTCATCAACTGGGATCATTCCTTAGTCTTTTGGCTCTTTTGGAAGAGAAGACATGGGAACAAAACTTACTTTCTTTTCCTGCACTCTATACTCATGTGGACTAGTTGCATATCACTAGCCTGGTTGCTTCCCTCTCCTCCCCCATCCTCAGAGATGCTTCAGCTTAGAAATAAACCATCTTTGTGAATCTGGTACGTGAGCAAATTGATTTCAACAAGCTGTTTCCCAAACATGGCCAGAACTCCCTTTGAGCCGGTCCGGCATCCCTGAGCATGCCTGCCCGACTGAGGACGAGAGGGCACAAAAGCTCCAAACTGAGTGCTTAGCATAGGAGCGGGCACAAGGGTGCCCTGTGTTTCACTTCTGTAGGTCATTTCTGTCATCAAATGCAGAAATGGGTCCATATTTCTTGATCTCTGTGTCATGACAGACTCCTCTCAAAGGTGCACCAGGACATGACTCATGTTGGAATACAGGAAATTCCAATTAGATATCAACAAACCAGATTTTTGCCATGAGGGAAGTCAAACTCTGGGGCAGAGACCCACAGTGGCTAAGACATCTCTATTCTTGGGGAGATGCAAACTCAGCTAGACATGGTGCTGAGCAATCTGACCTAAGCTGGCCCTGCTTTGAGCCAGGAGATGCCCAAGAGGCCTCCAAATGTCCCTTCTGACCTAAATGACTCTGTGATGCTACAGCTTAAAAGCTTGTCTCTGAAAAACCTGGCCAGGCTCCAGTTAGCTGCTGTCTGGTTTTGAATGCTTTGCCTACTTGGCCAGGCAGTTCTCCAGGGCAGGGACTATCTCCCTGTGCACGTATTAACAGCTCCTCTTCTCAGCCAGGCCCTCATACCAGTAATAAAGTGAAAGAAAAGGACGTGATCTACCACCTTTTACTCATGTGACTTGTTTTTTTACAGCAAACTCCAGTTTTTCAGGATTTCAGGGCTATTGAAACAAGTCCAAGACATGATCCAACGTGCACTTCCATGCACGCACATGAGATTCCAGCCTTCAGCACTGTGCACTGGCGTACACAGGAGTGCTTGCAAACAACAGACACTGGAAAATATGAACCACCTGAAAATATACCTCCAAAACATCCCAAACTGCCCAAGGGCACCCATGAAATTACAGGGGTTTGTGCTGCCACTGCTTTTCCAAGGAGGAAGCAGACCATCAGCTCTAAAACACTGAAACACTCCGAGAAGCAGCACTAACTCTTCAGGAGCAGAGGATGGACAGATGTCCTGCTGCCCAGAGGTCACAACCCAGACTTCTCTTATGAGATGACATGCTTCTTTATATCCCCATATGGATTAGGCTGCTATGGAATGTAAGGAAGTGTGTGGTTTCAGGGAGACATCACCAGTGTCCTCTGCTTCCAGCTACCGCAAGGAGTCAAATGCTTTTCTGTAACTGCATTCTATTTAAATTTTACTTTGTCAAATATAGTCAGGCAGCTTATATTCACTCTACAGTGCCCTCAGTGCCTGTGGAAAGCCCATACAGATCTGCAAATCAAAAAAGGTTGCAAAGTCCTGAATCCATGCAAATTTGGTAACAAAGATGTACTCTGTACATCTTTCTCCAGAAAAATCACCCGTCTGACTGTAGGCTCCACCTAAAAAAACCCAGTATTTACACTGTCCTGAAAGTGGTTTTCAAGAGCATTCAGAAAATCACTACAACCCAGATAGCCTCAATAACTGTCATCCATTTTCAGCTGGTGGAAAATGCTTCGGATTTAGTGACGTGGAGTGAATCAAACAGCACTGAGTAGGAATGACTTGCAAGGAACGAGACTGAATATGATCTAGATCTCACATCGGTTATGTGATCTCCCCTTTACTCCCAGTAATTCATTACAAGATTTTCTTTAATGGGATTAAAATGAATGCTACAGAAGCAGGAATTGCTGTAGCAGAGTGGTTGAGATCAATGCAATACACTCTCTCAGTACAGTAATAGAACAGGCGGCAGAAAGTTGCCTCCTATTTAATGTGACAGTGTGCAGCAAAGCAGGCACACAGCCTTTTGAAGAATGATGGGCTTTTTTTCCCTAAATCTATATTATCATAGCTCAGGATAGTCTTGCCATGCACACAAATGTCCCTTCCTCTTCTAAGGGCTGCTTAATCCTTTGGTCTAATAACACCATGTACCAATAAATTCCATATATTTAAGTGCAAACTGCAAGACAGTGGGCCAGTTGCCTTTCACCCCTCTAGGACAACCTAGAGATACCTTGAATATCTCGAGGATATCCTGAATATCCTGTTCCACAGAGTTGAAAAGTTCAAACCATTTCTCATACATTAATTTCTTCCACTGTAGGCCAAATACTCAAAATTTTAGGCAGTCTTCAATCAATCTCTGTTTTAAGAAAGCATTTAGGAAATCTTCTGAAGCTCTGCAGTGATGGGAATTTCTGTTAGCATCATGGTCTCAGTTTTGAAAAGGTTTTCAGACCCTCATTTCCCATTTTCACCCCAAAATTCCCTCTACAAAGCTGATCTAGTTAGAAGCTTAAGGACACATCTATGCTGCAGTATTTAATGTTCACAACTGAATTTTAACCTGGCTGTGAGAGGTAATCCTAGCAGGTAGGTCTCATAACTCAGCAAATTCGTACCCATGTAATTGTCCAACCTCCAGGCCAGTTATGTAGTTCAGGCTGGCAGCACTCTGCTGCAGGCAGTGTTGGAGCTACCTAGCTTTTACCACTGTAGCTTATATTCCTTGGCCTCATACTCCAAAGAGACTTTGGCATCTAGAAGTCCAAGTTTCATTGTCTGCGTCACTGTTAGCTGACTAAATAGTGCCAGGACCTGTACTTTTGCCCTAAAAACAATGGGCAAAAAAGACTATTCATCTCCCTCACCTTCTTAAATAGATGGTCATCTTCAGACTCCCTACTAGGAATGGTCCTTGACCTGTCCTGATTCCCAAGCTCAGCTTGGGAACCATTAGGGTCAGTGCTAGTTAACACAGGTCAAAACTGTGCCAGCAACTGTGCTAAACACAGCAGAAACCACTGAGTTCCTGTGCTTGTACCTCAGCACTATCTAATATACCAATATAGACCTTGAAACCAATGACATTTATGTTCCTCAGTCACCAAGATGCTTTGCAAAATTTCGATCTGAATCAAAACCAAGGCTTCTGCATCTGACCCAAGTCCTGTGGTCTCCTACATGTAATTCAGGAAGGTGCTTGTCAAACATCATTTCATCCTGTCTTTCTTCTACAGACCTAACTCTTAAGTTATGAAGACTAATTCAGAAGAGAAACAGAGTAGAGGAAAATTATTTTTTTCTCTTTGATCTTAAGAACTATGCAAGATAAAAAGACACCCAGTGGAAAGAGCAGACAGAGGTGTGAATCCTGACCTCTGTTCTCTCCCTGGCTTTGCTGATCAACCCATTGTCCATGTCTCCAACACAACATTTCCTTTTTGCATCTGGTGGTCTCTTCATGTCTAACACATTGAAGACATGTTGTAGTCTGTGGAGATTCAAACTTTATTTAGGTGCCTATAAAGATGCTCCTAGTAGCTTTGGATATACCCTAAGAGTAGTCCACTGGCTTCTAGCCTTTCTTCAGGTATGTCCTATGCCATATCTGCATGTGACATGTCAAAGTCTCAGATACCCTATGGCTCCCCAGATGGTGGCAGATGCTCATGTGTTGGCAAATGAAGGCAACCCTTCTGGCTGGTCAGCTGAACCTGTCCCTAGTCTTGACTGACTATATAAATTTGAGTTTTAAATCTGGAGTGGAATCCCATCCCTTATTTACTTTCTGCAGCTGTCTCCAGCCTGCATACGCCTGTTCCACTGGAGCCTGGAATCAGCATTAACTCTTGCCGCACAGCATGGGCCAGGATTAATTTACAGGCACACACTTGCAAGGACACATGAGAAGAAATAATGCAGACTAGTCATGCAGACATGGGGCTAAGGTTTAGGGAAACTTATAGCCTGGCTTGGGGTCAAGGCCACTGTTTCAACCCTCTGTTCCTCCCTCCATCCCCTGGTTGGGTTATCTGCACCCAGACCCTGACTGAAAGTAAAATTACCAAACAGCTTAAGGATAGATCTAATTCTTCCTCACTTCTATTACATTTGCAACAGTCTGGCACTGATGGGAGAGCACATGAAATGAATGTTCTAGCTGAAGGTCTGCCTGAGCTGTTCTTTTGGCACCAGGGTAGATGTGTCCATAGGGAACACAGAGTTTATGTTGCTGATGCTTTCCTTGCTAATGAATAGACCTGATGAAGCAAAGAGCTCCCATGAAGCAAGCAAGCAAAGGAGTCCCGAGGTTACTTGAATTAGTATTGCTCCCTACACTGAGCACTGAGAGGGCAAAGGGAGAAAAAAATAAAGAGAAAAAAAACCTCCTACTAATTAAAAATGCTTTTCAGCAAAAAATGTTATCAAGTCCCTGAAAAACTATATGCACATGGAAAGGGGCCTATGCACAGGGTTGGAAAAATGCTGCTTTTGTCCTGTTTGGAAGCTGCCCCGTGCCCCGCTGCTCACGCTCCAGCAGCTGTCTCCTTGCCGAGGCACCCAGGTACAGCTGGAGGGCTTGGGGCGGCTCTCTGAAAAGTGATGCCTGACTGACAACTGGCAGGTGACCTCCCTTCAATTGACAAAGGAAGGGTCTTTCCTCTCTTCCTGCCTCCTGCTTTTCCCTTTTTTTATTATCTAAAAATTACAAACAAAAAATAATTTAAAAAAAATAAATTAAAAAAAGGAAAGAGGGAAAATAAGGAGAGAGAAAGTGGCAGGAAGGAAATTGCTTGTATGAAGAGAAATCTTCAGACACGTGCTGCTGTGGCTCAAGACGGGTAAATGCCAATCCTCCAAGCTTCAGATGACTTTCCTCATTACCCATGTCCAGGCTCATGAGCTGGGACCAGATTCCAAAACAAGCCCGGACTCTGTGAAACATCTAGACAGGGACCCAGGATTTGGCTCCTGAGGCTTATCTCCATCCTTAAATGCTATTACCTTATGTATTAGTGGGAAATTCACCCTAGTCCAACCACCCACCCAGGAATGGAGGCATCACATGGACCCTGTGTATAGACCAGTTCTCAGCCAAAATGGATGTACAAGAAGACACCTAAGATGGAAACTGGTGAGGTCTCCTAAGCCGGTGTCCTAAGTGCTGCAGCACCCTTCTTTCCATTTAAGCAAGGGTGGGCACCAGTGTCCCTGTTTAATCTATCCAGTTCCCCTTGCAGGTAAGGTGCAGCGAAGCCAAGCGAGTCGCATGGTCAGGAGCTATGCTCTGCTCTGGCTGGTCAAACGGAACCAAGCCCATCTTCCTCGGAGGTTTGGTCCCCTTCAACCAGCTATAGCAGTGTTGAAAACATCAAGCCGGGAAGGTGTGCCTCCCTCTGCCTCAGCTCGGCCCCACCAGCCCTTCCTCCTGGATGGATCTGCTATCTCTCTGAACACCTCCAGAGGTGCATCTGGGGATGAGCCACCTGAAAAGGTTTGGGATAGGTTTTTGGTTTTAATAAGTGTTACTGCAAGGGTGCTTGCCCCTGCAAGGGTACACACACATGCCTGCTCCAGCATTACCATGGGCCCAAAATATCACATCCAAGGCTTGCTGGCTCTGCAACATTCAGCAGGTTTCTAAGTCAATGTGGATCTACAAGACCCTAAGATACAACCTGCTTTGTTCCCCTTCCCTACTGAGCACGCATCCACCACACCCCCTTTTGCTGAGCACTGCCGGTCCGAAGAATTTGTATTTAAAATCTAAAAATAATTAAAACATAAAGTTCAAGAGTAACATATTCTTGAAAGCACACTGTGTCCTTGTGTCTTTTCTTATTTATTTAATGCAAAAAGGAGCTATACATAACCATAATCTACAAGGTACATATTTGTGACCCACAGGAAACAGCACACTAGTTATCCCATAGCCATTTAGCCCACCACAGACACATCACCTTACCCATCTTCATGCAAGGTATCTTCCAAACCTTCTCACCCACACCACACTGCAACAAATGAAGAAAAGCAGCCAAATAACTTGAAAAAGGCTTTGCTGACAGGGCCTGACCTGTTCTCTGTGCCAGGCAATGAATTTGGACATCTAACTTTAGGGATTCATCAGAAAGTTGATCCCTGTCTTCATCCCAGCAAAAAAGAAAAAGAAAAAGAAAAAAAAAAAAAGCAGAAAAAAAAGGGGAAAAAAAGGGGGGAAAAAAGCAAAGCTATCAATAAATAAATGAACAAATGCATATTAACAAAAGCTCATTATGTTCATCATCCATTATGCCCTTATTTTTTGCTGGATGAATGGGGAGGAGGGAGCACGGATGCAGCCTGTACAGAGTAAGGATTGGCATCAGTCTCTCCCAAGCAGCTTCAGTCTCTGCTACAGGACAACAATGCTCCATGGAGTGCCACATCTTCTCAGTCCCTGCATTTTTCCCACGGTGATATATCAGAGCACAGCTCCATTTCTGCCAGGTCTCCATGGCCAGTGTCCTTTGGAAGACCCAGACACACAAGGTTTACAGTGCACAGGGGGACAGTCTGGCCAGGATCATGTGTGTGTGACAGATAGAGCAAAGACACCAGCTTTTAAGTCCCCATCACATGTCATGGGGGTTTTCTGAGAGGCAAGGAGGAGTTGTATGGGTTTGATGGCACTACTGAATCTTAAAGGTTTAGTAAATTCAGGTAAAAAACCCCAAATCATTCCAAGATACCCAGGTTTCATTCATATGCCAGATACACAATTGATGATAAGCAAGGACTCTGTCATCACTGGCAACTCACGGATCTTCACCACCACACAGGCAAAGATACCACATTTCACAGTTCTAAATCCCTGGAGGTTTCTTAGCACTTGAGGCAAACCCGATTTGAAACGGTTCCTGGAGATGAGTCGAAAGGGGAGGTTTTTAACATCTCATGTCTCACTGCACCTGCACTCTACACAGCTTGGGTTTGCTCAGCCTCAGCACTGCCCTGCAGGAACACCACATCTATAGAAGGTACACCTGCAGGGCACAGCGTCGGGTTATGCAGTAGATACCCAGAGCCTCCTAACACAGCAGGCAACGCAAGCATTAGGATGTGCAATCCTCAGCTTCTCAGTTGAGAAAAAACCATGTTTTTCATGGTAGGAAATGTTGTCTGAAAATATGGTCCCATCCAAAATAAACTCAACCCAAACAGAAGATCCAACACTTCCAGCACGGTATGTAGAAGGTGTATTTCTGCTAAAGCAATAACTTGTGCCAGGGCCCATTCTCTGTCCCTGAGACCTGATGGACTCATCTGGTCATGTCCACACTCAGCCACCACCACAGCATTACTGAGTTCAAACTACTTCCCAAGAGGTGGCCAGGTAATAAACCATCTCCCAGACAGCTGATGGAGAGGAGGTGGTGGGTCTCTCCCAGCCTCTAGCTTGGCAGTGGTGGTGGGCAGTCAGCAGGGATGGTTAGCTCTTCTCTGCTTTGATGGTTCCAGCAGACATTAGTCATGGAGCAAGCCCTTCATGGGAGACCCAGGATATCCCTTAGGCACCAATAAGGAGTGAGTCCTACAGCACCGGCAGTGACTGCAAAGCAAGGACATGGTCAGGGACATGGCAGCTCACATTCATCCAGCACTCATTGCACCCTAAAACCCTCTAGCCATGTCAGGAGCTGGCTTTTGGGGTTATCCAGGAGCATGTCTTTACCCAGGAGCATGTCCTTACCTGTAAACTGTTTCCTGGTGTTCAGCACTCGAGGACCAGCACCAGTCTGTGGAGGCTGAAGACCCATCGCTGAAGCAGAGCTGTCTTGGATGGGGAAGGAGATATAACAGGCTGGGTCCAAGTGCTCAGCAGCAACTTAAGATTCAACAGGGGAAACACCAGCAGGGGACAAAATCCTCAAGGGAAGAAAAAAAGGTCCCCATGGCCACACTGTCCCCTCCTGCCCCAGGTTTGCTGGGCCAGCAAGGGCTCTACAAACATTTGACTGGGGAAATCCAGACAATGTGTGGGAGCTTGGTCAATCCATCTTGATCCAGAGGCCCTCTGTGGCAGAGTGGGTACCTCTGCAGGACCGCAGCCGTGGATGACTGATGCTGGAGCAGCGTCCCCTGAAGGACTCACCAAAGGGACTGGGAGGTCTGAGCACAGTGTGTGGTGACAAGGGGACTGGAGACAAGGAAGGGGGAGGAGAGGTGTTGGCCTGGATCTGAGCTTTGTGGGAAGGGAAGGAAGGTTTTTCCCTGAGTGTCTGTTTTATGGTTTTCCTTCTTTGTTTTTCAGTATCCAAGTCAGTTTCCAATTATTTAATTATCCAATTAAAAGTTTCTTAGAGAGGGTTTACTCGTTGCTAATAAATTAACTGAATTTCCCTTAGCTAAAAGTCTTGTGTGTGCCTTTGGGTGACCTTTGGGTTTGAACAAATCCCTTCCCTAATGCCGTTGCCAGCCCAGCACTACCCCAGGGTGTAGCACGGCATGTCCCGGCACATCCCCACACTTCACCTGCCTATGCTTGGCCTTCCGCACACCAGCATGAGTTGGGTTAGAGTTAACCCTTGGAGCAGCAGTTTTGGCCAGCCCATGGGCTTGCCCTTCCTTGCAGACACAGCCTTATCCTTGCACAGAGGCACTGAGAGGTCAGTGCTATGGCAAGCTCAGTCTTTTATTGTTGTGGGGTGGAACGTGTTGCACTGAGCCCTTGATGGTCACCCACTCACATCCTTGCAGGAGCTGTTCCGCTGCTGGCTGCTGGAAACCTCCTGGTGTTTGGGATGAGTCATGCTCAGGTTGAGCACATCTCTGCTCAGCCTCTTCCTCCCAAAATGTGCTGGTCAGCTCTGAAGTTGCTGCAGAAGGGCTTTCCGCTTTCCTTCACCATTGAAAACATGACCTCCTCTCATCTGACCTCCTTTCCTGGAGCTGAGCAGTTCCTGCAAGGCTACAGATGACACAGACATCAGAGATGGGTTCTCTGCTGCTCGGTGACTCTGTTTACCTGTGTGGATGGAGCGGGGAGCGTAACCTTGTACTTTCACAGCTCCTTCCCCATGGCGCTTCTTCTGGGATCTCTGTACTGAACTCCTTTCCCAAGCAAGGAGAGTATTTTCCCTCCCGTACACCTTCACTCAGGTGTTCCAGGCATGTGAAGAGCAGCAATAATCCATTTTTACAGAATATCCTCTGAACCTTATTTCATGTTGATTTTGCTGAGAAGCAGAAGCCAAAACCTTTGTCTACAGCAGTAACATACAGCAGAAAGCAAGGCTGGAAAAGTCATCCCAAGCAAGGTCTTGTTTGTCTCTGGACTGAGTACAACACATGCTTAAATCCAGTCCTGGTTTACAAAGAGATTTGTGCTCAAGTCCCATTTAAACAGATGCCTGAAATAAGATAACTGCTTGCAGGCTTTCCAAGCAACTAAAAATTGAGAGAGTTACAATTGGTGACTCCTGTCATACACAGTTCACCCAAAATAGTGTTTCCAGACATCTCGCATCCTTCCTTTGAAGCACACAGCATCACCAAAGTACAGTATTGCCAGCCACTGCTGCCCTTCCCCTCAAATATTGTACTTTTCTTCTTTTCTTTTTTTTTTTTTTTTTTTTTGGTGTGGATGCCTTTTTGTTTTCCAGTTTACCCTTTCAGAGTTGTTAAGATTTTGTTTGTTTCTTTGTTTTCTCTTTCATCATTTCATTGATTGTACTATAAATATAATGGGATTCTCCCAGCACCTCAAAAATCATGGATTTTGAACATAAAAAAATTAAGAAGTAGTTTTGAGGGGGTTTTAAGATTTAATTGAACGCAAAAAAATGGATTATTACTTTTTTTTTCTGAAGGGGAAAAAGCAGCCATATTAAAAACAAAACCCAAGAAAAATCAAACAAACAAAAACTTAAACTCCAAAACCAAACCAAACCAAAAAAAAAACCCAAAACAAAAACCAGGAGAAGCAGCACATAAGTGGAAATAGTCCCATAACTTAAAAAGGAAAAGAGATTCCAGCCAACTGTCCTGTCAAGTACCTTAAAAAAATTATGTAAAAAAAAATGAGTGGGGAACAAGTATATATGTCTACTTGCTCAACAATGTGAGGAAAAATAAAATGTGTAAAACAAGACAGAAATTAATATTTAGCTTCTTGATGTGATGTTCCATCTTGGTAAGCATCCTTTGCATTAGAGTGACTGGCCACAGGATATTCTTCCCATAGTTGTGTTCCTCCTGCATTTCAGCAGTTAATAAACTCAGAGCTTCCACCAACAGATTTCTTACCACTACCATAAATGAAAAATAATACCAACAACTATTAAAAGGAAAGGTCTTTCTGAATACTCAAATACTCACAATTTTGTTTCATTATGATCTGGACAAAAATACCTTGCTTCACTAAGGATCAAAAATCCAGTTTCTTTCCATGATAAATTCTTTTAATTCTTATAATAAAATCTTATAAAAAGAAAGAAAAATGTCACGTTTTGTGTTTTTTTGCTTTCCAGTGAACCTGGGAGTCGTTTTGGTCCCCCAGGACATGTTTTGGAAAGCAAGAAATGGCATTGGATGTTGAACTGTATGTGGTTCAGCTTTCTCCACTATGCAGTAAGCACAGCAGGACCGTATCTCACTCCTTTCTCTGCCAAGCTTTATAAGACGAGGCCATCCTTCGTACTTAGTCCTGGCACAGCAGGAATGAAGAGGGTTGTAGTCAGCAGCATTTTCACACATATGTCATCCACATGGTTTGACTGTCACCACATCTCATTTTGCTTCGGTGCTGCTAATGTGATTTTTTCCACTGACTTACGCAGAAAGACATGCTCTTCCATTACATTTTATTAGCCAAACAATTATGAGATACAAGGAGCATCGATGAGTAAATTCAGGAAGGAAATCATTCTTAGAAATCACCAAGTTCCATTGCCTTCCGAAAGTATAAATTTGACCCAATTTTTGTTTACTGCAGGCACCTTAAAGTCTAAACCACTTTAGAAACAGCCTTCAGCAATCTGCTGCTTTCTTTAAGCAAACTCCCTATTCACAACAGATGAAAACATGGTGCAAATCCACCTAGAGAATACTCTGCATAATATTTATGAAAGTAAAATAAAATACAATTTTACTGGTCATTAATTGTCACAACTGTCAGTTTTCAGGAAGCATTGCATTCACCCCAAATGGCTGTTTTCCAGAGGAAAGAAATATAGATGTCTATATATTCACACTGAATAACCCAAAATGGAACACCTCCATAAGCTAAATGTGATCCAACTCATTACCTCAGTTCTCCAAAACCAGACACTTATCACCCAAAAGCTTTTGAGCATCATTGTCAAGGAGGACCGCTGTTGGTGTTTGCTTTCCAAGGGGAAGAGCATTACCATTCTCTCCTTTCTCCTCATAACTCTTCCATGAGGAGAAGGACCAAGACCCACCTTTTGACCAACTACCATTTACCCGCTCTTCCACCAGTCATGCCCAGGTTTTGCCAGGGCATGAGACCGTTCAATGCAGTTGAATGTTCCCCTGAGGGAACAAAGGTCACCTGCGCACATGCAAAAAGCCTCTGCCCATCCCTCCTTTGCTAAAAAAAATAATGAAAGAATACAAGACAGATAAGCGATCACCCCACCATCTGATTAGCATTTTGCTTTGGCCAGATGCAACTTTATATGGTAAAATGCTGCTTGAATCCTTTGCAAACTAAATTCGGGCTGGGATGATGAGACATTTGGTTACTTTGCCTGCTTGTCTCCTTCCGCTTGTCTCATAGAAGTTGCTTATCAGACATCAGCTCTTGTGCACCACAGAAGCCTTGTGATATCTACCATCTCCTGCACTGCTGCTCTCAGCGCTAAATCCCATCTCCTGAGCCAGCCCAGAGGAACCACCTGAGGGGAGGCAGCTGAGGTGAAGGCCGTGGGCATGTGCCTCTGCAGGGATGTGCTGAAGGTTTTTTACAGGCTTTGCAAACTGGTAGGAAGCAGCAAGAGGATTTCTCTCCTTGGTTAGAAGTGTTGGACACGTTTCATTGTAATTATTTCAATCTTCACAGTAACAAAAATAATAGGAAAGATGAAAAAAAAAAGGAGACAAAATTCAGATACTGTTTTGGAAGAGCTTTTAGCAAATCCTTAACCAGTTACTTTGGGGAAATCAGAGTTTTCTTACAGTTCTGCATGCAAATCCTGTATATTTATACAACCTTCCCACTGCTCAGCACAGCATGGCTTATACAGGTAATGTGAAGAGCAGTCAGAAAATCAACCTCTAACAATCTGTAACTTTGATTTTCTCTCCTCCGAAAGCTTGTTGCTCCTACCCCATTCAGCTTGTTCCCTCTAGTGCAACAGCTTCCTCTATTCCTGAGTGTCTGTACCGTATTTCCAGAGGAAATAAATATGGATGTCTATATATTCTATATATTGTTCGTTGTATCTACAAAGGCTTGATTTCAAGTATTGGTACTTTTAAAAGGGTACAGATCTTCTGAAGTGGAGGTTGGATGCAAAGATGAAGGTGTCTGGACTGTTGTAGAGGAATGAAGCTGGGTTAATTAGCATTGATGATATACAGCTGTGGGCTGGCTTCAGGGGTGGTGGGCTGGCCGATGTAGATAAGGTGCAGGTGTGGCTGGTTAAGTTAAGTGGTTGAGACCCAATGAAGAGAGAGCAGCCGAGAAAGAAACAGAGGGAGGAAGAAGTGAGAGAAGGGAAAACACATGCCCTGGATGAGGTGATGAAAAGGCAGCAGAGGGACTGGCGTGAAGAGTATGCTGGTATGAGATGGTGAAAGACCTTGTTGCAGCTTGATAGGTTGGAGAGTGCTGTGACAGACTGTTACCGTGATAATTGTGTGGTTGCAATTACATAAATAAACTCTATAGTCCACAGATTATAATTTCATAATTTTTTTTTACTTGTGAGGTAGTTAAAACAGATATTTTAATTCTGTGCTAAGGAGTTGTGTCCAAATACATACACAACCAGCCTGCACAACCAAACCTGTTATTGCAGCTTACAAATGAAAAGTAAAAATAATACAAAGGTTCTTTTTATGATGTTTATGAAACTGAGAAGCATGTTTAGATTCTAGTTTGGTGTTAGTTATTCAGACTTTTTATATATTGGTGTCTTTAGTTCAGTTTGTAGTCTTTATTACTTATTTCTCTCTATAGACTAAATCCAAAATTCTCACATGGTTGATTGCAGATTTATTTTATTAAATATTGAATCCACTTTCTCTCAAGCTCTTAAGTACTTTTAACAAGGAGAATTCAAGCTTTAAAAGGACAGCTGTTCAAAACTGCAAACAATACAAGTAATTCTCTTAAAAATCGATTTCAGACCAGAATATTTCTATTGGTTTTGAGATGGAGAACAGATTCCTGTATGGATGTCTAGGATCTGCGCACACAAGGGGAAAAAGTGGTTGGAAACACTGGAACAAAAATGCAAAGAAACACCTTCATGTTTTGCATGCTGCTATCCCTAGCCTGGAATCACAAGGGAGCAGTTACTACCCCATGAGTTCATGGTGTCCCATGAGAGGTCTTCATGCACCGTCCTGCCCAGAAAATTCCACCATTGCCTATAACCCAACACCACTTCTCAAAGCTTCTGTGGGGTGGAGAAAACAGACATTCCTTAATTCCCAGAGGAGCATCAGGGAAGCAAAGACCAAAATATGACATTGTAATCCCTCTGTGATCCATGTGAGACCTTCGTCCGTATGCTTCTTCATAACCTCTTCTACCAATTAGATTGACCCATTAGCAATGAGGAGGGTGTGTATAAGCAGCATTCGTGAGAACTGTAGCCACACAGCTTCTGGGCTGGGAGGCTTATGAGCTGCAACTACAAATAAGACTTCACTCTGGCAGAGCTACTTGAATTCTTTTTTTCTGAAGAAGTTATCTGATGAAGCAACTAAGTTATCTGACTCTGGTCTCAAGAGGGACTGAAGAAAGAAAAGCTCCCAACCCTTACAGTTTGCTGAGCTTTGGTTTTGGCCATTCTCATCCCTGTATCCATTTTGGGGCTAACTTGTTGGCTGTCGTTTGTTGCCTACTCTTTGCAATGGAAAATGAAGAGAGTAAGGCCTGTAAATGAACACCAGAGAATGGATGATGTCCTGCAGTGTTGATGGAGAAGCTGTTAGAGCTGTTAGGAGTAAACGGTCATGCAAGATTGCACATCGTTTGAAATACAGGCAGGACCACAAGTCCCTTTTCTAGCCCTAGTTGGATTCAGTACAGTCAGTCCACCCGGAACAGCTGTTAAAAACAGCAGTGGTGGTCCACTTCAACAAAGAAATTACTCAAGAGCTCTGCCAAAGCTCTCCGCTCTGCTCTTGTAGCCACAGCATCAGCACAGACAGGGTCAGGTCTGGCTAAAAGGCATCATTCAGGTTAAAATAGGATAATGGGCTTCTGTCACCCACCCATCACCCCCACTTCACTGCTGCAAAGCCACACACCTTGGAGGAGGAGACCTTCAGCAGTGGTTATTCTCTGAAATCTCTGCCTGGCATAGTTCTGGAAACTGCATTGCACTGCGGTCTGAATTTGCATATGTTTGGGAAAATGATGAATTTCCTTTTCTTATTTAAAAAAAAAAAACAACAACAACAAAAAAAACTCAACTCAAACCCCAGCTAGGAGAATGGGCTTGAAAATTAGGATCCCCATTACGCATTTGCCACTCTCACCAAAAGCACTCTGAGCCCCTTATTCTCTAATGCTTTTGAATTCTGACACTCTTGCACACAAAATGTTGTGGCCAGGAGTCATTTCTCTGTGAGAGAAAAAAAGAAAAAGAAAAAAAAGAAGAAAAAAAAAGAGCTTGACTTCTTAAAACGAGGTGATGAATGACCGTTTTTCAGATTTTACCCAAGCACTGGGCAAATGGCCACAGTGGAAACAACTTTATTTCTGCAGCCTGCCTTATGAAACCTGCCAGGCAGCCCCCAGTGTAAGCCCTGGGATATCGACAGTGAGTGTATTGGTGATAAAACCCATTTTCTGACCTGAAATTGGTTGGAAATCTGGTGGCGGAGCAGCCACCGGCTAAGGGCTGGTGTTTCCCCACGTGGCACTGACCTCTCAACGCTCAATTTGAGCCCCTTTCTTTCGGCATCGCCTTGGCTGCAGCTGAAGCCATGAGCCAGCTGGGCGGGCACTGCGTGGTGCCCAGCGCAGTGAGGGCTGCTTCACCTCTGCCGAGTGGCTGGGGGGGCAGATCCCAAACCTGGCAGGCATCAGCCCAGCCCAGGGCTGCAGGGAGAACCTCTGGCAGATGAGAACTGAGGATGCAGGAGACTGCTCCTATTTAACAGTTCTGCTTCATCTTCCCTCCGCTTCGCTCTCCATCCAGATACGGTTGAACATTTCAGGGACAGATTTTTATTTGCACTGTGCTTTCTGAAGCCTTCCCAAAGAAACAGGATTAATCAGACTGGGGACCAAGATAAATTTCATCCTCATGAGGTGTTTAAGAGTACAAAGTGAGGAATTTCAGCGTCACATATTCTGGTCTCTCTCCTCTCTCGAAGCAGCCAGGAGAGAGTAAACAACTGTAGAGTAACCTCGTGCACTGCTGCATTTCTCCTTTTGTTGTCTTGTTGAAGTCAGGGCTGAGACACAAATGTAAAATCACAAGCTGTGCCCATTATGAGAAACTCATATTTGCAGATTTAAACATCTGGAATTGCTAAAACTACACAAGGACAATTTATCTTTTTTTTTTTTTTTCCCCAATGGATGGTGCAAAGCATCTCAGATGTTCTCCAGACAAGGTGACATGTTTTTCTCTCTGTTTGCCACAGATATTCAGTTTTGGAAAATGAGCGCTCCAGTGCATCTACTGCTAATTTACTGCAGAAAAAGTATGTGTAGCTGGAGGTGAAAGAGGCTGATAAATCTGCACCTGACAACTGGTTTTGAGATAAAGACAAATACACCAAGGGCTTCCTGGCAACCTTCAGAACTTACTGCATTTCAGATAAATTTGAATTACAATCATCCCAAAAAGGAAGATTTTCCAAAGCCTGGAAAATTGACACCAGTTTTGTGCAGCCCGGGGAGTTTCTCAGTGCTGCCATCGTGAGGAGCTGCCAGGTACCAGTTCCCTGCCCCTCAGAGGGTCTGTGAGCATCAGGACATTGAAGCACGATGCAGACAATTTGTCTGAGCTTGGAGTGCTGCTCTGCCAGGGATGGATGGGTCAAGTGGAGATCCTCCCAAGCAGAGCAAGATAAAAACCAGATGTGCAAAGGTCTTGAAAGCATAACCCAAGAGGGAAAGGGAACAGGAACAACTTGTCCCTCTACCCAGTCTGGATGGGAAATAAATGTCTCAACCTGTAGTAAACGAAACTTCAGATGGACACAGGCAGGACCTGCTGGGTGCAGGGCAGCAGCAGGGACCTCAGTCCTTCTCCCCCTGCTTCCTGACATTTGCTGGCACCAAGGTGTGGTTGAGACACAGGATGCGAACAGATAGCACAGCAGAGAATTTCAAAATGAGTTAATTGTATGAACCATTCTATCAGCTTGAATATCAGCCAATTTTATGCATAAAGGATTTCTTCTTGTGCAGTTTTTAACAGGCTGTGAAATGTATTGCCACAGGATGCCTTTGAAGCCATGAAAATAAACATGGACAGCAAGATCTTTAATTGATAACAAAATTATTTGGTCATTAACATTATTGGTAACTGCAAAAATAAATGACGGGACAAATCAAATCGTCTCTGTTCAAGGAAGATCTTTACCGCCTTTGATGATCTGGTTTCAGCCTAGATTCCTTCCCATCAGCCAGTCATTGCATTTCTCAGACCTCCCTTTACATGCAGACAGGTATCTTGTTTTGACCAGGAGATATTGTCCCTTCCATTAGGCGTCAGGCGCTAATTTGTCCCAGCTTTACGACGAACCCTTAGGCACTGCAGTAACACAAGTAGTGGTACTCTGCTGGTCAGGATCTGGCTGTGATCTGAGTGATCATATCCTGCGCCCACCTCCTGACCATGTAAAGCCCCCCTCCACTTACTTGGACTACATTACAGTCGTGTAATATTATGTATACTGTCATATAATATTAATCATCTGTTAATTACCACAGAGCAGGTTTAAAATCCCTGCTTCTTGTTAAGTCCAACGCACATACCTGGAAGCCCTCTTTTTCGCCTGTCTCTCCAAACAGTAATCCAAAAGATTGAGTGGTTTGTTTCCTTTATGGTGACTTCCCCGTTGCCGACTATCGATTAGATATTAGTCATGCAACACACGTGTCAACCACTGACAGCGACCACAGTGGTTGAATAAGTGTGATATTGATTTAGTTGCTTGGAAAATTTAGGCATGCAGTAGGAGATGATAATTTCTACCGCATCTACAGGGAAGGAAAAGTAGAGGTGTTTAATGGAGGAAAAAGTTTACTTTTAAAAAAAAAAAGATGTACAAAGATGGAGGGGTAGGACATTGGTGCAGTGATTTAACCAGTTTGAAGGGAGACCTCTGGATGTCTCTGATCCAACCATCTACTCAGAGCAGGGTTAAATTAAACTAAACTAAACTTAAGCTTCAGTGTTTAATCAGGGTGCTCAGAGCTTGCCCTGCCAAGTTCTGAGTTTCTCTCAGATAACTACAGGCCTCTAGCTCAGTTGAAACATTGGTCTCCTAGAAAGTGCCACCACAATGCAGTGGGTCATCCAGTGCTTGTATGTAGGAGGAAGAGCGTTGTCTTATTTATAGGGATTTGTAAAAATATGAACTCAGGAGGAAGAAAATGCATTCTCTCCAACAAGAAAAAAGAAGTATCTTCCTACATCTAAACAGTAAAGTTCCTTATTTTCCAGAAGTAGCATAAACTGAACTGGTAGTGATTGGGAAAAAAACATTGATTGAAAAAAAATTGTTTAAAGTATATGGAGCTATCTGTTATTTCTCTTAATTTACAACAGGACACTAGAGCTCTGGCACTGACGCACACTGTGACTTTGAGGGGAGAAAATGTCATCAAGACCATCACACTCAAATTTGGGTGCCTGAAGGATCTCGGTTGGGTCAAGTACTTAAGTAGCAGCTTAATAGCAAGAAAGCTTTCACCAGAGCCAAGAGAAAGGCTAGGCTTGATTTTGAAAAGCTTTAGATAACCTTTAATTTTTCTGTTTCTGTAAACATGTGTTAGTGTCCTAGTTTTCAGATCTCTAACTGAAAGAGAGATAAGTGTCAGAACAAAACAATTCCCATGGGGTAAATTCTAATCTCATGGCAAAAATTGTGTTTAATTTTTGTTTTCACTTCAGACCAGGAAAAATTAGAGAATAATTATTTAGAAGTTGGAAAAATCTTGGAACCAGAAATGTGAGAGTTTCATCTGTATAATTCAGACCTCATGGAAACATTTCAAGAAGTAAATTTTCTCCTGAGAGCTTCTCATCTTGCCTATGACAATTGCAAATGAATGTGTTCATGGCTCAAAGTAAACCATGGAAAGTATTTTGGGGTTTTTTTCACTATTGCAACATTGTGCTCCATTAGCTGTGTTTGAATGTTTAACTATTCACCTTTCAAGCACTGAGGTAACCCAAACCACTGACATATTTAAAGTAGATGAGCCTGGATTTAGGGTCAGGCTGGTTGAATTTGACCTTCCACTACCCTGTAGTCTTTTGAAATCTTTTTTTGCTTCTAAAATTGGAAATTTAACTGTCCCACTTTGAATGGCTATTTCAGTAACTGGCATTAGAGAAAAACCCTTCTGAGGGGATCGTTTCCTTTAACATGCGCACCTCTAAGAGGGAAACTGAATTATACATTAAACTTTTCAAGCATCAGCATCTTTTAAACAAGCTGATATAGGTCATGTCTATCCCAGAAACCACAAACTAAATTCTACCTTTATTTGCATCCTCCTTTGGATGGCACAAGGCGAGTAAAATTTGGACTTACCCATAAATACTAAGCAAATGTAAAAAACACACTTCATTTGCATCATTTTCATCTGGAAACATCATCAAAATCAGACCTGAGAAAAGGAATACATTAGCAGATCAAGGCTGTTACCCTGACTGTTACTGTATGGTGCACACCCCAGCTATCTGTAACCCACGGTCAGAGCAAAGTGACAAGAGCCATTTCCAAAGAAAGGAATGTTCGAGAAGGCTAGACTCTATGTTCACTCCCTCCTTTCTAAAAAGTAAGACCCTTGGTCAAAGAATGTAACTGAAATTCAGCCTAAGAGCAGCATCAACACCCTTGTGTCTGTCTATCACCCACCTACTTACTCTCCAGGAACTTCAGCAGAGAAGGCAGTAGCTGGTTTATTGTATCTCATAGTTCATTACCATCAGCATCATGACCTGAGAAGCTGCAGCCTGAGGGATCTGAGCCTCCCCCTCCCTCTGCATGCCAGGTTTTGCAGCACTCTGGGTGCAGAGTCTTTCCTTGGAAGACATTGAGTTGTCTTAATGAGCTATGCCATGAAGTATTTACCAGGAAGAAGAAGACACTGCAGGCTAGTGGTTGGGATTTTTGCCTGGAAGAGAAAGCAATAGTTCCTAGGCCAGTATCTGCTTTATCCAGGATTTTCACATCCCTGCTTTCCTGCTGGCTGGCGTAGCTGTGGAGCTCTCAGCTCTCAACAAAGGATAACGATGGTGCCACAGAAGCACCCTGGCCCAGAACATCCTATAAATCCCAGTGACAAAAATACTTACTAGAGAGTAATACCAACTTGATTTAAATCCCTGAAAGCAGATGAGGGGAGTGAATGCAGACATGCCTCCTTTAAGGCAAGGTCTCTTTCAAGGTCAAGCCCACAGATTTTCATGAGCACTCAGGGCTCATGAAAACACCTGCCTAAGAAAAAACAATGTGGTTGCTATCAGCTAGAGCAACAACAAAGAACCAAAGTCACAAGGGGGCACAGCCTTCAAACAGCTCAGCCTCTCCAGGTTACAGTATCTTAGTGAAAATCTAGAAAAATACTGCTGAAAGGGAGAAAGGGATTCTGACTGTCACCTCATCACATAGTGTCGGTCCACTTGAACATGTGGATTTAAATATTTAAAAATGCAATACTTAAATATTGCATGTTTAAATCCTAACGTGGCAGAGTACATCACAGCTGCAGTGTATTGGTTTTACAAGGATGGAGAGACAGCAGGGTGGGGTTAGGAGCTACATGGGAACACGGATCACTGTCACCCAGGATACAGGGCTGGGACACAGGGAGTCGTAATGCCTTGGGGCTACACGATGCAAGGTATTTTAGCCCCCAATATTTCCAAGTGCAGCATGCTGTCACCTGTATACCATGGAGGAGGTGTGTGTGGTTCCTTCCAGTTTTCCTGCCTACAAGAGAAGTCATTTTGCATCTCACAGCCTTTGCAAGGTTTCTCTTGAGCCCCTCTGTCCTCTCCCTAGCTTAGGAGACACTTCCCAGACCCCTTTCCTTAGGATGAAAGCCCTGTCTCAGAGTGCAAGAGCCTGAAGTGAAATGAAAAGGTGGCAAGTTCAAAACCAATTTTCATGGTTGGTGGTTTTTTTTTTTCCCAGATGGAGAATGATGCTGTTTGGATTTCTGATCAAAACTGACATACCTCACCTGAGGTGTAGACATGAATAAAAATAGTTTGATCCAAACTAGGACATTTGAGAAAAAAAATGGGAGGCTGAGAAGGAACCTAGCTCTTCAGGCATCAAGACAAATGACAGCAAATGGCAAGTATTGGAGAGCAATTGGACAGGGGCCAGCTGTCCAACATCTGCCCAATTCAGGATGAAAAGACATCAGACTGACCTAGGAGAAAACGGATCCAATCTGTCAATGCCAGTGACATCAGTGGGTTTGATACCTACAGTATCCCAAGACGATGAAACACATCAATATAGTTTGACTAGATAACAACTCTAGTCTCACTTTAAAATTGTATACTTTGCCCCCACTTACTGCAGCACATGCCCATTTTATGGTGGTTTTCTAGTATCATCACTGAGGTTTGTTACTGCTTGGGTGGCATAGCTAAGAGTAAAGACACCATCTACAGATCTAAGAAAGAGTGAGCCCATATCCTGTCTTCCACCTGCGTTAATGGAATATATATACATACACTTAAGCTATGGTCAGAAACCACAGTTCAGGTTGGGAAAAAAACACCTACTCCAAATTAACTAGGACAGCACAGAAGGCCTTATAAAACGTCCAGCAGCACATGTACCCAAACACCTTCAATTCAACAGAGCCCAGCACAAGCATCAGCCACAGTAAAAGAAGGAAGGAAGATGTTGCCAATCCTTCGTGCTTCTCTGGTAAGAACTTGCTTTCTGGTTTTTTCTCCCCCCAGTTTGACAGAGACATATTTAAATTTTAATAGATGAGTGTCAGGAATGGAGATCTGCACCCACCTTTAAAATGCTTGTTTAAACCATTAGTAACTAAAAATAAGTAAAATGGGAGACAGCTGAATAGCACCAGCACAGGGCAACAGCAAGGCTGCACAGGTATGTTAGTGAACAGGACTACTGCAAATTACGCTGAGTCAAGAAATACATTGAAAACTCAACTTTAAAGTGTCTTTTTATTGTTATATCCTTTGTGCTATGTCCTGTATGATATTATTTTCCATAATTTAATATTTTAGCACCAGATTACAACTAAGTGTATATCATACCTGCCAGCACTGTAAGAATTACTTAATGAAAGCAAGAATGGATGTGATATATGGCACATTTTTCCATATTTACTGCAACCTGCAGTGTAGGCTTTAACTACCAGCAAGGCTGACTGTGGATGAATTTCCCAGCTGCACAGAAGAGTCATTAGGCATGCTGTGTCACAGCAGCTGTACCTGTGTCGTGTTCCTAAATGCACCAGTTCTCTTCAGTTCAGCTCACTGCTCCTGATGCTGCTTACCGTGCTGTCAGCCACCGGTTCTGCTGATGGGAAGGTGATACACCCTGGGCTCAAGCTGGAGAGCCTCCTCAAGCAAGCGTATACTGGCTGTCCGCCCCAAAAGGACTCAAAATTCCCTCAGATGGTGAGAGTCAATGTAAGCATCAGCAGCATGAACCAGGACACCAAAGTGACTCCTGATGTCAGCAGCCGCTCTTTGGCTCCATGGGATTACAGGTACAATATCTGTCCCTGTGGTCTAGAAATCCACCGGCTGCCCTGGTCAAGAATAACGCCAAGGCTATGCCCACATCTTTATTTTCAGTGCTTCACTGTTGAGCTATTTTGGAAATATGAGGGTATCCACAGATCATAGAATCCCCTTTGAAAGATAACCAATACAGAAAGGACCACAGAGCAAAAACATGGTCTAGGCCAACATACAGAAGGCAAAGCAAATTACTTCTGTGATTTAATTAGTTTATTTGTGTATGGGAACAAGCTTTAGCTTCAAAAGCATTCTTTACCTAAGACATCATTAAAAATAGCTTGGAGGGCTAACATTGCACCAAATTCAGTGGTAGTTTAGTAACATCAGCATCAGGCCCTAAGACTGTTTCATGGTTTGGGGGGAAGCTGAAGGTCTTTGGGTCCGTTAGTCAGTCTGACATGCTGGGAAGCTCAAATAATTACTAATCGGTCTTCCAAAGTCAGTGCCCTTTTGAAGAAAGCTGTTTTTGCCAAGGCAGTTGCATGCAGTCCTGACATGCTTGCCTTACCTGCAATATTTACTTATTTACACTATTTCTTAAAAACCTACAGTAGTGGAGGGTCTACTGCCCTTTCATTGGCAATCTCCCAGGAAGTACAGATTCCCAAGCTGGGAGCCCATAGTGATCCAGACTATCATGCCTCTGGACATGCAGCAGCATTTTCCATTTCAACTATTTCCTTTCACGTTCACTGGCAGGATCGACGAGGACCACAACCGTTTCCCCCAAGTGATTGCTGATGCCAAGTGCCGCCACTCCAGATGCGTGAATTTGGACGGGCAGCTGGACCACAGCCTCAACTCTGTCCCCATCAAGCAGGAGATCCTCGTCCTCCGGAGGGAGCAGAAGGGCTCCCACCAATCATACCGACTGGAAAAGAAAATAATCACTGTGGGCTGCACATGTGTCACCCCCTTGATCCGACACCAGGCTTAAAGGGAGCCAGGAGTGTAAAAGCAGGGAGCTGTGGAGGAGAACTCCTTTGCCTAACAGCACTGAAATTCAGTCTCCACAAAACTGAATCAAGCCATAATGATTAGCTAGAATCTATCAAAATGTATTAAACATTAAAAGAGTCTCAGTTTAAAAAAAAAATACATGTTTTTCCCCAAAATCTTGAATTATGATTTCAGAATCCGGACACCTTCATATGCTGGACTGAAGAAGTAATGGGAGTTATTTGCACATCTTCAGTTTATGTTTTGAAATGTCTGTTTATGTAACTTTATTTATGCTGGTGGAAATGTTAGTAATAATGTACCTGTTTATTTATCTTTGGGTAATAAAAAATATTTAAAACAGTAAAAAATTATGGTATTCTCCATTCTTTATAAAGAAGCCTTTTTGATAAGGCAAGAAATCACCCAATTCAATTATGACTATATAAGAGATTTGCATGATGCTGCAGAAGAACGTAAAGCCCATAGAAATACTAGGGCTTGTATCATTAACACCACCTTACCGAAAGAGAAACTAAGATGCCTGGAGGAAAACGATTTACCAAGTGACACCCAATAGATTCACATTAAAGGCAGACTGGCAAAAAAAGCAGTGGGTCACTACCCAGTTATCCACCTAATTATCTGAAAGGAATTTGTAAAGAGAGGTTCAACACAACACTTTGAATACTTTTTTCAGGGCAAAGAGACTCCCTCCCCTAAAGAGGTGAGGGCATTTCCACTGCTGAGTTTTAACTTTGGTCCAACACCATCAGTGAATTTCAGCCCAACCCATCCAACACATTTTCTGTGCAGCAGGGTCACTGCCTGGGTACACGAGGAGAAGCATATGAGTGAGTCGGGTGGACAATTGAAGGAAATAACCACGTATTGCTAACTGCAGTCGTAGTTTTCTCAGTACTCGTGTCCTTCCGACACATCCGCTGTCAGCAGTTAGCGCTCCAAATGTAGAGCACACTGACGCAGCGCTTCTACTGCATTGTGCTGGGACTTGCATAGGTGGATATCTAGCCCTGCAAATGCACCTTGGGTTGAAAATGCTTAGAATAAACTGTTCCCTGTTTCAAAGGGTAGGCCGGTTTGCGAAGACGTGGATGTTTTGTTTGCTGCCATCCCGGGGAGGTGTGACCCTTCTCAGGCATTGGCAAAAAGCCGCTGGCAAATGCAACAGCAAATAGAGAATTTCTAGAGATGCAGAACTCAGGGGTGCAAGTCTCTAATGACAGGCAAAGTCCTCTCAGGTGAAAGCATCTTCTCCAGATAGAACTGTGCTAACTGGAGATGTAATCATCCCAACTTTTACCGCTGGAGGTTTTTCCCTCCAGCTGTGCCAGTGAGCCTAAACCCTCCCTAATCTACTCCAGGCAAAATCAGGTGGGTCAGCCCGTAAGATAAATTCACAGCACAGCCACAGGTTTCGTACTACCCCTTGACCTAGCAGATACACACTGGTCCAAGGAAACATGAAGTCTGAGTGATCACAGTATCTGCAATGGCAATGAACTGTTCCTTCAAACACTGACAGAACTTTGCCCATATGTGACCCAAACTTAGCTTGTTTCCTACCTTATCTCCAACTACTCTTCCTTAAGGTCCCCTGCAAGTCCTGCGGTTCAACCCAGTTGACTGTCCCAAGAATATTAAGCACAGGAACAGACTTTAAACAAAAAAACAAAACAAAAAAAAGAAAAAAAACAAACAAAACAAAAAAAATCAAGGAACACTCATCCTTTGAGGTTTTCAAGGAGTTATATAAATTATATCAGTCCAGGAAGACTGAACTAGAGCTGACTGCCTTGTCCATTAGATAAACTCTCCATGTCCTACCACTTACTATAGAAAGAGCTTTGGCAAATTGTCTACAGCAGCCCAAGTAACTTCTAACGGTTAAAGTTACAGTAAGTCCCACCCTTTATTACCTGGTAGTGATGTGCTGTTAGCTGGGGTTGGCACATGAGTAATGGAGAGTAGTTAGTAATGCTGAGAGCTACTGTGTGGAAAAAGTCAGAAGCAGGTCAGCAAGAGATGAAACCGTTGGAGTAACAAAACACTAACAGCTTTCTGTGGACAGGCTGCAAAGACACTTTGCCCTTCCAGCAATGTCACTCTCCCTTGGACCACTTGCCAACCCAATTAAATCCGTGCCTTAGGACACAGCCATTTTCTATTTTTTTGGCCTCAAGCCAAGTTTATGCTCACCTCTGTGAGCTACTTGGGTGTTGTACATGCTCCCGCAGGACCGTTTAATTGTTTCATCACCTGGATTCATTTGGCCAGAGGGCTATTTTCTTTCCTCCTGCAAGTTCTCTCCTAACTCCTAGCATCATGAGCTAAGAGGTCTTCCTCCCCATTGCTGTGTTCAGTTGGAAGGGTGCAGAATAATTCAAAGTCAGTGCACCCTGCCATGAGGTCGCCTAATTGGTGCCTTTGTTCCTCTGAGCAAACATTCATGACTACAGCCAACAATGATCACGATAGGAGACCAAAGAGAGTAGGACCCCTCTTTCACCCCTGCACAGCTATTATCACTTTGAGGTTCAACAGGTAAAACCTGTCATTTCTTATTTGGGAGAGTTTCGGTACAAATTCCTGCTTAATTTGATGTCCTTTAATGATATCATGGGGAGGTGTGGAGTAAGAACATTGCTGCAAAACCCTCTTCAGCACAAAGGTTTCCAGTCCAGTGCTGCTCTCTGTCTCAGTTTCACATCAGTTTGCAAAATCTGAGCAGCAGCGGTTCAGTAGCTGGATTGCGTGGCAACCTGTGAGTAAAACCCAACAGAAAGGGAAGTTTGAGATTGGATTTGTGTAGCAAAAGATCAGATAACCATGCTATCACTGCTAGTTGTCAAAGCAAGCTGGACAGATATGCTTGTAAAAGATATTTATTCAACTGTCTGGCAAGCCTTATGACATGAAAGAGGTCAGGAGTACAGACTTCAGAAGTCTGAAGTAAAAATCAAACCCCCAAAAATTATAGGGGCAAGTTAGAGAGAAGATAAACATTTACTGGAACAGGGAACCTTGATCATGATACAAACATACTGTGCTTACTAAGAATTCAAGTAAAACATTAACAGGACACCTTGTATGGCTAAACCCACTAAAACTCACTCATAGAAAGCTATGCCCAGAAAGCAGGGGTTTGAGTAGAGCCTACTCAGTCCACAACACCCAAAGAGCATCAAATATATTTTTAATCTTTTGTGGAAGTTACAGAAAAAGGTGGGAAAACTGAGCTAGTTTTCTGAAGAAATAATAAATTAAGTGTTACACAGAAAGCAGGAATGGGTTCATCTGAAGAGCTGAGGGCTCGAAACTGCTACCATTACCCAGCCCTGGAAGCATGGAGAATAATTGGCGAAGATGGAAAATGGTTTTGTGAGTATCAAAGATAGAAAGAGTGGTTTGTTTCTGGTGCTGAGCCTGGCTGGCATCTTCTCAGCTCCTGAAAGCCAGCACCAGTCCCACCCCCACCCACAGCTCTGAGTCTGCCAAGCAGCATCAGGCAATCACAGACATTTTAAGCAGGACTTTTTAAACATCACCGCCTTGTAACATGCTGTAGAAGATGCAGACTGGGCCCACTCACCTAGATTCTTCTTAAGCACAAGGTTAAAAACAATCTCAGAGGGCAAAGAAGAAGAGGAAGGGGACAAAGGCAAGTCTCACACTTTACCCCGTGATGGGGACATGGGAGCAGTCTGATCTGTCAGGCCATATCCCAGGACAGCCAGCAGTCACATTTAATATGGAAACTCACCTCATCACCTATACCCATCATGCTGGCACCAAACCACAAATCTCCACAGGAGTGACCAGCAAATTGCTCATCCCCTTAAAATTTTGTCTGTTAGGTCTACCTCACAATAAGCCACATCAGCTTCTGGATTTTCAAACCATCGCTCCTCTGCCTTACCAAACACACACATTTCTTGGGTTGTTTCAACCTTTTAGGTTGCAACCTTGGTATTCTTTACATATTTAATTTCTGTGCCCTTTTAAAAGCAATGATTCTGTGGAACAAGGCTGACCTGGTCTAGAGTCCCTTCAAACAGCCCCAGGAGTATCCGCCTGTCCGAAGAAGCCTGACTCACAGGTCACAGCACAGGTCTGGGAGGAGGCATATACCTAGCCCGACATCAGTTGTGCCCCCCAGCCCATCCTAAAGCAGGGGTCTCTGCTCCCTCCAACATCCCATGAGAGCTGCTACCCAACGTAATCCCCGCCTGAACTGCCAGAACAGGCATGGCCAAGAGGAGGAGCGAGCAAAGGGACAGGGAAAGGGGGCTAGTGACCAGCAATCACTAGAGGAAAGGAATAGGAAAGGCCATGAGGCTCAGATACCAACCTGTGACCGTAGGCTTCTTAACCCAGTAGGTTACAAGGATGGTGTGTGACTGCTGCTACACCTTCAGCTGTGTCTCTTCTCCTGGTAAAACCACCGAGTCCCTGAAGGCTGCTCTAAGCTACATTTCAGAGCCAGAGATTCCCAGCTGGGCAACCAGGGACTGGGCCCATTGCTGCAAGGGGAACAAAAATAAGCAAAGCCTTTAGCAAAGGCTGGTCCTCAGCCATGAGCAGCACTTGCTTTTGGTGGTGATATGACTGTGCTGTTTACAAGAAGTATAAACTTGTTTGCCATGTTCTTAGATTGCTGGGAATGAAAGCCAAGCACCTACCTCATCACAAAAGCCAGCACCTAAAAAATAACAACCCGTGTTTACAACCAGCTGCACTCTAAGAATGATGCCATTAGAAGGAAATAACCCTTGTTGCCTGTTTTATTAGAAACAATCCCCACGTACAAGCGCATGCCTTACTGAGAGGTGTGTGGTTTGCAGTTGATAGTTCTGGCTGCTAAACCTCACGGCCCGTAGATGAAACTTCCTTAATTAGCTACCTTTGCATTTGCTTAATTAGCCTCTTCATAATTCATCCAGGTAGACCAACTCTTAGGGTAAGCTGATGGGTGTTTCAGAGCATCAGCACAGGAGCGTACATCTGTTCAGCTGCCACGAACCCAGTGCCAAGTAGTTATGTCTGAGGAGGGAATTGTAGGCTAGTTTTCTCCCTGCAAAACAAGCGAGGACAACCCCCTGAGCTAGGTTTGTTGAGAGGGAAATAGGTCAGGAGAAGGAACTGAGGTGTGCAGCATGAGATTTCCTGGTCAGCAGTTACTGTAAGAGGAGAGCTGGTGTTACACAAAAGTGAGCAGAAAACGCCTCCATGGGTTTGCACTCCACCACATCAAGAGCTTGGTGGTCATAACGAAAGAGCTGCTGCCACAAATAAGTACAAATGCTTGTAACTGAATGAGGCGGTTTCCCCACCTGGTTACACACAGCTTGCTGAACTGGCTCCCCGTGACCCACGGGGCAGGGAATACACCAGACATGACAAACAAGCACCAAAGAGTCATTTAGACCCAACAACTCGTCTGACCTACTCAGGGGAGGAAGCTCAGGGTCTACCTGCACCAGGTGGATCTAATTTGAAGTGGCTTCTGGGCAGCCAAAATGAAATAATGAGAATGTTTGTACGCAGGTTTACCCTGGTTTAAATGCAGGTGAACAAGGCTTAAATAATTTTATATATATATATATATATATATATATATATATATATATACAGGCTTAAAATCTCCACCAGCAGAAACCAGCTCAGAGGTCTGAGAATCTGGCTCAGCTCTGGACAAAAGATGAGTAATGTCAAAAAAAGCAACACTGCAGCAAGCTGATAAAATAATAGTGAGCCTTGCTAGGCGGTGTTCCTTGTGCAGCTAAGGGAGAGAAAGGGCAATTCCTCCTTTCCTATGTTAGGACACCTCAGCTCAGCAGGCAACCCTGCCCTGGAACTACAATTCCTTGTTCCCTTGATGTGGAGGGATCCTCATCAATCACTTCAAGCCCAACACCTAATATCTGGCTAGCTACAAAGCAGTGAGATGAAGCCATCTTTGCACATTGCCCTGCATTCCCACCCAGCCAACCATCCAGCTGGTGGGGGAGGAGGTTGCTTATAAGGATGACATCTTGCCTGGAAGAGAACAGGACGGGCCTTTCCCAGCTCCCATGAACTAGGCTAGACCCCCATCCCAAATTCCGGCTGCAGCCTTGCAATGCGATGTCTCCCACCTCCTTTCCCACCATCCCTAGAGATCATCCCCAAGGTCTAGAGAACCCGGCTCTGCTGCCAGCTCCCCCAGCGCTGCCTGTATAACCTCACTTCACCACTTTCAGCCCATTTTTGCATCTTTTCATCCATTGAGGCTGCAAGTTCTCTTGCGCTCCCTCTTACTCATACCACTGCACCGGAAAAAGCCTGATCTCTGCTGAAATCTCTCGGTGCTACTGCAGCACAAACCCGTTGTCTATGTCTGCTTTCATTATGAGCTACCATAAACCAATATTCTTTAAAATAAAATACATTTTTTATTCAGCAGCTAAGTTATTGAATAAATACAGATCAACATTTACCTTTTCTTTTTGATACTCTGAGCACATACAAAGCCATAAATACAGTCATAAATAGAAGATATAAATAGAAATATACACACTCATTAGTACTTTGCTGTTTTAACGTTCAGTGCAAGTGGACTCAATTCTTTCCCAAAATGCTCTGAAATAAGCCAGCAGCTGCTGCCCATGGAGCAGCAGTGACACAAACCCAGAGAGTGATGACAATCAGGGCCAGTGGCATTTATGCCAGATTTACAGTGGTAACACACTAGTGAGCAGGGGTGGCCAGAGACAGGAAAGGGGCTAGGAGGTGAGGAAGGGAGGGAGAAGTAAAGAAAGAGGAATTTTTTGTGGCCATCCTCGTTGATATGTATACATTAGGGCAATTTACTGCCAAGGACAACTTTTGAAAGTATGATTCATTTGATTCACCAAACTGATATAAGCCACAATTTTGAAAAAAAGGCAAAAAACCAAACCAAAACCAAAAAAAAGCCCCAAAAAACCAACAAAAACAACCTAACAAATAAACCCCAACCACACTGCTTTACCCTCTCTCTGCTTGGAGTCACAGATAACGCTTTTCCTCTATCCCTCTATCTTCCCTCCATCCCCAGCTGCTGGTGGTTCGCATTCTAAAATCCATAGCTTAATAACAGCAAGAAGCACTGTTTTCTAGAGGTAATTTGCTCAGATTTGGAAAGGAAATGTCATGTTGAATTCCTGGTGTGCAAGGCGACTGTGGGATTTCTCCAGCAGGATGTTTGTAGGAGATATTTCCTCCCAGTGTCGCCTCCCCTACTAATTCCTACTAGGACTGGTAGCGAACGACTGGAGCAGCACACGTGCAGCCCACAGTGATGACTTTCTTCTCCAGATGGTAGGTGGGCAGGCAGCCCCGCTGCTCCCGACGGAGGACAAGGATCTCCTGTTGGATGGGGACGGAGTTGAGGCTGTGGTCCTCCTGCCCCAGTGGGTTCACACAGCTGGAGAGGCGGCACTTGGCGTCAGCGATCACCTGGGGGAAGCGGTTGGGGTCCTCGTCGAGCCTGGGGATGGGGACATGAATGTGTCTTATGCACTTGCATGACATGGTTTGGCAGGTTCTTCTGGTTTATCTCCATGGAAGTACCATAAGATTTACCCGTGTATCCTCACTATGAGACATGGGCAAAGAATTTCCTTATCCTTAACATTTTTAGAATGAATCCCTAGAAATTGAATAAATCTTAAGAACATAATCCTGCCAGACCGTTCCTTGGGAGTTGATGAATGCAGTGGAGCTAGGTGAAATACAGAACGGATTGCAAATGGACTATTCATTTTTCTTTGATTTTGTTTTAATTTCAGCATTCAAAAATTTCTTTCAGTTAGGAAAATGTAAAAATACAGTGTACTGATGTCTTTGTTTTTTCTAGAGGAATAGTTTGTCTCATCATCATTTCAACCCCACTCAACACCACAGGCTTGGGACAGAGTGGCTGGGAACTGCCCGGTGGGAAAGGGCCTGGGGGGGCTGGCTGACAGCCGGCTGGGCATGAGCCAGCTGTGTGCCCAGGTGGCCCAGGTGGCCATCAGCATCCTGGCTTGTGTCAGGGATGGCGTGGCCAGCAGGGCTGGAGCAGGGACCTGCGCTGGGCACCGGTGTAGCCGCCCCTCAAGCCCTGGGGTCCATTCTGGCCCCTCACTCCCAGACAGACACCAAGGGGGCAGAACATGTCCAGAGCCGGGCAGGGGGCTGGGGAAGGGGATGGGACAGTCCGATGCGGGGGATGAGGGAGGTCAGCCTGGAGAGGAGGGGGCTAGGGGGACCTTCTCGCTTTCTACAGCTGCCTGGCAGGAGGTTGTAGATAGGTGGAGTTGGTCTCTTCTTCCAAGTAATAACAAGTGACAGGACAAGAGGAGATGGACTCAGGTTGCACCGGGAGAGGTTTAGACTGGAGATTAGGAAAAAGATTTTCACTGTAAGGGTTGACAAGCACCGGCACAGGCTGCCCAGAGAAGTGGTTGTGTCACCATCCCCCGGGGGGTATTTAAAAGACATGTGTAGATATAGCACTTAAAAACACGGGTTAGTGGTGGACTTGGCAGAGCTACATTAACAGTTGGACTTGATCTTAAAAGTCTTTTCCAACCTAAATGATTTTGATTCTACGACTGACAAAGATTGACAAAATGATTAGAAACTGTTCCAATGATGTCCCTTTGCACTGCAAACCATTCCTCTTGGAGAAATCTCACTCAACATCAAAACGTAAGCATGTGTCAAGAACTGTTTGCAATATTCACAGAACTCCAGGCATATGCTGAGAACTATCCATCATTCACCACCAAGAAAATCTGTGTAGTACAGCCTTGGCAATTTAGGTGCAACTAAACCATTACCTGTAATCCCAAGGAGCAAGAGACCGGTTCCTGACATCATGGACCATCCTAAAGGTACGATCTGAATTGCTGATACGAATGTTAACTTTCACCGTTGTAGGGAATTTGAGATCCTTTTGGTTCAGGCAATCTTCACTCAGCCTCAGGGAGCCACTGTCCTTGCTCGGTCGAGCATGAACTACCCTCCCACGGGGTGAGCACCTTACAGTGAGTGCGAGGACCAGCACCAAAAGCAGTGATTTGAACTGGAAGAGAGACAGGTGTCGTTAGCTCTGTTCAGTCAAGAGAGAGCACAAAAAGCAGAGTCTTGACTAGCCTGGACCATCTTCATACTTATGTCTGGGTAAGATGGGCCAGCATGAGCAAATGGCACAACGATGTTAATAATACCCATCACGAACAGATGCTAAACTCTGGTGCAAATTCTAATTCATAGTTGACTCTGCACCAAGAAGAGCATCTCTCCAACAAGTTATGAAAGGTCCTCCTCCGCAGCCAAACAGCGATGTCTTATGATCTACGAGGTGGGATAAGGCCTCAGCTGACCCCATGCCTAAGCTTAGAAAGCTATATGCTTTCTCAGGACAGGAAAGGCTGGCCACCTAGCAGCCACCTGCTGGAAATAACCCTTTTCTTGCTGAAATCTGAGATTCTTGAGCCATTTCCAGGAGGCAGAATTTAGGAAGACAGATAAATGCAAAGCTTTTAAGAAAGTCACAGGAGTTGACAGTGCTGCAAATACTACCCAGGTTGAAAAAGTTGAAACTTAAATCCACTGACATTCACTGCACAGTTTTGATAGCACATTGTCTGAGAAAAGGACTGTCCCTCCAAATCCCACAACAGCAGTGCTACCTTTACAGATAAAACCGGGATAGTCCATCGCCTCCTTGTCACTCCAGCATCACACCCATTTGCAAAAGCTCAGGACAGAAAGCTGTATCAGACAACCTTAGCATCCAATTCAGCTCCCGCTAAGACCAAAAGGGTTGCTTGTAGGTTACAGCATCGTGGGATCTGCATTCTCCTTTTTTTCTCGCAGCAAGTATATCCTAATGCTTACACCAAATATAACTACTTACCACTGCAGCATAGCTGGCACAAGTCATGGCGACCTCTCTGCTGCTTTAGGCGGATGCACACGGTGACAGAACACAAGAATTCTCCTTCTCAAAGACCTATTCCGTGTGTGTCAAAGCCAGCTGTGGTCTCCTTTTTGTAGTGAAGTTCAACCACTACCATCCTTTCCATTGCAGCATAGCGCTGGCTTACCTGACCCAACTTTAGGAGCTGATATTTCATTTTCTAGCCCACTTCCTTCCGTCTGCCTCCACAAAGAGGAGGGCAGATACTGTGTCATCAGAATCCCAAATCAACCAATACAGTTTATTCAGACAGATAAGGGAAGAAAAGGAGAAAAAAAAATAGTTCAGGCAGATATATTTTTTTTCCCTTCCCACCCCCACTTTCTAATATTAGTGTTCTCTCACCAGAAACACATCTGTGGATGCACTTCCATGTGCTTCACATAAACCAGATAGCAGAGATCAGCAAGCTGCAGTCAGGCACCCAACAAGGGTTTCAAAATGAGGACAGCACATGGAACTTCACACTTAATCTCCATTTACTTGAATTGCACAATCCACCCCCATCTCATCTCGGGGATTCCTGTTCTGCGGTGATCTGGCAGGGGAAGAGCAGATCTCCAGGGGAATTCCTCCTGGGGTACCTCAGGGTACCAGAAGCTGGGATGCTTTCGCACTCATTGCTGAGGTCCCATGTTGACGTGTTCTGGACAGCTCTTTGAAAAAATTATGCATGTCCTGTAAGGGCCCTGAGGGCACTAACAAGCCTTCCTGGTCTTGACCAGTATCACCATGGGTTTCCCTCCACAGCCCATCACCAGAAGCCTCATTTCAGTTCAGCTTTGGGTCTGCCTGAGCTATGCCATAGCAGTGCTGGCTTCTTGCCCCTTCTCTGGCCTTGTCTACAGAATGGACCTTGAAGTACCATTTCTCCTGGCTGGACTCCTTGGGCGTACATGGTAGACCATCTCAACAGCCATACTGGACTGCATTTTGCCTAGGTCGCCTCTGAGTGCCAGTGGGGACTGGAGAAAATAAAAAGTATTTTTAAACAGGTTTTTGTCTCATTTTAAAGTGCCTGAAAGGGCTGTATCACCACCACCAGCACAGTGACTGTAGATGGTGATGGCACAGCAACATGTTATGGTGTGGGGTGAAGCGTGGGGGCTGCTGAAAGCGTAGCACCCCCTGTGGTACTGTTGGAGCAAACTCACATGGATTTGGTATCTTGGCAAGCAACTAGGAGTGTCTTTTGATATCTTTTGATGATCCTGTGAAAAACTCGCCAAACTTGATTAAATCACAAATGTATATAAAGCTTCAGTATGCACAATGTAAGGGCTTGGCAGAATTTAGCAGCTAAAGCCCGGATGGGCTTAATTGCTCCTTAAGGATTTTCCCAATGTACTTTTTCCTCTGCTGCGCCAGTGCATCACGCTTGTTTGGTAAAATATACATGTAAGCCCTTAGTGTGATGAAAAGGTAATGCTGTCCTTGTTCGGAGCTGCCAGATCCAGTAGCCCCAAATACCAAACCCAGCAGAGGTGAGGCTACTACAGCTCTATGCCCCATGTCCGTCTAGGAGCAAGGCTGAGCATGGATTCCCAACAGGCACACACACACACATACAAGCAACATGTATATAACATATATACATATGCAGATGTCCAGCCACATGGATTGACACAGGCAAAAATCATTCAAGCAAATACAGTCAGGACCAATGACCTCATCTTGTTCCTCTCTCTGGCTGATTAGGATGAAAGTCAGGTGAAAGTTAGTGGAAATTAGGTACATATATATGTATACGCACACACACATACATACATAACAGATTTCTCCCGTTATTGGCCTTAGGCCACGTCTGCAGCAGCTGCCCTGGATCCCCCAGTCTCCCCATTGCTTCATGCACAGACACAAACACACACCAGTGGGTTTCTCTGGCAGCTTCTCCAGACTTACAACCTTACCAGTAGCCAACCCCCAGATCCCACAATCCCTCCAGTAGCTGCTCTAGACCTCCCGGTATCCCCAGTAGCCAATTTGCAGACCCTCCAGTCTCCCCAGCATCCTGCCCAGACTTATGGCTGCTTCAATACCTGGAGCTACTCCAGCTTAATGTCTTCAGCATCTCCACACTGACATATGTACTCACACAATACACACACACACACACACGACACCCAGCTGCTAGCCCTTAGAGCTCGGAGCACTCGCATTTAAGATAGAGAGTGAAATTACACTAAAAAAAAAAAAAAAAAAAGCTGAGAAAATCATTTAATGAGAGGACAGGGCACGCTGGGGTGATCAGGCACAGAACTCAGCCAGACGAGCTGTCATAGTTTAACCCCAGCCGGCAACCCAGCACCACGCAGCCACTTGCTCACTCCCCTCTACTCAGAGGGATGGGGAGGAGAATCGGAAAGGAATGTAAAAGTCAAGGGTTGAGATAAGAACAATTTAATAATTTAAACAGAATAAAGAGGTAGGAACAACAATAATAACAATAATACTAATAAGAAAATGGAAAGGTGGGGGGAAAAGGGTAAAGCAAAAGCTGCGCACACAAGCACCGCAAAGCAGGGAATTCGTTCCCCACTTCCCACGGGCAGGCAGGTGCTCGGCCATCCCCAGGAAAGCAGGGCTCCATCACGCATAACGGTTACTCGGGAAGGCAAATGCCGTAATGCCAAATGTCCCGCCCTTCCTTCTTCCCCCAGTTTATATACTCAGCATGATGTCATATAGTATGGACTGTCCCTTTGCCTAGCTTGGGTCACTTGTCCTGGCTGTGTCCCCTCCCAGTTTTCCATGCCCCTCCAGCCCTCTCGCTGGAATTGAAAAGCCCTTGATTTAGTATAAACGTCACCCAGCAGCAACTAAAACCATCAGTGTGCTATCAACATTGTTCTCACATCAGAGCCAAAACACAGCGCTGCACCAGCTACTAAGGAAATTAACTCTATCCCAGCTGAAACCAAGTCATGAGCGTACTGCTGACCATCCCACTCACACGTGATCAGCCCTTATTATCCCTCCTCTCCTTTTCCTGTTTGTTCCTCGCCGATCCACCCTGATCCTTTCCTTTCCTCAGCTTTGCCCCTTCCCCTAAACATCCCATAATAAGTCTTGCACAATCCCAGAAGGCTCTTCCCAGCACACCGTAATGAGTACCACAGCCCCGTCACCAGCAAGGTGATGTGGGGAAAGCCTCCCCCAGTGACTTGTCTAGTGGGTCTCAACTTCTGAACTTGGGTTGACCATCCTCCTTGGACAGCCCTGAAAGAGCCAGGTCGGGGCCTGCACTGGCACTATGTTACTTGGGTTCCTCCACCTGGTACTGCTCCTCCGCTCCTTCGTGTTCGTGGAACATAAAGGCTTCTAATGACACAAGCTAACAATCCTCATTTTATAATTTTATAATTAGGGGAGAGAGGCAATAAAAGGGGAAGCAGGAGGAAGGGCTCCGCTGTCTGGGATCCAGTGAGGATCAGCCACAAACTGGAGGTGAAAGACCTTTCCCCAGAAGCACCAGTAGCTCTCTAGGGGTGTAAAAGCTATTTTTATTGCAGAAAAAGACCATGTAACCAGTGTGATCTATAGAAAAAAGCCCTGGGAGAAGCCTCTCCCAAAGCCATGTAGCCAGGCTGGAAGAGGAGGACTGAAGTGTAGGACTCTTCATACAAATTCATCTCTGTCCCCCAGAACATTAACAGATTCATGGCTTTTTCCATTCTCCAGAAAAGCAGGAGCCTTTTACAGATTCATGGCATTTCCCAATGAGAAATGACTAATCCGGTCCCTGCTCTATCACCACTCTTGAATAATACTGGCAGAAACCTCCTGCGACTGATGCTTTATGTCACTGCAGGATGTTGTCATGATTTTGTGGTCCAATTCAACTGACAGTTTAGAGACCACAACTCATGTCACGAAATTTTGTCATGTTTTAGGTTACTAAGTTCACCTGAGGTAATACCAAGTTTGTGACACATGTTCCTGTTCTGACTGTTCACATCTATATATCCACGAATGCATCTACTGAGACATGGAGCGTGGAAGATCAAGAGAGGGTAGAATTACCAGGAAATCACAGAAATGCCCAGAAACTGACCCCCTTTTTTTCCCCCCCGAGTGCTCACGGTGAAAGGAAAAGGGCACTGCCATGAAATGGGTTGGATTTTGCAGCTACGGGGTTAAGAGGAAACTGTTACGTGTGACAAAGCAATGACATTATCATGCCAAGTACTAGGTTATAAGCCCTGGCCACCACTTTCCACTCACACATTTTGTCTTCAGCAGCTTATAACTTCAGCAAGGATTCCCTCTTTGACCTGAAATTTCCTATGACTACTTGTGTTGAAGTTTGCTGAAAATTTTATCTAAAAGAGGTCACTTGATATAAGTTGTCATAAAGGAGGAAAAATAGTTGTTATCTCAAAAAGCTGTTCACTCCCATGTTGCAAGGGCTAGGAGAAGGGATGGGGACTGGGAAAGAAAAGAGAGATTTTTAATTTCACCTACAAGAACTCTTCTACACGTCAGTTATTATCAAGAAATCCACTGTTTGCACTGCAGGATTCATTACACACTCAGGGTAAGGTTTTCATAGCACTGCAGGGGCTTCAGGCATAAGACATGCCTCACTTCAGCTCAGCCTTGGATGCCGCATCCTTCTAAGCTCTCTACATTTCAGCTTCCACACTTCACAGGAGGCACCCGTACCACCTCCAAGGAAACATGGAATTAAAACTCCAGAGCAGACAGAAACCAAAACTACTCAAATGCCTTTGAACCCAGAGGAACAAACACCAGGCACTGAACTGTGACCTGCATTTCACTGACTTTGCTACCAGGCAAAGCAAGTGCTGTTTCTCAGCTGCATCTCTGCAAATGTTTATAGCTGGTGGTCACGCTACAATGGCACAGTCATTTTCTGCTTTAGAAGCAGGTGCCCTGCCATGCAGGAGGGACTAGGGTGCCTAGATATGGCCAGAATTCTAATAAATCAACAGGATATAGCTGGGAGTAACGTTTCTCTAGCATCCTCTGCCCCACCACTACCCTGTCCCATGCATGGAGTCCATTGCACCCAGTGTGTCTGCATCCCAGCAAGCCGCTGTGAGCATAGACAGCATTTTGGAGGTGGGTGTCTTCACCCAGCTCAGCTGAAGAGCATCAGAGGACCTGCCATAGCCTGCAGCAGCAAAGGAGATAACAGGGCTGCAATCGCAGCCTCTGAAACCTTCAGATGCCGAGGCCAAACGTTTCAGAGCGCAGCTCAGCTGAAGCCCAGGGCAGGGCTCGTACCTCCAGCAGCTTACTCCTGCCTTGCTGACCACCCCAGGTTTTTCCATTCGTGATGTGTGATGCCATAAAATCACCTACCTTATGGTTTGGAGAGCTGGCCATACGCATCTCCGCTCGCCCCAGCAGGGTTTGCTGACGGCACTTTACCACACTGACGAGGCTCATGACCAAGTTGCAGACCACAGCTGAGAGATGTGAACTGGAAAGACTAAATATTGCTGGGGAAACGTGGCTGCCAAGTGTGCCACAGATACTGGCAGCCAAAAGCTCTGCACGGGGCCATCAGCATGCTCTGCTCCAGCACGCAGCGACCACAGCTCTGTGCCACTGTTGGCGGGGACTGGCAGCACCTCTGGGCTTCTTCCATGAGCAAACCTCATTTTTGGCTGCCAGCTCTGACTTGGCTTCACACTTTGGCCAGAGCTGTGGGTTGAGTGGTAAGCACGGATTAGGTGATGCTGATGGTGCTGGTGTGGCTATTTCACCCCTCGCCCCTGCAGCCTGGGTGCTCACAGCCTGGGTGCCATCAGCAGGCAGGTAAATAGGGCATTCAGTAGCACTGGAGGGAGTGAGGGGCACCATGGGCTTAAGACATATAATATTAAGGCACAGCGTGTGAAATAAGGCACCAGGGCACGTGACCCAACACTGCATTCACACCTCTGGAGCATGACCGAGCCCAGGTAGCAGGCCAGATGAGCTGAGTAATGAGGTGGATCAGGTCACCCACCTCAAAACAAGGGTCAGGGCCAGAACTGGAGCTTCTGTTCTCCCCCTCCCCCCCCCTCCCCCATGCAGCAAGGATGAGACAGATAAATTATTAGGGACACGACCTGAGAGGGAGCAACACAGAACATACAACACCAAACGCTTTCCTTACCGATGTTAGATTCCCTGAATCATTATTTTTACTACCTCTGGTCTTTAACCTCTAAAGGAGCATGATGTCCCTCAAGAGAGGTTGCACCCTCCCCATTTCTCAGTGGGAGCTGAAGTTTATTCTCTCACTTGCTTTGCAGGATTCATCTAAAAAGTCAGGTGCTGGTCTTGGTCATGCAGACACAGCTTTGTTATCTGAGTCTTCCCCATCAAGGTAATTTTAGTCAGCACATTACCAAGGCCATTCTGGGGAAAGCCCTGCTGCCTCTTGCTCACACACAGGCTCTTCCATAGACAATGTAGGTTGCATTTGCAGTCACACGCTGTACGGTTCCGCCTGACAGGTCTTCCATAGGTCAGGCCACAAAGACATGGAGATAGTTGGCCAGCTGTGCTTTCAGATCCTTTGGAGAGCCTGGGTCCAATCCCTTCTTAGTGTACGATGGTTTGGAATGGCATCACATAGCCAAATTAGAGTCACAGAAATCTCACACACTTTGGCACCTTGTGCACTATTTCCCTTACGTGCTGTAGGACATGGGAGATCTCTAAAAGGCACTGAGTGCATCTGCTCAGCCCCAGGGTAGCAGCACCACTGCCTGAATCATTCCCAATTGCTCATTGCCTAACCTACTCCTGAAGATCTGCTTTTTATAAATAAGCTTATTATTCTTCTCTGTGGCCAAGGAAAAAAAGCTTATTTCTTTCTTCTTCGAAACTACCATGTCTTTTAGGCTCCACAACATCTTATACATCCCAATATATCAGGGTCTTGACACCAACATGACATTTATTGGCTCATGTTTAGTATGTGATCTACTTGCTCGATGACAAGCCTCTTCCCAAAGGACTATTCTCTCCCCATCAGTCTCCAGCCTCTAAGGCACATGATTTTCCCTACTTCCATTCGGAGGTTTATACACACATTGATTGAACTGGATACTATATATTCCATATTATTTCTTAAATTCTAACTGGTTTTTGAACATTCAAGGCCTCTCCCAACCGGCCATCATCTGCCAGTATTAGCAGGAAGATATTATTTTCTTTTACCCAGCTTGCTAATCAAAGCGGTGACCAGTGCTGAACCAAGGACAAATCCCTGTGGGAATCCTGCTCTGTTCATCCTCCCCATACCACAAGTACTCCTATCTAAGCCTGTCTTTTCCAAGCAAGTATTCACCCACCACCTCCTAATTTCATTACTAGAGCACTTTTTTAGCATGCTTATGAGAGTTATGTGCAACTTAGGCACATAGGCTTAATATGGCTCAAGATAAAATACACCAACAGTCCATCTCCTAAGCACAAATCCCATTACCTGTCAAGGAACGTTAGATTGGCTTGGTATGATTTACCTTGTAGTCTTGCCATCCCTTTACTGCATGTACTGCATATTAACGTTTGCTTGATTATCTCTTCCTGCAGTTTTCAGGGAACTACACCTTTCCTTAGTTTCTCCTTTTCTTTCTCCCATTTTTTTTCCCCTCTTTTCAGTTTTCTGCATCCATCCTCCAGGATTTCCCATAAAGAATCCAATATATTGGCTCAGTTCAGCTGATCTCTGTGATCTAAAACCAAGGCACCTGGAGCTTGGCAATTTAGGTTTGCTTAAGACTCAGTAGAGAGCCACAGGCACAGTTAATCTTTATTAATCTTAATGCCAATTAGCCTTAACTCCTGCAGATGCTTAGACTTAGTCCCGTCTATATCGAATAAAATTTGTTTCACCCAGTTTGCATTACATATTATTTTTTCAAGATTTAGTAATCTTTTGCCAGGCTGTCTTCCCACAGGATCTTCCTGTATAGCCCCTAACATTGCTCAAGCCAGGTTTCTTGAGAATTACTATCTTTATTCTATGGTGTCCTTCCTTTTCTTTGCAAGTATCATAAAATCCATCATCGTTTTCATCCATTCCAGAATTTTCTATCAATTCTTTTCCATCAGCAAGAATGAAGCCTGGAAACAAAAGATAACAGCAATTAATATTATACAAATATCAGGGGAAAAAAAAGTAAATTATACAGTTGCAAAGACTGTTTTCTAGAACTGAAACCGAATGGCACAGCCTGGCTATGTTGCTTGTATGAAAAGCTCCCAGTCTCCAAAATGAAGTGGCTATATCACAACTGCTCTTTGGCCCACGCATATTCCTGAATCATGGCCAAAACTTGTTTGGGAGCGGGCTAGTTAAGCCCATCAAAAAAGTGCCAAGGACCAGTCAAAAAATACAGCTAGCTGAGGTGCAGTGCCCAAGTCTGTGCCCTGTCACTGTTCATTTCATTAGAGCAGATGTGGCTTCAGTGTCCATGTGGCTGAGCATCCAAGAACTGGATGACCTCTGGAATATCGCCGATTCAGGCTGTTGGTCAGACTCAGCTGATCCCCACAAACCTCTCTGCCTTTGGGATTTGTAGGTCCAGATCTTCCATCCATAGGGTTAGTTGACCACTCATTGCCAAAACAATTTTCTTAATGTTGACAACAAGCTGATGCTGCTTGCATCCCACTCCTTCCTTCCTCTCTCCCACCTACTCCCACCATGGCACCTCCTGCCTGAATTCTTTTGACAGGGATGAGGAAACCACACACTGGTTTATCCAGACCAAAACCTGATATGGAGCATTCAAGGGTACGTTTCTTTAGCCTGAACACAGCCCACGTGGGCCAAAGAGCAGCAAAATGAAGAAGCTGCCTTCCTAGGCATTCTCAGCCCTTGTGGTACTGCTGCCTATACATCCTCACAAACATCTACCTGCTGCCTTCCATTTCCTACACTACTGAGTAGTTACAAGCTCCCTTTGCATAGACCTGCCCCTTTCCCCTCGTAAAGCAGGGATCTGCTCTTGCACTCAGGAGCAGGGATGCTGGAGGACCTGGTGGCTGCCAGGTGGCTGCTCCGCTCACCAGCTCCCCTACCAACCCTCCCACGAGCTATGGACCAGCCACAGACCCACCAGCCAAGTCAGCTTCTCTCCAAGGATCGTGGATTTGTTTTTCGCTTGCCAAAGACCCCTCTCCCCAGGGCCTGAGCAACTGCAAAGGATACCCCGAGGTGGCCGCCAGCACATGGGGGAGGTAGATAACTACGTCCTACCATCCGAGGCTGTGATATCTGCAAGATGGTAAAATGAACCCAAGATTTACATCCCCTGGAGCGCCTCCTGGTGTCCCGTCATGGGAACTGCAGCATTAGCAGCTCCCCAGCTGCGAGTACCGGGAAAACACGAAGGCCTCAGCAGAAAAAGGAGGTGGCTCCAAAAAGCTACTCTCACCAAATGCCCTCCCTGATTCCTGCTGTGAAGCGCGAAGAGGAGCAGCCCCCGAAAGTCAGAGAGAAGCAGAGGGGAGACAGGGAGGTGACGGTGTTCCCACTCCTACAGCAGGGCAATGTCAGAGCTGCAGAAATTCACAGGGAACTTCTGATAATCAAAGCACCCAAACACCTTTCCAGAAGAAAAAGTTTGGTTCCCTTGCCCACAGATGAGTTAGTGTGAATATACCACCTACACCCTGAAGAAGATACCTGGATATTTTTGGCCCCTTGCTCCTGCCTGGGGGCTTTGCAGCACACAGCCACGACAGCAGTGGCCATGCAGAAGCAGAGCATGCTGGCTCAGCTTCTGCGTAGCAAAACACTGAGACAGAACAACTCTGACCATCTGCATTTAACTCACCTTCACCAGTCTTTGCAGTTTCACAAGCCATAGGTCTAAGGGCACTCTGTAGAAGTGCAATGCATCCTACCAGAGATCTTTAGGAGGTTAAAAACATGCAAAATCCCTTTCAAACCTAAAAATCTGCTATCACAGCTGTGCTGGATGAGGGCAGCTCAGAAATCAGGCTTTTCTAATTCAACAGGTCTGTGTGCAATAGAAAATCGAGGGTGTCTCCCCCTCCCTGTGCAATGAGATGCTACCCCGTCCTTTTAGGCAGCCGGACACATAGCCCCCGGCCACGTAGCTGCAGTGGGAGAGGCAAGAGCTGCCCACATTTATTACCCACCCACCCCAAGGGTATTTCTGCAAAGTGCCTGGTCCACCAAGGCAAAGGCAGTGTGGTGGGAGAAGGTGCCCAACCCCGTCCCTGAGCCCAGAGGGGTCCTGAAGGCTTTCTGTAGCAGCACAGGGCCCCAGAAGACTGCAGGGATGCAACAACAGAAGTGGGAACAGTTTAAATCCAAGTAAGCAACAAGTCATGGTGGAAACAGTATCTAGGTATTTTTATTATTCAAATCAATATTCACGGCATCCAGAAAAAAGGGCACAGGAACTGTGCCAGTGCCCAGAAATGGGCAGGGACATCAGCAAACAGCTTGTGCTGTTCAGGGTCTTCTCCAAAGCTTCACCTGAAACTCACCAGGACAGAAAAAAAAAAAAAAACACTAAACAAAACCAAAAAGATTTCCTCCCATTTGTGGTGGTCCCATTATATTCATACAGGCGTGATCCCAGATCAAAGGCAGGAGCAGCTGGAGACCAAACCCATCTGCACCAGGGACAGGTCCCCTGGGCAGCTCAGAGCATCCCAAGTCCTTTTCACCTGCTTGGGGCCAAAACTCCTGGAAGGACTGTGAAATCTAGAAATCAGGTTGCCCCATGGGTGAGGAGCAGATCAGACTACACTTGCCCCTCCATTGCCACAGATCCTGCACGAGATGGGCAGGAAGAGTGGGGGAAGTGGCTGGTCACAGACAACAGGACAGGCATGAGGTATCTAGCATTACTTGTGAGAGAAGCAGATCTAGGATACATAACTGAGGAAAAAGGAAAAAGTTAAAAAAGGGGGCGGGAGAGTGGGCATGGGGGTGGGGATAAAAGCTTCACTACTAATAGTGGCGCTCTCATGTTGCCTCTTACCACCACAGCTATTGACTGTTGGATTCCTAAAAACAATTTTTTTTATCCAAAGGCTGGAATTATTACCAGCAATGCTAAAAACAGTATGTTAAGAACACTGATAATCTGCACCAAGTCTTTCCTTTTAGCTCCTTGCAGAAACAAACCTCTTCCCAAATACCCCAGTTTGAAGACAGCAACAGTAAGAACTTCCAGAGCTCCTGGCCTTTTTTGGTGCCAGCAAAGCACAGTGAAGGACTGTAAAGTGCGCAGACTTGAGCTCCCCAAAGTTCAGCTCAGCCAGGAGAATAGTTCAGGAGAGAGTTGAAGGCAAACATGAAGAGTCTCCAGACTAAGACTCCACAAGAACTTGGGCTCTTCCACCCAGAGGCTCAGATTAAGAAGATAATGTCATCAGACACCATGATCTGGTTGTCTTCCTGCATGTGGGCCAATGCCACCTTCACTTCAGCCAGTGAGAAGGGCTCAGGGTTGTCACGGTTGATGGACTCCATCACGTTCTTCAGACCCACAGACTGGGCATGGGAAGCTTTGAAGACCTCCAGGAGAGCAGCTTTGAATGCTTTCAACCTGGTCAGAGAAGGGTGATTACTTCTCACCTTGGAGACCACACACACACACACACACAAATCTGTCCCTTTCCTTCCCAGCCCAGGATGCCTCAGCCCTTTACCATTTCAGCTGCAGCACCCAGCAGGAAAGCCAAAACCGGAGCTGGAAGCACCCACCACAGATGCATCTTCAGCACCAGACAACAGCTTGGACCCACCAGGGTGGGGAGGAACAGACACCACCACCCTCAGCCCCCACTCACCTTGGCTCAGCCAACTCCGGCTTCTTCACTTCACCAGCGGCTGAGGCTTCGGGCGTCTTTGGAGCATGTGCCTGAACTGGAGCAGAAGGAAGGGTTACCTCCAGCCTGCCTGGTGTTCAAGCACCCGCAGAGCAAAAGCACTTGGGCTTTGGACAGGGTGGGCAATGCCAAACTCCCTCCCAATGTTGTTACTTCTGCAGCAGTTTGGAAGTGGAGGGGAAAAAGTTAATGTCAATACTAACTCTCCTGGCCCACAGAGCCATGGAAGGTTTAAAAAATTAAATAAAAAATAAAAAATAAATCATCTTAATCTGTGGAGCTGGACAGTGCCACATCACGCCAGGGACACCAAGTGACTCCAGGGCATGCAGACCCACCAGGGCAGAAGGCAGCAGCACCCTCAGGAGCCAGGTGCCACCAAAACCCCAGGGACTCACCCTCCGGCATCAACTCCTCGGTGTCACTGAAGTCGTATGGGTCATAGGAGCCTCCCTTGTCTCCTGTGCGTGCCTTCTTTCTCCTGGGTGTGAGAAAAAAACGTTACCCCTGCTGCAACTGGACTGCAGATCTGAAGCCCCCCCTGCCCCAAGTGCCTGGAGATGTCTGGCCAGGACCACACCTGTGGCTCACAAGTGAACCCCCCTCTGGCTGGCCACAAACCCCTGCCCATGCCACAGGACCCAAGCTGGTACCAGACTGAGGGCTGTGGCTGTCATCAAATGTTTGGGTTGGAATGCACCTTCAAAGATCATCTTGTTCCAAACCCCCAGGGACCCCTCCCCCCCAGCCCAGGCTGCCCCCAGCCCCGTCCAGCCTGGCCTTGAGCACTGCCAGGGATGGGGCACCCACAGCTGCTCTGGGCAGCCTGGGCCAGCGCCTCACCGCTCCCATCACAAAACTTTTTTCTATGACGGGAGCAGCGAGGCGCTGGCACAGGCTGCCCGGAGCAGCCATGGGTGCCCCATCCCTGGCAGGATTTTTTCCCATGTCCAATCTAAATCTACCTTCCAGGGGGGGCGTCTCAGCAGAGCAGAGCAGAGGCGGGGGAACTGCCTCCCCTGACCTGCTGGCCATGCTGCCCAGGACACATTTTGACTTTCTGAGCTGCAAGCGCACATCACCAGCTCATATCCAGTTTTTCACCCATCAGTATCCACACCCAGGTCCTTCTTCGCAGGGCTGCCCTCAATCCATTCGTCCCCCAGCCTGTTTTGATACTGGTGGCTGCCCCAGCTCAGACGCAGGACCTCGCACTTGGCCCTTTTGAACTTCATGAGGTTTGCACAGGTATTAAATAGTCTTGGTCCCAGCACGGACCCCTGAGGGACCCCACTCGTTACCAATCTCCATTTGGACATCGAGCTGTTGACTGCAACTCTTTGGACATGGCCATCCAGCCATTTCCTTACCCACAAAATAACCATGTCCCGCTACCACAAACTGGGGGTAGACAATCCATTAGGTTGATCAATTGTGAAGTATCTCCCCAAGGCCAGCACTGCCTCCTGCAACCTCCTATGAGGATGGTGCCCCTTGCATGACATGCCCCCCCTCCCTTGTTCTGGCTCCTACCTGCTCACCCGGCACTCCTCCTTGGGCTGTGACTCCTCATCCTCCTCCTCGGTCTCCGAGTCATCTTCCACCTGCTTTCTGCGCTTCTTCTCCTTCTCCAGTACCTGTGTGGCAAAGACATGATGGACTCAGGCCCCTTTTCCACTGAAGCTGCTTTTAGGGGACCAACCCCAAGAGACCCAAGATCCCACCACGGTGGCCTCATCCCACACTATCCCCAGGAAAGAACCCCACCGGCGGCACAGGGTGCTCACCCTGCGCCAAACCCAACTTTTCCAATGACAATTTTAGAACTCCCCCAGGAGACAAGGGACACCTTCAGCCCACCTTTTTGAAGTAGGCAAACTGCACCAGCTCCAAAGCTGTCTCAGCATCCTGTAGATCAATGGTCTTGCTCATCCTGGCCTTGGCGTGGGCTGTGGAGAGGCGGATCAGCGTCTCCAGGGTACGGGCCGTGATGGGGGAGGTCTGGGGGGAAGAGAGAAAGGTGCCTCTGCAAGGCTGACCCCCATCACAGCATCCCACCTCACTAAGAGGGGTCACGTTCATGGTGGAAAACCCCCATAAGGAGAGAGGGGAGCCTGTGCCTCAGTTTCCCTCCTCCTAGCCTGGCAGGGAGCTGCTCCCGGGGCTCACCCTGGCAATGTCCGAGTTCATCTGGCTCTGGCTGCGCAGGCGGGAGTACTCCTCAGCTATGTAGCTCGCTGACTCCTGGGTCAAGACAGGTTTAATCATCTTCGCCACGTGGATGTACTTCCTCATGAACTCCATGCTGACAATCTTCTCTCTGCAGGGAATGCACGCACACCCATGTCCTCCAAGGTGGGGACAAGCAAAAGGTGTTTGCAGAAGTTGGCTTCCCACTTTTTGCCCTTCATGGGCACCCAGGCATGTGGGGAATTCAGCTCCAGATGTTCCTCACCTGCCTGGCATGAGAGATCAAGCCCAAAGCAAACCTCCCTTGGCACCCTGCTCATGTACCTCCCCACAGACCGTCTGGAGCGTCACTGGCACCAGCCATCAGCCACTGGCCAGTGTACGTAAGCCAAACCCATCAAGTCATAATGCTGGAAACCCCTCCGAGAGCTCCAGGCAATGTGGAATGAAGGACTCACTTGCGGCGGCTGGGCCCGTGCAGGAGGTCATCATGTTTCTCATACACTTGAAGCTCCTGCTCCTCCTCCTGCATGAAGTCGGGGTCCTCCGTAGCCAGGATCTCCACAGCGCTGCCCAGGGGCATAGCTGGAGAGGGGAGGGAGGGTCACAGAGAATGGGCTTTTAGCTTTTAAAGCAACTTCCAAAAGCCACCACAAGCAATCCTCCACAAAGCCAGGATGCTGAACCCGAAGAGCTGCCACCAAGGGGTGACAACCCAACGAGGAAGGACAGGCCTGAGCAGCAACAAGGCTGCAGTTAAAAATGACTCACCATCCCCATCCTGCTCACTGGGGTTGCGGTAGCGGTGCATCCGCAGGACATGGTCCGAGATCTCCCTGTCCTGCTCAGGGTCCATCTGGTCCAGCACAATGAAGAGCAGGTCAAAGCGGGAAAGCAAGGAGTCCTGCAGGCCAATGTTCTCCATGGGTGTCTTGTACTGGTCATACTGGAAGAGGACAATATAAGGGGTTACACAAGGCCCTCATGGGCCAGTCTTGGCTGCCAGGGAGGCTGAGAAGACCTTCTCAGGCCAGGCCTTAAAGGATGGATGTCCAGGCAGCTGGACACCACACTAAATTCAGCCTGCTGCAGAAGTAAGGCCTCTTTTCCCCATCCTGGAAGGTCAGCATAGCTCTCATTTGCAAAGAAAACACCTATTTTTTGTGATCCCAGATCAGGCACCAAGACTGGGGCATGTCACCAGGATGAAGGTCCACCAGGCTGTTGTGAGACACCCAGGCAGAAATGAGCCAGGGTAAGAAACCCCACAAGCCCCTCGCTCCTCCAGGAGGGCCACAAGCAGCAACAGAGACCAAACCAACCAGGTCTTCATTGCCCCATGGATCCAGTCCTAACAAGAACCAAGTCACTGATTTTGGGGGATCTTTTGGGTTTCACCAGCTGCCTCCTCCACCAAGATGGCTGCCAGCATCCTTCCCCATGGAGGGGACCAGCAAACACCAGCACTCACCCGGCCATAAACGGGGTTGGCCGCCGCCAGGACACTGCAGCGGGAGTTGAGGCGGGCATGGATGCCGGCCTTGGCAATGGTGACACGGCCCTGCTCCATCACCTCATGGATGGCTGTGCGGTCGATGTCTGACATCTTGTCAAACTCGTCGATGCACACCACTCCCCGGTCAGCCAGCACCATGGCTCCTGCTTCCAGACGCCGTTCACCTGGCATGGGGTGGGAGAAAAAGAGGGTCAAACACCACTCAGCAGCCCACACATCTGCCCTGCCATTGCACTCCACCACCCCACCACCTCTGTGACTAGGCTAAGCTTCAACGAGCAGCAGCATCCTTCAGAGCTGCCCACCTCCTACCCAACCTGACAGCAGAAGGACACAGGATGAGGAGCAAGCCCATAAGGAAGACAACAAGATCCCAGCTGCTGCTAGCCCTCACATGGGGTGCACCAAGTAGAAGAGGAGTAGAGAAGACCACCACCTAACAGAGCTAGAGAAAATACCCCTAAATACTACTACCATTGCCATAAAACTTCTGGATGGAGCAAATACTGCTAGAGTCGCTGCGCAATTAACAGCAGCCCTAGACCTCGCAGAGTCCCTCCCAGGTATTAACAAGTATCTCCCTGACAGTTCCCACCAGGAACCAGCCCACCCCTCACCAGTTTCTTGGTCTGTGGTGACAGCAGCCGTCAGGCCAACACCAGAGGAGCCTCTGCCAGTGGTGGCGATGGCGCGGGGCGCGGTGCTGAGCACGTACCGCAACAGCTGAGACTTGGCAACAGAAGGGTCTCCTGAAATGGAGAAGACCACGTTTAATAACCACACATCATCTGGATACTGGGTCCAGTTTGGAGCTCTCAGTGCAGGAGCAGGTGCGGGGAAAACGGGCAAGAAGTGTGTTCATTCAGTCTTCATAAAATGAAATGATCAGATGATCTTCTCGCCTTCCTCAACGACTCAATGGGAGGAAACAGAGAAGATGGAGCTAGAGTTTAGAGAAGTGCATGGTGGTGGAACCAGAGGCAATGGGGACAATAGAAACCCAGGAAATGCCAGCTGGATGGTAGGATAGAGCCTACAGAGTTCACGGGATCCCATCCCTGGAGATGTTCAAAACCAAATGGACAAATCCCAAAGCAACCTGATCTACCAGTGACACTGGCTCTACCCTGCGCACGTGCTTGGACCAGAGGCCTCCAGAGGTCCCATCTAACTTCAATTACTCTATGAAACTAAGTCCAGAAAAATGTTCCTCCATCTCACTCCCCCAACACCACCAACAGAGGGTGCCTCTGCCTAGCTTTTCCAGACCTATCAGCAAGATATTGATGTCTCCTCGGATGCGGCTCCCGTTCTCCAGGACCTTCTCGACCCCTCCAAGCAGCATGCAGAGGAGGGCCTTCTTGATGTACTCGTGCCCATGGATGCTGGGAGCCAGGGATCTTGCCAGCTGGTCAAAGATATCCTAAGGCAGAAGAGACAAAGCACAGCCCATCAGATGGACTGTCGCAAGTAAGAATAAGAAGCAATACTCCACAAGTCCATTTCAGCACACCAAAGAAAAGAGCTTATTCCTATCGCAGAACCACACAGATGAAAATTATTTAGAAAGAAGACAACTGTTGGCCAGTTTTCATTCAACTGGGCTCTGAAGTCCTAGACCATCCTGACCATCACGTTCATCACTGGAAGCAGCAACCCCTGTGAAAGCAAGGCTCTCTCCACTCCACGCTATGAGGCAAAGGTCTCAGCATAAGACCAGGTTGGGGCAGACCTCAGTATCTCATTCTGGTTTGGGATCTGAAGGGGAAAGAAGGAGGTGTTTCTCCTGTAGAGGAAATTCCTTGGCAACCAGCTGGCAGGATAAGGACACAGACAACAAGGGCAGATCCCTGTCCCAGCAGCTATGCACAGCAGAGCTGCTAGCAGGCAGGAAGGATGCTGCTAGCAGTACAGAAGCAGCAACAAAAAAAAAAAAAAATGGATTTGATCAAAGCCTAAGCAGAAAACTCAAAGAATGTGAGTGGTATAATCCAGCCACGTCGCTAAGACAGCTGAAGAATTACTTGCAACCCAACAAGACACCTCCTTAGCCATGTGTCAAGCCTTAAAGCTGCTCTAGCTGCAATCTCACACCCTGATAAGCCCACCTTCTAAGACTTAAATACCTTGGAGCGACTCTTGCTGAACCTCTTGATCTTGGCCACATCAGCAGCAGAGTAGAGCGGCCGGACGTCTTTGCTCATCTGCTTCACGTGGCAGGCAATGAGGATAGTCCTGGAGAAGGGACACAGCCATGATCAGGCCCATAGAGCCTATGCATCCCAGCAACAACACAGCAGAAACTTCCACAGGGTCATCATTTACCCTCAGGAGTCCTGGAGAGGGCTGGAAAGCTTTAAGAGCTGTAGCCCCCTCTATCTGACTGCACTGGGACATCAATGGAGCATCTTTAAGAGCAACCAACCGCCTCTGTGCACAGCTGGAGCCCACAGCTACACACTGATACTAAGGAGCAAGATGCAAACCACTTCCAAGTGATTTAAGCTAATGTTTGACCCAGTTGCGAGACGGCCACCTGCCTGCCTTAGATCGCATCTTCCAGAGATGTGACTCTAGAATAGAAAAGGATGGGAAGGCTGAAGTCAAGACAAAAGAAGACTCACCTGAAAGTCCCTGAAGTATAACCGCCTTTCTTTCCTGGCAGGCAGCGGTACGTCCCCACCACCTGGATGCGGTCCCCAGGTTTCACCTTGTCCACCAGGTCATCATCCAAAATAACACCCACTGAGCGTGGCAGCTGCCCCGCTGGTGCCTTCTCAGGCATCTCCTGAATGGTGATGGTCTGATGGTCCTTGTAGACTGAGAGGCCAAACTCTGTCTCCAGAGGGTTATTCTCTTCATCCTAGAGGAGGAACCCAATAAAAAGACTAGCACCGTCTTTCAGGAGCACAAAGAGGTGGGTCAGCTGAGCAGTGGGACGACAGGCTGTATCACCCAACACACACAAGACTGCTGGAAAGGCTTGATTTATCAGGATTGCCAGAGGTTGGGGTTCACTAGCTCCACAGCCCTCCACTGCCTAAAGCCACCAACATCTATCACTGCTAGTCTGGATGGTCTCTCCAAGCCCTGTCCCTACTGCAGGCAGTGGTGACACACCATCCATGCAGCAGGCTGTGTGCAATGGGGACAAAGCTCAGGTCAACCTTCCACCATTCCCAAATACGGGGCAAACCCTCTACCTCTACCCAAGGGTGCATACAGCCTCCAGGACAGCACAGGCAAGCCCACGCTGACATGGGTCCCAGGAGCAGTAAGACTGGCTGACAACCTCCCAGAAAAACACGCTACAACAGAACCAAGATCATAACTAACATCTTAACTAGCAGGTCTGGTGACCTTGTGTCAGCCAAGACTTTCTCCATATGTTCCTAGTAGCTCTCTTGGATTTTCTCACGTGTGATGTGTCTTCTTTCTATTCCATGGGCTATGCTGGCAGAGGGAGAAGGGATGCACAGGGATTTGAGCCCCAGGCTCTGAGCTGGTACATTCTCCCTGGAGGAACCTGCCAATACTTCCCACGAGGTTACTTCACCTCACCTTTGTAGGGTAGACAGAGCTGGATGGGAAAGCATCCAGGGAGGTCAGGTCTGTGTATCGGCGCTCAATAGTCTTCTTAGTAGCTGGGCAATAATGGACACTCCGGACAATCTTCGGACGAACCAGAGAGCCTGAGGTTGGAAGAAAGAGGAGTTAGGGGCAGGGATGTCCCACTGACTGTCAGCAGACAGTCCCCAACAGGGTCTCCAATGCTAAACTGCACTTGGGACACAATCCACTGCCAACCACGGCCAGGATTTGCCGAGCTCAAAGACCCTCCCAACACTCAAGACTTTCTGCAAAGCCCACTGTCACCTTTGCCCAGGTTTCCAGGCCGTACCATAGCTCCTGGTGGACTCCAGCCCCTCTGCAGCAAACACCTGGACCCACCACCCCTGAAGCCCCAGGGTCTCCCTCCAGTCTCACACTTTGTCACGATGCCCTCCACACAGACAACACAGCTGAGGAAACAGGCCGTCAGTGTCCGTGGCGACACGTGCTTCGAGCCAAAGCTGCCCTCCAGCCCGATGTAGAAGTCCTCATACTGCTTGGCATAGGTGGCATCAACAGAGGCAACAAAATCCTTCAGGGCACGCTGGAAGGCAATCAGCTCCTCAAAGGCGTTGCTCAAGAGCCTGCAACAGAGGGAGGTGATGATGCAGACCAGTCAACCCCTTCTGCCTTCCTCCTCAATAATTTTCCCATGCCTTTATGTGCTCCACAGGTTTCCTAGGAGCAAGAGGTGAAAAGACGCAAAGCCCATCATAGCTCCATGTCAGGTCCACTGCCACAGATGGAGCTGAACAAACTCAACCACATCTGCAAAGCCTCCCATGTCCCTGAGCAGACTGGCAAGTCTGGTCCAAAATATCCCCGTGCATCCTAAAAAAATGAGTTCATTGATATCATACAATGAAACCCAGCTTGCTGCAAAAGGTTTTGGCAAAACCATGTGTTTGCCAGCTTGGAAGGGAAGGGCGTCACTGGGGAAAATGGCAAGTCCACATTTTCCATAGGATCTGGTGCACAGGACAAGGTCTGGCCCTTGCTTGCCACATAGGACCTGCAGAACCAGGGCTGCTGGACCCCTGAAATCCCGCCGAGGGCGAGCCCCGGTGCCCCACACCCACCGGCTGGCCCTCTTCTCATTCTTCCGCCGCAGGTCGTTGATGTTGACGAGCAGGCGGTACTGGTTGTCGCTGATCATGTCCCGGACTTTGCCGTGATAAATCCCTTGGTCTTCCTGCAAGAAGGGAGGGGGGGGTGGGGTGGAAACCACCAAAAAAACAATTCGTTTTGCATGTCCGCCTGTCTGAGCCATCCCCACCCCCACCCGGCGCCCATTCCTGCAAAGCTCAAAACCCTTCACACCCCACCGAGCAAGCAGAGGTGGGGGCACAGGGAATCGCTGCTGCCCCACCCCGGGGGAAGGGGGGGTGGATGCAGCCCCGCTCCCGGCCTCACCTCATCGTCCAGGAAGTCGAGGTAGTCGCGCTGCGCCTCCCGCAGCTCCGCGTCCTCCAGCCCGCCCGCCGGCGCCGCCATGCTGCCGGCCGTTCAAGGAATCCGGGGTCGCCGCGGGGATCCCGCCGCCGCTGCAGGAGCCGAGGGGAGGCGAGGGGAGCCGGCCCTGCCCGCAGCGGCCCCGGCAGCGCCCGCGATCCGACCCGCTGCGATCCGGTTACCCCCCCCAGCAGCCGCCACGCAGCTGCTTAGCGCCAAAACCGAGCGCCTTTCCCGCCACCGAGCGGGAGTCCCGCCTCCACCCCGCCCTGCGGCGCTGCTCACTGGTTGGCACTGCCCCGCGTCAGCCAATGGGGCAGCGATGGAGTTCGCGGGAGTGACGCGTGCCCAGTTCCAGCCTATCAGAGCGCGGAGGGGCGGGGGGAGCGCGGCCGCGCCGGGGGGCCGGGGGTCGGCACGGGGGGGCCGGGCCCGGCTCCGGCGCTTGGCAGCCACCGACCGGCCGCAAATACCGGTGTATTTAAAAAAAGAAAAAAGGCAAAACCCAAACAAACAAACAAAAAACCCCTCAACCCACAAAACAAGACAACCCCCACTTTTTCTTTTCCTATCGCGTTTTGGGGAGCCCCCTTTCCGCACGTTTTCACCCCAAAGCGCACAGACTGGGCACCGCTTTTCCCCTTTAGGTGGCCAAGCGCCAAGCCGGGAATGTGGGGCTGGGGGCGCAAAAGCAGCAGGGCCCGCTCCGCAAGGAAAAGGGTGATTTCAGATGTGAATGGAGCAGTGCCGCTCCGGATGGGGAAACTGGCTGCTCCCCCTTAAAAAATACTTTTGGTATCCCTTAAAAGTCTCTATCTAAGCTCTGTTTAAGAATAGATAAAGAATAAAAAGCTAGACAAAACTATTGTGATCTGCAAGGCACAGCAGGCACCCGAACTTGGCCATGGCCTTGGGTACTATAGCTAAAAGCATTTTCTCCAGGGTTGGTAGTAAATATCCACCCAGGGCGCGTTGGGCTGTGCAAAACACTGAGGCACAATTCATGCTGCTTCAATTCCTTTTTCGGAAGGGGGGCAGGAAACAGCCCCCAGACCAGACCTGTCTTAAAATAATGGGAAATGTTGCTGGTAACAGCTGTGGCCACTTTAGGATATCTGTAGCCCAAGTCCTGGGTATTCGTTCAGTTCTGTGAGATTTGCTTACGTCATTCCGCATCAAAGTGAAAGTTCAGATTTTCCTTTTCAGGTGTTTGGCCCTCCACTGTACTTTGATGGAGTATCAAACGTGGCAGATTGGCAAGAATGGAGGCTCTTGGGCTCTGTTGCTGTTTTCTTTCTGTGTTTTTTTTTTTCTTTTCATTTTTTCCTTTCTTTTCTTTTTTCTTTTTTCTTTTTTCTTTTTTTTTTCTTTTTTTCTTTTCTTTTCTTTTTTGTTTTTGATCTTCTAGGTTGTTCTGCTAGCTCTGGAGATGCTTTCCGCAGCTGGAACTGCCTCCCTGACTCCGCACACTCAGTAGCACCCATTTCCCTTCAGACACTCCTCCAATCCACCCCTTCCTCTGATTTTCTGGAGATTTCTCATTTTCATTGCAGTTGGCGTGGCTGGGGGCAGCACAAGGAGGAGTGCGCAGAGAAAGCCTTTGGTGTGCGCCTGCCACACTCTCAGGGTCATAGCAAGACATTTTGGTGGGTGTGCCAGCTGTGAGGATACAAACTGGCTGGAGGAATCAGTCTGTGTAAATCCCCAAAGGAAGTACAATGTATCCTATAGAAGTTGTTAGAACCTGACATAAGATTTCACCTTTGAGACAGTTTCCTTCTCTCTGCAGTAGACAGACTATCAAATCTAGCAATAAACACAGTCCATGTGCTTTATTGCAGTTAAAATATGGATGGGGAAAAAAAAATACAGATGCAAAGCAACCCACAAGTACAGTGGGCAGTGAACGAAGTGGTACCAGGGTGGGATTCAGACACATCTATATAGATGGTATATAGATCTCCCTTACATTTAGGTGGTCAAAATGAATCCCAGCCCACAGAGACATTGTGAACTGCTGCAGTGCCCCTCCTGCTGAGGACAGGGAGATCTGTGTCAAGAGAGTTGGCAGGGACCCATGGCTCCTGACTGCACTGTAACAAGAGTTAGGGATAAAAATAGCCGCCCGTTGTTATTCACAACAGTGCCCTATAGCAACTGCTGCTCCGCTGTGGCTTTTGCCTGAATAATTAATTGGAGCAGGTCAGGCCAGGGAGGGAGACGGAGAACACCAGGATAACACAGGTGAGGTGGAAGTCTTCCCTGCCTCTTGGGACTCTCTTGGGAGGATGCCCAAGGTCTCCAGAGATTCACCTCCCTGCCACATCCCAGCAGTTACAGGGTGGAGAGTGCAGTACAGGCTCAGAGATGTTTAACATCTCCCAACCACTGAAAAAAACAGGAATTGAGCACCTAAATACAAGGAGGGCTGGGCTGCAGAGCTCACAGAAAGATCAAAGAATCATGGGTGGATGCAAGAGTAATTTTCATGCATAGGGTGCTGGCCAGAACACCCCAACTGTTCCATGAGTGCATTTTCTCTTTCCTTCCTCATACCTCTGTGTGTCGGAGATCCCTTTATGGGTAGGTACCCTGTGATCCCTCCAAGATTCTGGGGGGGGTGTGTGTGTGTCCCTTAGTTCAAGTAAAAGTCAATTTTCAAGTCACAACTCACTTTTCAAGTTGCCATCTGTTAGCTTTGCTGCATTCTGAGCAACCCTGTCTCACCCCTGGAGAACAGAGGAGAGGCTTGTGGCTCATTCACAGCTCCAAAAATGTGGGGGAGAATACTCCAAGTGTCACTTTCTCATCAAGCAACACAATGGACTTGAGGTTCCAAATACATTTATAATAAAATGGAAGAATAATAACATGAAATTAAATGTTTTAAATTTTAAATAATCACTTTTTAATAATTTAAACAATGTGGAGAAGCGAGGCCACCTATGAGATGTTTTTATCAGTGTAAATTTTATGCTTTCCAAGGAGTAACAGAGGCTTCTCCTTGCTGGTCTCCTGCAGATGCAGTTGCAGGAGCTGAACCCCAACCAGGGAATTCGCTCTCACAAGAGGAGAGTTGCCCTGGCTCTCACCACTTCAGGACCACATGTGGAAGATGTACAACTTAATGCTGAAGGAACCCTTCTTAATCCTCTGATCTGACCTATTTTCTAAAATAGGCTGAGGAATTTCACTCAAACCGCATCTGCATGGAGCTCAGTATTTCTAACATCATTTTCTTGAAGTATTTGCTATTCCCACGCACTCTAGTAAATCTTTAAATAATCTTTAAATTGATCTAGCTCTTTTTTTTTTTTTTTCCTAGTTGTGGAGAATAAAAACACGGAAAACAACTAGCAGTGTGTATGAATGGAATTTCTTTACTTAAATGCATGGGAGCTGCTGGTATCTCACCAGGAGAGCACAATAAAGTGGGTAAGAAGTTAAGACTCAGACCTTCAGCATGTTAGGATGGATTGTAGCCACCTTCTTGCTTCCCAGAGTAGGAGTCCAGTGGGTACGGGTCTGCCTTTCCTCCCAGATGCCACTAGCACAATCTTAGCACAGCAATGGGAGCGTAAAGCCTTGTTGCAATCCTTCTGATGCATATCTACCCCAGATCCAGGGGATTCATTCTTTTCTCCTACTGTGCAGAAGAAAAATACAGCAATTAATAAAAAAGCAAACCAAACCCACACAGGCTGTGCCACCAGGAAAATTGAATTTCCCTGGCAATTGAAACCAGAGGAGTGGGTGAATCAAGAAAGCTCTGGAGAGTGGGGCTGGGAGCATGCCTGCGTAATGAGGCAACCCCACCATGCTTCCAGAGAAGACCAAAAGGCCCAGATATAGGTCACCTGAGGTTTGGTGTTGCTATTTTGGTCTGTTCGTCTGCTCTCATGAGTTCTGGATGTTACTAAAGACAGTGACAGCTGGTTCCTTTTTTTTCTTCCCCTTCATTTTCTCCACTCCTGAGCCTGGAAATCACCCATCTCTACACAAAGCACCATCACCTCTGCATGGGGATCTTGGAGATCCATTTTCAGCCACAGGCCTGGATCCACTGATCATTTCAGCAAGTGATGTCTAGTTTTGGAAGACAGGAAGCTGCAGCGATTCATGTAAGCCACATCAGCAGCATCATCTGACTGTCATGATGGGCTCCCTGCTCCATGCAAACCATGCAGAGGCGGGAGAGTCCTGACCCCAAATTGCCACATACCCTTTGTGCAATATGAGGGAAGCAGCTGGAGTGGCAAAATTAACTGTAACAAGTGTTTCTCTTTGATTGCAGGGGCTGGAACTGGTAACCCAGGGCTTTCAGGGCTGGTTTTTTTTCTGAATTATTAACTAAAGAAAGCATATAAGCAGGATTCAAAACAATTGCAGAGGAATCATGTTACCCAACACCCTGAAACTCATTAGTATGTGTTATTACAGAAGAAGATAAAAGAAACCCCTGCATGAAAGTTATGGATCACAAGGAATTTCCCTCCTGAGCCCTGTTAGCTGGAGATTTTGTTTTGAAGCAAGAAGGTTTATATCCTCAACAAAACTGTTTTGGGGTGGGTTTTTTTGCTGTCTTTAGTAGTACGTATCTGCACAATCTTATCTAAAACTTGCCCAACCATGAGCGTCAGTTCTTGTCCAGTGGAAAGGAATTCAACAGACCGCAATGCATGGTGCAGAAAAATTCCCTCTTAGCCACTTACGATAACATGTCACTTTTTTATGAGCAAATACAGGGAAAAGGTAATTCGTCCTGTTTTCCGAATCCCATTTGGTGTTTTGAATAATTCAGTTGTCTTTGGTGTAAAGCTGCTACATTCCTCCTGGGCAGCGCAGTGTACACATGGTGTATTTGGATGCATCTTGGTGAAAAAGATGCAGATCCCCAAACCAAACTCCTCTTTTCGGGTGATAGTTCAAAGTAACAGGATGACCAGTTTTCAGCCTGCAAAAATAGGGTTTGCATTGCATGGCAGGGAGGGTGCATGGGGGCCTGCAGCACCGGAGAGACCTGTTGGAGCAGGTCCAGGGAAGGGCCACAGAAACAATCAGAGGGCTGAAACACCTCTGCTATGAGGACAGCCTGAGAGGGTTGGGGTTGTTCAGCCTGGAGAAGAAAAGGCTCCAGGGAGACCTTATTGTGGCCTTTCAGTACATAAAGAGTCTGACAAGAAAGCTGGAGAGGGCCTTTGTACAAGGGCATGTAGCGATAGGACAGGGGGAATGGCTTTAAACTGAAAGAGGGGAGATCCAGACTAGGTATAAGGAAAAAATTGTTTACAATGAGGGTGGTGAAGCACTGGCACAGGTTGCCCAGAGAGGTGTTAGATCCTTTGCTGCCCCCATCCCTGAAAATGTTCAAGGTCAGGTTGGACGGGGCTCTGAGCAACCTGATCCGCTTGAAGATGCCCCTGCTCATGGCAGGGGGCTTGGGCTAGGTGGCCTCTTCTGGTGGGTTGATCCTGACTGGGTGCCAGGTGCCCACCACAGCCACTCTACCACTCCCCTCCTCGACTGGACAGTGGAGAGGAAATGTAACAAAAGGCTCGGAAGGCTCGTGGATCCAGATAAGGGCAGGGACCGATCATTCATCAGTTCTGGTCACAGGAAAAACAGACTCGACCTGGGGAAATTAACTTATTACCAATCAAGAGTAGGTTAATGAAAAAAGTGGCGGGTCCATCTTGGAGCTGGCCAGCGCTGGCTCCATCAGACATGGGGGAAGCTTCTAGCATTTTCTCACAGAATCCATCCCTGTAGCCCCCCTGCCACCAAAATCTGGCCATGCAAACCCAACACACCTTTAAAGGTCCCTTCCAACTCAGACCGTTCTGTGATTCTAGGACGTATATTTCTGTGGGGAACTAAAGCATTCAGGATATGTTTGAGGGTGCAAAGCATGCATGGATTATATCAGGTGACTGTAAAGGGCAGGGAAAGCCCAGCCTGGTACAACCTAATCTTAACTGCCCACTGGGAGTAATCTAAGCAAACACAACCACACCTGGGTTTTGCATTGAAAGGAAAAAGGTGATTCATTTCAGGGTGTAAAATGTTAAAGATAGGGAGCAACAGGGACTACAATGCAGCAGGATGAGTCCGAGATGAACTACAGAGTGCAGCTTGGCAGGTGCCGGTCACCTGAGAGCAGGTCATAGAGCCAATTATCAAAAAGGTCTCACTGCGCAGCACCCACCAACCCTGGTGAGCAAAACCAGCGCTGAGCACCCACCCAGGAAAGCAGTGATCCCACACAGAACTGCTCTTTGACTTTCTCAAGCCTGCCCTGGGGCATGCCATGAAGATAAATGCAGGCAAAACTTTTCATTGGAAGCAAAACAGAAGGGCAGGCATCCCAGGAGCATTGCAATGTGCATGTTGTAGCAGGGATGTCTCACCCCATCATCCTCTTCTGCTGGAGTTGTATTTTTCTTTCCACCTCATCTACAGCTTTGCTATGGCTATTGCCAGCACTCAGCTGAGTGTTCCCACTTCTCCCATGTGAGTAATGATGGAAAGACGGTTGGAAGAGGAAAAGCCATGGCATGACCTCCATTTCACAGCCACCAAGCATCCCTGGAGATTTCACAAAATCACAGAATGGTTTGGGTGGGAAGGGACCTTAAAGACCATCCAGTTCCAATCCCCTGCCATGTGCAGGGATGCCTTCCACCAGCCCAGGCTGCCCCCAGCCCCATCCAGCCTGGCCTTGAGCACTGCCAGGGATTGGGCATCTACAGCTGCTCTGGGCAACCTGTGCCAGTGCCTCAGTACCTTCACAGCTAAGAATTTCTTCCTAATATCTAGTCTAAATCTATTATCTTTTAGTATCCACCTTCTTCACCCAGGAGGTTTTCCCTCATCACTGTGCAAATGCTGCTCTCCCATGTGCTGGCAGATTAGTGCTGGGATGTGCTGAAGCTTCACCCAGGCTGGAGTGATCTTATTGGATCTGGAAAGATGCGCTCGTGGGCTGCCTCTGCTGCAATCCTCTCCCAGCAGAACAAGCAGTCCTTCTGTTTCCCTTGTAAACCCATTAAAAAACAAGTGAAGCAAAACCCACATAAACAAGTTGACGCAGAGACTGGAAAGGTGAAACAGGTACTCCACACTCATAAATTAACCCCCTCCTGGGATCATGGTGACTTTACAGCTGACCCAATTGCCGTAGTTTCGGCACAGTTCAGTCCAGGCTGTGTAAGCCTCTCCCAGGCATTTCCCAGGCATCGTTCAAGGGCCCAGAGACCACTCCTGAAAGGCCATTTGGGTGCAAGTGCCTCTTTTCCAGAGCCAAAAGGTTTTAGTGCTGGCAGCTGGTTCAAGGCTGTACTGTCTTTAGGCTGAAAATCTTGGGGAAAATCATCCTCTCCTGCACGCTTGCACGTCCGCAGCAGCAAAATCAGGGGTTCTGCCCTGAACATTAAGCCCAGATACCGGGCAGTTGGCAGCAGCACTTCTATTTTTTCCTCCCACTTCGCTCATTTTTACCTCCACAGGGGTCAGTTTGGTGGTAGCATAAAAACAGCTCTCAGGACTATGAATTCTTTTATTTGATACCACTGTCCTAGCAGTTACAACTGAAAACCATGAGCTCCAGCAATCACCGCCCACCACTTCACAGAGACCTCCCTCGCCCCTCTGCTGCATCGTGCAGCTTCTCAGCTCAGTATCACAGGATGGTTGGGGTGGGAAGGGACCTCCAGAGGCCATCTGGTCCAACCCCACTGCCCAAGCAGGGCCACCTAGAGACAGTTGCCCAGGACCACATCCAGATGGCTTTTGAAGATCACCAAGGATGGATACTCCACCACCTGCCTGAGCAACTTGTGCCAGTGCTCAGGTGAGGAAGAAGCAGAGGGAGGAAGACACAGAGAGAAGAGAGAGTGGGCCTTGGATGAGGCGAGACGAGGAGAAGGCAGCAGAGGGGCTGGCATGAAGAGTATGCTGGTATGAGATGGTAAAAGACCTTGTTGCAGCTTGATAGTTTGGAGAGCGCTGTGACACTCAGGTACCCTCACAGTATAAAAGTGTTTCCTGATGTTCAGAGGGAATCTCCTGTGTTTCAGCATGTGCCTGCATGGGAGGGAGCAGTGGCCTCTGGTCCCATCTTTTCTACTTTGAAGGTAGAACTTCCATCCTTGAGAGAGATCTCCATCCGTGTGATCTCCATCATTGGGCACCCACACCTGGCAACCCACAGTGGTGCTCCCACTGCTTTGAGCTCCCCACTTTCTTCAGCTTAGGCTCCTTGGGCTTGGCTTGGCTAGGCTCAGCTCAGCTCAGTTTGGCTATGCTAGTCTCGGTTTCACTCAGCTCAGCTCGACTTGGCTCAGCTTGGCTTAGCCAGGCTCAGCTCGACTTGGCCAAGTTTTGCTAGGCTAGCCTAGGCTCGACTTGGCTCAGCTCAGCTAGGCTAGGCTCTGTTAGGCTAGGCTAGGCTAGGCTTAACTCGGCTCAGCTTGGTTTGGCTAGGCTAGTCTTGGCTTGGCTTGGCTTAGCTTAGCTTAGCTCGGTTAGGCTAGGTCGGCTTGGCCATGATAGAAAGCTTAGAAATAACTAGATTAATGGGATATGGAAAACTCTGAATAATTAAAACTCTCACTGTATGTACAAAGAGGAGCTTCACAGTATGACTTTGCAAATTAGGCCAGGTCCTGGGGCCCTTTGTACTGATGAGTTGGACCTGGGATGCTCTGTGTGCTGATAAGAAGACACTGGTATGCAAACATCTGTGCCTTGAGATAGGAAAACTGGATCTTTTCAGTTTGGAAGAAACTCGACACACAACTGAGTCTGCACAAAGAGTGAAGGTGAAAAGTTCAGAGTGAGGGAGACTACTAAGCCTTCATCCTCAATGACCCCCACGACCACCACCAGGAGACAGTGCGAAAGCGCAAATGGGAGGAAACTTATGTTAATTACTTCTTGGTAGACTAATTATCCTAACCCAACCTATTCTCAGGCATCTATTGAATATGTATGAATGTATACTTTGAATCACACATGCACAAAGAAGTCAGGGCAGCAGGTGCTTTTGGAATTACCCACCCTGATGAACGCCGGTGAATTAAACATACCTGCTTTACAACCTATCCTGAGTTATAAAGTTTAATTCCGCATGTCAGCCAGGCTCATCTAGGCTTCCTCGGCTTGGCTTGGCTTGTCTAGGCTAGGCTACTCCACTTGGCTCAGCTCGGCTTGGTTAAGCTAGGCATGGTTCGGCCAGGCTCAGCTAGGCTAGCCTAGGCTCAGCTCAGCTTGGCTTGTCTAGGTTAGGGTCAGCTCGGCTCAGCTAAAATCAGCTCAGTTCAGCTTTGTTTGGCTAGGCTAGGCTCAGCTGGCTCAGCTCAGCTCAGCTTAGCTCGGCTCGGTTAGGCTAGCCTCGGCTCAGCTAGGCTCAGCTTGCTTTGGCTAGGCTAGCCTAGCCTAGGCTCAGCTCGGGTAAACTCGGGTCGGCTGGGCTCAGCTCGGCTTGGATAGCCTCTGCCTGGTTCAGCCGGGCTAGGCTCGGCTCTGCCAGGCTCGGCTGGGCCCGGCGGGGTGAACTCTGCTCGGCTCGGGCCGCGGGGCCACCCCCGGGCGGGGCGCGCATGCGCGGGGGCACCCGCTGGCAGCGGCGCTGCCGGAGGCGGCGGCCGCGGGAGTGGGTGGTGGCGGCGGCGGCGGGGAGAGCGCGGGCGGTGAGTGCGGGCGCAGCCCCGGTCCCCCCCCCCGCGGGCAGCTCCCCTCCCCCGGGGACACTCCGCCGAGGGTCCCGTGCGGGACCCAGCACGGGGGCTTCTGCTGCCCGCTGGGCTCCGGCGTCCCCGCGTGGGTACCGCAGCTCGCGGCACCGCGCTCCGCCGCATCCCCGGCGCGGCGGGAGCATCCTTCCGCGGGGCTGGGTCACGCAGGGGCCGGTGCACGGGCAGCACCCCAGCGGCCACCCCCGGGGGGGGTCCCCGCGCGGGTAAAGCACGCGTGGAGCTGGAGGCACAGTGGGACGCGAGATCTTTACCCCACACGCACCCCACGCACAACCGTGGTCCGTCTAGCCGGGGTCGGTCCCGCGGCCGGGTGGGCAGCAGAGGAAGGGCGTCAGGAGGGGAGGGACGCATGGGGACAAATTTTCTTTTGCCATAGATTGCCCTCACGCCCCCGTGACCTGCACCTCAAGGACTTCGAGGAGGAGAGAGGTGGGCATCGGTTTTCCTCCGTGTTTGTTTCTAATAGCCGTGGGTGGGTTTTCCTTTCGTGACTTTGACCCCTGGGGTGTTCCGGAGGTCGCAGCAAGGAAACGCATAGTTCAGCCATGAGCTGGGTGAAGAACCAGCTCCTGTTGTTTGCTTTGGAGCTGCTACCTGCCCATTTCACTTGACGCGCCCCAGCTCGTGGCCTCAAAGCGTCCATGAAGGGTTGTTCCCTGCTTATCTTCTCCAGAATGCTTCAGGGGCTGTTGGTTGTGTTGCCTCTATATCCCATCTGGATTTTTTCCTGGCTGAAAATGCCATGAGCATCTCGCTTTTTGAGGGAAAAAAGAAGTTGTAGTCTTGAACTGTTCTGGTTAGCACCGACAAAAATATATATCCATCTAAAATTGGGTAAACATTTAACAGTCGTTTGCTCTGCATCAAACTAACTCATCTCCGGCATGAGCAGGGTTGGATACGGAGCCTCCCAGTAGCTGTGCTGGGGTGGGAAGTGCTGCAGATGCACTGGCACTGGGTATGCAGGACTGGTGGTCCCAGACCCGATGTTTGTTCAATAACTGTGCAGCTCTGGTGGTTCATCCCTTGGCTGGAGCACACGGCTTTATACTGCACTGTGGGATGGGGACCTGCATTTGTTGTCAGAGGCTGTAGGATCATCGCTTCAGAGCTGGGAAATAACCTCGGCACACTTGAGGTGCAGTTATTTGAGGGGATTGCCAGCTGTGGCAGCCGAATAGGGGTTAGGATGAGGATGTGTGTGATGCCACGCTGGCATTGGTTGTTGAAAAAGAGTGAAGTCACAAAAAGGTCATGAAAAAGGATGAAGCACTTACGCAGTGCTCCACCGGAGTGAAATCCTGGGGGTCTGAAGTCTGATTTTGCTCTGCTGGGGCAGGGAGGGGATGGGCAGCCATGAATTATACCATCGACCCATGCTCCTGCCTTTGTGTGGGGTTCAGGGGAGTGAGACATGTTACAAACAATTCCTAGAAACCCACCGGCTTGTCGGGCCAAACCACAAGCCGTTACACATTTCCTCCAGCTCAGCTGGTAAAAGATGTGTGTTAACAGCCCTGCTCGCTGCGGGATTTCCTTTTTTCTGGGCATCATTGCTTTTATTTTATTTACACTGAAGCTGCGGCCGGAGCCTCTGGCTATGAGGGTTGTGTTCCTCTGGCCGCAGGGAGGGATGGCCAGTGTGAGCGATATGCCAGCAGCGCAGGCAGAGGCTGAGGACAGGGGAGCTGCCATTGCCAGGTCACGTGTGTATGCTTGCAGCTACTTGCACATCTTGAGTCATGCACCAGCTTAATTTTTAGCTGCCAGTGTACATGATAACCCCCGCGCCTGGGGTCAAGCCAGGCCCTTTAGTTGCAGTATCCATTTATGCTAAAGAAATTCCTCCAGAGGAACAGATTCCCAGAAAGGCTCCTGGAGGCTCTGCGTTTGGTCTGCAGCTGTACACGTGTGGCCATACCTTACATCCTCTATCCTTGGGGCACAGGCAGTACCAAGTGGAAGCTTGCTCCCAGTTGCTTTTTTTTCCCCCCAGTAAATCTTTGGGATCGAATAGGGATGTAAGCAAGCAGACACAGCACAGTCTGCATCTCTTGTTTGGGGGGGGCAATCTGCCACCTGGCTCTTGCTGGCCCTTGCTCAGGGCTTCACAGCCCCCTGGAAGGGTGGCACTGCTGTCATTGCAAACCTAGAAGCTTGCTGGGAGAGGCCACGGGTTGAATAGGAGGAGGTCCTGGATGGGGACAAAGACTTTTAGTGCAAGGAAAAGGAGAGCTTGAAGCCCCAGGGGCTTGGCACAGAGCTGCAGTCTCTCCCCGGCAGCCTGCTCTCTACCCACAGCAGCAGTGGTGGTGTGCATGATTTATATACATTTTTTTCTAATGACCGAAGCTCTAAAATCCACAACATTAAAAAAATGTTTTTGTGCAAGAGGCTTTTGTGGATGACAGCAAAGCTAAGCAGCCTCAGGCCATAGGCTCTGGGAGATCTTTTGGCAACGGGGTCTGGACCCTCAAACTGCACACAACCAGTCTGGTTTGGTTGCTCTGCCTGCAGGCGAATGGTTCCTGGGTTGTCCCATCAGCAGATAGATCTGAGCAGGGAGGGATTTGCTGGCTTGTTGAGGTCTCCCTGTGCTAGCAGGAGTTCCTGTCTCCAGCAGATCTGCACTGAAAGATTTGTCCTGTTGGTGGGTGCTAGTTCTGTGTCTTTCGGAAAGGCACAAGGTAAGTGACCTCTTACATTGGCAAACTGGCTGCAGAGGTGCTGTGCTCACAGGGTGTGCACGCAGCTACTCAGGTGTGGAAGGGAAGGACACCATATCTCATGGAGCTTGCAGGAGGAAATTTGGGAGGTGAGAGTGGGATGCAACGAATCCAGGCTCCTTTTTCAGTCAATGGGGAAAAAAACCCTAGTCACTTCTCTGGCACAATTCCAGCTTTGGCATCTGAAATGGATCAGTCAACCCACTCCATTGGTGGTCCCTGCATGATTGAATATAGCAGGCAGGCACTGATGTGAGTGGCTGGACCAAAACCATGCCCAGGATTGTGCTAACACTTCAGCAGCCTGATGGTAGCAGGTCATTGATTGGGACTGTGTCCCGGTCTTGTTTCATTACTGGTGTACTCAAAGCTTGTAATCATGGGTGTTCCATGCAGGGATCTCACATCCACCCAAAACTGAGCCCCAAAGCACTGGGGGCTGTGTTAGTTGTGTGTGGGAAAAGAAAGTGGTGAGCTGATCTGGAAAATGTAAACAGCAAAGGTTTAGTGAGATCAGGAAGGAAAACTGCAGATTATTACCTTGATCTTGAGCAATTTTTGATATGGGAGGGATGGATTTGCCTGAGGAGATAATTCTCACCCAGGGTCTATGGGTAGAAATAATGAACATTAACATTTTTGCATCTGCCTAGTACTGTAGATGTTTTTTTTTTTTCATGCACTGAGTGTATTGACTGTGTTATAAGTAGCATCACCATGGTTTAACTGTGGTTAGGCATGAAGAAACTGCAGCTGTGTTTATCTCGTCAGATCAGAAATGTGCCACGGTGACCCACACCATTGCCCAGCATGGTCTGGGAGTTAGCACAGTCCAGAAATTATTCGCAGATGACAGTTTGCATGTGGCCACTCATTTCAAGGGTGCAGCAGCACGACGGTGGTTGGCTGATCTCAGAACTGAACACTCAGTGCTGTGAAAATCAGACCCTCACACATGATGTCTGGCTCAGGGTTTGGACTCTCATAATAAAGCCAGCAGCCTCACAAAAGTCTTCCATTTCCTAACTTTGGATTGCCACTGCCCTGCTTTGCTCACCCAGACACCTCAGGGGCTCCTCCTTGGTGGGATTGTGTGGATCCCCTCAGCTTTGCTGCAGGGACACAGTATTTGCCAGCAACTTTGTTTTGTTCTGCCCCCTCCAAGCACAGCGTTCATTGCACCGGCTCTGCTGCTCTCATCACCTGGACCCGTCCCAATGCGTAGGCAATGCCGAACCCATGTCAAGAGGCACTTGCTGCTTAGCACGGCTGAGCTGGCTGCCAGCCCGGCTTGCTTCCAGGCCAGAAATCGCAGGGGACTGACACTGCCATGGCTTCCATGGGGGATCCTGCCATCTCCCGCTGGCTTTAATGGCTCATCTCGTGGCGTCACGAGACGTTCGTTTCCTGATTAATATATGCTTGGATGAACCCTGCTTCAGCTACACACTGTGTGCATGTGTATATACAGAAAGGTAGAATTTGAGCCATTTTCTTTTATTTGAAATTTTCCACAAGGTCACTTTGACCTTTTTTCTTAACAGATGAGGTTATTTTAAGGCTTGCCCTTCAATGTCTCCAGTAAATCACTTCACATCACCTTTTACCCTCCAGAGCATCCTAAGCTGTGCAGGTCCCTGTTGGATGAGTGCTTGTAATAAACCCATTGAGCTGATGTAGATGTAACCGGGTACGTACACGTGTCAAGGGAAATGAAATATTCTGTGCAATGCACTGTTAAGTAGTCCCAGCAGTGCCTGGTGCCTTACAGTGGTGCATTAAGAACATATCTTGTTCTCATTAAGCAGGCGAGGATTGGCATCCCCATTTTTAATAGATGAGGAGGTGTAAGTCAAATGTACAGAAGTCCCAAGCACCTGACCTCTCTCTGGTTGTGGGAATTTCCACTTCTTCAATGCTGGAGTGTAGATCAGCCCTTCATACCCTGCTGCCTGCTCAGGCACGGCTTGTTTCTGACCTCTGCAACACCTGTGTAAATCCCAGTAACTCCCAGTGGAGGGAATCTGAGCGCTGTGTTCATCTGTTACAGTTAGGAGGAAGGTTAGCACTTAAACCTTTGTCACCAGAAGGAAGCAGATAATACTAAGACTACATAGGAGTTCCTGCTTGAGCCAGTCTCTGGTCTCTTAGTTTCTCATCCCTAGTGGAGCCTTTTGAAAACACCAGGCAGAATGGGATGGAGGAGCTGGCACTGGGCTCCCAAGCTGTCTTTCAAAGTTTGCCCTGAGCCCTCGGCAAGTGGTTTAGTTATAGGAGGAGATGCTTGTGTTCAGGGAGGACCAGCCTGCAGGCAGCAGGCTTTGGGAAGGGTCTTACTGCCTCTGAGCTGGGTGCAGCCTTGGTGAAACCTCTCCTAGCCCTGGGAGAGGCAAGCTGAACTGCCCTCTGCCATCCTGGTGCTGTAGGAGCCTTGACACCAAAGTTAACCCCATGTAGGAAGGGGTCAGAATAAAAACCCAGGTTTCAAAATGACCTGGAGTCCCTCCAGGGACTTCTGCTCAATTCCCAGATGAGAGGAGTTCAGGAATTAATCACCTGCAGCTCTCAAAACCACTCTGTTGCCCACTGCTGCACGATCACTGCTGTTATTTTGATGCTGTTCACAACCACTTTTTCTTTTTTTTCCTATTTTAAATACAACACATTTCTTAAAGACTTCCCCACAGCTGAGCTCCCCAGTCCTCTCTGCTTTGTTTAGCAGGAATTACTGCCTTTTTGGAAGCCTGTGTAAACCTCTGATGCCTGAGTACAAGTCTGCAAGCAAATATATCACATTGGTACAGCCTGAGTCCCAGACAGTTAATGCAGAGGCCAGACCGGTGGGAAAATCGGCTGTCCTCTGTAGGAAATTTTCTCATTCAAACCCCTCCATCAGACTGTGCCCAAAAAGCAAAAGAGGTGGGAAAAGCTTGGGTTTCCAATTACTCTCTTCAAAAGAGAAAAATTGGAACAGGATCGTTCTCCTCCTGTGCTGCAGTTCTTATTGTGGCTGTAATGATACAGCCTGGCCATCATCCACTCCCTCCTTCTCGCCTTGCAGCTCCCTCCCTGAACAAATGATACTTGGTTGCTGTTAATTGGGAGCAGCCAAAATAACTGAATCCCCCGGAGATGGGGAGTGAGGACAGAATCTCAACGAGACGCCCTGCTAATGAATGTGGCTTTCAGCCGCTCCTACGCCCCCGTGAAGGGAAGAGAATAGGGGCTCTGTGAAAGTGAAACAGCCAGTGCTGACCTCGGATTTCTGGGTTGGTTGGTTTTTGGTGGGTTTTTTTCTTCTCTTTTCTAACGTTAATTGCTCGTTGCTTTGTCTATCACATGATCGCTGGAAATTGCCAACTTGTTCTCACTCATTAATGTCACAAGTTTGGTTTAAAATAAGCACTCTACCACGTTCCTGATTTAGCGTTGTTTATCCAAGTATCAGATGTCTTTCTTGTGATTTTGGACTATTATTTTGAAAAATCTCTGACCCTCCCTCAGCCTGTTAAAAACTGGCATTTTGCAGCTATGAAACCCTGCCTGGAAGAATCTCTTCCATCTGCTGCTGTCAGGAAGATCTGCAGCGTCTATCCTCTCCCTAGCTCTACTCAAAGGCAATGCTCGCTGTATACACTGAGCTCTCGGGATGAGAGACCATGGCAAAATCCTGGCACTAACACACCGTACAAGCCGGAGCCAGCCTGTGCCTGGTACAGAAGCTGCCTGTTTCTCTCATATCCTTGTCAGCATGCAAAGCAGGCAGGCCATGGATGGTGGAAGGGGCGATGTGGCCCTCACTTTGGCATGCATCTGTATGCCCAGGCTTTGCTATCGTCTTCCTGCATGTGCTGTGGTTGCCTTTGCTCTTTATGGGCAGGTTTCAGCATATTGATGCCTCTGCAGGAGATGACTGCTCTGTCCCTTCTCCTGTGAGCTCTTCTGCCCAGCCTGTGCTGCTTCTGAGCTGATTTTTCAGTTCCTGATGTCCAGGCGTCCACAATAGTGTTAGTTTGTGTTTTCCATGAGGTGAGGAGCTTCAGCATGCCTTTTCTCCTTGTGCCTCACCACCATGATCTCCATCTCCCAACATCAGTGCCTAAATAACTTTTTGTAGGATTTTCCAGCATCTTGCTGGGATGAATTGTGATGAAGATTCAACACTAAGTCCCCTGTAGTGGGCCCAAATTCTTGAACCATGCTTAGTTAAAGGGAAGCTGGGAGATTGCAAGCAGGGGTCCAAGCCCCCTTGCTTGGCTTCTATCAGAACAAATGCAGGGAGAGGTGTAAAACACATTATGGCGGGTTAACAGAGAGGGCGGAGGAGCTTAGAACATGCAACGCACTTCAGAGTCTGTACTTGCACATCTGCACAGGGACAACCTGTGCATAAGGCCTGGAGATCATCAGCTGGAGACGGCAGATGTCTTGGTGCTGCGGTGAGGGAGATGCAGCCAGTGTGGGAAGGGAGCTCTTGTCTGTGCACCTAGACAAGGAGATCAAACACTGTCTTTATATAGACACATCCATAAAATCTTCCTGTCCTTCCTACCCCAACGTGCTCAGCCTCCAGCCAATTTCAGACCAGATCATCCAAAGGAGATGTAGGGGAACAGAGGGTGAGTACTACAGTGCTGCATAGCCAGGGATAGTCTCCTTGCTTGGGCTTTGCCTTATGCTGAGGCTGAAGTCTGAATGAGCCTTTCTTTCTCCATCAGCTCCCAAAGAGCCAGAATAGACTGGCTGTACATTAGAACTAGGGAGAGCGGGTTTTCCACATACACATCCTCTCAAAGGAGTGCTGCAGAGTCAAAATTTGACTTGCCTCCCTAAATTTTGGCATGTAACCCCACAGGGATACAAAAGCTGCTGAATGAACTGCATGTTCTATCACAGAGCTGGACCCTGCAAACCCTTAAGAGAGAAAAAAAGTCTTTGTGAACATGCACAACATCAGCCCCCCCAGTAAGGGTGCTTCTATCTTCAGTCTTATCTATGAAACTAAAATACCATTTGCAGGGACCATTTTTCCTTCTGTGGCTAAGGCAGCTCCATCTAACTCAGCAGCCAGATTCCCCTGTGGCAAACGGGAGAAAGACCCCAGCCCTGAGATGTGCTAAGGGAGAAAGCCTGGAAAGTGGAGGAAGAGAGAGAATTGCCTGGAAAATGTAACTTAATTATGATAACTCCCATCTACTAGAATACGGAAGCAATCTGAAAATACTTTGTTATCAGAGGCATCGGGTTGTGAGAGAAAGTGGAAACTTGTAACCTGCTTCAGAGTCTGCTCTGACTTTTTTATGCTGTCTCTCCCTGGGACTTTGACAGGTCCCACCTCCCTGCTTTCACTCTCTCTTGGTGTTTAACACTGTCCTGTCCTCTGTCACCAGCCTAGCATGGCTCTCCCATAATGTCCCCAGCAAACTATTCCTCTGCCTCACCTCTGGCAGCAGCTATCTGATGGAACAGAAGAAAAATACACCATTTCCCACACTCAGGCAAAATACTTACTTGCATTGACATATTTTTGGCCATATCCATCCACTGCAGCTCTGGTTGGGTGCATATAAGCTAAGATGTCAGATCCCACTCCTGGAAACATGTATGTGTTGGCTGCACAGGAGTAGCCACAGCCCTGCAGAGTCTGGTGGGGCTCCATCAGCATCAATTTCAGTTCAAGCATGGGCATCTGTGTGATGAGTTCTCCTCTGGTTTGTGTGGCATAAACACCAGCAGGGAAGAGAAATATCTAGGGGGGAAGGGAAACAGAGGGTATTGAGAATTAATTCAGTGCTGTGAGGTAGTCTCCTGACATTAGGATCCTGCTGTGCCCTGAATCTGAATCTTTCCAGCCAGAGTTTAGCAGCTCTGGAGGTTGCCACAGAGTGGAGCACAGCAGGCAGAGCAGTGCCCAGCACTGGAGTTTGGCTGCTCTGAGCATCCAGGTGCATCCCATCTGGCAGCACCTCAGCATGACTCCATAGATGCTCTCAAGGCTTCGATGCTGTATGCAAACTGCAGCCAGCTCTGATGCAGAGCCTCTCATTTCTTCATCACCTCCCAGTCATGCTGCTTCTTACACATGGAGGGATGAGGGCTGCAGGTCTGGGACTGTGGACTTCTCCCCTTCTCCCTCTGCCGTACTCACTGCAGCAGCCCCAGGTGTGCAACCCATGTGCAAGCTGTGTGGCAGTGAAGCCAAGCTTATTTGCAACCTCCGTGATTTGGTTGGGACCCTCTTCACTCAGGTGCAGAAAGGCAAGTTATCCTTTAGAGGAGTAATTACATGCCAATTTTGTCCCTCAGCAGTGTGTTCTGGGGAAAGGGGTGAAAACTCCCCTCTGCAAGTCACTGGGTCCTTTCTTGATATCGAACTGCTTCTTGCATCCAGTCACTGGCAGCTCCTGGCTACTTCTGAACATGCTTAATGCTCAGTGCCTGAGGAGGGCAGGCTTGTGGTGTTGCTGTGCCCATCTGACATAGGCTGAACTGCAGGGCCAGGGCTGTGCCATCCTTCTCCATGCTGAATCTAGGTCTGCCGAGTCAAGAAAAGACCCTTTCCCCTAAGAACAGGACCAGTCTCAGTAGCGCCATGGCTTATCCCGCCCAGGGATGGCAGCATGTTCTTGCCCCCAGTACATGACCATTAATATTTCTTCTTTCTCCCCTTCCCGCAGGGCACGAAGCTGACGTTCCCCAGAGGCAGGCTCAAAGCTGCTGCACACAGCGAGATGACAGCCATCCTGGAGCGGATCAGCACACTGTCCCTCAGTGGGCAGCATCTCAGCCGTCTCCCCAGGCTGCTGGAGGATGGCTTCCCCAAGATGCCTTGCACAGTCAAAGAGTGTGAGGTGCCGCAGCTCTTCCGTGAGCCGTACATCCACACTGGGTACCGTCCCACTGGCCAGGACTGGCGGTACTACTTTCTTAGCCTCTTCCAGAAGCACAATGAGGTGGTCAATGTATGGACTCACCTCCTGGCAGCGCTGGCTGTGCTGCTGAGATTTAAGACATTCGTGGAGGCTGAGCAGTTACCCGTGGACGCATGGTCCTTGCCTTTGCTCATCTTTGTTCTCTCCTCTGTCACGTACCTGACCTGCAGCCTCTTGGCCCACCTGCTGCAGTCCAAATCGGAGCTGTACCACTACACCTTCTACTTCGTGGACTATGTTGGAGTCAGCATCTACCAGTATGGTAGTGCCCTGGCTCATTTCTACTACAGCTCTGACCAAGCCTGGTATGACAAGTTCTGGCTTTTCTTCCTGCCAGCAGCTGCTTTCTGTGGCTGGCTGTCTTGTGCCGGCTGCTGCTACGCGAAATACCGGTACCGACGGCCTTACCCCATCATGAGGAAGATGTGCCAGGTGATCCCAGCCGGGCTGGCGTTCATCTTGGATATTAGTCCTGTTGCTCACCGGGTGATTGTGTGTCATCTGGGGGGCTGTGAGGAAGATGCTGCTTGGTACCACACATACCAGATACTGTTTTTTCTTATCAGTGCTTATTTCTTCTCCTGCCCAGTCCCTGAGAAGTACTTCCCTGGATCCTGTGATATCATTGGCCATGCCCACCAGATCTTCCACACCTTCCTGGCCATCTGCACCCTATCACAGCTGGAGGCCATTCTTTTGGATTACAAGAGCAGGCAGGAGATTTTCCTGAAGAGACATGGGCCTTTCTCTGTTTATCTCTCCTGCATCTCTTTTTTTGGCCTGGTGGCTTGTAGTGCTGTCACAGCTTACATCCTGCGATGCAGGATCAAGGCCTGCCTGGCTAAAAAGGACTCCTGAGCGTCACAAACATGATGGGCATGACATCACCGGGGTGGTGAAAATCAAGGAAAGGGGCATAACATATTAGAGACATAACTGTCTTATTTGCCTAACATGCTGTGACTAACAGGACCCTGGACTCAGGTGGAGGGCTGGAGATTTCACGCTGGCTGCATTTTCACAGCAAGGACTGCCTTTTGCCATCCAGGGGGACGTGGAGCATTTTAAGCCAGAACAAGTCGCTTAACCAAGGATGCTGGAATAGGCAGAGGTTTCTTGTTCATTCCAGTAAACCTGTGGGTGATACCTTGCTGAATGTCATGGAGGGCAGCCTGAAGGCTGTGAGACTGTAGAAGGGTCTGCCAGGGCTCACAACGCAGTGGAGAATGCACCACGAAGACCACAGCTGGATGTGATAACCTCTCTGGGTTTTGCCATCTCTGCTATCTGTGGGAGACCTGTTACTATCAAAGGCAGTAGCAAGGTTTCAGGAGTCTACATTTCTAGGGTTCAACTGCAAGGGTATGTGTGGCACTGTGGCTGGTATAGTCCTTTTCCTGCTCCAGCTGGGCTAAGCCAGGTTCTCTTTATGGCCCCTTTGTCAAGTGCCTCAGTGCCAGGTTGCTGAGGTGGCTTTGGCAAAGCATGTTTGGAGATGTAGGCCTGACCTGGGGTCCTCTAGCATGAACTGGGTCTGAACCTGAGCCCTGGGTCTGCCAGTGACTGTTGTAGGTCCAGCACAGGTAGAGATGTTGGGTCAGCTCCATCTTTTCTTTCTGCATGACTGCACCATCTGCAGTGGAGCTGCTCATGAAAACTAAGGAGTCAGGCTCTCCCAAGGATTAATAACAGGAGATGGGGTCTTCCTCAGCAGTCTGAATTTAACTTGAGGTAGTGGCAGTGCTGATGGCTATTTGGTAACCTATAAGACATGTCATCAGAGGCTCCTCATTTCCATTTTAAGTGTTTAGTTGCCTTTGAGGAGCTGGGCCTGGGTTAGGTCAGAGACGGTTTTGAGCCTTCCTCAGTAGCAGTCAGTGGCAGAGGCTGAGCACCCCTGAGGCTGTCAGCATTCAGGACACTGGCCCCAGGAGGGAAGATACTTTTGATGCTTGGTGCATAATTTTGGCTGCTTGTGTGACAGGTTCTTGCATTCCTGAATAGACTGGCTGTATCATCTGTCTAGGGAGTCTGACTGACCTCCAACAATGTCCATGGAGTGTAGAGTAACTTGGGTGTGACCTGTCTGATATGGGAAAGGCTCTGGGCCCTGGACTTCCAACAGCCTTACGGGCTGTACCCATGGCCAAAAGGGTACGAAAGTGAAGTAGTCCTTATTCCCCTCATAATGGGGCTTTCAGGACACCAAGCAGTCCTCAGTGGGCCTTATGGGAAAGCTGACCTTGAAGCTTCAGGATTGCTTTTCTCTGTCCAATGGAGTTGTGAATCTGGCATGTTTTTGTCAGCACTAGACGAAGGTAGAATAGCAAAAGGGAGGAGGAGGGTTACAGCGTTAGTGTCGTATGCAACCTTGGGATAGGTTTGTCCCTGAGACTTGGTGATTCCTGTGTGGAGCAGCAAAGATAGTGGTCAAGGATACTTAATGTCTATGGGTCACTCCTGTCAAAGGTGTAGCAAGGGTTGCTTTACTGTTTCTTCCACTAGGTGAGTCTCTTCTGTGCTCGCTTGTGGCGAATACCAGATATGGAGCCACACTGTTGCACTGAAGCTGGTAGCATTTGCAGGACAGGATGCTCAGAGCCAATGCAGAGATGTAGTCCCCCACAGCCTAGACACCTACTGTTTGAGACACTGCTTGCTTTCTATAGTAAACCTGGCACAGCTCTTCCCAGCTATACCCTGTGCAAGACCTGCAGCCTCAAAAAACATCTGGCAAATTCCTAGGAGCTATAAATCTTTGCTGAAAGCAAGGAACCCATGGGATCTATTGCAGCCACAGATTTGTCTCACTGAATCCAAGGGCAGGCAGATGAATTGTGATTGCTGGTTCTGAGCAGGCAGACTGTAGGGTTGGAGATATGATTTGTCATGACAAGCACTGATTTCTGCACTTGATCTGTTTTTTAACCATTGAGGGATGTGTGTGTTTGTGGATGTGCGTGTGCGCATGATTTATTACACAGAGAGGCTTTGCCTTTGGCTTTTATATCTTCAGAGCCTCCTAGTTGGGTCAAGATTAGCCTGAAGGAAACAGTGCTATGCTGCTGGAGGAGCAAAGTGGGCCAGACAACAGTGTCTCTGAAAACAGATCTATTAATAGGTGCTTTGCTGTGTCCTGTGTTTTGCAGACAGATTTGAAATTCATGTCCCTACTGACAAATTAAATATGAAGGGAGAGGGAAGCAAGTTTGGAGTACAGGAGAAGAAATCATAGGAAAGCCTTCAGGAGGTCATCTAGTCCACCCTTTCTCATCACCCTAGGCCTCCTGTTTTACATCCAGTCCAGCTTAGAAATTACTTACTTCATTTCCTACAGTGCATTTTGACATTACAGTGCTGATCTAACAGCAGATTTGCCTCAGGGGGCTGGCAAGTGGAGATGGTCCCACTTAAACCTCATCATACCCCTTCCCATGCACAGAAGCTCATCTCACCTCAGAGCAAGCTGGTGCCAGGAGACAGACCAGCAGAAAACAAATTCTACTGAAAAAAACGTCAGTAATTTTCTGCTGGTTTTAACTTTCAGCCAGCTCATTTGGACAACACTGCTGCCTGCAGGGAAGGGCTGGAGTGGAGGCCAGCGGCAGTTCCTCCTTGCACAGCAGCTGGTTACTCAGCTAGCTTAGCTGCCCTGATGGTCTTGCTCCCTCCATGGTCTCTGTGGGTCTTCTCCCAGTTTGGGGAAAGACTTCCAGCGGGAGCAGTGCTTTTTCTCACAGCCCAGTTTGCCTTGCTTTTGTGGCGGTAAAGCAGAATAAGCCACTGAGTGTGGGTCTGGCTGGACAGTACCAGTGGGCTCCTGTGCAAGAAGGCAAGTAAACCAGGCTGGTCCAGAGCTCCTTTCGGGGCTGAAACTGAGAGGGAGTGGGCATCACTGCTAATAGCAAACCCTGCTCTGCTGCTACCTAGAGTTACACTGGAACCAAAGGAAGGGGTCATCCAGGCATTTCCTTCTCTAAGGGTTTGAAAATAGATGACGTGTCCTGCCCTTGTCAAAGGAGGATGAGTACAGTAATGCTGTCTAGTTCAGAGGCAGGGAGAGCAGGTGCCTGCATGGCTTTTCTGAGGTATTTCTGTTTCTTCTTTCTGTGTCTTCTCTTCCCTGGTCCAGCAGAAGTGACAGCATGTCAGTGGTGGTGTTTTTACATATTCTCATGTTACCCCTCAGGTGAAGCCACTCATGTCCCCGTGCGGCCCTGCACTCAGACCTGGAGCTGACCTCCTGGTTATTATGATGGGTTGATTTAGCAGGGAACTGCAATATGGATCGCTGCTGCTGTGAGGATGCACCCTTGTGTCACAAGGGGCTCGCCAACACTGGAGATTTCTTCATCCTTGTCTCCATCCTCCTCCTCTTCCTCCAACCAGCTTATTTCTTTCCCTCATCCCCGGAATTCATCCTTGTGCCTTATGCACCTGGCTGCCTACCTGGGCAGACTCCATATACTGTGCAGTCTCCTGCACCTCAGCTGGGCCGGGACTGGAAAGTGGCTGCCAGTTCCCTCCTGAAAGCCTTGCTGTTGATTTGGGGGAGACCAGGGCTGGGTCAGAGAGAGTAAAAATGCTGCTGTGATAAACACTCAGCTTGTCCAAGAGCCTCTCGAGGCCTTTTCTTTGGGCTTACTGCTTGGAGCACACCTCCTTCCATCCTGATGTTCCTCTAAGGAGGCAAGGCTGGGAGAGGTGTACCAGAGGCAGGGTTTGGTGAACAGCTGACCACCAAAGGTTAAGCACATCTGAGATCCTGAAGGGACCAAGGTCCTAAACCTCTCCCCCAGGAATCTCTGGTCCTGAGACAGTATTTTTGCAGATCTTGCAATCTGGATCTGTAGAGGACAACTACTGAGAATTCATCCCGATGTGCCTTATGCTATTCCTTTTCAGGATTCATCCTGAAGGAACTTGAGGCTCACAGGCAGCCTCTGCTGTCTGCCGGTCCATGGGTGCTCTTAACTGCTGATAGCCACTGACAGAATTTGCTTGGTGTACAGAGCAGAAGGGGAGGATGGAGAGAGGTGCCTTAAACTTGTATTTATGCCTAATGATTTGTGTAAAAGGCAAGGACAGGTTCCTCATGTGCCTTGTAATTTACGTCTTTTACTGACAAGATTATTTTTAAGCACTGTTTGTTACTAAACAGAAATACAAAAGAACTTGTATTTTTCTCCCTGGGAACAGGGAAGGGTATGAGTTTTAGAAATTAACCACTCCCTTCCCAACTTCCCTCTGCTGACTTTGTGTTGTTGAAAACATTGATAATATTTTAAGCTTTGTACTGTACTGATCATTATTTAAAAATTCTAGTGAAAAAAAAAAGAAATCTGTAAAAGCATAACGAGTGGTGTGGTGTGAAATTCCCAAATGCACAACTACAGAAGGTTATGAATCATTAGGAAGAAAAGTGGATAATAATTACAGAGTGGATATATTAGACTGGGTAATAATTATAACAGTAATGAACAATAGGGTGTGGTTTTAGCTGTGCATCTCAAAGCACTTTCCAGGTTTCACAGTAACTCTGATTTCATTCCCTTTTCACAAGGAAGGTGCAGAATGGCTGCTCTGACACTGCTTAGAGGGATTTAAGTTTATTATCCACAAAAGTCCGTGGGTGTCCAGTTTTCCTTAATTTCTATCAGAGGTGAGCATCTACTCATTTGGTGGCCTGGCACCAAAGCAGTGCAGCTTTAGTGGCCAAGCAACGAATACAAGTGCCTGTTCAAGCACAACATTTCAGTGCCTGCTTAAAATTAAACCAAAGGGACACAACCATTGATGGACAGAAGGATATCAGTGAGTCAGATGTGAGCTTACATGAAATAAACCTAGAACTTCTGTTCTTCTTGCTGATAGCTGTGCAGAATCACAGAATAGCTGAGGTTAGAAGGGAGGCTATCTGGCTCTGCTCAAGCAGGGCCACTTAGAGCCAGTTACCCAGGACCATGTCCAGACAGCTGTTGAAGAGTCAAAGGGTGGATACTCTACAACTTCTCTGGGCAACCTGTGCCAGTCAGTAAAAAAGTGTCTCCTGATATTCAGAGGGAACTCCTGTGTTTCAGGGTGTGCCCACAGCCTCTGGTCCTGGCATCAGGCACCACCGAAAAGAGCCTGGCTGTGTCCTCTTTTCACCCTCCCCATGTTCCGTGTAACCAGCTCCCAAATCTTGCCAAGCAATGGGCCCACATTTTTCCTAGTCATCCTTTTGTTACCTATGTACCTATAGAAGCTCTTCTTGTTGTCTTTGACATCCCTAGCCAGATTAAATTCCAGGTGGGCTTTGCTTTCCTAACCTTGGAAATGGATGTTCAGATAATGTCTCTGTATTCCTCTGTATCCATGTACTTGCTTTCACCCTCTGTATGCTGCTTCTGTGTTTGAACTTTGCCAGGAGCTCGTTGTTTATCCACGCAGGCCTGCTGGCATTTTTGCCCAGCTTCCAGCTCACTGGGATGGACTGCTCTTGAGCTTGAAGGAAGTGATCCTTGAACGTCAGGCAGATTTCTTGGGCCCTGCTCCTCCCCAGGCCTTATGTCATGGGACTTTACCATGCAGGTGGAAGTCTTTGAAGAGGCAAAGTCTGCTCTCCTGAAGTCCAGGGTTATAAGGTTGCTTTTTACCCTCCTCTCTCCCCTCAGGATCTCATGGTCACTGTAGCCAAGGCTGTCTTTGACCTTCACATCCCCAATAAGCCCATGTTAGGGAACATGATGCCCAGCAAAGCACCTCTCCTTGACGCCTCCTCTGTCACTTGGAGGAGGAAGTTACCAGCACTGCACTCCAGGAACCTCCTGGATTGTTTTATGCCCTGCTATGTTGTCCCTCCTATCTGCCTGTAGAAGACCTTATGCACTTGTTATTTCTGGTTAGGCAGCCTGTAGCAGCCACTCGCTACATGGTCACCCACATTGGTCTTCTCTTTAATCCTTACCCATAAGCTCTCATTTGGCTCATCACCCAGGCAGAGCTCCATGCACTCCAGCTGTTTTCTTACACAAAGGGCAGCTTCCCCTCCTCATCTCCACCTGTGCTTCCTGAAGAGCCTGTATCCCTCCATTGCAACACTTGAGTCGTGGGAGCCATCCCACATCATCTTCCTGATCCCAGCAAGATCGTAGCCCTGCAGCTGCACACAGATCTCTAACTCCTCATGCGTGGTCCCCACACTGTCTGCATTACTGTACACGCATTTCAGAGAGACACCCCAGCATACTGATTTCCCAGACTGGGTTTTGGGGATTTCTCCATACTGGTGCCTTCCAGGCACGTCCTTGCTTACATGCAAGTGCTGAAGATGACCCTGCTTAAGTCCTGTTCTGTTTGATTTTGTGGTCCCTTTCTGTCACATCACTCTGTGTCCTCTGCTTATCAGCCCTGTCCATCGCTCCGTGACAGGGCTACTGGTAACTCTTTCACGTGTCTTCACTAGTTTAAACCCTCTTTATGGGGAGGATTGCGTGTGATCATGTACATACCCCTTCCCCCAGGATGTACACTTGGTGTGAATTTCAGTCCTCTGAAAAATCTGCTCTTTTCCCGTCTATTACCACTACACTAATAATTTTAATTATTACTTCTGACTGTAACATGCAGACCAAGGCTTCTGTACTGTTGTGTTTCTACCCACCAGAGGGCGAGATGTCTTCATCTGTGGCCGAAGAGGCCTCCAGCGCCACGAAAGCAGAGCCTCATAAAGACTTCCTTTTCCCTTTCAGGAGTAGGCAGTAGGGGATATAGGAGGCTAAAGAGGCTTGTCTTAACCTTGGCAAGTCGGACTTGCAAATACAGAAATTGATATCAAAGATGCAGCTGAATTCAGATCTTTTGAGTTCCGCTTTTAATTCCTCATTCCCCATTTCTCCTCTCTAGTGCTTTATGGTCATTATTTCAAAGTACCAGCTTCTGCTATGGCTTTGCTTAATCTCCCTTAAAACACACAGGAGGAATGTACTGGGACCACAGTCTTCCAATCCTGTCCCTGCTCACATTCAGAGCCTAAGGGCATACTTCGTGACCCTGGACAAGTCCCCTGGCCTTAGTTCCCCACTCACGCAAAGAGCAGGACAGCAGCACCCCTGTCCCATTGCGAGCTGTGCACAGGGGTACTCTGCCACCCAGCTGTTAAAAAATTGTTGTCATTCTCCTAGAGGATGACCCATAGCCCATGGAGGCAAGTTTCCTTCTCTGAGAAAGGCCCTGGTCTTTGCTAAGTTCAGGAAACCTGCTAAACAGTGCTTGGATATCACAGCATGAGAAATCAAAGAGAGTGTTTCGGTGCCAGCACCTGCATCTGAGTCAGCAGTCACATTAGCAGCTTGCTGTCTTTCAGATCCAGCTCTTTCAGCCCTACTTGGCCTTCACTCTATTATTTTCCTTTCTAAGCTCAACAGATTCATTCTTTATCTCCCACCGGCTGGCTTTCTTCTCTCTCCCATACCATGCTTAGACAGTCTGGCTGCATTTCTGTCTGCTTGACTTCTGCTTACAAAACACTCAGATCCTGCTGCCTGCCCTTGAATCGCAGCCTGGCCTGTCTTGTGTACTGCTGATAAAGACACCAAGGGAAAGACATACAAAACCCTCTTTTCTCAGTGGTGATTGACTTAGCTTTCTTGCATGTGGGGGTGACTTTTGCACAACCATATTTTCCTTGTTGGCTCCCCTGCTGCTGCTTTTTGCCGCTTCCTCACAAAGAGGTAAAAATTGTGTTTGTAACAGGAACTACGTCAGTGCTGCATATTACAAAACCCACTATTTCACAACTAATATACATACTGTATAAATCATAAACCAGCACAATCACTTCTCCTTTTAAGATGTTTTGAGCGCTCCAGCCATGGATTTGGCCCTCCACAGCTACTCCTCTCCCGGGTCATGGCACAGGTCAGGGACAACTCCCACAAAGCAGCCTGCATGCCACCACCCCTTTTGGAGGCCAAGAGATTTTAATAGCATTGACATAGTCCAGCTGTGCTGAGGGGGTGAGGGCCTGGCAGAGTCAAGCCTGAGTTGACGCTGCGGGATCCTAAGAGGCGCCGGCTGGCTGTGAGGGGGGAGAAGGAACACGGGGCGGCGGCCTGTGTTGGAGCAGGCCGAAGTGTGCCGAAATCCCTAAGAAAACAGGATTAATGCCTCCCACAGCTCCCGACACCGCCCCTTTTCCACACTGCGAGGACGAGGGCGCCCTAAGCCCCCTCCCCGGCGTTCGGGTACGGCCCGACTCCCCCAGCCCCCGCCCCGCGGCTCGGAGAGGCGCCCCGGCCGCGCTCCCGCCCTCTGGTTGCTATGGCAACCCCTTCCAGGGCTCACTGCGCAGGCGCGGCGCGGCCCACTCGGCGCGCATGCGCCCCCCCTCGGCGAGCCTGCGCACCAGGCCAGCCGCCCGTTGCCGTGGAGACGGCGTCGCCGTAGCCCGCGGAGGGGTCTCCTCCGCCGCCATGAGCTCGAAGCCGGTGCCGGGCTTGCCCTTCCTCCCGGGCTATGCCTTCAGGGATCCCATGGTGAGCGCAGCCGCCCCGGTGTACCCTGCATCCCGGAGATCCCCGCCCACGCCCCCCCCCCGGGATGCAGCCAAGCCCCTGGCCTGGCAGGTGCCTCCCTGAGAGCCGGGCCTGCACACCCCCGCCCTGCGCCAGCGGCTCGTCTGTGACCTGCACCCTGTCCAGCTCCTGCGGAGAATCTGGTACCCTCCGAAGACCCCCTCTGGGAACCTGGTTCTCCCTCAGACCCTCCTCTAACTCCCAGGGAGACCTGGTGCCCCTAAACTCATCTAATATTACCCCAGGGGACATGTTACCTCCTGAACCCACCCCAAGGGAGCCTCCTGTCCCTCAGACTGCTCTCTGATTCCCCCAAAAGGCCTGTTACCTCCAGAATTCACTTGATATCCCTGAGGGAACGTGGTGTCCTGGGAACCTGCTACCCCTCAAACTCACCAGAAGCCCTTCAGGGGACCTGGCACCTTGTGAAGTGACCCCCAAGGGACCTGGTGCCCTGGAAACCCATTGATGCTCCCCAGCAGACTTCATACCCACTGAATTTGCCCCCAGCAGGTCTTGATGTTTCCCAAAGCCAACAAATATTGCTGAACTCACATCTCGGGGACCTGAACTCACTCAACCCAGCTGGTATCCCCTGACCCCTACCCACAGCAGACCTGATACACCCAAGTTCTCCCAATGTAATTGAAAGTCTGTTCCCAGGGGACCAGGTATCCCTAAGCCCACCCTCCAGAGGACTTGGTACTTTTAAGCTTGTCCCCAGGGAACCCATTGCATCTTTCACCCATCTGATAACCCCTGAAATTGTCTTGATAGCTTTGGAGAGGTAGGTTCCCCTAGCCTCATTTGAGACCACAAAAAGTTTCTCTATAACTGCAGAACTACTACCTGCAGACTCTCCCCGTGGACATTTATTACCCCTGAACCCATCCAGTAGCTCCCCTGCCAGTTCATGTGATACCCCAAGGGAAGGAGTATCCCTAAACTCACTTTACAGTCTGGAAACATGATTCCCCCAGGAAAACTACTGTTTCTCTGAGCCATCTCAGTTTTCCCAAAGGGTTGTGTTCTGAACCTATTACTTGTTCTGAATCTGCCCTGAACTGAGACCCATAAACTCACATGATAGCCCCTCAACAGTCTTGATATACCCAGGAGAACCAACATTGCCCAAACCTAAAGCAGTCTTCCACTAGGAATTAATCCCCCAAACCATCCCATTACAGTTATGTCCTGGACCCTCCACCACCCTTAGAGGCACAAATAACATCCTGAAGTCGCCAATCTCCTGTGCAATCAATACCCTCCTGATACACCCTCCTCCGAAGCTCTGATACTTCCACAAATACTCTCCCAGTGTTGCCTGGAGAACTGAATCCTTGATAGTCCGTAGGAAACTAATGGTGTGGAACCTGAGAACCTGATAATCTTCAGAGAACTGGTATGCCTCCACAGAACTGATATCAACACAGCCTCCAGGATCATCCCAAGGAAGTGAAACCCTCTCAGCTGCTCCCAGGTTCCTTGGAAGAAGTGGTCTCATCCTCATTCTCTGCACTTGAATTGATACTAAATCAGTAAGCAGCCTCTCCTTTTCCCCATTCCCACTGGCCCACACACTAAGGATCTGAAAACCCCAAATCCTTCCAATATCCTCGAGGAAGCAGTACCACAGACAAGAACAGATACTCCCTGAGTTTCTTCCAGTACTGTTTCAGAGCAGCTGACAGCTCTGCCCTTCCTTCTCCCTGAGGAACTAAGATCTTAAGTCCTGATACCATTGCTCGACTTCAGCTCATTGCTACCAATGTCACTTTGAGAAATCAATATCCTGACTGCTTCCCTCAGAAGCAATACTCCCAGGCTTTTGTAGGGAACTTGCCTTACCAGGGCTTGCCTTAGATTTCCCTGGAGCTTAATATCCTTACGAACATTTCCATAAGGCTCTGTGTTCCAAGTGAGACCCTGTCTTCCCTCTGTTCCCTCCCAATACATCGAAGTTGCCTGGTCATCAGAACAGGGCCCCAGTATGCTTTGGTATTCCAGGATAAGGAAACTCATATACTTGTGTGTGAACATTTGTGATGGGATATGCTGTACTGAAAAAAAGAAGACACATGCTTTGGGGCAGTACTCCTTGTCCCATTGAAAACTGACACTTCTAGAACAAGCACTTCCGTGTCTTCCTGATATGTCCCCTGGATTGTGCTCTACAGAAGAGAGAACCTCTTACCAATCCAGTCTACCCTTTGCCAAATCTTCTCAAGTTATGGTGAGCCCCACTTCAGGCCAGGCTGCTCTGCTTTTCCCATCTCACTCACCGAGCCTCTTTACTTCCCAGGACACAGATCTCATTGAATCTTCCAGTGGAAATGCTGATTCTTACAAGGAGAAAAGCTTCCCTTCCATCTCCTGCCACTGCAATGCTTTCTGATATTTCTAGAGGACACTACAGTATTTCATAGGTATCCTTGCGACAGAAATTTCTGTAGCTCTTGATTGCTTCTCAGATGGAGAGGGGAGGAACCTCTAAAGGATCTTAGCGACACTGAAGGGATTGAGTGCTCCCTTAGGAAGATACTGTCCTAGGTTTCTTAGACCAGTGGTGGTATTGTCACTAATACCTGTCTGATATGATGTGCTCTTGATGAGGACTGTGCCATGATGGGCTTTGGTAAACCCAGACCAGATCATTCTGGATGCCTTTGTGGGAACCCAGTTTTCTCTGTTTTCCTAAATAGGACCCTGTCTTGTCTGTTATCTGTTCATGTGTGGATTAGGGCCACCCAAGGATAAATTCTCACCGTACCAGTCTTAGTAGTGCCTTCTGGCATGAACAGTCAAACTATTTTCTAAAACTCAGTGATGACTGAGTTCTTCAACAGTAAGCGGAGTCATTTACTCCTAACGAATACTCTTAATCATGCAGTAATAAAGGTTATCTCAGCTTAATATTATTTCCTCAATATAATTTATGATGTCTTGGAAATCTGCAATGCAAATTTCTGCCCCTAGCAAAATATTATTTCCTCTATCAGTAAAAGCCTACCTGCTTTAGTCATGTGAATGCTTCTGTTGACTTCTAGCTGTGCTGTGTGTACGTAAGAAACAGCCATGGGACTTAGCAGAGCAGATCATTACTTTAAAGTAACTTGAAGTATTGAACTATTGGTAATGTTTTAAGGAGATCTGTACTCCAGAAATGGTTTTGCAGTGTTCCTCAGGATGAGCCCTAGTGAGTGCTATCAACTCACTTTGCCACAGTTTTCCAGTCTATGAAATGGCCATTGCAATACTTGTTTTCCAAGTGAATGCTGAGAAGTGCTGAAGAAAACCTCTGTGTTCAAATAAGATAGTATTGTTACTGCTCAGTGCTCATGTGACAGGAGAAACAGAGACACTGGGAGGGGGAATGGTGTTTGTATGAAGTGTTATAGACTTGGCAAAAGAAGTACTTAATGGAATTTCTTCAGATATGGACTGGCAGCAACTGAGATTAGGAGTTTACATTCTGGGTTTTCCCTTTTAAATTTACATTAGTCACCTGATGCTGTGAGATGTTATCTGGCATCCATGCTCACTTGGGAGAGCTTATCAACTCTAGTAGTCTTATGAATTTATGAGGTGTTTTCTTTAGGCAACTGTGGGCCCTTAAAAGCCTGCGTACTTCTGACAAACACCGATATTGCCCAATTTAAAGACAAACTTCCTGGTTTTCCTTGAATATTTTTCCCACAGATTTCTCTTAGCATTTATTTAACAGAAGGAAATGGCAGTTCTGTGGCAGGGCTAATGTTTCTAAGAGGGTCTGCTAACATGTCTTCAGTAAACTCTTTTCACCTGAACTGTTTTCCTAACCGCTCTCTCCACAGCATTGCAAGATCTGTAGTACCAATTTAAAGAGAAAACAGGCAATTATGTGAAACTCAAGTGGGGGCCTTGAAGGTGTATATAAGATTAGAGGTTTAACCATGAGGAGTGAGGTAGGGGATGGAGAAGTGGCTCATATGCCAGAGGTTAGACTGATTGCAAGTTTGGGTCCGGAAAAGGAGCAGAAGCTTGTTTCTTTAGTGCTAGAAATGCGTACAACTGTGTTTTACTTGGCAAAAGTTAAGGTAAAGCCAGGGATTTTATTATCAAGGACTCAATTTCTCCTGCTTTTTCTGGAGCATTAAGTGTTGAAAGCCCAGTGGGGCCAGCCAGGCATGCATTATTTCAAATGCTTTCAGAATTGCAGGTGAAGTACCAGGTGTGGTGGATTGTACAGCAAGTTGAATAGCTTGATGTCACTCAAGTCTGATCCTAATCTTCGGTAGTGAAGAACAGGACTGCACTGACAGAGATTAGATCCTGTTCACAGCTCTGACATTTTTTTGTTGTGTGTCCTTAATCAAAGCAGGAACCTACCTGTGCCATCTGGGTAATTATTTAGCTTGAAGAATGGCTCAGTAGCTGACATGAGGCAGATAGCAGAGATAGGTAAAAGGCTTTGGGAAGCTCAAACCCGAGAATAAACCAACAAAACAAAAAATAACCGGTGAATCCTACAGCCAAGCATTATACAGTGCTCACATAGATCGAATTCTTCTTGTCTTATCAGGCTTCTAATTAGTCTGCTATAGGGTCTTACACTGTTGTCATTATTTAATGTGTGACCCTTGCACAGACTGTGGAGAGAGGTGGTGAAACAGCTAACATGCTTTGGTATGTTTCATAATTGCAGTTCTGTGAGCATGACACACCTTGATTTAGCCCAGCAAAGAAAATCCTATGAGCATCATCCCCAGGAGAGGGTTAACAAAATAAATAACAATGGAAAACACAGAGGGGTGCACAGCACCGTACAGCAATAACAGAGTGGGGTCCCATGATGCTCTGTACTGCCATAACACAAAGTAGGGAGCAAAGAGTGGGTGAGAGAAATGCTGGGGCAGATAGAGTGCTGTCACCCCATTCTCAGCACGGAGAACGTTGGCAACAGGTAAATTAAGTGATTTGAGTTCTTGGGAAGTGTGTGCCAGTGCTAGGATTTGAGTTCACTCTGATACTTTGTTCCTCCAGTCACTTAATGTTTTTTCAGCCTTCTTGACCTAAGTGTAAAATCTGATTGTAAATAACTGCTGCGGTAGGTTATAATAAAATGCTGAGGGGGCATTCTGGATGTTACACTCTTACTGTTTTTCTGTGCTTTCAGTAGCTGTATCTACTAAGTGCATGCAGTATTTTAACAACTGGATTCCCTTCTACAGAAAACATCTTTTCATCGGTCCCAGACACTGGGCTACAAAAATGGATTTGCCTTTTCACGGCTGCCCACAGTGGGGATTGGCAGGGAGCGACTATATACGAATCAGCTTTCTCAAGCTGAATTAGATGAATTATCCAACAAGAGACCCACGCTGACGTATGGGCAAGCCAGGCAGGCTCCACCTTCCAGCTTCATACCAGCGCACGTGGCTTTTGACAAAAAGGTATAAAGAAGCTTATTCCAGGAATATTGCTGGCCAAGTTCAGAGACAAACAGTCAGCTCTAGGGTTCATGGGACAGTGTACAGCAGTTTTCAGATGCCATAGCCCTTAGTCAGAGACAGCTGAGCCCCAGACTGAAAGAGGCTTTCTTTGCTTGGGAGGATTATAATACGTAAACGATGTAAGACATTCCCCACAAGTTACGCTACAGCATTTCCAGCAGGCATTGGAAAGGAGGTTTGATTAACTCTGGAAAGCTTCGGTTTGTAACCATTGCCCTGTAAGTCACAGCTTGGCCTTCTGTGTTTCCAAAACTACATTGAAATTGTAACTGAGCTTAAAATGTAAAAGGCGGTCTGCACTGGGGACCCTCTTTGACTGGTTTAACTGTGGTCTATCTATTTATAATTGTGTTTGTCACCACAGCCTGTTACAGCCCATACTGCTCCACTAGTGCTTCCTGTGTTACATCTTGGTGGTTGTATCAGACTAGGAGGTGGTTATGTGTCTGCTTGGAGCAGTCCTGAGCTGACCCTTGATTTTAACTCTGCCAGTGGCACAGACCGCAAGCTCGCAAGTGCAGCCGCAGCCACGGACAGAGCAGTGGCTGCAGAGCATGTGAGCTCAGCAGACTTGAGCACGTGTGGGGATTTACACGCTGTCTGGCAGGCCTGGTAAGGCAGTTTGCAGCCAACCCTCAGCCCATCTGTGAGACAGTCTGGGCAACAGATGTGCTATGTTAATTACTGAGGCTGTTCCTTCAGACTAATGTAGATGTTGCTGGTTAATCTGTCAGATACTTTTCTGCCCTTCATTCAAGCCAGAGTAGCAGCAGGGGCCCCAGTGCTGCTGGGGGAAGTCATGGTCCCTTTCAAAGCACTTTTGCTGGCTGGTAGGAGCTTGCTGGCTTTATCATCACTTAATTACCCAGGCCTTTGGGTTGATGTAGGCTGGATATGCAAGGCCCGATTGGCCGCTTATATCCTCTTAGGGGCATTAAATGGTCTTGGAGGGAATATTCCTCATACTTTTGCCGAGCACAGGAGCTGTGATTGACTGGCTGATTTGTCTCCTTGTTTCTCAAGGACAGATTAGCTTTTGCTTTCAGTGCTGAATAGATGTGACTTCAGATATTAAAATCTACAGATGGGTTGAACACTTCACTAAAATCTCCTGATAGCTTCCCTAAGTCAGGGTCTGCAAAGCTGACAATAGTAAAGAAAGTAATATGTGTCAGTAAACTAGATTGCTGGCAGTAACTGAGCACCTGGCAACAGGTGAAATAGCAGGTGATCTAGAAGGAGTAGGGAAAAAGACTGTATTTTTTATACCTGTGCAATGCATACCAAATTTGTAAAAGGCAAGTCTTGATAAAATCCCTCATGGTGCCTCTGCCATCAGTCACAGATTAGGCTACAGTTGTCTTTGATGCTTTTGTAGATTACTGTCCTCTAACTTTGCACTGCCAAAGCAAATTACAAATATATTATTGGTCTTAATAGACTAGTCATGGTATTCAGTTTGTTTCTTTCTCTCTCCCTTTGCTATATGGCCCCTTTGGCAGATTTTGAAGTTTGATGCCTATTTCCAGGAAGATGTACCTCTCTCTGCAGAAGAGAATTACCGGATCCGCCAAGTGGGTATCTATTACTACTTGGAAGATGACAGCATGTCCGTCATAGAACCTGTTGTGCAGAACTCTGGTCTTCCTCAAGGCAAACTTATGAGACGCCACCGGGTGCCCAAGAATGACCGTGGGGATCATTACCACTGGAAGGATCTAAATCGGGGCATGAACATCACTATGTATGGCAGGACCTACCGAATAGTCAACTGTGACCTGTTCACGCAGGTGCGTTGCTTGTACAAAGAACACTGACAGAAAGAACCCTGGGAGTTACAGGTGGACAGACCTGTTAGAGTACAGTAGTCTGCATCTGTAGCTTTCACAATAAGGTTGCTTGCAATCTTTCAGTTTGCTTTTTTGCTCTTTCTTCAGATCAAGGTAAACTGTGAAAGTGTGAACCTGCCTTGTGAGAACCTTCAGTGTGGTCTCACATGCCTGTTGGAGATGTTTGCATAGGTCCTTCCTGAGCTGAATGTTTTCATGGGCCACTTCCCAAGGCCAAAAAGGGAAGAAGTCCATTTGCTGTTGCAGTAGAATTACTCCTGCAACCTGGTGGTCCGTGACGAATGATCTTGCAGTATTCTGACAACACTCATCTCAGCCCATCTGTAATCTCTAGTTACATCTTACCTTCAGAACTCACGGCACCATTAATACCTCAAATGACCTTTCTAGGTGTTCCTGGAGAGCCAAGGAATTGAACTGAACCCTCCAGAGAAAATGGTTTTTGATCCTTACACAGAACTGCGTCGGATGGCTATGCGCAAGTACACCACACCGTCAGATTTCGACCAACTGAAACAGTTTCTGACTTACGACAAGCAGGTGAGAGAGCTGGTAGTGATTACCGGTATTACAGACTATATGTTATTGAAACCTGAGTCTTGTGTCTGCAGCCTTATTCTGAAAAATCTCACTCTGCTGCACAGACTCTAGATTTGCTCCATTCCTGGCTTTAGTGAGAAACAAAATGTTACGGTTTTGCTGGGCTTTGTGCCTGGTAAATAGCTTCTCTTTGGGTTGCAGAGCCTATGCTCTAGATCATCCATTTCTCTCTTGTTTTCTGTTGGGATGAGATAAGCCACTGGCCTCGGGAAGTTAGCGGCCAGATGCAGTTCTAGTACAAATGGGTGTGCTGCATCCACTCCTCTCTTCCCCTAAATCATCGATGGCAGGTGCCAGGGCGGACAATTTCAGACAAACACAAATGCCACTTGCTCTGACTGAATTCTCCCTGTGCACACAGTTGACTAACACTCTTCTCCCTGCTCCCCTGGATCTTCTTTTCATCTTGCAACAATGTATGAAACCCTATAGACTACATCTATACTAGAAAATAAAACAGGACTGGACATGACCTGAGTTCTGCATGTTGTCCCTGGCCAGCTATCCATCAAGCACTTCCTGAACATCATCTAGCTGTTAGCATAAGTCAGGATCATATTCAGTTGCCGTTTTGGATGTGTTCACCCTGTTTTGAGGGAAGAAGACAGTTTTGCTGTGTGGATGCAAGCTGGGCCATGCCTACCATTCTATTGCGAGTTTAGCCTTAGTGACTCAAATCTGTGCTGGGCCAACTCCGCCTGCAATGGCTACTGGGCTGTCTGTTTGGGAGCTGTACCTTGGGGAACTATTGAGCATTGCAGTGTGAGGAGTTTGATTTCTGTAGCATTAAAAGACAGTATTTTCACTACGCAGAAACAAGACGGGGTCTGCAGTGAATGCAGCCTCCTCAGGACTGCTGAGTGCATTCCTCTCTGCCTTCCTCAGCATAAGAGTAGTGAAGAATTGGCCACGAAACCTCTAAGAGGTTTAAGAGTCAAAACAAGATTCTATCTTGCTGTATTAAGTTTCATTATAAAAATCACTTCCCTTAAGGCTACTTCCCTACTTATTCCTGGGCAATTATTTTCTGCTGCTTTTTAATCACTCCTCCCACCATTTTTCCTCATGTTTCCTGAACTAAATTTCTTGTCTTAGCATAAACTGTTCTCTCTCTCTTGCTGCTGTCAAGGTAAGACAGGTCTGTCCAGCATTCCAGGTCACTGCTGCCCTTACCACTGCTGCCTTAGCAGCCCATTCATCCCAGTACCCACAGAACAAGGGCTTGGTTCTTCTGGAGAAGATTGGTTAGATGCCTCCAATCACCCAACTGATTTCAACCACTTCCTTTGGACAAAAGGATTAGTAACTCTAATCCATATTTGTCTTCTCTGCCTCTTTTTCTCCACCCCAGGTTCTTCGCTTCTACGCCATGTGGGATGACACTGACAGCATCTTTGGTGAGAATCGGCCTTACATCATCCATTACTACTTGGCAGATGACACGGTGGAGGTTCGGGAAGTCTACAAGCAAAATGATGGTAGAGACCCATTCCCGATACTGATAAAACGCCAACGCTTACCCAAAACCTTTGTGGACAAGAAAAGTAAGTTTAGATTGGCCAGCACATCTGTCTCTGTTAAAGTGCCTTGCTGGGTACACGCATATGTGGTGCCTGTGTCAGAGGTTCACCGAGTCTGGAGATTTTTTGCTGAGAACTCTCCAAGTGTCATTGTTTTTTAGCCAAAGAAAAGTTCTCTAAATGATCACTACATTCTTTATCTTTTGGGAAACCGTGGCAGAACAGCAGTACCAACAGGTCCCTGGAGCTACTTACACAGCTTGCTTTTGTAGCACTAGAAAATGTTAACATCTACCTGATTGGTTTTTTTCCCTTTTATTCCCTTGTTCTTAGAGACCTTCCCAAGCTGTGTGCTGGAGATCTCTGATCAGGAGGTACTTGAGTGGTACACAGCTAAAGATTTTGCTGTTGGCAAATCTACCACCCTCCTCGGACGCACCTTCTTCATCTATGATTGCGATGAGTTCACACGAAACTTCTACTGTGACAAGTTTGGCATCACAGACTTTCAGCCAGTGGAAATAAAGAAGAAACCACTTGAGGAAGTTCCACAGGTACTGCAAACAATTTCTTAAGGAAGGGAGGGAAGGAAGCAGTCAGTATAAGCTCTTGTAGTGAAGTATAGGTTCAGCTTAATAAGAACCTATAGTAGATAAGTTTGGCTTAAACAAAAGAGCAAGTTACTTGAAAAAGACAAGACAAGAATGGTCATAATTCATATCAAAATGAAAATCTTCTGAAACAGCTGATTTCTATTACTGTAAAGGACAAAGCACTTGCTGATAGTGATGGGAAGAACTCTGGTTCTGTCTATACTAGAAAATTACACAGTGTTAGGGTTTGGTTTTGGCTGGAAAGTCAGCTGGCATAGTCTGACTGCACTCATACTACTAAACTCTCCCTCACCCTCCAAAACTGTTGCTGAGTCCAAACTGCCTCCTGAGGATGGTCACAGGCCTTGTTACCTCCCAAACCAAGCCTAGGAATGGTTTACAGTGCTAGCTGGCCTAGACCACAAACAGGATGTGGATTAGTTTAACAGTGTAACCATACAGATGACTGAGTTCCTGTGCACAGGAAAGTTTAGTTATTAGTATAGCCAGTCTCTTTATTCACCTGGCTTTCTGAATTTCCATTTTCTTAATTCTTTTAAATATTTTCTATAAGTAAAGGGTCCAAAACATGGCCAGGCTAGTAGCATCTCTACTGGGCAGGATGTCACAGCTATTGCTACCTGGTGACAGAAGATTTCTTTCCAAACAGATGGTTTCTGATAAACTGTCTTGCAAATATTGTCTTGTTCTAAGTTTCAGCTGTTTGTGTTTGATATCTCCTCTGGATGCAGGTAATTCCTCCCTATAATGGTTTTGGCATCCTTGAAGACTCTCTCCAGAGCTGCTTTTCTCTGTTTCCAAAGCCTCCCCGGAAAGATGTAATTAAGATGCTAGAGAATGACCACAAGGTGCTGCGATACCAGGTGGCCCTGGTAAGTGCTTTCCGTGATGGTATAGCCCCAGCTTATGTTGTAGAGTCAGAAGGATGAGAGGAACAGCCTACTCAAAGCTGTTAGCAAATTCTCCTCTGTGCTGGTGGGAAGAGAGCTCCCCAGGCCAACACAAGTGCCCCTCAGGGGATGCCATTGGGTTATTGTGTACTTGCTGTGACAGTTAGTAGGACGCAAAGGTAGAAAAAAACCACAAGGACAGAAAGTACCAAATAGACATGCTAGAAAACCACAGCCATTTATGGAAAAACTCCCACTGACATCAGCACGTGACAGATGGCCCTAACATAAACAGCATTGCAACTGGGCACTGTGCCTCTGCCTGCCTTCAACCGCTGCCACAAGCATGAGCTTGCTGTCTCTGCTCCTGGCTCCCAGCACCTGTTCTTCTCCAGGCAAGTTCTGGCCACAGCAGCCAGCAAGGGGCTGTGCTAGCTGAGCAGCCACGTGCCAGCATAGAAACTGGGGAGTCCATGGGGATGGTGCTTTCCACACACAACAATGGCATTCAGGCCCTGGCCTTTGTGCCAGCTTTATAGTTGGTTTATGCAAGGAGCCTCTGGCACATCCGGAGGTAGCAATGGCATTTCCTGTGCTGCCTGGTGCTTGCCCTCTCCAAACACTTAGGGTGAATAAGGGCTTTCTTTTTCCTATTGTCCAGGAGATCCTAAAGGTCACAGCTGATGAGTTCAGATCCACTTAATTTTAAACCAAGCAAGTAAAGCTACTGGTGTGTCAAGGGAGTGTCTTCCTGTGACTAAGAGCTGGAAGCAGCACCAACCTCTCTCAGGCACTCATTATAATGAAAAATACAACTTTAATACTGAATTTTACAGCCAGTCTCTCTCTGTAATGAATCATTCTATATATGATATTCCTTTCTCTTGGATTACTCAGTCTGTGGAAATACTGAATGTACTGGGTCATTGCAGCCCAGATTCTGCTTCTGTTAGCCTGAATAGCACAAGTAAAATTTGAAATTCAGATACTTAATGGTGTCTAGGGCTTTGTTATGATATGTCAGTGTATCTGTAGCTTTTGGTCTACATCAAGTGCTTTGTTTAGTTAGCTATATAAAAAAAGCCATGAACTGTGGATGCTTATGAGTGGATTGCTAGGTACTCCTAAGCACCCCAGGAAAGAAAAACCTTGTTCAAATGTTCTTTTCCAAAGCCACTACCTTTCCTCTAGGAATCACCAAACCCCGAGGACAGAAAGCGTCGTTTCATCCTCTCTTATTTCCTCTCCAATGATATGATCAGCATCTATGAACCCCCAGTCCGTAACTCTGGCATCATTGGAGGCAAATACTTACGCAAGACCAGAGTTGCCAAACCAGGCTCTACTACAGAGAATGCCATGTACTATGAGCCCTCTGACTTCACCATTGGTTCTACAATTGAAGGTAAAATCCAGCCTGGATTGATAATACTCTGAGCATTGCTTTTCAGTGTCTGCTCCGATATGTTTTTATTGCACGGACGGTGCATATACCTTCCTTCACTTGAAAGATGAGTTCCTTCTGGGCCTCATCACATTTGAGTTTCCAGATCACCAGCTGGTGCACATTCATATCACTCTGTCACTGTCAATGTTTGGACCTTTGACATTATTATGAAAAGAGCTATGTTCTTCATAGTATGTGTTCAGTGTGCATTTTGGGACCTGCTGGTTTCGCAGGGTTAAAGCTATGCCAGATGACTGCCAACCGCAAAGGCCATCAATCTATCCTGTAAGGAAAATAAATGTAATAATGAAATATTTAGAAACACACCAGTGCTAATGGGGAAGTCATTGTAGGTCCAAGCATGGGGTCTTTGCTCTCAGCAGCAGCTTTTCTGGCAGAAAAACTCCCTTTGAGTCAGTGAAACTATTCTCATGAGAAGGACTGAAACAAACAGCAGAGCTCGCTCAAACCTGAGCCCAGCCACAAGAGAGAAACTATGCTTTCTCCTGGATGAGGAAGTAACTTGCCCATGCTGAAAGACAAGTAACACTGCTTTCTTTAATGTCTCTTCCCCAGTGTTTGGTCACAGATTTGTTATCACTGATGCTGATGAATATGTGCTTAATTACATGGAGAGCAATGCAGAGAGTTTCCCTGAGGCAACACTGCAATCCCTGAGGGATCATTTTCACCCACGGCAGGTGGTAAAAGAGACTGCCAACAGGTAAGCTTCAAAGGATGACATTGTGAAGCTAAATAAGACTCAGGGTTGACAGCTAAGGGCATTTCCAGCAGCCTCCATGGGCTCCAGCCCGCTGTCTAATGGCTGCTCAGCTGATTATTCAGCTCCAAGAGCCTGTGTCTGGGCACATACAGAGAGGGTCAGGTATGTACAGTATGACGTCGTGACTGCTGCTGACCCAAAAGCCTTGCGAGACAGCTCTGGCTCAGAAACAGAGACACTTCCAGCTAAATGGATGCAGTCATCTTTTCTCAAAAGAGAGCAGTTAACTGTGTCAGATGCTGCTAACAGTATCTCCATGTGCCACTAGATGGTTGCAGGCTCAGCAGAGGGTTGGTGGAATCTTTTTTTTTCCATTTGTTCTGGCTGTGCTTATCAGCCCATCAAACCCCGGACCACATCTTTTTTAGCTGTCTGGACCCATTTTGGGTGAATCAGTAACAACCCTATTAGCTCAAAACACACTTTGGAGTCATTTAATATCAAGTTCAAGGCCTTTGGTTGAAAATAGAGTTGCATACAGTTCCTGGGACTGTATGGAGCACATGAGCAAACACTCCTTGTCCCAGAGAACTTGCAGATCCAAGATCAAGACTGAGCTTCATCTCCAAGTCCAAGATGAGATGAGCTTGCCATAAAAATCAAGCACCCCAGAAGCCTGCTGAGTATTCAGAAATACAGTCTGGCCAGCCGTGGTGGGCAGCCAGCACACAAGTGTCACAGTAAGGCTGCCAGAAGTAGCTTTTACATGAAATCTTGTTCTTCCTTTCTTCTACAGTGACATCCCCACCTTTGGGACCAACAAGCAGGAACTGGATGAATTAATTGTGCAGGTTCAGGAAGAGCTGAAGCTCCATAAGTACTTGAACAACAAAAACATTTGGGAGGCATTTCTTCAGTGTGACAAGGATGGCTCTGGCGTCCTGGACAAAACAAAATTTTTAGCCCTTTGTGACAGCTTGAGTGTGCCGACCAACACCGTTCTTCTTAACAAGGTCAGAAGGAAGGGGCACTGTGCATCCTGAGTTCCCCTCCTATAGCTTTTTCAAAAGATCTTCTACAAACAAACCCTAGCTAGGTGAGACCAACAGCTCCTTTACCCTACAAAGGAGAAGAGCTTCAAGAAAAGGGCAAGAGAGTCCCAATTCAGAAAGGCTTCTGAGCTGTTGGACTGAGTCTGTGTCTTAAAGGAGGATATAATTGCTGTCCTCTGAGTAAAGGGCAGAAATGTACCCAGGTTGCCCCCTAGATGAGCAGCCTGGTGTTTGGCTGCACTATTACATGAAGCCTGGAAATGCCTGCTGCCATGCTGGTCTCAGAGATGAGCAGTAGAGGTTGTATATCATGATAGAGATCAGGCATAGGGTACTGCAGTGCTTCTGAGTATCATGACTTAAGCACACCTGGTCTTGAGTATTGATGACAGCTTAGGGAATGAGCCATAGGAAAGCTTAGATGCATTCTGGATTTTACAGCAACTGAACTGAAGATTTGAGAACTAAGTATTATAGAAAAAAAAATATTAGAATCATAACCACTTGGTTAACACAACTAAAACATAGGCTTGCTGGGCACTGTGAGCAACAGCATACAGAGATCACAGTCTGCATAGCAGAAAACGTGAGGGGAATTGAAGAGAAAAAATCATGTAGTGGGGATGGAGGATCGTTTTAGGAATATGACTGGCAACGATGCTTTTTAGCATAATGTGATATGCAGTAGGTTAGTGGCCAATAGAGGCAGACTCAGAATTTAAATAAATCTAGAAACCAGAGGGAGTATTTCCGTTGATTAAAAAAAAAAAATAATTCCTAAACCAGTCAACTGTGAGCATCACAGCTGTGGTTAGAAAGGTGCACAGGCAGGGTATTTTTGTCTCTGAATGTGCACTGAATAAAGGCCTTTGACCAGCACCCAGGGCTTTGCTGTTCTAGAGTTCATCGGAGACCACTCTGCCCTGAGGAATTTACAATGTGGCAGCCCTTCCCGCTTCCACTCTGAGAATGGGAGATGAAGTGACATGCCCAAGAGCATGTGGACAACCTGTGACAATTGAGGCTAAACCCCCACGTTTGAATACCCATCTAGGACCTATACACTAGAGGCATCCTCTTCTCTCTTGAGATCTTAATAAGAGTGTGCCCAGAGCCCTCAGAATTGTGGCTGTGCTATAAATTAAACATATGGCAGATAACTACTGCCTGGATTGGAGAGGAGCACAGCTGTCAGTCACACGAGCAACCCTAGTAAATCTGTCTCCAGGCGACAAGGGAAAGAAGAATCCTTTCAAGGAACTGTGATATTAGACCTTTTCCATCTCCCTGGGTGTCAGAAAGAGATTAGTTATGCAATTAAAGAAACAAAAGCCCTCTTTCTTCCCCTTAAGCACACAAAGGATATAGCTCTGTAACACAATGCAGGGTCAGGCACGGATACCAGAACTGGCTCATTAGTAGGGCTGTCGCTGAGCTCAATTATCTGTGTCTCCACTTTATGCCATGTGCACACACCAAAGCGACACCAGTGAACAGTAACTGGTCAGACATGCTGCCCTCATCCCACTTTTGGCAGGGATTGTTATGGGGTTTCTGAAAGATTTGCTGTAGCCTATGTCAGTCTGTGTCATACTTCAGGTTTTTGTGGATCTGTTGCTCTAGAGGAGTTACAGAGGACTGTATGAAAAATTTGTTTGTAAAAGGGTTTTAATGATTGTTAAAAATATAAGGTATGAAATGTTAAAAAAAAGGGGGGGGGGGAAGTGTAGGAATGAACCTGGGTTAATTAGCATTGATGATATACAACTGTGGGCTGGCTTCAGGGGTGGTGGGTTGGCCGATGTAGACAAGGTGCAGGTGTGGCTGGTTAAGTGGTTGAGACCCAATGAAGAGAGAGCAGCAAGCAGAGGGAGGAAGAAGCAAAAGAAGAGAGAACACATGCCCTGGATGAGGTGAGATGAGGGAAAAGGCAGCAGAGGGACTGGCATGAAGACTATGCTGGTATGAGATGGTAAAAGACCTTGTTGCAGCTTGATAAGTTGGAGAGTGCTGTGACATGTTGCCACTGTGGTGATACTGTGAAGGCAATCAGGATTAAACTCAAACACTTTAACTATTCTCCTTGCATAGATTAGTGTCATCTATAAGCACTCAAGGTTACCTGTGATTCAGGATGATAAGGTGGGAGGCTCTTCTGCACAGGGGAGTTAGATCTTCTGCTCTGTTGCAAAAGGAGTACCTCTGGGCACTTTCCCCTAAAAAAAACAAATTTGCAGCTTCTTCCAACTCTTTATGGTGTTTATTTTGTGGTTGTTTCCCCCCCCCCCCAGGTGATTGACCTATGTTCATGTGGAGAAGACAAGATGAACTACCATGACTTCCTCAGAGCCTTCCCCTCGTGAACTTTGCCCAGAAGCTGAAGCACAAGATCAGCAATAAAATTCTTAGCTGACGTAAGACATTGAACTTCAAAAAGGATGATCCAGTCTTCATGTTGCTTCACTCACTCTCCCCTTTCCATCCTCACTAAAGTGAGCTGATTTCACCCTCACTTTGTTAACTTTTTTCCCCTTCCTTACCTCTCCCTGCCCTTTTAGTTACCACAAAACTCAACCTCAAAACTGCTGGATATTGAAATGAAACTCACAGGAGAAAAAAACCACTTTGGAGAACCAAAGCCAGGTTCTCCTGTTAATCTCACAACTTTTTAATGCAGTGCAGCAAGGCTTGCTAGAGTTAAGCTCTCTAAAGCCTGGAGTGATAACTACTCTAGATTTCTCTTAGAGTTGAAAGGGGCCTTTCACCTCCAAACAGCAAAACCTGCCAGTTTAAATTGTTATTTGCATTGCAAGAAGATCTAACAGTCCTGCCATAGAATGCGATAAACTCACACTTGCTATTCTGAATGTAAGCGAGTTATGCATGGCTGCTAAAAATTGTTAATAAATCTGCTTTAAACAGAAGTACCTCAGTGGCTGGAATAGCTAAAGGGGGGGGGGGGGGGAACTCCACAAAGTGTGATTCTGGTTTTACTTGAAAACGAGTGGTGAGTGTAGTTCTCATATAGCTATGGAGACAGCAGGGGTCTGTACAGAAATCTGCTGCCAGTAGCTTTGCATTTTTTAACAAAAGGTTGGGAGAATGGTTTTAGGACTGAGATACTATCTAAACCCATTTTATGCAACCTGTCATCTTACCAGACAGGTCCAATGAAAAGGGAAAACTGGCAGTTGGCATAGCAATAGATTATGACACTTGTGCTCCACGTAAGAGTCACATTGCTCATCTCTCCATGAAGGTAAACGTGGCAGGGACCTTCTCACCCCAAATGACACCTGCCAAGGTATTGCCATTGAGCACATATGAAAGGCAGCTATCATGCACACAGTTGAGAACAAAGCTCTTTGGAATAAAATGCTTATTTAAATCAGGTTTTGTGCTGTGGATCCTCACTTCCCCTCAGACAGCCGAGAGTCTCCACATGACAGCTCCCTCCTGTCTCCCCTTGTTCAGAAGGGTCACCGCTCTTCCCTTTGGGCCCGTTCTGTGCTGCTGCTCACTCTGACCAAGAATCGCCACAGCTCTCTCTGGTCCACGTTGGATTTCAAAGTGTGGGTTGGTGTTGCATGAGGTGTGCCTTCCAAGCATCAGCAGACAAAGGCTAACTTTTAAATGCGATCCTAATCAGCTTTCCCAGAGACCAAGAATTTACAGATGAAATTACTGGAGCTGTAGGCTTTAGAAAAGAAAGAAACTGTTTTCTGCTCGTGCTGCAAACCTAACTTAATACTCAGCCAAATCATGTAGTATGCCCAGGGCCAGCTGTGAAAGTATACAATTTAGCTCACCATAAAGTATGCACCTAAACCACATCAGATAAATCATACCCTACAAATGCCCTTATCCTCCACTCCCAGTGATGAAGGCAGCCACAGATAACTAACTCAGAAGCAGCTGCCTGTGCTGAAAACATGGGAAATGCAAGAAGATGAAACCCAGCTGTGGAGAATACGAGGACACAAGATGCTGCGCCGAAGGGAACAGACTAGTCCGGTACAGCAGGAGAGAAAGTACAACCCATCACAGCCTGCTTTGCAATGCATACAGCTTTGCAGAGTGCTAAAAGCATCAGCCGACAGCAGCAATGGAAGAATCTATGCTTTTTATTTATTTATTTCAGAAAAATACTTTTGTTGAGTGTAGCACAAAAGTCATTTAACAACAAACAGCAACAGACAAAATCCATACAAAAAACTTTAAGTGACAGGGAGAATGAAACAAACAGGATAAAATATCAGAGACTCTTACTTCCCCCCACCCCCTCCAAAATTAGGAAATTTGCACTAAAGCATAAATATGGAAGAACAGAATTTTTCCTCAAGTTCCTTTGCTGAAGTCTGGTCCATCGAGTTCAACATATTCAAAGAAAAATGCCGTGCCTCTGCCTGGCTTTTACAACAGCCGTTCTTCCCTGCTGTGGGCAACACCACCCCTGCCCCAGCCCTGAGGCGAAGTAACATACTTCATTGTTTGAGTATAAAACCTACCCATCAAACAGTCTATTACACGCACACGAGGTTTACGGGAAGGCTGTAAATCAGACCCCACAACCTCCATCTACTGTTGACACAAGTCGGGGTCCGGCTACCAAGACTTCATCTAAGGCAAGAGACTGAGGCTGCTGTACACCCCCAGGCACTGCAGCAAAGGCAGGGCAGCTGCAGGCTTCAAGAGTCACTTGGAGGCAAGGGGGAGGCATCCTAGGGTAGTCGTTCTTCCCTCCAACCAGGAAGCCTACCAAAAATACATTTTTAAATGGTGAGTTAAGGGTAAGGGGACCTACAGGGGAACTGGAACTTGGTTTCTTTACTACTAACCCAAAGATGATGAGTAAGAAGAAAGAATCCTAAACAAACAAACAAAAAAGCCAACACAACTGTAATGCCCCATAACATAAGTCACTCAAAAATTATACGTGAAATGCTACATCTGTTCTTCCTATGCCCCTTTTCTCTTCCCAAGCTCATTCCCCAACTATCTAAGACAAAAAGAGAGAACTACTCCTGGTATTCCATAGCTCTTCTAGGCTAGGGCAGGAAAACATCAGGCTTCACACCAAAAAATCACAGATTCCTCAATCCCCGACCTTCTTAGGTTGAATAATGGACACAGACTACAAAAGCAGCCTCAAGCCCAGAAGAAGGGTGCAAGCAATAGTGTCATAAGGACTTGTAGTTTTGCATAGTCTCTAACGCTTTCTGCACTGTGGTGGACAAGAGCTCCTGTTTGGGGTTGGAATTTTTTTGCAGAAGACACAGGGCTTGACAAGATGGGGCACGAGAAAAGCATCCACTCAAGGAAAGTGAGCTTGTGGCATCTTTGTAAGCAGAGCGGTCAAGGAAAATTTGACCACTAAGGGATTGCAATGAAAATACTCTGTTTGGGAAAGAAAAAGCTCTTTGGGCTAACAAGAGGGCTTGGTCTGCTGAGAAATGACATGGATGTAGAAGCAGTTACTGCGGGCTTGCAGCCAAGGGGATGGTGTTCACACTGGACAGAGATAGAAGTAGCCCATGGCAGCCTCGCCAGTGGAGGGTGGATTGCAAACCTCTGGGGTGACAGCACATATTGCCTTACAACAAAGGCTCAGCTCAAAAAAATACCTAAACCTGCCACATTTGGGTGTAACAAGAGAAGGATGGGGATTTCTGAGGACTAAATACAGAGGAGGGCAAAAAAGCCCCATTATCTATAAGTTTTTTTTTTAAAAAAAGAACACATGGAAAGGCTTCCAAAACAAACTGTCCCTTTTACTGGTAGCTCTATCAAAAAGAAACCAAAAAACACATAGTTGTAGCATATGTTGTACATACATTGTAAAGAGGGAGGGCATTCAGCTACTGATATAGTACACAGATCAAGCATACAAGAGACTACATGGCAACATAAGGCACTTGGGATACAAAGCATAATTAGCTACTGTATGGAGATGCAGGATTTTGTGAGTGGAAAAGCTGCCTGAAGCAAAGCAGGCAGGAGGAGGAATCATTCAGCAGCCTGTTTTTTGGGGGACCATTATGTGTCACCTGTTAACAGAGTCAAAGCTGCTGTGAGCCACCGGCTTTGCAGGAAGGACCGGCTGAGGCTCTGGAGAGATGCTGGCCAGCGGTTATTATCAGAGGGCACGTGACAGTGGATGCCTGGGGATGGGAAGAGGCAGTAGAAAGACAAAACCTCTCACGCTAGACCTTTTCCACATACTCCCTAATGTAAAGCTCTTTTCCCCCTCTGATCACATTGCACCACAGGTACTGTGGCTGCCTCTGAGCCAAAACATGCATTATCTACCCAGCAAGGGCTATGAAGAGCAATTGCAAGATACTGTCAAGGCCTTTGCTCCAAAGTCTCCTTCCTCAGTTCCCCTGGAAAAGGGGGAATCCCTCTCCTGCCAATATCTCTCAGTTGACACTCAAGAGATTGTGGAGATGACCAACTGTCCTCGTGTCCCTGCACATTTTCTCCCTCCGGTGCCCAGTGTTAGCTGGGGCTCAACAAGAGGGGGAGGAAAGAACAACAGGCACCTACAGAAAGAGGATAAAACACCTCACTCAACTCAAAGAGGGGCAGAAAATCAACTGTCACCCATTCCTCAAAACATGAATGATGCAAAGGACAACTGTGCCAGCCTCAAGCTAGGATTGCACTCAGAAAGAGCCAGAGTTCAGCTGCTCCAAGGGCTGAGCAAATGGCACGCTAAGGACAACGTGCCTCCCTCACCCGCAAGGAAGGTGGACCTCAATCCTGGATTGCATATTGAAGAGCACCCCACGCTCCCCCCAAATCTGTGCCCCCTTCTTCTCACCCAGCTGGGGGAGCACACTGCTCGCTTGTTCCTGCTGTGGCGAAGCAGAACTAAAGCTACAGCCGGCTTTGCTGCACAAGAGGCACCAACAGCAAAGCCTGGCTACTGAAACTGCCCCAGAGGAGAGCTGTGGGGTGAGGTGCCCATCCACTGCAAGCCAGCCAAACCTAGAGCAGTGCACGGCACCCCGAAGAAGCTCAGTGAGACGGCACTGACCCATGAAACCCCAGGTAGGAGATGCTGCTCCCCAGCAAAGCAGCAAGGGACTGAGCTGGTGGGATCTGGGGTTCCCATGAAATCTCCTGCCAGCAGATATAGGTGGCAGCAGGCAGGAGCAAGAGGGGAGAGTGGTCTGAACCAACAGATGGCCTCTGAGGTAGATTTGAGACAACTCCATCTGCTAACAGCTATGCGTCACAAGTTAAGCTTTTCCTAATATGCAAGCTGCTCCTTGCAGCCCCGGCTTCCTTTCCCTTCCCTGTTATCTCATTCACAGCTCAGAAGGGATGAAGGGGCTAAGTTTTTTGGAAGAAACCCTGCATTTGATAGCACCTTCGGCGGATACAAGCTCTGTATCCTTTGGAAACAAAGAGTGAAGCTGGTGGCTGCCGATGGCATTGCCAGACTGGTACGGTAGGGATGAGGAAGGCTAAGGTGACAGCATGAGGGCCACAGTCCCATTGATGCAAAAACCCTTTGCAGCAGCTAGTCTGTCACCTGGACATGGTCATGAGCCATGAGAACACCAGGTCCATGAGGCACACACCAACTGGCAAAGGGCCTGGGCTGCCACAAGCCAGGCCACCACTCAGAGTGGGGCAGGACTCAAGGTTTCATATGGACCTGAGGATGCTGCTGCCCCACGACAAGGCACTGCAAGCTGCAGAGCCCTGAGCCCAGCTCCTGGGGCTGGGAAGTCCAGAACAACTACAGGGCAGCTCACCCCCTGCAGCAAAGAGGGTAAGAGACCCAGCTGTACCAGAAGAGCTTGGGCAAGCAAAGGCTAGGAGGTGAATTTGAGCTAGAATTAGCTCAAATCCAGGGGTCAGAAAAACCCCACTTAACGAGAGGTCCACCATGAGACAAGACACAGCTAAGGTTCCTCCCGCAGACCCTGGTTGCTATTTGCAGCAGCACCATCCTAAGGCACTTGGCAAGCACTGGCCAGACATGCCCCAGGAGTGGCAACCCTTGCCCAAAACCACCCCTGAGCCTCAGGGTCACAGAGCCCCAGCGCAATCCCCCAGGAGCCTGTTCCCCTAAGAGACATGTGGTGCCTTCAAGCTGCCATGGCCCTGTCCCAGGGGCTCAGGGAAGCACCACGGAGAAAGGGGAGGAACATGCTACAGAAGAAAAAAAGGATTGTTTGGAACCACCTACAATGCATTTGTAACAATAATCCAAAATAACCAAACACTAAAATAGAAAAGAAAAAAAAAAAATTGCACGCTGATTTACGATGAAACAGAGGAAGGCAAAACCAGGAGGGTTGGAAAAGGTTCCTACGAGGGGAAGGGGGCAGGGGAAAGGGACCTTTTTTGGTTTTATTGCAAATGGTTCAAGAGAGCAAGAAAGGAAGGGAGGAGAGCGAGAGACACCTTGGGAAGATGACTGGTTTCCAAGCCATTCAAGACGACATTCGCAAGGACCAGGAGGAGGGGCCACTTCTAAGTCCCGGTATCTCGCCCTCCTCCCCAGGAGACAAACTTTTGCTTCTACGGCGATTTCAGCTTCTTGGTTCGTGGCGAGGTGCCGTTCTCTGCTTTCACCACTCCGTTTTCATGGTAACCTGGGGATGGAGGGAGAAAACTTTGTCCCTTGCACAGGTCAAACCCTTCATTCTCTTGGGGCTGGCCCACAGGCAAGGGAAGGCCCCCACCATGGCATGACCCTGCTGGGGACCCGCTGGGCTCAGCACCGAGCCACAGCACTGCCTGCACAGGCAGCAGCCTGCTGAGGGGATGCTGAACCACAGCACTGATGCCTCCCACGGTGCTACCCCATGACACACCAGTCCCAGCACTCACCCGAGTCCCTCTTGAGTGGCTTGGCTTGCTGCTTGCTGCTGGCGGCGGTAGCGGCTCGCTTCCGACTGCTCTGCTCGTTCCAGTACTCCCTCCAGCGCCGCAGCTGGAAGTGGATGAAGCGCCACATCACCGAGGCCTGGAAGAGGCACACCAACAGCAGCACACTCATTCTGGTAGGGGCGGAGAAGAGGCAGGCTGAGAAGAGGAGTGAGGCCACCACAAGCCCAGCCTTCCACCCACAGCAGGGCTCCAGCTGAGGTGCCACTGCGTGGCTGCACTGAGCACCCGAGGCAGGCATCGTCCCTCCATCTCTACTTTCAGCCACCCCCTGAGCTCAGGGCAGCCCCTTCCCTTTCCCTCCCCACCATAAAGCTCTCATGTGCTCCCGGCATTGCTGACTCAAGGCTTTAGGGCACAAACGGATTAACAGGATCATCCCAAACAGCACTGCCCAAACCACTGCACAGGGCAAGATGTCCCCAGTTGCTCCATACAACTAAAAGGTGGATGTGCTTGGAAGGCAGCTAAAAAATCCTCCAAATCTTCAGGTGTGCCAGCAGTCCGTGGTTTCAAAAAGTTTGGGAATGACCATGCACCTGTCCTAGGAACTTCTGAATTGAACCTACAGCTGCTGTATGGGTGAGAAAGGCTCCCAGTCTTGACAGAGAGACTGCAAGACATGAGGAACCTATCCCATCCTCCGCTTCCCATGTCAACAGGCAGCAAAACATGTCCTAGCAGAACGGAAAACACCTTTTCAGTGACCACATCTGTGTAAACGCAGTTACAGGTGCAGAAGGGAAAACCTGTAAGCATTTCTTTAAGGTAGACTCATGCTTTATAACTTCACCCAGTGAACAACTTACCTGCTGGCTTTTCCCCTCCATTGTGGCTCTGTAGCCTTTAACCCTGCTCTGCTCCCTCCACACCCTCCCAGCTTGTCAGGACTTTCTCTAAAGGGAACCTAGATCAGATCCCCACCAGCATTTCCAAACTTGGCAAAACCCACCTTGGGATAACACAACCAAGAAAGATGTATTAGGTGACATTGCTACCTGAAGAGGATATTGTTGAAAAGAAAGCTGAAGAAGTTCCCTCTCTCGGGGTCCAGGGCCTGGTTCTCCACTCGTGGCAGCCCAAAGCCAATGACCAGGATGTACAAGGTGAGGGTGAAGAGCCTGGTGACCACGAACACGACAGCCCAGACATTAAACCTGCAGGAGAGCAAGCACAGGTGTCAGCAGGAGCAGCCTCCAGCGCTGAGCTGGAAAGTGAGAGCAACCCCCAGGTCACGCTGATGGCTCTCTTGGACACCGGAGGATGGAAGCCACAGCCAGCTCGCCTGCTTACAGCTTCTCGTTGTTCTCATCCGTGAAATAGACCAGCCGGGCCATGTGGAAGAAGAATTCGGCTAAGTACTGCAACAGCAAGAGGATCAGCCCCAAGCGGGTTAAGCTAGTAGGGAGGAGAAAGAAAAAAAATAAAGCATCACTGGGCTGGTCAAACTCAGTTCTTCATATCCAGCGACAGCATCTCCACTGCCAACCCCAAGCTGCAGCACCAGCCCAAAGCAGGACCTTTCTGCAACAGTGGGGGCAGGACTGACACGGGGGGAATCCCTGCCCCCAAAACATCAAAGCAGACTGAACCAGTAGCACAGCTGGGATGGATCCAACACAAACCCCTAACCGCTGGCAATGCTCTTCTGTGCACACACTCAGAGGAAGAATAAGAGCTTGCCTGGCCATGCCGTGCTGAGAGAGCACCCCAGTGTGCTTCCCACACCCAGGGGGAATGCACCTCTCAGCCTGCATTTTGGGTCCTTGGTTAACATTTGCTTTGCAATGCCCTGTGAACAGACTGCCTGTGCACTCCTGTAACATCACTGAACTTCAAAACCAGCTCTGTGCGTCTGTGAAAGCGGTCTGACTAATGGCCCACAGTCGGGAGGTGAGCTTCAACACAATCTGCTTTTCAAACACTCGCCTTTGCTCCCTTTTAAGCTCCCCGCCCTGCTGAGGCTTCCCAGGTGACTAGCACTGCGAAAGAACCTGCTCAGCACCATGCACAGTGTGGGATGGGATGCTGAGGCAGCCAACTCACTTGAGGAGGTATGCGCCGGCGATGTGCACCAGGTAGAGAGCGATGCACCGCAGCTGGCGGGGGATCTCCTCCTGGCAGGGGCAGAAAACCACGTTAACTGTTGTCCCTCTTCACCTGCACTCTCCCAAAGCTCACTTTCCCCAATGTCAGTGAGCAAACCACCTCAAGCATCCCCAGCGTGCGTGGGAATACCCGTCTGAATCTCACCTTGCGAACTTTTTGGAAGTAGAGTTCTGGCAGTGCATGCAACCAGTACGCTAGCTGGCACAGGTAGAAATACTTCACCTGGAACCTGAAATGCAGGGACAAGCCACGTGAGCCATCCTGGGGCACAACAGGACCCCAAGGACCTGGGCACCAGGGAAGGAGTCTGGCCACAAAGCATTGGGGAATCCCTCCACCGCTTTGAAGCCACGGGATTTAGGAGGCATCATTTCTGGGCTGAAATTATATGTTGAGCTGAGTTAGTTATGCCCAGAGTTTATCCAGACACTCGTGCTGCGGTCTCCATGCTCTCAGCTAGCCTCGCTCTTGCAAAAACCCAAGAAGGGAGGACTATCTCCCACTTCATTTCTACCATGAAAAATGAACAGTGAAGCGACTTGCCCAAGGTGATGCAAGCAGGAAGCAGCCACAATGAGTAACCAAGCCCAGAGGACCTTCCTCATGGAGGAAACCCTCCGGCAATCCCCTCCCCAGGGCCACAAACAAGATATCCCCCCATCCCCTGGGATCTCACTGCAGCATCCTTGCAGCAGGGTGTGTACACAGGGCGCTGCGCTGTCAGTGCCTTGCTCCCAGCCACAGGGAAAACCATATAGAGGAAGGAAGTGGTCAGTCCAAGAACAAAATGCCCTTGTCAGTGCTTACGGAAGATAAACATGCGGGTAGTTTTCCCACAAACTCCGGGGGTTAGATATGTATCCTTCCTGAAAAAGAGAAAAGATGCAAGCCTTCAGCAAAAGAAGGCAGCTCATGGTTACGACGAGGTGGGCTACTGCTTCAGCAGAACTAGGAACTGGGGATGACACCAGAGTCCTTTCAGCTTGCAGTAAAAACCTTGTCCCTTGTGAAAGCCATGTTCACAGGTGTCTAGCACCCCACTCAAGTTTCATTAGGCCCCTGTGTCTGGGGGTTGAAGGCTTCTTGCTCCATTGCACAGAGTCCCAAGTTCAGGATAGCATGTTATGGAGTTTGGGCAATGCAAGAGGGATGCTCTGGAGCCGTGGGGGCGACATGCCTGTAGCATGGTGCCAAACAACTGTGGGCCTGGTCTGGGGACCTTCTTCCCCACCAGCATTTCCAACCCAAGTATCACTTAAACAAAAAGAAGTACTTCTGAAAAGAAAGGGGAACAGAAAACACCTAAAAAAAATTAATTTAATATGCATTGTATAGTTTAATTTTCCACCTGCCTGCATTCACCTATAGCCTCTTGGCTTATGCTTGCAGGACAGATTATGGGATGAGGCTCCCTTTTCGTTCCATGCTTGCACAGCTCCTGCCACAAGAGATGCTAGCATGGGAAATTCATCCAGCCCAGCATCTACCTGTTACCATTGTCCATGCCCTATCTGCTCTAAGCCCTTTTATTTAGTTGAGGGAAGCCAGGGGAAGTGCAAGTGCTGCAAATGGTGACCACCTCTGCACACATGGGGCATCTGGGGAGCATGTCATGGAATGGAGGTTTGCAGAGGAGGCTGATGCTTTGCACGTGGCGAGGGATGGGTCTGGCACTGGGCAAGGGCAGCCAACAAACAGCGGCATCAACTGTTTTGCCAAAGCTTCCCTCCCCACAGCCCTATGGGGCAGTAGGGCCAGCTGATCCCCAGAAATGCTGGCCTGGAAGGGGGTAGTAGTCCTCTAAGGGGGGCTGGCAGGACCTTCTGAGTGGGACCTACCCCTGAGCATACATCCCCAGTGCTGCTGGTGACCACAGCTAGTCCCCAGTGGCCACCAATATCAAAGCATCATAATCACTTCACACTGCCAAAATAGTCAGATCTCTCCAATGATGCCCGTTCTTCCCTCCCCCTTACACCACAAAATGAAATGTTTTCACTCTGCATTTTTTCACCCCGTTGCTTTGGGTTGAAACATCCCCAATACAATGCAAGGCATAGCGTGGTTTCCCTGCTCTCAGCAATCCCATCACTACCATCTTGCCAAGAGAGGGACCACAAAGCAAGGGATCACAAACATCTGCCCAGTAGCCCCACAACCCTGCAAAGGGCATCCAAAAACCCCAAGGCACTGGACGTAAATAAGAAGGAAAATAAGACGCTGAGAAAGATGGCAGGTTCCGGAGCACAGGATGGAGGTGATGGGGCCAGGAAGGATTTCTGGGGTCCAGCTCCCAAAATATTTCACAGCCCATTTGCTTGTGCCTTGCATAAAGCAGAAGGATGTCCCCAGGCTGCCCTCACTCAGTGGCTGCGAAGACCCATCACACTTGAAAACTAAACTTGCCGAAATGTGCTCATCTTGGCCCAGGGACTAGCTGGGGACTCTCTGCTGCCACTGGGGTTTTGCACTCCAGAAACCACCAATCCCACCCAGGGAACCCAAGGTCCAGCCAGCCTTGTGCCTTACCGTCACCACAACGTACAAGCACCACATCACGGAGGTGAGGTGGAAGGCAACCAGTTGTCCCGATTCATTGAACTTGCTGTGTTTGACCTTGGAGAGATGGAGACGCCTGTTGATTTTCTGGGAAGTAGCAGAGGGAGAGAAATGGAAAAGAAAACATGAGCCACTGGGTCAACAACCCTCCCTCCTCTTCCTCCCCCCCATCTCAAGCAGCCCCCAGAACACCACCTCAACCCCCAGACCACCCCCAGAACAGCATTTAACATGATGCATCATGTGCCACCATGGTAGCTGAGATATCTTGGTGACTTGAGACACCAAATGGCACTCACATCCAGGGCGTACTCCTGCACCACCGCATGCAGGATGATGGCAATGAAGATGTAGAAGAGGATGGTGACCAAATCCTTCAGCCCATAGTGATACTGGATCAGCTCCCCATCTGCAAAGAGACCAAACGGCGGGTCAAATCCTCGTGACCCAAATGATTTCCAGGTAAGGGTTTAAGGGTTAGTGTGTGTGTGCGTGTGTGGGCGATTCCCAACACACAGCTTGGGGAGGTGGAGGCAGAGAGAAGTCACGACTGTGCCAGTTGCCACAGGGCTGGAAGAAAGAGCTCTAGCCAGGGTTAGTTAATTGGCAGAGGGTGGATGGTTTCCCCTCTAATAGTTACACACCTCAAGGGAGGAGACACTCGGGACACCTCAAGCCTCCCCAGCCAGAGGTGAGGGGCTGGGGATAGCCCAGCTGCGGAGATGGGAGCTTATCAGCCTGGAGGGATGAAGACATGGAGGCAGTGCTGAAGCAGGTGATGGGATCAGGGATAGCCCACTGGGAGCATGAAGGCTTGGGATGGGATTTCCACCCCCCCAGTTATCATCCAACACCCAGTCTCTCCCACTCATGCCTGAAAGCTGCTGCAGCAGGATTCAGCTGCCTAAATGTAGATGCCTTGCACTATTAAGAGATCGAGACAGTGGCACTGATGAGAAATAGGACCCATGGGAGGCCCTGCTCTTCTGGAGCAACAGGAGCACCCAAAATATCCCAGACGATTGCATTTAGGCAGCTATTTGCAGCCCTGCAGTTTATGGGTAAGAAGCAGAATTGGGAAAGCTGCTGTTGTAGGACGCTGCAGAAAGCATCGTGATGCAAAGCTCAGCCCACCCTCAGCTGCTGCTCTCCCTTACCCTGATCCTATCCATCCTCTCCTAATATCAATGCTGGGAGGCGACTTGTCTGTCACCATCCCTGTTTACCCTCACACAAAGGTTCAGTTCAGATTTCTAAGATTTGAGGTGCATGAATAAGATTTGAATAGGATATATGAAAACACCTGACGTAAGGATGTGAAAACACTCTGCCCTTAAAGAGTTCCCAGCAGAGTGCTGTGCAAACCCAGAGGTAAAACACTGCCTGTATCACAGAGCTCAACCCCAGTGCAAGATAAAAGATAGAAGTGCAAGTCTAAAGAGAATAATATTATGCACATGTGCAACTGCTCTGCCTCCTCTCCCTAGGGTATTTCAGAAGCTGCTCTAGCAGGAGCTGTGTGTGCGTTGGGCATGGGAGACAAAAGCAAGATCTGCCAGCTCACAGGCAACAGCATCCTTCTTGTGAGGGGTGTGAAACAGCCTTGGAAAAATTCAGGTGAGCAATAACCCCTCCTCCGAGCAGGCTTGCTATATCAAGGTCTCTCTCCTCACGGCTTCAGCTTGCTCATGCCCTATACTGATATCCCAGTACCTGGTCCTGGTGACATGATTATGCAGCCCCCTGAGATTTCTGGCATCAGGAAAGAATAAATCCCTTAACACAGTGGCAGCAGAAATTGTCTGGACTGTGCCATAGGGGAGCACAGACCACAATCTAATCTAGAAGCTGGGTGATTTCTTCAACCATAACATTCAAAGATTTTAAGGGGCAGACATTTTATCTTCCGCGTGTCTGCCTCATCATAGTTTCACTAATCTTAACAATCCTGCTCCTCCCTTGGAGGATTAATCAAACACTTCTAATTAACTGCAGTTTTCTGCCACCAAGCCAGGCTCTGTGCCTGGGGCATTTGGTTCATCCTGAGCCCAGGGCTTTACCCAAACCACCCCCTGCTGCCCCCACACCAGTGCCCAGATTGCTGCCAGCCCCAGAAGGGCTCTCGGCTAGGAAGGTAGCTGCTAGCAGCCAAAATACAAACAGGGGCTGAGCCTCCAGCTGCCTTCTGGTTGGGACCTGGGGCACATCCTCTGGTCCATCAGACCCGGACCTGTGCCAGCTTGGACCCTCCTTGAATTACTCTCCATGTGCATCAGGACCATCAGCTGCTCGGAGCAGGCATGCTGTGCACCACGGGCATCTCCGCACCCTCACCTTGCACCGTCCCCAGTAAATAAAGACAGCAATTATCTGCACAGCCCCTGCTGCTTAGCAAAGAGCTAAACGCCTCCTGCTACTTGGCAGGGCACAGAGCTACTCCGGGCATGCAATAAGGCAATCTGATCTTGCCTGACCAGGCCTGGAGGAGAATTCTCACTCTGCAGAGCGCAGAACAGCCTGACTATGGCAGAAACACGGTAGAGAAGAAGTCCTAAAACCCCCTGGAATGCATTTCATCCCAATCCTGGCAGTATGAGGGCTGGCAGACACAGTGTGCTCTGAGCCACTCAAACTTTGCTTTTCCTCCACATATCTTATATTTTAGATTTCCTTTACTAGCAGACAAGGGCCCGAGCGGTGTGCATCAGCAGAGGGTGAGCTCAGGCCAGCCAACAGTGAGGGTTAGGGGCAGACCATGACTTGACCCTCCCCTTAGGGTATCCACAGCAGAAGCATCTCTTACCTGCTGTAGGCACGCTAACATTATACTGAGGTAAGATAAACAGGAAGGCAGTCTTGGCTGTAACCTGTCAAAGACACACAGAGAGGAACAAAAAGCAAATTAGTTGTTGAATCCATTCCTCTGCCACCTTCTAGTCCCTTTCCCTATTCTGCTGGGAGGAAAATCATCCAGGGAGATGTGCAGGCTTCAGCTTCACTAGGGAAGAGGTTTGCCAACAGTGACTTGGGATATGGGAAGGAGAAATGTAATTATAAAAGAGGAAGAAACCTGGAAAAGCAATGCACCCATAAAAGCCACCAGCCAACCTGACAGGGGAAGCTCCCTGCTTCCCCTCAAGGATGAACATCCCTACAGTAGCACAGACCTGTAGCAGCGACCTGGTGCTTGGGAGACATGGGGAACCAGACCCAGCAGGCCATTAATTAAAACCATCCCTCATTCCCATCCACTCTGGGCAGCCACACTGGGAGCCTGGCCTGGGTAGGGAGGGCAGCACCCAGCACCCAAGCAAGCTCAGGAGCTGCAAAGCCCCATGGTGCACATGGATTTAGCCCATGCATGTTTGTGGAGAGTCCTCTAATAATAGCAGCCATGGGACCAGGGAGGCTGGACCCCTTGGAGACCGTGCAGGTGCTCACGAAGGTCCCATGGGGGGTGGGGGGGAAGCAGCTTTGGCAAAAGAGCTAAACTTTGCACGGACCATGCACAAGATCCCAGCTGAATGTCCAGCATCACAGGCTAGCCCGAAAAGGGGAAAAAAAAAGCCTGGGATGAGACATCAGCCCCCCTGCAAACCAGGGCTGTGCTGCCCACTCTTCCATTCATTGCTTTTAATTCAAAGGAATGACCCTCCCCAGCAGTGAAGCAGGAGGCTTTGTGGGGATGGGGCAGAGCATCCCATCCCAGCACATCTGCAGGATGCCCCAAAGCAGCATCTCCGAGACTGATGCACCCTCGAGCCGGGGCCACAGCAAAATCCAGTGCACGGACATCCAACACCACACATGTCTTCATCCTGTCCAACCCCACACTGCCAGCAGGTCACTAGAGGTTTTTACCTTTCTGATGGCTCCTCAAGCCACCCTTCCAATGCTTCACAAGCGCCCAGCCTTATACAACCAGCCCCCAAAAAATCCTGTGCCCGCCAATGAATATGCTGAGCTGAGCTGCATTTCACACAGACGTAGCTGCAACTGTTTCAGAGCTGTAGGCTATTAAAAATCCTGCTGGAAATATTGCTTCACATCTTGTGGGATGTAGCTGCAGGGGGGGAATGTGGGGCTTTGCCAAGTGTTCCCATCCGGCCCCCACGAGCATTGAGCAACTGGCTGGCGGCTCCCTGCTGCTGGCGCAGGCAGCGCTGCCCATCCTTCTGCAGCGCTGGCTGGGGGATAGCAAACTCTATGGCATGTTTTCGTGATGTTCGGGGATTCTTATTTTTTTCCCCCACTTAAAAAAAGAAATCCCACATGTAATGCTCTGCTTAAGGAGGACTAGATGAAAAAAGCACTCTGCCAAGGGAGATGGAGACCACGGGCAGAGTTTGGGGTGGTAATGGAAACAGTGCATCACCTGGCCTCAAGCTGGCTTAAGGAGACACTTCTGGCTCTTGCAAACCTTGCTGGCTAGGAAAACAAAGTTGCTTCATCCCAAAGCAGTACAGCACAACCATGACCTGGACTCTACATCCAAACCTCATTACAAGCTGGTGCGGGGCATGAAACAAATGCACAAAGCCAGCGATGCCTGTGATGCTGCAGAAATGGATGGCCGTGTCACAGATGTGCCAACAGCAGCGGGCACTGAACATTTTACAACTATCCGAGTATCTGGCTGACATCCAGACATTTAAACAGCTGGAAACAAGACATCATTTCCAGATGAAGCCTCCTAACCTGCTAAAGGGGCCCTAAGCCAGACTTGTGGGTCCAAGAAAATGAGCCTGGAACATCTCGGGGGGAGGGAGCAGTGCTGCACAGTGCTCAGGCCCAACATGGTTTGCAAGGACTCTCCTAGTCTTCTTTTCTAGAGGGCCTGGTAGGAAGGTTTCCTCCATCCACTCAAGGATCAAGCAATGCTCTGTCCCACCTCCACACCTGCCTTTGCTTCCTGTGGGCCAGAGGACCACCAGCATCTTCGTGGGCCACCTCTGCACCCCTTCACCTTTCATTACAGAGAGGTAGCAGGTTATTTTCTAAAGCCTGTGAGACATGTTTTACAGCCTAAGATAAATGTAACCTCCTGGATGTAGGCAAGCTCCTGAGAGACAGATTTCCAAAGACAAACTGTCTCTCTTCTCCATTTGGTGGATGGGGAAGCCCCAGCACACACCTGCAGCCACTCACCAAGGGCCACAGCAGCAGCTTCGGGGGCCAAATTTGAACCTCGGAGCATCCAACCTCCCCATCCACGTCTGGACATCTCACAGCCCTTACATGGAGGGAAGGTCTCCTCCCAGGCATCAAAGGTGTTCCTTTCTCCCACAACCAGCTTTAAAGTGTTCACACTGACCATGGATATGTCTGAACGTGTGCAGGGTTCCATCCTTCGCCCTCGCACCTCTTCTCCGTGGGCACCAGCAGGACTTTAACAGCCAAGGCAGCATTTCCAAAGTGTCCTTGGGCTTTCCAAGGGCTCAAAAGACTGTATCTCATTTTGTGGGCATTTGTGCGACTGCACAGGGAACCCAGAACAGCGTACTTATGGTCCAGCTCAGCTCTGTCCTCTGAAACTCACCACCTGCCAGGCCACCAGCATCCCAGTCATGCCACACACCCTTGGCTGGTTCAACTCCACCTCCCCACCACTGCCACAAGGACATCTCAGTTCAGGTAGGCAGTGGCAGTTTCTAGCAGCCAAGGCAGATGAAGCGCGGAATGCATGGTACGAGCCACCTTAAGTAGGACACTGGTGACATCCCTCCACTCTTGAAGGTGAAGGACACCTTGCACATCCACGGAGGGACCTGCATCTTTTTGCCATTGCTCACAACACACCCCTTACCAGCGGGCACGGAGGGATAGATGACTTGGCCAAGGTCACAGCTAAACTCCATCAAGTGAACATCAGGCCCCCAAATCCCACGCTGTAGCCATAACCCCCCCAGCATCCCCTCCACCACATCAACCGGGAGCACCCACAGTGCGCCCATAGCTATACAGCCCTGCATAGCGCATAGAGACAGAACCACCACTGAGCAGCTTAAACCTCCTGGAAAATGGGGAACACTTGAGCCACGACTTCCAGCAATGCCACCTCCAGGTCCCCTGCAGGCAGAAACCAGGTTTTCTTGGCTCAGGAAGGAGCACTGAGCACTGGGGATGGCAAAGCTTTAGAGCTCACGTTGAGCATTTTGCAGGCAGCCAAAGAAAGCAGAAGTTTGTAATGGGAAGAGCAACATGAGGATTATTCAGAAGCACAAGACGCTCCCTGTCTGTTTGCTCTGAAACAAGATGCTGGTATGGGAAAGGAAGTGCCAGGCACGCTCCTGTGAGCAGAGCCAGAGCTGCCACAGAACTGCAGCAGGCAGAGACAGAATAGGGCCTCTCCAGGTTGGTGGTTTGTGGTTTTTTTTTTCTTTTTGGTGATGCTGTGAGGCCACTTCCTTGACCTGCTTCTTTGGTTTTCCCCTCTTCAGCCATTTCTCAAAGCAGCCAGATGTCCAAATCCTACAGAGCACCATGACTTGGGTTGGGATTTTTATAGGGTGGGAGAGGGATTTGTCTGCATGGGAAAAGCTGAGTGGGGAACATACAGAAAAGGCTGTGTATTCCTTGTTCACTCCCTGTCCTGCATTAAGGGCACCCCTATGCAACTCACCACTGCCCAAGGGGGTGAGGGAGATGCTACTCATCCTGGCCTCATCCTGCCAGGCATGAGGGATGTGCCTGAACCAGCTAGATTTGGGAAGCAGTTACCCTAGGGGCTCTCTACAGCCATGCAAAGCAAACAGCATCTTCAGCAGCAAGTGGGTTTCTGGTGGTTAATGACACTAACCCGAGGACCAAAGGGCAGCTGGACAGTGAAGAGGCAAGACTGAATGTGTCTATCAAGACCACAGTTTCCTGCGATGCTCAGAGCAGCCAGGATAGGGCTTTGGCTCTTTCTCACAGAGCTATACGGCTAGAAATCAAATCGGCGCGTCAACCTCACAGCCCTTGATGGCAGAGCAACGGATAAAGCCAAACAATCCCAGCACTACTATGCATTTACTATGCATCTGCTATTCACCACTATGCATCTACTCCCTGATAATGCAGTGACCAGAAAAATTCACACCCCCGCTAGCCTGGAGCGTGGCTGCCTAATACAAACCAGCAAAGCTCCCCCCACCCTTTTTAGATCTAGGTTTTTTCCCTGTAAAAGCCCAAACCAAATTCCCAATCCCACTTCTGCAGGCACACGAGTAGCTTTTAATAAAGGCATCTAAGCACGCACATCCAGGCAGCTCAGCACCTCTCCTAAAATCTACCCTCTGCGACTCTCAAACCCTAAGATTTTCAGGAGGGGTAATTTTTGAGCACCCTTCACAGAGAGGCACCAGGTCACTACAAAACACGGTTCCCTTTCCCAAAGCCTCAGCGCAGTGTGATCTGCAGAGCCCGTGCTGTCCTCACCCACCCCAGAGCCCCCAGGCACCCAGCCACCCCCATGGTCCTGCCTGGGTTAAAAGCGCTTCGAAGGAAGGAAACGGCTCCAAACGCCTGGCGGGGGAGGCTGGGGGAGTTTCTGAAGTCTGAGCCGGGAAAATATTTCCAGGGCTTGAAAAACAACTCAAACTAATTAAAGATAAAATGCTGTCTGAAGGCTTTTCTCACAACTTAGGGTGGTTTTTTCCCTCCGCCAGCTGGAGTGTTTATTGAAAGAAAAACTTGTTGATCCACGGTATGGATTGACACAGGCCCTATATGTAAACTAAAGGCCAAACTTTGGACCAAAGCCTTCAAAAGTAAACAGCCTGTTTTGACAAAAAAGCCTCCCCGAGGGCAGCGCAGCCCCCCTGCTCCCTCAAACAAGCTTGTCCCCCGGTACGACACAATTATCATTGCCTCACGTTCCCTCCTGTTTATTCTCTTTTTAAAAGCAGACCTAAATTCTACTTTTTTTCCCTTTTTTTCTTCCCCACTCTTACCCAACTATTCCGCCTTTAAACCGCCTGCGTGCCTCAGCTCCCACATCTGGCAAAGACCAAGGGAGGCAGAAACACAGTTTGTTTTCCCTTGTTAATGATGAGAAGGCCTTAATTTTTGCAGAGTACTACAGAAGGGACCAGGGAGGGGAAAGTATATTTAGCAGGAAGCCTGGAAATAGCAGCTCATTCGTCAGCCGCCTTCGTTTGACAGTGTCACAACCCGGTGTTTGGGACACCATGACTCATGGCCGCAGCCCTGTGCATGGGGGAAAGCGCAGCAAGGGCACGGCGTGTCTTACAATGTTTTATAACTATTACCATCACCCCGTGCATAAGCATCGGGAGCTGTCCCCAGCTTTGTCCGTGAGCTTGTGGCAGCCAGTTCTGGGCATAAAGGAGAACTAAGACTGAGCCTCAGTTTCCCCACCTTACAGAGGCCATCACAGCAGCCCCTGCCTGATATAGAACACCCACCCCCCCCGCCCCCGCAAAACCAGTGAGGTCTCCTCTGAACTCAACCTACACACGAGGCCGATCGATCTGGTACCACGCACAGTAGCCATCCCAGATAGGACACAGGTCACTGGGCAGCTGCAGGTTAAACCCAGCCTGGCCTTGGCTTCATTTTTTTGCAAAGCAGGGTGGAAAAATATATGCAGAGTGATTTCTGCACAAGGATGGAGAGCACCCGTTTCACACTTCTATACACACTTAAAATGCTTTTTGACAAAAAAAAAAAAAGGGGTACTTTTCTTTTTGGCCTCCAGCTCGCTCGTGAATGAAGCAGCCACACACACAGAGCAAAATCCCTCCCTGGCACCACACAGATGATCACTGGGTGTGTTTTTACACCCTGAAGGCCTAGGGCTGGCTGGGAAGGCAGAAACCCCTGCAGTGCCCAACTCAGGACAGCTCTCTCTGAGGGCACCCCCTCCAAGCCCTGGGCTGCCCTCCCTGAGCAATGCTATGATCATCTAAAACGTGCACAATACTCGAATAATCAAGCCCAACACACCTGTAACACCGGTGAGCAGCCTCATGCCATTCTCTGTGCTCCAAGATCCCCTCCCTGAAGCTGGGATGGCACTAGTGGCGCAGCTGGCAGTGAAGTTGAGCATCAAGCAAGATGTGAATGGTATCTCCATACGACTGGTACCCACTCCTCACAGCCAAGGAATTACCAGGCTGGTGGAGCCATCACTCCATTTGGATATGGAAGAGGTTGCACACCCAAAAGGATGCTCAAGGCATGCCTCGCATCATGCTTGGGGAGGGAACAGACCTGCAACAGCCCTTGAGCATCTCCATGAGCAGGGTGACGGTGCAAGCAAGCACTCAACTCCTGGGGGCTGCCTGGGAAAAGGTTAAAAATATCATTTGTGCCTCCCCGAAGAAACCTCCCCTGCAGGAAATGGCCTATTGTGATCAGGATTCGGCCTTTTCCGCTGAGCCTGAGCCTGGCTGTGGCCACCAGCATCAGGGAAGGTGGGAGCCTGGCTGTGGGATGGGAAGCAGGACAGAGAGAAAGAGGAGGAGAAGGGACAGTGACATGTCCTCCCCACCATTGCAGAGGAAGCACTGAAAAGGTGTCCAAAGGCAGAAATATCCGAGCTCTACTCACAGCAGAGGTGATGTAAACGGGCACTGATGGTTTGGAGGGCTGGGGAAGAGCAGAGCCCAATTTCTCCTCCAGAGGAAGAGAAAGCAGAAGGAATAAATACATAAATAAATAAAGACTAAAAAAATCTACAAGGACCAAAAGAGTTGTCCCAAACCCTATGCCAAGGGGAAGATGCAGGATGGTGCTGCTGGGCAGGGATGCAGCTGGGCAGCGCAGAGGGAGGAGCGCTGAAAGCCGCCCTGGCACAGTGAGCAACCGTCTCCCCGAGGTCTGCCGGAACAGTGGTGGCACTGGCAGGGAAACTGCTGCCTCCCAGCTACTGGAGGAGATTTAATTAAAAGACATTAGAAAAAAATCAGAAACACCACAAAACCCTCCCTGATGCCACCTCCACAGGGGTTCATCACATCACATTTCAAAACCACCCTTGGAGCATCACACCAACCAAAAGCCTTTGCAGCAGGAGCCTGGGTACCACCTCTCCAGGATGGCAGTCCTGACAAACAACCACTGGAACCAGCACCCTGAAAAAAACATCTGTGGGGAGAAACACCGATAGAGGTGCAACCTCCGTGACTTTGGTTTTTTTTGTTTTAAAGTATGACTGCGAAACTTGCAGCCTAACTTCGCAACATTTGCATGTGGCTTTGGAATACAGCTGGCTCTCTTGGGTTAGTTTTGAAACTCCTCTGACCCTTAAATATATATATACATACACACAAGCACATCGAAAGGGGTTTGTGCAATGGAAGCGACTCGCTCATTCAATGCATTTGCAGAAAAAAAAAAGGGGGGGGGGAGAAGAAGGGGGCTGCCACCGGGAGGGTATTAAGGAAATGGATTTCCTCCTCCTGCGATTTGCTACAGAAGGAGCCTTTCCTCCTCCGCCAGGCCCCCCGGCCACCCCTTTCCCGTCCGGATTTGCTTTGAAACGTGGCACTGCGCTGAAGGGGAGGGTTTGTGCGGGGGATGCTGGGGGGAGGGGGGTCCGCTCCGGCCCAAGCTGCTGACCACAACTTGCAGCCGCCCGAGGTGCCTCCGCATAGGGTGCCCAGCGCCGAGCGAAGCTGCACGGCGGTGGCCTCCAGCCCTCCCCTGTCTCCTCCCCGAAAGAGGAGAGGAAAAAGCAAGCTGGGAGGGAAAGACGGAGCAGGGGGAGAGCGGCATTCCCAGCATGGCTCCGCACGGCGCTGGGGCGGTGACGGGGCAACGGCCTTCCCGGGGGGTTCTGGCCACCCCAACTGGGCAAAGGTTTCCCGCAGAGGAGGCAGGGATGCCTTCTCATGGCCCAGGGTGGAGCGGGACGGCCGGGATGGGGAAAGCCTGGGGAGCCGCCGGCATCTGCGTGAGGCCCAGGAGCCCCTGGTGCTTCGTCCCACGGCGCGGGATCAGCAAGCTGTGGAGAAAACATCTGGAAAAGGGCTAACATTATAAAAAAAACCAAAAAAGGCAAAAGGAAAAAAAATACTTTTCCCATTTCCAATCGATGGAAATATCAGTGAGGGCTTGTTTTCTCCTTGCATGTGGTCGGGCGGCTGAGGTACCCCTCGGTGCTTGGGAAGTGGCATGGGGCAGGGACCGTCCCCAGCAGTGGTGCTGCGTTTGCAGAAGGGCGTTCGCCACCCCCTGTGCTCCCCCCTTCTGCAGCCAGGGACCCCAGGCAGGGCTGGGGGTGGCAGAAGCATGTGCCACCTCCAAAAGACACCGCTGGGTTGGATGCCCATGGGGAATTGGGGGGGGGGGACGGGGGGGGAGCACATCTCTCTGATGGCAGGAGAGAGATGGGGAATAAATAGGGCGGCACTCTGCACCCCCAGACGGAGGGGTCCCGCACCCCACAGCCACCACTCAAGCAGGATGGGGTCACCTCGCCGGGATGCCGTGCCCTGGACACCCCCGAGCCAAAACAGCCCCGGGGAGATTGCCGGGGGAAGGGGGGGGGGGGGCACCCCGTGCAGAACAAAGGGGGGCTCCCAGGACATCCCGTCCACAGCGGGGGTGCACACAGGGGGGGGGGGGACACACGCACACAGCCGCGGGCCCGGGGTGGGCTGACCCCGGCGGGATGGGGGGGATCGCCCCCCCCGCGACCGTGTCTTCCCCCCGGAGGAAGCCGGAGGCGGGGAGGGGGGGTCTCACCTCGAACATGAGGGCGATGAAGACGCCGAGCACCAGGCAGAAGCCGATGTCGGCGTGGTTGTGGATGAGGAACTCCTGGCTGAAGAGCGGGTGGCTCTTGGCCCGCCGGCGGAAGGCCATGGCCGCGCCGGCGCGGGTGCGGAGCGGGAGCGGGAGCGGGAGCCGCTGCCCACCGCCCCGCCGCCGCGCAGCGCCGAAACTTCCCCGGCCCCCGCGCAACTTCGCGGCGCTCCGCCACGGCCCGCGCAGGCGCCGCCGCCTGGGCCCGCCCCGCCCCGCCCGGCCCGGCCCGCTGCCCCGCTCCGCCCGGCCCCTGCAGGCACCCCGGGCCCGCACACCGCGCCCCGCGGCACGCACCCGCAGCTGCACCCACGTACCCTGCGTGCCTGCTGCCCGCTCGCACCTGCACCCACCTACTGTGCACCTCTGGGTGCCCACCCACCTCTGCATCCACCTACTGTGCACCTCTGGGCGCCCACCCACCTCTGCACCCACCTACCGTGCACGTCTGGGCGCCCACCCACCTCTGCACCCACCTACCGTGCACATCTGGACACCCACCTGCATCTGCACCCACCTACTGTGCACATCTGGGCACCCACAGACCTCTGCACCCACCTACTATGCACATCTGCATGCCCACCCACCTCTGCACCCATCTATTGTCCACATCTGGGTGCCCTCCCACCTCTGCATCCACATACTATACATGTCTGGGCACCCACCTGCATCTGCACCCACATACTGTGCATGTCTGGGCACCCACCTGCATCTGCACCCACCTACCATGCACATTCAGACACCCACACACATCTGCACCCACCTACTGTGCACATCTGGAAACCCACCCATACCTACACCCACTTGCCATGCACGTCTGCATGCCCACTTGCCTCTGCACCCACCTACAGCGCATGTCTGGGCGCCCACCCACCTCTGCACCCACCGTGCACGTCTGGACGCCCACCCACACCTGCACTCACCTCCCCATGCGTGCCCAGCCACAACTGCACCCATCACCCACCTGTGGCCCAGCACCCACCTCCCCATGCACACCCTGACCCCCACCTACCTCTGCACACACACACCCCCCAAGCCTCAGCCCCAGCGCTGAACCCCAGATCCCCCTGGCCATGACGCAGGGAGAGGCCAGCGGTGCGGGGCACCCAACCCACCCCATCCCCTTCCCAAACCCCATCCCGGCTGGGGCTGGGGTCTGTGGCCACCAGCTGCTTTGCGAGCAGAGGCATGTTCGCTCTTATTTACTGAGGCCAGTCCCTAAAGAAGCCCCCCCAGATCCCCTCAGGGACCCTGAAGGATTCAGGGGAGCAGGCAGGTCCCTTTGGCAGCTTTGCTCAGCCAAAGCAAGACAGCAGCAGGGGTTTTGTTTTCAAGATCTCCCTTGGAGGAAACCAGACGCCAGATCCTTTAGCCTGCAGGATCTAGCCAGGCTCCTCCAGCATCCCTGGATCCCCACAGATCCCTCGCAGGCGCAGACCCCATCCCATGGCCATCGGGGGGGATTCGCAGGAGGGAGGAAACGCTGCTGCGGGGACTGAGCCGTCTCAAACCTGGTGCTGAGAGCACAAAGCGCTTTCCTCCAGCCCCATCCAGCCCAGGAAGCGCGGTCCCTGGGTTCTCTTTAAGCACTTGTTCCTATTAAGCAAGTCCTGATTAGCTGTGTTTACCCCCCACAAACCCCCCTCCGTGTTATTGTTTAGCCTTAGAGCGATGGGCCGATGGGCCCGGAGATGCAGCCTGGGCCCTGCCATTTACAGGAATAGTAAAGACACCAAAAAGGGATTTGCAGCAAACCAAAACTGTTTAATTAGGGAGGAAAAAAATATCCAAAGTTTCAGCTCGGAGTAAACAAGCAAACAGCAACTCCAGGGCAAATACTTATATTTTCTGTAATGTCCAAGTATTGTATTTCAATATTTTTGGAAGTGAAAAGATGTTTCTCAGGGTAAATCTTTCCTGGGTTAGTTCAGGGGGTGGGTAGTGGTGGGGGTACATCATCCTGGAGCTGGAGGGAATGTTTTTCATTGAACAAAACTGACCCCAAGACCTGGCATCTGCGGGCAGCGCTCAGAAAGTGGGCTGTGGAGGGGGCTGGAAAATGGTGCTGCTGGAAGGCAAGATCCCAGCCAGGCTGGGGCAGGGCTGCTGCCAACCCTTGTGCCCTGTCGGTACCTTTCCAAAACTCTTGATTTTATTTCACCTCAAAAGAGGGACGAGGGTGACCCATTAAAAACAACGAGCCAAGGGGACGGTGCCTGCAGGCTGGACAGCTGCGTTCCCAAGCCCAGGTGCTCGCCTGGGGAGTGTTTAATTAATTAGGGACGTAGCCTCCGTTCCTGCCTGTTCGCTCCTTTTTCCAGATCACTGGTGAGCGCACAGCCAGTTCTCTTCGGGAGCCTGCAGGTCACTCCCTGCATTGTCAAAAATCACCATTGATTCCTGCCCTCCGCTCCCAGCTGCCCTTTGACAGCCCACGAGAGCTCCTCTCATCAGTGGCACTGAGCTCTCTTGGGCTGGGGCACGGTCCTCCGCCTCTTTAAAGTGCTGGAGAGGTTTTCCTTCAAAACAAAATGAACAAAAAAGGTTAATAGGAGGCAAATGAGCAGAAATTTTCTACTCCAGAGCAGGCAAGAGCACACGACAATCTGTCTTGAGTGTGGTGGAATGGAGATACCTCGCCTCCAGACCTTCTGCAAGTGGCTGAAGCCCGAACAGTGATGAGCACCCCCAAAGGCTGGGCAGATCCTAAGGTCTAGTTCAGGGTAACAGATCTCATCCAAAAAGAACTTCATGGGAAATGCTGAAGAAGAAGCGGAGGGTCTAGCTGGCTGTCTTCAAGCATTTTGGACGCTAGAAGGAAAAATCCGCAGGTTCCCCCAAGCAGTTGGTTTGTGTCCCCCCTGCCACACTTCTCCCCAGCTGCAGTTTCTCATGCAGCTTCACGCCCTGGGTTTGGACCGTCCCAGGACCATGTTGCTCCACGAAGAGCAGTGACCTGGGACCCCTGCACCCTGTGGGCTGACGTGCAGACCAGAATGGGGAGCGACCACGTCGCCCACACAGGCACATGTGCACAGCCCCATGGGCACTCTGCCAGCTGTCAGGACTTGGCACCGTGGTGGTGGTGGTAGCTGGAGCTGGTTCTACCAAACCAGAAGGTTCCCATGCCTCATCCAATGCGGCCAGTGGCAGCTCCCCTTGCACATGCACCTTTGGACCTGAAGTCACGGTGGGATACTTGCGGATGGATATGACTCTTCTCAGCCCCGAATACTACTTTGGTGAGACCCTGGCAGGGGCTTCCAAGCTTTCCTTATAGCCCAGTGATACCTGGGGAGGTGGAAGGAGACTCCCACAGCCATGATCACATTCCTCCAGGCACTCGCTGTACACCATATCAGCCACCTCCGGTACCCCAGACCCCCCCCATGTTGCTCCCATCTGCGATGCCACAGCAGCAGCGGTCCTGCGCATCTCTCTCCTCCAAGAACCCCGGGCACGGGATGGGCACGCAGCCTCTGGAACAAGGCATCTGCTTTTGTGGCCTTGAGCAGCATCTCCCTCTGGTGGCTAAGGAACAAGGAACCGTGGGGAGAAACACCGCCCCAGCGTGACCTCTTCGGTCTGGCAGCGCTGGGAAAAACCTGGATGTGCACCAGATCATTGATGTCTTGGGGTTCTCCCCCTCCACGGAGGTGGGATGGGTGGGGAGGGGTATCTGGAGCTGTGATTTGCAGCTGGACAGTCCTCCTACTCCAAACAGGAACTAAACATGTCATTTCTATAGGTGGAGACCTGTAGTTCAGTGCTGGGATTGTATGCAGAATGCAGACCTGGACCCTGGGTGCAACGACTGCAACAGGGCTCTCATGCAGGCTGAAACTCTTTAAGGACAGCTAATCCATATTATTCCACCCATTTTCAAGTTGCTCCCAAGGAGAAGGTGAGGGGGAGCATGGCAGGATCTCATCAGTGACCATCTCCCATCATCAGGGAACAAAGCCACGGGAACATGGCCCCTGCACCTACACCCCCATCACGAGTACCCTCACCCCAGCCATCATGACCCCTCTGGTGCTCTCCCCAGAGACCAGCCTCTCTTGGCCACCCCTTGACCCATCCAGGAGTTCCACAACAACCTCCTCCAGGGTCAGAGGTATCAGCTCATGGTGCACCTCCAGGCCATCTGTGCATCGTGGATGTGCTCTCAGAAATCAAAGTCCTCAGGGACACCTGACTCCTGTGCCCAAAAGTATTCTCCACTTTCCTAAAATTGTCTGTTTGGCTGTATTTCCTTTTCTGACTGGTCCATGGGATAGTTTTACAACGGCTGCTTATTGTCAGACATTTACCATCTACAGTTAGCCCAAGCCACCACAGAGCTAGCATTGGGCTGTAGAATATAGCCCTCCCAACTGTTTCATGACCCTTATCAATTTTTGCAGTTATGGCTAAAACAGACCCACGGCTGTTCAGGACAGGCCCTGGTAAGCCCAAGTTTAGCTAGCACAAAGCCTGTGGTCTGCTGTTAACAGCAGCAACCCTGTATTTATTGGGTGAAAAATCACTTAAATCACTCACAAATGCATCAAGGATGGTGTAAATTCTTCTGTGTCTCAAGGCCCTGGACCAGGACAGAACAGCAAATCCTCAGGGAATTTGCTTTTCCTTTCCAATCTTGCCTTGTGATAACCAGCACAGGTTTGAGGGTAGCCCATAATTTAGGTAGCCATCACTTGATTTACTAGGCATTTGATTTTTGTAGTCCGTGCAATTTATTATGGCATGCAGGATTGCAACCACAGAGTGTAGAGCCAAGGTAAACACTGCTGTGGCTTGAGTAGAGCATCCAAGGAGAGAGATTCCCACCAAGCACAATGCCGTGCGCTGTGATCCTTAGGTTGGTGGCTTGCTTTCCAACCTGCTGGACCTCAGATGTTAAGGTTGGATGCTCTTATTATTTGCATGAAATGCTTAAAGTCTACCTCAAATATTGCCAGTCTTACAGTTTCAATGATTCTTGTCGTGTTAGGTTGCTAGACTCAGATCTCTTGGTCCAAGTTATATAGGACACAGCCCCTTTCATGGGACCTCTCCAACCTAAAGGGAAGGGTCTGGGTTAGGAAGAGAATGATCCTGCCGAGGGAAGGAAAGGACTTTTCTTGTCCTAGATTTAGTTGGTCCTAGTTTGGGGAGGGGGTGGGCAGGCACCACTGCCTCATTCACCATCACTCACCCTGCTCTGGGTCAGGGGGTGGGGGAAAGGGGCAGCTGTGCCAGCTCCACACCCCCCATGAATCTGAGTTCCCACCCTGGCAAGAGGAGGTGGAACAGGGAAGACATAACCAATCCTTCCTCCCAGCATCTGCTGCTTGGCGCAGAAATTTGGCCAGTAAAGATCTGCATCCCCACCCCACATGGTTGCCAACGTCCCAGCTTGCCATCTCCACTCCTCCAGAGCTGCTGCTTGCCAGCAGCAACCAAATGGCCCCAAGCCACTGCTATGTGTGCCACATTGGCATGCCCAGGTCCCTTCTTCATCCTCCCGCTGAAAATTCAGACAGGCAACTCGTCCTGGGGCTGTAGGAGCGAAGTGTAGGAAAGAGAGAAAGGAGAGGATATGGAGTCCCACACTCGTTCATGTCTGTGTCCTTTCTTTGCACCACCTCAGCTGCAGAAAGGGAAAAAACAGCTTGATGGGGGTGGGTGGGTAGAATCAGAATGGGTAGCAAATCTAAGATGGGAAAATGGAGTTGCAGAGGAGAGGGGATGTCACATCCAGCCAGCAAGCTGTGCAGCGGTTCGCTTGCAAAGCAGCAGGAGAGCAAGGTCCAACATCCCCTACAGCAAGGTCCAGATGACATCCACACACTGACGGGCACCCCCAACACGAGATACAGACGTGACAAAGGCCAGTTTGTTTTTTAAAGCATCATTATATATTATCCAAGGTAGAAAACCAAACCAGATAAAAATTTCCATAATGCCACAGCAGCTCTGCTGCCTTCTGTGTGATTCACATAGTGAGGAAGACTCCGGAAAAGCCACTGCAACTGCTTCCTCCCTGCAGAGCGCAGCCACAGCACAGCAGCGCTGAGGTCTGAACAGAGACGTGGAGCTTCCCCTGCACTCCAAATCCAGCACCAACTGGGTTTTCAGTGCCCGGATCAGCTTGAAGAAACCTCTGCCTGAGTCAATCCTGAGCAGTGAATGCTATGTGGGAGCTTTTTTTTTAATACTTCCTCACATGCCTGTCCTTCCTGCTGCCTTTCCTGCCCTGTGGCACCACCAAAGTCCTGCCCACAGCGGGACAACAGCTGAAGGACATGGCCAGATGTGCACCAGTTGGTGCTCAGGAGGTTCCTGGTGAACCCAGCTCACCAGCCCTCAATCAACAAGTCAAGCCACGTCCTGGGCACAAACCCATGTCCAGCCAGCCTGGCTGGAAGCATTAGCTAGTTCTGAGACCAAAGTATTGAAGGTTTTAGCTCCCGGTACAAATAAACCCTGCCTGCGATGGGGATTTTATGGTGGCAGGAGCATGTAGATCTGCTTTGAGATTTGGCTTGAGGCTATATTCAGGAGGGAGCATCCACCCAGATCTGGATTATCTGCAGCTGGGTGGAAGGGGGCAAGGAAGAGGCTTGGGCAGAAAAGGTCACTTGAGGAAGCAGGGCAGTGGGCAAGCATGCAAGACATGGCTTTTGTCTGCAATTCAGGGTCCTGAGGTTGTGGTCTGCAGTATGAAGAGGATCTACGATCCTATGTGGCCCCAGAAAATGGTGCTGGTAAAGCTCTCAAGATGAACATCAAGGGGCAAAAACAAATGAAGCACAGCTAAGCCTTATTTTAGGACTTAATTCTGCCCAGAAGGAAGCGCATCTGAGAGTAAAACTCACTATTTTTCTGGTTTAGGCACTTGTTTGTCCTGAGAAGACTCCTGCTTTGGCGAGCTTTGCAGCTCCTGGAGGCAGCTGCCAGAGCTCCATGCTGGGACAGGCCAGCAGCTTGCACAGGCACTTATTAGTGGACATGCTTCAAGACATGGTCACAAACACATCAAAGGCAGCATGTTTCAGCTGCCTAGCAGGACTGTTACATAATTAAGTTTAATGAATACCAGAATCTGGACTCTTAAGGCTTTTTAAGACCTCTGAAGCTCTCCAAAATTGCAAGTAGAAGATGCACTGGGAAGGAAGGCGATGTCCTAGTGATGGAGGACCACCTGTGCCTGGTGGCAGGGGCACCACAGGGACAGTCTTCATGGCCAGCATTAACACCCCACCACCTCCTACCGTACCCTATTGACAAGGCAGTCACCCCAGTGCTGACCCAAGGTGACAGTGCAGCAAATTACAGGGTCACTCCAGCAACCCAGACAGGTCTGTCCCCTCTCCCAGCTTCCCCAGTCCTCACTGTGGGCACCCAGGGTCAGCCTTGGGGGTGGAGGTGAAGCAAGGTGGCCTCAGCTTGCTCCTCACAACAGTCCCAGGCGTGCCACAAGAGTGGGTGTCCCAAATGTGATGCCACCCCATGAGGGCACCCTCTGACCCTGCAGGCTCCAAGCTCTCTCTGGGGACACTTGCCACCCCACAGCCACCTGTGCCACCAAGGGACGAGCTGCTCTGCAAATGCTTGTGGGCACATGCACCCAGGATTGGGCTGATGCTTGCCATCTCAAGGGATAAATGCCCTCCTCCTCCACCTCCTTCCAGGCAGCCTGGGGGAGGCTGGGCTTCGCTGTCCCTTTGCATCAGGGCCATGCACGTAGCTGTAGCTGTCGCCGTGTGGGGCGAAGCAACGCCTCCTGCGCTTGCGCTGAAATACATAGAGGACGCCTCGGCCGGATCCGAGGAGAAGCTGCTGGGAAAGGATATGGCTGGGGGAAAAACAGGCTCCTGCCCCGCTCCATCCTCCTGTGCCATTCTTGCAGCACTGGCGCTGGCTTTGCTGCCCACTTCATTCCCTGCCACTTTCAATTTCTCATCAGTCAGACCAGATTCAACACTCCGAGGACTGATTTCCCTTGTGGGAAGGGAAAGGTTTGCCCCAAGCTCAACACTGGTGGGTTTCCGCATCATCCATCCTCCAGTGTAAGCCTCTTCCACGCCACCGTCTCCAAAAGCTGTGATGATCACAGACATATCTCCTGTCTTCAAGGCCAGCTTTACCAGCAGCCAGTGGTGGTGGTTTGTCCAGCTGTCCTCCAAACACCCTCTGAATTGCAGGAGCAACGAGCTGTTCCCATTTTTAAGATCTGCTGTGGCCCCTTCCACTGGCAAGGACTCTCCATCTCCCGAAATTCCTGAACTCTGCTCAGCTTGGGAGTCATCTCCAGCAACCTCATCATCACTGGCAGCTGCAGCACTGCAGGTTGTCTCCAGGAAGCCCTGCCAGATCTCTGTGGACTTGGGATGGAGCAGGCTGTAATAAACCACCAGGGCTGCGGCACCTGAAAAAGAGCAGAAAGGTGTCAAGGGACGAGTCCCAGCAGCGTTTCAGTGAGGTGTGGGGGAGAGACCAGACCTTGCTGCCACCTCGAGATCAACAGGCCCTTTGCAGAGACGCTGCTGTTGCCCGAGCAGCACACCTCTGAAGCATTGTTAGGGATGCAAGAGTCCCACTCAAACAGCTTTCAGCAAAGAGAGTGCTGAGGACCCTGTCAAGACCGAATTTCATCTGGATTGATTTGCAGACTGATAGGTGCACAGCGAGACAGGCGCTGAGCACAGCAGGCAGGGCACAGGCAAGAAGGAGGTGTGTGCTGCAGGAGTCCTTCCCATCTCGCAGCATCCCCATCCTCTAGCCATTAAATGAGACACCCGCAGGTTTATAGGACTACTTCTATCCCAAACTCATTCAAGGCCAGAGGAATTGCTCCTTTTCCAGCCCAAACGTGCCCTTTTCTTGACCACAGCTGGTCTGTGTGCAGCTGGTCTGGGGAGATGCACAAAGCCCAGCATGCCGGTGTTACAGCTTCCCTCTGCCCCCACCCCACTGGGAAAACATGAGCCTGGTGGGGACCTCACCCAGCAAACAGCAACTCACATCCTTGCCTAGTGCCAGTTTTGCAAACAGAAGTGCCAATGGGCTGTTTCCAAGCATCATATAACTTCTCCCCTACTGCAGCTGAGCTGTGCATTAAAGCTTTAGGGAATTAAATGCACCAGCTGGTCACAGCTGCTGCCTGCTTTATGGGCACAGAGTAAGGGTATGGGCAAGGTATGGAGTACCTTCTCCATCACATACCAAAAAACACTCCACATGGCCACAGAAAGCATCACCGTTTATAAAAGCAGCCCTGCTCTTTGAAAAACAGGGTGAAAGAAAGCTTCTTTAGTTCTGCGTGGTCCCACACCAGCGTATTTCCAAAACGTACCCAGTGATGGCTTGTCAGTCACAAGCCACCTTCATAAATCACCAGGATATGCTCAAATGAAAATGCTTCCCTGCAGCCGTCGATCCCCTGCGTTACACCACTGTCCGCGCTGATCACCAAGCACCAAGACCCCAGAAAGCATGGATGCACTTCAAAATCGCGGATGTTGTATTTGGCAGCGGTACCTGAGCCATTTGGTGACATCTCAGATCATTTCTGCAAGCCTTCCATTCAGGGATGGGCTTTTAAGAAATGGTGAAGAAATGAAACTCAAGCTGGATTTACATATTATCACATACACTCTGATGCTGAAGTTGGAAGAAATAAAGCAAATAGCCTGATGCAACTAAAAATAACCGATGGTGCTCATTTACTCAAGCTACTCCGGAAACATGCAATCCAGGCTCTGAAACCAGCAGATCTTACCTATCACAGACCCTGACAGGACAGCCCCAGTCACATACAGGCTGTTCCTCAGCTCTGCCTGCAGGAACCGGGTGGCCAGCAGCAGCAGGAGGGTGTTTTCCATCAGCATTATCTGCAGAGCAGAGGGAAGAGAGTTGTCACTTTTATCCTTCTGATGGCTTCAGACGTGCTTCCGATGACAGAAAACACCCAGTTTCTACATTTTGCTGATTTATTTTGCACCTAGCTTAGCGCTTAAAACATAAGGATTGCTGAAGTGAACTTTCTGCAAGGGCTCAACTTTCTTTTACCATGAAAAATAACTCTTGGCAGAGCAGCACAGCCACTCTGGTATTATGAAGACATTGTACGACCACTGCTTAGAAATCAGAGCCAGTGCAGAAGATGCATCCATCCAACTTGGTGACCACGTGACTTTGTCTGGACACAGCAAATGCTGGACTTTTTTCAAGTGGTGATGTGAGAGATGAGAAAGCAGAGTCTGAAGCTATTGCTTCTCCCCAGCAGCTGCATCCATGTAGAATATCGAATATCCTGGATACTTACTGCATAAAATACAGTCACCCTGTGCTTGGAGGGACCAGGCCGGACATTAAGGTAGCAGAAGATGTACACCGCTCCCACCAGGCAATTGAACAGCCTCCAGCGGCAGGGCTGGGCTATGATGTCTGTCTGCTGGGCCACCAGCCAGAAGGACATGAGCAACCAGTGGATACCTGTAAGTGAAGGGACTGAGGGCAAAGCTGTTCCTGGGGAAGGCTGCAAAGTGCTCCCAGTATCAGGAACAACTCTGGGGCTGATAGCAGGATGGAACATAGGGAAGATGGGTCTTACCTGCCACAGCAAAAACCCAGAAGGAATACAGCCTGGCAAAGAGCACCAGGGCCAGGACCCTGGTCCCCAGCATCCCCGTCCTCCAGAGCAGTAGGAAAAGGATGGCTGCAGCCGGTGGGCAGAGGTGGCCAGGTTTCAGCAGGCAAGTGAAGTGGCTGTAGGAGACCAAAGCCCAAGCGAGGGAGAGCAGCGACAGCCCTGCACTGACACCTGCAGGGGGACAGGGCAGTCAAGTGCTCTGAAGGACGCCCGACTGCACTGTAGGACCATATCTGTGTTAAGGAGGTGCTGGTAGCATGGCACTCCGATACCAGCTGGGCATGCCACTGTCCTGCCAAGTGGACTATTTCAACCAATTCCTGCTAAATCTGCCTGCTTAAATCCTCTGACCGCTCTCTCCCATGGGCAGAGCTCCTTAGCGGCAGGGCAGGTCCATCTCTGGTCACTGCGATCAGACCAGAGACTGACACTGACTCAAGCGTGACCTTCCGCACGCCATGACTCCACACCCCAGAGCCTCCCCTTACACACCTGAAAGTTCAGCTTTTCTAGAAAACAAGCCCCAAACCCCTAAATGCTCAGCACTGCACTCTGGTTAGGGCTGGACCATCAATAGGAACATTCTGTTGGGTTCAAACCCAGCCAAGGCACTGTCTTGCCGTGCGGATCCCCGCTACAGAGGACCAACTGTACCAGCTGGGAGAAGCCACAGGTAGCTCTGGGACTCCTTTGGGTTCAGTCACAGCAGATCTTTAAGGCACATTTGTCCCTGCTGCTTTGCACTGGGGCTTCCCAGACCCTCTGCAGCGTGCTCCTTCATCCAGAGCCTGCCCTCTGCCCTGCCAGGTGGGCACACACGTCCCCCACCCAAACTCATCACCCCTCTGCAATTCAGAGCATCCTCCTGGGACTCCCCGCTTACCAGGGATGAAGCCCGCTGCGTCGACCGTCACGAGGATGTAGGCCTGAAGCAGGAGGTGAGGCAGGGTCTGCAGCAGGGCTTCCAGGAGCCGCAGCACACACACATCCCCGTGCTGCGTCAGCACCTCCCCAGCACAGGCACTGCCACCCGCCTTTGCCACCATCCGCAACACATCCCAGTACCTGCAAGAGTCACGGTGATGGAATGTCCACCCTGGTTTTGGCAGGTTTTGGACTGCATCTGGGTTGGATGGGGCTGGATGGACCATGGGGAGCATCTCTCACCGCTTCCAAAGGCCCAGCTGCAGGAGGTGGAGCACCAGGAGCCAGCGGCCAGGTGGGTGGCCATCTGCCCTGAACCAGAGGATGCTGAGGAGCTGAGCCGCGTAGCCAGGCACCATGCAGGCGACGGTCAGCCTGAACCAGCCCAGCTTCCCATGGACAAGGTAGTGGATGATGGCGCAGAGCCCTAGAGAGCAGCAGAGAGGCACCGCTGAGGGATGCCACTGCCACAGAGGGAAAGGGGCTACCCACAGCCCGCCCCAAATTCATCCCCCAGCCGCCAAGGGGGTTCGCAGCCCTTTTCAGCCCTTCTCCCTGTCTTATCTCCAGCTGCCAGCTCCCGGTGGCTTGTCAGCTATGGCACAGCCATGGCCACCGAGGGCCCGGCCCAAAGAAGGGCTCTGATAAAAAGAGCTGTGACAAGGGCTCCAAAATAATAACAAGAACAAAAAAGGGGGAAAAAAGGAAACAAAAGAAAAAAAAGGTAAAAAAAAAAAAAAAAAGGGAAAAAAAAAGAAAAAAGGAAAAAAGGGGGAAAAGGAAAAAAGGGAAAAAAGCAAAAAAAAGGGAAAAAAGGGAAAAAAGGAAAAAAGGGAAAAAAAGGAAAGAAAAAAAAAAGGAAAAAAAAAATCAATAAGAAGAAAATGGCTGGGGTGTGCATGGATGCAGAAAGCCCGCGCCCGGGCGCTGCCGCCCACGAGTCCAAAACTGCGCACCTTCAGCTCCGCGGGGGCGCAGGGCCGGCCACCCTTCCCTCTCCGAGGGCGACCCAGGACCCCGAGGTGGCCGCAGGGGGGGGCTGCCAGCTGCCCCGCGCCGCACCCCCGCTCCGCCTGTGCGCAGCCCCGCGCAGCGCCTCCCCCCCCCCCCCCCCCCCCCCAGCGTATCCTGCGCGCTCACTCACGCGCTCCGCGCTCCGCCGCCAGTAGCGCCAAGCAGAGTCCCGGGAAGGCCCCGCGCATCCTGCGCGCCCTTTGCGCGGCGGCACCGGCACCACGCCGGGGGAGGAGGAGGAGGAGGAGGAGGAGGAGGAGGAGTGAGGCAGGAGGAGGAGGAGGGTGGGGAGGAGGAAGGAGCCGCCGAGCCGGTCCCTCCCCGCCCGCCCCCGTACGGCCCCACCGGGCACCTCCCGCGCTGCCCCCGCCCCCGCCGCGCCGCCTTCCCGCCGGGCAGCGTTACGTCACGTTGCTTGCGTCACGCGGGCTCCTCGGGGGTCTTGCGGCGACAGAGGCCGGCTGTGGTGGCAGGGCCCGAGACCCCTGGGGTTATTATGCATTTGCACAAAAGCCCCTCCCAGTATCCCCCAAGTTATTGTCTGCTTGCACAAGCCCACCACGACATCCCCCAGGCTGCTGTGCCCTCGCACAAGCCTGTCGCGATGTCCCTGGGTTCCTGTGCACTCGCACAAGCCCACTCTGATGTCCTTCAGGCTGTTGTGCACTTGCACAAGCACACCCCGACATCCCCCAGGCTGTTTTGTGCTTGCACAAGCCTGTCCTGATGTCCCTGAGCTCTTGTGCACACGCAGAAGCCCACCCCGATGTCCCCCAGGGTGTTGTGTGCTTGCACAAGCCCACCCCGATGCCCCCCTTGTGCGATGCCCAAGCAAGTGCATCTGCCGTGGGGGTAAGCGCTAGGTGGCAGCCAGGACATGATGTGCATGGAGCCATAAATTAATTCGGTTGGGTTTTCCCCCCACCCAAGAGATGAAACCTTTGTGCAATGTGATCCCAGCGGCTGGTGGCTGCAGGTGCCCTGTGTGCAGAGACCTGTCCTAGCTGCTTTTTTCCCCATCTCCAGCCCCGCAGACTTCATCCCCTGAGAAGCACGTGCTTCTTAGAAAATAAATCCTCAGCAAGTCACTACAGGAAAGGCCACAAAGGTGTTTTTAATGATGTCCAAGTATCACCTGAAGTTTTGTCATTGCTTTGGCAAATCCGTGCAGGAAGCTCCTAATGCTTTACACATCAGCTGGGCTGTCGGGATGCACGTGTGTTTGGGGGCTTTCATGCATTTACTGTGGTTTTTTGACATTTTAGAGAGTTTCTTGGCAAACCTGGGAACAAAGCCTGGACTCTGGTGCTTAACAGGAGCAACATTTCTCATCCATTCAGCTGATTCCCGGAGCAGGGACATTTTGAAACACAAAAGCTCAGTTTCCAAGGTTCTCTACAGGTCCCCTGTACACTGCCTGTCCCTGCCATGCTCTGTAACACCCCTCTGATATTTGCATATGAATGATGAACGAAATAGCCTGTGTGCGCTCAGGACTGTGTATGTGCTGCTGGCTGGGAAGCCAAACCGCTTGGGGATGTCATGGCCTGATTGTCCCTCCTTCAGGGAGCAGCACCAAGGTCTCTGCTCAGTCTCCAACACTGTTTTTTACCAAGCATGTAAGGACTTTGCATCTTTGCAGTCTCGACTCCAGAGTCTGGATTTGGTGGCCAGTGGGTTAAAATGTCACGGGTGGAAGGGATAGCCTGCTTTTCCTCTTGTCCCACTGCCACGTCCGTATTCAGCCAAGTGTTTCATTAACTAACCACATTGAGTGTTGGGCCCAGCTCCAGCAAAGCATTTGAATAAAGTCAGAGGTGTAAATATAGCTCTGGAGCCAAGCGAAGCTCAGTCTTAGTTGTCTCCAAGCCTTGTCCTCCAGGCTTTATGTTGTAAAAAATACCACGGCTGCCAAATGGCCCATCCCTAGAAATCCCAGCTTTTGCCTGCAAAGCACAACCAAGCCTCCAATGGGCACCAAAGCCTCTCTCAAAGCTGAGGGCAGGCTGTTGAAGAAACATCGTTGTTTGCAAACCCAGCGGTGAGGAAGTTGCAAGGGTTCATGCAGGTGCAATGTGGTGTGACCCTTCTTGTCACCCACAGAAGATGTGTGAACCTCACCATCTTGTCCCCCCTGCCCTCCATCATCATCATTCCCAGGAAGGAGCCACACTAAGGTGCCTCTTAAAGTGACTGATGACAAAATCGGTCCCTTCTCCTGCCCAAAGGCTTTGCTCCAAGCCAGGAATAAACTCCCATGCCACAGGACATGTGCCATTGCACCCCGAGGCAACGTCAAGCAAAGAAAGCCAGAAAGCCTTCCAGAAGATATTCCCAGGGCTCGCCACCCTCCCCAGTCTCACTGCCAGCTCCCAGTTGCTCTGGCTGCCCTCCAGCCGCCGATTTGGCTGTGCTTTTTTCTGCTGCATTTCAGTGCCTGGGAGCCTCTCTTCTTAAAAAACTCCTCAGGTCTCCAACAAAGCTACACCCAGAGGATGGTGAAGTCACCTCTCCAGATTTTATTTAGCAAGCTTAGCAAATGAAGGTCCTCCAGCTCCTCCTTAGACAACCTTCAAGCAATTTTTTTGAGGGTCCCTGCTGCGCTGTCAGGGCTTGTGAGGGCTCTTTCTGAAATCTGTGCAGGCTTTTCCTGCTTGCTCCCTAGCCCTGGATGTGGAGATAAAAGCAAAGGCTTTGTTCACTGCCTGGGTGCCAGGCTGCAGAGTGATTATGCCTTAAAATGTAGCGAGGAAGCCACTAGCACTAAATCTGGCTCTCTGAGCTCACCTGTCTGCAATGAGGGGCTGCCCAAAGCCTCCCACAGCTTAAGTATTGGGGAAGAGACCTCCTCAGATGTGTGTGGAGGGAGTAAACAGCTCGGTGGAGTGAGACCTGGCTGCAAGGGTGCTTTGCTGTATGTAGGTGTGTTCCAGGGCAGAACTTGGGTGGACGAGCAATTGTATATAACTGGCACTTATATATGTAAGGAGGGATCTCTCTTTCTCACTGACCTGGGGTCTGCCTCTTCGTATGCTACACTGCACGTTCTCGTATTGTAACTCCCTCTTGAAGTGGAAGCACAAGTGGTTGCAGAGACCTGTTAGCTGTGCTGCTGGAGCTGCACACAGAGAGGTTTAATGTCTTGGTGGGGCTGATTCTGGATTCAGTCTCTGCGTGGCTTTGGGCAATCCTTTTTGGGGGTCTAAAATGGGAACAAATATTCCTTTCTGTGCAAAATCTGGGTTTCTGGAGGCCAAGATACATCTTAATGAGATCTGAATGTGCAAACACCCTGAAGTGAACTGGGACGTGCACATGGTGGTTGCTGTGGCTGAGTAGTTGCTGAAATATCCACCTGTCTGTGCCACTCATGGAAGAGATGGTGCTTTGGATCAGGGTATGGAAGCCAGCAGGTGTTAGTGTTATGGGAGTAGATCCTTTTGGGGTGGGGACATGTCATGATATCTGTCCACACAAGAGTTTGTCATTGGAGGTTACAATGTGCATCCTTTAAATATATTGTTTGGATCCAAATGCAATTGCTAAATCCCTGGAGATTGCATTCATGAAAGCCTTATTACAGGTTAATTCCTCCCTCTTGCAGTGTCTCTTGGTCTCAGCAGCTTTGTGGTGGAGATTCAGCCATGAACATGCTCTTGCTGCTGCTGATTCTTCTTCTCCCCACAGTGTCCCAGGCTGGTACAGGTAAGTGTAACTACAACCAGTGGACATTTTTGTGCTTAGGAAACAGGGATCGATTCTGTAAATGAAGAATGAACTTGTGATAATGTATGCAGCTGATGTGATACTTGGCATTGAACCTGCCTGCCTAAGACTACACATTGCCCCATGCCCCCTTATAATCATCTCAAGAAAAGATCTTTTATCTTCCACCTTTCTGATCCTGTATTCTCAGAAGATGCTGTCCTGGCTGTCATCTGTCCAGCTTCTCGGAGGACATCTGGTTGATTGAGACCTATCCTGGAGGGGAAGTCTGGTCAGCTCTCATTTGACCTCTATCATCATACAGCAAGGGCTGGAAAGTGAAGCCTTCGGGGATGTTCTGCTGCTGTCTTGCAGGCTCTGCAAAATATCTCAGCCTTTCAGTATTGAAGCAAACTGTGCTCTTTTCCTCTCCTTTAACATATTTGCTGTGTACTAAGACATGTGATTTGCAGGCTTTGAGTTGTGTAAATATCTAATAAAGCATGAACACAAAGCACTTTAAACACTTAATTCGTGAGGAGTGTTTTGATCCCTCTGGTTTCTGAGGTGTAGGGTCTAGGTCCTATGGATCTAACATACAGCCGCATCTCATCAGCGGGTATCCCAAAACCTAGGAAAGGTTTTCTAGGTCATCTCCTACACAAGTCCAAGCCAAGAGGAGGTTTTGATTAACTCCACAGGCAGGGGAGCTGAGATTTGTTCCATTCAGGAAGATGGCTTAAAATAAAATCTCATCAGACACCTATGCTGCTTTTGGTGTAGCAGCTTCTCCAGGTACAGCTAGCCATGCAAATGCACTGCAGCTGATATTACTGCCACTGACAAAGAAAAAAAATCATTAATAATAACCAAACTCTCCAAACCTAAAGCTTCTATTCCAGTCTTAGTCAGTCTTTTCACCCAGTGATTTGGAAGTCCTTTGTACTCCTGAACGGGGGCTTGCACCACCCATCAGTAGTAGGTAGCCAAACAGAAGGTACCTCCTGTTATAATTAAGCCAGGCTCTTCCACCCAGGATTAATTTAAGCCCTTTTAGTTCAGGAAGAAGAAATAATAATAGCGAAAATCAAGTATTGGGTGGTATGCCAAAAAGTTGCAGTGACTCCATATCATGGGGCTGGCTTTCAGGAATAATAAGTGAGACTGCTCAGTGGTTATATAATGGTTGCAAATTATGGGAGAAAAAAGTGCTTTACAGAGTATGTAAGAATTGCTACTCACCTTGCGCTGATGAAGAAACTTAGGCACAGAATGGGGAACTGTCAGCAAGGTCATTGCCTCCTGGTCACCCACAGCCAGGAGGAGGAGAAAGATCTTGGGAGCTGTGCTCTGACATCCTGATTTGTTTAACCCATTTGAAAATAAATGCAGACATCATTAAAAAATTGCATGCAAAATCCTTCTTAGCTGTGACCAGCAACTGGGGACAATAGATCCTTTGGTGCAGAGCATGATTGCCGGCCACCACATCCCAGAAATCTGAACAGCCATGTCACGGGTGGCATGGGGCAGGCATGGAAAAATCTCTTCTTCACAGAAGTCAGAAAGATTCACTCCATGGGAAAGATGGAGAAGGTAATAGTCAGGGATATACTGAGCTGGAAATGCCTTCATCGTCTGAAGGGGGCTGACAATCTGAGGCTCAGTGAAGCCCAACAAGACTGGGGAGCTGGACAACTCATGCTTTACTCATTCAGTGGGCAGGAACAATGAGGAGCATCAAACCCACCTGCACAACGACATGACCTGGTTAGTACTGCCCCTGTGGATAGGAGAGGAGGCAGTGAAGGCCAGAGGAGCCCTGGCTTGCCTACAGATGATATCACAGGGACCCAGCTGGCCCCCACGTGTTGAGCCACATGCGTGCACTTGTTTCAACCTGTGTTTTGCTACGCACCCTAGCTGCAAATATTTCACAACACCTTAGAGGTTTTAAGCAATAGTCCCTCCCTGGTGGAGCCAGAGTGTGAGTCACATCTTTCGGAGATCATTCCCCCACTTGAGATGATGCAGCAGAGCAGTTGTGAGGGGGAGCTGTGGATGATGTTAGGAGATGCAGAGATCAAATTTTTGTTGCAATAAAAGGGTGATTTTTAGAACCCAGCACCCGCAAGAAGAGTTGCCTTCCTGGATTGCAAAGGACCTAATCCAAAAATTGTGAGAGCTGCTTGGTAGAAGTGACCACAGTACAATTAGACTTAACTGTGTTGTGGGACCAAATACATTGAACATGTGAATATCTAATCTCAAACAAGCAAAAATGAGGAAAGAAAAGCAACAAAATGAGCAGTCCAGAGCAGCAAGAAGCCTGCAGGTGTCCTGAAAGCTGTTAAAAAGGCTGTGCTGGAAACCTCAGTAAAATATTTGCTTTGACTGGGAGAGAAAACAAAGAGATCTAAGAAAAATGTCTGCAGGGCATGAAGGGCAAGTTAAGGGAGGCTCTGGCAGGGAAGAGCTCAGTGGTGAACGAACAGCTGACAGGGGAGAACAGCAACTCCCATAAAACGTGGCAGGTCAGATTCAAGTAGGAAAGAGGGCTAAAAAGGAAAGTGAAGATCCCTTTGTACCCAAACTGATAGTAGAAATGTCTGTAAATGCATGGAAAGCAGGAAGCCATTGGGGGACTGCTTGATGAGAAAGGAGTAGGAGGATACGTAGGGGTGGTATGCTGTAGCTCAGTACACTCTTCTGCACGTGGCAAGGTAGTAAAGGCTATGATGAAAATAGCATTGCTGAGCGTGGGCTGTGACTTTCTAGACGTTGCTGGCACAGGACAACACCAGCAGGCCCAAAAAAGGGTTAGACAAGTGGAGAGCAGGTGCTTCATGGAGGGCAGGTCCTTAAATGGGGATTGAAAGGGTGGCAAGGATGTTCCCTGCAACATCTGTAATTTTGCAGTTACAGATGCTGGGGAAAAATGAGAGGACTGGCCCATAGACAGCACCCAGGCTCACATGCTCTCCCTGAACTGCAGGGAAGGCATGGAAAGAGAAGGCAAAAAGAAGCAAAGAGAAGGCATGGAAAGGAGTTGCAAAGAAGGAAAAACAGCAGCCAGAGACAGGCACGGGAGGGTACTCAGTGTCTAGAGCCAGGTCAGCAGAAATATGCTGCCAACTGTGGTGTTTAATTGCAAGCAATGAATCTGCAAACTGTTTTTCTGCTCAGTTATGAGCTGTGAATGGGAATGTGCAACCCCTGGAAGAGCCTGTGGTCTGGCCTGCTTGATGGCAGTGCCCATGCAAAGGTGACAGAGGGGACTTCAGCTTTCTCATGAAGAAACCTCGGAAACACCTAGGCCAGATTGCTCACACATCCCTCGGCTTTTATGAGTTGGGTGCCCATGGAGGCTTGCCTCCATGGGCTTTGGCTTTTGTTAGGAGGCTGAAACCCCTTCTGCACTCAATGCATTAATTATTTAATTAATTCAATTGCTCTCTGGACCACCTCTCACTGGATGGCTTTGCATTGCAGACTCGTTACTCCAAGTAAGTCCCTGTTTTGTCAATACCTGAGTGTTGACAGACCTCACAGTCACAAGACCTAAGATACTGCTTCATGCTTTTGGAGGTGCAGAGTCTGCAGCAAGGCCAAGGCAGGAAGCAAAGAAAGCTTTGACCACAACTTAGGTTACCCTCGAGGCCTATAAAAACCTCTGCATTTGGAGAGAAATCAGGAGCAAATATGTTCAAGGTAAAATGGCAAACGTAACCAGAGCAATGTCTTCTACAGTTTAAGACAGTATTCTGCTCCTCACTGTGCAGAGAGGTGTAAATCAGAAGAAACTCTGCTGAAAGCATTGCACCAACTTCTGACATTGTGATGATCAGAATCTGTCCATGGCTGAGCAAAAGGAAGTGATGCTGATCTTCTAGCCTTCCTCTTCTTAATAGCCCATTGCCAAAATGTCCCTGGGTCTGAGCCTGCTGGGCACCAGCAGCTCCAGGCAGGAGACTTTCCCCACTTTTCTGCCTGAGAGGCACACTGGAAAATCTGCCCCAGTCTTGCTGAGGCAGAGCTTGCTTTCTCCTCGACTCTGGCAATATCACAGAGGTCCAGGAGGCTGTGCTGTAAGACAGCAGGGATGGACTTTTCATCTCCTATAAGGAAAGACTGCACAACCTATATACCTGCCTCTCAACTGGTGGCCAGCCTCCACCTATGGGCATCACAGAACCTGGAAAGTACGTTTGCACCACCACATCAGACACACACTTTGGGGTCCCACAAGGCACCTAAAACCTGCCTTTTCTATCTTTTGTCCCTCTGTGCCTCAGCCTGGGAACACCACCTTCCTCAAGGACAGATGATAAGCAGCTTTACCTGACCCCTCAGATTAACCGAGGAAAGCTGGCATATGTGACTTTGCGGGGCTTTTCCAGGCACATGGCATTGGGATCATCCAACACATGACATCCCTTAGGCCTAGTCCTGGAAATACGGAAGGTGGCAACTCTTCGTCCAATATCTCCTTGAGAACTTGCACCACCTGTAGCAGAAGCTACAGAAGAATAAATGCAAACTCCTTCCCATGTCTGACAACTTCACCCAGCATCGGTTTCTTGTTCCAGCTGAGCAGGGCTCAAACCAGAGAGGGAAGTACCAGGGAAACTGGCACGCAGGAAAATGAAAAAGAAGATTTAAAGCATCACATCATTGACGTGGTTAAAGTAATAATCTCCATAAATAGATGTGACTTAAAATGTCTGACGAATGGTTCAGGTAATTAGAACTGAAAATGTTTTGGTGCAAAAGTTAAAAAAAACCCAACCAACCTCACCTTTTCCTTTTTTCTTTTTTAATCAGAATTCTTAGATTTCTGGTTTACTTTCTCACTTTTTTCCTACCATTCCCTACTGCAGATCATTTCCATGTTCTTTATCAAAATAAAGAGAACTGTCCAAATTTTCCCTTCCAATAGCAGAAATGATGTAATATTAATGGCAGATCATTAGTCCTCTTTCTGAACTTCCAAAAATGTACTGACTTCCTTTTAATGCAGTGGTTTTTAACCTAATTCCAGCTGATGATTCTTTTTCTTTTTGACATATTTTTCACTTTGTAAGGAACAGAGGGAGGCAGTGCTTCCCTGCTAGAGGGCTGTGGGCATTTCAGGAGAAATCAATGCTGAGATTTATTTGATAAATGAAATAACTGGCTAGTTCATTAATAACACTCGTATACACATAATTGTCCTCATCAAAATCTGAAGCACATTGCTGCAGAAGGCAAAATTAATACCTAGAATGAGAAATCATTATGTATCCCTCAAACAACTGGTTGACATGATACTAAAATCTACCTTTTTTTCTCTCTCTTTTCTTTTCAAGTTACAAGAGCAAAGGCCAGCTTAAGTCCAACACCTTTCTATAATTCAGCCATGGGCTCTACGATTCTATGAAAATAACCCCGGTACACCTGTGCCAGTGAATCAAACAGGGCAGGACATGGGCACTGGAGCACAAACCTTTCTACTGTGCAATTCTCAGAGCTGCCCCCTGCACAAGCTCAGCTCTTGTGCTCTCCCTGAGATTTCCAGATGCATTCTAAAAGCCAGCCGAGATCAGGGACCATCCCCAGCAGGCAATTTAGGCGAAGCCAATATGTGCTGGAGGCTGAGTTTAATTCTGGGCATGGCCAGACTCTGCTTTTTGGCCTGGAGATAAACCTGGTGCAGGTTAGCTGCCTTGCAGGGATGGAACCGTCAAGTAGCAACTACTTCTGTGCTGAAAGAGCAGTGAAATTGCACAACCACCACTGGTGCCACTCGTGCTGGCCATGAACCTACCTGAACTGTGCAGTTGCAATATAGCTTCAGGTTTATGATTTTCTTCCATGCCACAGGGACCAAAAGTTATGAACGAGGGGCAAGCCTTTGAAAGATACCTGCTCTGTGGACATCTGCTGGGTAAATCCTACCAGACTCCACTATGTACAATTTCCCTGAGGGATCCCATCACACAACATCAGCTTCCAAATGAGCTGTACAGAATGACCATCCAGGGGCACGTCAGCCTGTATAGCTGTTCTTATAGTGCTGGAGAGTGCCAAGCAGATGATACGTGGCACAGAAATCTTGAGCGAGCTGCTGTGGCCAAACGCATTGCACAAATGGAGGTGGCCCAGGGTGGTTTGCATGCAGCTCTACATTTTCCGAGGCGATGCTGCAATATTTTGAAAGGGATGCCTTGGTTCCTCATAGGAGGACAGTAAAGGAGAGGGTTCATTGGACCTCCCTGATGTTCCCCAAAGACGTGGGGACTGTCTAATTGGCCACCAGAAGGCTGCAGAGATCAAATATCCTTCTCCACCCTCCAGAAACAGCACAAAGTCAAGCTCTGCTCCTTCATCTTAATGAACCTAGGTGGCCAACACTGATCCAAGGACTGTTCCAACCTAGAACCTCCTCTTACCTGGTAATGACCAAAACCTTCTCATTATTCAGCCTCTCTTAAAAAGTTCTGTCTTTCTTAAATGGCTGGAGACTTTTTATCTTTCATGTATAGCTGCATTTCATTGTTATAGCCTTAATTGTGCCATTACTCCAGTCTATCAAGAGTCAATTCTGGAGATTTCAAGTATCAATAAGGGGCAAGAGTTTTTGTTGGCTGCAGGAAGATAGCTGAGGGGAAATGCAAACACCCAGAAATTTATCCTAGAAATCATGTAATTCTTCAGGTGAAGGAAAAACAACAGCCTTTAATCAAGAACAGGGAGAAGCTGAATTTTAACTTAACGGTGAAGGAACTTCTGCATTTTTTTGAATTAGAAAAGCTTGAGAACATGCATAGGGTTGTTTTGTATAAATACAGAAAAAAAAAATTCTTTCTGCATTAACAGCTTTAACTTCCATAGGGAAAATCAAATTTATTGCAATGTATTGCGAAGTGTCAAGAAATCTAGGATAAATACCTGGTTAATTAATGCATTCATTAAAAGGGAATTTAAAATTTCTGCATGGAAGTTTCTTCCTGTGCAACAATCCTATGTATGCTCCAGGGAACCCTTAAGACAACATACATTACTATAAGGAAAGCGTTCAGTACCTTTACTAGATAACGCTTGGTCTTGAAGAACATTTCTGTGTGTCGGTTCTTAGCCCACTGTGATTGGGAGGGACAGCCCTCTTACTAATGTCTTGGTCTCCTTTCTCTGTAGTGACGGGAGTTCCCAGTCCACCCTTGCCATGAAAATCCTTTCCATTCTCTTTGCTCTCCTCTTAGTGGTATGCCGTGGAGCTGCAGGTAAGGTGTAAATGAAGATGAGGGGCTATATAGAAGGAGATACTGGTGTCTTACAGAGGTCTTCCATCCCCTTTGGGAAGTGACCAAGCTGCCTCCTACAAAAGATCTTCACACACATTGTCAAAACTTGCTGGCAGATTACAGATGATATGTGAAATTAGGAGGCAAACGCTCCAACCATCAATTCAGCGCCTTTGCTGCTCTTTTGAGTAGCAAAGTCCAAGCTGAAAGCACTAGGGACAACCCCAAAATTACCACTCAGTGCCAGAATTTTCCCCATTAAAGCTTGCAGACTCTTATACTTAAATCACCTTGTCTCTGGGTCACCCTACAACAATCATAATCAAATATTCTTAAGCCACACAGGAAAAAATAGTCATCTCATCCCATGCTCTGCAAATATCCTTTGCTTCAGGACCTTGTATGCGGTGTGGGGAGGCAGAAGATTGTGAGTTAAGATTGAAATGCTACTGGTAGGTTCTGCTCGGTGGAGAAGCCTGTGCAGCCATCAGTGGTGGTGTAAGGCTGCACCTGCTGAGGGGATGCAGAGGCATCTGGAACCCAAACCCCACCTTATTGTCCACAAAAAGGGACTATGTTTAAATACCACCCCTGAAAATGGCAGAATTACAGTGCAGGGCACTGTGTGCATGAACAAGTGCCAGTGGAGGCTTGGGGTCGATCTCAGTGGGAACAGGATGGAAAGTGCCTTCGCGGGGGGTAAGGATGGGAAAAGACTGTGATGGATTGCAGAAGACCAGGAATATGGGAGGTGTGTCATATATGCTTGCCTGATATTATTCTTACCTGGGTCTCTGCTTATGGCAGTTCTTATAGGCAGGACACTAAGCAAAGTGTTCCTTAGGTCTGTTTTATCTCCTTATTTAACACACAGGTACACACAGTGGATGTTTGGGCTGTTTTCAGTAGGACCCATCTTCTGGGTATACAAAAGCAAGGAATTTATCTAGAAGAAAGTGTTTCTGAGAGCTGAAACTGCTGACAATCATCTCTGCAGTGTCCCCCTGAAAGATAGTGTGGGACCAGGAGTGTTTTATTCAGTCTTCCCAGCACTTCTTTACTGCTGCCTGGGATTTTCTGGGTACTGCTGTGTGTACATGCACCACACCACTCGTGCTGTGAATCCAACACACCAGGGATGCGCTGGATCCACTGTACACACATAATATTCACAGTCCGTTTGCTGCAACAAGCTCTCCAATTTCTTGTTATGCTGGACTTAGTGTGATTGCACGGATGAGCTGTGAATTAACTGGAATTAATTGGTTCATGTGCAATCAGGTGCATCCAGAAGGCATCAGCCTGCCAGGCTACATCTCTATTAATCAACCAAACAGGGCCAGGAAACTTGCTGCTGAATTGCTAGTTTGCTCCCTAGGGTCATTTTGACTCCTGGCAACTAGCATTTTCATGGATAAAGCCTGTTCTGGGAGTAACACAGGCTGTTGGCCATTCCCAAAAGGCAGTTTGAACACGGATATCCAGCCATTCCCAAAAGGCAGTTTGAACATGGATATTTGATTTTAATGGGGAAGAAAGTTTAGCCATGTAGATAAGAGTGATGTGCTTCAGACCCAGAGGGCAATGACTGATGTGTTGTGTTTACTAGCATGGAAGCAGTTGTTTTGCATGCATTTTATAGTTTATCCGTGTACGGGGACCATCTATATGGACTGCTAGACACCAAGACCTGTTTTGAGACATGGGTGAAATATACAGGGAGGTAAATTAGCCAAATCTATGGAAATCCAGATGCACAGAAATCCTCATCTTTCTGCCCCTAGAAGTGTCAGCCTCCCAGCTGAGCTGGTGCATCTCTCCCTAGTTGTGACCTACAAGACTTTAGGAGCTGGTAAGTGTCCACTTGCTGTTTTCTATTAGGTCTCTGGTGTCCCTGAAATCTGAGTCCCGAAAGGAGTCAGCAGCTTGGAGACACAGTTCTTACATCTGAAGAAGGGGTTAAAGCATTTGCTGCGTTGTTCTGCCCATAACCTCCTCCTCTGAAGGCTGCATTAGGACTCTCATGACTTTGGGCACCCATGTAGCATGGTGTCAGCTCACAGGAATTTAACAAAATGCAAAACCCTGCCAGAAACAGTGTCTCTTGCATTTATTTTTTTTATTATTTTTTTTTATGGTGCAGGCCTTGCAACACCTCCAAGACCTATTATGCGATGTGGATATCGTGGGACTTTCTGCTACTCTGGGACCTGCCCTCGTGGCAATGCTTACCTGGGGGGATGTCGTTTCGGGCATTCTTGCTGTAGATGGTAAGTTTAGGATTTGATTGAGGCAAAGATGACTTTCCAAATTTTCAGTTAAGTCCTGTGTAGCAGGTTTTTCCCCATCAATGTAAGCCTGAAAACACTGAAATATTCTTTCCTTTGTGTAGGCTGTAGTGTGGCTAATTGCAGAGGATCTCCAGGGATCTGGGGATGACAACTTTTTACATCGTTGGATTCAGGGAACTGTTGCACCAGTCATCAAGGATTTGTCATTCTTCTTTCAATAAAAGCAAGATCTGGGGAGGTTGTATGGCTGCCGTGTGTGGTGTTGTCATTCATTTCTCTAGAAGTCTTATTTACCTTCAGAAATTTGAACAAGAATTCTGAAATCAGGTTAAACCTACAGGGAATGTGTAGTTTACCAAAATACTTTCTGCTTTTGGGTTGCTGATTGAATGAATGTTGGCATGTTTTCCACCCATGCCTGCTAGGAATCCTCGGTTGTGACCAAAGCTGGGGTCAGTCACCATTTCCATAGGGAGCACAAAAGTCTTCTCCAGTGTGATGTTTCTCAACAACTCTGATCTGAAAACTATGGGTTCCCACCTCCTGGTCCAGAGCTTTTAGATCTGGGAAAAGCATCCTGTTTCATTATAGGAACTAAGAAGAACACCCTAAGCAGAACAGGAGGTGGCAGGTGAGTATTTTAAAATTTGAAGCCTGGTTTTACCTTTGGTTATTTTGTCTGATGTATATTTGGAGTAATCCTGCAAAACTCGTTATCAACAGCAAATCAGGACATACAGGTTAGACCTAGGACATTGCTTGAGAAAGTTAGACAACATGTACAAAAGGCTAATACCCCTGCTACTTCAATCATTTGTCTTGCAAGAGGTTTCTCCTCTCCTACCCTGAACCCTAATAGAAAACACAGAAGGTGCAGGTTGCTCAGTGAGCTCCTGTCTCTGCAGCTGCTCTTGCATGGTCAGGAGCATCCTTGTGCGGACAATCAGCCTTTTGACTAGCACTGGGTGGCTGTGGTCAGTAAATATCCAGGGCAGAGTTCATGCACGTATAGCCAAACTCAGCCTCCAAAGCAGGGCAACCTCAGGCTGTTCCCAACTGTCCTGTGCTTACACTCTCTCCTGAGCCTCCTGAGCTCAGATCGACGAGGCTTAGCACGTGCCAAGGACCTTTCTGAAACATCAGTCTGGATGTAGCTACCCTTGCCCACAAGCAGAGGGAATTTAATAGCAGACATGACCAGGCTAAGCCAGCTGCTCCTGGGGCACATCTTTGGGGGTAAGGGGGATACATGCACCTCTGAAATACAGTGGGAACAGACCCCAGATCTCTCATGGCGTGGGTGAAGGGCAGCACTCATGGATGCCCAGCAAAGGTGGGAGCAGTAATAGTGGGATTTTTAAGGGAAACAAGCAACCCCAGCGCCTGCATGCAAAGGACTGACTCAAAGTCCCGAGCTTGCCACTTTTCTGCAGAGCAGCTGGCCTCCCTTCAAAGCAGATGTTTCTGCAAGTGACTCTGCCACCAGTGAAACCACAGCCTTGTGAAGGGCAGGAAACTGGGCCAACGGCCACCTCACAGGGACTCTCCTGGATGGAGACCTGAGGAAGTTGCCAAGTGGCACCAAACCAGCAATTTACAGTTTATGTCCTAAGAAGTTTTGCACAATCTGCAGTAGGTGAGCATTTCTTTGACAAACTGGAACAGCGCAAGATGTTTTGCTTGAGGACTGAGGACTTTGCAGAGAGAATTCAGCCCTTGCTATTTTAGATCCAGTGCTGGAGGTGATCCAGTGTCTGTAGCCAGCATCATGCAGAATACTGCATCATCATGCTCACCACCACAAATAGCTGCCCTTGCATTTATTGCTGGGGAATGGCTTCAAGAGACAGCTTAGAGTGAAACACGGGATGAAGCCTCACCCTCTAGGATCCATGCTGCGTGTCTCCTCTGTGCTTCTTACCCCAATTCCATCTCCCCAGCACTCTGGGTATGTTTGAATTCTTCTCACAGCTCTTCCCAGGAGGTAGAGATGCTGCCAAGGATGGAATAGAAAATACTAGATGGATAGTATTGGAACTGGTGGAGTGGGACTGTCCATGCCATGGCCAGATGCAAGGGTATGCAGCAGCTTAAGGTCATTTCAGTTACACATCAAACCCTAGGTAGAACAGCTGGTCATGGAAGATCACAGTGCCCAGGGTGCTCTTCAGCCTAGTTGATGGGGTGACCATGTTGTCCAGCTTATTAAATCCAAAGAAGAGCTTTCAAAGACCTTTAAGAACCCTGGGGGTTTTTTCTTTTTTTTTTTTTTTTAAAAAGACCATATTAAAAGGTCTAAGAATTGTGGCTATTTTCATAAAAGGTCAAGCATTAAAATATTTTGCACTGCTAGGACTCTACTACATCCCCCAATGGCACTGCTGTCACTTTTAGCACTGCTTCTATCTCTCTGCCCGGGTCTGAGAGAGGACATTGGCTCTACTACATCCCCCAATGGCACTGCTGTCACTTTTAGCACTGCTTCTATCTCTCTGCCCGGGTCTGAGAGAGGACATTGTTTCATGGCACACAGGCATGAAGAATAGGAGATCTGCTCACTCCAGTGCCCCAGCGGCCCTCTTTTCCCATGAAGCTTCACTGGAGAAGACAGACCCTCGCAGCACCTCACTGGAGGCACAGCAGTGCTGGCAGCACTGTCTGGGTCTCTCTTTTCCAGAGTATTTTAGCTCAGTCACAGCTGCTCTGCATGGACTGATATCCCTCATAGATGTGATGGATGTGGACCAGGGTGTGGAGTTATGAGCACAGACAAGTATCCAGGGAGGGCTTGTGTGTGTATGGGGAAGGACCGGTCTCCATGAATAGCTTGGATGCAACTACCCAGGGGTAAGACTGAGATGCCTGGGTGAAATAGAACAAGGTCCAAAAAAAAAAAAATAAAAAAAAAAAATTAGTCAGGATGAGTTTGGTACAATGCTCTGGGTGATGTTCTGTTTGTGTTGAGAAAAGAATGTACTTTGAATAAGAAAAGGTTCCACTGAGGATGTTAAAGTAAATAAATGTACCACTGAGGATGTTAAAGTAAAGGAATGTATTCTGAATAATTAGAAAAGATAAGGTGGGCCTCTGAAGGAGATAAGGAGACCATAAGTCAGGAGACCACTGAACAAAGAAAACTGAAAGGTTTATTCCACCTAGATCCCACCTATGATGAATGGAATGACTGGGTGTCAAAATCAAATGAATATGTATGTAAAGATGTTGTAACCTCTCATGAAAACTGTATAAATCACCTAACTTTCCACTGAAAACTTTGGAGCTAGCTTGTCCGGTGCAAATTGGCTAGCTCTCCAACGTTGCACAAAATAAATACCTTTGCTGCTTAAAGACAAAATTCATCTCTGAGCAGTTACTCTGTGCCGTTTTGCCATCATGACCTCAGGAACAAGCTGGTTTAGTGCTGGTTTGCATGAGTCCAAAATATTATTTGAGGTGAGCAACTTTCAGTGTCCTTCTTGTAATCACAGTACGTAGAAATAACATTTGCTTAGAAGTGGGCTATGGAATTAGCAGTTTTCTTGTTTTGTGAGGGATTGACAAACAGATGGAAAGACTATACAGAGAAGCCACTGTCATCTGGAGTAGGTTCATCAGCACATAACATTAGATGACAATGTTCCCTGTACAGGCCATGGCAGAGGAACAGGAGTTAATTTTAAGTGGGATTTGCAAGGCCTGTTTTGGACATCACCATGAGGATGATGTGACTTGTGCTCTGTCTGCTGTGGAAGAAACAGGTGAAGAGCTCAGCCCAGCTGCTTCATCATTGCAAAAATCTGCATGTGGCCAGTTGAGTCCTGCTCCTGGCATGTATTGACAAGTGCTCTTGTTTCAGCTGTGTCGCCTCCATCCCCTTGCACACAGCAGCAGGTATTGGCAAGCCGCTTTCTTAAGCAGGATAGTACCTTGGCAGAGCAACAGCTGGTAGCCGCCTCCCGGACCCTCCACAGCTCCCAACCTTGTGTCAGTTTAGTCCCTGCAAGAGACATCTGTCTCTCAGCAAACTCCCGGTCAACCTGCTGGGTCAGTCTATGGCTCCTCTGCTTCTTGCAAACAGGCAGTGGCTCTCTTCCCCCATTTATGCAGTGGTTGGATCATACCTGGCATCTTCAGGACCCAGCTGCCAACCTCCACTGCTGAAATCCTCAACCCTTGGTAGCTGGGAGGACCATGAGTACTCTTCCAAACACTGGAAGAGGCAACCCAAAACTCAGGCATACAGCATAGTCCCCTCCAGACAGGCAAGGACTGTCACTTGTCCTGGTGGCATGCTGAGCCTACAGCTACAGCCAGAAAAAGGGAAAAGGCCTTGGCCCAGGTTTTTTTTTATGTCTGATGGGCCGTCCTGGCTTCAGAGCTGCAGTAGGCGATAGGCTGGAACCAGCTGCATCTGGTGGTTGGGCTTCTTACAGAGCTTTGTTAAGGCAGCAATTAACTACATCTCTGTACTGTTGCTCTTTAACACATGCTCAGTTTTGGGGTGGTGGAGGAAATAAAAAGCTGTCCTGAGTGCCCTGCTCCTGCCCACCACAGCAGAATAGCGTTGGCTGCCAAGCCATCCCCTCAGAGACAGGTCTGCAAATACTTTGTACAATTGCCCTCACTAGGGAGGGAAATTGAAGCAGGAACGAGCAATGGAATATGATGAGGCATGGGGATAAAAGATATATTCATGTAACCACTCAGCAAATATACATTATGCATGAGTTTGTTTTTTAATATATATACACATATCTAAATATGCTTGATGAATCTGCAACAAGGCCGAAAAAGTATATGAAGATGGCACCATCAATACTTTGAGAACTAATAAAGGGTTACATACAGCAAACGCTTAACACAACAAAGTCACAACGAAAGCTTGTCATTCATGGGATTGCCAGTTGGACGGAGATGTCATTCCACGTGGCACCTTCCCAGTTATTTTCAATTGAGAGCAATGATTCACTTGGAGGGAGGAATACAGAGCTCCTTTGTGTTACGAAAGCAGATTGCATGCCAAGGTCTAACGAACAGGGTTGCAGCATGACCCAAGAAGTGTCCAGCAACCCACAGCACCGACTGGCCCTTACGCAAGGCGAGATGACACAAGACCCTGGGCTGGAGACCTGGGAATCCTTTTCGGAGGTGTCAGAAGAGAAAAGCCATGCTTCTCTTTCTCTAGCAGGCAGAGAAAGAAGTAAAGGACCTTTTGGGCTGGACATTTTGAAGTGTCAGCTATCTGAAAGGACACTTTGCCACGTGGAGAGACCAGCTGACTGGCACCAAACTGCTGCTGCTGCTGCTGCAGGGAGCTGGGAGGCGGCAGGAGGCTCCTACCCCTGGGCTATCGAGCGTGTCCTCCCACTGGTGACTGGTCACATCTCCTCCTGGACAGGCTGTCCCCTCTCCTCCATCTCATCCCTGTGAAGGAGCTACGAGACACGCAGGCAGGGACCCTCCCACTCATCTCTGCCTCCCTTCTTTTCTCCCCAGAGCTGTGACCCTGCCAGCAATTCCCAGCCATGCGGATCCTGCCTCTCCTCTGTGCTCTCTTCTTCCTGATGCTCCAGGGAGCAGCAGGTAAGAAATGGGAGGGGGGGGGGGGGGGGGGGGGGATGGGGAGGGGAGGAGGTGACATGGAGGATTTGTTCTTTGTCAATAATTTTGTAGGGAGGATTTATCAGCTGAGATGTTAAATCACGTGTAGCTTTCCCTGGTAGCTGTGGCGTGCTCCTGGGGGTCCTGTACACCCTGTATCTTTCAGGAAAGTCTTTTGTGGCAGGTTCTGCAGCTGGGACTGAAGCCAGGACCTTGTAACAAAGCTCTCCCACTCCAGGGGTGAGGTTTTGCCACCACCTCTGTCCCTCCTGGCCCACACCCTTTCAGACAGCAGCCGTTCTGGAGAGGAAGAAGAGGGAGGAAGGCAGATCCTGCTTTCACCCTTGGCATCCTCCCTTATGCCAGGAGGAAGCCAGTAGACATGATGGAGAGCCTCTCCCAGAAGCTGCTGCGGGATGGTAGTGAGTGTTTGTTATCCAAGTGCCATAAACATCACCTTGATTTATTGTGCAGACACCTGCCTGGGCATTTTGTGGCAGGGGACAGTCAGAGGTAGGCTAATGCTGGCCACGCGGGGACCAAAGGCTCACTGAGCATCTTGCCAGAGCCATGCCGAAAGTGTCCTCTTTCTGTGTTCTACAGGGCTGCCCCTCACGCGAGGATCACCCCAGGACTGTGAGCACCGCGGGGGCTTCTGCTCTCACAGGTCATGCCCGCCAGGGATCAGTCGCATTGGCATTTGCTCCGAGCAAGACTTCTGCTGTCGAAGGTACATTCAGGGGTGCTTGAAGGGCTGAGGTTGCTGCCTGTTGGGGTTAGAGGTGAGGCTGCTGGAGAAAGAGGGGAGAGCATGCAACCCAAGGGTAAAGAAACATCCCTGAGCCTTCATTGTTGCCCTGGATGGCACAGGCCCTGCCAGATCTTTTCTCCTGCAGCCGATGGTATCCTTGATGGGCTCCTGGGTCGCCAGCACCAAACTCCAAGCATCCCTCTGAGACCAGCCTGTGCACTGGCAGCGTGGTTGGGACGATGCTGCATAGAAACACCAAGCACTGCTGGGAGCAGCGGCAACCCTGGACAGCTGGACTACGGTCCTGTGCAAATCCCTTTACTCTGGTGTCCCCAATACAAGGTGGCCGTTTGCATTTCTGCTGCCAAAGGATGTGTGTGTGTGTCCTCAGAGAGCGATGTGCGGGCATGCGTCTCTTTTCTCTGCATGCAGGGAAGGGCAGAGAAGATGAAGTGAATTCCCAATAGGCACAGACCCACAAATACATCCACCCACTCACTACCCCCCTCTCTTTAATTTTGCCCCAAGCCACAGCAGTGTCCCCCCACAGTGTGTGTGTGGGACCAACTGGGACCCCAATACCAGTCTTCTCGCTCAGCAAGGGCATCCCATCCAGTGCCAGGGATGAGGCATTGCTATGAGCCTCCTAACTGCAGTGGGTGCCTATTGGTTGTCCACTGGGTCCCAAGCTGGGTCAGGGGTCCCTGTGGGTCTGTTTCATAGGACATGCTGCTCTGGCAGCCTTGGGTCCATCCCCAGATGTGGGGCCTGGGTGTGTGGCACCAGGGGGGCATTGTGGGGTCCAAGGGTAGCTGGGTGTGTGTGGGAAATCATTGTGCCCCTGAGGAAATAGGGACTGATGTCTGTGCCAGGGGACGACTCAGGATCTTGGGCTCGAGCTGGGGGTCTGTGCTGTTGGGGGGATGTTCAAGACCAGGGGCTGGTCTGGGGAGGTCAGCTAGGAGCCCAGGGACAGGCTGTGGGTCAGCGTTGTGGTCGAGCCTTGGGGCAGATTGATGATGCTCAGCTCAGGGTAGGGCTGTGGGGGTGGCCCCTGCACTGCCATGGGGAAGTCACCATGGGGGCTGGCAGAAGTCATCCCATTGCTCCCAGCCAGGGAGCAGCCTCAGCCTGGGGCACTGGGTACTTCCATGGTGATGGGCCAAGGTCAGGCCAGGAGTAGATCAAAGTCCAGTTCTGGATCAGCAGAACCAATCTCCAGCTCTGGTGGGGTCCAGCGCAAGATCCCCAGCTCAAAGCAGCTCCCCAGGGCAGGTGCTGGACCCAACCATGGCCTCCCTGCGGTGTGGGCTGGAAGCCCTCTCCACACCATAATCAGCAGCCCTGGGTTGTGCTGGCTCTGGACTGGTCCTGAACCTGGTGCCAAACCTCTAGGAGTGAGGTTGCTGCCAGCACCCTTATACCTGCAAAGACACTGCCCTGGACATCCAACCCTAATACTATGGATTGCTGCTCGGGGGAGATAACCATCACGCATTTCTCTGATAGATGGCACTAGACCCTTTGTCTCTGATGTATCCAACCTCAAGGCCCTTTGCTCTCTCCAGGTTCCAGCTCTCAGAGCTTTGGTCTCTCTGGGCAATGGATCAGCACTCTTGGTACTCTCTCCCATACCCAGTACTCTGGCTTGAAGTTTACTAGAGCACTGCACAACCATGCAGACACACTATAGCCAGATTGTTCACACGAAAACATAGGTAGTAATAAAGTTTACCAGGAATATAGAACAGATTATGGTGATCAGATGTGGGGAATGGCCAGAGAAGCATATTGACCAGCAGCCTGCTTACAACAGGTTGGCCCCTTTCACCCCTTGCTTCTCTCTGTTTCTCATGACCTGTTCCTCCTTGACCCACCTTGACCTTCACCTTTCTGAAGCATCACATGATTCCTATAAATTGACAAATTATTTTGATCATGTCCATATCTCCAAGGCCTAATAAGTCCTATTCACCTTCATTCCATAGTCTCCCTTAGTCTGCATATCTTGACACAGAGACTTTTTTCCATTGAAGACCATTTGTGTGTCTTGTACCAGGAAAAACAGGTGTAGAAGCAATGAATTCAGATAGAATTAGGTGAGCTGTGATCTTACCTGATCGCTTCTCCTGTTCACTGTTGGTTATCTGAGTAGCCATCAGAAAGGTAGACTTAAGCTTGTCGCTCCCTAGTATATCAAAAACAGATCATCTTGGCAAGGATGAAGCTGTTCTTGTAATACTACAAGAGCAGCAAATGAAAATATTTTACATAATCCTGCATGTCACACACTGCCTTCTTGCAAAGTAAAATGAGAGGAAAGGAAGAGACAAATATTTTCTCCTTTTCTGGGACTGGTTGCACAGATGTCTGCTTTATCCATTCCAGGCAGTTCGTGCCAAGCCCGTGTGCCTGCTGTGCAGCAGGGTGTCACAAGAGGTGTTGCATGAGGATAACGGTGCAGATTGCAACAGCCTCAAGAGGTACCTCAGCTTCTCCCATTGCATCAGAGAGGGATGAGGTGCAACCCCATCACCCCCACATGGACGGGTCACCTTCTGATTGGCCAAGGGGAGATGCGCCAGCAGGAATACGCCCATCTCCCACCCACTGGCAGCCGTGTAAAACCAGGGTGGTTTAGGCAAAACAACACTGCTTGGACGCCAGGGCACCTGGGCGTGATTCCTGCTGCCTTTGTTACAGCCTGAACACCACCGGTACCTTCGTCAGGTAGGTGATTGACAGGTCTCTTTCTGGAAAACTGCCCACTCAGCTTCTCTGTTCAAGTCCCCTCACCCCAGGTGCACCTAAATGAAAAACTGCTGGAAGCATCCACGCATAGGATCAGGGTATCAGTGCTGCCCGGGCAAGAGAATAAAAACCTTCACATGAGTCCTAAGAGTCCGGGGCATGTGGCCGATGCAGCTAAAGGTTCCCGTCACTACGGGAGAGGCTGGAAAGGTGGCTGGATGCTGGAGGGGGGACTCAGCTCCTCTGTGCTGGGGGAATGGGGACTTTCCTCAGGGCAGTAAGGAGATACTTTCCCAGAGCAGTACGGAGGTTTCCCATCCTTTCAGTTAACTCACAGCGTTGATTAATTTTCCCTCTGTGGCCACCCAGATGCTTCCCTACCCTCTTGCTCCTCCCTGGGTCGGTGCTGCACGGGGCAGGGGCGGTGAGAGTGGGGCTGGGGAGGGTCTTTGCTGGCAAGTCGAGGAACGGTCTGGAGCTGAGGATGGGCACTCCCAAGCCCAGCTGGGAGGACCTTCCTGAGCCCAGGGGAGCAGAGGCGAACAGGCAGGGTGCTTTGGACTGGTTGAGGTGATGGAGAGCACCGGCCAAGCCTTCATATGACGTGGCATCTCCAGGCACAAGCATTTCCCTAATTTCTTGACCCGGCTTTGGCTAGTGGCATGGGACTGCATGTTGCCAGAAGCATCTCCTGATGAGCAAGCCTCCTCTGCTCGGGCATTTGATTATGAAGAGGCAGAAAGGAGAGAGCAAATGCCCTAGCGTTAATCCTGGTCTGCAGACTATGCTGGGAAGTATACCTGGTGTCATCCCTTCGTCTTGTCCCTCTGGAAAATTCTGCACAGGGGACACACGCAGGCCCTGCAGATGTTCTGAGGGACTGTAACTTGTAAAAGCCATTTCTCTTTCCTTATGACCTGAGTTTCAGTGGGTGTTGTTGGGAGTAAAATGATGACAACTAGGCGTGAATCCTCCAGCCCGTGTTTTGTGGAGAACATCAGGAAGACCTGTGAAGAAGACAATGAAATAACGTCCAGAATGCCCAGCAGGCTGGTGCTCCCTGAAATGCCCCCAAGATACCCGTGAAGTTGTGATGCAAGGGGGATCATTATTGTCTCTTTTTGTTGGAGACTGTGCTTTTTGGCTCAGCATGTGCCCAGCCTTGTCCCTGTCCTTTCTTTGTGGTCCTGATGTGTCTTCTCTGCAGCCCCGTGAAGACGAGGGACAGGTGTCAGCCATGCGGATCCTGTACCTGCTCTTCCCCTTTGTCCTCCTGTTGGCCCAGGGTGCTGCAGGTGAGAGGGGAAGAGGGGAGGTGGGGGGAGGTGTGAGCCCCTATCAGTGGTGTCTCCCATGTCCGGGGAAGGGACCAGATTTGTCAGGGAGAGATAGAACTGGGTAGATACACACAAGATGGGGAGGGGTTGGCTCTGATCAACGGCCGGGTGGCTGAGGAGCCAACACGGCGTTTCCCGTGCCTCACACTGGTCCTTCCCTTTGACTTTCCCCACGTGTGCACATGCTGCTGCAGGAGAGGTGATCTCGTGCTGGAGAGGTAAAGATGTTTGGTTTGGTGCTCGGTGCACATGGCAGACATCCAGGGAAAGTGTTTGCCGCTTGGGAATCACACACAGTTTTTGCATTTAACCCATGTTCACTCTTTTTGACCGCTTTTACTCTCCAGGATCTCCCTTGGGCATAAACAATCAGAAAGAATGTCAACGTCAAAAAGGTTTCTGCTCATTACTGAACTGCAGCTTCCCGTATATCATCAGTGGAAAATGTTCAAGGTTTTACTTCTGCTGCAAGAAGTAAGTTTTGGAATGACAAATGGCCCTGTGATTGCACAGAGAGTTGCTTTGTGTTTAAGTGTCCACGACTTGCTGATGGGTCAGTGCTATACGTGCCCCAAGGCAGAGGCCAGGGAGGGAAAGGAAATCTGCTTAGCCCTGCCTTGAGTGGGGCTGAAGGATCCCAAGGTCAGCCAGCACCTTCTGCTCTCCTTCAGACCCATGAGGCTCCTTTGGGCTTTGCAGAGGGCTCTTCCAAGGCAGCAGAGTGTGAAGCATTTGCTGTCCCTCTGCAGCATGGAGGACACGATCCTGGTTTTGCTGCATCTGCAAAGCCTTGGGGCCAGGGCTGCCACCACTAAGATAACAGGGATCCCAACTGTTTGCCATAAGCACTGAACTTCATGTCTGTTGAGCCTGATTCTCTGGCACCGCAGGCCTGCGTGTCATCGCAGGGCAGGTAGGAGGGGTGGGAGGAAAAGTCATTTACAACAGCTCATGTGCTCCTCTGCTTTCTTCACCCAGGATATGGGGCTGAATACCTGAACCCTGTGAGCAGGATGTGCCCTTTCTTCTGTCTGCTGGAACCATCTCCTGAGATGCTCTCCCCTCCCTGCTGTCCTCTCCCCTCCCTGCCTCTGCTGTCCCCAGGCGGTGTGACAGCAGGAATGGAAGCGCTGCTCCTGCTGAGTGCCCAGGTGCTCGTGGGCTGGAGACATCCCATGGTGGGCCCAGTGCCGTTGGGGCAGAGGCTGCTTTTCCCGGCTGGAATAAAGACGAGCAGTTTGGCATTGCAGTGGGTGTGCCATGTGGCCGTTTCCTTGTGACAGAGGGTGTGCCGTGCCTGCTGGCCCTGGGGGTGGGGGTGGGTTGGTGGCAGGAGAAGTGCCTGGGGTGCTGGGGGTCACCACCATGGCTGTCCCCAGGGATGCTCTTGCCTGGCAGCTGCGTGGGAGCTGGGAGCCAGCGTGTTTGCTGTGGGTGTGATGGAGCTGCTCTGCTCCCTCCTGTGGAGTGGGAGCCCTGTCCTGTTCCTGCCCGATACGGGTGTCCCTTGTCCCCAGCAGCCACAGCTTCTTGTTCAGGGTTGTGCTGGGTGGTGTGTCCCATGTGTGGGTATGGACACAGCTGCACACGTGACCCAACCCAGAGGCCCCAGAATTACCATCTCTGATTTGGAATGGGACCTCCATGTCCATCAAATGCAGTCACTACTCAGCTCCCTCCCTCGTGGCAGCCCCACAGCATCAAGCCCTCTACCAGTCCCACAGCCTCTATCTCTGTAATAATCCTCCTGATGGGGCCTGATCCTGCACACAGCCCCCACAGACATCCTTTCAGGCCGTGGAGGGGATGTAGGTCTCCCAGGCTTGCTGCCCAGCTCTTCCTCAAGGTGACTGTTCCAGTGGGTCTCATGGACCACAACCTGGAAATGTCTAGAAGTGTCATCCAGCAGGGAGAAATCAGAGGGTATTCGCCTCTCTGCCTGCCTCAGAAAAACAGATTGCAACACTATTCTCTGTCAACAGCCAGTGACCTCAACATTTCTGCAAGCGCAGGCTTTTGCCCCGTATAGTTAAATACATGTCTTATTCGATGCACACGTATGTCAGCATGAGTATGTCAGCAACTGATTGACTGATGGTGTTGTGGAAAGTAACCCACCCATGGGTTTATTATAGTGGAGATAGAGAATAAACAGCTGCAAAAGGAGTAATATCAACGGATAAATGATACTTACTGTTACCCATGATATGACATGACTTACATGGAAGCAGTGAAGTGGATGCTGATATATGTGTGCATTTGAGCATCAGCTCATAAATGCATGCAGCAATCAGTATGTTATTTCCAAAGCATTTGTTGACATTTCAAATATAAGCAGAGATAAACCCTTTCTTATAATTTTGAAAGGTAACAAAGTTTATAATATTCCTCATGTTACCAGGCAGTCTCATCTCTGTGCCTGGCAAGAACACGGAGCAGATCCTCCTTAAAACTTTGCTAAAGCACATGGAAAATAAGGAGGTGATTTGTGACAGCCAACACGGTTTCACTAAGGGTGAATGGTGCCTGAAAAATTTGGTGGCCTTCTATGATGACGTTACTACACTGGTGGATAAGAGCAACTGCTGTCATCTACCTGGACTTGTGCAAAGCATTTGACACTGTTATGCATGACATCCTTGTCTCTAAACTGGAGAGACATGTATTTCATGGATGGACCACACAGTGGATAAGGAATTGGCTGGATGGTCATGCTCAAATTATTGCAGCAAAGATTTTATGTCCAAGTGGAGACCAGTGATGAGTGGTGTTCCTCAGGGGCAGTGCTGTTTAGCATCTTTGTTGGCAACATGGACAGTGGAATCAGGTGCACCTCAGCAAATTTGCTGATGACACCAAGCTGTGTGGTGTGATCAATAAGCTGGACAGAAGGGATGCCATCCACAGGGACTGTGACAGGCTTGGAAGGTGGGCCCATGTGAACTTTATGAGGATCAGCAAGGCCAAGTACAAAGTCCTGCACATGGGTCGGGACAGTCCCAAGCACATATACAGGCTGGGCAGAGACTGGATTGAGAGCAGTCCTGTGGAGAAAGACTTGGGGGTGTTGGTTGGTGAGAAGCTCAACATGACCTGCAATATGCACTTGCATCCCAGAAAGCAAACCCTACTCTGGGCTGCGTCACCAGCAGCATGACCAGCAAGCTGAGGGAGGTGATTCTCCCCTTCTACTCCCCTGCCACCCTGTGTCCAGCTCTGGGGCCCCCAACATAAAAAGGACATAGACCTGTTGGACTGAGTCCAGAGAGCCGTTACGATGATCAGAGGGCTGGAGCACCTCTGCTATGATGACAGGGTGAGAGACTTGAGGTTGTTCAGCCTGGAGAAGACAAGCCTCTGTAGATGCCTTAGAGCACCTCCCAGTACCTAAAGGGGCCAACAAGAAAGCTGGAGAAGGACTTTTCACAAGGACATGTAGTGACAGGACAAGGGGGAATGACTTTAAGCTGAAAGAGGGTAGGTTTAGATTAGATATTAGGGTTCTTCACTGTGAGAGTGGTGAGCACTGGCACAAGTTGCCCAGAGAAGCTGTGGGTGCCCCATCCCTGGCAGTGCTCAAGGCCAGGTTGGACGGGGCTTGGAGCAACCTGGTCTAGTGGAAGGTGTCCCTGCCCATGGCAAATGGTTGCAACTAGATGATCTTTAAGGTCTCTTCCAACTCAAACCACTCTACAGTTCTATGTTCTTGCACATTCCATGCTAACTGATTATTTTGTCAGATTGGAGGAGGAAAGGAGGGAAACCTTATTGAGACTGGCTGCTGTTGTCAAATTCTGGCAGTTCATGCCAAGCCACCACAGCCCGTGTGCCTGCTGTGCAGTGGGGTGTCACAAGAGGTGTTGCATGAGGATAACGGTGAAATTTGCAACAGCCCCAGGGAGGCATCTCAGCCTCTCCCTTTGCCGCAGGGAGGGACAACCTCAAGATGGCAACCACATCTTCCCCATGCAGATGGGTCACTTTCTGATTGGCCAAGGGGAGATGTGGCCATAGGAATAAGCATGTCTCACCCAGCAGCAGTGGTATAAAACCAGGGTGTTTCAGGCAAAGTGGTATTCCCTGACCCCAAGGGCATCTGGGTACTAGTGATCCCTGGCACGTTTGTAGCGGTCTGAAGACCCAGACCTTCCTTGTCAGGCAAGTAACTATGGGCTGTCTTTCAGGCTGACCACCATTCAATCTCTCTGTTGAAGTTCCATCATAGTGGAACCATCTAAATGGTTGGTTATATCTGTTCACATAATGATGTATCTGAGCTTTCTAGAGAAAAATATAAATTGAAAATACAAATCCTTTCCAATTAGAGCTTGGAATCTGCTGAAACAGGGGAAACCTGGCACAGGAGAGATTGGAAAGTTTCTGTGGTGTTTGAAGAGGGACACCAGGGTCTTCTATTTGGGATAGTGGGAATTCTATAACTTGGAGGAGCCACTTTCCATTCAGCAGTACAGTTTCCATTCTTTCAGCCTTCAGTTAACTCGAAAGGTTGTGTTTTCCTGATCTTTGGACACTGAGACATTTCTTTCTCTTCTTGTTCCTAACTGGGGACCTGCTGCACAGAATTATTTCATGACTGAGCTTTACTGTTGCTCTTGTATTGGCCATTGGCACAAGTATCTCCAAAGTGTGCAAACCTTCTCTACTTTGCCTTTGGTAAGGGGACGCAGAAGCAGGAGAGCACAGACTAGGTGTAATAGGTGTAACCCTTATCTAATGAGTACAGTGGAAAGCATACCTATTATTTCCCTTTGATTCTGTTTCCCTATTTATATTTTTACAAACTATATAGTATTTATATTTAGGTCTGTTTTAGAGACAAGTGTGCCACGTGTAAGGCCCAAGGTACTTAAGTTTTCTGACTGCATTCTCTTAATAGCATCAGCTGCCTTTTTACTTAAAACAGCACAGATCACCAGACTGAATATTTAGTCTGTGTTTGGGAGAAAGCTTAAGGAAGATGACTGAAATATATGTGTTTAGGTACTGCATTGCCTGAAACTTCCTGAACCATTTGCAGGCTATTCAGGAAGCTGCATATGTAGCTGTTGTTCTTGTCAGTAGGCAACAGACAACACCATCTTCTTTTGTTCAGGATAACACATCTGCAGTTTGGTATAGCACCCTGCCTAGGCTTCAACACTACCCGGGGTCCCCCAGTGCCCTTGTTGCTTTGGTATCTCCCCTGAAGGTGAAGACCTGTGAGAGGCGTCAGCCATGAATCTCCTGTATGTGCTCTTCCCCTTCTTCGTCCTGCTGGTCCAGGGTGCTGCAGGTGAGAGAGGGAGATGGGGTGAGGTGTGAACCCCCCTCAGCCGGGTTTTCCATCATGCAGGAAGTGACCATACTTTTTAGGGATGCTTAAAGGAGGAAATGGTTTTGTGGCTTTGCTCCAGCATAAGAAGTTATGCAATGGGACACACCAAAGTATGCTCTCACAGTGCCCCTTCCTCTGAGAACAGAGGGGCTGGTGTGGAGAGAGCCATCCAGGAATAACAGCTTGACTCCTTCTGTGGGTTAGGGAGGGGTTGAGCTCTGGGCTCCACACTGGGCATTTAGCTGCTGCTCTGGAGGGTGAGCTCCCATTGCAATCGCTGAAGTCTCAGCCTATGCAGCCTAATCCCACTCAGGCAAAAATATGAATGGGAAGTCCATTGTCTTATCACAGATACTTAGCACCTTTGGAGGACCCCTAGATGTGTGTGATTCTGTGATATCAAAGCCCTCTACCCCAGGCTGGCTGAGCTAGCCAAAGCTTTATGGATGAGCCAGTCCTTCTGCAGAGACAGCAGGAGGTTGGAAAATATCCCTTTGTACCAGAAACGGCCAGGGGTACCTGTGCCTCAGGGCTTTAGCTGATAGTCCTTCTCAACAGTTAACTTGCTCTTGAAGGTGCAATTATGGTCATTTTAATACTTGGCCCACAAGGTGGGTTGAAATCCTAGTGGAGTGCCAGCCCTTCTGAATTTACAGAATATTCTCCCAAATTACCTTTTCCTTTCAACTGTTACACTGTACAGGTGCATCTCTGGATCCAGGAAATGAAGATCAATGTAAGCAAGAAGGGGGAGTCTGTAGTTTTTTGACCTGCTATCACCCTTATTACATCTTTGGAAGGTGTTCAACATTTATGGTTTGCTGTAAAAAGTAAGTTCTAAAGTCAAACACTCAGGAATTGTCCATCTGCTTGCTTGGCCGAAATAGATACGCTGTTCACTTCGTATCCGTACTGCTGGATAACACCCTCCTGCATCCATGCTGAGAGGCAAAGGCCAGGGGAGGAGAGTTTAAAGTTCCTTGGTAAAGCTGCTTGAGCCTGCCCTGTGCCGGGCTGAAGAAGCCCAAATTCAGCCAGCACCTTCCCAGCCCCCGTCAGCCCCGTGAGATCGGACTGGGGACTTTCATGAAGACTTTCCCATGCTGTTGGAAACTGAAGTTTGATCTTTGTGTAGTGTGAGGCACAGGACCATCTCCTTGAGGTTTCTAAAGAGCCTTGGATTCCAGACTGCAATCACTAAGGAAAGCACATGTCCAAGTCATCTACAATAAGTACTGGGAGGAGGGGTTGCCCAGTAATTTCCTACAGGTCCTTATACTAGAAATGGCAGAGAGGCTGGAGGTAGACAAAGAGGGAATGTAAGAAAGAAATACTGGTGACCATATACTGTGCTTTTCTTATGCAGGAAACCGTGATGAATCCCTGGACTTTCTGAGCAGGTTGCCTGCCCCTCTGGCTGCTGGAACCATCTCGTGATGTCCTCTCCCCATCCTGCCTCTGCCATCCCAAGGTGGTGTGACAGCAGGAGTGGAAGTGCTGCTCCTGCTGGGTGCTCATGGGTTGGAGATATCCCATCATGGGCCTGGTGTTGCTTGGGTAGAGTCTGCTTTTTCCAGCTTGAATAAAGACATGTAGTTTCACAGAATCACAGAATCACTGACTGGTTAAGGCTGGAACGGACCTCTGGAGGTCATCTGGTTCAACCCCCCCTGCTCAAGTTGGCCATCCAGAGCTGGTTGTTGAGGCCTGTGTCCAGATGGTTTTTAAATGGAGACTCCACAATTTACCTGGGAAACCTGTGCCAGTGCTCAGTTCACCCTCACAGTAAAAAAGTATTTCCTGGTGTTCAGAGGGAAAACTCCTGTGTTTCAGTGTGTGCCCACAGCCTCTGGTCATGGCACTGAGCACCACCAAAAAGAGCCTGGCTGTGTCCTCTTTGCACACTCCCTTCAGGTATTTATATACATTGGTAAGATCCCCCCAGAGGCTTCTCTTCTCCAGACTGAACAGTCCCAGCCTTTTCTCGTAGGACAAGTGCTCCAGTTCCTTCATTATCATAGTAGTCTTTTGTTGGACTCTTCCTAGTACCTCCATGCCTATTTTGGACTGGGGAGCCCAGAACTGGACACAGTCCTCCAGGTGTGACCTCACGAGCGTTGACTAGATGGGAAGGATCACCTCCCTCATCCTGCTGGCAATAGTTGATCTAAGGCAGCCCAAGATTCTTTTGGGATAACCTTTGACACAAAGGCCCATTGCTGGCTTATATTCAGCCTGGTGTCCACCAGGACCCCCAGTTTCTTCCTGCAAAGCTGCTTCTCAGCTGTGTGGCCCCAGCATATACTGGTGCATGGGGCTGTTCCTCCCCAGGTACAGGACACTGCACTTCTCTATGTTGAACTATCAACAGTTCCTGTCAGCCCATTTTGCTAGCCTGTTGAGGTCACTTTGGGTGGCAACACAACCCCTGGCATGTCAGCCGCATATCAGCACACAGTTTGGTGCCACCTGCAAGCTTGCTGAGGATAACCTATATCTTAAAGTTTTCTGGTTTCCAGGGAAGAAACAGGATGCCTCCTCCTCTTTTCCCATCTGGACACTATGAGACCAGCCTTGCCGCTCTCTGCCATCAGACACTGCCCTCAGCCCTTCTACAAACCAACGCACGAAGCTGTGCTGCTGCTGCAGGTGAACATGTGTGTTTGTCTATGTGCAGGTCTGCGTGTGACCAAAATACTTGTCAGGTAGCAGCAAGGCCAGGTGGTTCCATCTGGGGAGTCTGGCTTCGTAGCAGTGAGGCAGCTCCAGTTTTAAACTGGGAAGGCTGGTCAGCAAATTGTACAGCCAGGGTCAAAGCTAGCAAATAGCTCAAGCAAGGACCAGGGGAAATAAATTGACCTTAAAAGCTGCTCTCAAGTGATGAGTTTGGCTTATCACAGCTCTTTCTCATGCAGCACTGTTACACACAGCTCCATGTAAATTCTGGCTTTGAAAACAGACAGCTAAACCTCTCTGCAGTGAGCACAGAACATTCCCTGTATGTCTCCTGCGAGATGACCCTTGGACTCAAGGGTTTGAAGGCTTGAGGCTTTCCCTAGGAGGGATGTTCAGCTGTGTCGAGATGGCAAAAACTGTACCTCCATGCTCTTCTTCCTGATGGTACATATGAGTTTGCTTTTTGAGTAAGGCAGAAAATGAAAACCTTTTCTGACCCTTCTGTTCAATGACTCCATCACTCGGTAGAGTTTTGCTGCCAAGCTATATCCCTGAAGTCAAAACTGCAGACACTTTTTTAATGTTGTCGTGTGATTTGGAAAAATAAAGAGCATAGAGCCATCATCATAGTAAGTGAGAGCTGGATTAAGTTACCCAGTGAAACATGATGGAAACAAATACCAGCAAACAGAAGCCCAGCATCTCTGCCAAGTGCTGCATACCCAGCTGGAAAGCCAACGATGGCTGAAGGTGGCCTATTCCTCCACCAGAACAACCAGAGTCACTTCTTATGAAGACACATGTTCATGAATACACCCACACATTTACTCACAGGTGGATCACAATCATAGAGGCATTTTGTAGGAAGGGTGAGAGCAGCTAGTCTAGACTCAGGTTGTCTCCAGATGGATGGAGAGGAGAAGACACCCTGCTAACTCCCTGCAGGACTACCCATCTGATCCATGGGACCCCTCTGAAATGTAACCTTGAGGGGCAACTGGACAGCCAGCCTGGGAGATCTATTTCCCTCTAAATTCTACAAAGGTCTCTTTGGGGGTTGCCATGGCATCTGCTCAAGTGCTGATGAGGGCAAGGCAGGTCCCTCCCTGCTGTGTGGTGGGATGGGGTGTGGAGCAGCATAGCTCCCAGCAGGGCCTGCAACAAGGAGGGTTACAGTGTGATGGAGCAATATGATGAGGAGTCTGGGACCTCCAGGAAGGGCAGTGCCCACGCAAGGGACATACTGCCCAGCACAGAACTCCATAAGTATCTGCTACTGCTGGTGCCTGTGGCTGCCAAGGACAAGGACCAGAATAGGGGTGACATTTGGCCACTCATAACAAGCAGTATCCTGAGGCCAGAATTTTTGTCAAGGTAAAGATGGAGGCTTGAAAATCATCAAGAAATTTCAGTTTTTGAATTGTAGAGAAACCTCAACAGCTGGTGGCCAGCTACCCACAAACACCTGCTGTCTTGAGAAATAATGACACTTCCTGTCCTTCACTTCCACAGTGCACACTTCATTCCCAGACATGACTATCAAAGGTCACATTGCCAAGCGGTGCCACTCAAGGGAGTATTAAGCATTTGGACAAGCTCAGGCAGAACTGCAGGAGGTGAAAGAGGGGCTGAGACAAGAAGCATTTCAGTACCAAGTATTATGTGACCTGTGAAGTATGTATACCACACCTTCCACAACATATACCATGTGCAACACATTTGAGGGCGTTCAGTTCCTCTGATTTCATCTGGGTGGCCACAAACACAGCAGTGGCTAGGCTCCCATCACAAGCAATAGAGTCAGGAGAACCAACAGAATGGTGAGGACGGCTTCAGTTGCTTGGACATTGGCAGCAGTGCCATTTCTAGTTCTGTGTGGTATTCTGCCATGTGCTGCTGTGGAAGAGTCAAGACTGCTTGCAAGTCCAGTCTATTACAGGGTTGTAGAAGTTAAAATCTGTAACTTTAACTGTCATAAACCAGATCTTTTAAGGACCTTCTGCGTCTAGTTCAGTAACACCATTGAACAGTGTTTAGTGTAGGAAATCCTACAAGGGACAGCAAGCTAGATGTTACATTTTCGTAATGCATTTGAGCTAGAAGTAAATATAATATAATAAACCTGGTTATCTGCTGGTTAAGTAATAGTTAACAACTGTGTTCTCTGTAAGCTAATTCCTTTGTATGTTTGCATTTCTCAGAAAAATTTATAACTTCTGTCATGTTGACAACCGAAAACACCCTGATGTTTTCTAGGCACAGATTTTCACTGCTTTGTGTCTGTTATGGTGTCTTTTTCCCAGTCTTGATACAGAGTGCTGGACTCGCTTCTGACTATAAGCCTCCTATGCATTCTCTTCACTTTTCTCTTTGCCGTGTCAGATAGAAAGCAAGTCTACAGCCTACACCAAAGAAGAAAAAAGACGAAATAAACATTTTGAGGCATTTTTCTAAAATCTGCCCTATCAGTTTTGAACTGCTTTTTGATGGCAGACAGAATCTAGCTGCTGTAAATGCACTGAGAAGAGTCCTGAAGCACGAGATTTTGTCTGAATGCATGGCCATGTTCCATGCTGAATACCTCCTCTGGATACGTTCCCTCTGAGAGCCATCAGTACCCTCTCAGCCCCCTTTGATGTATGAGCAAGCCCTGACAACTGTCCCACTGCATGACAGGGCCAGACAGTCTTCTAGCACCAGGCTGTGTCTACAACTTGTCCAGGCATGGATGCCCCCCAAACATGCATTTTCCAAAGATTTTGAGTTATGTTAACTATCACCATGACTTGAGTATAGGAAATCATGCCACAGAGGATTAGAAGTTGGGTGGGATACCTGAGGATAAATTTGTTCCCTGCTAGGAAGTGCAAAGAATAGTCATAGGACATATAACACTGCAAGAGGCAGGCAAACAGAATCGCCTCTTGAATGTTTCAGAAGTGTGTGTATCCCAAGAGAGAACTGAAGGGAGTGTGCCATACGGTGGAGGGAGTGGGAGAGGAGCTAATGAAGAGAGACCAGTATAATCTGTTCTCCACCTATTGTCTTTTATGCACCTTCTCAGAGGGACAGCTGGAAAATTCCACCAAAACTTACAACTGTTGCTGTGAAATTACAGGACAAACAACTTCTGGAGAGAAAAGAACTGCTATAAATTGTTGCAGTAAAGAAAATAGGTTTACATCTTTCCTGAGATGCTCACGAGTATCTTCCAGAAGCCAGAACACAGAGTCTTCACATGCTGATGTTTTAATGGATGGTAGGTGTCTGGGTTTCTAGCTATTTCTATTTCTCTTTCTCCAAGAAAATATTTCTCCATAGTAAGAAATAAAGGATTTTGGCATCTGAACATATCCCACCAAGGGAAACTGAGTCCTTTCAGTCAAACTGTCTCTTGGTACTGGAGGGTAAGGTCTTCAGTCCCTGTCTGTCTAGCCCTGGACAGCTATATGTCTCCGAAACGCTCAAATTAAGGAGCAGCTGGCACGGTAAATTGTTGCCCTCTGGGGTTTGTGTGTCAAAACCCAGGTAGGATCATTGCCTTCAGCCCACGCAACAAACACCCATGTTTCAGCAATGTGAATGCTAAGCAAGAACAATTTATTTAAAAGGAGGGAAAGCAATGCAGAATATATTTAGATTTATTCTACATCATAAAGCTTCTTGGAATAAAAATGAGAGATGCATGAGGCTTTGTAGCAGGATGTGGTGGTTTTAGCAGTAAGGGTATTCAAAGCAAATTCCTAGGGTTGGGAGAAATTTTCATCGCTCTTGAATGGACACTCCATGAAGTCTTTATACACGCCATGGCCTGCACAAAGGAAAAAAAAATATTCAGATTCTCTTTCTGCTTGTATTCTCTCCCTACTTACTCTCAGTCCATGCATATTTTCCTCTTGGGTATAAATACTTTTCAAAATACCCTATGTCATGTGTAGTCATGCTGGGACAGCCCTGTGCACTCATACCTGTGAGTAAGAAGAGTGTTTTCCTATTGCTTCAGGAAAAGTAGGGAATTAAATTGATATCCTTTTATATTGCGGTGAATGCGTGAGTGAAATCCTGAGTGAAAATATAAGGCTACCTTTCACATGATAATTTGTTTTTACAACACTGTCACGTGTTGTGCACACATTTGATGGCACTCTGCAGCATAACGGAATCCCCCCATAGAGCACAGCAACCCACTTCTACCAAACCCTGCTATTTTGCTCTGACATAGGAGCTGTAAAGTGGTCAAATGTTGCTGGGACAGCACAAGGCTGACATCTCCAACCATGCTTTATCTTTCTTGCTGGGGCAGATCATGGTGCACATATCAGGAGAAAAAGCACAGTGGAGCTCAACCTGCTTCAACATTTGACTGTCCTCATGGTGTAATAGGTTTTTTCCTTATATCCAGTCAATCTCAATAGCACCTTGGGGTTAAGGGAACAGGCAAAGTAGATTTGTCTGCTCATACTGCAGACAAGCCTTGGTGAATGTCAAACTCACAATTTGCAGCAGGAGCGGAACCCAAAGCATTTTCCAACTTTAATCATATGGAAGGGACATCTTCCAAAGTGACAGGACCCATGTCTACAGAAAAGCATGTCCCGCCGGGGTGAAGACAAACCTGCAACAATAACAAAAAAAATTTCCTTCCCTCTCATTCTGCAAGGCAAGGCAAGCAGCCCTAACGCCAGCAGGGCTTCCCATTCCTTGAGCTGCCTTTACCACTAACTTGCCTTGAGGACTGGTGCCCAAATTTGGCCATACTGGAAGGCCATGTAAGAGGTGAGATTACAATGCAGGTCTACACCTTGCAGAGATGGGATCCTTAGCTCACAGTGCATCTAAATGTATAGCCTTCAAGTCCAGGTGGAGAATGATAGAAACCTCCTGACTCATTGTCCTTTACTTTATGGAAAAGTGTCATGGGTCCAGAGGCTTTAATATTGGCTCCTATCTGAAAAGAGTTGGCCAGGCTTCATTTTCATCTGCAATCCACTGCTGAGTGTGCTGTTATCCAAAGATCATGGCCACCACAGACACCATCTCAGGCATCTAAAACCAGAGCGTTTAGCACAATCTTTTTAGGAAGACACAAAAGTGAAAAATCACTTTTCTTCAGAAGTTGTAATTTCTCCACCCTTGAAACCATTTTCATAGGGGAGCACAGGCAATGAGCTGTTTGACTAAATCCTGTTTGGTTTCTAGCAATTTTAACCAGTAGTGGTTAAAATGTGCTGGGAAGTTTACTTCAGGTGCACAAAAATCCCCTTCTAGCATCTATTTTCCATCTTACCTGGAGAAACCTGGAGTGCCAAAAAGAGGAGAGAAAAGAGCAGGTAAAGGATCTTCATGACCGCAGATTTGCTGTGTCACTGTAGGGAAAAGGACCAAGGAAGGTGTATGATAGACAGTCCCTGGGATCTACAGTCTTCTGAACTGTACAAATGCTTGTTAATCAAAATAGCATTTTTATTGCCCTTTTCTTCAAACTTTCGAAAATAACCAGTAATACCCATATGAAATCATGGCTGCTGTGCCAGCATTTCTGGGAAAAAGTTAATTTATACAGGGTAACATGCTTTCAGGATATGTGATCATTAAGTTATTTTAATAGTTTGATCACTCAGATTTCTTTCACACTTTGCAAGTAGTCTTTAGCCAAACTGCAATCATGATTTCATTTTTAGTTAAGTGTTTTATCTAATAAATAAACAACAGTAAGCAAAATAAGGTGAATATACAGTCAAACTTATAAACTTCAGAAATTTGCAATGCCTTCAATGAAAGAGTTCATAATTGAAATAATATCAGCAAAATGGGATTAGATAGCCTAGAAAGGGGCTTATGGATAAAGAAGTGGTATTTAATGTCATATATCTTGGCATTTGAGAATCTTCTGATCCATCAGAAATTATCTTCCCTTAAGCAAGGAAGGGAAATGAGGTTGTGCTGAGATGTCATATTTCTGCAAATGGAATGGTACAGCATGGCCAAAATCAGCTTTGAAATTAGTACTAAAAGTTTACACAAATTTCTATGTATTTGAAAATATCAGAAGAAACAATCAGGCAAAGTTAATAATTCTGAAAATGAAATAAAGTTCTTAACATAGAGGCACAGATATAAAAAATGATACTGGGTTTCATCAAAGACATTGCTAATTTCTCTGGACCACAGACCTCTAAAGTAACCTGACCCAGCCAGATTTTTCCCTAGGACTTAGTAAGCAGAGTATTTTTATCAAAGTATTCTAGGTATTAGCACATATTTGAACTACTTATTCAACAGGCAACGTGCAATTTCAGGAAAACTTAGATTAACCCTTTTTAGTAACCTAAAATTTAGGTTAATAATGCAGAGGTTTGGGGGGTTGTTTTGTGGAGGGGGTAGGTTTTGAGGAAAAGACAACAGCAGACATTGAAAGAAAGAATGAAAAGAACTGAGAAGTTACCAGGTGTCAGGTAAGCCCAGAAGCCAAACAAGACCGGCTCTTGGTCCTTTCCCTCCAGAAGGCTTTGGCTGTAAGGTTTACAGCCTCTTTTATAATATGTTTCTTAGGGGGAGTGACAACTGCTTCCTCTTGTCAGCCACACGTTGAGCCAATCAAAAAATCACCCGGTTTTGGGGTTTTTTTTTGGTGACTTCTAATGCAACAAGAATCAAGTTGCTCTTCATTTCGCAGTGAAAAAGCAGGGTTTCTCTCTGAACCTATTGAAGCTTTTCTTCTGGAAAATCCTAGGTTACTCATGCAATACCTCTTGTGACACTCCAGTTTGTGTAAGATACGTTAAACCACCGTGGTATGTGACAAATGTCTTGGGACATACATTGAACTGTTCCTGCTTAACATAATCCATTGCAATACAAAACGTCTGTGTGCTTCCCTGCACTCCCAGTTACTTTATTTTCTGTTCTATAAATACAAAATATAAGAACACAGAATGGACGTAAGAAACTAAACCAGATGTCCATTGGCCTAGCGGCCAGTGGCCACTAAAGATGTCTAAGTAGAGAGCATAAAATGTACAGAAATAGGATAAGTGTATCATGGTTATGCCCCTGTACACCCTTCCAGCTGATGGAAAATGCAGCAGTTTAGGGACATCCAGTGCCAAAGGCTGTCTCTGGACCCTCAGGCTGCAGAGCTCCTGACTGAGCATTCTTCTGTGACTCTGGCTGATCTTCTTGTACTTCTGGCCTCCACAGGACCTTCAGTTGATAATTCCACAAACTTATTATGCCTTAGGTAGCATTCATTTTCTGCTTATCTGCTCTCAGCCTGCTAGCTGATCATCTCTGCTTTTTCTGTCACGGGAAACAGCAAAGAAATACACCTTTTCCCCCTTTCTACATCACTACTGATGCTGTGGTCTTTTCTTACACTCCCCCTTGTCTGTCTATTTTCCCCTCAATAAAAAGAGGGATTCTGTCAACCACATCTGTCGGAGAAGTCTTCAAATGGATCCAGCCATTTCAGTGAATCATTCCTGTTGTACATTCATCTTATTTTTTTCAGTTCTGTTACAGCCTTCTGGGAATGGGCTGGCTAGAATTGTGTGCAATGTCCAAAACGCATCTTGCATTAGTGTACTCCCTAATCAAATTTATTTTTTTGTTTTCAGCTCCTTTCTCCACTTCAGTTTCTACCATTTGCCTTGCCTTTTTGCCCACAGGTGAACACTGACATTTCAGAGTGGTATCCACAGTGAAGTCTACAATTGCATTAGTGTAGTTTTGAAGTAACCCCCTGATGGTCCCGTGACTTCATGCTGATTCAGTTTGCAGTGAGCTTTTCATGTGTGCAAACTAGATGCCTTAAGAGGAAAGTGAACCAGAAGTTTTGCTTTGAAGGTACTCCAAAGGTACTCAAAGGTGCTCTGCTGCTTAGTGGGGCATGAACCAATGTGTGGTCTACACAACCTCAGGGTCCTGTAGAGTGTACATAACATTTCTTTCTTTTGGAAACCTGAGGAGTTTGGACTGGGTTATCATCCATTTGAGGAGAGGCTGAAGTACCTGTCTTTGTTCAGCTTGGAGAAGACATGGCAAAGGGTCATCTAACTGCAGTTCACAGCTACCTAATGGTAGCTATAGAGAAGATGGAGCCACACTCTTCTCAGGTGCGCAGTAGAAAGATGAGAGGTAACAGACACAAATTACAGTGAAAGAATTTCCAAATATAATGAAAAAAAAGCCTCTCACAATGATGGTCATCAAACACTGGAATGGGGGCCCAGAGAATTTATAGAATCTTGATAATCTCGTAGATATTCAAACTCAACTCTAAGCTCTAGGCAACCTGGTCTATCTTTGGAACTGGCTCTGTCTGGAAGGGTGGATAGACCAGACGGTCTCCAAACACCCATTCCAACTTACATTGTTTTTTGGTTTATTCACTAGCAAAATCCAAGTCAAACCGAACTCATAAATCAATATGATGAAGATTCGAGGAGCCTCGGCACAATCTATAAGGTCTAGCGATCCTTTCCTTTATACTGATCTTCCATTGCACCAAGTCCCTTGCTGACACACCCAGTAACTATCCAAAGACACCAAAACTAAATACTTTTTCAAATCGTATTTGATTTTACATCTCACCTCAGGCAACAAACATTGTTCATGCAATATTTTAATATGACACCTGAAGTACACATAATAAGTTATGATACATTTGCTGTCTTGAATGACTCGTGTTTCTAATTGACCAAGATCACTGTGAATGACATCATGTCTTATGGATCATGTATTATCAAAGCAAAGCTGAAATATTTTAATTGCTTATTGGTTCTTTGGTTTAGTTACTAGTGATGTGATTTTTTTCAATAGTTTGATACTAATTTCTTAAGTATACAGAAGTTTACACATGTGCATACATGTACAGACACACATAGAGAGATATATGCATGTGAAAACATGCCTAAAAATTATTTCCCTTAAATACATACCCTGGTAATTGAGATAGGTTTTTTTATTTACTACCTATTTTTATAAGTAAGTGAACTGTTTCTGCAGTAGGAAAAACGATAGTTGAATTTCTGGTGTGTCTGTGAACTTCTGGCCATAAAGCAAAAAATGGATGGAATAAAACTGCAGAAGCTGCAGTTACTTCACAGCTTGCCAAGAGTTTGTGGTTACCTTGCCTGCCAACTGTTACTGTTACTCAACCTGATTCCTCAAGGAAACAAAGACGCATCGTTAATTTTTACCACGTCCGAGGTCCTATGTGCAAGTAATATCAAGGACGTGACTTTAAGGTTGAGCATTCTTGACACGGTTAATTATAAATTCTACATGGTTGCTCCCATCATTACCATAAAAATACCTGTGCCTGGACATAAAGAAGGGAGAAACAGAGGAGGGATGGAGCACGTTTGTTTGTCCAAAGCTCATAGTGGTGAGGCAGACCTTACAAAGATGTTGGTTTGTGGCTCTTAGGGTGGATAACCTTTCCATCCCCACCTGCAGCTCCTGTTCTTATAAGCAAGAGACTGCCAGTTTCATACATCAGGAGGAACATATCAATGTTTTGCCCTTCAAAATCTCAGCAGGTTTCTCCAGTGCCTTTTGCTGCTAGACCTGACTTACACCAGGACCACAGTAGTGCTACATGTTCCTTCACCCAGTGCATCTGGGTAAGGAAGTGCACGGGATCCAGCCCAGCTAAGCTGGGCAGCACCTCACAATAATTTGGCTCTTGACATTAGGTAATTCTTTCTACCCAAACTGTCATCTGCTTTCTCACCATTTTCAGTGCAGAGGGAAAGGGAATCTTTATGGAGAGTTTCCTTTTACTTTTTCTTCTGTTTTCTTGTTTCATCAAAGTTCAGAATATGATCTAGTTATGTTTCTCTCTATCTCCACAGCAAGTCTTAACTCCAACTTCTTCAAGTTGAAGTCCACTAACAATGCCACCCTCCCCCACTCATTTCAGGTCCAGATCACCCAATCCTCTTTGGAAGAAAACAAATATTATGGTGGGGTCAGCATTTTATGTAATAAGACAGTGCTTAGAGCCCTGGCACATGAATTCATAGATGGAGCCTGAAGCACTGCTCTGCCAGATGCAGATGGGATACACTATTAAGGGAAGTGTCTTCCTGATGAGGCTGCAGTGTGTCGTGAGGAGAAATGTCTTTCTCTCTTTCTAAATCAAGATATTTGGGTAACTGTGCAAAGATCAGTTCCCAGAAATGAAGGAGGATCTTGCCTCCATCTTAGGAGTCTATATCTAGCACAGCAGATGAGGCAACTGGGAGCAAAAGGGAGAATCTCAAACTCTGCTCCTAATAGTTCTCTGGTGAAAGAAAAAGCCGCAAACATTAAGGAGGTCTTTTGGTGGTGTCAGCCCTGTTTCAAATGATACTACACGAAATACCTGTCTGTTGTTCCATCCTCACCTCAGGAGGATGATTTGCTCATGGTATTGAAGGCCCGGGGCATCTGGAAGCCATTGTATGCAGGTGTAGCTAGAACATCAGGACCAACAAAAGGCTAAGCTCTAGCAGCTTGCCAAATAGCAGATATTTTAGTGCGCTCCAAAGAGGAGATAGGTCACCTCCAACAGTGGTGGCTGGTGGCTTAGTTAACTACAGCCTGCCCCTCGGTTGTACAGTAACACCACCCCGCAGCCTCCTTCATGTGCACTGAACTGAATTCTAACCATAGGGCATAATCAATGCACAGGAGATCAAAGTATTTTGATGCCACTATGGAGTGTATGGTACAGAAGTTCAGACTCCTCTAGATTAGCTGCAGAAGCTGTTAGGAACAGTTGCACTGACAAAGTCAATCTACCAAAAGGAGGATAACCAGTGTTTAGATGTTATTCTACAAGTGAATTTGCAAGACACATATTACATTGCAGTTAACAGATAAAGTTTTGACCCACATATAGATAATCTGAATCAATAATGAACGGATATGCAGTCATAAACTTCAAACAGTACACAAAAAGTATTTAATCAAGCTCAGGACTTTAACGATTATGTAATTTTCTTGAGTAACCAGGGAGAAATGATGAGATTAACATCTGTGTGAACAAACCTGCTCTCCATCTTGTTTTTGGCTTGAAAGCTAATTGAAGGTATCAGGGTACCAGGGCAGAGTCCAGCCAATTGGTCTAAGGACCACACTGTGGCTGGCAGGCATACAGTGTGTGTTCAAAGCTCCCTGGCACAAGCCATGTAGGCTACAGTTTCTAAAACCTGGAGAATCTCTGTAAACCAAATCATATTTTCTGGAGACAAATGGCAGGAGCGATCTCACCAAACATCAGGTGTCCTAAAGGTAAGCACAAAAATCCAAGCTGTTTTCACTGCTCTTTCACTGCTCGGGGCCGTTGTGCTGGGCTGGTGGCGGTTGGCGGCGGGCCCGGGCCCGGCGGCCGGGGCCGATAGAGCGGGGGCCGAGAGGGCCGATTGCCGTCACCGGCGCCGCGGTGAGACGCCGCTGGGTCCCGCCGCCGCTGCGCCGCGCCGCCGGGCCTGGCCGGCTCAGCAGCCCGCGCTGCCGGTCACCGCGCCGCGGGGCGGGGGGGCTGGGCAGGGACCCCTGGAGCCCACCCGGGCCCGGCCCCTGTGGGTACGAAGGCCCGGGCTGCGGCCGCGGGGCAGCCAGAGACACTGCGCTGGGCAGAGGAGCTCGTACTTGTCTCTCGGAGCCCGGATACACAGCCCAGCCGTGTGTACCAGCAGCTCCGGGCAGAGACCCCTGGTGCAGTTCCACAGCTCCGGAGCCCTGCGGGCACCTTGGCGCTGCTACGTCACCGCCTTCGTCTTCCTTACTTTCCTTTCTCTCAGCTCCTGCCAAAGCTGACGTTCTCCGTCCTCCTGCCATACCTCTCTCTTCAGACATTCTCCAGCCTCCTCTCCCACATCTCCCCTTTTTTGTTTGTTAATCGCGACAAGACAGAGGTGGCGTGGAGCTGGGTGACCATGACCTGATTTACATTATGATCAACTAAACGCTGAACAGAGGAAAAAAGGCATGGGAGACACAAGGCAAACATCAGTAAGGCGGTTAAGGCCGTTAGAATAAATCCTGCAATACTTTTGATCCACAGCCCAAAGTTTCCCAGCCATGAGAAGAGACCAAAGGCAACCCAGCCCTGGCTCTGCTGCAGATCTTTGTTCAAGGCTTTTAAGTTTTGTATGCTTTTGTGAGTTGATTCAGGGTGGTCACTCAGGTTCATGCAACACGTCCCATCCAAGTCTTCGCACCCATGTCCCTGTGCTAACAATCAAAAACCAATAGCAGCTCGGTTCTGCAGCGACGCATGACGGACAGAATCGACATCTGCTAATAATCCAGAAAGAGCAGTGTTTGTAGCATTACTTTCTGTAGCAAGCTAGCAGCCCAATTTATGAAGCGAGTTAAAAGCAAGTACTAATCCTACGGAAGAGATTAGAGAAGCAAAAATGTGTTGCGCTGCATTCCGGAACTCCACCTGAGAGTTACAGGTGGCTGTGAGTTCTGCGTTAGAAACATTCGACACGTGATGGGGTTGCGATTGCAAAAGGGCTGCAATGCCCGCTTGCAATCTTCACTGGCGTTATCATAGTGAGTTGTTTTAAACGCAGCCCCTGAGCTTCCTTATGCTCAACTTGTCCTTGCAAACTACTCTGAAGCCGATCAATGAAGTCAGCATAGGACCCTGCAAGACTGTGGTGAACGACTCACTAGAGGCTCGCCCAGACTCTGCTATCTTCCGGACTGCCTCAACAGCCGCTTCCTTAATCTGCAAATAGGCATCCCTGGGATGCCCTGTCTGAGTCGTGGGAGCGGCATAATTATTTTCCCCAGCCAACTGCTCATAGTTAACGGCAATTCCCCGATTAAGGTTTTCCGTCAAGGCCACACTACACATAGCTCACAAAAATCAGATAACCACATCATATACTGCGTCGGAGTTAGTACCATGCGAAGCAATGACCTCCAGTCACGCAGCGCAAGTGTCTAAGACTCTGCCATTGCTTCAAGAAGGGACATAGCAAACTAGTATGAATCCTCCCTTCCCGAACTGCTTTCCTTAACTCTTTAACAGCCTCACATTGCACAGGCTGCCACTCTGGAGGCTGATTTGGCTGAGAAAATACGGGACATGCCATAGCGACTCCCAAATCCCCTCGCTCAAGCGCTTCCCGCTTGCATTGCCAGCACCGATGCCTTGGACCCCCTTTCACCCTCCCTGAAAATACAGTCAGTGCATCAGGAGGGGGAGGAAAAAGGTCTGGTTCCTCTTCCAGATCTATAGGACCCCGGATCAAAAGGTTTCTCAGTGTCAATGGAATCACTGCCCAAGTTCTCCCGTTTCCGCACTTGGTCCTGTGTTGTGAGGGTCGCTGCAATCGGCAACAGGAGCTTTGGGGGCAGAGGAGGTGCAGATGGGAGTCACCATCGTTGATGCTGTGTTGAGAAGAGTCGCGCTGTCGGTGGAATTTACAGCTTCCCCTGGTTTAACACTGTTAGTAGAATTAGTCCACACTTGGCGAAGAGCAGTCAGAATTTGCCACCAAGGGGCTAAATGCATTCCCGCCACAAGTCCCCCTCCGCGGCAGCACCATACAATCGTCTGATGAAGGTAGATGAATTCATTCTCATTTACAAGGCTTCTCTGCCAGCAAGCCAGAAAATATCAAGGTAATTAAAAGCAATTTGTGAGGTGCTGTCCCATTGCACATTCACTGAGTTTTATCATTGCTGCAAATTGCAGAGGCTTTTATGCTGTTGCAAAGGTGGGACACGAAGGAGACCTTGCTGCTTGCCTCCTTCCCATCACTTCCCAGAAAAGCATCCTCCTTGTGAAGACCAGAACACATTTTACAATGCACTCTGTTGCAGGAGAAGCAATGAAGGACCGGCTCAGGCCCAGCTCAGGCTGGGATGTGGACCGTCAGCAACGCATGTAAAAGGCCTCTAACAGAGTAAAAAAAAAACCAAAAACCCAAAGCATCTATGTCCTTTGGATTTACTACTTACTTGCAAGGGTTTAACGCTGGCTAATTACAAAGCCAAGGGTTTTCTGTAGACAGCATTTTATGGACAGCTCAGAAACAGTTCTCTTCAGCCAGCCAGGTTTATCTCTATTGCCTGTAACAACCAAAACCCAGCATTTGCAATCCAGGTAAATAAGACTGATTGGTTATATGATGCGACGCCTTCCAACACTAGCCAAAAGATCTCTTTCCCTTTTTCTAGCTTAAGGAGGCACTGAGTTTGGCATGTAGTGATGTCCCAGCAGCTTGACATATCGCCTGAGCTGCTGCTGTGGTCTCTGAAGCTGTTCTTACCTTGGGCTAGTTGCAAGATAGAAGATACATTAGTACAGCTAATAATCAGCTGTCAGACACATTAACCCAGAGCTCTTCTGCCAACAAGCTAAGCTAATATGCAACTGAGTAAGCTAGGACCTTTCTGAGGGATTCAGCTTTCCAAGGGAGCAGCTCCTTCAGACACCCCATCAGGACTTTGCGTCTGAGCTTAGCAAATAACTGGGCCTGATGTGACCCACCACTGCAGAAAAATCTGTGTTTCCCAGAGGATTATGGTCTCTCTTGTCTGAGTCCCGGCTCTTTCATTTCATTTCCCTGGTCTCTGCCCCACTCCCCTGTCTCACTGTGGCATCTCCTTTTGGTGTCTGTGTCCACATGGGTGAGATGGAGCAGGCTGACCTGAGACACAGCTATATGGATCAGCAGTGAAAGAAGAATGAGACAGTAGTTCTGACTTTTATTATGTTTGGGGAAATCTCCTCTACAGTAATCTAATTGCTCCTAAAGAGATAAATAAAAGGAGACAAAACTCAAGGAATGCCAGCTGCGTGCCAGCCCCGGAAGGAATCAGCTTGGCATTTGCATGGTTATCCATGCCTTCAGTGAAGAAAGGTTTCCCTCTTCTGGCTGTCTCCTTCTCGATCCAGTCATGATAGCTGTAAACTGACATTAAGACCTGAGGGTTTGGCTTTACTGCGCAATCTTCTCCCCAGCTGACGATGCCGACCTGAAACCACTTCATGGTGCTCCAGTAGCTGCAAACCAGAGGTCCCCCGCTGTCGACCTACGGCATAAGGAGCATCTTATAGCCGGATCAAACCTCGGGGCTCTCACAGCAGCTGCACCTCACAGGCTGATTGGGAAAAGCAAACTCTAACCCCAGTATTTGGGGTAACAAGGACATTTTGGACTCAAAATGTCACAGCTCAACCCTGAGGTCCCTGCAGAATAAATAGATAGAGAAGGTAAGAGGAGGAGATCAGTCACAAGCTCTGGCTCAGTGCAGTGCCCTGTCCTTCTCGGCCTTTTCCACGTGCTCCCGGGGCCCCAGAAGGCTACCTGAACCCTGTCACCCAGAGACAACATCCAGGGGTGAAAAGGGACATCTGCTGTCGCTCATTCAGTCTTTGACTTCTCTGCAAAACTGGTGCATGTAGGTGCTGGGTACCTGCCACTGTTAATTTGGGGGGCTAGCATCCAGAAATTGGACAGGAGACGAACACTAATCCTGACAAACCCTTCTTGCAACCATGGTAATTTTACTGAAAATTTGACCGCTACTGCAAGGGCAACCACCATTCACCCAGCGTGCAAGCCTTCAAATGCACATTGCAGGCACCCTGCAAAGAGGAATGTCACTTGTCTGCCCAAATCATAAAACGATAAAATGATGAAAGCCCCATAAAACCATGGGACACAGGAAAAGCGTTCCAATTCCTACGAGCTGCACATCAAAGCACCCTTCAGGAGCAAATTTAAGAGACTGCAAATGCAGAAACACCTGTCCACCGCTCTGTTCTGGGAATTCCCAGGACACCTTCCTACTTAAAGCAATCTGTCCCGGACTTTGGGGAAAAAACCCACCTCATCACGTTTGCAATAGTTCAGTGGTGGAGAATCCACCACCAGAGTGGAGAGTGGATCACCCTCTTCGCTATTAAGCCAAGGTACACTCATAAAGTAATGTTGTGTAATTAGTAATAACTTTGAACTGAAATGCGGTTAGCTTTGACTCCTGGCCCCCAGGAACTCTTTCAAGAGGCAGAAGGGTCCATAAGCTCAGAACTCATACCTCCCTACAGTCTGCCATCAGACCACCACCTACCCACCTCTGTTCAGCTGTTTTGAACAGCCAGAGGGACTGACCACGCTTCCCTGGTTTGTGGCCTTGCCCTTGTACGTGTGACGATTTACCTATATGGATCCAATTTTCATTGGCAGACTTTTTCTTGAAAAAATGCAATTTCACAAGTCTTGCTTTGCAGCTTTAGAGCCGTGTTAGCACCAGGAAAAGGATGCAAGAGCTTGTAAAAGGATGCGAGAGCTTTTGTCACTTCTGCACCGGTTTAGCACTCTTATGCATGGACCAAGTGGGCGTGTGAGGGGTGAGTTCAGCTCCAGACTGGTCACCTCTCCCTGCTGCTGCCAGTGCGAGTGTCAGGCTCCCCTTGCAGTCACATTACTGGCACCAGGCATGGTCCGAGATGGGGGCAGCGGCATGCCAGGGGGCTATCCTGGGATACCTAAAATGGCACTGGAGGCTTGGATGGACTGGAGACTTGCATGTAGGCAACTGTCCTGCCTCGGAGCCGTGTGTCTCCCTGTGAGCTAAACGCCTTGGACTTGCCTTTAGTTCATGGGGAGCAAGAAGCACTCATACAGGGATTTATCTCATTTTAAAAGAGATGGCTAAAAAGGTCTCAATGACTCACATGTCAGAAGTGCATTTTTCTCCCCGTTGATGGAAGGCTGATCTGCTAGATGCAGATAGCTATTGACAACACATTTGTATCTGGTCAGATGAATCCCACCCACGGTTGTACAACAAACACTGCTACCGCCTTAGCTATGTGGGGTGAGAGCCCTGAGCATCCCAGGTGCTGTAGAGGGCATCTGCCGTTTCCAAATTGCTGACAGTGTATATGGGCAGGACATACTGCAGGTGAAGGAAAGAGGTCATCCCCTGCCTTTTTCACAGAACTAAAGAAACCTAAAGCCCTAGATGCACCCTAGCGTTTCAGACAATTATTAGAGATGGCCAAGATCACCTCCTGCTACGATCGGTGGAAGGGTGTAGGTACCTTCAGTCCATGACTCCGATCAGCCCTACACCAGGGGACAGTGCAGGGCATGGTGAAGCTGAGCTGGAACCATCGCACTGCTTGTTTGTGGCCACTCAATGATTCCTTCCCCTGAAAGTCAGGCCAGGGACTGGGCCCTCCTTCATCTGTTGCTGCCCTAAACTGTACGTGAACTGTGACTCCAGCTGAACACACCAACCTAATCACCACGCCACAGAGCTACCCCCACAGACCTCCTTGGCAGAAACGCTCTGAAACAGAATTGGGCCATTTACTGAATTTTGTCTGGATAGGCAAGACACTGAAGGAGGCGTTTGCTCTGTGAGTCCCTTAGACCAGGGGTCCTCAAGCTACGGCCCGTGGGCCGGATACGGCCCCCCAGGGTCCTCAATCCGGCCCCCAGTATTTACAGAATCCCCCCGCCCCACCCCACCCCACCCACCCCCCGCCAGGGGTTGGGGGGGAAACCAAGCAGCCGCAGATGACTGCCTGCCACTTCATCCGCGCGCCGGCCCCCTGGTTAAAAAGTTTGAGGACCCCTGCCTTAGACTCTTATTGTTGTTCAAGTTACCATTGCATCAGAGCCTAACAAAAGATGCTTAAGAAAACAAGGAATTAGACATCAATTGTGGTTCATGGGGTCATGGAAGAAATGTAGCACACACAAAAATAATACGCAGGCCATCTCTAGTGTCTGTTCTTTAGCACTTGTAGGCCATTCATGCTAATGAATGAACATCCATTAATGCTAACGTTCATGACTAAATAGAACCGTAATTCAATTACAGATCTTGTTAGTGTTAATTCACAGTCAATCTAGATATTTCCCTGAAAAACTGCTAGGGAATTGGTATACAATAGATTTTTCTTTCTAAGTGAATGGATTATTATTTCGTTTAAAGCACAAATACTTGGGAGCTCTGCTGTTCAATCTCCTTGCGTTATTCTAGGGATATGGTCGGTGATCCACAAATTAGTCTTGTCTGGTACCAGTACGATGGCAGGTGGTGAAACGTCGGAGCCTTTCTATTGACATGCTGTTGCTGCATGGGGGTATTAAGGCAGTGGTCGTTAGGACAGACCTTCTAGATGATGCTTTGGTGAAGATATCTGAGTGGCTTTTGTTACTTAGATAAAACAGCTTGCGGCAATGGGGAAAATCTAGCACACAAATGGCACAGTAGCTCAGTAGATGGCACTGTCCACAGTGTGCCTCGCTACCTGCCCAGGGCAGGTGAGTTGGGTGTCCCGTGGTCCCTGCTGCAGAGCAAGTATCAGGTTCAGCCCTGGCCTCCCAGTTCATTACCAGGCAGCCTACTGCGGGCAAGGCACCAGATTCCTGAACCAGCCTTGCCAGGCAAAATGTGCCCTACCGGGCTGTAAGCAGCACTTCCCAGAAAACCCTCTATCAGCAAAATGTTTCCTCTCCAGCAAATTAGCAAGTTCCGATGAAAAGTCCTGTCTCCTGTTTTTCCCCTGAAGAGCTCCGCTTCTAGCCCAGGGTATGGTTTTGTCCTGCTCTCCTTATTTCAGGTTGCAAGACGTTCCTGCCTGGTCAAGCCTGCACTAAAAGTGGGCACTTGCTGGGTTATGAGAATTATCACACAGGCAATCGTTGTGTACTTCCACTGCCTGGAAAGCTCACATTTCTAGTTCGTTTCTCAGATGACTCTAACATTATTGTAGATCAAAACAGCACCCTCATCAGCTTTCTGAATATGGGAGATTCACTTTGCTGTGTACAAGTGCTCTTGCTGTTTCACCAGCACAACGCAGCCGCAGAACTTAAGGCTGGGCTGGGAAGTGTGTTCTTTCATCATGGTAATGTTACCCCGTGGCAGTTTCCTTTTTAAAATTTTTTATGGAATTTAATGGAGGCGAAAGTCACTAGATGAATGGTTTCAGAACAGATGCTCTCCAGCTAATCAAAAAATGATTTTGCAAAGCAAACTTGCCCTCTGCTGCCTAGCTATGGGCCCAGCTCGCACCAGCTTTGCAGCCCACGGCCCCTGTACCCGCTGTCTTTGCCTAAAGGGCAGGGGATTCCTCTCCATCCTGGGTGCTCGTTTAGTTCCCTCAGTGAAAGATTCCTACAGGATGAAGCTGTGCGTACATGTGTCTGACATCCCAGACCGTCTCTCATGCCAGGGGACTTGCTAGGATCCAGCCTTCTCCCTTGCCCTCCCTGCAGCTCACCATTTCCCTCGCAGAGCTCCCGTCCTTCTCGCTGCAGGGAGGGAATTGGGGGGTGGTGGTGGTGTTTGGGGTGTGGGGGGGTGTGTGTGGGGAGCGTGAGGAGAGGCCCATCTGCTCAACAAGGTGTTTCGTTTCCAGCACCACCACAGCCCTCTGACCCCAGGAGCCCTGCAGCCCTGCTGCCCGGGCCAATATGCCTTTGCAGGCGGTTTCGGTTTAGTTGCCCCTGGGCATCCTGCCCTGGCCTCCTGCAGAGAAGCTTTAGCAACCCCAAGAAGCCGTGGGAGGTATCCATGTTCATTCCCAAAGCAGAGGCACTTCTCCCCCAGTGTCTCTGTGCCCGCGTAGGCAGCGCGGTCATCCGGGAGCCTGTTGGCTTTACCTGGCAGGGACCTCTTTCTCCTTTCTCCAGCTCAGCACACAGCACGTTGTTCTCCATTAGCGGTGGGATCCGCTCCAAGCACTGCTCCCTGCTGACAAGCTTCATCCGCGCTTTCTGCAGCACGTGGGTTGGTGCCTCTGCAGCTGCAAGTGAGAAGAGAACGATTAACAAAACCTGCAGAGCAGCGCAGGCTTGTAGGGGTGAAACTGCAGCTGGAGGCTAGCTTTGGGACTGCGCTCAGCTGGGTCTGTAAAGCACCTCAGGGCAAGGGGGTCTCGGGGCACAGCCATGTGGTCCTGGGTCATGGGGGCTTACAGGGGCTCTCCCGATGTTTAGCAAAGGTAAATTTGTGCTCTTGACTTTATGCCAGACTAAGAGGTGGGTAGGTAGGTAGAAAGGGGGGAGGGGAGGTGTTAATGGGCAAAGCTGAAATCCTGGGGAGTGGAGGCTTGCTAAATAGGATTTAAAATGACGACTGATTTTTGTAGATGACCTCTGGGATATGCTCCAGCTGGAAGCCCCCCAAAGGGATGGCTTATCCTGCTGGTCCTGAGATGAGCTGCGTTGCACACCCTGGGTTTCTCACTCTCGTTTCTGGGGAACTCAGTTGGAGAGACACTTCATGGAGTCCTGTGAGAGCGAGCCCTGCAGAGGAAAGTCCACTGAGCTTTCCCCAGAACACATGGCCTTGCTGTCCCCATGCTCTCCTTGGGGGGCTGTGAGGCCATGCCTCCGCCAGGGGACCAGCTGTGTCTTTCAGAAAGCGGCTCTCAGGGTGGCAGTGCACGATGGAAATCACTGCTTTATTCTTCCCTTGAGACGGGAAAACAGAAATCGCAGCGGGCACCAGCAAACGAAAAAAAGACTGAAAATATACAGGGCTACTTGGAGAACCCACTCATTTCACCCACGTTTCTCTCTGAAGTGAACCTCAAGGATAAACCTGCCTTTTGGAGGATATTGCTACTGGGGAGGAGACCTACAGATTTTCAGAAACTCCTTCTACCACGGTTCACCGAGCTAAATCCTCCCAGCACCTTCAGCAGGATTTTGGGACTCAAAGGTAAGAACTAAAAGACAGAAAGTTGTCAGGTCCCGTTCCCAGCGAGGATGGAGCTGCTCCACAGAAGTGCCCACAGATTCAAACACTTTGATGCGGGCACCTCCACGGAGGTGGCTCCACTTGCCGAGGTCTAACTGGCTGCAGCTGAAGAGGAGTCAGGCTGGTGCTACCTGAGGTGCCTTTTGAGAGACGTCGACCTACAGAAGGCTGGTAGAGATGGGCAATAATCCATTTTTCCCCACCAAGGAACAGTGCCTCATACTTCTTGCTATGGCCCGTATCACACATGCCTCTCACCAAACGCAGCTTCTGCTGGTTTTCTTCTGAAACCTCTCCCAGGGAGAAGGGGGGGGGGGTGTGTGCCAGGGCTGAGCATGCTGACCTCGTGCTGGGTGCAATTTGGGTAGCAGAAGTGATGTCAGCTGAGCCCACACAGCAGCAGGAGCCCAACCTCCACTGCCACACCATGCATTTTGCAAAGAGACTAGCTGAAGAGAAATCCTGCCAAGCTGCAGAGTGGCTCTGCAGCAGCACGCTGCTTTTCTGTCTCTAGGAGCACGTTTCCTTGGTGAAACAGGAGAGTTTCACAACTACGGTACAGTGTTGTGTATGACTGTTAAGCGAGGCCAATGAAGCCTAAGAAGGAACATGCAGAGTTTCAGAGATGAGGCGGTAACCCTCTGGAGCAGAACGGCAAGGCTTAAATGGGACATTCGCTCGCGACATCCTAGGAAGGACTGTTCAAGCCTCAAGGCACCACCTTCCCCACTCTGTCCTGATTAATTCTTTCCAATAATGAAATCGCTCATTAGCCATTTAGTGACATTTGTTCAGGATAGACATTTTGGGTCACAATCAGCACCGGAGCTCCTTTCATTAGGGCTTAGACAAGAGCGATTAGCGATAGCAATCTGCTGTTCTAAATGAGGGAAGAAGGGTGGCCAGTACCGTTGAATCAACCTTGCCTCCTTGTTCATGGAGGCAGGAAGCCAAAGACAACCCTAGACCTTCATTTCCTTTATTCCAGAACGCTGTAGACCCAGACTAACTTGCCCACCAGGGTGGAGCTTGTCTTACTCTGGATGCCAAGAATGGCATCCAAAGTAAGGTTGAGTTCCTTCAGAGCAAAGGTGGCTCTGAATTATTGGCTGGAACACACACGCTCAGAGTAGCCCGGACTTTGCTCTGGCGTCAGTAGGTGGCTGCTGGTTCTTGCACTGAACAGAGAACTGGTGGCTGTGCAGAGGCTGCGAGGGCCTGGATGTGCTTACCAGGGAGGTAGGGAGTGGAAGCTAGTGTGGGTAACCCCTCCCGGGAGAGAACGTGTACTTAAAATGCATAAAACCCAGCCTCGGTTAGCAAATGCATCTCCTGGCAGTAGCTCACCTGCTGTCTTGGAGTTGCTTGGGGTTCCCCACCCAGCAACCCAGCAGTGTTGCCACATATCGATGTTGTACATGAAGGGCAAGCAGATGGGTATTTTCTTATTGCTGAACTGGATGGGAAAGCTGAGCAGGATCAGAGCGATATCATTTTCCATGCTCGTATTGTCAAATCCTTCGTGGATGATCAAGCTCTCCGGTTTATGTTCTTCCAGCGGGAGGCTGAGGTCATTTCCCCCCATTGCGACGGTCAGGTCTGGTGGCCTTATAAACAAAACAGAAGCAGTGCAGACATAAGCAAACACAAAGGCTTTGTGTTATAAAGGTTGGTGCCTCCTCCCCTCCCCCAGGTGGGGTAGGGTGGTGCTCAGCAAATTGCAGAGGCAGGTTGGCTATAGATAGTGTCAAAATGTACCCTCACTGCTGGGCAAAGCTGATTTTCAGGGCAGAGAGGTGCAGAGGCAGAACATGAACGCAACCAAGTTATATAAATAGCCCAGTTGCTAACAAACAGGTGGAGTGGGCAGCATCTTCTGGATTGCTGTGCCCTGGGCTGGCTGCTCCAGACCGCGCTGTCCCCAGCCAGCTGCCACAGGTTGTGACGCCACAGGTCGTTTGTCACCAAGCAGCCTCAGCTCTCGGACCTGCCGAATTTTGGAGGGGGCTCACAGAGGGCGGGATGCTGAGCCTGGCCATTGCATGGGGTTGATTTCTCCAGAAACTTCTGCTCTAAAATCAGATTCTCCATGAGGGAAGGGTGCTTGCTATATGAAAGCAAGGGCAATTTGGGGGTTAGAATAAGCTGGAATGGAATAAATCTACTTTTACAAGGTACCGCAACACGTGTAGGCATACAGGAGATGCTTGGGGACATTACCAGCGTCATGGGCATTTATATAAGGCTGCTCAAACCACCACTGAAAATATTTCCCTTCCATACCTCCTGGTTACACAGATTTCTGCACGTTTCTGTTGTAACACTACCTCTGATCAAAAACAGGCCCATTCTCTCCAGAGAGACAGCCCCTGTTTGCAGGGCTCTCTCTCTGGCCCAGTCACGTATACCTCGCATTTGACCCCCGGGAGGAACGTTATCAACCCATTGCGCCTGGGCTGTCCTCCCTTCCCATGAGTACTTACACCTCTTCTCCAAAGCAATGGGCCGCAGTTAATATCCACGATCTGCTGATGATGGTGCCTCCGCAGATATGTTTCCCCTTGCTCTGGATGCTCACATGCCATGGGAACTCCCCAGCCTTGGCGTATCTCCTTGCCGCGATCATCTTGCCAGTGTCCCGAAAGGGCTCGTAAGATGGTCGGAGGCCACACTCTGGGTACAAAATGAGACATATTGCTCACGTACAGCAGTGCCACTGCCTGTGCTACTGAACTAGAGGGGCAGGACATCAGCTAAGGCACTGCTCTGTAATCATCCACGCTACTTGCGAGGGGCTTTGGTAGAGATCATCACTGTAGCCTCCCTGAACCTGCACTCTGCCAACCAATGCCCGGCAGTTTGGGGACTAGCAGGGAGCACGAGTGGAAGAATTCAGCACCAGGCTGTAGTACAAGCCATACTTCTATGCCGTCAGATACAAGAAATAAGCCCAGGCCTCTTTCATTTACCAATAGGCGTATCTCCTGTTGGGCTGCTAGCAATTCCACTGTGCTGGTCATTTCTAACAGTAAAAAGTACGGAAGGAAAACCTGCATTGATGCTGCCGATCAGAAAAGCGAAACAGAGGAGGGTGAAGCACAGCATTTCAATCCCAGTCCTGGACCGACACACTTCGACAACGTTCAGAGCAGTGGTGCTCCTGCAGACACCACAGGACGCCTTCCCTACTCTTGTGTTCTCACCAAAGGCAACGCACCTCCCTGCCGCAACCAGGGTCACAGCGCAACCAGGCTGTGACATCACACATTCCGTTTGTTTCTGTTGACATCACTGTTGGACGCTGTCCTTTCGAAGGCGATGGGGAAAGCGCAGTGGTTTCCCAGAGGCTTGGGATTTGCTTTAGCTATGGTAGGGATAGGGCAGCAGTGAAATCCCCGTCCGTATCCTGGAGTGACTTCCACAGGGTATTGCAGTAGTGGACTTAATGAGTTGGGTGCTGTAGCCCTTTTTGGGTCTTGAACCATGTTCTTCTCTCCAAAGACCTCAGGTGCTGATCCCACATCAGCTTTCATCTTTGACTCTGAAAAGTGCTGAAGCCTGTCAAACTCCAAATTAATTTTCTTTTCTTCATTTAGACCGTGGCTGTTCTCAGAAGGAAGGGGCAGCTCTGTGGCAGGGTAAATTTCAAACGGTGCCAAACCAGAAGTATGGTACCAAAGATGCTGAGGCAGCCACTTTGTTGTGGGCGAGGGTGGCTTACGAGACCAAATCCAGCTTAAAAAACTAATCCACGAGGCTGACTCATTAGCATTTCACCGTTACTGATTATTAAAAAGGAATAAGGCCTAAAACCCTAAAGATCCACCTGAGAAGAGTCTCAGGTCTGAAAAAGCCCCGTTCTGCCTTGCAAATTGCTCCGCTTGGTTCCTGAGGAACCGCAGCGTGTAGTGCTGAATCACTCTGTTCTTGCTCACTGTACCCAGGCCTAAGCCATTGTTGGAAATTACCGTACCAGGTACTAGAAATCATAAGTTAGGTAAAGTTAGACACACCAGTAGAAGAAAATGGTAGCAAGCAGAGATTTATGTAAAGGATCCTGGCAGGGTCACTTATGAAAGAAAGCTGAAAGATTCAACTCTGAGGAAGACCACCTGAGCAGGGCCGAAGGCCGGAACGACCCTCTCAAAATTGATGCCAAGAGAAGACTCTGCTTAAACGCCGCCCAGGCTCTGCCTAGACTCCACCTATCATTAATATGCAATGAGATGTTGTTATCACATGAATAATGTACGAAGAGATGTTGCAATCACGTATGTTAAATGTATAAATTACCCTGTTTCGCACCTGTGCTTTGGAGCGAGTTTGTGTGGTGCGAACCACCTCCTCCCCTGAGCAGATAATAAATACCTTCCTGCTAAAAGTACAGAAAGTCTCTTAGCAGTTTTCTTCATTCTGAGGTTTTTCGGCATCAGGGTGCACAAAATTTTCCACAGATGCTGGTTCAGCCCGGCTATGCCACCAGTTCGGGCTCCGTGAGCCTCCTACTCAAACCCCACTGTGGGACGCCATTTTGCGGCGTACGAAGGCCCGGGCTGCGGCTGTGGTGCAGGCAGAGACGCTTTATTGTACAGAGAAGCCCATATTTACACCTCTGAGCCCGGATACACATCCCAGCTGTGTGTACCACGGGCCTCAGGGCAGAAACCCCTGGTGCAGTTCCACAGCTCTGGAGCACTGCAGGCCTGCAGGCGCCTTGGCACTGCTACATCACCGCCTTCATCTTCCTTACTTTCCTGCACAAGAGCCAGCTGTTCTCTCAGCTCCTGACAGAGCTGACGTTCTCTATTCTCCTCTCAAACATCTCTCTTCAGACATTCTCTGTCCTCCACTCCCACACCCCCCTGCTCAAGCAGGCTCTCCTAGAGCAGCTGCTCAGGGCCGCAGCCAGGCGGGCTCTGGACGTCCCCAGAGAAGGAGACTGCACAGCCTCTCTGGGCAGCCTGTCCCCGTGCTCCGGCACCCTCAAGGGAAAGAAGTTTTTCCTGCTCTCCCCACGGAGCTCCCTGTGCTGCAGTTTGTGCCCGTTGCCCCTTGTCCTGTCGCTGGGCACCGCTGACAAGAGCCCGGCCCTGGCCCCGGCCCCCTGACACTGGCCCTTGAGATATTTTTATCTGTCACCTCCGGACCAATGCACATGCTTCAGCTCCCTCCAGTCCCCGCAGCAAGCCCCAGCCACCCGCTCAGCCACAACAGCCCAGTGGCCTCGCAGCAGGGCAGTCGGGGTGCTTGTGCCCCCACCATCCATCCACTGCTGCAGAAAGCAAACTTCACCAAACTCACCAAACTTCAGGTGTCCTAAAGGTAAGCATAAAAATCCAAGCTGTTTTCACTGCTCTTCCTTTATAGTTAATGGAAAGAAATTGTTCTACAGATCTTTAACTGAAGTACAAACATTTACAATAAGGCCACTAGAATAAACGCAAAAGTAACAGGATACAAGAAACCCAGAAACATTGCATTAGGAGATGTTGTGCGACAGTGTCTCCTGCAAGATGAAGAGCCATAAGCACTCATTCTGCAGAACAGCATAAATGGGAGGTGTGTATCTAACAAAGCCAGCATTTCCTCTTCAGAGGGTTATTTTACATACACTGGCACCTCTCCAAACCCACCCAGCAAACCATTAGGAGTCAAAACCTTCTCAGTCTGGTAAAGTATTTGACTGGGTACTGTTCTGTGCACATTCAGCAACTGCTTCAGAGGAGATAATGGCCAAATCACTATGTTGCACATCCATAACTTTTGGATATGTGTTTGCTAGTCCCTTTCTCTTTCCTTCTTTGTACTTTTTTTCTGGTTTGTGTTGCTGTCAAGGGTCTGATGTTACCCAAAATGTTGCTGGTTTTCCCTTGCATGAGGTCTCAGAAGTGAAATTTCTCAGATGCTTCCAGGCCCTCTGAAGGAAGCATCTGGAGATATCATTGGCATTTTCTACACTGCTAGGCCATGATAGCAGGGAAAAAGCAATAGAAAGCACAGATTCTGTCACTGGCATATCAGTCAAAAATACCATATTGCTTTCAAAAAGCAGCCTGGAAACTGCTAGAATGTGTACCTGCTGGACACAAGCACCCATGAAATCATCACAGAGAGAAGCTAGGTTTCACCTCGACAAAGATACCATGGTCACTGCAGGAGCGCTCCAAGAATATGGCCATTGGGAAACAGGGAATGAAATGACCTCCCTTTTCCCTGGGGGTGCAGTGGGGTGTGAGTGGAGAAATGTCTAGCTGTAAAAGCCACCAGCCCACCTGTGTGTTGCTGCTTGAGGCGTGAGCAGTTCTATGAAATATTCCCTCCTTCCCCGCAAAAAACACCCAAGGCTCAACCATACCAATGCCATTATAACCGATTTTATTTAAGTGGGGGCAAGAAATAATTTCCATGGTGTTGCCTCATTTATATTGACGTTTTTGCAGACACTGGTGTTTGTTTCACTAGAAAGGAAGGTTCTGAGAACTTTTTGTTGCAGTAGGAGCTGGTGCCACTGGGAACAATGGGATCAGGATGATTCAGGGGTCATTCAGCCATTCCAAGCAGAAAGAATTTCCAAGGAGAATTCAGTCTTCATCCTCCACCCCCTGCACAGTGGAGAAGAGAGAGTTTCGGGTTACCCACCAGTAGGTTTTCTGCAGTCATGTTCTCTTTATTTCATGACAGCAGAACAGCGGCCACCATGGGATGTGGACGCCCCCTGAGGACCCTCTATGCCAGCAGGTTTGGCATTGGTGAAGTGAGACAGGATGGTGTCAGGATCTGTGCCTCTAAGGTGGTGCTCTGGAGAAAAGATAAAGAGAATCATAGAACGGTTTGGGTTGGAAGGGACCTTAAAGATCATACAGTTCCACTCCCCCTGCCATGGGCAGGGACACCTTCCACTAGACCAGGTTGCTTCAAGCGCCATCCAACCTGGCCCTGAACACTGCCAGGGATGGGGCATCCACAGCTGCTCTGGGCAGCCTGGGCTCTCTATAAGGAGGATATCAGTCATTGCCACAGTGATCCCTGCACTTCTACACACCTTCTGCAGCAGGACCGTCCATTTTGACATGTTCCAATCCAATAATATGGTCGACAACATATCCCTGGAAAGCAGCGGCCACTTTGGTGTATACAAGGTTCTAACTCCCGAGGAGTGAAGGGCTGACCTGCACCGTAGAAGGAGAATAGTCGTTCACAATGAAAATGAGCAAAAATGGATGCTCTCTCCCCCTCTCCACCCCCCTGCCTCCCAATTCCTCTCTCTACCCCCCTCACACCTTACCTGCAGCCCCTTGGAGCACTGGGCACTGGGGTCGGCCAACTTGCCTCAGGCGTTTCTCATCGCAATTGCCATCCATGCTGAGGAGCTGTCATGGTGGCTTTTCTTGCCAGTGCTCCCCGAGCTTCCATCGCCATGGTGTGGAAGAGCGCGTCGTCCTCAAACCAGACACCGGGTGGCCATGGCTGGAGGAAAGCAGTCCCACCCATGCAGAGAAGACCAGGTCTGAGACCATCCGAGGCACCTGAACATACACAAGCCCATGGGACCTGAAGGCACGTGCCCCAGGGTGCCAAGGCGACTGGCAGATGTAGTTTCCATCATCTTTGGAAAGTCCTGGCAGCCAGACAAAGTCCCCAGTGACTGGAAAGAGGGAACCATTGCACCCATTTTCAGAAAGGGTCAAAGGGACGACCGTGGGAACTAGCAGCCAGTCAGCCTCACCTCTGTGCCCGGTCCGACCATGGACCAGATCCTCCTGGAAAGCTTGTCAAGGCGTATGGAAGACTGGGAGCTGAGGAGAGGCAGCCAGCATGGCTTCATCCAGGGCAAGTTGTGCCTGACTAAGCCGGTGGCCTTTTACGATGGAGCGGCAGCGTTGGTGGATAAGAGCAACTGATGTCATTTTTCTGGACTTGTGCAAGGCCTTTGGCACGGCCCCACACAACATCCTTGTCTCTAAATTGGAGAGAGACGGGACTGGTGGATGGATAAGGAACTGGCTGGACGGCTGCACGCAAAGAGTTGCGGTCAATGGCAACAAGCACAAGGGGCAACGTTTTTTAAACTGAAAGAGGGTCGGTTTAGATTGGCGCTAACGAAGAAGTTCTTTACAAGGGCAGCGAGACATGGGAAGAGGTTGCCCAGAGAAGCTGTGGATGCCCCATCCCTGGAAGCGTTTAGTCCAGGAAGTCCCTCGCCCAGCCCAGCCCAGCCTCCCCCTCCTGGTGTCTCACAGCATCCCAGAGCAATGGGCGTTGGAGGGCACCTCTGGAGATCATCTGGAGGTGACTGTGGGGGACCCTTGCTCGGCCATGAGGACAGCCAGCTTCTGCCTGGAGCCACTTCAGCATTGGCACTGATCCCATGCGAGCTCCTTGGGATCAGTCTGACCTAAAGGCAAGGCTCTGGGTCCAGGAAGGGGAAAACATGCCTGCGGGGGTGGGAGCGGATGCTAATGACTGAGGTGTGGTTGCACCCATGAGCTGGTGGCAGGGTCCACAGGCACCTTGTTGAGGTTCACTCTTAGCTTGGGGAGGAGATGGTGGCTACTGCCCCAGTTTTCCCCAGCCTGGGGGAAGACGGGGAGCCGGACCCAGCCCCAGCTCAGGAGAGGGTGGCAGGGTACTGCCCCTGCATGGTCTGATCCCACCCGGCCTGGAGGGACAGCACAGGCTTGGCAGAGGACCGCGGTCCAGTCCTGCTTTGGGGAGAGGTGTGCTCCGTTGCTGGTGAACATCACTGGCCTGGTCCGGGACACCACTGATCTGGTGCTGATCTTGTCCAGGGGGGCAGAGGGTCCACGGCAGGGCAGCGTCTCGGGGAAGGGGGTATCGCTGCGCCGGTGCCGGGCTGGGGACAGGGCAGGGATGTCCTTGGCTTTGGGCTGAGCTGGGGTTGGGAAAGGTGGCCTGCGACCTCCTGCCATGTGGCAGGGAGTGGGGAATGTCCCTGACTAGCTCAGGACTGAGGGCGGTCCCTCACCCAAGGTCAGGCTGGGGAGGGGTCCTGGGTCCCATGCAGGCTGGGCAAGGCCAGGTCAGGTCCCTGCGCCCCGCCACTCTGTGGTCGGGGTCCCGGCCTCGGTGCTGGTGTGCGGCAGGGGGTGTTCGGAGCCCTGGGGATGGCCTCTGAACCTGTGCTGGTGCCCGGGGGGGCTCAGGACTGGGGGCACTTTGGGGTGAGGGACCCGGAGCTGGCACCAGTCGGGGGTGGAGGTGTTGCAGATTATCTTAAGATTTTACTGAATCTTTCTGTATTTTGTGTTTATGTAACAGTTATAAGAGCATTTTGATTTTAAGGCGTCAACCTCCATGTTAGAATTATGTTAACGCTTATTAACCAATGACGTATGAATCGTGCTGCTTGTTATCCGAGACTGTTCCTTGAAGTCCCTGTGCTATAGACCATAAATACCCTTAGTCCTTATTCTCTAGACCATAAGCAGAGCACCCAGGTTCGATTGTGTATAGGGTGAGTTATTAGGCAACTTGGCAAGGCCGATATCCAGCTGTCCAAGCTGGCAACAAAACTTACTTTTAAGGTGTCCTGAAGTGAACTACCTTCACTATAGCACTAAAAATCACGCCCACAGGTCAAGAAGACCCTTGCCCAGGTGAAGACCCTTCCCCTACGCAAGCATAGACACAGAAAAGGATGACACTGCAAATATTACAAAGATATGTAGATTACTAACCAATCATTGTAATTGGGAGTGTACGACCTTGTAATTGGTGTATAAATGTAACGGTAACATCTGAACAGGTGTGCTTGACGCGTGGAGATGCCACCGAGCACCCAGTGCTGCAGTAAAAGGGTGCCGGCTGCTCAGTGCTCCAGTGGTGGGAAGAGGTTTGATTCCCGGTTTCGGTGACAGAGGCAGCACCCCGGTGCCGGGCTGGGCAAAGGCCGATCACCGGTGCCCAGCGCGGGGCTCTGGGGAGCGGGGCCCGGACACGGGGCCGCCGCGGGGCAGGGAGGGGCCCGGGCCCGAGCCCGGCTCTGGCTGAGGAGCCGGGGCGGCTGCAGGCCGCCGCAGCCGGGGCGCTGGGGACGAGCCCCGCTTCTCACCGGCGCGTCGCACGGAGGCGGGCGGCGCCGCGCTGCTCGGGGCCGGGGTCGCCGGGGGCCGGGGTCGCTGGGGGCCGGGGTCGCTGGGGGCCGGGCCCCGCCCGCTCGGCGCCGCCGCCCCGGGCCCGCTCCCGGACTCACGCGGCCCCAGCCCGCCCGCAGCGGAGCCACCGCGCATGCGCGGAGCCGCGCGCCCGCCGCTGTCGCCTGGCAGCGCCCTGGGCGCGCCCGCCGCGGCCGTTGCGCTGCGCGGTTGGCGGTTGGCGGTTGGCGGGTGGCGGGTGGCGGGTGGCGGTTGGCGGCGGGCCCGGGCCCGGCGGCCGGGGCCGATAGAGCGGGGGCCGAGGGGGCCGATTGCCGTCACCGGCGCCGCGGTGAGACGCCGCTGGGTCCCGCCGCCGCTGCGCCGCGCCGCCGGGCCTGGCCGGCTCAGCAGCCCGCGCTGCCGGTCACCGCGCCGCGGGGCGGGGGGGCTGGGCAGGGACCCCTGGAGCCCACCCGGGCCCGGCCCCTGTGGGTACGAAGGCCCGGGCTGCGGCCGCGGGGCAGCCAGAGACACTGCGCTGGGCAGAGGAGCTCGTACTTGTCTCTCGGAGCCCGGATACACAGCCCAGCCGTGTGTACCAGCAGCTCCGGGCAGAGACCCCTGGTGCAGTTCCACAGCTCCGGAGCCCTGCGGGCACCTTGGCGCTGCTACGTCACCGCCTTCGTCTTCCTTACTTTCCTTTCTCTCAGCTCCTGCCAAAGCTGACGTTCTCCGTCCTCCTGCCATACCTCTCTCTTCAGACATTCTCCAGCCTCCTCTCCCACATCTCCCCTTTTTTGTTTGTTAATCGCGACAAGACAGAGGTGGCGTGGAGCTGGGTGACCATGACCTGATTTACATTATGATCAACTAAACGCTGAACAGAGGAAAAAAGGCATGGGAGACACAAGGCAAACATCAGTAAGGCGGTTAAGGCCGTTAGAATAAATCCTGCAATACTTTTGATCCACAGCCCAAAGTTTCCCAGCCATGAGAAGAGACCAAAGGCAACCCAGCCCTGGCTCTGCTGCAGATCTTTGTTCAAGGCTTTTAAGTTTTGTATGCTTTTGTGAGTTGATTCAGGGTGGTCACTCAGGTTCATGCAACACGTCCCATCCAAGTCTTCGCACCCATGTCCCTGTGCTAACAATCAAAAACCAATAGCAGCTCGGTTCTGCAGCGACGCATGACGGACAGAATCGACATCTGCTAATAATCCAGAAAGAGCAGTGTTTGTAGCATTACTTTCTGTAGCAAGCTAGCAGCCCAATTTATGAAGCGAGTTAAGAGCAAGTACTAATCCTACGGAAGAGATTAGAGAAGCAAAAATGTGTTGCGCTGCATTCCGGAACTCCACCTGAGAGTTACAGGTGGCTGTGAGTTCTGCGTTAGAAACATTCGACACGTGATGGGGTTGCGATTGCAAAAGGGCTGCAATGCCCGCTTGCAATCTTCACTGGCGTTATCATAGTGAGTTGTTTTAAACGCAGCCCCTGAGCTTCCTCATGCTCAACTTGTCCTTGCAAACTACTCTGAAGCCGATCAATGAAGTCAGCATAGGACCCTGCAAGACTGTGGTGAACGACTCACTAGAGGCTCGCCCAGACTCTGCTATCTTCCGGACTGCCTTAACAGCCGCTTCCTTAATCTGCAAATAGGCATCCCTGGGATGCCCTGTCTGAGTCGTGGGAGCGGCATAATTATTTTCCCCAGCCAACTGCTCATAGTTAACGGCAATTCCCCGATTAAGGTTTTCCGTCAAGGCCACTACACATAGCTCACAAAAATCAGATAACCACATCATATACTGCGTCGGAGTTAGTACCATGCGAAGCAATGACCTCCAGTCACGCAGCGCAAGTGTCTAAGACTCTGCCGTTGCTTCAAGAAGGGACATAGCAAACTAGTATGAATCCTCCCTTCCCGAACTGCTTTCCTTAACTCTTTAACAGCCTCACATTGCACAGGCTGCCACTCTGGAGGCTGATTTGGCTGAGAAAATACGGGACATGCCATAGCGACTCCCAAATCCCCTCGCTCAAGCGCTTCCCGCTTGCATTGCCAGCACCGATGCCTTGGACCCCCTTTCACCCTCCCTGAAAATACAGTCAGTGCATCAGGAGGGGGAGGAAAAAGGTCTGGTTCCTCTTCCAGATCTATAGGACCCCGGATCAAAAGGTTTCTCAGTGTCAATGGAATCACTGCCCAAGTTCTCCCGTTTCCGCACTTGGTCCTGTGTTGTGAGGGTCGCTGCAATCGGCAACAGGAGCTTTGGGGGCAGAGGAGGTGCAGATGGGAGTCACCATCGTTGATGCTGTGTTGAGAAGAGTCGCGCTGTCGGTGGAATTTACAGCTTCCCCTGGTTTAACACAGTTAGTAGAATTAGTCCACACTTGGCGAAGAGCAGTCAGAATTTGCCACCAAGGGGCTAAATGCATTCCCGCCACAAGTCCCCCTCCGCGGCAGCACCATACAATCGTCTGATGAAGGCAGATGAATTCATTCTCATTTACAAGGCTTCTCTGCCAGCAAGCCAGAAAATATCAAGGTAATTAAAAGCAATTTGTGAGGTGCTGTCCCATTGCACATTCACTGAGTTTTATCATTGCTGCAAATTGCAGAGGCTTTTATGCTGTTGCAAAGGTGGGACACGAAGGAGACCTTGCTGCTTGCCTCCTTCCCATCACTTCCCAGAAAAGCATCCTCCTTGTGAAGACCAGAACACATTTTACAATGCACTCTGTTGCAGGAGAAGCAATGAAGGACCGGCTCAGGCCCAGCTCAGGCTGGGATGTGGACCGTCAGCAACGCATGTAAAAGGCCTCTAACAGAGTAAAAAAAAAAACCAAAAACCCAAAGCATCTATGTCCTTTGGATTTACTACTTACTTGCAAGGGTTTAACGCTGGCTAATTACAAAGCCAAGGGTTTTCTGTAGACAGCATTTTATGGACAGCTCAGAAACAGTTCTCTTCAGCCAGCCAGGTTTATCTCTATTGCCTGTAACAACCAAAACCCAGCATTTGCAATCCAGGTAAATAAGACTGATTGGTTATATGATGCGACGCCTTCCAACACTAGCCAAAAGATCTCTTTCCCTTTTTCTAGCTTAAGGAGGCACTGAGTTTGGCATGTAGTGATGTCCCAGCAGCTTGACATATCGCCTGAGCTGCTGCCGTGGTCTCTGAAGCTGTTCTTACCTTGGGCTAGTTGCAAGATAGAAGATACATTAGTACAGCTAATAATCAGCTGTCAGACACATTAACCCAGAGCTCTTCTGCCAACAAGCTAAGCTAATATGCAACTGAGTAAGCTAGGACCTTTCTGAGGGATTCAGCTTTCCAAGGGAGCAGCTCCTTCAGACACCCCATCAGGACTTTGCGTCTGAGCTTAGCAAATAACTGGGCCTGATGTGACCCACCACTGCAGAAAAATCTGTGTTTCCCAGAGGATTATGGTCTCTCTTGTCTGAGTCCCGGCTCTTTCATTTCATTTCCCCGGTCTCTGCCCCACTCCCCTGTCTCACTGTGGCATCTCCTTTTGGTGTCTGTGTCCACATGGGTGAGATGGAGCAGGCTGACCTGAGACACAGCTATATGGATCAGCAGTGAAAGAAGAATGAGACAGTAGTTCTGACTTTTATTATGTTTGGGGAAATCTCCTCTACAGTAATCTAATTGCTCCTAAAGAGATAAATAAAAGGAGACAAAACTCAAGGAATGCCAGCTGCGTGCCAGCCCCGGAAGGAATCAGCTTGGCATTTGCATGGTTATCCATGCCTTCAGTGAAGAAAGGTTTCCCTCTTCTGGCTGTCTCCTTCTCGATCCAGTCATGATAGCTGTAAACTGACATTAAGACCTGAGGGTTTGGCTTTACTGCGCAATCTTCTCCCCAGCTGACGATGCCGACCTGAAACCACTTCATGGTGCTCCAGTAGCTGCAAACCAGAGGTCCCCCGCTGTCGACCTACGGCATAAGGAGCATCTTATAGCCGGATCAAACCTCGGGGCTCTCACAGCAGCTGCACCTCACAGGCTGATTGGGAAAAGCAAACTCTAACCCCAGTATTTGGGGTAACAAGGACATTTTGGACTCAAAATGTCACAGCTCAACCCTGAGGTCCCTGCAGAATAAATAGATAGAGAAGGTAAGAGGAGGAGATCAGTCACAAGCTCTGGCTCAGTGCAGTGCCCTGTCCTTCTCGGCCTTTTCCACGTGCTCCCGGGGCCCCAGAAGGCTACCTGAACCCTGTCACCCAGAGACAACATCCAGGGGTGAAAAGGGACATCTGCTGTCGCTCATTCAGTCTTTGACTTCTCTGCAAAACTGGTGCATGTAGGTGCTGGGTACCTGCCACTGTTAATTTGGGGGGCTAGCATCCAGAAATTGGACAGGAGACGAACACTAATCCTGACAAACCCTTCTTGCAACCATGGTAATTTTACTGAAAATTTGACCGCTACTGCAAGGGCAACCACCATTCACCCAGCGTGCAAGCCTTCAAATGCACATTGCAGGCACCCTGCAAAGAGGAATGTCACTTGTCTGCCCAAATCATAAAACGATAAAATGATGAAAGCCCCATAAAACCATGGGACACAGGAAAAGCGTTCCAATTCCTACGAGCTGCACATCAAAGCACCCTTCAGGAGCAAATTTAAGAGACTGCAAATGCAGAAACACCTGTCCACCGCTCTGTTCTGGGAATTCCCAGGACACCTTCCTACTTAAAGCAATCTGTCCCGGACTTTGGGGAAAAAACCCACCTCATCACGTTTGCAATAGTTCAGTGGTGGAGAATCCACCACCAGAGTGGAGAGTGGATCACCCTCTTCGCTATTAAGCCAAGGTACACTCATAAAGTAATGTTGTGTAATTAGTAATAACTTTGAACTGAAATGCGGTTAGCTTTGACTCCTGGCCCCCAGGAACTCTTTCAAGAGGCAGAAGGGTCCATAAGCTCAGAACTCATACCTCCCTACAGTCTGCCATCAGACCACCACCTACCCACCTCTGTTCAGCTGTTTTGAACAGCCAGAGGGACTGACCACGCTTCCCTGGTTTGTGGCCTTGCCCTTGTACGTGTGACGATTTACCTATATGGATCCAATTTTCATTGGCAGACTTTTTCTTGAAAAAATGCAATTTCACAAGTCTTGCTTTGCAGCTTTAGAGCCGTGTTAGCACCAGGAAAAGGATGCAAGAGCTTGTAAAAGGATGCGAGAGCTTTTGTCACTTCTGCACCGGTTTAGCACTCTTATGCATGGACCAAGTGGGCGTGTGAGGGGTGAGTTCAGCTCCAGACTGGTCACCTCTCCCTGCTGCTGCCAGTGCGAGTGTCAGGCTCCCCTTGCAGTCACATTACTGGCACCAGGCATGGTCCGAGATGGGGGCAGCGGCATGCCAGGGGGCTATCCTGGGATACCTAAAATGGCACTGGAGGCTTGGATGGACTGGAGACTTGCATGTAGGCAACTGTCCTGCCTCGGAGCCGTGTGTCTCCCTGTGAGCTAAACGCCTTGGACTTGCCTTTAGTTCATGGGGAGCAAGAAGCACTCATACAGGGATTTATCTCATTTTAAAAGAGATGGCTAAAAAGGTCTCAATGACTCACATGTCAGAAGTGCATTTTTCTCCCCGTTGATGGAAGGCTGATCTGCTAGATGCAGATAGCTATTGACAACACATTTGTATCTGGTCAGATGAATCCCACCCACGGTTGTACAACAAACACTGCTACCGCCTTAGCTATGTGGGGTGAGAGCCCTGAGCATCCCAGGTGCTGTAGAGGGCATCTGCCGTTTCCAAATTGCTGACAGTGTATATGGGCAGGACATACTGCAGGTGAAGGAAAGAGGTCATCCCCTGCCTTTTTCACAGAACTAAAGAAACCTAAAGCCCTAGATGCACCCTAGCGTTTCAGACAATTATTAGAGATGGCCAAGATCACCTCCTGCTACGATCGGTGGAAGGGTGTAGGTACCTTCAGTCCATGACTCCGATCAGCCCTACACCAGGGGACAGTGCAGGGCATGGTGAAGCTGAGCTGGAACCATCGCACTGCTTGTTTGTGGCCACTCAATGATTCCTTCCCCTGAAAGTCAGGCCAGGGACTGGGCCCTCCTTCATCTGTTGCTGCCCTAAACTGTACGTGAACTGTGACTCCAGCTGAACACACCAACCTAATCACCACGCCACAGAGCTACCCCCACAGACCTCCTTGGCAGAAACGCTCTGAAACAGAATTGGGCCATTTACTGAATTTTGTCTGGATAGGCAAGACACTGAAGGAGGCGTTTGCTCTGTGAGTCCCTTAGACCAGGGGTCCTCAAGCTACGGCCCGTGGGCCGGATACGGCCCCCCAGGGTCCTCAATCCGGCCCCCAGTATTTACAGAATCCCCCCGCCCCACCCCACCCCACCCACCCCCCGCCAGGGGTTGGGGGGGAAACCAAGCAGCCGCAGATGACTGCCTGCCACTTCATCCGCGCGCCGGCCCCCTGGTTAAAAAGTTTGAGGACCCCTGCCTTAGACTCTTATTGTTGTTCAAGTTACCATTGCATCAGAGCCTAACAAAAGATGCTTAAGAAAACAAGGAATTAGACATCAATTGTGGTTCATGGGGTCATGGAAGAAATGTAGCACACACAAAAATAATACGCAGGCCATCTCTAGTGTCTGTTCTTTAGCACTTGTAGGCCATTCATGCTAATGAATGAACATCCATTAATGCTAACGTTCATGACTAAATAGAACCGTAATTCAATTACAGATCTTGTTAGTGTTAATTCACAGTCAATCTAGATATTTCCCTGAAAAACTGCTAGGGAATTGGTATACAATAGATTTTTCTTTCTAAGTGAATGGATTATTATTTCGTTTAAAGCACAAATACTTGGGAGCTCTGCTGTTCAATCTCCTTGCGTTATTCTAGGGATATGGTCGGTGATCCACAAATTAGTCTTGTCTGGTACCAGTACGATGGCAGGTGGTGAAACGTCGGAGCCTTTCTATTGACATGCTGTTGCTGCATGGGGGTATTAAGGCAGTGGTCGTTAGGACAGACCTTCTAGATGATGCTTTGGTGAAGATATCTGAGTGGCTTTTGTTACTTAGATAAAACAGCTTGCGGCAATGGGGAAAATCTAGCACACAAATGGCACAGTAGCTCAGTAGATGGCACTGTCCACAGTGTGCCTCGCTACCTGCCCAGGGCAGGTGAGTTGGGTGTCCCGTGGTCCCTGCTGCAGAGCAAGTATCAGGTTCAGCCCTGGCCTCCCAGTTCATTACCAGGCAGCCTACTGCGGGCAAGGCACCAGATTCCTGAACCAGCCTTGCCAGGCAAAATGTGCCCTACCGGGCTGTAAGCAGCACTTCCCAGAAAACCCTCTATCAGCAAAATGTTTCCTCTCCAGCAAATTAGCAAGTTCCGATGAAAAGTCCTGTCTCCTGTTTTTCCCCTGAAGAGCTCCGCTTCTAGCCCAGGGTATGGTTTTGTCCTGCTCTCCTTATTTCAGGTTGCAAGACGTTCCTGCCTGGTCAAGCCTGCACTAAAAGTGGGCACTTGCTGGGTTATGAGAATTATCACACAGGCAATCGTTGTGTACTTCCACTGCCTGGAAAGCTCACATTTCTAGTTCGTTTCTCAGATGACTCTAACATTATTGTAGATCAAAACAGCACCCTCATCAGCTTTCTGAATATGGGAGATTCACTTTGCTGTGTACAAGTGCTCTTGCTGTTTCACCAGCACAACGCAGCCGCAGAACTTAAGGCTGGGCTGGGAAGTGTGTTCTTTCATCATGGTAATGTTACCCCGTGGCAGTTTCCTTTTTAAAATTTTTTATGGAATTTAATGGAGGCGAAAGTCACTAGATGAATGGTTTCAGAACAGATGCTCTCCAGCTAATCAAAAAATGATTTTGCAAAGCAAACTTGCCCTCTGCTGCCTAGCTATGGGCCCAGCTCGCACCAGCTTTGCAGCCCACGGCCCCTGTACCCGCTGTCTTTGCCTAAAGGGCAGGGGATTCCTCTCCATCCTGGGTGCTCGTTTAGTTCCCTCAGTGAAAGATTCCTACAGGATGAAGCTGTGCGTACATGTGTCTGACATCCCAGACCGTCTCTCATGCCAGGGGACTTGCTAGGATCCAGCCTTCTCCCTTGCCCTCCCTGCAGCTCACCATTTCCCTCGCAGAGCTCCCGTCCTTCTCGCTGCAGGGAGGGAATTGGGGGGTGGTGGTGGTGTTTGGGGTGTGGGGGGGTGTGTGTGGGGAGCGTGAGGAGAGGCCCATCTGCTCAACAAGGTGTTTCGTTTCCAGCACCACCACAGCCCTCTGACCCCAGGAGCCCTGCAGCCCTGCTGCCCGGGCCAATATGCCTTTGCAGGCGGTTTCGGTTTAGTTGCCCCTGGGCATCCTGCCCTGGCCTCCTGCAGAGAAGCTTTAGCAACCCCAAGAAGCCGTGGGAGGTATCCATGTTCATTCCCAAAGCAGAGGCACTTCTCCCCCAGTGTCTCTGTGCCCGCGTAGGCAGCGCGGTCATCCGGGAGCCTGTTGGCTTTACCTGGCAGGGACCTCTTTCTCCTTTCTCCAGCTCAGCACACAGCACGTTGTTCTCCATTAGCGGTGGGATCCGCTCCAAGCACTGCTCCCTGCTGACAAGCTTCATCCGCGCTTTCTGCAGCACGTGGGTTGGTGCCTCTGCAGCTGCAAGTGAGAAGAGAACGATTAACAAAACCTGCAGAGCAGCGCAGGCTTGTAGGGGTGAAACTGCAGCTGGAGGCTAGCTTTGGGACTGCGCTCAGCTGGGTCTGTAAAGCACCTCAGGGCAAGGGGGTCTCGGGGCACAGCCATGTGGTCCTGGGTCATGGGGGCTTACAGGGGCTCTCCCGATGTTTAGCAAAGGTAAATTTGTGCTCTTGACTTTATGCCAGACTAAGAGGTGGGTAGGTAGGTAGAAAGGGGGGAGGGGAGGTGTTAATGGGCAAAGCTGAAATCCTGGGGAGTGGAGGCTTGCTAAATAGGATTTAAAATGACGACTGATTTTTGTAGATGACCTCTGGGATATGCTCCAGCTGGAAGCCCCCCAAAGGGATGGCTTATCCTGCTGGTCCTGAGATGAGCTGCGTTGCACACCCTGGGTTTCTCACTCTCGTTTCTGGGGAACTCAGTTGGAGAGACACTTCATGGAGTCCTGTGAGAGCGAGCCCTGCAGAGGAAAGTCCACTGAGCTTTCCCCAGAACACATGGCCTTGCTGTCCCCATGCTCTCCTTGGGGGGCTGTGAGGCCATGCCTCCGCCAGGGGACCAGCTGTGTCTTTCAGAAAGCGGCTCTCAGGGTGGCAGTGCACGATGGAAATCACTGCTTTATTCTTCCCTTGAGACGGGAAAACAGAAATCGCAGCGGGCACCAGCAAACGAAAAAAAGACTGAAAATATACAGGGCTACTTGGAGAACCCACTCATTTCACCCACGTTTCTCTCTGAAGTGAACCTCAAGGATAAACCTGCCTTTTGGAGGATATTGCTACTGGGGAGGAGACCTACAGATTTTCAGAAACTCCTTCTACCACGGTTCACCGAGCTAAATCCTCCCAGCACCTTCAGCAGGATTTTGGGACTCAAAGGTAAGAACTAAAAGACAGAAAGTTGTCAGGTCCCGTTCCCAGCGAGGATGGAGCTGCTCCACAGAAGTGCCCACAGATTCAAACACTTTGATGCGGGCACCTCCACGGAGGTGGCTCCACTTGCCGAGGTCTAACTGGCTGCAGCTGAAGAGGAGTCAGGCTGGTGCTACCTGAGGTGCCTTTTGAGAGACGTCGACCTACAGAAGGCTGGTAGAGATGGGCAATAATCCATTTTTCCCCACCAAGGAACAGTGCCTCATACTTCTTGCTATGGCCCGTATCACACATGCCTCTCACCAAACGCAGCTTCTGCTGGTTTTCTTCTGAAACCTCTCCCAGGGAGAAGGGGGGGGGGGTGTGTGCCAGGGCTGAGCATGCTGACCTCGTGCTGGGTGCAATTTGGGTAGCAGAAGTGATGTCAGCTGAGCCCACACAGCAGCAGGAGCCCAACCTCCACTGCCACACCATGCATTTTGCAAAGAGACTAGCTGAAGAGAAATCCTGCCAAGCTGCAGAGTGGCTCTGCAGCAGCACGCTGCTTTTCTGTCTCTAGGAGCACGTTTCCTTGGTGAAACAGGAGAGTTTCACAACTACGGTACAGTGTTGTGTATGACTGTTAAGCGAGGCCAATGAAGCCTAAGAAGGAACATGCAGAGTTTCAGAGATGAGGCGGTAACCCTCTGGAGCAGAACGGCAAGGCTTAAATGGGACATTCGCTCGCGACATCCTAGGAAGGACTGTTCAAGCCTCAAGGCACCACCTTCCCCACTCTGTCCTGATTAATTCTTTCCAATAATGAAATCGCTCATTAGCCATTTAGTGACATTTGTTCAGGATAGACATTTTGGGTCACAATCAGCACCGGAGCTCCTTTCATTAGGGCTTAGACAAGAGCGATTAGCGATAGCAATCTGCTGTTCTAAATGAGGGAAGAAGGGTGGCCAGTACCGTTGAATCAACCTTGCCTCCTTGTTCATGGAGGCAGGAAGCCAAAGACAACCCTAGACCTTCATTTCCTTTATTCCAGAACGCTGTAGACCCAGACTAACTTGCCCACCAGGGTGGAGCTTGTCTTACTCTGGATGCCAAGAATGGCATCCAAAGTAAGGTTGAGTTCCTTCAGAGCAAAGGTGGCTCTGAATTATTGGCTGGAACACACACGCTCAGAGTAGCCCGGACTTTGCTCTGGCGTCAGTAGGTGGCTGCTGGTTCTTGCACTGAACAGAGAACTGGTGGCTGTGCAGAGGCTGCGAGGGCCTGGATGTGCTTACCAGGGAGGTAGGGAGTGGAAGCTAGTGTGGGTAACCCCTCCCGGGAGAGAACGTGTACTTAAAATGCATAAAACCCAGCCTCGGTTAGCAAATGCATCTCCTGGCAGTAGCTCACCTGCTGTCTTGGAGTTGCTTGGGGTTCCCCACCCAGCAACCCAGCAGTGTTGCCACATATCGATGTTGTACATGAAGGGCAAGCAGATGGGTATTTTCTTATTGCTGAACTGGATGGGAAAGCTGAGCAGGATCAGAGCGATATCATTTTCCATGCTCGTATTGTCAAATCCTTCGTGGATGATCAAGCTCTCCGGTTTATGTTCTTCCAGCGGGAGGCTGAGGTCATTTCCCCCCATTGCGACGGTCAGGTCTGGTGGCCTTATAAACAAAACAGAAGCAGTGCAGACATAAGCAAACACAAAGGCTTTGTGTTATAAAGGTTGGTGCCTCCTCCCCTCCCCCAGGTGGGGTAGGGTGGTGCTCAGCAAATTGCAGAGGCAGGTTGGCTATAGATAGTGTCAAAATGTACCCTCACTGCTGGGCAAAGCTGATTTTCAGGGCAGAGAGGTGCAGAGGCAGAACATGAACGCAACCAAGTTATATAAATAGCCCAGTTGCTAACAAACAGGTGGAGTGGGCAGCATCTTCTGGATTGCTGTGCCCTGGGCTGGCTGCTCCAGACCGCGCTGTCCCCAGCCAGCTGCCACAGGTTGTGACGCCACAGGTCGTTTGTCACCAAGCAGCCTCAGCTCTCGGACCTGCCGAATTTTGGAGGGGGCTCACAGAGGGCGGGATGCTGAGCCTGGCCATTGCATGGGGTTGATTTCTCCAGAAACTTCTGCTCTAAAATCAGATTCTCCATGAGGGAAGGGTGCTTGCTATATGAAAGCAAGGGCAATTTGGGGGTTAGAATAAGCTGGAATGGAATAAATCTACTTTTACAAGGTACCGCAACACGTGTAGGCATACAGGAGATGCTTGGGGACATTACCAGCGTCATGGGCATTTATATAAGGCTGCTCAAACCACCACTGAAAATATTTCCCTTCCATACCTCCTGGTTACACAGATTTCTGCACGTTTCTGTTGTAACACTACCTCTGATCAAAAACAGGCCCATTTTCTCCAGAGCAGACAGCCCCTGTTTGCAGGGCTCTCTCTCTGGCCCAGTCACGTATACCTCGCATTTGACCCCCGGGAGGAACGTTATCAACCCATTGCGCCTGGGCTGTCCTCCCTTCCCATGAGTACTTACACCTCTTCTCCAAAGCAATGGGCCGCAGTTAATATCCACGATCTGCTGATGATGGTGCCTCCGCAGATATGTTTCCCCTTGCTCTGGATGCTCACATGCCATGGGAACTCCCCAGCCTTGGCGTATCTCCTTGCCGCGATCATCTTGCCAGTGTCCCGAAAGGGCTCGTAAGATGGTCGGAGGCCACACTCTGGGTACAAAATGAGACATATTGCTCACGTACAGCAGTGCCACTGCCTGTGCTACTGAACTAGAGGGGCAGGACATCAGCTAAGGCACTGCTCTGTAATCATCCACGCTACTTGCGAGGGGCTTTGGTAGAGATCATCACTGTAGCCTCCCTGAACCTGCACTCTGCCAACCAATGCCCGGCAGTTTGGGGACTAGCAGGGAGCACGAGTGGAAGAATTCAGCACCAGGCTGTAGTACAAGCCATACTTCTATGCCGTCAGATACAAGAAATAAGCCCAGGCCTCTTTCATTTACCAATAGGCGTATCTCCTGTTGGGCTGCTAGCAATTCCACTGTGCTGGTCATTTCTAACAGTAAAAAGTACGGAAGGAAAACCTGCATTGATGCTGCCGATCAGAAAAGCGAAACAGAGGAGGGTGAAGCACAGCATTTCAATCCCAGTCCTGGACCGACACACTTCGACAACGTTCAGAGCAGTGGTGCTCCTGCAGACACCACAGGACGCCTTCCCTACTCTTGTGTTCTCACCAAAGGCAACGCACCTCCCTGCCGCAACCAGGGTCACAGCGCAACCAGGCTGTGACATCACACATTCCGTTTGTTTCTGTTGACATCACTGTTGGACGCTGTCCTTTCGAAGGCGATGGGGAAAGCGCAGTGGTTTCCCAGAGGCTTGGGATTTGCTTTAGCTATGGTAGGGATAGGGCAGCAGTGAAATCCCCGTCCGTATCCTGGAGTGACTTCCACAGGGTATTGCAGTAGTGGACTTAATGAGTTGGGTGCTGTAGCCCTTTTTGGGTCTTGAACCATGTTCTTCTCTCCAAAGACCTCAGGTGCTGATCCCACATCAGCTTTCATCTTTGACTCTGAAAAGTGCTGAAGCCTGTCAAACTCCAAATTAATTTTCTTTTCTTCATTTAGACCGTGGCTGTTCTCAGAAGGAAGGGGCAGCTCTGTGGCAGGGTAAATTTCAAACGGTGCCAAACCAGAAGTATGGTACCAAAGATGCTGAGGCAGCCACTTTGTTGTGGGCGAGGGTGGCTTACGAGACCAAATCCAGCTTAAAAAACTAATCCACGAGGCTGACTCATTAGCATTTCACCGTTACTGATTATTAAAAAGGAATAAGGCCTAAAACCCTAAAGATCCACCTGAGAAGAGTCTCAGGTCTGAAAAAGCCCCGTTCTGCCTTGCAAATTGCTCCGCTTGGTTCCTGAGGAACCGCAGCGTGTAGTGCTGAATCACTCTGTTCTTGCTCACTGTACCCAGGCCTAAGCCATTGTTGGAAATTACCGTACCAGGTACTAGAAATCATAAGTTAGGTAAAGTTAGACACACCAGTAGAAGAAAATGGTAGCAAGCAGAGATTTATGTAAAGGATCCTGGCAGGGTCACTTATGAAAGAAAGCTGAAAGATTCAACTCTGAGGAAGACCACCTGAGCAGGGCCGAAGGCCGGAACGACCCTCTCAAAATTGATGCCAAGAGAAGACTCTGCTTAAACGCCGCCCAGGCTCTGCCTAGACTCCACCTATCATTAATATGCAATGAGATGTTGTTATCACATGAATAATGTACGAAGAGATGTTGCAATCACGTATGTTAAATGTATAAATTACCCTGTTTCGCACCTGTGCTTTGGAGCGAGTTTGTGTGGTGCGAACCACCTCCTCCCCTGAGCAGATAATAAATACCTTCCTGCTAAAAGTACAGAAAGTCTCTTAGCAGTTTTCTTCATTCTGAGGTTTTTCGGCATCAGGGTGCACAAAATTTTCCACAGATGCTGGTTCAGCCCGGCTATGCCACCAGTTCGGGCTCCGTGAGCCTCCTACTCAAACCCCACTGTGGGACGCCATTTTGCGGCGTACGAAGGCCCGGGCTGCGGCTGTGGTGCAGGCAGAGACGCTTTATTGTACAGAGAAGCCCATATTTACACCTCTGAGCCCGGATACACATCCCAGCTGTGTGTACCACGGGCCTCAGGGCAGAAACCCCTGGTGCAGTTCCACAGCTCTGGAGCACTGCAGGCCTGCAGGCGCCTTGGCACTGCTACATCACCGCCTTCATCTTCCTTACTTTCCTGCACAAGAGCCAGCTGTTCTCTCAGCTCCTGACAGAGCTGACGTTCTCTATTCTCCTCTCAAACATCTCTCTTCAGACATTCTCTGTCCTCCACTCCCACACCCCCCTGCTCAAGCAGGCTCTCCTAGAGCAGCTGCTCAGGGCCGCAGCCAGGCGGGCTCTGGACGTCCCCAGAGAAGGAGACTGCACAGCCTCTCTGGGCAGCCTGTCCCCGTGCTCCGGCACCCTCAAGGGAAAGAAGTTTTTCCTGCTCTCCCCACGGAGCTCCCTGTGCTGCAGTTTGTGCCCGTTGCCCCTTGTCCTGTCGCTGGGCACCGCTGACAAGAGCCCGGCCCTGGCCCCGGCCCCCTGACACTGGCCCTTGAGATATTTTTATCTGTCACCTCCGGACCAATGCACATGCTTCAGCTCCCTCCAGTCCCCGCAGCAAGCCCCAGCCACCCGCTCAGCCACAACAGCCCAGTGGCCTCGCAGCAGGGCAGTCGGGGTGCTTGTGCCCCCACCATCCATCCACTGCTGCAGAAAGCAAACTTCACCAAACTCACCAAACTTCAGGTGTCCTAAAGGTAAGCATAAAAATCCAAGCTGTTTTCACTGCTCTTCCTTTATAGTTAATGGAAAGAAATTGTTCTACAGATCTTTAACTGAAGTACAAACATTTACAATAAGGCCACTAGAATAAACGCAAAAGTAACAGGATACAAGAAACCCAGAAACATTGCATTAGGAGATGTTGTGCGACAGTGTCTCCTGCAAGATGAAGAGCCATAAGCACTCATTCTGCAGAACAGCATAAATGGGAGGTGTGTATCTAACAAAGCCAGCATTTCCTCTTCAGAGGGTTATTTTACATACACTGGCACCTCTCCAAACCCACCCAGCAAACCATTAGGAGTCAAAACCTTCTCAGTCTGGTAAAGTATTTGACTGGGTACTGTTCTGTGCACATTCAGCAACTGCTTCAGAGGAGATAATGGCCAAATCACTATGTTGCACATCCATAACTTTTGGATATGTGTTTGCTAGTCCCTTTCTCTTTCCTTCTTTGTACTTTTTTTCTGGTTTGTGTTGCTGTCAAGGGTCTGATGTTACCCAAAATGTTGCTGGTTTTCCCTTGCATGAGGTCTCAGAAGTGAAATTTCTCAGATGCTTCCAGGCCCTCTGAAGGAAGCATCTGGAGATATCATTGGCATTTTCTACACTGCTAGGCCATGATAGCAGGGAAAAAGCAATAGAAAGCACAGATTCTGTCACTGGCATATCAGTCAAAAATACCATATTGCTTTCAAAAAGCAGCCTGGAAACTGCTAGAATGTGTACCTGCTGGACACAAGCACCCATGAAATCATCACAGAGAGAAGCTAGGTTTCACCTCGACAAAGATACCATGGTCACTGCAGGAGCGCTCCAAGAATATGGCCATTGGGAAACAGGGAATGAAATGACCTCCCTTTTCCCTGGGGGTGCAGTGGGGTGTGAGTGGAGAAATGTCTAGCTGTAAAAGCCACCAGCCCACCTGTGTGTTGCTGCTTGAGGCGTGAGCAGTTCTATGAAATATTCCCTCCTTCCCCGCAAAAAACACCCAAGGCTCAACCATACCAATGCCATTATAACTGATTTTATTTAAGTGGGGGCAAGAAATAATTTCCATGGTGTTGCCTCATTTATATTGACGTTTTTGCAGACACTGGTGTTTGTTTCACTAGAAAGGAAGGTTCTGAGAACTTTTTGTTGCAGTAGGAGCTGGTGCCACTGGGAACAATGGGATCAGGATGATTCAGGGGTCATTCAGCCATTCCAAGCAGAAAGAATTTCCAAGGAGAATTCAGTCTTCATCCTCCACCCCCTGCACAGTGGAGAAGAGAGAGTTTCGGGTTACCCACCAGTAGGTTTTCTGCAGTCATGTTCTCTTTATTTCATGACAGCAGAACAGCGGCCACCATGGGATGTGGACGCCCCCTGAGGACCCTCTATGCCAGCAGGTTTGGCATTGGTGAAGTGAGACAGGATGGTGTCAGGATCTGTGCCTCTAAGGTGGTGCTCTGGAGAAAAGATAAAGAGAATCATAGAACGGTTTGGGTTGGAAGGGACCTTAAAGATCATACAGTTCCACTCCCCCTGCCATGGGCAGGGACACCTTCCACTAGACCAGGTTGCTTCAAGCGCCATCCAACCTGGCCCTGAACACTGCCAGGGATGGGGCATCCACAGCTGCTCTGGGCAGCCTGGGCTCTCTATAAGGAGGATATCAGTCATTGCCACAGTGATCCCTGCACTTCTACACACCTTCTGCAGCAGGACCGTCCATTTTGACATGTTCCAATCCAATAATATGGTCGACAACATATCCCTGGAAAGCAGCGGCCACTTTGGTGTATACAAGGTTCTAACTCCCGAGGAGTGAAGGGCTGACCTGCACCGTAGAAGGAGAATAGTCGTTCACAATGAAAATGAGCAAAAATGGATGCTCTCTCCCCCTCTCCACCCCCCTGCCTCCCAATTCCTCTCTCTACCCCCCTCACACCTTACCTGCAGCCCCTTGGAGCACTGGGCACTGGGGTCGGCCAACTTGCCTCAGGCGTTTCTCATCGCAATTGCCATCCATGCTGAGGAGCTGTCATGGTGGCTTTTCTTGCCAGTGCTCCCCGAGCTTCCATCGCCATGGTGTGGAAGAGCGCGTCGTCCTCAAACCAGACACCGGGTGGCCATGGCTGGAGGAAAGCAGTCCCACCCATGCAGAGAAGACCAGGTCTGAGACCATCCGAGGCACCTGAACATACACAAGCCCATGGGACCTGAAGGCACGTGCCCCAGGGTGCCAAGGCGACTGGCAGATGTAGTTTCCATCATCTTTGGAAAGTCCTGGCAGCCAGACAAAGTCCCCAGTGACCGGAAAGAGGGAACCATTGCACCCATTTTCAGAAAGGGTCAAAGGGACGACCGTGGGAACTAGCAGCCAGTCAGCCTCACCTCTGTGCCCGGTCCGACCATGGACCAGATCCTCCTGGAAAGCTTGTCAAGGCGTATGGAAGACTGGGAGCTGAGGAGAGGCAGCCAGCATGGCTTCATCCAGGGCAAGTTGTGCCTGACTAAGCCGGTGGCCTTTTACGATGGAGCGGCAGCGTTGGTGGATAAGAGCAACTGATGTCATTTTTCTGGACTTGTGCAAGGCCTTTGGCACGGCCCCACACAACATCCTTGTCTCTAAATTGGAGAGAGACGGGACTGGTGGATGGATAAGGAACTGGCTGGACGGCTGCACGCAAAGAGTTGCGGTCAATGGCAACAAGCACAAGGGGCAACGTTTTTTAAACTGAAAGAGGGTCGGTTTAGATTGGCGCTAACGAAGAAGTTCTTTACAAGGGCAGCGAGACATGGGAAGAGGTTGCCCAGAGAAGCTGTGGATGCCCCATCCCTGGAAGCGTTTAGTCCAGGAAGTCCCTCGCCCAGCCCAGCCCAGCCTCCCCCTCCTGGTGTCTCACAGCATCCCAGAGCAATGGGCGTTGGAGGGCACCTCTGGAGATCATCTGGAGGTGACTGTGGGGGACCCTTGCTCGGCCATGAGGACAGCCAGCTTCTGCCTGGAGCCACTTCAGCATTGGCACTGATCCCATGCGAGCTCCTTGGGATCAGTCTGACCTAAAGGCAAGGCTCTGGGTCCAGGAAGGGGAAAACATGCCTGCGGGGGTGGGAGCGGATGCTAATGACTGAGGTGTGGTTGCACCCATGAGCTGGTGGCAGGGTCCACAGGCACCTTGTTGAGGTTCACTCTTAGCTTGGGGAGGAGATGGTGGCTACTGCCCCAGTTTTCCCCAGCCTGGGGGAAGACGGGGAGCCGGACCCAGCCCCAGCTCAGGAGAGGGTGGCAGGGTACTGCCCCTGCATGGTCTGATCCCACCCGGCCTGGAGGGACAGCACAGGCTTGGCAGAGGACCGCGGTCCAGTCCTGCTTTGGGGAGAGGTGTGCTCCGTTGCTGGTGAACATCACTGGCCTGGTCCGGGACACCACTGATCTGGTGCTGATCTTGTCCAGGGGGGCAGAGGGTCCACGGCAGGGCAGCGTCTCGGGGAAGGGGGTATCGCTGCGCCGGTGCCGGGCTGGGGACAGGGCAGGGATGTCCTTGGCTTTGGGCTGAGCTGGGGTTGGGAAAGGTGGCCTGCGACCTCCTGCCATGTGGCAGGGAGTGGGGAATGTCCCTGACTAGCTCAGGACTGAGGGCGGTCCCTCACCCAAGGTCAGGCTGGGGAGGGGTCCTGGGTCCCATGCAGGCTGGGCAAGGCCAGGTCAGGTCCCTGCGCCCCGCCACTCTGTGGTCGGGGTCCCGGCCTCGGTGCTGGTGTGCGGCAGGGGGTGTTCGGAGCCCTGGGGATGGCCTCTGAACCTGTGCTGGTGCCCGGGGGGGCTCAGGACTGGGGGCACTTTGGGGTGAGGGACCCGGAGCTGGCACCAGTCGGGGGTGGAGGTGTTGCAGATTATCTTAAGATTTTACTGAATCTTTCTGTATTTTGTGTTTATGTAACAGTTATAAGAGCATTTTGATTTTAAGGCGTCAACCTCCATGTTAGAATTATGTTAACGCTTATTAACCAATGACGTATGAATCGTGCTGCTTGTTATCCGAGACTGTTCCTTGAAGTCCCTGTGCTATAGACCATAAATACCCTTAGTCCTTATTCTCTAGACCATAAGCAGAGCACCCAGGTTCGATTGTGTATAGGGTGAGTTATTAGGCAACTTGGCAAGGCCGATATCCAGCTGTCCAAGCTGGCAACAAAACTTACTTTTAAGGTGTCCTGAAGTGAACTACCTTCACTATAGCACTAAAAATCACGCCCACAGGTCAAGAAGACCCTTGCCCAGGTGAAGACCCTTCCCCTACGCAAGCATAGACACAGAAAAGGATGACACTGCAAATATTACAAAGATATGTAGATTACTAACCAATCATTGTAATTGGGAGTGTACGACCTTGTAATTGGTGTATAAATGTAACGGTAACATCTGAACAGGTGTGCTTGACGCGTGGAGATGCCACCGAGCACCCAGTGCTGCAGTAAAAGGGTGCCGGCTGCTCAGTGCTCCAGTGGTGGGAAGAGGTTTGATTCCCGGTTTCGGTGACAGAGGCAGCACCCCGGTGCCGGGCTGGGCAAAGGCCGATCACCGGTGCCCAGCGCGGGGCTCTGGGGAGCGGGGCCCGGACACGGGGCCGCCGCGGGGCAGGGAGGGGCCCGGGCCCGAGCCCGGCTCTGGCTGAGGAGCCGGGGCGGCTGCAGGCCGCCGCAGCCGGGGCGCTGGGGACGAGCCCCGCTTCTCACCGGCGCGTCGCACGGAGGCGGGCGGCGCCGCGCTGCTCGGGGCCGGGGTCGCCGGGGGCCGGGGTCGCTGGGGGCCGGGGTCGCTGGGGGCCGGGCCCCGCCCGCTCGGCGCCGCCGCCCCGGGCCCGCTCCCGGGCTCACGCGGCCCCAGCCCGCCCGCAGCGGAGCCACCGCGCATGCGCGGAGCCGCGCGCCCGCCGCTGTCGCCTGGCAGCGCCCTGGGCGCGCCCGCCGCGGCCGTTGCGCTGCGCGGTTGGCGGTTGGCGGGTGGCGGGTGGCGGGTGGCGGTTGGCGGCGGGCCCGGGCCCGGCGGCCGGGGCCGATAGAGCGGGGGCCGAGGGGGCCGATTGCCGTCACCGGCGCCGCGGTGAGACGCCGCTGGGTCCCGCCGCCGCTGCGCCGCGCCGCCGGGCCTGGCCGGCTCAGCAGCCCGCGCTGCCGGTCACCGCGCCGCGGGGCGGGGGGGCTGGGCAGGGACCCCTGGAGCCCACCCGGGCCCGGCCCCTGTGGGTACGAAGGCCCGGGCTGCGGCCGCGGGGCAGCCAGAGACACTGCGCTGGGCAGAGGAGCTCGTACTTGTCTCTCGGAGCCCGGATACACAGCCCAGCCGTGTGTACCAGCAGCTCCGGGCAGAGACCCCTGGTGCAGTTCCACAGCTCCGGAGCCCTGCGGGCACCTTGGCGCTGCTACGTCACCGCCTTCGTCTTCCTTACTTTCCTTTCTCTCAGCTCCTGCCAAAGCTGACGTTCTCCGTCCTCCTGCCATACCTCTCTCTTCAGACATTCTCCAGCCTCCTCTCCCACATCTCCCCTTTTTTGTTTGTTAATCGCGACAAGACAGAGGTGGCGTGGAGCTGGGTGACCATGACCTGATTTACATTATGATCAACTAAACGCTGAACAGAGGAAAAAAGGCATGGGAGACACAAGGCAAACATCAGTAAGGCGGTTAAGGCCGTTAGAATAAATCCTGCAATACTTTTGATCCACAGCCCAAAGTTTCCCAGCCATGAGAAGAGACCAAAGGCAACCCAGCCCTGGCTCTGCTGCAGATCTTTGTTCAAGGCTTTTAAGTTTTGTATGCTTTTGTGAGTTGATTCAGGGTGGTCACTCAGGTTCATGCAACACGTCCCATCCAAGTCTTCGCACCCATGTCCCTGTGCTAACAATCAAAAACCAATAGCAGCTCGGTTCTGCAGCGACGCATGACGGACAGAATCGACATCTGCTAATAATCCAGAAAGAGCAGTGTTTGTAGCATTACTTTCTGTAGCAAGCTAGCAGCCCAATTTATGAAGCGAGTTAAGAGCAAGTACTAATCCTACGGAAGAGATTAGAGAAGCAAAAATGTGTTGCGCTGCATTCCGGAACTCCACCTGAGAGTTACAGGTGGCTGTGAGTTCTGCGTTAGAAACATTCGACACGTGATGGGGTTGCGATTGCAAAAGGGCTGCAATGCCCGCTTGCAATCTTCACTGGCGTTATCATAGTGAGTTGTTTTAAACGCAGCCCCTGAGCTTCCTCATGCTCAACTTGTCCTTGCAAACTACTCTGAAGCCGATCAATGAAGTCAGCATAGGACCCTGCAAGACTGTGGTGAACGACTCACTAGAGGCTCGCCCAGACTCTGCTATCTTCCGGACTGCCTTAACAGCCGCTTCCTTAATCTGCAAATAGGCATCCCTGGGATGCCCTGTCTGAGTCGTGGGAGCGGCATAATTATTTTCCCCAGCCAACTGCTCATAGTTAACGGCAATTCCCCGATTAAGGTTTTCCGTCAAGGCCACTACACATAGCTCACAAAAATCAGATAACCACATCATATACTGCGTCGGAGTTAGTACCATGCGAAGCAATGACCTCCAGTCACGCAGCGCAAGTGTCTAAGACTCTGCCGTTGCTTCAAGAAGGGACATAGCAAACTAGTATGAATCCTCCCTTCCCGAACTGCTTTCCTTAACTCTTTAACAGCCTCACATTGCACAGGCTGCCACTCTGGAGGCTGATTTGGCTGAGAAAATACGGGACATGCCATAGCGACTCCCAAATCCCCTCGCTCAAGCGCTTCCCGCTTGCATTGCCAGCACCGATGCCTTGGACCCCCTTTCACCCTCCCTGAAAATACAGTCAGTGCATCAGGAGGGGGAGGAAAAAGGTCTGGTTCCTCTTCCAGATCTATAGGACCCCGGATCAAAAGGTTTCTCAGTGTCAATGGAATCACTGCCCAAGTTCTCCCGTTTCCGCACTTGGTCCTGTGTTGTGAGGGTCGCTGCAATCGGCAACAGGAGCTTTGGGGGCAGAGGAGGTGCAGATGGGAGTCACCATCGTTGATGCTGTGTTGAGAAGAGTCGCGCTGTCGGTGGAATTTACAGCTTCCCCTGGTTTAACACAGTTAGTAGAATTAGTCCACACTTGGCGAAGAGCAGTCAGAATTTGCCACCAAGGGGCTAAATGCATTCCCGCCACAAGTCCCCCTCCGCGGCAGCACCATACAATCGTCTGATGAAGGCAGATGAATTCATTCTCATTTACAAGGCTTCTCTGCCAGCAAGCCAGAAAATATCAAGGTAATTAAAAGCAATTTGTGAGGTGCTGTCCCATTGCACATTCACTGAGTTTTATCATTGCTGCAAATTGCAGAGGCTTTTATGCTGTTGCAAAGGTGGGACACGAAGGAGACCTTGCTGCTTGCCTCCTTCCCATCACTTCCCAGAAAAGCATCCTCCTTGTGAAGACCAGAACACATTTTACAATGCACTCTGTTGCAGGAGAAGCAATGAAGGACCGGCTCAGGCCCAGCTCAGGCTGGGATGTGGACCGTCAGCAACGCATGTAAAAGGCCTCTAACAGAGTAAAAAAAAAAACCAAAAACCCAAAGCATCTATGTCCTTTGGATTTACTACTTACTTGCAAGGGTTTAACGCTGGCTAATTACAAAGCCAAGGGTTTTCTGTAGACAGCATTTTATGGACAGCTCAGAAACAGTTCTCTTCAGCCAGCCAGGTTTATCTCTATTGCCTGTAACAACCAAAACCCAGCATTTGCAATCCAGGTAAATAAGACTGATTGGTTATATGATGCGACGCCTTCCAACACTAGCCAAAAGATCTCTTTCCCTTTTTCTAGCTTAAGGAGGCACTGAGTTTGGCATGTAGTGATGTCCCAGCAGCTTGACATATCGCCTGAGCTGCTGCCGTGGTCTCTGAAGCTGTTCTTACCTTGGGCTAGTTGCAAGATAGAAGATACATTAGTACAGCTAATAATCAGCTGTCAGACACATTAACCCAGAGCTCTTCTGCCAACAAGCTAAGCTAATATGCAACTGAGTAAGCTAGGACCTTTCTGAGGGATTCAGCTTTCCAAGGGAGCAGCTCCTTCAGACACCCCATCAGGACTTTGCGTCTGAGCTTAGCAAATAACTGGGCCTGATGTGACCCACCACTGCAGAAAAATCTGTGTTTCCCAGAGGATTATGGTCTCTCTTGTCTGAGTCCCGGCTCTTTCATTTCATTTCCCCGGTCTCTGCCCCACTCCCCTGTCTCACTGTGGCATCTCCTTTTGGTGTCTGTGTCCACATGGGTGAGATGGAGCAGGCTGACCTGAGACACAGCTATATGGATCAGCAGTGAAAGAAGAATGAGACAGTAGTTCTGACTTTTATTATGTTTGGGGAAATCTCCTCTACAGTAATCTAATTGCTCCTAAAGAGATAAATAAAAGGAGACAAAACTCAAGGAATGCCAGCTGCGTGCCAGCCCCGGAAGGAATCAGCTTGGCATTTGCATGGTTATCCATGCCTTCAGTGAAGAAAGGTTTCCCTCTTCTGGCTGTCTCCTTCTCGATCCAGTCATGATAGCTGTAAACTGACATTAAGACCTGAGGGTTTGGCTTTACTGCGCAATCTTCTCCCCAGCTGACGATGCCGACCTGAAACCACTTCATGGTGCTCCAGTAGCTGCAAACCAGAGGTCCCCCGCTGTCGACCTACGGCATAAGGAGCATCTTATAGCAGGATCAAACCTCGGGGCTCTCACAGCAGCTGCACCTCACAGGCTGATTGGGAAAAGCAAACTCTAACCCCAGTATTTGGGGTAACAAGGACATTTTGGACTCAAAATGTCACAGCTCAACCCTGAGGTCCCTGCAGAATAAATAGATAGAGAAGGTAAGAGGAGGAGATCAGTCACAAGCTCTGGCTCAGTGCAGTGCCCTGTCCTTCTCGGCCTTTTCCACGTGCTCCCGGGGCCCCAGAAGGCTACCTGAACCCTGTCACCCAGAGACAACATCCAGGGGTGAAAAGGGACATCTGCTGTCGCTCATTCAGTCTTTGACTTCTCTGCAAAACTGGTGCATGTAGGTGCTGGGTACCTGCCACTGTTAATTTGGGGGGCTAGCATCCAGAAATTGGACAGGAGACGAACACTAATCCTGACAAACCCTTCTTGCAACCATGGTAATTTTACTGAAAATTTGACCGCTACTGCAAGGGCAACCACCATTCACCCAGCGTGCAAGCCTTCAAATGCACATTGCAGGCACCCTGCAAAGAGGAATGTCACTTGTCTGCCCAAATCATAAAACGATAAAATGATGAAAGCCCCATAAAACCATGGGACACAGGAAAAGCGTTCCAATTCCTACGAGCTGCACATCAAAGCACCCTTCAGGAGCAAATTTAAGAGACTGCAAATGCAGAAACACCTGTCCACCGCTCTGTTCTGGGAATTCCCAGGACACCTTCCTACTTAAAGCAATCTGTCCCGGACTTTGGGGAAAAAACCCACCTCATCACGTTTGCAATAGTTCAGTGGTGGAGAATCCACCACCAGAGTGGAGAGTGGATCACCCTCTTCGCTATTAAGCCAAGGTACACTCATAAAGTAATGTTGTGTAATTAGTAATAACTTTGAACTGAAATGCGGTTAGCTTTGACTCCTGGCCCCCAGGAACTCTTTCAAGAGGCAGAAGGGTCCATAAGCTCAGAACTCATACCTCCCTACAGTCTGCCATCAGACCACCACCTACCCACCTCTGTTCAGCTGTTTTGAACAGCCAGAGGGACTGACCACGCTTCCCTGGTTTGTGGCCTTGCCCTTGTACGTGTGACGATTTACCTATATGGATCCAATTTTCATTGGCAGACTTTTTCTTGAAAAAATGCAATTTCACAAGTCTTGCTTTGCAGCTTTAGAGCCGTGTTAGCACCAGGAAAAGGATGCAAGAGCTTGTAAAAGGATGCGAGAGCTTTTGTCACTTCTGCACCGGTTTAGCACTCTTATGCATGGACCAAGTGGGCGTGTGAGGGGTGAGTTCAGCTCCAGACTGGTCACCTCTCCCTGCTGCTGCCAGTGCGAGTGTCAGGCTCCCCTTGCAGTCACATTACTGGCACCAGGCATGGTCCGAGATGGGGGCAGCGGCATGCCAGGGGGCTATCCTGGGATACCTAAAATGGCACTGGAGGCTTGGATGGACTGGAGACTTGCATGTAGGCAACTGTCCTGCCTCGGAGCCGTGTGTCTCCCTGTGAGCTAAACGCCTTGGACTTGCCTTTAGTTCATGGGGAGCAAGAAGCACTCATACAGGGATTTATCTCATTTTAAAAGAGATGGCTAAAAAGGTCTCAATGACTCACATGTCAGAAGTGCATTTTTCTCCCCGTTGATGGAAGGCTGATCTGCTAGATGCAGATAGCTATTGACAACACATTTGTATCTGGTCAGATGAATCCCACCCACGGTTGTACAACAAACACTGCTACCGCCTTAGCTATGTGGGGTGAGAGCCCTGAGCATCCCAGGTGCTGTAGAGGGCATCTGCCGTTTCCAAATTGCTGACAGTGTATATGGGCAGGACATACTGCAGGTGAAGGAAAGAGGTCATCCCCTGCCTTTTTCACAGAACTAAAGAAACCTAAAGCCCTAGATGCACCCTAGCGTTTCAGACAATTATTAGAGATGGCCAAGATCACCTCCTGCTACGATCGGTGGAAGGGTGTAGGTACCTTCAGTCCATGACTCCGATCAGCCCTACACCAGGGGACAGTGCAGGGCATGGTGAAGCTGAGCTGGAACCATCGCACTGCTTGTTTGTGGCCACTCAATGATTCCTTCCCCTGAAAGTCAGGCCAGGGACTGGGCCCTCCTTCATCTGTTGCTGCCCTAAACTGTACGTGAACTGTGACTCCAGCTGAACACACCAACCTAATCACCACGCCACAGAGCTACCCCCACAGACCTCCTTGGCAGAAACGCTCTGAAACAGAATTGGGCCATTTACTGAATTTTGTCTGGATAGGCAAGACACTGAAGGAGGCGTTTGCTCTGTGAGTCCCTTAGACCAGGGGTCCTCAAGCTACGGCCCGTGGGCCGGATACGGCCCCCCAGGGTCCTCAATCCGGCCCCCAGTATTTACAGAATCCCCCCGCCCCACCCCACCCCACCCACCCCCCGCCAGGGGTTGGGGGGGAAACCAAGCAGCCGCAGATGACTGCCTGCCACTTCATCCGCGCGCCGGCCCCCTGGTTAAAAAGTTTGAGGACCCCTGCCTTAGACTCTTATTGTTGTTCAAGTTACCATTGCATCAGAGCCTAACAAAAGATGCTTAAGAAAACAAGGAATTAGACATCAATTGTGGTTCATGGGGTCATGGAAGAAATGTAGCACACACAAAAATAATACGCAGGCCATCTCTAGTGTCTGTTCTTTAGCACTTGTAGGCCATTCATGCTAATGAATGAACATCCATTAATGCTAACGTTCATGACTAAATAGAACCGTAATTCAATTACAGATCTTGTTAGTGTTAATTCACAGTCAATCTAGATATTTCCCTGAAAAACTGCTAGGGAATTGGTATACAATAGATTTTTCTTTCTAAGTGAATGGATTATTATTTCGTTTAAAGCACAAATACTTGGGAGCTCTGCTGTTCAATCTCCTTGCGTTATTCTAGGGATATGGTCGGTGATCCACAAATTAGTCTTGTCTGGTACCAGTACGATGGCAGGTGGTGAAACGTCGGAGCCTTTCTATTGACATGCTGTTGCTGCATGGGGGTATTAAGGCAGTGGTCGTTAGGACAGACCTTCTAGATGATGCTTTGGTGAAGATATCTGAGTGGCTTTTGTTACTTAGATAAAACAGCTTGCGGCAATGGGGAAAATCTAGCACACAAATGGCACAGTAGCTCAGTAGATGGCACTGTCCACAGTGTGCCTCGCTACCTGCCCAGGGCAGGTGAGTTGGGTGTCCCGTGGTCCCTGCTGCAGAGCAAGTATCAGGTTCAGCCCTGGCCTCCCAGTTCATTACCAGGCAGCCTACTGCGGGCAAGGCACCAGATTCCTGAACCAGCCTTGCCAGGCAAAATGTGCCCTACCGGGCTGTAAGCAGCACTTCCCAGAAAACCCTCTATCAGCAAAATGTTTCCTCTCCAGCAAATTAGCAAGTTCCGATGAAAAGTCCTGTCTCCTGTTTTTCCCCTGAAGAGCTCCGCTTCTAGCCCAGGGTATGGTTTTGTCCTGCTCTCCTTATTTCAGGTTGCAAGACGTTCCTGCCTGGTCAAGCCTGCACTAAAAGTGGGCACTTGCTGGGTTATGAGAATTATCACACAGGCAATCGTGTACTTCCACTGCCTGGAAAGCTCACATTTCTAGTTCGTTTCTCAGATGACTCTAACATTATTGTAGATCAAAACAGCACCCTCATCAGCTTTCTGAATATGGGAGATTCACTTTGCTGTGTACAAGTGCTCTTGCTGTTTCACCAGCACAACGCAGCCGCAGAACTTAAGGCTGGGCTGGGAAATGTGTTCTTTCATCATGGTAATGTTACCCCGTGGCAGTTTCCTTTTTAAAATTTTTTATGGAATTTAATGGAGGCGAAAGTCACTAGATGAATGGTTTCAGAACAGATGCTCTCCAGCTAATCAAAAAATGATTTTGCAAAGCAAACTTGCCCTCTGCTGCCTAGCTATGGGCCCAGCTCGCACCAGCTTTGCAGCCCACGGCCCCTGTACCCGCTGTCTTTGCCTAAAGGGCAGGGGATTCCTCTCCATCCTGGGTGCTCGTTTAGTTCCCTCAGTGAAAGATTCCTACAGGATGAAGCTGTGCGTACATGTGTCTGACATCCCAGACCGTCTCTCATGCCAGGGGACTTGCTGGGATCCAGCCTTCTCCCTTGCCCTCCCTGCAGCTCACCATTTCCCTCGCAGAGCTCCCATCCTTCTCGCTGCAGGGAGGGAATTGGGGGGTGGTGGTGGTGTTTGGGGTGTGGGGGGGTGTGTGTGGGGAGCGTGAGGAGAGGCCCATCTGCTCAACAAGGTGTTTCGTTTCCAGCACCACCACAGCCCTCTGACCCCAGGAGCCCTGCAGCCCTGCTGCCCGGGCCAATATGCCTTTGCAGGCGGTTTCGGTTTAGTTGCCCCTGGGCATCCTGCCCTGGCCTCCTGCAGAGAAGCTTTAGCAACCCCAAGAAGCCATGGGAGGTATCCATGTTCATTCCCAAAGCAGAGGCACTTCTCCCCCAGTGTCTCTGTGCCCGCGTAGGCAGCGCGGTCATCCGGGAGCCTGTTGGCTTTACCTGGCAGGGACCTCTTTCTCCTTTCTCCAGCTCAGCACACAGCACGTTGTTCTCCATTAGCGGTGGGATCCGCTCCAAGCACTGCTCCCTGCTGACAAGCTTCATCCGCGCTTTCTGCAGCACGTGGGTTGGTGCCTCTGCAGCTGCAAGTGAGAAGAGAACGATTAACAAAACCTGCAGAGCAGCGCAGGCTTGTAGGGGTGAAACTGCAGCTGGAGGCTAGCTTTGGGACTGCGCTCAGCTGGGTCTGTAAAGCACCTCAGGGCAAGGGGGTCTCGGGGCACAGCCATGTGGTCCTGGGTCATGGGGGCTTACAGGGGCTCTCCCGATGTTTAGCAAAGGTAAATTTGTGCTCTTGACTTTATGCCAGACTAAGAGGTGGGTAGGTAGGTAGAAAGGGGGGAGGGGAGGTGTTAATGGGCAAAGCTGAAATCCTGGGGAGTGGAGGCTTGCTAAATAGGATTTAAAATGACGACTGATTTTTGTAGATGACCTCTGGGATATGCTCCAGCTGGAAGCCCCCCAAAGGGATGGCTTATCCTGCTGGTCCTGAGATGAGCTGCGTTGCACACCCTGGGTTTCTCACTCTCGTTTCTGGGGAACTCAGTTGGAGAGACACTTCATGGAGTCCTGTGAGAGCGAGCCCTGCAGAGGAAAGTCCACTGAGCTTTCCCCAGAACACATGGCCTTGCTGTCCCCATGCTCTCCTTGGGGGGCTGTGAGGCCATGCCTCCGCCAGGGGACCAGCTGTGTCTTTCAGAAAGCGGCTCTCAGGGTGGCAGTGCACGATGGAAATCACTGCTTTATTCTTCCCTTGAGACGGGAAAACAGAAATCGCAGCGGGCACCAGCAAACGAAAAAAAGACTGAAAATATACAGGGCTACTTGGAGAACCCACTCATTTCACCCACGTTTCTCTCTGAAGTGAACCTCAAGGATAAACCTGCCTTTTGGAGGATATTGCTACTGGGGAGGAGACCTACAGATTTTCAGAAACTCCTTCTACCACGGTTCACCGAGCTAAATCCTCCCAGCACCTTCAGCAGGATTTTGGGACTCAAAGGTAAGAACTAAAAGACAGAAAGTTGTCAGGTCCCGTTCCCAGCGAGGATGGAGCTGCTCCACAGAAGTGCCCACAGATTCAAACACTTTGATGCGGGCACCTCCACGGAGGTGGCTCCACTTGCCGAGGTCTAACTGGCTGCAGCTGAAGAGGAGTCAGGCTGGTGCTACCTGAGGTGCCTTTTGAGAGACGTCGACCTACAGAAGGCTGGTAGAGATGGGCAATAATCCATTTTTCCCCACCAAGGAACAGTGCCTCATACTTCTTGCTATGGCCCGTATCACACATGCCTCTCACCAAACGCAGCTTCTGCTGGTTTTCTTCTGAAACCTCTCCCAGGGAGAAGGGGGGGGGGGTGTGTGCCAGGGCTGAGCATGCTGACCTCGTGCTGGGTGCAATTTGGGTAGCAGAAGTGATGTCAGCTGAGCCCACACAGCAGCAGGAGCCCAACCTCCACTGCCACACCATGCATTTTGCAAAGAGACTAGCTGAAGAGAAATCCTGCCAAGCTGCAGAGTGGCTCTGCAGCAGCACGCTGCTTTTCTGTCTCTAGGAGCACGTTTCCTTGGTGAAACAGGAGAGTTTCACAACTACGGTACAGTGTTGTGTATGACTGTTAAGCGAGGCCAATGAAGCCTAAGAAGGAACATGCAGAGTTTCAGAGATGAGGCGGTAACCCTCTGGAGCAGAACGGCAAGGCTTAAATGGGACATTCGCTCGCGACATCCTAGGAAGGACTGTTCAAGCCTCAAGGCACCACCTTCCCCACTCTGTCCTGATTAATTCTTTCCAATAATGAAATCGCTCATTAGCCATTTAGTGACATTTGTTCAGGATAGACATTTTGGGTCACAATCAGCACCGGAGCTCCTTTCATTAGGGCTTAGACAAGAGCGATTAGCGATAGCAATCTGCTGTTCTAAATGAGGGAAGAAGGGTGGCCAGTACCGTTGAATCAACCTTGCCTCCTTGTTCATGGAGGCAGGAAGCCAAAGACAACCCTAGACCTTCATTTCCTTTATTCCAGAACGCTGTAGACCCAGACTAACTTGCCCACCAGGGTGGAGCTTGTCTTACTCTGGATGCCAAGAATGGCATCCAAAGTAAGGTTGAGTTCCTTCAGAGCAAAGGTGGCTCTGAATTATTGGCTGGAACACACACGCTCAGAGTAGCCCGGACTTTGCTCTGGCGTCAGTAGGTGGCTGCTGGTTCTTGCACTGAACAGAGAACTGGTGGCTGTGCAGAGGCTGCGAGGGCCTGGATGTGCTTACCAGGGAGGTAGGGAGTGGAAGCTAGTGTGGGTAACCCCTCCCGGGAGAGAACGTGTACTTAAAATGCATAAAACCCAGCCTCGGTTAGCAAATGCATCTCCTGGCAGTAGCTCACCTGCTGTCTTGGAGTTGCTTGGGGTTCCCCACCCAGCAACCCAGCAGTGTTGCCACATATCGATGTTGTACATGAAGGGCAAGCAGATGGGTATTTTCTTATTGCTGAACTGGATGGGAAAGCTGAGCAGGATCAGAGCGATATCATTTTCCATGCTCGTATTGTCAAATCCTTCGTGGATGATCAAGCTCTCCGGTTTATGTTCTTCCAGTGGGAGGCTGAGGTCATTTCCCCCCATTGCGACGGTCAGGTCTGGTGGCCTTATAAACAAAACAGAAGCAGTGCAGACATAAGCAAACACAAAGGCTTTGTGTTATAAAGGTTGGTGCCTCCTCCCCTCCCCCAGGTGGGGTAGGGTGGTGCTCAGCAAATTGCAGAGGCAGGTTGGCTATAGATAGTGTCAAAATGTACCCTCACTGCTGGGCAAAGCTGATTTTCAGGGCAGAGAGGTGCAGAGGCAGAACATGAACGCAACCAAGTTATATAAATAGCCCAGTTGCTAACAAACAGGTGGAGTGGGCAGCATCTTCTGGATTGCTGTGCCCTGGGCTGGCTGCTCCAGACCGCGCTGTCCCCAGCCAGCTGCCACAGGTTGTGACGCCACAGGTCGTTTGTCACCAAGCAGCCTCAGCTCTCGGACCTGCCGAATTTTGGAGGGGGCTCACAGAGGGCGGGATGCTGAGCCTGGCCATTGCATGGGGTTGATTTCTCCAGAAACTTCTGCTCTAAAATCAGATTCTCCATGAGGGAAGGGTGCTTGCTATATGAAAGCAAGGGCAATTTGGGGGTTAGAATAAGCTGGAATGGAATAAATCTACTTTTACAAGGTACCGCAACACGTGTAGGCATACAGGAGATGCTTGGGGACATTACCAGCGTCATGGGCATTTATATAAGGCTGCTCAAACCACCACTGAAAATATTTCCCTTCCATACCTCCTGGTTACACAGATTTCTGCACGTTTCTGTTGTAACACTACCTCTGATCAAAAACAGGCCCATTTTCTCCAGAGAGACAGCCCCTGTTTGCAGGGCTCTCTCTCTGGCCCAGTCACGTATACCTCGCATTTGACCCCCGGGAGGAACGTTATCAACCCATTGCGCCTGGGCTGTCCTCCCTTCCCATGAGTACTTACACCTCTTCTCCAAAGCAATGGGCCGCAGTTAATATCCACGATCTGCTGATGATGGTGCCTCCGCAGATATGTTTCCCCTTGCTCTGGATGCTCACATGCCATGGGAACTCCCCAGCCTTGGCGTATCTCCTTGCCGCGATCATCTTGCCAGTGTCCCGAAAGGGCTCGTAAGATGGTCGGAGGCCACACTCTGGGTACAAAATGAGACATATTGCTCACGTACAGCAGTGCCACTGCCTGTGCTACTGAACTAGAGGGGCAGGACATCAGCTAAGGCACTGCTCTGTAATCATCCACGCTACTTGCGAGGGGCTTTGGTAGAGATCATCACTGTAGCCTCCCTGAACCTGCACTCTGCCAACCAATGCCCGGCAGTTTGGGGACTAGCAGGGAGCACGAGTGGAAGAATTCAGCACCAGGCTGTAGTACAAGCCATACTTCTATGCCGTCAGATACAAGAAATAAGCCCAGGCCTCTTTCATTTACCAATAGGCGTATCTCCTGTTGGGCTGCTAGCAATTCCACTGTGCTGGTCATTTCTAACAGTAAAAAGTACGGAAGGAAAACCTGCATTGATGCTGCCGATCAGAAAAGCGAAACAGAGGAGGGTGAAGCACAGCATTTCAATCCCAGTCCTGGACCGACACACTTCGACAACGTTCAGAGCAGTGGTGCTCCTGCAGACACCACAGGACGCCTTCCCTACTCTTGTGTTCTCACCAAAGGCAACGCACCTCCCTGCCGCAACCAGGGTCACAGCGCAACCAGGCTGTGACATCACACATTCCGTTTGTTTCTGTTGACATCACTGTTGGACGCTGTCCTTTCGAAGGCGATGGGGAAAGCGCAGTGGTTTCCCAGAGGCTTGGGATTTGCTTTAGCTATGGTAGGGATAGGGCAGCAGTGAAATCCCCGTCCGTATCCTGGAGTGACTTCCACAGGGTATTGCAGTAGTGGACTTAATGAGTTGGGTGCTGTAGCCCTTTTTGGGTCTTGAACCATGTTCTTCTCTCCAAAGACCTCAGGTGCTGATCCCACATCAGCTTTCATCTTTGACTCTGAAAAGTGCTGAAGCCTGTCAAACTCCAAATTAATTTTCTTTTCTTCATTTAGACCGTGGCTGTTCTCAGAAGGAAGGGGCAGCTCTGTGGCAGGGTAAATTTCAAACGGTGCCAAACCAGAAGTATGGTACCAAAGATGCTGAGGCAGCCACTTTGTTGTGGGCGAGGGTGGCTTACGAGACCAAATCCAGCTTAAAAAACTAATCCACGAGGCTGACTCATTAGCATTTCACCGTTACTGATTATTAAAAAGGAATAAGGCCTAAAACCCTAAAGATCCACCTGAGAAGAGTCTCAGGTCTGAAAAAGCCCCGTTCTGCCTTGCAAATTGCTCCGCTTGGTTCCTGAGGAACCGCAGCGTGTAGTGCTGAATCACTCTGTTCTTGCTCACTGTACCCAGGCCTAAGCCATTGTTGGAAATTACCGTACCAGGTACTAGAAATCATAAGTTAGGTAAAGTTAGACACACCAGTAGAAGAAAATGGTAGCAAGCAGAGATTTATGTAAAGGATCCTGGCAGGGTCACTTATGAAAGAAAGCTGAAAGATTCAACTCTGAGGAAGACCACCTGAGCAGGGCCGAAGGCCGGAACGACCCTCTCAAAATTGATGCCAAGAGAAGACTCTGCTTAAACGCCGCCCAGGCTCTGCCTAGACTCCACCTATCATTAATATGCAATGAGATGTTGTTATCACATGAATAATGTACGAAGAGATGTTGCAATCACGTATGTTAAATGTATAAATTACCCTGTTTCGCACCTGTGCTTTGGAGCGAGTTTGTGTGGTGCGAACCACCTCCTCCCCTGAGCAGATAATAAATACCTTCCTGCTAAAAGTACAGAAAGTCTCTTAGCAGTTTTCTTCATTCTGAGGTTTTTCGGCATCAGGGTGCACAAAATTTTCCACAGATGCTGGTTCAGCCCGGCTATGCCACCAGTTCGGGCTCCGTGAGCCTCCTACTCAAACCCCACTGTGGGACGCCATTTTGCGGCGTACGAAGGCCCGGGCTGCGGCTGTGGTGCAGGCAGAGACGCTTTATTGTACAGAGAAGCCCATATTTACACCTCTGAGCCCGGATACACATCCCAGCTGTGTGTACCACGGGCCTCAGGGCAGAAACCCCTGGTGCAGTTCCACAGCTCTGGAGCACTGCAGGCCTGCAGGCGCCTTGGCACTGCTACATCACCGCCTTCATCTTCCTTACTTTCCTGCACAAGAGCCAGCTGTTCTCTCAGCTCCTGACAGAGCTGACGTTCTCTATTCTCCTCTCAAACATCTCTCTTCAGACATTCTCTGTCCTCCACTCCCACACCCCCCTGCTCAAGCAGGCTCTCCTAGAGCAGCTGCTCAGGGCCGCAGCCAGGCGGGCTCTGGACGTCCCCAGAGAAGGAGACTGCACAGCCTCTCTGGGCAGCCTGTCCCCGTGCTCCGGCACCCTCAAGGGAAAGAAGTTTTTCCTGCTCTCCCCACGGAGCTCCCTGTGCTGCAGTTTGTGCCCGTTGCCCCTTGTCCTGTCGCTGGGCACCGCTGACAAGAGCCCGGCCCTGGCCCCGGCCCCCTGACACTGGCCCTTGAGATATTTTTATCTGTCACCTCCGGACCAATGCACATGCTTCAGCTCCCTCCAGTCCCCGCAGCAAGCCCCAGCCACCCGCTCAGCCACAACAGCCCAGTGGCCTCGCAGCAGGGCAGTCGGGGTGCTTGTGCCCCCACCATCCATCCACTGCTGCAGAAAGCCCTCTGCCCAGCCGGGCATGTTTAGCTTCACTAACACAGCAAGCAGCTACACGTTTCTGTTGTGTGGCACCTCATTACCTTTCAAGACAGACACAAAGCAAAAGAGGCACCTTCGCCCCTCACCCAAGCAGTCCCTGCCTGCACCCGCACCCACCTCCCTCTGCGGAGTTCCCACCCGCACCGAGCAGCAGCATTGTGAGCAGCATTGCAAGATTTCCAAGCAGGAATAAACAAGACCCACCCACGCGGCTGTCCCTTATCGTGTGCGTGACTTGCAAACTGCCAGGGCATACAGCAGGTGCTGGGTCACAGAAGCTGGGTTTTTTCCTACAGACTCAAAGGTGTTTGCAGGTTGTTTCAGAATAATCTCTATTCCCCGGCAAGTCATGCCAGCCATCCTCAGCATAACAAAACCACAGAGAGGAGAAAACAACCCAGAACATTCACCAGAAGGGCAAGAACAACTGTCTCATTTTCCCAGTACCTTGGGAGAAAGACCGCAAGCCTGCACACCTGAAGTTTGTCAACAACTTGATTATGCCTGAGCAACACACTGCCCCCATTCCTGAATTTTCAAGATGTCAGACACTGCAAGTGCATCATCAAGGTGCCACAGAGAAGCACGAGTTACCAAAACAAGTCTTAAAGTGTGTATTTTGGTGATTCACTGGGGCTCTGGAGCTCAAGGTGGGTTCAGGGCAGATTTCAGAGCTGCTGCCTCCCATTTCAGGAAGCATGGCACCCAGTGCCACCTCAGAGCACAGCCCCCAATACCACAGAAGCTGTCCCCAACACACTTCAGGTGAGGGGAGGGAAAGAAAAAAGCCAGGCTATTTTTTTTTCCTGATTTATTGTGGCTAAGATCAATGACACCCATTTATCAGAAGCAATTTGCTAATTCCAGTGCTGTTTGGACACCATGCAGCAAACCTCCTCCTCACAAACCAGGTCAGCCAACTGCGTATGAACCCATTTCTGAAAACAATCACTCCCTACAACATTAACTCACACCTCAGCCCACTGACCTCCAGTACTTTACATTCTCCTTACCTCCAAACTTAATTCTCTGTACATGCTTTGGAATAATGTTTTTTCTCCAGAGGGGAGAAATCTTGCTTACTGAAGAGTTACCATGGAAATCAGATTGGTTACAAGAGCTCTGGAGAGACTAAGAGCCACATTAACTTTTACTCTCCTGGAAGTGGAATATTTGTTAAAGCATGTTCATTAGTTGAAAATTACCAGCTGAGTAGCTAAAAGGTATTTACAAAGGCCACCAAAAATCCTTTCTGAGAAGGACTGTATGTATGTTTTTATTAGTGCATTGAAATGGCATTGCCAGGCACAGGACGTATGAATAACCTGCTCAGCAGTCCCTTGTCCCATTACTGAGGGTAAAGCTCCACTAACATCGCGTGCCCCTGGAAGGAGAGAGAGAAAGAGAACAGTCACAGAAAAGACTAATTATTACAGACACACACTCAACTGGGGATGCCCATCTCCCGACTGTCATAAAATAAAAGGGAAGATGAAAATTGAGCTGATTCACTAAGAGGGCTCTGCAGACAGTGGTTTGACAGCTTCAGGACAGCACAGATGTGCTTCAGGCTGGCCAAGGCACCAGAGTCCACCCTGAGTAATGCATCAGGCTGTCCTGAGGACCAAACTGGGAATCGAGGGTGAAGGCAATGCTAGGACCAGTGCCCTCAGGTGACAGAAGGTGAGCCCTGCCTGCTAGGTCCCCACCAGTCCCTGCAACCTGAACCATGGCTCTCATCCACAGCCTCAAGAATTGTAAGGAAGAGTCTCACCCCCATTTTTCTTGTAAACACCCTTCTTCCTCAGATCAGAAAAACGATCCTCAGAAACCACAATTTGGGAAGTCTTTGAGAGTCACCAAAGGAAACCCCCAGAACATGGCTGAAACCTCTCTTTGCCTTTTGTACCGAACGGGCTGATGAGGGCTAATTGCCCAGGGATGATTCCGAGGCGGGCTGGAGAGTCTCTGAAGTGGACAAGGCAGGAGGAGCTCACTGAACTCAGTCACAACGAGGAGGCAGCCAGCCAAGCCGGAGGGTATTATGAACCCCCAAGTGCCATGGGACTTTGGAGGTGCCCCCACGGCCGGTGTAACTAGACAGGATTTCATAGTACCAACAGGATCAGAAACATAATTCCTGCCCCTCTGCAGAGGGAACAGGGCCAGACCATACAGCACCATTACCTGCCCTCCTGCAGCACAGGCAGCAACCAGGCCGTATTGTCCTCCCTCCTTCCTCAACCTATGGGCAGCAGTAATTACCAGACGGCAGCCAGTGGCAGCAAAAGGATGTCCCAGTGAGAGGGAGCCACCCCAGTTATTGAACTTCTCCATAGGAGGAACTCCGACCTGCAAGAGCACACAGAGGAGAGGACACACAATCACCTGTCTGGAAGGAGACTGCCTGACCTACTCATGACAACGCCAAACCTACAACAGTCCAGGCTGGCTGTATGAAGTGTTCCTTGGCACATAAAAGAGCCTGACAACAGGACAAAATTGTGCTAAAGGCTTTACTGCATCACCTGCAGCCAGACAGGTATACTCCACGCTGTTAGAAAGCATGTCCAAGGACTGAGCCCCTCCCACTGTTTTTTATTCCCTCCTCTCCAACAATTACCATTACGGTTCTAAATCACCTCCTGCTCAAAATGGGAGCACCATTGTTCCCAAAGAAACTCCTCACATCGGGATTTGCTAACCCAGAATTCAAGAAACATTGCTTCTCCTCACAGAACACAACAGCCCTGCTTTGCAGCACCACCACCATCCTGCTGCAACGAGGAATTAAATTAATCCTAAAGTTAAACTAAACTAAAGATAAAAGTGTCCTGACTGTGTCTTACCTTTGACTTTTTGCCCATGTAGTTTTGTGCAAACCAGTCCGAATCCATAGCTTTCAGGTTAGCCAGTATCTGCCCCTGGAAGGGAGAGGAGGGCAACATTAACAAGGATAATGGCAGACCTTGAGGAAAGCCTATGGACAGCGCTAGTAAACAGGAGTTGTCCTGAGGCTAGCTACAGCCACAAAACCAACACAGCCAACTAAAAAAGCATTCGACAGGATCAGCCCTGTTAATTAATGTTAGCTCAACCTTAACTAGAAAAAGACGCTGTCCAAGTAACGAGCCACGTCACCACAGTAACACACAGCCCCAATCCAATTAGTAGATGATGTGCAGAAGTGGTTTCCTTCATACAAGGGTCTTGGGAAAGCAAGCTTTATTTTTTTAATGTATTATTTTAGAACAATCGGTATTCCTTTGGTGACTTCAAGCAACGTAAGCCACTTAGCATAGATTGTGTCAATGTAAAAATGTAACATTTAAAATATATACAGTACTTATATTTAGACATAAATGTAGAATTACACCTATCTACATTTAGCGAAGGTCTTGAGAGCTTTCACCAACACGAAAGCAGATGTCCACAGAATGATATTTTACAGTTAAAGGCATCCTTAGTGTTCAGAGTACTTACAGCAAAAGCTTCGTGGAATTCAAACACATCAATATCAGCCATGGTTAGACCAGCCTTCTCTAGCACTTTGGAAGTAGCATATGTTGGACTGAAGAAGAGTTAAGAAACAGAATTCTGGTGTGAATACGTTTCCTCATAACATCATCCCCCTTCTCCACAGTGACCCACATTACATTCCTTCTCTCTAGGGTTCATGGTACAGTGCTCTGCCTGTCACACTCCAACTAAAACACAACCCCAGGTAACTACTGCTAGTACCAACAGACCAAGGTGCCCCCCAGCAAATGAGGGTGGGTATTTCCGCCACAGCTGCTCTCCCATGTTAGCCACTTCCCCATCCTGAGTCACACCTAACACACCGGCTCTCACACCTTTCTGAGAAAGCCTGAAGAGATGTAATCTCTCAGGATATACTTCACAAAACACAAACATGTAACAGCAAGTCAAGGCTAGCTGTCACACTAGTACGGCCTGTTAGGGCATGCTCTTGATCATCACCACCTACCCCAGAAGCAGCTGGTCCTTTGGATCTTGGGACACATACACAAAGTCCCTGCACAGGAGAAATGCTGTTAGCAACAGAAAGAGAAGAAAGGGAGAGCAAACTTCAGAAGCTACATAGAGTAGTCCCTTTTTACCTTAGGTAGGCCTTCGGTTTGTATCCCATTGCCAGAGCCTTCTCCTCAGACATGAGCAGAACTGCTGAAGCACCATCCGTCTGAAACAGGCAGACACAAGCAAGATCACTGCCTGAAGAACAAGCACACCCTGCACACAAAATGAGCCTGACAGCCCTCCGGCAGAGCAACTGGCAAGAAAGGACCCAAATGTAACCGGAGCTTCCAGGACATCCCCCTATGATATGGGACAAAGAACAACTCTGCATGACAGAGCTGATGGATGGATAGATGGATGATCTCCGAATGGTGTTAGCACACACATTACTAAAGCACTTCCTTAGAGTTCAGACCCACAACTCCCCCTGGTTTCAAACAGGACAGAAATCCCTAAAATCCCTGCCTCTCCTGAGAACAAGCTGGTTACCCCAAACACTCACCTGTCTACTTGGCTCCGTCCCAGAACAGGAGTATAATTCTGGGATGACACAAGCCGCAGGCTCACCACATTATTGCAAAGATGAACATCACAGCTTTGGCACATGACCACTTATTTGGGGCTAATAGCCTAAGCTCGCCTACAGACCTGTGGCACAGAGCACACCAACAGCATTTCTGCTGTTCCTAACACCAAGGCCGTGCCATTACCAGGCTTTTTTAAGTCCCCAAGAACGCTAAGGATTAAATAGCATCGCTGCTGAAAGAGCTCCAGCAGTAGTTACTTGCTTCCTTTGAAATGCTCATCACAAACTGTGAAACACCTTTTAAATACACAAGAACCGGTCAGGGCTGCATGCAGGAACACGACCGCCACCTTGAGCCCTCTGTGGGAGACTTCCAGTGGAAATCACCTTCTGTAAGGCTCAGATACACCTCACCTAATTTACACAACTACCTTAAACTTCAGCATCTAAAAAAGCTTCCTTTAAAAGCGCTAAAGAGAGAAAAAGGAGGATATGCAGAAGAGAGCTCGTCATAGATGTGCTAGAGAAATCTCTCCTTCCTCTCTGTGGATTACAGGGCAAGCCTTAAAGTGACACTTTTAGGCTAAAACTACTAACTTCTAGACTTAAAATGTGATCAATCCCATCTGGGACAGAATTTTCACATGTGCCTTTGAATGATCAACCCTTATAAGGCAGCTACAGAAAAATCAACAGGTAACACAGACCAAGACTTCAGGTGTTTAATTTTTGATTTTAAAAAGAAACAATCCAGTACCCAAGATAACCAGATGGTAATACAGATCAAAGTTACCCTTGAAAAATCTGAAAGCAGGTGACATTACAAAGGGAACAACTAACTCCCACAGATTGTAACAGCTTGACCTACACACCTATGGGAGGCAGAGGGTAAACCAGACAGTTCTCCCTTCTGCCTCACAGGGATGGGACCACACATTACCAGGAAGGAGGAGTTGGCAGCTGTGACGGTTCCGTAGGGCTTGACAAAAGCTGGCTTCAGCTTGCCCATCTGCTCAAGTGAGGAAGGACGGATCCCATTGTCTTTGGTAACTGTATCTTTGCCTGTTGATGAAAAAAAAAGAAAAAATATTTAAACTACAAAAGTCAGCAATATACATGAGTTTGCACATCAACAGTCTGGGGGGGGGGGGAAGAAACAATCGGAAAACTGTGCTTTTTATGAGAAGTGGGAAAAGGAAAAAACAGAAAATCCATTCATGGTATCAGCATATTTAACCTGGCTAAAAAAATACCACTTAAAAATTAAAGCTGCATTACTTTCTCTCTGAAGATTGCAAAAATGAAGCACTGCTATCTATTTACTGTAAGAAAAAATCAGTACATGGAAAACTCACTTGATTAAAGAATTTAAATTCAGATTATAAAGCCTAAATGGGAGAACTGGGCCTAAATCAGTATACATTTATGTGCCAAGTTTTGAGGAAGTAAGAGCACTAGGAAGAACCAAATATATACACCTTCAACTACACCAGCTGCTTAAATAAGCCAGTTAACAAAAATTACCAATTTTAGTATAAAGACTGTATGTAAGCATGAATCTAGGAAACTAAGTACAGAGTAAAAGTGCCCCAGATGGATAGGTATTACACCAAAGCATGTCCACTGGCTGATGGGCGATGAGGGTAGAAATCAGGCCACAGAAAGGACAGCTTAAATTTTCTCCCCAAACTATTTCATATTGGAGCAATGACTGTGAGGCTGATGAACCAGAGTCTACCAAGATAAACACATTTCAGCTCTTCCTATCCAGTGTCTGATTGATCAGATCAGGATTTTATTAGGCTTTCTATTCATTGTTAGTGATTTGGGCTATAAACATGGGTTCTCTTGTCTGACTGAAAGAGCAGGGGGATTCTTGGTCCAACCGTTCTGATCTTCCTTGCTGTATCACCACTTAGCATGGATACAAGATGGGCATTACAATATTTAGGTAACTGAGTATATGTTTATATATTTAGATGTATATGTTTAGAAACATGCTCTTATGTCAGTAGTTTTCCAAGGAGAAACCATCTCTCACGAGTTAAAATCCATATCAGATATACAGAACATTATGAATCTGACCCCAGTACTTCCCCTCCTTTACTAAATAAAGTATTTCTTTATTGCATGAAGTGCATGCTAACAATGAAACATGCATTTTTACCTGGCACTTTGAAGGGTACCACATCGAGTAGCAAGCCTCCATCCTGGGCTTTCTTAGCTAGTGTGTGTGAACGGAGGGCATACTCATCTTGCTCCAAACGGGAAATGGCAAAGGCAGCAGCCAAACGATCAGCGGAGTGCCCCATAGTCTCACTGGTGGAGAACTCTGCCACAGCTGGGAGCTACAAAACAGAAAAATAAAGTCAGCACACATCAACACCCATCCCTGAGCAGTTACATACAGTTCAGAAGTTGGTTAAGCCCTGCACAGTCAGCCAGTGAAACCCTTTTGTTTATTGCACAGGGCAGTTTAATATTAGAGTTATGCAATTAACACACAGTAACAATACCAGAAGTGACTTGGGCAAACATATTAGAAGAAGCATCACTTTCAAAGATTTTAGAAAAAAAAATGGATAAAAATGAGGTCCAGACTGCTGCTTACTGCAGGGGTTCAAGAACTGTACTGCATTTGCACGTGCAGACAAAAGAGCAGCTGCCTTCTGCATTGAACAAGGAACCCCCTCTGAAGGATGACCAGACTTTTTGGGCTAAAGTGAAACAACATATCCTGGGACCTTAAAACTCCCTGTCGAATACTTCCTCAAGAAAAACCAGAGACAGGTGATTTCAGCTTAGTTTTCACTCTTCCAGCAGCACACAGGAAATCCCTGCATGCATTTAAATCTGCAATTTTCATATCTTTGCTGGACTTTGGACCTCACCTCTGCTGTACATACACTGTGCTTCACTGCACTCACACTAAAGGCAGGCAGCAGCAGCGCAGACACACAGTTTTCTTGTGAAGAGTTCGGTGATGGTAAGGAGAGAAATGCTTTTCCTTCTCATCTCCACCACGAAGTAATTCACCCCTCTCATGCCGCCAGACAAAGAAGAGTGGCTCCCTCTACAGCAGACTCCTGCCTTTAACAAGTAGACTGCAGATTCTCATCAGGGCCCAAACAGGGGAGCTGAACACATTTAGCACCTGGCAGGGTTTGGCCAGGAACAGCAATCATAAGGCACATTTAAGATGCATTAATCAAACAACAATTCTATTCATATAGTAAGGATATTCCTCTCTGATATTAAGCATGTTACTTCTATTATCTAGGAAAAAAAAATCTGCTGATCCTTTAGGACCCTTGCATAAGTTTTGTATTTCTGGGGGAAAAACCTTCTACTTTTGCAGTCTCCAGCACAGTTTGCCTAGGAGTTGTAGGACAGGGAGTTTTTGAATTTAGTTAGGTTTACTGAAGACATACAAGACGACAAAGCAGAGAGTCACAACGCTATGAGATCCACTAATCAACTGCAGTTTTAACTTAAAGCACAGGACGAAGATCCAATAAAGGCAAGCCACAAGCAGCCACCTTACACTTTTTAAATCCTCTCCATTGAGGCTAGAAAAATTACCTAAGACAATTTGTTTTACACCTCCCTAGAAAACAATTTAGCTAAATATCTAAATGTCTGGAAAAAAATTACCTCAGGAGCGAAGTAGTCAGGGCGAATTTTGGAAATCAGGGAGAGCTTTTGGCCTAAGGTCTTGGCTCGGTTAAGAGTCAGCATAGTCTTCCTCATCTTCCTACTGTGACGAATGGGAACATCTGACATTAACTCCACACCCCCAGCTACCACAACATCGCACTGTCCAGCTGCAATCATACCCACGCCTGCAGAACAAGACAAGAGTTTCCCATGAGAGCTGTGGGAAGAACTGACACTTAGCCTGTTAGTGCTTTGGATACTACTACATTTTATTTCCTTCTTCAGCCTCTGGCTTTGGCCAAGTTATACAACACATGTTTAACAGAGACAGCCATTTTCTGAATCATGCTGGTTTTACAACTTTGCTTCTACTTCTCTTTGTCACATGCAGCAGTTGGGAGAAGAACATCCCCAGCAATTTGAGACAGTAGCCGGGTCTCAATTTTTTTTGCTCTGTTTAGGCTAAGTCAAAAACAAAAGTAGCCTGAAAGGTAGCAACTTCCTTATCATGATGGAGTCTTTACCTCCCAAGCTGAAGTAGACACTGAGCAGAGACTACTGCTGAAGGCAAAGGGTTATCAAGCTGCTGGCAGGTCTACAGCAGACACTTGATTCATATTATATTTTGTTGGTTCAAAAACTTCCATTCCAGAATTTCTTCAAATGCTTACTTCTATTCACTAAGCACTGCAAGTTAGACAAGGTATGCAGAGGAGTTGCTAAGCTCCTTCCCAAACCCATAGCTTCTTCCAGCCAACGTACCTGTGGTCATAGCCTGGTTTGAAGAAATGCAAGCCATGGTGACTGTGTGGGCTGGAGTTTTGTCTGAGAAACCTGCTCCCAAGGCAGCCTATAAGCAACAAAGAATGGCTGTTAAAACCAGCGCCTTTTTGCTCCACAGGGTCAGAACTACCTTCCGCCCAGCAACACACCTTTCCACATAAGCTGAAAACAAGTACATCAAGTTTTCATTCAGCCAACTACTCATCCCCTCCCCAGACTCCAGGAACAGGAGGAAACGGCAACTGACAAGGTTCTCAGTTTCATCATGCAGACAGTCACTGGCCATCCCCGTTAATAAAGTGACAAACTAACTGCACACTTCACAATTTCAAAAGAACTTCCAACTACTTAGCATCATCTTTGCTTCACCTTATTTGCAAAGGCAATATAGGAAGGGAATTATTTAGAGCCCCTCAGTACAAGGCACCGTGACCTGCTTCACACAGTACAGAAAACATTTCCTGCAGTTCAGAGCACAGCCTCTCAATCTGATGCAGCTGAGAGCACGGCCTCCTACCACAAGAGAGCTGCTCACAGCAAGACCTTCCCTAGTTGAGATGTGGCCAACTGGTTTAAAGTTCAACAGTTGTTCCCAAGTTAAAATTATACCACAGCCTCATCTGACTGGCAGGTGACCAAAGCGAGTATTCGCATACACAAGGCTAAAACTGCTGATGGAACTGGACAGCCTCATAACCACCTCCTCAGTCGTTCCAGCCCAGGTTACATCATGGTTTTGCCAAGTTGCAGAGAACAAGAGCAGAAGCTCCAGATTACAGAAAATCACATGCTGCCTCCGTAACGTTACTGCAGTAGACCAGCTTCTTTCTGTGAATAGCATGCAAATTGTGTTTTCTAACTGCCCGAAAAAAGGGCAGGTAAGCTACTCCATTTCAAATCATTCAAAAGCTGCATCTGATCAGCCAATAATACCACAGTAATCTATGACAGCACACTCTAGTCCTCTCAAGTACTTTGGACAAGCCAGCATTTAAATCAGTTAAGAGCTGAGTGATCACCAATCACTAACAAAAGCTTCCCTCTCAAGGAAGAATCAAGTAGAGGCTTCACTGCATTAAAATACACTTGATCTACAGCAGATTTCAACAGGAGGGAGAGTCCCATACAGTTGACACATACAATACTGCACAACTAGTTCATACTCGCAAATCATGTTTAAACAAACCATAACACTGCAAATTTCTTTTTTTGCGCCAAGTGTTTGTCATCTTCATGCTAGCTGCAGAAATCAGACTCACAGAGGAAATGCTGCAAGTAACCTACCTCTCTGGCAACATTACTCGTTTTCACCTCCTGGATAACTGTGCCATAAACAATGTAATCAACAGCATCCTTTGGGACACTGGTCCGGTTCAGCAACCCCCTGAGGAGAAGAATAAAAAAAAAGAATTTGCACCATGTAAGCAATAACTACGTCACAGTCCTCCAACATACTCTTTCTGCCAGCTTGGCTGGAGAACAAGGCAACAATGGAGTCACATCTTCTGCCCCTAGTTAAGAAGAAATCTTGCATGCATATGTACTTAATGAAAAGTGTAATTGGCTATGGACTGCAAATAATCATGGTGATAATAGCAATATAAATTATTACATAATTTCATGAAAGCAACTGCTCTACACTCCCTCCACCCCCAAAGTGGCTGTTAGTATCTTCCCCAAATTGGAGTATTCCGACATCAAAAATTTAAAGGAAGAGGGCCTTAAGAGCTAAAGCTGATCACCTTTTGTTTAGGAACATTTAAAAATTCAGTAAAGACACACAGAAAATAAGCAGTGTGTTTTCACCATATGGCATCATTTGCCAGAACAACTTGACAAACATGTCACCACAACAAATCCCACTGCGGGCAGTGATTTAAGGCCACTGGGATACAAATGCAGTTTCATGCACTAAAAAGCACCAAATAACAACAAAACTAAGGGCCCCTCAATCAGTAACTTCTCTTCTGCAGCACATTAAAACCCCCTCTATGTCTGGACACAGCCCTCACACACGACTAACACGCTGCCTGTCAAGCAGATTAGCCTGCCGTGGCTAAACATGGCATTCAGATTTGGCACAACTTAACCAACCTCATGATCTTTCTCTGAGCCTTGAGATCTCCCTTCCCCCCAGTAAAGCCTTCTCTCTTTTCAACAGCACTTTGCCCTGCTTCTCAACACAGCAAACCCACTCCTAACAACCTACAGCTTTTGTCAAATCACTGCAGAGTGGAAAGGACAGGCAAGATGATAGAATTAGCTTGTTATTCTTGTTGCCACTTAAGTTTTTCCCTGCATTGCCCAGACTGTTTTTCCCATGAATTGTAAGCACACCTCAACAGCAGCTACGACCTCTGTATTTAGAAAACTACAGTCAGAATTCAAACTAAAGTTTGTCAAGCAGGACAACAAAGCCATCTCTTTCTAATAGCACATTTTAGCACAAGCCTATTGTAAGCCCCACTGCTTAAGCCACCTATGAAGGTGGTGGTGGACCATGAAAAATGAAGGCCCTGGATCATGTCATTCGGAGTCTGAGACAAAGCTAGAGCCTTGACTTTCAAATCTGTTGAAGCTACCATACCAGCGTTGGGACCCCAGCATCTCAACAAGTTTTTTGGGCTCTTCTAGTGTTCAATTTACTTACTGCAGTGCTGCTCTTGCTAAGTCATGTGGCATAAGATCCGCATACCTGAAAGTTAAAGAAGAAAGGCAGAAACTTAGGGGTGTCAGAAACCGATACAGATGTCCACTTCACCACTGTAAGCACACATCAGTGGCAAAGAACTGGTGACATACCAGAAATGCTCTGCTGCATTTATAATCAAACATTTCATACCCCAGGTTGTGAGGACTATTGGTGTGTAAGCCAGCATGCAATTGCTGTAGTAAAACCACTGGAAAGCAATAGTTACAGAATAAAGAAATCCCCTATCCATCCTCAGAAAGTTAGGTCTGATTCTAATTCAGTTGTGGATTTGGTGGCATGACACTCTAGCAAGAAGAGTCTACAGCAGATTCTCTGCATCTGTCCTGCTAGTTTTGTGAAACTTGTTGCTTTATTTGCTGTAAATTTACCAGCAGGTTCCTCTAGACAGGCAGCACAAATCCTCGTTCTTCTCAGAATTCATATACATGGTCAACCTTCAGACCACGTTTTTTCATTAGGTAAGCTGGAATAACTAGCAGCCTAACTTCCATACTTCTAGGCATAAGAATAACTACATTAAAAAGAACAAGTAAGCTGATTTTTTTTCACAGAGATTCTATAATTAACCAAGTCAGCATGTATTTTCCTCTTATTTTATACTTACGAGGTGCCAGACTGCAAAAATGGAATACGGACACCATCTACCACAACGATATTCTTCGTGCCGCTTTTGGCTAAGGTCTTCTTACTCTTAGGCTGGGCTGCCGAAAAACAAGTAATGTTAACAAGAATACCAGCAAGCTTAAAGTAAGACCCTGTAAAAACTACTAGAAAACGGGAAAATGTTCTCTTTTGGTGCATAAGTCAAAAGCAGGGTAGGTAGGACACCTGAGCTGTAATCTTGTCTCCCTCTGGCTAATTATGAGATGTGTGAAACATGATTTAACAACTGGGTACATCCCCCATCAGCAGAGGGATTCATCTATAGTTACACTGAAGCAATGGTACAGCTGAGAACAAAGCCACGTAACTCCCAGTCTCTATTACCACTGACAAGAATACTGCAGGAAGACATCCCTCTCAAAATGCTGTACAGCTTTCAATATGAATGAGGCAGACCAAATTCAGAGTGTGAGTAAGATCTCCCACTTGGGGAACAGCAAGGACTTCAATTAGCAACCAACTTACTTTCCACAGTAACTGCCTATATACATGCTCTTACTGCACAGTGAAGGTAAGATAATTCAAGGTAATCAAAACAGTTCAGGAAGTCAACTTTCACTCCCAGAGGAAAGCAGTAGCACAAAGAATGCATATATTTGCTGTGGGTACCTTGTTACTTCTCTTGTATGGTGTTTGAGCATCTCAGGTTCAAGACAAAGCATGTCATGATAAGAGTATTGTTCAACAGGCCGCTGACACAGCTCTTCCGAAGTAACGATTAACAAAGACTTCAATGAGAATTTCCTAATACCACAAGGCCTGTAAATCTTAATGACCATATGGGGCAGCTCCTTTTACAAGCAGGAGGACAGAGACATGTAAAAGCAGATTAAGGCCAGGAAATACTGTGCTGAAGCAAATGCCAGCACTAGGATGAAACTCCAGCACTGTTCTTGGGTTATATAAGGCTTTCTGTGCAAAGCCAAGGAGACGAGGGGGAGCTGCTGTCTAGGCCCATTTCCAAACCCCAGGCAGCTCAAAGCATTAGTCACCTGAGCCACCCCCCACAATGAATCCCAGAATGCCAGATCACCCTGACTGCTCGCTAAGTGCCACGGCTAAAAATCTGTGTAACTGTGCATGTTCAGCAGCTCCACCAAGACCTGAGCCTCTCACTGGTCTTGTTGGACTTCAGAGCTAATTCCACAAGCTCCTCCTTGTCACAGACAATCCCCTCCCCTCTGGGCAAGTAAGCTGGTTATGCCCAGACAGTTCATAAACGCCGAGTTCAGCTTCTCTGTTTAGGTTCTAGAAATAGCTATCTGTCAGGTGACAATGGAGCGTCAGCTCTGGACTGGGCAGAGCTGCTGAGAGCCAGGGGCATTCAGAGGTTGACGGGACTCTGCCGCAAACAGCGGTTTGCCTGTAGTTTTACTTGTTTGCAGTTTTTGAGCACTCAAACTAAAGCAGTCTGTGCCGCTTGTCTGAGATTTTAGTGGAATGAGACTCTGGAAAAGGGTGGCAGCTTCAAAAATAGCCTTCTCTAGCACAGACCCACTGCTTTTCCTGTTTTTTCACTCTACCTGCAGCTTGTAACGGTGAAGAGCAGCTCAGTGATCGAGCAACTGAAAAACAAGAAAGAAAAATAGCATATGTCAAACAAGAAATGTTAAAAACATTTCTAGTTTCTGTAAGAACTATTAAAAAAATAAGATAATATCATAGTAAGACAACTGCACTAGAGCATCTGTGAGCTCTTTATTGGTTTACTTCGTTCACAAAAACAACACAGGTCACATTACCCATTAACATGAGATTCCTCCCACACCTGATGTGGGAAGGGACAAATACAGCAACAACAGAATTAGCTAGTTAAAAAAAGAAGTCATGTTTTTATAAGATGACAATGGAACAGAGATTCAGATACAAGCAACCATTCCAAACCCAAGACTTAAAAACAGAATTTTATGACCTACCAATTCAAGCTTTTAATAAACTTAAAGATACTTACAGACCCTGGCAGCCCATGCTGAGGAAGCAGGGAGGTTTCTGATGGCATGGGTCAGCATGGAACTCATTTTGATATCTAGAAAATTGAGAAAGACTGATCCTAGTCCAATCTAGTCTATGCAGAGCAATTTCAGGTTAAGCAATCTGCCTGCTTCACACATGGCCAAAAAAGCGTAGAAAGAAAAGACAGTCCAAAGGCAGCAGTGCAGAGAATACTTCCTATTACATTTTTTGAACAGCATCTAACACACAAGGAGTCTGGCTTACAACTGTGGCCTGCAAATGTTCATGTAAATAAATACTCATCTCTCCAGTGACCCAGCACTGTACTGACAGCAGCCAGTGCCACTTTCAGTCCCCCTCCCAATAACTGTTCCACCACTTCCTTCCCCACTGGAAAATTGTCCCAGTGCCCAGCCAATCTCACTACCAGCGTGACTTTCCTGATGCATTCTCCTTGGCACAATTTCATGCTGCTACCTCTTATTTTAACCATTGATGCTAACCTCAGTAACTCCCTGTTGAATAGCCCCACAAGAAGCAGAATAAGTTGGTATCCACTACCACAAAAAACTTCCTCTGTAGCCTTCATGAAGCTAATTCCAGTACAGGGTTTCGTACAAACAAATCCTCAACTACAGTTTTTACTGCCCAGGGCAAAAAACCCCCCATATCTCATGGCTCGTTCTTTTGCTGCTTCACAGTAACATCCACCGCACTCTGTCACTCTTCTGGCATTGAAGCAGCACTCTTCCTCCAAAATATACACACTTCCCCTCAAGGGTTGCAGAAGCATCTGCAGTCCCAAGCCCAGCACACCCAGGTATTGCGGGTCTCTACAGTTTCTCAAAACTCAGTGTAAGCTGCCAGCCAACCCCTTCCACTTTGACACCACACCCTACAGCTCCACACCTGCAACATGCCACGCAGCGCTCCTCATTCCCCAGCCTGCTCTAGCTATGTTGGCATCCCAAAACCCAAACCTAGGCCCCTCACATCAGTAAAGGTCCAAAAATCAAACCTCCTCCCATGCATACTTCCCTGAATCACCTCCCTGCAACAGTGCTCGCCCTCCACCCGTGCTGAGCTCCCTCCCTACACTTCTTTCCCCAATTTTCCTTCGCAACTGACAAAACTGCTCCTCTCCAGGTCCCCAAGCCGGACCCACGCCCTGCACACCGCACAGCTGCTCTCCTCACAACGCACCCACCGGCCTCGCCCCCCACCACACACGCTATCCCCCACGTTTTTTATAAGTCAGCCGCTCCCCTGGCACCCCAAGGAGACAGCACGCGAACTGAACCGGCCAAAGCTCCTTCCAGAGCCTGCAGGATCTGCCCCGCTTCCACAGCAGCCGCTACTGCCCTTCCCCTCTCCACACACAACACCGCCGACCCTCGCACACGTTTCGCACACACACGCTGCACACCCACCCCGTGCGCTCACAGAGAACACAAGCTACACCCCCACGCACTACACACCCGCTTCTCCCCCTGCCCAACAGCCGCTCCTCACCCCACGCACAGACCAGAGCCACTACCCACCCACTCCTCGGCACGCACACACCTCACAGCCACCTTCACCCTTTGCCCGCCTCCCCTGCACCCCCAACCGACCGCCCCGACGGCCCCCTCACCCCGCGCAGGCCCCGCCACCCCCGCACCTCCGCCGGCACCCAGCACCGCCCCGCACTGCCGCCGCCGCCTCCTCCCCTCCGGAAGGACCCCGCGCCCTCCGCAGCCTCCCGGGTGCCCGCCGCCCGTCCCGTAGCCCCTGCCCGCGCCCTCCCGCGCTCCCGTCCTCCCGCCAGCCTCCGCCGCCGCTCGGTACAGACCGAAAAGTTCCGAGACCTCGCGGTGAGCGCGAAAGAGCGAAGGAGGCGGGAGGCGGCTGCGGCGCAGGGAACAGGCAGCGCCGCGGACAGCCGCGGGCGGGGCGGGGCTGGCGGGCACGGCGCGGCCAAGCCCCCGGGCGGCCTCTCCCTCATTCGACCTCGCGCGCAGCTAAGATGGCGGCCGCGGTGCGCGCTGTCGGCAGCCTGAGGCGCTTCGCGGCCGCCGCCAAGTACGGCCCGTCCCGCCACCCACCGCCCGCGGGTGAGCCGGCGCCTCCGGGGCGGCGGCTGCCGCCTCCTGCGCCGGAGGGGAGCGGGGGGCAGGTGGTGGGAATGGGCGCGGTCTCTCGGGGTGGGATAGCCACGCGTGAGGGACGGGGTGGCGCTGAGCGGGGTGGCGCGGGGCGGTGTGCCCACGCGCGGGGGTGGGGGGCGGAGGGCAGGGTGTCACGGAGGGGGTCACCGGGTGGTGTGGCCTCGGCTGTCAGCGTACGGCGTGTGAGAAGCGGGGAAGGGTCTCTGAGGAACAGGGCGGGGGTTCTCCCTGGGGGAGCTGTGGGGTGGGGGCTGCCCCCGCGGGGGTGTCCCTGCGTGTGTATGTGTCCCGTGGGAGGGATGTCGTCCCCACGGCCAGGGAATCGCGCAGGGGGATCCTTGGTCTGTGCCTAACCCATTCTGCCGAGGTTTCCCCAGGGCGGGGCTCGGTGCCTCGGTGTTCTGGGAGGCCACGGGGTGGGTGGTGTCCCCCCCGGCAGGCTGGCTTTCCTGTGCCTGGCCACGCCCCCTCTGTCCTCGCGTATTTTGGGAATGTGCGTATGGCTCTGGGGGGTCCCTGTGACCCTGCATTGCAGGGGGGGAGAGGCCGGGCGCAGACCCTCCAGTCAGGATTGTCCTTGGCACGTGAGCTGATCCCCGGGGAGAGAATGTCCTTATATATATGCGTGTCCCCAGTGCCCCAGTTTGCATGCCTGGCAGGGTGGGGGTGTCCCCGTGTCGTTGGATGTCTGGATCCTGGGGCTGTCCTCCAGCCACGAAGGCATGTCAGTGGGAAGGGGATATCCCCACGTCCCTGCACCATGGGAAGAATGCCCCCAGGCACTTTAGCATTTCCAGGTGCCCCACAATCTGTTCATTTTGGTACACAGACATTTCAGCCATTGATTAATGCTCCCTTGTGATCTGCAACCCAGGTGGGGCCTTGCCTTGGCAGTCTCTTGCTTGCTTGGAGTACTGGGTTGTGGTGCTTCCTTGCAGAGCTTCCAAAGCGAGGAGTCACCAGGTACCCCTAGCAAAGCTAAAGGGCAAGTCCTAGAGGCACTGGAAACCAGTTCTTGTTTCTGCACTTTGAAGGGCTTCAGGATCTGGTATCAATGTTGACCTGAAATCTAGCAGTGCTTCATTTAAACCTAAACCTGGACTTGGCAGTGCTAAGTTAGTGGTTGGACTCAATGGTCTTAAAGGACTTTTTCAGCCTAAATAGCACCCGTCTTATGTGTGGTGTTGGAGCAAGGTTTTACTTGAGCTGGTTGCTCAAGGAGCAGGGTGCTGCAGTCTGTAACAAGCAGAACTGTGGTAACTCCAGTGAGTGCTCAGGCTGTCATCGGTTGGACTCGTGTTATAACTGGCAAAATTCTTCATTGCATACAGTCCTGGAGCTGTGAGGATGCTGTCACTCACCATAATTAATAATGTTGTTCTGCCATAACAAATTGTTTGTTAAACTGGATGCAAAGCTCGCTAGGGCAGGCCAAAAAGCATGCAAAAGGCAGCAAGCAGACAGCATGAGCTCGAGAGCTGGCTGTACCTGCTGAGCCACATGCCATGGGCTAGCAGGTTCCCAGAGGGGATAGGAAAACTTAGTTTGCCAAAACTTTCCTGTCTCACAGCTCGCAGTTTGGCACTCTGTGCCATCAGCTCGCAGATACAGGCTGAAGGTGTGGGTGGTCGTCCTAAGCTTCAGCTGGCTTGCTCTGCTGGTGCTTGTCTTGGTCCAGGACTGCAGGAAGGCTTTTCCCCTGACCATCCATGGATGCTGTTCCCACTTCAAGGGGTATGCCGCGTCTGGGTGAGTGGAAGGGTGGGAAGGGGAAGTGCTGGACAGGGAGGCAGCTGAGGAAATAAGAGAGGAAAGAGAAAGTGGGAAGAAACCAGTCCTGGCTGGGGTGTGTGAAAGGGGTGTTTTCCATTCTCTGCTGCATCCAAATTCATGGCAAAATCCTGAGAGCAGCTGTCTGAAGTGTCGGCATCCCTGTGTTTAGATGGTCTTTTAATTGGAGTGAGTGAAGTAGTGAAAATGGGATCAATATTCAAGGCTTTTAATTCTAGAATGAATGTAAGTGAAATAGTGGAAGCATACATCTGGCCTGCTGCTGCTTCCTTAAGCGCTCAGAAGAGGGATTTTTCTGGCTCCAGTCTTGGCAAGTTACCATCGTACTGCTGAATGAATCAATGTCTAAAGCAGATGTGCTGTGACTGTGACCAAGTAACTGTGCTTTTAGTCGTAGACGTGGAAAACATCTTCCATGTCTACGACTAAAAGCACAGTTACTTGGTCACAGTCACAGCACAAATATTCTGGCCTCTAAAATAAAATACTGTCGGGCTAAAGCAACCTCACTTAAATATGAAGCAGCTGTTACTCTGACAGTACCTTTCCCAAAAGAGTCTATATTAAAATGTAGTGAGATGTGTTCAGTTGTGCCCTTGATATATTTTTTTTCCCTCCTTCATATCTCTTGTTTTGCTAGAACTCACAGGCAAAATGGAATTCAAGGTTTAATGTTTTCATGGAAGCAGTTTGTTTGGAAACTGATATGAAAGAGGAAAGCATGTTAGACCATAGGAAAAGGTTAATTAATCCATTCCATTTTTAATTGACGTTGTCTGTTTTGCACTCGGATGTATTTTTTACTACGTAGTCAATGCCTTGCTCTCAGTAAATGTTCCCACATCCCAGCCTCAGCAGATGCATGGCTGAGGGTGTGGAAGAAAAACATTATCACTTGCCTTGCAGCTGAGATTTGTTTGGTCTAATTCTCCTTCCTGCTGTGCCTTGCCATGTGTAGCCATGCAGGATTGAAGGGAATGAATTCAGTAGAGTTCAGTCCTTGCCTTCTTTTTAAAGCAGTGGGGCTGTCTGGCTTTTATTGGGTTAAAATGCTGCTGTTAATAGCATCATATTCTGCTGAGGAGCATCTGTCAGCAGAGAAATTGTTGTCGGACCATGCTTGGTTTTGTGGGGAAGTAAATATTGGTGCTTATTTTCAGGTGTACCTGACCTTAGCGCACAAAAGGTTTCAGAAAATTAATGTTGGCTACAGAAATCACAATCTGGATATTGTTCTAGGCAAAAAATACTTTAAAGTAGCTTTGGAGTGGAAAGCAGTTCACTCTTTGTTTATAAAATGATATTGTGGGCACATGACGGACACATGTATACCCAAATCTGTTCACCCGGACAGACTGACACTGAATTTCCATCCCCACAGCGTCACACCGTGTATCCTGGGCTCAGGGAATGGAGCACAAAGGTCAGTCCCTACTGCCAGCACTGGAGACGAAGTGGAAAAAGGGCCAAAGTGCAGTGGAGCTCCAGCCCTGACCCAGTGTCACGGGGCTGTAGGGAGAGGAAGCACCTGTTGGTGAGGTGCAGGCTGAGGTTTTAAGCTTGTTTTCCCTGTATTGGATTTTCTGTCTTCTTGCTGCTGAGAATGGGAATGTTTCATTCCTAAACATTTTATCAGCATTGAGCGGTAGTTTTCCCCTAGTTAAATGGCTATGTTCCAGTTGGTAGATGCGCATATGTAACGCTTTTACTAGATTTCAGACTTAAAGCAGCTTTGGCAGGGATTCAGCCTAGATCTGCTCTAGAGGATTCTCTTGGTCAAGATCAAGGTCAATTCAGCTGAACTGAGATTCATTTGTGTCTTGAGAGACCATCAGGCCAAATACAATTTCTCATTAGAAAAAGGAGATCTGGGATTTATAAGGTGGAAAGTGGCATTTCACGTATGGACGGATCTTGTTCATACCATGGCCTGAGTTTTATGGGTGCTTTGAAACAAGACAAGTTTGTCTACATGCTTCCATATGCAATTAGTAGAGATGGATTAAGTATTTTGTTTATAGATGGGGAGGCAAGAATAAATATTTGCTGTGCTCTTTTTGTTGCTCACCAGATGTATACCCTGAGATCTCTGAAGTAATACTTGGGGTGGCACCATTCACTGCCAGAAAGAGTGTGTTTTTGTAGAAATATTCTAAGGCAGTTATGTTTGATTTGCAGAGAAGCTAACTTGCCTGCTTGAAACTCTCTATAAAGTGCAGCAATGTCTCTGGTTTAGGGTGTGAAGAAGTGTTGAACTCTGCATACTAAAGGCAAAACACCCCTGGGTGCCACCTGCTTCACCTTGTCAGCTCTTTGGGAAGAAGGCTTTGATTATTTTTTCTTTGTGCTTGCTTTGGCATTGCTGTTGTTGGAAGCCCTAGTGTGGAATCTGCGCTGTGAAGGTCACTTCAGTAGTATGGAATCTACTGAACTCTGGTGGTGGCACAGGTCAAGCCATAAGAGAAAGAACCGGCTTGTACTCGGATTTTCCAAAACGCTGTACTTGGCACATGAGGGGAGGTGGGAGGATGCGTTAATAAGGGAGAGTTAAGCTGAGGCTACTGAGAATTCCTTTAATACCTGCAATATCTTTTCTTTAGGTTATGCTTGCCGTAACATCTCCACCTCCACTGCTCTTCAGAGTAAGTGTAAAGCTTTTCTGTGTGAGTTCATCCTCTTTCTTAAAATCCACTGAGCATAAGCTGATAACACATTTGTTTGTTTCCAGCTAGAACCCACGTTAACTATGATATCAAAGGAGATGTTGCCGTTGTACGCTTCAATTCACCAAATTCAAAGGTACTGTTTTAGCTGGCTGTGGTTAATAGGCATAGCAATGGAAATGGTAGGAATAGCAGTCATACAGCGAAGGCATTGAAAAATCTAATTTGAGATTAAAAACTTCCCTAACATGCAGCCTTTCAAAGTTGTGAGCAAAGTAGAAATAGTAAAATGAGCATTAGGATGTTTAATGAGACATGTGAAAATGCCTCATGGAATTATTTTGTGTGTACTAAGCTAACTTGTCTCTCACTGGCACAAGATACTGTTAAATTTTCTTAAGGTCTTGGATTCAAGACAGTTAGGAGAGTGTCTGTTACATAGAAAAAAAAACAGCTTAGAAGCTCATAAAAATCTGTGTTTAAGGTCACAAACCCACTGTTGGTGAGGTTAAGGAGAAACATCTTAATAAAAGATTATTTGGTGACCTGCTGCGAGGCTTCATCTTGGAGGTGTGGGTTTTTGCTCACAGTATTATGACTTAGAATGAACTATTATAGCAAGTCTGGGCTCAATTTGAGCACCCCAGAAGTGTTACAATTGTGCCAAGTAGTGGTCTGGCTGTTGGGTGAATTCCTGGATGGCCTAGTCTCACCACCCCGCCCCCCCCCAGAAGGCAAATCTTGAAAGGCTGTAGAGCTGCTGCTCCTGCTGGCTTGGAAAATCCATTCAGGCCTGCCATTGGTTTTGGCTTTTTGGTGTCAGTCTGTCTTCTGTGCAAGTTTTCTGATGATGTGACGATTGAGTCCAGTACTGAATCAGAGGTTAAACTGTGCTGTCTCATGGGCTCCCTATTTACAATGCTTATTTGCCGCTTTCAGGTGAACACTCTGTCCAAACAATTTAGCTCGGAGTTTACCGATGTAATGAATGAGATCTGGGCCAATGAAGCTGTCAAAAGTGCCGTCCTCATCTCTTCAAAGCCAGGTTCTTTCATTGCTGGAGCAGATCTCAAGTAAGTACAGGGCATTAGAAATTATGCTGATGGAGCTTTCTCTGAAGTCCAGCATCCGCGGCCAGCAGTCTGGTGTGCTGTGAAGTCTGAGCAGTTTGTTGCTGACATCTCCCCAGGGGCGTGGCAGAGGCTGGGAATGAAATCTGTGTCCACAGAGTGCCCAGCTTGCTCAAGTGAAGTTAGGACCTTGATAAAGAGGAACATGACACTGGCTGTAACACTTGGTCACTCCTTCCTGTGTGCTGGAGTGCAGCCAAGGAAGCCTGTCCTAGCTCTGGGATAAGCATTGTCCTTTGGTTTGGGATGCAACAAGAGCAGATAATTTATATGCAGGACTTCGTTTAAGCTGGGTTTGAGTGCCTGGCAGTCTGCCAGCATGGCCCCTTGATTAGGCAGGATTTGGCACTCTGCCACGTGGAGCATCTGAGCAGCCTCCCAGGCAATTCAGCATGCATAACTTTTGCAGGTTGTGGGACGACCTGTGTGGGTCCTCTCACTGGGACCTGGAGTGCCGTTGGCTCCTAGTCCTGACCTAAGGCAGGACAGAATAGTTGTTTAAAGATGTTAAAAGCCAGAAAGCTCTGAGGAAGGAATGTAAATTATAAATAGACCCTTCAGAACCTTTTTGGCTGGCCTTATTCAGGGGCAGAGGCTTGATATATGTTGTGGTGGGAAGGAGGCAATAGGTAGAGCTGGTAAGCAGAGCAAAAGAACAGGCTGTGTTTGAGGTTTCTGCTGGTCTCAACACTACGAGCCTCTTGAGTTGAGCCTGCCTGGCAAACACTGCTAGCCTCCATGAGAATAATTGGCACAGGGAGTCTCTAATTGGCAGAGTGCAACATCAGAGCACTGGCCATCTGCTCCTCTAAAAAGTGATTCTGGGCTCCCCCCTCCACCCTTCCTGGCAAGTGCTTTGAGGCTTCCTATGACCCTTCCTCCTCTCCCCCAAAGGTTTTCAAAGCTCTTACACAAGGAAACTCATTCACTGCCTGCAGGCACAGCCCAGTGTCAGCGTGCAGTGACTTAACCTACTGAATTTAGTAGTCTTCCTGTGTTGTCTGTTAATCTAAGACTAGGAGATGAAATAGCTCTTGCCTGCCTGTCAGTCACTGGAGCTTTGTGGGAAAAGAGAACAAACTCGTTGAAGCACTTCTTATTTTACTGCTGTTTTCCCAGTGCTTTTCCAGTTCTGATCAGCCTTTCTGCCTCACTGCAGCATGCTTGAAGCCTGCAAGACTTCTCAGGAAGTGACTCAGCTCTCTCAGGAAGGACAGAAGATGCTAGAAAAAATTGAGCAGTCTTCAAAGCCCATAGTTGCTGCCATCAGTGGGTCCTGCCTGGGAGGAGGACTGGAGGTACTGACCAATTCTGGGTCTGACAAGCAGGTGTGGGAGTTGATAGCACTGGTTCTCTAAACTATACAAATGATGCCTGCAGGGCCACTTCCTGTGAGAGGGATTTGAGACCTGATGGGGGTTCATTACATCCATTCAAATGAGTTTGTAGCAAGTTAATAGGTCGCTTGTGCTTCAGGGCTCTGCCATGCTAATTTTTCTGCTTCTGTTGAGAGCAAGCTAATGAAATATGAATCTACATGGGCCAGGCTAATATTTAGATAAGAGCGTCCCAGGGAAAACCGGCTGTTTCCAGCAGGCCTTGGATCTGGATAAATGCTGCTGGCAGAGTCCAGGCTGGAAATTGCTGCTTTTCAGATGAAGCAAGTCTCATATCCCAGCACCTTCTATTCTTTAAAAGGTTGTTGCGAGACAGATGAGTGCAGGGAACCTGGCCAGGCTCCACGCAGGCCTGCAGTACTCTGCTCCATAGCTTGCCACTTTGACTGCAATATTTGCTTCATAACCTCCATCTAGGATTTTGTAAACTGAAAGAGACTTGCAATTTCTGGAGCAAGGTTACTAATAAAGCATAATAACCTTGTGGGATTGGAGTTGCTTCAGTCTTGTGCTGATTTCTGCAGCAGTCACACAGCTTTTTACAAGCACTGTGGTGTCAGATCTGGACTTGGTGATCCAGTGATAAACCAAGAATCATGGCTGATGTGTAAATGGGACCATGCTGTCAGCGTAGTGAATGAATTTAGTCCTTGATGGTCTAGATGAGATTTTAAAATAGCTTGGCTCAGTTTGGTAGTTTCATGTTCATGTTGTAACTGCTTGCTGTCATCTGCCTGTTGCGCTCTTCTTGCTGGAAGAAGCCATAAGTGAGCCCAGAGGGAATTTGGGCAGTTGAATTAGGGAGCTGGAGTAGGGTTGGGAGGAAAGCTGAGGCAGTGTGTGTAATAGACCTTTGTGATGGATGCCCAGTTCTTCTGTGGCCTTTGACAGGGAAACCTTCAGTTTTCTCTTCCTTTTCTAAGGTTGCCATTGCCTGTCACTACAGAATAGCAGTAAAGGACAAGAAAACAGTTTTGGCAACACCTGAAGTGTTACTGGGTCTCTTGCCAGGAGCAGGGGGTACTCAGAGGCTGCCAAAGATGGTAAGTAAGAGGAAAACTTTACATAGTAGCCTGTTCTGCTGCATGGCATGCTCCTGTTCTGAAATCCCCTTTCTGCCCTTCCAGGTGGGACTTCCTGCTGCCTTTGATATGATGCTGACGGGAAGGAACATCCGTGCTGACAGAGCAAAGAAGATGGGTCTGGTTGACCAGTTGGTAGACCCACTAGGTCAGACGTGATGCCTCTGAGATTCCTGATCTGCTGCCTGTCAGTTAATCTCTCTACCTTACTGAAATGGGTAGAGAAGCCATTCATGCAGCCAGAAGTCTAGTGGGGACAGAATATTGGGACTGCAAAGTCCTTGCTATGCTCTGCAGTGCAATCTCCATTCCTACCTTAGAAGCGTATGCATGCAGACCTGGAATCGTCAGGCTTCTGCTAAAGCTGAGTGACCAGGGAAAGGTTAACATAGAGGGCAGGCCTGCTGGCACTCTTGCATAAGCTAATTATACAGATAAGAACCTGCATTCCTCATTTATCATGTTAGAGGGACAGATTACAATCCATAATGAAAGGAGAATAGGTGACCAATGTCTGTATTTATGCAGCCTGTAAGTGTTAATCTGTGACAAGATCTTGAGAAGAAGCCAACTCCCATGGCTTAGGTGCTCTGAATCGCCCACTGACTTTCAGCTGGGTGGAGCAAACCTTGCAAACTGCAGACTTCCAATTGCTGAGCAGGCTAATGAATAATTTCTTGCTTCTGCTGTTTCTTCGCTAGGGCAGCTTTCTTGGAAGCTGACTGGAGGGGCAAGCCCTCCACAGCTGCCTTGGAGAAGTCTGGGCAGCTGTGGCCAGGCATCAGAATGGAAACCACTTTGCCAGCTGGTACTGCCATATAGTTGCAGGTTGCTGGCTTGGTTTTCCCAGGCAGAGCACAGCCAGAGTACCTTGGTGGCTCTTAGCTCCTGTAGTGGAAGAAAATAAAATAAAAAGATGCTGCTGCCTACTCTGAGAAATGCAAGGGAAGCCTTTGTGTCTGTTCTGTCTCGTGTGCCAGTGTTCAGCTGGATGAGATATCCTTAGATCTATTCTCGCTTTTAGAACGAATCAGTGGTACTCGGGCTTGAATTAAAATTGCTTGAACAAACTTTACCACTCTATACTTGCTTAAATGTGAACAGGCTTTTAAGAGCCACCAAGTGTGGCTTTTTATACCAATGATTACACTGGCTTGCTTAAAGGAAACGAACTTTCTGAAGAGCTGTTTGGAATCCTGGCTGAGACTAGATAAGCACATAGGAGGAACACAAAAACAAATTATATGCAAGCATTAAGAGTCATTCCTCCTTCATTCAAATAGCAGCCAGTGCCAGAAGGCTTTCTGCTGAGTATTCACATGTTCATTCTCAATGTCTGGGGGAAAGCAGCTTTAAATGGGGTGATGCTTTAACTGATTGTAGAAAGCTTTTGAGAGACAGCATTAACCAGGAGGCAATTTCATGGGGTGTGATCAGTCCTCCTTCAGCAGAAAGCTTTACAGCGTTCTCTTGATATATTTACTGCTGTGCCCAGATCTAATTCTGGCGTGTGCCATTTATACAAGAAAGCAGATGTGAGTCAAGAGCTTGGAGTTCCTGGGTTAGGACAAAATGTTGAGAGGCAACCGCAAGTAAAGTAAACCTGCAGATGTGAGTTTGACCACCTTGCCTTGAATAGTTCTTATAGCTCAGACTTACAAGTAAACAGTTCTTTTCTTCAGCTGTAGTATCAAAGTCCAGTGCCTGTTGGCATTGAACACCCAAGCTAATGGGAAGAGGTGGTCAGGTGTTCACATCTTGTAGCACATCAGGTCACTAAAGCTCAAGGTCTCAGGCATGTTGCTTTGAAGTGGTGGAAAGAGAATTTGAAAGCTGGTAAGGTTTGGGCTCAGAAATCCCAAATGCTCTCAAATTTCCAATAAATTTTCTGAAATCCACTGTGTATTGCTGAAACATAGATTATACAGCAGCTCTGGATTGTTTTCTGTGCTGCCAGTAAAATGAAATATGCTGTTTTGTTTGGAGAGTTTTCGCCCAGGCTGGCCCTGACTTACTGCCAGGGTATGAGTGAGACTTCCCAACAGGGAGCTTTCATGATCTGGTTAAAATGTATGTGTTCCTTTACTTGCTGCTTGCTGAGAGACCCTCCAAGAGGCAGCATCGTCTGGGGTCTGTGGAGTATACGCTCTCAAGATCTTATGCAGAGAGATGAAATCTTAAAGTTGAAGACCTCAGCTTCGGGTGGAGGGAGAGAGTAGTGGGAAGTGAAGGAGCAGGGGGGTTCTGTTTTTTGTTTAACTGTCTTCTGTGTCAGGGAGTAGTTGTCTGCACTGGTGTTTTCTTAGCTCTGAGGACTTTGTGCAGCATCTGGGTGTGGTTGGGGCAGTTTATAGTGGAGGTTAATGAGGTTGCTGAAATGTAAGGATGCAGACTTGTAGCCTCATCAGGTTTGTTCTGCTAGTTCAGGGGCAGCCGAAGACTGCACGTTTAGCTGCAGGCTCCCTGTGGTGACCCTGTGCAGAATCACTGGGCATTGCTCTTTCATTAATGACTCATTGTGTTTGCCTCTAGCAACCTTACACAGCTGCCTTTTCAACCCTGTACTCTGTGCTTCTGCAGTGATGGTACAAGTCCTCTGCTTGAAATTGTACACCCATCCTCAGAGATTACTAAAACTTCATTTTGTGGTGACTTGCTTTGTTGTTTGTGGGACAGCTTTAAGTTAGGCTAGGTGTTACTGTGTGTTGCACTAGGTAAAGCAAGTGAGAGATTTCCTGCACCTGAAGTCAAAGGTTGAGGTTTCATTGGACATCAGCTCCAGTACAGGTAATTTTCAGGGGCTCAGTGCTTCATAACTGTTGTCGGTAAGTTTACGAAGCAACAGTGTTGGCACAACGTAGTTGTGCAGACTTACCGCCTAAGAAAGGAGAGGTGCAACAAGGGGGAGGGGAAGAAGGACACAGGTTCTGTTGAGATACACATGTCTGCAATTATGCAAAGTAAAATGTTTTGCTTTGGGTTGGGTTGAGGAATGAAGAGCACAATTTGCAAAAAGATGGTCAGGTGCTGAAACAGGGACCCAAGAGGGGTGGTGGGGCCTCCATCCTTGGAGGTGTTCAGAGACTGACAGATGTCCCTGAGCAACCTCATCCAATTCCAAAGTAGGATTTAACTTTGAACTTGGCCCTGCTTTGAGCGGCAGGTCAGACCAGCTGGCCTCCCATGTCCCCTTCCAACCAAAGCTATTCCACGGTACTATGAAAGTAGCATTGATGTTTAAGTGCATATGGATGTCTGCTCCCATTGGGAGCAATTTTGGCATTTCTGTATAATGCCAGGTATATTAAATGCCTTGGCGTTTTCATATAGGTGCCTGTTGAGCCTTTCCATCATTGTTCGTAATCAAGATAAGTCAAACAGGTTGGGGGAATAGTGGTAACAGAACATCATGTTGCTGTCTCATCCTTGCTTCTCCACATTGGCATCCATCAGCGATAACTTCTTGTGCATTTCATCAAGACTTCTTTTGTATTCACAGGGCCAGGCACGAAGGCTCCAGAAGCACGAACAATTGAGTACTTGGAGGAAGTAGCAATTGGCTTTGCCAGAGGACTAGCCAACAGGACTGTGTCTACCAAAAGATCGAAAGGGCTAATGCAGAGTAAGTGTGAGCATCATGGCCAAATCCCAAGGGACTCTAGTTGAGTATAATCCATCTTTGCTTCTCAGGGGTATATTTGTACTTCTACTTAACTTGGTTTTGAAAATGGAATTATTTCATGTTGTAATTGTCTCTTAAGCCAGGTGGGTTGGTAGAGAAAACATTGCTCTGCAGACCTGGTCTTCAAGTAGTGTTGCCAGAACTGTTCATGGTGGCTCCTGAAGTGTACTAGAAGGGAGCCAGGCCTCTGGGAGAGAGCAGCAGCTACCTCCAGAGGACTGTCCATCTTCAAAGATTTAGTAGCAAGTTCTGCACCAAGCTTGTGTAATCAAGTGGGAAGAGGCACATGGGTCTGCTCTGCACTAACCCTCTTTAGCGGAGCCCTTAGGCAGTTACCAGAGCCCAGAAACTATGCCATCTTTGTGTGAGTTCTGCTCCCCAGAGCTCAGTCTGTCACCAGTTGTATTAGGAGGATACTTCAGCCCTAAATGAGGCTTGTCCGTGGAACAAGTGGTAGAAACCCTTCTGAGCAGGCCATGTTACCTGTGGCTGAGTTTCAGGTGCATGTTTCTATTGCAGATATGCAATTCACATCTATACGTTTTAATCATTTAAAGGCTGATTGTGCATATAGCACTGTGCTGAGACATGTTTTGTCCCGTCTTGCAGAGATAACAGACTATGCCATGGCTCTTCCATTTGTGAGGCAGCAAGTCTACAAGACAGTGGAGAGCAAAGTTCAGAAGCAAACCAAAGGACTCTACCCTGCTCCACTAAAGATCATTGAGGTAACCCCTGCTGTGAGGCATAAGAAACTGTAGTGAAGGTGGGTCTGTGGGATAACTTGGCAACAGAGGGAAGATGGTTCCTTCCTCAGAGTCAAGCCACAGTGTCCTGATCTTCACAGATGATCAGACTTGATGAGAGCTAGCTGTGTGGTGTATCCAGCAAGAAGGAATGTAAATAAATTTGGAATAGCTTCCCAGAATATGATCACCATTTTATTTGGTACCAGTAAGGGGTAGATCAAGAATCCCAGCTGAGGGAAGGCTTAGCTGGAATACTTTGTGAAACTTTCAGCTGCAACTTTTCAAGGTTTCCTGTACAGTTTCTAAAGAGTTGTGCTGAACCTGTTTGAAGCTAGGGAGATACAAATTGCTTTTTCATATAGCACTAACCACACACTACTTTGAAGGTTAGTCTCGTGAGTTACACAGGCATTTTATTACTTGCAGACACTGTCCATGGTTGAATCCTTAAAGTGACTTTTCACTATTTAAGTTGTTGCTAAGACTTCTCTAAAACCTGTGAATGCCTCCCTCTGACTCTGAGAACAGTGACATTACAGGAATACAGTCCTACTGACAACTGCTGAAACGACAAGGGATGTGTAAAAATTAATCTGATGGAACACTCCTTGCCATCTATCCTGTGCTAGAAGGACAAGGTGATTCATAGCTCTGCAGATGTTGGCAAACATGACTTCAGTGGTGTATCTTTATTGTTCTTTTTTGACTAGGTTGTGAAGACTGGTCTTGATCAGGGGCGTGATGCTGGATACCTCGTTGAATCCCAGGTAAGGAGATTAGATCCCTGGGTAGTAATCAGTAAATTGTGTAGTTGGGGGGGATTTGTGTTTGACCACACACAAAGGATAATATTCATCATAGGCTGCTCAAAATGGTGTCTTACTCCCTGCCCTTTCTTCTGACAGTGGGTCTGTGAAAAAGGCCTGTATTGAACAACAGAACTGTTTGTCAGGATTATTTGTCTGTGAAAACAGTTTGTGCCTTTTCTCATTCCTGTCTGTTATCTTTCTGAGTGGGAAATAACCAGACAGGGTTCACCGATCTAGGTTTCACCTAACAGGACTTTGATTCGTCTGTGTTTGAGCACTGTTTGGGGTTTTTTTTCTGGTCGTCAGATGGGACAGGTAACCTGGAGATGTGGGAGTTAGCACTCTGTCATCAGTGTTTTCAGGCAGTTTGGTTACAAATTACAAATTACAAACAAGTAATTTCCTCCAAGAATTAACTTTCATTTTTCCAGTGCTCTGTTTACTCTGTCACACTTTTTCACAATCACCTTTGTTCAGGATGTTGATTCTCCATTACGCTTGTTCTGCTATTTGTCCTGTTTTCTAGGCCAGATACTTTGTGCTGGTCCTTTTTCACCCATTGATAATTCTGGGTGCTTCTGAAAATTAGGTGGTTTTTTTTCGGTAGTAGTTTCTCTACTAGAACAGGACTTGTCTCTCCTTATCCCTTTGTCAAACTTAGCTACTTAGTAGCCACTCCACTCAGCATACTGGCTAGTACTGGCCACTCAGGGGGACCTCATCAGATGGGAGAACTGGGCAGACAGGAACCTCATGAAGTTCAGCAAAGAGAAATGCCAAGTGGTGCCCCTGGGGAGGAATAACCCCATGCACTGATTCAGGCTGGGGGCCAACTGATTGGAGAGAGTCCAGCAAAGGATGATTAAAAGGCCTGGAGCATCTGGCACATGAGAAGAGGCTGGGAGACCTGGGACAGGAGAAGAGAAGACTTGGGGGATCTTACCAATGTGTATAAATTCCTGGTAGGAAGCAGTAAAGAAGGCATAGCTACACTCTTCTCAGTGGTATCCACTGGCAGAATAAGAGGCAACGGGCACAAACTGCAATGGGAAATTCAACTTCAGTATGCAAACCAACCTTTTTTTTTAAGGTGATTGAATGCTGGAACAGGTGGCCCAGAGAGACTGTGGCGTCTCCCTCTGTGGCAATACTCAAAACCCAGCCAGACATGGTCCTCAGCAGCCTGCTCTGGTTGATCCTGTTCCGAGCAATGGGGTGGGACAAGGCGATCTCCACAGGTCTCTTCCAGCCTCAACTGTTCAGCGATTCTGTGATTCTGTGAAATGAGTCTCTATTTAATTCTTCCTTTCCCTTCAATTCTTTAGTTTCCTGGCACATCAGTTGAGTTTAGCACCAATAATGACTGTTAAGGGTAATAAAGTCCTTTGCGTTTTAAGGCCCAGAAGACTTCACCTCTTATTCTGAGTGCTGCTTTTCCCCTTTGTAGGTCCAGCCAGTGGTGAGACTGAGCAGGTATTAGAATCATAGAAGAGGTGTCCTGTCGCTGAGGTGTAGGTACACACACATACATGCTCACAAACACAGAGTACACACACAGCTGCCTGCACAGATAGCACAGTGCCTTTGCTGCTGACACCCACATGAACACAAACCCCTCGCAGGCATGGCCAGCGTGGATGATCGATGCTGTTCCTCCTGGTGGGCTGATCAGAATTGAAGTTCATGTGCAGCAGCAGTAAGTGCACATATGTGCGCATGCATGCACAGCCCTTTAGTAGCTGGCTCTAGGGGTTTCATCTGTCAGCTCATTGGCCTCAGGGCCCAGTCTGACTAGCTGCTGGCACACGGACCTCATGTCCTAAATGCCATTCAGTCCTCCTTGGAGTTTGCTAGTGACACACATGGGAAAATAGAAATAGAGTTTACTATGGAGGTAGGACAGACTCTGGTGGGCAGGTCATGGGCTTGGGCAGGCAAGCCTACTCACCAGTGGCTTGCTTATGCGTGACTCTTTTATTCCATGCACACACGGTCTTTGTTTTCCCATGCTTGTTCATCTTTAGCCATCTTGATCCCTCCCTTTCTCTGCCCTTGTCTATGCCTTAATAAACAACCTGCCCCTAATTAGTTTTTCCTCACCAGTCCCAGTTTTGCTATGTCTGTACTCAAATGCGTTATTTCTGATACTGAAGAGGTGATTCTGGCTGTGTGCGCTGTCACTGGTGTGGTTACCTGGGTACTCCAGCTCTGCAGACCTGACTCCCCAGAAGACCCACAACACTCCTGTCTGAATATCTCTGTGTTTGGATCATCTCATGTTGCTGCCCCTTAACTGCCAGTGAAATACATCCATCCACCCCCCTAGTACTAGCTGTAACTTTCACCAGCTTCTCACACTGCTGTCACATCCTGAAGTCTTTCCTTTTGTTCTCTTCTGGTGACAAGATCCTGGTCTGAGATGTAGCTATCTGTCTCCTACCTTAACAGAGACATCCTGGGTTCTGTTCTGATTATGGATTCCAGCCACGTTTGGTCTGGTGCTGAATAAAAGGCTTAGGATACTCTGTTCCTTACAGAAAAGAATGAATGTTTTTTTTCTCAAGAATAGCAGCAGGATGGAGATCTTTCCCAGAACCCTCTACAGAATAATAAATGTCGGTGTCGTGTCTTTTGTTTAATGCCTCCCTTTTTCCCCCTAGGATAGGAGAGCTGTAGATTCTTTTACAGGCTTTGTGTTTCTGATATTTTAACGAGCCTCGAAATCACAGGACAGTGGTTGAAGGAAGATATAGCCGGCTCTAAACTACATTGCGTTGGTGGCTTTCCTCAGCTGACTTGGCTCAGACAACATTAGTTTTCTGTCGCCTAACACTGTCTTTTGTCTTCCTGCCTACTTTCCTGTTTCATGCTGAGTACTGGGAAGTTATGCAGGCCTTAGGTTTTGTTGCCTGTCTGTGATCATCTGGCAATAGTATCAGGCTACTGCTATCAGTGAGAACTGGCCCATTTAAAGATTTTTCTCAAAGCCTGAGAGCAGGGCCCTTTCACCTGGAAGCTGCTGGGGCAGTGGCCCCAGCTAGTGCAGGATGCATGCAGGGGAGAAAGGGTCCTGTGTCACTGAAATACAGTCCTGGCACTGGGGAAGTAGAAGTGACTCCTGCATTGATCTCATACAACCCTGCAGCTGCTGGCTGGCCGAGGCTGCCAGGTCGCTTCTGGCTTACCATCATGCCAGTGAACTGCCAGGGAATGCTCCTCCCAAAGCTGTGCTGGGAGAGTGGAAATGAGCTGTGAATGATTCTGTGGATAGGAAGGAGGTGGACGTGGAAATACTATGGCTGCATTTGTTCCCTGGCAGAACCCCTGTCCTTCCAGATATGAGTGTTAGAGAGGTACACGCTCTTTCCCGTGCTTTAAATTATATTGTTTATGAGGAAGGACATTGAACAAGCAGGTTTTTACTGCTTTCTGGCATCCCATGGGGAAGGTAGTGGTGCAAAGTGGGCTGTGCTTGGCACAGAAGGTGCGCCTCTGCAGAGGATATATATGCCCTGTCCATTCTTCCTTTTCTAACCAGGTTACTAGTCTGTGCAGCTACATGGGTGGTCGTGCTCTCCCCTTGCCATGTTTTTGATGGGTGTATGCTGGAAGTGAGAAAGTTGTTAAATGCCAAACCTCTCTGCTTCTCTCTTCCCTTTCTTCCAGAGTTTTGGCCAGCTTGCAGTGACTAAGGAGTCCAAGGCGCTGATGGGGCTTTACCATGGGCAGGTGCTCTGCAAGAAGAACAAGTTTGGAACACCACAGCGAGAGGTCAAGTAAGTGGGATGCCTGAAGGAGCAGTTGGAAGACCTCTGCTAAAAGGCTTTGGGGACCCAGTGGCCTAGTGTCCTGAAAAGCAATGTAGCAGAGCAGAGAGATTTCCAGCCTCCAGAAGGCTGATCCTCTGTAGTTTGGAGGTCTCGCCCACGAGTGAAACCTTCTTGCATAACCTTGCTAAAAATCGTGCCTGGGTGGACAGGATCTGTACGAGTCTGACAGCAGCAATGGAAATTCAGCTATTTTGAGCTTTGAATGTGTCCCCTGGTCCTTTTCTGTGCAGGACTCTGGCAGTTCTGGGAGCAGGGCTCATGGGAGCTGGGATCGCACAGGTTTCCGTGGATAAGGGCCTGAAGACCATTCTGAAGGACACAACACAGCAAGGCTTGGACAGAGGGCAGCAGCAGGTCTTCAAGGGGTATGTGAGTTAAAAGGAATTTGCTCAGGATGGGTTGGGACTAGTCGCCTTTAGTGAAAATACACCTCTGCTTTCAGGCAGTCAGGAACTTCATGACACCTTTGTTCCTTTGGAGTCTTCTACCATCAGATGTCACAGAAATGCTTTCTTTTAAGGTTGCCCTATGCAGTGTGCTGGGATATTGCTACAAAATAGGCACAGTGTATTCAGCCTTAGCTCCTTAGGTAGGTAGATGACCTAACAGATGACTGCTTTAGCTTTTCGATTTAGCAGTAGCTTATAGAGCTAAGGGGGGAGGGAGTCGTCCTGGCTGCCTAAAGGCCACATGTCAGGGGAGGCATTGGGTCAGTCTTCTCAAAAGCTGGATTTCTTTCCCCTGTCCTCCTGGCTCAGCAGTAATGGTTCTTAGCTGTGCATAGTCAGGAGTGTCAGCAGCTGACCTTCAGACTAATGTACCAGCTGAGTTGTGTGAGCAGGGCTCTCCTTTTTCCATATGGAAGGAGGGGCCAGCATGCAGAATGACAGTTATGCTGGATTGGAGATGGTGTCTTGGGTCCCAGCTCCAGAAGGGAGGGAGGAAGGGAAGGGTGCCCTTGGCATTGTGGTGCACCTCCAGCAGTCTGGGCTGGCCTGCTCAGGAGCTGTGACCACTGTCCTTCCCTAGGCTGAACAGCAAGGTGAAGAAGAAGAGTCTGACATCATTTGAGAGGGACTCCATTCTCAGCAACCTTATGGGCCAGCTGGACTACAAGGGCTTTGAGAAGGCAGACATGGTGATCGAGGCTGTGTTTGAGGACATTAACGTCAAGCATAAAGTGCTGAAGGAAGTGGAGGCCGTGAGTATGGGTTCTGAGCCTATGTGGCCCCTGTGCAGTGGAGGCTCAGGGTCATCCTGTCCTGTGCTGTTGGGTTTGTCACATCTTCGCGCTGCAGTTTGGTGCTTGGTGCAAGTTTCTTATGTCAGTACGTGGGTGGGTGTCAAGGGCAGTCTTCCTATTTGCTAAGGATATTTGTTGCTTAATAAGGAGACCATAGTTCTTAGCTGAGTGGGGCAGTTCTGACACAGTTCCGACTCCTGGGAGCCGCTCCAAAAAAACTTGCATTTGTCTGAGCACATTGATATAACAGTAATGTCTTTTGGTATCTCCAGAACTTACATTCCTTTACCTGCTATCCCTAGCTTGCTGCCACTGCTTTTTTCTGTTCAAGAGCATGCCTGGGGAAATAACTGTATTTGTGAAGGAGCTGGTCTGTGCACCTTTCTGAAGTCCCTTTCTGCTGGTCTAATGTGGTTGCAGTGGTCTGGCAGAAACATGGGGGTTCTGTGACTAATATTGCAGGCCTGGGGAGAGTTCAGGGGAAGTCAGGTTTGGCTGAGTTGGGCTGCTGCTTTAGAATTAGTTTCTAGTGCTATCTGCCCTGACAGAGAAAATCAAGTTTGTCTTGTTTGTCAGGGTTACCAGGTGCTGGTACCGTTCCTCTCGGTGCGCTCTGTATCTGACTCTGGAGCCTGTGCATTTACACTGCCTCTTCCACCCCCTGCCACAGGTGATCCCTGCTCACTGTGTCTTCGCCAGTAACACATCTGCCCTGCCAATCAGCCAAATTGCTGCTGTTAGCAAGAGGCCAGAGAAGGTGAGTACCCAGTGCCACATGCCTGCTATGAGTCCACTTTGCGCTGAGGTGCCTGTTGGTGGCAAACTGGCTTTGCTGTAGGTGAGCGCTGGGATCTTTTGCTTCTTCCTCAGAACATGACACAGCTCATCCTCTGCCACCAGTGCAAGCTTTAGACAAAGAGCTTGAGATCTTTGAACAGGCGAGAAAGCGATGAAGGTGTAGGCTCAATCAGAGTGTGATGTTGGCAAGGCAGGGTGCAGCAGGGAGGTCATTGTACTTCAGGAAACATTAATGCACGTGGGGGCAGAGAAGCTGTGGAGAGACTCAAGCTGAGAGAATTCCAGCCAAGACGACTTCCGTCATTTTGGTAAAACAATTAGACATAGGAGTGACTTGCCACAATGGGAAAATGCCTTCTCCTTCTTGGAGAAGGCACTAACCTAGCAGCAAAAAGGGAAGAGAAGTCAGTGACTGGAAACTGAACTTGGAGATGCTGAAACTGAAGCCTTGGTCAGCCATGGAATCAGCTCCTGAGGGGACGGTGAGTTTTTCTGTCTGGCTCTGTGTGATCCATGTGAACAGGGTACCAAGGGCAACATAGCAGCCTGTGGCAGAGCTTTGGAGCAGAGGACTTCTTCATCCCTTTCCTTGAAGGGATGCCTCGCCTTACTGTGAGGGTGGCGAGGCGCTGGCCCAGGCTGCCCAGAGCAGCTGTGGGTGCCCCATCCCTGGCAGGGCTCAAGGCCAGGCTGGACGGGGCTGGGGTCAGCCTGGGCTGCTGGGAGGGGTCCCTGCCTGTGGCAGCGGGTGGGGGGTGGGGGGAAGAACTAGATGGTCTTTAAGGTCCCTTCCAGCCCAAACCATTCTATGCAGTCTAAACGGCATGTAAAGTAACTACATCCTCATCCCTTAGCCCAGGCAAGCGTAGCTGAGTAGGAGCACTGCTTCATGTGGAGCAGCCTGCCCTGAGGGAGGCGCTTGGTGGAATTACCAGCTGAGGGGTGTGAATGCACGAACTGGGAGGTGTCAGCTGCATGCTGGTTTTCATTGCTGTCTGTGACTGCTAAGGGTACCTGTGATATCTGATAGAGTGAGGCTGGCAGGTGTGGCACTGGCCCTACAGGAGACCTTCACCCTTCAGGGAGCAGCAGCAGGAGACCAGACACGACACTGCAGTGTCTGAAGTACCATGAAGGATGTGCGTGACCAGATGAAGCCTCCTTGTGAGGACTAAGCATTGGTCTGGAGTGGCCTTGATATAAAAAGGGGGAAACTCTTTCCCCTCATTTAAAGAATCTGCTTTGCCTGCCTGGGGCTGCAGAAAATGCAGGGAAGAGCGAGCAGTTCCCCCTGTGAGATAATCCCATCTCCCTCTCTAAAACAAGTGGGATAGAGAGACAGCAGCCTGGGGAGGAGAGGGAAGCTCCCGAGTTCAGCTGGAAAGTGTTGCACAGATGCAAAACCACAAGTACCCTTGGCTGGTCCCCTAAACTCCTACAAGGGACTCAAGCCTCCCAAGGGCAGTGTGTTGCCTCTGCTGCTTGTCTTCCTGCAGAAGTTCTGTGGACATCTGCAAAGGTCATAGAGTAACAATATATGTGTCCCAACTGCTGGAGGTTCCTGTGACCTTCGTGAGCCTCTTCCTGGTTTGCTGTCGGACCGTAATTGCATTAGAAATGCACACTGAGGCTTACTTGTTCATACTGGCAAATAACATCCTCTTGCTGTATAAGTTGTCTGTGTAATGACTCTTTATAGGGAGACTAATAGGAAACTGATTAGCGTATTTTCTTTAATTAGTTTTGCAGTCTACAACTTTCCTGCAAGGAGACTCTGACTTATACAGATCTTGGTGCCAAGTGTAGCTTCCAGGAGGCATGAAGGTGACATGCTGATTACATGGTCATGTTAAAGCGAGGCACGCAGCCGAATAATCTCTCCTTAGATGCTGTTCCCAGAGGAAGGCTGCACTTACCTCTATAATTAGTTTCTGGAAACATGCCTTCTTGTCCTCAAATTCACTTCATCACTAAAAAAGAAACAAAGCATTCACAAGCAGAATGCAGGGACTCCTCTCAGCATCTATGTCTTGACTGCTGTTTCACTCTCAAAATCCAGAAGCACCACCACTGAGGTGAGGTGTGTGGCTGCCCTGCCAGCTCAGATAGTTCCTGCAGATCACGCAGAGCCTGTAATTTGCCTGGGAACTGGGCTTGGCTAAGATTCCCAGGCAGGTTTTGCTGCAAGACTGTTAACAAGTACAGAGAGAGCTGAGCAGCACTCTTAGTCCTGTAAGCATTGTACCTTAATTCTCACTGAGGCAAGAGCTGTGGAGCATGGGCATGTCCTTAGGAAAGCCAAGGAGAGAAAGGGAATTGGAGAGCACTCCTGTCAGAGAGGGATACAGTAGAGCATGTGGCTGAATGGGTAGTACACTGTGGTGGTGGGTCCTGCAGCCCATGCTGGCCTGCTTCCCTCTGCAGCTGGACGCTTGCCCAGCAGATTACTCTGGGAGCCAAAATCTGTTTTAACCCTGAGCTCTTCCTTCTGCCTAGGTGATTGGGATGCATTACTTCTCCCCTGTTGACAAAATGCAGCTGCTGGAAATCATCACCACAGACAAAACTTCGCAGGACACGGCTGCTTCTGCTGTTGCTGTTGGCCTCAAACAGGGCAAGGTTGTCATCGTGGTAAAGGTGAGGGAGCACTGCACAAAATATGAGCTGGGATAATAAATAAAAGGGCAAGATTGTGCACTGAGAGGTGGCTGAAACGTAACAGTGAATACACTGGCATTAGTTACTTGTGCTGAGAAGTAAAAATGGAGGTTAGAAGGCAGGTGCTGAGGTGATCCCTCAAGTGTCCTTTAGAGCAGCCATGGACGGCCACAAGGCACAGGTGCCAGCATGAGGAGCTGGCAGTCCTGTTCCGTATAGCTTCCAGGAGGCTGAAGTCTGTAGTGGCATCTGAGATGGAGCAGAGTCCAGGCAAGACACTTGCTGCCTCTTCTCCCTGGCATGCTGCAAGGACAGAGGGTCAGTGGCCAGTAACCCTCCTCTTTCTGGGTTTAGATCTTCTGTAAGAGAGGGCAGAAATACACATGCAAGTGTAGAGAGACCTTGCACAGCAAGGTAGTAGTTGAGAGCAAACTGCTGTGGCCCCTAGGAGGAGGCAGCAGAGCCTCAGAAAGCCCAGAGCTTTGAGTCGTTTGTTAGGCTGACAGCTGCTGGTGAACACACAGCTCTCCAAATGGAGCTGGTCTTGTGCTCTGTGGTAGAAAGCATCAGTGATGCTGTTTCAGCTGTGTGGAAGGTTCAGCCCATAGGCTAAAGGCAGTTTGAGTGTATTTTTGGATTGGTCTTTCCACTGATGCATGAGGTTGCCAGCAATGCTGAGCAGGTCTCTCCTGTGGCGCTGGGAAAACCAGCTTGTCAAAAAGTGCTCTAGGCATCTCTGAAGGCCAGTGGAGATACCGTGCTGCTTCTCTAACCCTCATCCCCCCATTGGATGCCTCCCTGAGTGGCAGTTTGCAGCTAATCTTGTTGCTTCCTGACTCTGAGCAGTATCAGCGGTGAAACAACTGGTTTATGCCTGTTTCACTTGTGCTGAGCACCCTTTCCCTCATCAGCCTGTTGGACTTTGTGAAGCAAGGGGGTTTCTGCAGTCTGCTTGGGACCTCAAGGCACTATTTCACATAAAAACACTCTGGGCTGAAACTTCCAGGGAGTAAGTTCATGGAGGTCTTCAAACGCTACCAAGCCCTACAGGGGAAAAAAAGTGATTCTAGCAGTCACTAACATCCTGTTAGAAATGGAGTTTGGTGTGCCTGAACTGCAGCCTGGGCTGTGAAACGCAGTTCTTGTCCTGCCGAGAGAGGCTGTGTTCCTGCAGTTCGTACTCACCTGCTTTCCTGCTGCACTCCTCTTCCCTAGGACGGGCCTGGCTTCTACACCACGAGGTGCCTGGGGCCAATGCTGGCAGAAGTGGTCCGAGTTCTGCAGGTGTGTATCCTGTCAGCTACTGAGCATCCACCAAACAGTTGTGTAAACTCTGCTTCTTTCTTGCCCCTGATCAGGCTGACCCCAGCCCTGGCTAAGAAGGGAGGTGGGTCACCAGCCCTGCTGCTCCTGATTGTCCCCAGCCTGCTCTTGGCTGAGCTGTAGTCTGATGAGACCTGGCGTGGGCAGTAATGAGGCTCTTTCCTCCCCACGTGGCACCAGAGGAGACTCAGTGGTGCAAGCACAATTACACTGCTCCTGTCTGTAGTCAAAAGGCTAATGGGGCTGCTGGTCAAGGTCTGTGGCCCCAGATGAGCGAGGGCTTTCTGCTCCCACACTGGTTTTCCAGGAGCGTCGCCCAGAGATACTATTGCTTCCCCTTCTGTTCCTGCAGGAGGGCATTGACCCAAAGAAAATAGATGCCATCTCTACAGCCTTCGGCTTTCCTGTGGGTGCTGCCACACTGATCGATGAGGTGGGTGTGGATGTGGCCACGCATGTGGCCGAGGACCTCGGCAAGGCCTTTGGCGAGCGCTTTGGAGGAGGCAGCATTGAATTGTTCAAGCTGATGGTGGAAAAAGGCTTCTTAGGTGAGATGCTAGGCTGTTTTAATCTAACATGTCTCCCCTTTGTTCAAGAAAAAGCGCTAGCATCCATTAGCCTCTGCTGCCTCAGGCGAGAGCAGTCAGAGAACATCCCTGGGGATGGGTCGGGAATCCCTCCCAGCTGTACCCTGGGTAGGCCTTTGGCTGCAGCTAGACCTTCCTTTGCAGAAACAGCAGCAGCAGGCAAAGATGCTGCCCAGAGCAAAGGCAGCAGACAAGATCTCACAAACCTGTGTGGCCCCTTTGTGAAACTTGCACGAGTACTCTGGGACACGGAGAGCAAGTGACTGGAAATAAACATGCTCTAGTGAAGCAAGCCTGAGCTGAGCTTTAGAAGCTCCGTGCAAGGAAAAATTCTGTCTGTGTCCGCATGGTAGAAGCTGTACCCCGGTGGCACTGGGTGCCAGAGGCAGCTGTGTCTGAGCACACCAGGACAGAGCAGCACCTGTCAGTGGGACATGCACTTGGACCATGATGGCTCTCACCGGCCAATGACCATGGCTGTGATCAGACTCCTGGCAGTGAGGGCTGCTCAGGAGATCTTGTCACCTCTGTCCCTTGCTCCCTGGGACTGTTGTCTTTTTGCTGCTGTAACCACAGAAATGTTGGTGTTATTTGACTGTCCTCTGGACCTACTGAAGGCATTGGGGCCTGACAGAGTGGCAACATCTTGCCACGGAGTCAAGACATGGGCCCCCTTCCCTCTGACCTCTGTGAGTCAGCTTGCTCTGAAGTGCAGAGGCAGTGCCTGTGCTGGGAGGAGCTGCTCATTCTAACAGAAGCAGAAGTCACAAGAAGATCAGAGCAAAGGCCTTGGGAGCAAAGGGGACGCATGGCAGGATGTGACTGTCTCCTTTTATCGCTGGCAGGTCGCAAGGCAGGGAAAGGCTTTTATGTTTACCAGGAGGGGGTGAAGAACAGGAACGTGAATTCTGGCATGGATGAGATCTTGGCGCGGTTCAAAGTGCCGGCCAAACCTGAAGTGTAAGTAGCTGTGCATGCTTGAGTGGTGGTGTGGGCTGGCTCTCACCCCTGCCCAGCTCCTTCTGCCTCTGAGCAGCAGCACAAGGGCTGCGCCAGGCAGCACTGGGGGACATCGCTAAACACTGAGTCACTCCAGGTGGCATTTGGTTGTTCCCAGCTGGCGTGTATGGGCAGGTTGTTGGCTCTAGAGAGCCTGTGCTAGCAGGAATGGGGTGTCCTCAAAGTTAAGAGCATTTGCCTGGGTACGTTTGCAGAAAGCTTTTCTTGTGGTGGGGCTTGTCCAGGCAGGTGGGTTGGTGCAGCCTCCGTCATGACCTTCCTGGTGTTGGACCTGTTGTACAGCCTGGTGCTGAAACCTCTCCTGGAGCAATTTCCATCTGGCCTGATCAAGCCTTTGCCATTCTTAGGCAACTGCTTCATGACACATCAAGAACTTAATCCTTATCCTCACATGGATAGAAACGCTCCCCAGTGAGAAACCATTCTCTGCCCTTGGCCTGGCTGTCTCCCACCTGTGCTGGCTTCATGTGCTTCTCCATCCAGCTACTATTACCTGCACAGCCCTTACAGACTCTTTCCTTGCAGCTGCACTGATGAGGACATCCAGATGCGCTTGGTGACGAGGTTTGTGAACGAGGCAGCCATGTGCCTGCAGGAAGGGATCCTCAGCAACCCTGTGGAGGGAGATATTGGTGCTGTGTTCGGCTTGGGCTTCCCACCATGCCTGGGAGGTGAGTTACTGCAGCTGGGGTTTGGGCTGGGCTGCGTGGCTTGGCTTGAAAGCTTCGTAGTGGACTTGCCTGGTGGGCTCTGGCTGCAGTCAGCTGTTAAGGCCAGGTTTGAGCTGCAGTCTGACAAGCCTGAGAGTCCTCCCATGTAAAGCCTGAGCCAGAGAGGTTGCTCCAGTGTTCCTCCCTGTGAGGTGGTGGTGAGCCTGAGAGCTGCTGTGAGATGTTTCCGCCAGGACCCTGTGGAGTTCCTCTGCTGCTACAGCTGTTTCACAGAGCTGTTTCACAGAGCTGTGGCTGGTGGGGATCAAGGAACTCTAACCAGGTCATTTGCTGCGTCTTCAAGCTTGAATAAGAAGGCGGAGTCATGCTGGCCCCAGCCTTGTCAGCCCTTCCTGTGAGAACTTCAAAGGAAGAGCTTTTACCATGCCTGACAGTCACAGGGGGGTAGGTGGGGTGGGAGACTTGCAAAGGCCCTAAATTTTGAAGAAATGCCTGGCTTGCTTTTGTGTAGCCGCATGGTGCCTGGTGAAAAACAAGGCCCTGGTATCTCATCTCTTGCCACTGCTACTTGCCTGGCTGGGTGGGCAGGTGTCTTGCAGCACTTCTAGAAACCTGGTCTCATGCTGCACATGATGTCGAAAAATGGTGCCCAGGGACCCAGCGGTTCCCCCCTGCCTGCCCTCACGTGGCACAGATGAAGCTGAGCTAGTGACTTCAGCCATGGTGTACAGCACTTTGCAGGCCAAGATATTTGTTGGGCCCAGCCATGAGCACGGGCAAAGTCCTTCTGGACCCAACGTGGTGGGCAGCCACAGCCCGCACAGTGGGTGAGGCACGAGCTGACACTTGGTTCACAACTGAAGGATACTCGGGGCTCCTGGGCATGTGGCAGTGCTTCGGCCGAGTACCTAGCACTTTGCCTTCTTGAGGCAAGCTCAGACCAAAGGACCAGTGCCAATCATCTGTCCCCCAGTTTGTCCCCAGCAATTGAGTCTGTCTCCACTCGGTGCTGGTGGACTGGCTGGGAGCAGAGTCCTGTGTTGCCCTGCTGAGAGACTGGAGGTCTCTTTTGGAGCAGGCGGGATTGGCCAGATCCAGCACTTTTGCCCTTCCAAGCACCTTGGTGCTTCTTGCTTCCTCAGCACAGATGTCCCCCCCTGTCCCCGGCAGGTCCCTTCAGGTACACGGACTCCTATGGAGCCAAACAGCTGGTGGACAAGCTGCGGAAGTACGAGGCCGTCTACGGCAGCCAGTTCACGCCATGCCAGCTGCTGCTGGACTATGCCAACAGCCCAAGCAAGAAATTCCACCAGTGAGCATGGCCTGACACCAGCTGCCCATGATGCACCGACCACTGAAGCCGGGCCCACGGGCTCTGCAGCGACACCCTGTTCCCTGTAGGTTAATCTCCAAAGCACCCAGGGGAGGGAGGGAAGGAAGGAGGGTGGCAGCAGACTGCCTCAGGGCTTCTAGTCGTTTCAAGTGCCTTATCAGCTACTGTGTGTTAGGCACCCCCGTCCCCTGCCAGCGTGGGCCTGGTGCCTCCTTGCTGGAAGGGAGGATTTCTTCTGTTTCACCGGCGGAGCTCCCGGTCTGGCAGGCAGCATCCAGCACACGGCTTGCCTTGAGGCCTTGCCTTTCCATAAGCTTCCAACCAAATAAATCCCCGTCTCCTGCGTTTGGACTCCATGCCTGCTTCTCCTCCCATCTCCCTGGGGCAGCAGCCTCTCGGTACCAAGGAAGGGAACCACTCGAGTTGGAAATAAAGCGTTCAGGCAATCCTCTGGGGTCTTCTCTGTGCTTGCTGGCTGAGAGACCCACAAAGGGGCTGCTGGCCGTTGCCAGAGGGTGGGGAAAGGCAGGGGCTGGCAGCAGCGCAGAACAAAGACCAGCTCTGTCACCTCTGCCATCAATCCGGGTCTGTGAGGAGCCTCGGGCTCTTTTGTCTGGTCCTGAGTGCTGCTGCCGGGTTATCCTGGCAGATGGACCCGCCTGTAATTGCAAATTGAGCAGCCAAAGGCCAGAAGGGTCCCCCATGGGGAGAGCTCAGTTGAAACTAAAAGGTTTTAAATCTCTGTGCACCGGTCACCAGTGTCGGAGCTGGCCTGGCCTCTGTCTCTTGGGCTCGGCGCGGTGCGGTGCAGTCCCTCCCCAGGCTCGGGCCATTTGGCTGTGTCCTGGCGGGGCTTGGGCCAGGAGCTGGGTGCTGCTGCTCTTTTTGTGTCATGGATGTGCTCATTTCTCAAAGCTCTCATGACTGAATCTGACTGAGGCATCATCTTACCCTGCCTCTGCTGGGGGAGGCGCTGGGCTGCCTGTGGAGCTGGTAAACCGGCCTTCAGCCCTGCCGGGGGGGTGATGCAGCAGCCCCCGGGACCTGCCCCTCCTGCTCTGGGAGCAGGACCTGGGTGGCTGCTGTATGCAGGGCTGTGCCTGCAGGATCTGAGCCTCGGCTGGGCAGCCCTGCTCCCCCTCGAGGGTCTGGGGAGAGCTGGTCCCAGACCCTTACAGTGCTGTGGCCCCATCAAGCTCAGGGCAGTGGGCTGCGGGGGTCTGTGGGGCACCTTGCCACAGGCCCCGAGAGCGTGGGGTGCTTTGGGTGCTGGATGCAGCCCTGGGGACGGGTCTCGGCCATGGCCATCTGGCAGGGGAGCTTCCTTAAAGCCCTGAAACCACCCTGGGGTGCAGGCAGCCCAGAGCAGCTTCAGGCACATCTCCCTCGTGGGGACACGCTCACACACATCTCTTCCCAAGAAGCGGGAAGGGTGTGCAAGGACAGGAGTGGCCCCAGAGCCTCCTTCCCCACCGGCAGCCCCTTCCCCCTCCTCCCTGAACAAGGGGCTTCTCCTGTGGCTTGTTTCTCTCCTGTATGTTTATTACACTAATCCACAAGGATTAAGTTAAACCAGTCAACGCAAACTCCAGTATTTTCCAGCCCATTTGGGCCAAAATTACTGTCCAGTGTTAAAATGGAAAGAGGGGAGGGCTGGGCAATAGGGCCAAGCTGCCGGCGAGCTTGCACAGCTGCATGCACAGCTGGTGGATACTGCCGCAGCGGGGCAGGGGATGGGAGCATGGAGAACCAGAGCTGTGGTCCGGGTGGCTGGGGGACCCCCACACTCCAGGGGATCCCCAGCATGTGGCTAGATCTTGGGGCGCCAGCCCTTGATAAACTGCATGATCTTCTTCACCTGGAGCTTGGTGAGGCGGAAGTCGTCGGCCAGGATCTCCTCGCTGAGCTGCACGAAGATGCTGCCGTCGATGCGCTCGCGGGCAAAGAAGCTGACCACGTCCTCAGAGAGGCCGATGAAACGCAGGCACTTGGAAACCTCCTCCAGCGAGAGGGACGAGAGGTCGGCGGGGGGCAGCCAGGGCGAGCTGTCCCCGCTGGGACGGGGGGCAGCTGGCGGGGCCCCCCCATCGCCCCGCGCTGCTGGCGGCACCTCGATGACACCCTGTGCCAGGTAGACGTGGGTGACGCCGCCCTCAGCCCCACGCAGGACAGCAGGTGAGAGCGGGGCCGCTCCACGGATGACAATGCTGTCCCCCTCGAAGCCCTTGGGTGGGCGAGGAGGGGGTCCCGGCTCCTCAGTAGGGGCGAAGGGCTCCGGCGAGGAGGAGGAAGGGGCAGTGGGGGCCGAAGGTGGCTTGGGCCACTCTGGGCTCTCTGGCCATTCAGCCGGGCCGGCGAAGGGGTTGAGCGCCCCGAAGGGGGCAAAGCGCTTTTGGGGGTGTGGGGGCTTGAGGCGGGGGCAGCTGCGGTAGGGCTTCAGGGGGGGCTCGGCCCCCAGCAGTGGGGTCGAGCAGCCACTGCCCACCCCAGCACCTGCCTCCACGTATGCCCAGGGGTCTGACCAGGAGGTAGGGGTGGGCTGGGTGGCGGGGGGCAGTACGGCGGGGGGCAGTATGGCAGGGGGCAGCGGGCGCCCAGGGGCCTCCCCAGCTTTGCAGTCGCCCCAGGTGCAGGGGTAGCAGTACAAGGAGTAGGCGTCGGGTGAGGGTGAGCCGCTGCCGCTCCGCGGGACTGACCTGCCAGAGGAAGGAAGGGGAGCATCGCCATCACCCCAGGGCTGTGTTCCCTCCCCAGCCCCACACTGCAGGGACATGCCGCCCCAAGGTGTCAACCCACCACCCCGTGCCCACCGCAGCACCCTGGTGTTCCCAGCCGTGCCGGAGCCACTCACCCATCATGAAGCCCCGAGGAGTAGTAGGAGAGGCTGGGGCTGGGCGAGGGAGCGGGTGCCAGCTTCGGGCAGCGCAGGGGTGCCGGGGGGCTGCAGGATGCTGGGGGGCGGCTGCCCCGGGGCGGCACAGGGGGTGCATTCAGCAGCCGGCACTCCTCCTTCACCTGGAACGGGGGGCGAGCGCCATCAGGCCCCCCCAGTCACCGGTGCCAGGGGATCTGCCCACAGGGCCCTGCGGCTGGAAGGGGCGATGGGGAACTCGGGGGCAGCCAGCCCCAGTTGAGCCATGAAGCTCTGGGTGCCGACAGGGAGCCCCAGGGAACCACATACCCCATGGTGCGTGCAGCCCAACAGAATTGGGTACCCCATGACGAAAGGGAGCTTGAGATTTTGAGTACCCCATGGCACGGGGACCCCAGAGGATTTGGGTACCCCACGGTGCTGGGAAGCCCAAGACATTCAGGTACCCCGTGGTGCAGAGCCCCAGGGAGCCAGGGACCCACGGTACAAGGGCATCCTGAGGATTTGGTTACCCTCTGGTGATGGAGAGCCCGGGGTGCCCCAAGGTGCCAGGGAGCCCCAAGGATTTGTGTGACCAGAGCTGAGGAGGGACCCTCACCCAAAAGCCAGGGGAAAGGGCTGGCAGCCCAGAGCCCTGCAGCACGTGGGGAGACGCTCAGGCTGGCTGTGCCATGGGGCTGACAGCGCGGCCCCGGGCTGTGCACCCCCTGCCCATGGCACAGGGCCGCCGGCGGGGCCGTGCCGGGCCTCACCGACCCACTATCTCGGTGCATCACCCCCAGCCAGGGCGTCAGGCAGGACCCCAGCACCATCGTTCCCCATCCCTGGGGACAGGACCACGGCTCTTACCGCCTCCGACTTGGGTGGCACAGGAGGTGGGGTGTCCCCGCAGGGCTCGTCCCCAGGCACACTGGGGCGGTGAGGGGAGCCCAGTGGGGTGATGGGGCCGAAGGAGACGAGGTCCTGCCGGCCAGTGCTGCTGCCGAGCTCGCAGCAGCCCTCGGGGCTGGGGTTGCTCCAGAGCTCCTCGTAGGGAATCTCCAGCGGCTCCTGAGTCCTGAACTCTGGCTCGGCCCAGTCGGGCGTCATATATTCCCGGTCGGGATCAGGGAAATCGGGCACTGGCGGGCGTGGGGTGCCCCCCCCGCTGCCCCGCGGTCCCTGGCAGCGGGCGGTGGGCTCCCGGGGGACCCCTGTGCCACAGGCGCAGAGGGAAAGGCGCTGCAGGGGCTGGCTGAGTTCCTCGCGGGCACAGGCAGGTAGGCAGAGCCGCAGGCGCCGGGGGCTGGCGCACTCCTCCAAAAAGTCAGGTTTGGCCTCCCGCACGGCCCTCGAGTACTCGTCGGGGTTGAAGCGGTCGTGGCAGTACGCAGCACTGTCCCGCAGCAGCTTTTCTAGCTGGGGGTCCCCGGTAAGCAGCCCCTCGGGCAGCTGGAAACGGGGCATGTCGGTCAGCAGGAGGAAATGGAAGGGGACCAGCTCGTCCCGGCGGAGGATGCAGCAGAGAACCACAGTCTTGGAGATGATGCTGACCAGCTTGTAGCAGTGGCCCTCGCGGATGGCGTGCAGGTCGTAAGGGTTGCGCGCGGGGCGGCTGGGCACGGCCACGTTGACAGGCAACCTCACCTTCTCGATGATGCTGCGGATGGTGTGCTCACCCTCCTGCAGCCGCAGCTCGAGGGGGCTGCGGGTGCTGAAGCGGCCCTTGCACTGGAAGGGCAGGCTGAGGCTCTCATTGGTGCGGTGGTTCATGCAGATCAGGCAGGGCATCTTGCCCTTCACCTGCCTGGCCCCCGCCGCCGGCGCTGCCTTGCCCAGCTTCCGCAGGATGGTGTTGAAGCGTGACTTCTCCTTCACCGTCTTGGCACAGAGGATCTCCGCTTGGCCCATCAGTGTCAGCTCGTCCCCCGCATTCAGCGTAAAGTTGTACACCTCGCTGTCCTCGCTGAACTCCCCTGACACCACCTGCCCCAGGACAGCCCCACCATGGGACCCACTGCCCTGGCACTGCCTCCTGATGTCCCACTACCATTGCCTGATGCCCTGCCACCATCCCCTGAAGTCCCACCACCATCTCCTTTTGTCCCACCACCAACCCTTGATGCCCTACCACTGGCTGTCCCACCACTGTGCTCTCCTGATGCCCCACCACCAGCTCCTGATGTCCCACCACTGTCCCCTCCTGATGTCCCACCACACTCTACTGTTGCCTCACCACCACTCCCTGACACTTACCTGCTGTCCCACCACTGTCCCCTGAGATCCCATGACCATTCCCTCACCCTACCAGTACCCCTGGCTGTCCCCATTTGGACCTTCACGCTGAAGGTGATGGCCTCCATGACGAAGACACGGTCTGGGAAGATGCTGGCCACCTCCTCCACGCTGTTGAAATACTGCACGGGCTCACGGATGTCCCGGTCCTGGTCCAGCAGCTTGAACTTCCCTGTGTGGAACAACCAAACTCATGGTGGTGAGTAGCCCATCTCCAGCACTTGGCCCCAGGGGAGCCAGCATGGACCTTCGGCGGGGAGGGGGGGGGGAGGGGCAGACACCCTGGGGTCCCCCATCATGTTTTTGGGGGATATTTCTGTGCGCTTCACCCAGCATGTCCAAGTGCTGCGAGGGGACACCAGAGCATCTCCCATACCTGCACCCCACACACACCACATCAGGGGGCTTTTGGGTGGGACAACACACACGGGGTGTCTCAGCAATGCCACTCCAGCAGCCCCTGGAGCTGCGGGGACCGCTGCAAAGCAGCCGCAGAAACGCCTCATGGATGGAGGACACCGCCTGGAGCAGGGCCAGTGGAGCGGCCAAAATGTCAAGGAGTCCCCATTGCCCCCCGAAACCCGGGGCCTCTCCAGAGCCCTGTGACCCCCGCTCTGCCCCACACCTCGGGTGGGAGAGCCACCGGGGAGGGGACCGAGGCTCAGCCGCAGGGATGGCAGCAGAGACGAAGGCGGGAGTGGGGAGCTGAGGGGGGGGGCTGCAGCCGGCAGCAAAACTGCCGCCACGGGCATCGCTCGGCAGGGACAGACCTGAGGGGAATATTAATCCCCCGATGCGCCCGCGCCAGCCAGCGTGGCTGCTGCCAGCCCCACGCCGAGCAGTGCTGGGGCCACGGCTGCCCCTCACTGGGCAGGGTCGCAGCCCTGGCTGTGGCATCAGGGACAAGGTGACAGTAGAGGCAGGAGCCATGGTGCCTGAGCTGGGAGCAGCCCCACATACCAGGGCAGCCAGCTCAGGCACGGCCAAGCCCCCCAAAGCCAGTTAACACAGTCAGACCCTCCCCTCCTTGCCTCGACCTCCCCCTTGGGATGGGCGATTAACCCCTCCCCCGCTCCATTTCCCATTATTTATTTATTAGCAGGACTCATTACCGACATGGTGAGCACTTAGAGTGGTCATTAAGGCTCTTGCTACGGTGGCTGCCGGCATCTCAGCACCTTTGCCTGCATCGCCAGCCCTAACCCTGCTCCCATCCGATCCCGACCTCCAGCCCCATCCTGTCTCCATCCCTATCCCAGTCCCACCACATCCCCATCCCATCCTCATCCCTCTCCCTGTCCCCATCCCACCCCTGTCCCATCCCCACCCCTACCTCCATCCCCATCCTTATCTCCATCACCGTCGCATCCTCAGCCCTCTCCCTGTCACCATCCCTTGCCTTCCCCTTCCTCATCCCATCCCAGTCCCTGTCCCCCTCCCACCTTTATCACCACCCCATCCCTGCCAGCCCCCTTCTGCAGCTCCCCAGCTTTGGGCCGGACGCTGGCACAGAGCAGCCCCCAAAGCAGAGCATCTCCTCCCCTAGACTGGACCATACTGGAGCAGCCCCAGTTGAGCTGCCGGAGGGGGAAGTCCCAGCTCTGGTCCCCCCAACGCTGGGGACAGTACCACCCTTGGCCTCACGCTCCGGCCACCCCCACCTGGGTACTGGAGCGGGATGTCGATTTTGGGGCCGATGACGTAGTGTCCTTCCTCCAGGCTGTGAGCCGTCACCGTCGTCCACTGCCGGCAGGAGTGGACCAGCAGCACGTCCTGGGCGCTCACCCCCTCCACGCGCTCGCCTGCCGGGGGACAGGGCTGTCACCACCCCCTGGACCCCCGCTCTCCCCGGACCACCCCGAGCCAGCCCGAGGGATGAGCAGGTGCCGCTGCCAAGAGCCGCCAGTTGCCCAGGAAACAATTTCTTTGTCCCCCCTGAAAAGCTGCAGCCTCCGCAAACAACAAGTGTATTGAGCCCAGGCCGGCACAGGGCCCCCCACCCCCCACCGCTGCGCCCCCCGGCACCCACCGCCAGCACGACCCCAGCACCCCCCTGCTCCGGAGTGACCGATCCTGCCCCGCCGTGCCGGGGTGACCCTGCGCACCCTTCCTCCTCCTCCTCCTCCTCCTCCTCCTCCTCCTCCTCCCGCCCAGCCGGTGCACCCCGCTCCCCCCCACGGCCTGTGCATGGAGGTCACAGCCAGGGGCACCCCCCCTCAGCCCGGCGGTGTCCCCGGGACGGTGGCTGGGAGACATCGTGGCTCGGAGCCCCTGCCAGCCTGGTGCTGCCGCCTCCACTGTCACCCCAAAAGGGTAACCAGGGCCCAGCCCCATGTCTGGGGGGCCGGGGGCAGCCTGGCGGCTCCCCACCCCCCTCCACTGACACCCACGGGTGCTGGACCAGGGATCTGGGTGCCAGGCAGCCCCTGCCCCACCCCCCCCGGCACCCCAGGAGAAGAGGCCCAACAGCAGCAGCCCTGACCTGGGCCAGCAGCTCAACCATGTCTCACCTGGCCCTCCAGCCTTCCTCCCTCCTCCTCATCACCCCAGCCTTCCTCCCTCCTTCTCTTCACCCCTACAGCCTTCTCTCCTTTCTCCTCATCCTCCGCACTCCTCCAGTCTTCCCGTGTCTCCCTCCTCCTCGTTCCTCCAGCCTCCATCCTCCCCCCTTCTTCTCTCCCTCCTTTCCATCCCTCCAGCCTTCCTCTCTCTTCCTCCTCACGTCTCCAGCCTTCCTCCCTCCCTCCTCATCCCTCTGTCCTCCACCTCTCCCCCTATCCTTCCTCCTCTTCTGCCGTCACTCCAGCCTCCCTTCCTCCTCCTCCTCGTCCCTCCAGCCTTCCTCCCTCCTCTTCACCTCTCCGTCCTCCCTCCTCCCCATCACTCCAGCCTCTCTCCCTCCTCCTCATCCCTCCAGCCTCTTCCATCCCTCCTCCTCTCCATCCTCCAGTCTCCCTTCCTTCTCCTCCTCGTCCCTCCAGCCCTTCTCCTCCTCACCTCTCTGTCCTTCCTCCTCCCCATCACTCCAGCCTTCCTCTCTCCCTCCTCACCTCTCCACCCTGCCTCCCTCCCTCCTTCTCCCCATCCCTCCAGCTCCCCTCCCACCTCCTCCTCGTCCCTCCAGCCTCCCTCCCTCCTCCTCCTCGTCCCTCCAGCCTTCCATCGCCCCTTGTGTGCTTCGCCCCTCGGGCCCCGCTTCCCCGCCGGCCCGGCCGCTCACCCTGCCCCAGGCAGACGAGGGTGGGCAGCCGGCACTGGCTGACGATCGCATCGAGGGGCAGCGCCGCGGGGCTCCAGCGGAGCCGGGCCAGCCCCGCCGCCAGCTTCTCCATCGCATCGCGGCTCAGGCCGGCCCCGGGCCGCGGGGGGGGGCGGCCGAGCCGGGCTCCATCGCCGCCGCCGGGCCGGGGCAGCGGCGGGGCCGGGGCCGGGGGCGGGGGGGCGGCGGGGAGCGGGGGCAGCCGGGAGCCGCCCCCCGCCCGCCCCCGGCCCCTCCTGCCCGCCCGCCCCGGCAGGCGGGACCCCCCCCGCGGCGGGGCCGGGGAGGTGGCGGCGGGCGGGGGCCCCACTGGGCTCCCCCCCGCCTTGGCGGGGCAACCCCCCGGGGGCGACGCCGCGCCCCCGCCCCCGTTCCTGGCCCCGCATCCCCCCGGCGGGACCCCCCCTCCCTGGCCGGGCACCCTCCGGCGGGGACTGCTGCCCGGGGATGGGGGCGGCTCCGGGGGGTCTCACCGGGGCAGCGGGGGGGCTCGGCTCCCTTTGGCCGCCCAGGGAAGGGGTCGAGGGAACACTCGCAGCCGCCCCCCCCTCCCGTCCCTCCCGTCCCGGGGCAGGGACCCCGCCGGGTGTTCCCCAGGGAGACCCCGGGGCTGGAGTCGCGGGAGGAGGCTGAGGGGCTGGGGTACAGGGGGCCCGGGTGGGCGGCAGGCGGAGGAGCCCCATGCTGCCCTACACCCCGATCCCTCAGCATGGCCCCCCACCCCCCAGCGCTGCCACACAGCCGCCAGGTGTGGATGGCACTGGCACCGGGAGCGGGGACCCCCCCCACAGGGACATCACCATCACAGAGACCCCCCCAGCAAGAACATCACTATCACAGCAACACCCCACCCCCGGCAGGGACATCCCTGCCACCCCGAGCAGCCGCCTTGCATCCTGGGGACCCCCAGCCACCCTGAGCTCGGGACGCAAGGCCGGGGGGTCTCCCCACGCCTCGTGCTGGGGACCCGGCCCGGGGAGCTCAGGGCTGGGGGTGCCGCACCCCTGGCACCACCCTGGGACAAGGAGGAGGAAGGAGCAGAGGAAGCAGCAGGTGCCAGCGGGGCCAGTGCCCAGCCCTGGGGACCTGCCACGGTGTTCTGGGCCCTGCCACCCTGCTTTCCCCCCCAAGCACCCCCAGGCAAAGCCTGGGGGCTGCTGCTGGAGCCCCCCCCCATGGGTGCCGGAGCCCTCAACCCCTCCTCAAGGGCTGGACTCAGCGCAGGGGTGGGGTCCTCATGTGGGTTGGGTTGGGGGAACACCCCCAAAGGTGCGATGGGAGCAGCAGCAGGGTTCACTGGGGCAAAGCCCAAACGTGGCAGGACAGAAAAACCTTGCCAAAATAAGCAAGGATGGGGATGGAGCAGGGATGGGAAAGGAGCACGGACAGGGAAGGAGAAGGGATGGGGATGGAGCAGGGACAGGGATGGGATGAGGATGGAGCAGGGATGGGGATGGGACAGGGATGGAGCAGGAGGAGGATGGGGAAAGCATCAAGACCCCCAGCATCCGTGGAGGGAAGCTGCTGCCAAGTCCCCGAGCCCCAAGCCCGCCGGGACCCCAGGCCCAAACAGCACTGCAGCGGTGACGGCTGCGCAGGCTGACAGGCCATGAGCCCCAGGCCCGGCGCGGCGTTCGAGGCTGCAGCTCCTAGCCACAGCAGCAGCCACCCCGAGCCCAGGCAGCTCGGCCAGCGATCAGCCCATCCCAGTGCCAAACACCACCACATCCATGGGGACGCAGAGGATTCAGGGTCGCGGAGCTGCTCCCCACGGCCCCATCCACCTGCGACGAGACCCACAGCTGCTGGGAGCCTCCACACACTGGCAGCCCGGTCAGTGGCTTTATTGCCAACAGCAGCACAGATCCCCCCTCTCCTGGTTACCGCTGCCCCAACCACCCCGCACCTCGGGGACAGGCAACATCCCCAACGCAGCCATGCCCAAAGGCTGCAGGGGACACTGGGGCACCCGAGAGAGGATGGGCGAGGGCAAAGGCATCCTCCTTGGCAGGGAGGATCAACTCAGACATCACCACTGGGTGCGTGGAATGGTGGCGGGGGCTCCCCCAGAGTTGGAAAACCCACCCAAGCCTGGCGTGTGCCCGGTGTGTGCCCAGCATGCCCACCGGGCCTGCAGAGGGGAAGGCTGCAGCGGCTGCTTTCCTTAAATGCATTTGCCGAGCTGCTCTCCAAGGAGCCAGGGGGCTGCAGCCACGCACCCAAGGGCCAGGTGAACCCCGCGTCAGCACCGGGCAGATGCGGCTGCACTTGGTACCATCCCACTCTCCAGAAAGAAGAGCCTGAAGCTTCCCTGTGGAAGACCGAAAGTCACAGCTCTACTCCCAGCCACAAAATTCCTCAGAAGCAGGGACCACCTCACGCTTTCCAGGTTTTATTAGTACATCCAAGCAGCCAGAGCCTGGCTGCAAAGCTTTTCTGCGGCACAAAGCCTTGGTGTGGGGGGCAGGGGGGAAGCATCTCACCCCAGCCCCAGCACCCACCGCCTCCGAGGGGTGGCGAAAAGCTGGGCGAGAGGGGGTTTAACAGGGCCCAGGAAGTAACCAATGCAAGTTTATAAAAGCTTTTATTTGCTCTTGGTATGACCAAGAATGGGACAGTGATCTTTTATACAATTTGATACAGTAAGTGGTACAAAAGAATGTGTTTTAAATAAAAAGCCAGAGTGGAGTAGCAAAAATATTAAAAGATTAAGTAAAAAATTGTAGGCATGGGAATTAATCCTAGACCTTAAGTTGATTCTTGTTTTCCACCATCCGAGTCCGAGAGCATGAAGCGCCGCTTTTACCCCTGCCCCACCACAGCACCAGCAGCTCCCTGGGGCAGCACGAAACAGAAAGCGGTTAACACAGCTGTAGGATAGGATAGATTCAGCCTCGGGTTTTAGTTTATCATGACCATTTAATCAAGTTACATTTTGGTTGGGTTTTGGTTTTAGGTTTCTTTTTGTTTTTGCCATGACAAAAAGGTAGTGCCGAGTCTTCCTCCACTGGCCAGGTGGGCTAAAGCCGGGCAAAGCCCAGCAGCAGCGTGGCTAGCAGGGGGAAAGCCGCTTTCACTTCCTTTTCTAGGCTGGCCTTAGGCTTCATCCCACGCTGGGGGCTGGGGAAGGGGGTGTCTTCCAAAGGAGAGGTTTCACAAGCAGTTAGTTTGCTAGCTAGCAGGAAGTTTAGATACCAGCAGAAATGAAAGTTACTGCAAATTCCTCCAACATTATTTTTTTTCCTTTTAGCATTTGTATCAACTCTTGTTGCTCACTCCTCCTTGGCTGGGCCTTGCACTCCACAACACAAAACAAAGCCAAGCCCCGTGGTTAAAATTCATGGTTTTTATATGAACAGAAGTAGACCATCTACAAATATTTCAGTTTATTAACTTGGTAGGGAGAATACGAAACGGAGGTGGTAGCTAGTAGTTACCAGCGAGTGGCCTGTTCTCTACCTGTTGGCTTGCAACGAACACAGCATCTACAGAGGATCCCGAGGGATTTACACAGAGGGAGCCAAGCCCCTGGAAGCAAATAAAAAGCTCATGTTTAAAACAAGGATTATAAACAACAACAAAAAAAAATCCCCAAAACCAAAACCCCCTTGATGTATAATTCTCCATTTTTCCCTTTTTGATAATGTTAGAAAGTGCAGATTTAACCAAAAGGTAGCCGTACTCTATTTACAATGCTGACTGGCAGGCGCAGGCCATGAGGAAAGCAACGGTGCCGATTTATCCACCAGACCCAGCATCCTGCTCGACCCCAACAGCCACTCGACTGGGAAGGGTTAACACACATGGAGACAAAAATGCCAAAATACAGAGGAAAAGGGAGACACCTCGGTCAAGTTACTACACGGGAAGCTGTTCAAAACTAGAAGTTCAATGTTAAAACAGCGCCATTTCATTAAAATTAAATCAGCGTTATTTACTACTACTTTAATTATTTACTGGAGACAGTCCAAAACCCAAGTGGACAACAGCAACGCACAAGCTTGTCCAACTTTGAAGGAGAATGGGAGGCTTGGGGAAGAAGAAGCGCCTATTTAAAGTATCGTTTTGTCCCTGGCTGGAGCATCTCTCCTACACAGTATTTTAAATGCAAGGCAAGTGAACGTACAAACGCTCCTGCAGACTGAACGCCCGGTTCGGCAGGAGCAGTCAGTCATACTGGCAGTCCTTAACCCCCTTCCTTTCAGAAATGACGAAGCCACGCCATCGGTGACACCGGAGCCTGGCCAGGGCAAAGCAAACAGGCAAGCTGGAAAAGCAAGTTAATCCCAGGGGGGCTCGGCAGCCCTGCTGGGATCACCCACCACGTTCCCACAGCACGGGATTGAGAGCGAGACTGACCCAAGTACCAATGACTCAGCTTTTAACACTGGAAAACAGAAAGTTTTCAGGGAGGTAATAAATTAAACTGCCAACTTCTTTTTTTTTTTTTTTTTTACTTTTTTTTTTTACTGTTTTTTTCCCTTAAGATCTAGTTTCACTCAGCCTCTTGCTAGGCTACCAAACACTTGTTGGAGCGGCTAACAGTAAGAGAGAACATGGAAGTTCATGTTAACTGCTGTCAGTTTGGGAATTAAATGTTATATTCATACACATAAAGTAGACAACCACATCACCCTCCATAGAAAACTAGTGCATGCAAATAACTCTTCCATATCATAAAACCCAACGGCTATGCAGGAGGAGAGAGAAGATATACTAGTGAACTGACATTGGCTAGAGGGAAATTAGTAGGTATCGTCAACATTTTTACCTTGAAAGCTAAATCAGTGCTTTGTATTAAATTTTTGGCAAACATACCACGTTGCCATCCTTTTAATTAACACATCACACCATGAAGAAATGCAAATAAAAGCAGCATGCAGGCAAAAGGAAAGAGCTGCAAGTGAGGAAAAAAAAAACCAACAAAACAAAACATGGCAGCAGGAACAGTTCTGAATGGCTAGATCACCAAAAAGGAGACACAGCAGATTAAATGTATTTTTTTTTTTTGCACCACCCTTTGTCCTCGATGCATTACACCAACAATTACAGAAAGCAATCGCAAAAGAGTTCAGTATTTTAAAATGGTCAAGTATGGATGGTATGTCTCCTGCACATGCTTCCACCAGAAGAAAAGAAAAGAAGTGAAAACAAAAGTTCCTTTCCACATAAGGCACAGGACAAAATAAACCCCATTCACAGACTGAAGGCGAAAATGAGTGTTTTCCTGGCTCTTTTGCTGATGCATCTAGAGAATATGGTGACTCAAGCACATTATCCATGACAGAAAATTCCACTGTTGTACAAAATAAATTGTTAATTCTAACTTTTATTCTTATACAATTTGCAGAATAGAGTTGAATATGATTGCTCTATGTTTTAATGTCAGGAGGAACGGGACTATAATACAACCAAAACGTAGTGGTAAGTTGAGCAGGTACATTAAAAAATGAAGTCACGGAGATGATTTTCCTATACACGTTGTTGAGAAAATTATAGTATGCAAGCTGTCCTAAACAGAAAACCAAAGGGAGACAGGAGCTTGTTAAGATGAGGAACAAAACATTGGTTTAAGGTTAAAAAACGGGCAGAGTGGTTTGTTTTGCAGCGAGAAAAAAGGGGCGGTGGATGGCGATTGGTGATATAGGAGAACGTTCAGCAACACTTGCTCTTCCAGCCTGTCACCCCACCTCCACTGCTGATATCTACATTTTCACTGTTGGGCTCTTTTACAGGGGTCTGTAATGAAACAAGTAAAAAGAGTTAGATAGCTCCTGAGATACTCTGAAATGAATTATTCAGAGCTGAAGAGACAGAGATAGCGACTTACAAAAAGACTTACATCACCAAATAATATTATGAATAAACTACAGACAGAGAGCTGCATAGAAACGTAGGGAATCCTGCTTCCCGCTCCAGCAAAAAGTATGCAAAACCAATTTAAAGGGTTTTATTGTTTGTTTTGCTTTAAATAAACAACTGCAAAGCTGAAAAAGAAACCTCAACCAAAACCCAAACCTTTTGAACTCCCAAACTAAAACTATTTCTAGATTCTGCTCTTAGAACTGACACTTGGACTTTGGTGGGTAAGTAAATCACAGCGTACAACCAACACAAGTTGAAGTTAAATTATGTGAACTAATGACCTTAAAAAACCACAGAGTAATTCATGGATAAAGAGGGGTTGTTCAAAGGCATCTGCCTTCCAGTTAACCAGAACACCAGTTTCCAAGGCAGTGCACAAAACAGGCTCATCTGCGTCATGGGATGTAAACTTGGTTAGACCAAAGCAAAAATCAAAGGCAAGTGGTTTCAATCAGATGCTAACATCTACTTGTCAGCTGTTTGGAAGATAACCTAAACATTCATGAGAATACTGCAGTTTCGCCTCTACATTCATTTCCTTATTCTCTTTGTCACAGCCTTGCAAGAGCAAACCCCCACCCTCATTCTTTGGATAAATACACTGAGGCCCAAAATAAAAATTTAAAGGTCGAAGGGGCAGTAAGGGTTTCTAGCCTGACCTCCTGTTTACCAAGGCCAGGGGTTTGCATCCTGTTTCTCACGTAAAGCTTGTCAAAAACCAGTTACGAACAACTCAGAACTACAAAACAAACCAGACGTTGTTGAGCAGACGCGTATTTAAAAGGGTTGCGAAAAGGTTCACCCTTGACCTTGCACTAAGTTTCTAACCAGTTAACTCAGGTGACATTATCAACGGCATTCGTGCCAGCGAGCAGTGGAAGGCAGTGATGAAGGCAGGCTCACCACAGGGCAGTCCCTACTGCTAAGCTGGAGCACAGAAAAAACCCAAACCATGTAGGGTCATTCCTCTAGAGGCAAAAGCACATACGATGGAGTTGGCCAACCCACATCTCTTGAGCTCCACGGAGTTTCAGTGCTGGAGAGGCATGAGCTGACCATGAGCAGGAACGGGCTAGCACAAGAGTTACTGTGTAAATTCAGGCCTTGGCTATGGGAGTGCATCAATTAACTGAAACCAGCCCTGGAGCCACCCACATACGCAGCCCAGCTCATTCCTGCAACAGAACGGTGGCAGCTATTGGAAGCTGATGCATTTTCTACTCACAAAAGGTACCGTGGATACAAATATGGCAGTATCCTGTAGCTCTGGGCATACAAAAATTTGGGTACAAGCCACAGAGAGGACAACCAACTTCACAGTATGCTGTACGTTTCAGGAAGGGGAGCCAACCACCGGGATGAACTTCTTTTAGTTGCAATATAACCATCCAATAAAACCTCCAACATGATGCAGAGGGTCAGGGGGCTAATCATTGGAAACAGGGAAGTGACAGACCTCATCCCTCTGTTCTGTCAATCACACCTAAACTTTTCCCAACAGGTACTGAAGAGTTTTTAGTCAAACCTTGTGTATTGATGGAGATGGTGGCAGGGAAAGGGCATTTCTCTCCCATGCCAACTGATATGTTTTATCTCAAAGCACATGTATGACACAGCCATGAGTTTAAGGGCCAAAACCCCCAGGATTTTTAGGTCCTTGGCTCTTTGATGTACACGACTCCCTCTAGATAGTATAATAATGAAAGATCAAACAAGCTATAGAAGCTTACAATATTGTGCATCTAAAGTTCCTTCAGGGACTCATTTGTCTTAGCATGCCAAAGGCAAACACTGCAACAATTCAGGTAAACAACAGAAGAAATAGGAGCTGAAATGTTAGGATTTTTTTTTTTCTTCCCAGGCAAATCCTGTAAGAACATACCTTTCGAAGAATGTCTTCTGCTAATGTGAGGAATGCCTTCTCAATGTTTATATTTGCTTTTGCACTAGTTTCGAAAAACCTAATACCATGCTCCCTAGCAATCTAAACCAAAAAAGAAAGACGACTGTTAGTGTTACTGTACAGTTATTCAGTTTGTGCTGCTTTTATTCAGGACTAGCAGCATTTATAAACACGTAATATTCTTTCAGCCATAGCAGGCATCAGAAGGACTAGCTAGGCAAAGTGTCACAAAAAAAGATTCGGAACTTAACAATTTAGGAACAGCAATTAAAATGTATTAAATCACAAGTCAGTGTCTGAACATAAGATGACAGATACTTCCCATGTGACAGGCTTGTGTGGTAACTTAACAAAGGATGCCTGAAGATTTTTAGTTATCAAAAAGCAGAAAACTGCAGCTGAACTCATTCCGCTCATGGAAGTTGTCTGCAATGCAGCTTCTGCAAAAACATTCCCCAGACTTACAAACCATTAGCAAATCCAGTCACCTGGTTTGCTCTCCGGCACATCCCGCTGTGGCATCTTCCCACCTGGAGATGGTGGGAAGTCGTGGCACTGATTCGCTTACTTTGATAAGCAAGATTTTGTCTGACGCTTACCTGTTCGCCTTTTGCTTTAGAGACAACTCTTTTATCTTCCATGTCACACTTGTTTCCTAACAGCATCCTCTCCACATCCTCATTGGCATGCTAAAATGAGACAAGAGACAGGTTGACACACCTCTACCACAAGCAGTAAATATCTACTTCACTTTTGTATTTCCAGGTTGTTTGAAGTCCAGGCTAACATTTACAGGTCTTGGTGTCCTGTGCTTTCCCGAGTTGTAACAAAGACCGTTACTCTTCAGACAGCGCATTTAGACTAAAATGCTCATATAACCTGGAAGTGGAATGAGACAACACCTACAGGTTTGACACAGCTCTATCACCATCCCAATGCCAGTTATCTCCCTCCTTCCTTTTTATTTCTGTAGTTTTAAGTGTGAAGTCTTCCTTTCCCAGAAAGTGCCGTACTGCAACCTAGATCCTTCTAGTTAATGAAGCTAGTCTACCAAATCTTCCTTAGTTTGCATTCAGCGACGTGGGAAAAGACTGAACTCCCTGCCTGGCACTTAGAGGTGCCAGGTTTTATGTGTGCTAGACAAGCATATTACAGAAATGATGCTACAAAACATTGCAGCACGAGAACCATCCCATGTCTAAAGCTGCCAACAATCAAGCTTTATGCACTGAGTGGCTCCAGCTGACACTACTACTTGTTTGGTGTTTAAAGGGTCCTTTGTATAGTTTTAGTATAGACAGGTAAGTCCCCTCCTGTGGACATTTCAACTATGCCCTCAGCCACCACAAAGCCAAATAACCAGTAAGTTAGTAAAAAACCCCTTTTGCCTGTAATTTTTTTTTAGAGGAGTTACCAAGTTAACTAACAAAGGGAAATTACAGCTCTAGCATCATGATGTTCCTCCAACGCTGCAATCATCACACCAAGACCACATGTTGGCTTTGTGCTTTAGCACTTCGCATAGAAGTTGAGAAACCTCACGCAGTGAAATGGAATGCAAACTGTATACCAAGCACAGACTGTAAACCAGGACGCCGCAAAAGGAAAACTGAAGCAAGCACCACGCTAAGGCTCAGGATCCAAAGAAGAGCAGGGCCATGTACACTGGGAATCACTTTTGTAAGACAAAAGCAAGCGCCAATGCTTTCTCAAGGAATGCTGAATGAGCAAAAATACCTTGGCTGTTCAGTTACTGAAGTACTGCCAATATCCATCATGGTAAGGGAAGAATATGCCAAAGATATCCACCAGACTAGCAGAAAAGTTCCAGCAGCTGCAGCACAAAGCATCACTTAAGTGGATAACTGAAGTACTTTGAGACCTGCCATGAGAAGCTTCTTGGAAAGTCTAATCTGAATTTACTTTCGCTCCAGCAGTCTTAATACTACTTTACAGTAGCATTAAAAAACCTAGGAGTGATTCTCCTGAGGAACATGAAATGAGTTATTAACATAAGCAGAGTTTCCAGGAGGATCTGCTCCATGATCTTGCCAGGCAGAGAGGTGAGATTGACCAGCCTGTAATTTCCCAGGTCTTCCTTCCCCCCCCCCCCCCCTTTTTTAAAACGGGGGCTATGTTTCCCCTTTCCTGGTCCATGGGAACTTCACTGGACTGCCACAACTTCTCAAATACAACTGACAGTGGCTCAGCCACTACATCCACCAGTTCCCTCAGGACCTGCAGATGCGGCTCATCAGGTCCCACAGACTTCTGCACCTTCAGGTTTCTTAGACTGCCTCAGATCCGACCTCCTACAGCGGGCAGTTCATTTTCCCATCCCCTGTCTTTGCTTCTGTAACTTGGGCAGTGTGGCTGCAGCACTCGTTGGTGAAGACAGAGGCCAAAAAGTCGTTGAATACCACAGCCTCCTCCATATCCTGGGTCACCAGGTTTCCCCGTTTCATTCTGGAGAAGGCCCACATTTTCCCTAGTCTTCCATTATTCACAAACATACCTACAGAAGCTTTTCTTGCTGCCCTTGATGCCCCTGGCTAGATTCAACCCTATCGGCTTTAGCTTTCCTAACCTGACCCCTGGCTGCTTGGAACACTTCTTGGTATTCCTCCCAGGCTACCTGTCCTTGCCTCCACCCTCTGTAGGCTTCCTTTCTGTGTTTGAGTTTGTCCAGGAGCAACTTGTTCATCCGTGCAGGCCTCCCTGCGGATTTGCCCGACTTCCTCTTTGTTGGGATGCATTACTTCTGAGCTTGGAGGAGGTGATCCTTGAATATTAACCAGTGTTCTGGAGCCCCTCTTTCTTCCTTTTTTTCTGTGCTAAGGCACATTGAAAATAAGGAGGTGATTGGTGACAGACAACATAGTTTCAACTGAGGCCAAATTGTGCCTGACAAATTTGGTGGCTTTCTACAACAGGGTTACAGCATTGGTGAATGAGGGAATAGTAACAGACATCATCCACCTGGACTTGCACAAAGCACAGGATGCTGTCCCACACACATCCTTGTCTCTGCGCTGGAGAGACATGGATTTGATGGATGGACCACTCTGTGGATAAGGAATTGGCTGGGTGGTCGCAGTCAGAGAGTTGCGGTCAGTGGCTCAACGTTCAAGTAGAGACCAGTGACAAGTGATGTTCCTCAGGGGTCCGTATTGGGACCAGCATTGTTCAACATCTTTGTTGGTAACACGGACAGTGGGATTGAGCACCCCCTTGGCAAGTTTGGCAACACCACCAAGCTGTGTGGTGCAGCTGACATGCTGGGGGGAAGGGATGCTGTCCAGAGGGACCCTGACAGGATTGAGAGGTGGGCCTGTGCAAACCACATGAAGTTCAACAAGGCCAAGTGCAGGGTCCTGCAACTGGGTCTGGACAATCCCAAGCACAAACACAGGCTGGGCAGAGAACGGACTGAGAGCAGCCCTGGGGAGGAGGACTGGGGCATGCTGGTTGATGAGAAATTTAACATGGCCAGGCAATGTGCGCTTGTAGCCTAGAAAGCCAACTGAGACCTGAGCTGCATCCAGAGCAGCATGACCAGCAGGTCAGGGGAGGGGGCTCTGCCCCTCTGCTCCACTCCAGTAAGACTGCCCTGCAACACTGCATCTGGCTCTGGGGTCCCCAACATAAGAACATGGACCTGCTGGAGCAAGTCCAGAGGAGGCCATGGAGATGATGAGAGGGCTGGAGCACGTCTCCCAGTGAGACAGCCTGAGAGCTGGGGAGGAGAAGGCTGCGGGGAGACCTTAGAGCACCTGCCAGTGCCTAAAGGGGCCGGCAAGAAAGCTGGGGAGGGGCTTTGGGCAAGGGCAGGTGGCGATGGCACACGGGGGAATGGCTTTACCTGAGAGAGGGGAGATGGAGATGAGGCAGAAATTCTTCCCTGTGAGGGCGGCGAGCCGCTGGCCCAGGCTGCCCAGAGCAGCTGTGGGTGCCCCATCCCTGGCAGGGCTCAAGGCCAGGCTGGACGGGGCTGGGGGCAGCCTGGGCTGGGGGAAGGGGGCCCTGCCCGTGGTGGGGGTTGGGAACTGGATGGTCTTTAAGGTCCCTTCCCACCCAACCCATTCTGTGATTACTAACAGAACTACAGAGGGCAAGAGATCCATGTACTCCTGCTTACAGTTATAACCCATCTCACATTCCTCAGGAGAACCATCCACAGTTTTTTTTCCTTCAGGTCACAAGGAAGAAGAGCAACCAGGTGGCAAAAGGTAGATTAAGATACCACGTAGAATGAGATTCTGAAAATGCTAACTTTTCATGCACACACATGAAACTGTTTACACAGCAACAGGCTTCTTTTAAATACCTAGCTCTTCTTTCCACCCTAGCATACAAAACTCTGCACTTGAGCAATTAAATTAATTTCTACTAGCCCAAAGCAAAAGTGACTAGCATAGCCCACCTCTTCTGAATGAGTGAACTTCAAATAATTAAGTATTTAACACAGATGAAGGTGTAACATCTCTAGGTTTCATGGCTATTTCTAAATCAAGGCTTAAGTATCCTGCAGAAGAGCCTCCTGCACAGCATAATTCAGAAAAGCAGCCTGCTTGTTGAAAATTCTCCTTGAGAGAACATCCCTGGTTATACTGCCTTAAGTTACTTTACTCACAACTATCACTTGCAATAATTCTGTATGCGAGCGGGTAACACTTGCCAACCATTTTAGCCAGAAGCTTCAATAGTGCATCCAGAACACTAGTGGAAGACTGCACCCATCATTTCTGCAAACAAACTCCATTAGTGAGCTGCTTCCACAATAAAAAAAAGCTTCCTAAGGTGTCAAACATCCCTTATAAAACTGCAGTAACCAGGCAGCCTTCACAATGCACCTGAAATCGGCTGCAGAGGTTTGTGTGACACAGATTTAAAAACACCAGGTCAGCAAAAACACTCACTTCTCAGATACAGAATGACATCCATTACTTAACTTCCTGGATACTAGAATTCCTGAAACAAAGCAACTTCAGAATCTAAAGACCTTAAGTTTCAAGTTTACATTCAACTCCTTGCTGAGTCTCTTCCTGTGCTGCCTTACTCCCCCTGTACCGCCTTCTGTACCCACAAAACACAGACCTTTCCTTCATCAGCAGTTACCCATTTCTCATGCTAGGAAATTAAAGTCCCAATACCCCATTTTTTGTTCCAAGAACCTTTCACCAGCCTCAATGCTTTGACTACCATTGCCTGGCAGCACCCATCTGCTGACACACAGCTCCACAGGCCCGTCTTCATGCTTGCTAGGAAAATAATGAAGCTGTAAAACCCAAACATTTATTCTCTTTTGAAACAGCATGACAAAAGCAAGAACTGACAGCTGTGCTGCTCTCCAATATCCCAGAACTCCTGGAGAATGAACTCTTTGGGATCCAGGCACTGAATGCTTCCTTATCAGTTTCTTCTGCTTCACCTGACCTTGCCTGAAATTTTACCAGCCTCCTTGTTTGGTGGTACTCTTAACAGGGACAAAAATCAGCTACGCAAGGTTTGAGTAGTTGGCTAACATTCAACAACAGCAGTTTGCCACACTGCCTGCAACAGCCATGACAGACTCACAAATATTTCATGACATCGATTTTGAGGGAGTGGAGGTGATCGTATTTAATTACCTTTGAGGATTTACATAGTCATCCTCATAAAACAGGTTAGTATTAGAAGTGACGTATTCTATAGCTACTCTTGCAGCTTATGGCTTGTGTTGCTCCTCTGCACACCACCCTGTGACGGCAGCTCCTCCTGAAAACTGCAACTCCCAGAAGATGGATTCCTTAACCTCTAAGTATTCTCCAACATAGAAACAAAGTTTGCTCATATATGAATTTGACATTTTAGGACACCACTAGCTCCTGCATAGTGTTGCAACCTTTCATGCCATTGCTGGAGGGGGAGCTGAGGTAGGAACGTAGAGTATCAGACAGCCAAAGAACGGCACCCAAACCCCTGTGTTTACATACACCTTCTGCCAGGGTAGAAGCAGAAGCTTCTGCACAATCTAGAAGCTGAGTTCTGTTGGACTCATCACCTGCTCTATGGGTCACAACAAACAGCTCAGTGCTAGGATTTGATGAACATTACTCACCTCATCTATGTTTCTGAGCCACTTGCTGATGTTTTCAAAGCTCTTGGCATTGGTGATGTCATATACTAGCATGATCCCCATGGCACCTCTGTAATAGGAGGTGGTGATGGTGTGAAATCGTTCCTGCCCTGCTGTGTCCCTGCAGAAAACAGGCAAGAGTACATATCAGAGACAAGCTCTAAAGAAACCGGCATGGTATATCTATTAGGTAAGTGCACATGGCCCAGTGCATGCCCTGTTGCACCACCACTGGGGGATGTGCAACGTTTTCGAAGAGCAGGAAGATACACTTGAGTGTGCATCAGCAGCAGCTCCAAGGAAGGCCCACTCCCTCCCAGATGTAGCTGAACTCAGACAACAAAAAGGGCAAACTTCAGCAGGCCAGGCTTCTGAGGGTACAGACACACAGGTTTTTAAATTTCTCCTCTGGATTTTATTTTTAAAGGGATTTAAAAAAAAAACAACAAACCACCACCATCACATTTCAGTGCCTTTTTGTCTCTGTCATAGTTGAGACTCGACTGCTTAACTGGGTTTTTACATAACTAAGGTAGCAGAAGATGAAGCTATCTGTTGAACAGCAAAGTGCTAAGGTACAATAGGTCTTCTGGTATCCTACCACAGTAAATAAACGCAGTATCACGTTATGGTAGAAATTTGTTAATTTTAAGCTTTATATTTTTATTGACAACCTGAAAGTTGCACCCATAAGGAGAAAATTTTATTGCAAGTCTCCTATCTCAGGGAAGTATCTCAGAGCCTTCTTAGCCCCAGTGGAAGCAGACAGGATGAAAACAGGTGCAAGAAATGCTCTACCAACACTTCAACAGGACTGTGAGCTCCAGCAGCAGAAGCGTCTCAACAACCCCAGAAACTTTGCTGTCCCAGACACTCTCTCCCGTTACTGACCAGTTCTTCCCAAAGGAATGTAAAAATAGAAGCCACTTTAAAACTCCTACAATGTTTAAGTTAAATACCATAAAAGCCCATGAGCCTGATCAAACATCACACAAACCCTGCCGATTCAGCACTCAAGTTTCTGTATGAAGTTCCCGAGACGTTGCACGTTAATGTTTAGCAGTGCCACTGTCAACACTCTGGAACTGCAACCAGCAGTGACCTGTCTCAACTATCCAGGCAACACCACCACGACACCCAAGGAGATCCCTCTCCATTTCAGCAGCTGCTGAGCAGCCATGAAGATGATAAATCCAACATCTTCTGGAATTCAGACTTCACAAAGGTTAATTTTTGTTTTCAGATCAGTTTTATAAAGCTTTATCTTCATCTTACAGATGTATGTTCTTGAACTTTTAAGATCAAAGCAAATGAAAAATAAATCTAGGTGACTTACTTAAACATTAAATTGCTGTTTTCTATACACGATATGCTGAAAATTGATCATGCAAGATTAATGACAGTATTTTCTCATCTCATTCTGAGATCTTGATGGAATGCATGAGATTTGGTTAAACCAACCTGCATGCCATCAAGTTGAGACTTAGGAGCTAACTGCATATTCTACAGTGTCTTTCAGAGGGCATAAACCTAACAGATTTACAGACAGTTTTCAATGACACTATTCACATAAGCAGCACATGGAGCTGCTGGAGCAGGTCCAGAGGGCCACGAAGATGATGAGAGGCTGAAGCAGCTCTGCTGTGAGGACAGGCTGAGTTGGGGTTGGTCAGCCTTGAGAAGAGAGGGCTCTGGGGAGACCTTATTGTGGCCTTTCAATACTTAAAGGGAGCTTACAAGAGAGACAGGGACAGAGTTTTTAGCAGGGCCCATAGTGACAGGACAAGGGATGATGGTTTTAAACCGAAAGAGGGGAGATGCAGATGAGAGATGAGGAAGAAATTCTTCTCTGTGAGGGCGGCGAGGCGCTGGCCCAGGCTGCCCAGAGCAGCTGTGGGTGCCCCATCCCTGGCAGGGCTCAAGGCCAGGCTGGATGGGGCTGGGGGCAGCCTGGGCTGGGGGGAGGGGGCCCTGCCCGTGGACTAGATGGCCATTAGAGATGCTTTCCAACCCAAACCTTTCTATGATTCCACAAGGTAGAATCAAAGGTGTCCTCAAATTTAAACTGGCCTAAACTGGGGTTACACATTCCCTAGCCATCCTCAGAAAGGCACAGCATTCCCCCCTTACCCAGAGCCACATTTCCTTCCTCACAAACCTGTAACCTCAGAAAAGATGAGAGACTGCAGTTGAACTAACTCAACTCATTTCCCTCTCAACTGTTAGTGAGGTCACAGCAAATGCCTTGGCAGAACACAGACACCACCAGGCACTGAGTCCTGCGAACACTCAGCTCTCCACACCACCCAGTCACCTACAGTTGAAACAACAAACACCGACTGTAGTTGCCAAATCCATTTGTTTAAGCACACGTCAGCTCTTCTGGCCAAGTATCAGTTGGCAAATGGGGAGTAAATGAAAAGCCTCAAAATACAAAGATGCCACGAAGGAAAAGTCATGAGATGCAGTGGAAACACTCTAGTTGGTTCCCACTTGGGTCAGACCCCAGGTCACTGTCGTAACAACGCAGTAGCTGTCTGAGAAGCTGACTGCTCCTGATCTTTTCTCTCCTCCTGGGAGATGACAAACGCCAGGAAGAGGGCAAAAAGCAGAGGAGGAGGAACAGGGGCAGGTCCTAAACCTGAGCACTACCTCCTTCACAGGTTTTCTAAGAGGCCATGCTGTGCAGGGGTCTGGCTCGCTGGCAGTAGCTTTAAGAGGCAATCTAGTCCATTCCCTGGAGCTGTAAAATGCTCAGGGATACCCACACTATTCCTGAAACATGCCTGATGTTCTGCTGGAGACCTCTGATGATTGCTGGCTTGAACCTCCCTCTCTCACTTCCTTTCTGCCCAATTTGGAAGTTTCTTCCGATGGAACACTTGGATTTTCCTTAGTGCAAATTAAGGCCATCAATCCTCGTCTTTTCATAGGTAATTGGAGGAGTTAATTTCCCTTCCTTCTACATTTTTTTAATTGCATACACAAACACAGCTCTTGCACCTTCCCTGAATTTTCTCAAGCCACCAAGTTCTTTAGACCTTACTCACTGGCCAAAGGTCTAACATACACAGCCTGACCTATCACTCTCTCTGGACTCCCTTCAATTTGCCTATGTCTAAGCAAAAAACAGGAGAATACTTGAGCCGAAGACTTACCAGCCTCATATAGCGATATTTTCGAGACAAGTTGGGCATGCCTGTTTACGCATCCCACTCCCCTTCATGATGCAGAAGATTTTTCTGACATTTGGGTAACTGATTACACACACTGAACTTGGCAGCTCTGCATTTGTCTTTACTGAATTTCACAGGACTTTTTTTCAATGACATTTCTCCAACTAGTCAAAAGCAATCTGAATTACAATACAGTCTCTATACAATTTATACTCTGCAACTTCACCTTTTCCCACTTCGCTCAAATAAAATAACCACGCTCTCTATCCCCTTATCTTAACCATTAAATAAAATACTGCCTATCATGAACTCCTGCAGACTTGCAGACTCCAACAAAATACCTCAACAGAACTTGCTACACGTCACTTATTTTCTTTCCCCATGAGTTTTGTATCCACTTGACAGCACCCTCACCTAAGTCATTTCCCCCTAAGTTGCTCGTATCAAGCAGGACAGTGTCAGAAAAGCCTCACCAAAAACCATCAAGACATAACGCACCTGTGACCTCTGCCCTCCTGACAAGGCCAGTAGCCATCACAGTACGATTTCAGATTGATTTTACACAACTTGGCACAGGCAACACTTGTTACTCATTGCTTGTCATGTCCTATGTGCCTACAGCTAACTTGCTTAGTTAACTCCTCCACTGTTTTTTCTGGCAACTGAAGCGAAGCTAATGGATGAAAAGAAAGATGGGGAGGGAAAAAGCAAAGAACCTAGAGTGCTGTTCTTCCCCCCCCCCCCTTCCCCCCCCCCCCCCCCAAGTACTATATTTGCCCTTTCCCCTTCTTAATGGATTCTCCATTCATTATTCAGAGATAAGTCTTAATGGATGCAAGATTAGAGAACTGACTGAAGCAAACAGAGGAAATGAGTTATGGTTTTCCAACTGCCTGTGACTGATGAACCCTGAGCAAATAGCACAAGACAATCTGAGACTACATGGCTTGTTTACTGCCCTGGCTTTCCATTCCTTTGTTCAAACTTCTAGGATGTAAGAATATGCTCCAAATCTAGGAGTGTGCAATAAATCCTTGATGTAGGCAAAAATATCTGTGCAAGTTAGCTAACTCTCCAAGCTAAAATAAACGTAGACAAGGACTATTAAGATAGCCAAGGAAAACGAAGCCCTACTGCACAGGAAGAAGCTGGGAAAACTCTGTTTAGCTGCAAAATTAAGACAAAGAAGGTCATCCTTGGGGACTAGGGAAAGGAGAAGCACAAGGAAAGTGAAAAATCTATTTAAGTTATTCTCATGCCAACATTAAAGTATGCATAAGCTATATCATATTAGAGATTTAACCAACACAGAAAGGAATTTCTGGGACAGCTTTCCAGTTGACTGAGCAGAGACTGAAGAAATCTTAAAATGTACTATGCTTTGTTTATGAAAGATTCAGACAGATGCAACAAGAAGAGATTATATCTGATGACCTGTGAAGATCCTTCCAGTCCCCATAGCTCAAAATAGTCTTCAATGCATTAAACCAAATAATTCCTAGCAAAATAATCCCAAGACTTTTATTACTGTCCCACTGTTTCTTCTTATAATATTTTTAAAACTATGCAGCAGAATATGGCATTGCAACTGTACTGCTGACATCAGGCACACTCTGGAAGCTTTAGCGACTAGGTTGAAGACGTTCCTTCAAAAAGGAGCGTCTGTATGATACTTCATGCACTAGCAAGTTTCAGCTTTTCTGAAAAACATTCAGCCAGGAAAAAAACCCAACTAAACCAAAGCAAAAATGAGTGAAGTATCTAATTGTTTTATAGGAAGACTGACTGGCATGACAAAAGAGTCTCTTCCATCTTGACGCATGCATATGGTGAATAGTCTCAAAAGTTCTCAGCAGCAACAGTTAACTTTTAGACATTCCTAGGGTAATGGCACAAATTCATGAGACTGATGGTATACTAGTCAAGGGTGCTGTCCGCAGTTTTTGCTGTTCACCACAATACTTATTAAATGCAAGAACTTGCATGTATCAAGGAATTTCCACACGTGTCGCTATTTCCGATAGCTATGCTGCTGCACACTTCTTTCACCTGGACAGCTGTTCCAGGTCACATGATTATTTCTGCAATTAGCTCATTGCTGAACAAAACATTCTGAGGACACTTTTCTAGCCATGTAAAAACATTCCCAAAGACACACTGATAGAAAATACTAACTGTGTAGCAGACTATAAAAGCTGCATACTAAAAAAGTAAGGCTGTTCCTAAAATTTGGAATCAGTCAAGAAGAAGACCGTAGGAAAACAGGCTGGCAATTTTTTTTGTGTGAAGACAGGAGGGTCAGAGCACCAGCTAAGCAGAAAAAAAAAAAAGAAAAAAAATCAATGTCTTAGAATCTCAGAGTTAACTGTTTTTTTCAGTTTGCTACAGAAGCAATTTTGTCATTGTACTCCTTCCATACTAATACTACACTGTTAAGTGTGATTGTTTTGTACACCACTGAAAAGAAACAGATCATTTGCCTTACCCAGCTCTGGAAGCTCTTCAGAATCTAGCCTTTTGGACCTCAGCTTTTTGGCCTTAATGACGAAACTCACTGCCTTGTAACAAACCTGCCCGGACACTCCTGGGGCAGCAATTCTGTGAACAAGCCTGTCCCAGGCACAAGAAGAAATCAAGCACTTTGCTAACTTGTACCTACTGTCATCCACCTCAATCTATCGGAGATCCTTGTTCCGGCTTGATAACACACACAGACACAATGCCAGGAACCTGCATGCAAACCGGTAAATAGAAAATTCACAAGTGAGGAATCAACAACTGCGAGTTCCCCATGAACAAACGTATAAAGCCTCAACTCTTCATACAAAAGCCCCACAACAGCAGAACAGGACAGATCATGATCCTCTTATTTGTCAAGTTCCATTCTGAAATACCTGGCTGATTTGGGTTTTCGTCCCTCCACATTCCCCTTTCTCAAGTTTGTTTTCATTATACTGAACCAGAGCTTCTCCCAGAGTCTCCCACTCCTGCTGGTGCATTTCCAGCAACTTTAATTTCCACTGTCCTAGAGCTTAAAGCATCCTTCCCTCTCCTCTGTGTCTGCTATCACTATGTATTTTTTAGATGACAGTAGTATTTCCTTTCACCCTTCAATTCACCAGGACAACCCCCGCCCTAGATGTGACTTCTGTACATTCTCCAAGCATGGTAAGAGATGCACTTGCTCAGGCCAGAGTTCTTGCAGCTTCCACTTCTGTGCAGTCCAAGGACTTCTGGAGCCAGAAATCACATCTGTGTATTTCCCAGTCCAAACCAGACTGTTCCTTCACAAAATCCCTTGCGAACCCACATATATCTGCAGCTATTAGAACATCTTGCAATGAGGAGTTTCACAGCTTCACTTAATTTCCTTGTGTTTTACACATCACCTTCTAGACTTACGCTAGAACAAACGCTCTGGTATTGGAAAAGGCAATGAGTTCTATCAATCTCTACCTACCTTTTCCAGTATACTCATGATTTTAAAAATGCACTTTGGTCACTTCTCTGACATCCTGAAGAATCCTCAACTTTCCAGTCGTTCTTCCTAAAATAGTTATTACATCCCTCTAATCATCCTACTTGCCACTTTCTTTCTGGAGCATGCTAATCAAAATTGTGTATTAGATTAGACCGTGACGCTTACTTCCCTGCCCTCTGGAGATGATCACACTCACAGTATCAGAAAAATCACATTTATTTTTTCAATTGTTACATTAATGTTAATAAGTTTAGCATATTACAGGATGCCTAAGCCTTTTTGTTTCTATTTCAAAGTGATTCTGAGTTCCTGGAGCGTATATTACACACTTCATAGCTGAATTTTTAGCTCTACTGCTGTGTACTTCTAAAACATTTCATTGCTTTTGCAATAGTAACGCCACCTCTTCCTGGAGCAGTAATCTCTCATCTTGGATCTTTTATTTCCCCTCCCTTCTCTGTACTATAAGCATTACTGCTCATATATCAAACATTAATATTTTTCAACATATTAATCAGTGTCAACTCTTCCAAGTCCCACCCTTCGTAATTATTTCTCCTCCCAAATCCTGTACTAACCCACCACTGGATTTTTCCATATGGCATTGCATCATATACTGTCACATCAACAATTTTTCTGAACAAATAACTAGTACCATAACTTAACCAAGAAGATTCTCTTATTCTTCTTTGCGCTTCCACCCAGAATTTGACATACCAGTAGTCCTCCTGATGGATCTGCCCTGAACAAGCTCATTCCTTCAGAAGACCAGTCTCGAGAGCCGTGTCCCATCCTCCTCCTCGTTTGCAGCCCATGCACCGCACCAGGCTCTGCCCAGCCTAGCTGAGGATCCTCCAGAAGCTGCCTGAATACAGACATAGTCCCACTCGCTACCCAGTCCCACCATTCTCCACTCCCTTGTCCCACCCTCCCCTCTCCCCATTTCAACACCATTTTGCAACAGGCACGTTTACATTTGGAGCAGTAGGAAAATGCTTTAATTCCAGCTTGATCCTTGCCGAACAGCAACCCACTTTTTAATTGCTATGAACTATCAAGCTGCTTTTCACCTCTGGCAAGGTTTATCTCAACCTGACCTTTGAATTATTGCTTTACTCAGATATATATATATGTATCTATTTTAGAAGTCAAGGCATGACAGATACTGCCACGTCTACTCATTTTCCATACCCCCGAAAAGAGGCGGGTAGCTACCCCACTGTGTAAGATAGGAGCAGAGCTATACTAGAACGTGCAGGTTTTTTCTGTTTTCTGTAAAACTAACTGCCCATTGAGACTGTACACACACACACCTCCCTCCCCCTGTCCCCCAAAGAGTACAAAAGCCAGTACTAGCCACAGTAAAACACTGCGACACAGCTTTGCAGCCAGCCAGAGAGCAACTCCTATACTGGGACAATAGCATGAGAAAGATTTAATATGCGGGTGATGAAGGATTATACAGATCAGCAAGAGGCAAGTCACTATGGTAATTTTAAACTGAGGAACAGTTTATTTCTATTGCTTTTTGCATGTGAAAAGAAATACACTCTTCACCTATGTAAATAACTGCTGCATAATCAAATAATCACTCCCACTGATGTAGAAACCTTATTCTGTGACAGGTTTGTCTGGCCATCGCTTTTGCCAGTGATGGCTCACTGAACACAGCTCCTTCATAAACACTGAGCAACACTATGTAAGAAACTGCACCGTATTTGGGAAATGGCTAACACATACTAAGGTCTCTATGGTACAAATTTCTGTCACCACCTGTCATTTCACAAACAGCTAAATGTCACTTCCAGGTGGGGGCTGGGGCGTGCAGGGGAAAGAGGTTTCAACCTGAATAAGCACCAGTAATAATAATGATCGCAGCAACAATGACAAGACAAAAATGCCTTTGCTTCTAACAATAAAAGGGACCGTTATGAAGCCAGAAAACAGCATTACAAAAGACTGGACAAAGACACGGTGGCACTTTGGAGAGCCATGGCTGGACTTGCACTCGTGGACTTTGCCAACGTCACTGCACCCAGTGTCCAGTCCCTGTAAGTGACCAGCAGCAGCTCACATGTGCATACAAGACACAGGGCAAATAGACAATCTCACACACGGGACATTCATTTTTGGATAGAGGGGAGACCCACAAATGAAACAGTGGCCATTCCTCCTCTAAATTCTGAGCGTGGACATGCTCCATAAATTGCAAGCATGCCTGCAATGCAGCACTAACTGAAAGCACACAAATGCCAAGGGTCTCATCTCCCGTCCTTAACAAAGTCTGTACTCTCTTCACCATCTGTCTTCTGTTATCTTCTGATCAGGTTAATCAAGTATGGAGATGTCCCCCACTGGAAATGCTACCCATAACTCAGAAGACACATATCGTTAATACAGCTACATTAGCTCCTGTGCATTTACTTCAGTTACAAAAGCATGACCTGTACTCTGGATGCAAGAAAAGCTACAAGAACAGCCTCGGGTTTACAAGGGAAATGTCCCACTAAATGCATCCCTTGCTTGCTGAACTGCTGCAGCGGGAGTGAAGTGTAATTCTGGAAATGTTACACAACTCCTAGAAGTACAGGGCGAGTTTAAATACAGGAAGCAGCGATTAAATATAGATGCATTGCACAAAATAACTTCAAAAGACACTACTGTTCTAGCCACCAAACCACTGTTGGGCAAAATTGCTTGTACAGGAAAATCTGGAAACTACAAAGGCTAGATTTTATTTTTTTTTTGGGGGGTGGTATGTGTGTATCAAAAGCGCATGCCATAGGAACTTCATTTTCTGCTTTCCAACATCTAAACATGAAATTTTAAATTGGCAGGAACAAGAAGCAGACTCAGGCAACAGCTGTGTAACTCTGCAATTTCATAAAACTCAGCTCACCCAGAGCCCTCTTAATTTCTCTAAGCCACTAAAACCCACAACATACAGCTTCATTACAGCTTGCTGCTTTGTCTACGTACACATTAAACATCCTCAGTTCTCCATATATTCAGTTTTTACACTTAATGGTGACTTTTTCCTAAGTTTAATCTAACACTCCCTTTAAGTCATTCCAATGTGTTATTCTACCTTTCCATCCCACAACAATTCGCAGCACCCATCCTGCTGAGGTAAAAAAAAAATACACAGAACAATTGTTAGAAGTTAATTAGTTTGATCTGGTTTGAAAATCCAAATGTTAACAGTCTGGTGAACTCACTTGCTGCCCAGCAAGTCAATCAATGAAGCTGTATTACACCTGAATGCCTCTTTAGCTAATACTCTCAGTTCCTTCCTTTTCAATACTCTGCTTTCAGTTCCCAGTTGATCTATACCATCCTTCCTCAGAGAGCTCCATCTAAAACATTGCCCTTATGAAGACAGTTGCCCTTTGTGGCTCCCCACTGAAGCATTCCAGCCCACTGAGATACTTCATCAACCAAGTGCTTCCCTTATTGACTGGCTATGCAGTTTATACAACAGAATCATCTTCATAACTCTTTCCCTTGCAGGGTACAAAATAACTAAGTTGGCCAACTTTTGCTAAGGAGGTGCTTACAGGACTGGGAATAATGAGAAACAAGTAGGAGACAAAGTGCATGCTCAGAGTGGTGGTAACAAGATGGATTCAGAACACATTTATTAGAAAGGATAATCATTCAGCTGGTCCTACAGTATTGAAACGACTGCCCAGAGAGGAAGACCTGTGCCTTCCCCTAACTAGTACCCATCCATCTGTGTCTACAAATGTCAATGTTATCAAGCCATAAAATATTTTTATTAGTTGAGGACAAGATGGGAAAATTCAAGTTCTAAACAATTACAAGTTCTGACCTTTCAGTAAAGCTGGAAAAATGCACCAGTAATATGGGTACCTGGTGGAGGAGGGAGTCTAAACAAACATACAGGCTACGAAAAGCCATTAGCTTTCCCGATCTGAATTGTTACAGGGCTATTAAAACAGAAGAAAAATCTCTAGTTAGACATGCAAAGCAAACTAAAAGGAAAAAGTTTAAGTTTTGCCTCATGTTACTTTCCTACAGAAAAGCAGCCATGTTTTCAGCCAGCTGAAAAACTCTCCAGTTTACCACAGAAAAATATAAACTACGTATAAAATAATTTAAAAAGTGCAGATGCGGATTACACTTTCTTGCTGACACAAACCAAGGTTACTAGTCAACTTATAGTCACAGAATCGAGGCAACTCCTAATTAAAAATAAATAAATAAATATCCAGTTTTAAAACACTTCCCACTAAATCACAGACTGCGAGGATCCTGTCCTCCCAAACAGATTTGCAAGCAGTCTGTCCAAAGGAGCAGTCAGTAACAATGGTTCTAAACACAACACACAGATCCCTTCCCTATTTCTTATAAATAGTTTAGGGGAATACACATGGAGCTTTACCACTACTGAAAATATACCACATCGTTACAAAATCGGATACCTGAAGGTAATCTCAGAAAGAGTAAATTCTTGTAATGAAAAGCTGCTTCCGAAAGAAGCCATCCAGAAGGATGCCACCCCATGGCTTCTCGGGTGTATTACTCACCATATCTGTAGCTTGATCTTCTTTCCTTGTAATTCAACAGTTTTGATCTTGAAGTCTATCCCTAAAATAAACAGACACATAAATAAATAATTAGGATTTATTTAAAAAAAAAATTCCACATCATCTTAGAAAGGCTGCAGACACAACAGCAGCTTTTTTTTTTTTTTTCTTCTTTTAACAAATCGTCAGGTAAACCAAGGACATCTGAGTAAGCTGGAATGGGAGAGGAGCATGCCGACCAACACCAGCAGGGCCGCAGAGGGTGTACGGTCAGTCAATGGACACCATCAGGTGGCACTGTTAAGATGATACGGCTTAGAAAAGCTTCTAGGTTTCTTGCTTATTTTTAGGAAAGAAAAAATACCAATTTTTTGCAAAAATTTTTCTGGAGAACTTCCAAAAATAAGAAATTTTCAAGTTTGAGTATATAACTCAAAGGAGTCGGTGCGAAAGCCTACACCAGGAAGAGGTGACAACACTCCCATCTATTAAAAATAGTCCTCTTGCTTTTTACACCAATGTAACAAGTAGAAGCCCTAAATTGTCTTGAGCTCAACACGTATGTGCATGGTTTACAGTCAACCTCAAGCTTAAACCCTTCTGCTTAGTTATTGAAGAAACATGAAGCTTTTAATTAGCAATAAAAGACAAGTTTTCAGCAAAGGTCTCTTTGTCCCAGTCCAGCCCTGACTCCAGCCCCTGATGCGGTACAAGCAAAGTCAGGACTTGAAAGACGCACATAGCTGGGACTCTCAAAACTCGGAGTAAGCAGAGACCATCTTGACAGAGCACGAGCAAGGTTTTTACTTTCAATACCAGCCAATACAAGAATCTGCATGGTAACAGGTGTCAATGCTGAAATGCTATTGCAAGGAATTTAATGGTAAGACTTGCAGGGACTGAGGAGATGAAGGACAGCTGTCCTGAGAAGACTTCGGGAAGAAAAACTGAAGACAGATCATCAGCTGAGATCAATACCAAAATCAGTATTTAGTATTTTCATTATTAATTCTGGTGTGGCAAGTTGTTCTATTTGAAGTCTACTGCTTACAAGAGTGAGAGGCACTGTACAAAGGACGATTAAAATAAACTGAAAATCTTGAAGACAGAATAAAAACAAGGGATGGGTGTCAGCAGTACAAAATGCACCATTACATGTCTGTTGCCTAAGAATTTCTTCTGTGAATGAGCAGCTGTTTTCAGATGACCAAGAAGAAAAACCACAGGCTGAGAGATTATCATTTCACTTTCACAGAGTAATTATGATCTGATGGAGAGGCAACCTGAGAATAAGCAAATACCATCCTGCAGGCACCTAGTGAGAAATTTTCATCCAAGGCAGGGGAATACCAACACCGATGTGTAAGACCTTGGTGAAACCTCTTGTGCAGTGCAGGGGTCCTCAAACTTTTTAACCAGGGGGCCGGCGCGCGGGTGAAGTGGCAGGAAGCCATCTGCGGCTGCTTGGTTCCCCCCCCCCAGCCCCCGGCGGGGGGGTTCTGTAAATACCGGGGGATGGACTGAGGACCCTGGGGGGCCGTGTTTTGGCCCGCAGGCCGTAGTTTGAGGAACCCTGTCGTACACGCTAACCACTCTTCCCCAGAAGAGATGGGCTCAGAGGCAGATGCCATGCAAGACAAGGCAGGATGAGGACCTCCTCCCGCAGCTCCTCCACAGTAAAAGAGACTCAAGGATCATGTCTTGTTTCAACCTTCTCTTCCCAAAACCGCCTGCAGGAATCACTAGCACAGAGGAGCAGGAACACTACAAGCCATCTTCTCAAAATGCTCTGACAGTAATTAGATGACAGAGTTCTGACTTTCAATTCAAATCAGAGAAACACTGCTGATCATTTTTCATGCTTTCCAAAAATCTGTTTATATTTAGACTTTTAAAAAGGCAGCAACTGCAATCACAAACTTCCCTCCTAAATCTACAAGGTCATTTCATACCAAGTAAAATTAAATAGAATTTATGAAACACACTATTACGTAAGAAGTCTGCTTTAAACTCCTTTTAGCTCAACACACGGCCCATACTACTGCATTTTACTGTTGAAATATTAAATAAGTAAAATCTTTTCACAGAGAAGTCAGAATACCAGAGCCTCTCTGGGAAAGGCTAGACAACTTTAGATGGAGGGGAAAGAATCCCCCTCCCCACAAGCCTGTGTCATGCAGGGGCAGGAACAGGGACAGACTTGCTACATGGATACGTACCACATACGTGGCCAAAAAGGAAAAGGAATACCAAATGCCTCTCCTCACAGAGCCTCCTGCCGTTACCAAGTATTTCATCAATGTGAACTGGAGTGTAAAGGGGCAAAATTCTCCATTTCTAAGGATTTAAAGCAGTATAGTGACTAAAGGCTAAGGCTGTCCACTAATTCTTCATCGCCATCCCACAAGGATGTCAGCTTAGGGCCTTCAGAACTCAGTTTCAGGTCAGTGCCCCATTTTTTTCCAGTTCGCCAAAGCAGTGCTTCACTCAAGATAAATCTATGAATCAATATAGCTATTATCATAGGTATGTGGCTTGAAAAATAAACGCACTGAATGATTAAGAGCCAACATACAAAGTTGTCCCACGTACACTTAATGATCCCTACATTTTGTAGCATTTATCCAAGTTGTTTACTATGATATAGTGCTCCACAGCAACGCTATCAAACAAATGAACACAGCAACTGCCAAAAGATCTTAAGTATTTTATAGAGCAACACTTTTAGGTTCTGCCCAGATAAAGCAGGATGTTTGACAGACACTTTTTACGCGTTAAGATAAAGGAAGCTATTAACCCAGCCAAGGAAATTAACTCTTCTCTACACTGAGAGGGATTTAGCCAACTCTAGTATTTGGGGATAAAATAAATCTCTAATTCCATGTTCTACTCAGCTTCCATTCCAATTACAATATAATACTAGTTCAGCCTTCGTAACAGAAAGACTGTTATAAATAGAAATGACTATTTGCCTCTAAATACTTTTAAAGTAGTTTTAACAGACTGGAAAAGCTAGAGTTCTGCATCGCTATAATGACCATTCAGCTCCAGGTCTTTCTAAAGAAGTTGCTGGTGACATTACACGGACAGAAACACAAAGGCTTCAGAGAGAGCAGATTACAGGTACGGGGAGTTTCCAGTAACATTAAGTTCAAGAAAGAGTTGAAGAGGGTAACGGGTATAAAAATTGAATGGCATGCAGAACAGACATATTACCATCACAGGAGGATAATGACAGAACTGATGAATTAAAGATCAGCATGAAATTACTCCCTCAAGTGTTGATAAGATACTCATCAACTTAACAGAGCAAACTGGAATTCACTGAAAAACCAGAAAGTATACTGTCAGTCTATTAAACACTTAATGTTTAACTCCATACTTTCAAATAAAAAATTGGAAATGTTTGTCACTCTTCACTATAGCTCACACAGCTTAACAATGAAGTCTCCTTACAGGCAAGCTTCTGGCTCACTTCTGGGTTTCCTGCCAATTTCAAGTGTTTTACCAGTTGGTTACAGCAATATATGAGCCCAGGTCTGACCAAAACCTGAAGCCACAACTTTTAAAAAAAGACAGAAGCTATTTATGGATTCTTTAGGTTACTGGTCTTGGAGTATCAAGGCATAACAAGTACAACCATTAGTTGATCTCATGGTATGTTCAGACAAGATCTGCCCTTACACAAATACTGAAAGTCACTTCTGCCTAGTCACTGTAAGCACACAGACTAAGCAGAGTTTCAGAAGCTAGAAGGTCAGAGTTGTCATCAGGCCAGCAAAGTCAAGCTCTTCCATCCCTACATCAGCAAAGGTTATTGTCAACAGCTCCTGACCAAGCATTCCCGTTTTATTTGTGTAAGTTTAAATATCTGAATGTCTTGGTGAATACAGAACTCAATGGTTTTGCGTTTCCATTGCTCTCAGATGAAAGACATTAATGAATACCCATGACTTGTATCAGCAGAACAGCATGTTTGAAATCCATAATCACTGCATCTGAAGTTATATATCACTTTACACCTTGTCAAGCCCCTGCCAAGGTTTTGTAAAGATTATTTTTCTGTTGCTAAATCACAAACTAACTATTCCTGAAAAGTAAAAGACAGAATGCTATCAGTACAAGGGGGAGGGAGTGAAAAAAAAAAGTTATTTTCCAGTCCATTTCAGAGCTACAAATGATGAGCTAGCCCTTTTCAGAGAGCACAAATTTTGTTTGCATTCTTTCCAAACAAAGACACCATTCAACTCAGTGAGGATGCCGGGTGGTAGAAAGCAGAATGTAGGGCAAGAGAGGGGCAATGCTGCAGTGCTAGGAGCCTGACAATCAACCTGCACGTCAAATCACCAAACACAAACTGTAAGCAGCATATAAATAAGCACATTTTGTATTTCATTTCTTAGTAATTGCTTTGCAAATATCCTTTAACAGCACTACGTGTTTTCAACTCAGGAAAAAAAGCAAATGTGCACAAATTCCTATTCGAGTCTTGTATCCTCAAGCTGCCCATCTTTGTGGTACAGGCTCTCGCAGCAGCAACTGTTTCCTTTAGCAGTGTACTTACACTTCAGCTATCAACACCTGGATTAACACAACAGAATTCAGGCCACACTCAAATTTTCTGATGAGCACCGGGAGCCATCTGGATGGCTGCTTTCACCTGCACCCCTCCCAGGGTCAGTAGTCACAGAATGGGTTGGGTAGGAAAGGACCTTAAAGACCATCCCTCTCCCCCCAGCCCAGGCTGCCCCCAGCCCCGTCCAGCCTGGCCTTGAGCCCTGCCAGGGATGGGGCACCCACAGCTGCTCTGGGCAGCCTGGGCCAGCGCCTCGCCACCCTCACAGGGAAGAATTTCTGCCTCATCTCTCATCTCCATCTCCCCTCTCTCATGTAAAGCCATTCCCCCGTGTGCCATCGCCACCTGCCCTTGCCCAAAGCCCCTCCCCAGCTTTCTTGCCGGCCCCTTTAGGCACTGGCAGGTGCTCTAAGGTCTCCCCGCAGCCTTCTCCCCAGGCTGAGCCACCCCAGCTCTCCCAGCCTGTCCCCACAGCAGAGCTGCTCCAGCCCCTGAGCATCTCCCTGGCCTCCTCTGGCCCCGCTCCAGCAGCTCCGTGTCTCTCCTGTGCTGGGGACCCCAGAGCCGGACGCAGCGCTGCAGGGGGGTGTCATGGGAGCAGAGCCCCCTCCCTCACCCTGCTGGCCACGCTGCTCTGGATGCAGCCCAGGGTGCGGTAGGCTTGCTGGGCTGAGCGCAGTGCCGGGTCATTCTGAGCTTCTCATCAACCAGCACCCCTAAGTCCCTCTCCTCAGGGCTGCCCTCAGCCCACTCTCTGGCCAGCCCATAATCCTGAAGAAAGCAAGGTTCTCTGCCTGAGCTACAGCACTTTCTCCAAGGGTTTGAAAGCGTATCTGAATACCCCCCACACTAATCCATTTCAAACAACTAAAGCAAGGTGGAGCTCTTGCAAACGCTTTACTAGCCAGAAAAGGATATACACCTTATAATTATGCCTAAATTTTTAGAAGTTACAGTGTTAAGTAAAGAATGTGGCTGACTAGGCAGAGAGAAAACTATCTGCTATCCTCCTCTGAATTAACAACTTTCAAATTCACAAAGAAAGGAAGAACACAGCCTCATGATTTATGGCACATTAGTACAAAGAACACAACCTGTAGCATACCTATAGTTAGCACACCAGCGCCATCACAGAAGCCCAGAGAAAAATTGTTATCCTTCAGGTATGTTTACAGCTTATAGTAAGGCCCAATAAACAGCCCTAAAATGTTTTTAAAAAGTAACAATGCAATAGAAGAAAACTAAACAACAGCAGGAAAACACAAAAATAACTAAACCTGAAAGCTTTTAAAGTTCTGAAATTCACTTTGGGACAGAGACCTTTGTAGCACTTTGTCTAGTCTTTTTTACACAGAACTACTTGATCATGAGATCCCATGTTTCTCAAGACAGATTTATTATATTGTCTTTCAAACTTAACATCTTAACGCAGAAGATAACTTCTAAAATGAACTCCTAAGCCAGATACTGCTTTATGAAGTTTATTAACGCCTAGAGCGTAACAGTAATAAAAAGGTGATTCCTCCAAGCCCTCCCAGTAACAAGCTTTCCCAATATATCAAGTCCAGAATTATAAACTCTCCAATGTCACCGTAAGTCTTGGAAGCAAGCTTTAATATTTCAAAATGTTATCTTAACAAATGTTAATGTCTGCTTATACTTGGTATCAACAAAGTAGTTAGATCAAATATTTCGTAAGAAAGCTGCAGATGTAAATATACTTTCTCCTTCCAAAGAAAGCCCAACACAAGTGTATCAGGCAAGAGACAAGAATTCTAGTTTTAATTAAGCTCTTAATGATCTCAGTTTCTACTTGGGCTTTTCAAAATATTTATTCTACAAGGTATTCATACCTGCACAGTATGAATACACAAAATTCCCAACCACACTCAACATTTTAAGTGCCAACACCACTTTTCAGAGGTCTTACATAAATTAGATTTCTAAAGTTTTCTCCCTTCTTCACACCTTCAACACAAAAAGTCTAAACGCTGCATTTTCTAGGTGTCATGCCAAATACCAGGACCTTGAACTTTGTGAGACAATGCTTTGCACTTGGAGTGAAAAGTGTTCGAGGCTCAAGACTCAGACAAAAAGTATTTTGGAGGAGCGATATCAAACCCCAGATTAGGTGATGATTTTGTACCTAGGCACACTGGCACCAATTGAATCCAGTTCTACAGACCCATACAAGTGTGCATGGATCACACAAACATATATGAACCTGTTTTAAAGAACCTTTACTCCTCATCTTACTAGGAAAAAAAAACAAACCACCAAACCTGCTTCTTAGCAAAACTTAAACTAAAGTCTGTTTGGATACTGCAAGGACTTCTTAAAAGCTGTTAATTTACAGCTGACAAACTTACAGATTAGATTATTTGGTAATCACCTCAATTCTCATTCCTCAGAGGAAAATATCTTATTGGGGCCTTTCAGTACTTGAAGGGGAACTACAAGAAAGATGGGGTCAAACTTTTTAGCAGGGCCTGTAGCAATGGGACAAGGGCTCACTGTTTTAAACTACAAGAGGGGAGATTCAGACTAGATACAAGGAAGACTTATTACACTGAGGGTGGTGAGGCACTGGCACAGGTTGCCCAGAGAGGTGGTTGGTGCCCCATCCCTAGGAACATTCAAGGTCAGGTTGGACAGGGCTCTGAGCAACCTGATGTAGTCCCACCTCCCTGCCACAGGCAGGGACATCTTCAACCACATGGCCTTTAGAGCTCCCTTCCCACCCAAACCACTCTGTGATTCTATGAAATCCAAGGACTGCATTTTCCCAAGCAGCATCTCACCTTGCCCGCAGCAGGGCTTCTCCCCTGTGCTAGATGGGCTGCAATTCTTACTCTTAGCAAAAGCTGCCAGGGAGGCAGCTGCAGGGCCTGCAGGAGCAGCACCTCTACAGCTCCCTGGGATATATGCTTTCACTTGTCCATAAGAGATTAAGAAACAAACAGGCATCCATCACAAAGTGCCACAACTTTTTGCTAAGAGTATTTAGGACTACTTTGCAAGCCTGCAAACAAATCACCATTCAGATGGCTCTGGAAGAGAAGCTCAAGCTATTCACCGTCTTATCCTTTGGCGACAGCTTGAGTGAAAGTATACGTTTTATCAGAGAGCACAAAATTCAGCTGACACTGTAAGGAACAGGAAGCTTTAGGCTAGCTAGGACAAGCCTCTGCAGTCATAGTAATTATTTCTGAAATACAGATTTGCTACCTTTGGCAGAAAGCATGGCATTCAACCACTGGTGTTGCCTCTCCTCTGTAACAGGTACCTAAAAAAAGCTGGAACCCACATTTATCCTCTCCTATTGCTTGTGGCTTACACCTCACATGAAGTTCTCCAACAGCTGGATCTCTGTGACTTAATTCTTTGTGAAGTTTTCCTTCTCTGGAGAAAATTGTAATAAAATAATAAAAAGAGTCACTAGACAAAGTCTCAAAACTCTTGCTCACTAACGCAAGTCCGAATGAGATTATCAGAGAGACTGAGACAATGAGGAACCCTGAAAACCTGGATTGCTTGGCTTCTTTTTTTACAACTGAGAAATTGTAGGTCCAGGTAAGGAACCGATACTTTAGGTCATAACTTCTTTCTCTAACAAGACATTTATTCATCAGGAGTGAGGGATGACATTGCATTTGAACTCTTCCTTGTCTTTAGCCCTGATCACGTGTAGCACGGTCAGCTAGCAGGGAAGGAACAGACTGGGAAAAGGGAAAGGCAACAAGTGTGACCAGCAACAAAAAACGAGTGATAGAATCAAAATGAGAAGCCTATCAATGCTTTTCAGTCTGCCAAAACGCAAACAACGCAGTGCTTAGTTTAAACCTAGCAGGCAATACCAATTTCGCTCATGCCTTTGTAGAAGCATGTAGAGTTATCAAGGCAGCTCCAAACCTCTTGGTTTTGCAGTACTGAATCTACCCTCCTCTCCAGCTTTCAAATACGTTTAATCTGACAGGTAAACAAGATAGTAACTAAGTAAGAGAGCTAGTCTTCCTCTTTTGAGAAAGCTCGCTTCACATGCATGCTTATCTACAGATTTCGTTTTGTGTATGTGTATACATACATACAACACAGACCTATCTCTAGCCTCTTTTAAACTTACATGAGGCAATGAATTCTTTGAAGAAATAGAAGAAAATAGTATTAACACAAACTTCCATGTAAAACAAGCAGCTCCCGTCTTGCTTTGCCAAGGTGAATACCAAGATGACTGAATGCAAGTTCTACGAAAATCACAGGAGCCCTCAGGGACCCCTTCTTGTGTCAGCACCCCTCGAACCTCTTCTGCAACACTCCTGGAGAGCTGTCATCAGTCAACGCTGACCTACCGTAGGATGCAAAGCACAGCAGACAGCCCAGTGGGCAGGAGGTCTCAGGACCAGGCTGTTTCGGCAGCTTGTGTCAGAGGCACATACCTCCGTGTTTACCCCAGTGCTTGCAAATGCCGTGTTCTCCACCCGCAGGCAGGGAGCTGGGGAAGAGCGGGGTGAAAGGAAGGAGTTGCACGGCCAGACACAAAGCTCTACACAGACACACAAGTTCTGGCTAGTACAATCACAGCTGTAATGCCAGTAGCAGTTGCTCCTCTTAAAAAGCCAGGGCAAGTTACTTTTGTCTCTCAAGTCAATTTTATCATCTTCGTTTCAATAAAAATAGCTCAAGACTGACGCATAGAGCAAGCTACACTCTCCGTAAGGCTTTTCCTTTTGTCTCATTCTTCTTAACCTGACACTAAAGCCTGCAAGTGTACCAACTACTGCAGGCAACTCCAAAAGCTGAAGGGACATTATCCACTACAACCAAACACTGCTGTAAGACAAAGCAAAAATGAGGCACCTATATGAAAGAAAATGAATAACAGATTTAATAATTAATACGTTAATAGCACTTTTTTCAAAAGCTAACAATATATTTCTGAACCTGCCTGTTCTGGTTAGCAGAGGGGAATGGGTGGGAGTGGAAAAACAGAAGAAGAAAACTGTACCAGGTAGCAACCACCAGTCAGTGACTGACTGTTGTTCTGCCTTCAAGGTAATGTTAGTTTCTCTGCAAAAACAAAATTGCACATTTTAACACAGCAAGAAGCTTGTAAGTTGCCTTCCAAAAAAGTTAAGCTAAGCAGTGTAATCAAACAACACAGCCAGAGGTGGATGGAGAACAGAGGCAGCGACCAGGTATCTCTCACCAGCTGAATACACAGGGCCAGACAATTTGATTGCTGCCATTAGCCTAAGGTAACTCTGTATGAACTGCTGAACACCAAAACTATACATAACGGAGGGTACCCCCTGCACACAGGTGACAGACAACACTTGGGAGTTACATTAGGCCACACTGTAGATTCCCATTTATTTCAACTAAAGGCTACTACCACACTGGTCAGACCTAAAATAAATGCTTACAACCCTCCCCCTCCCCCCCAAAGTCTGTAATCATCCATGAGACAAACTTAAGCAAGAGATTTTCCTTCCAGTCTCCGAAGTTACAATGACTCAGGTCTCCCATTCAGTTGTAGGGTAGGGAGCACCTACAGAACTTGTTCAGACACAGCAGCCCAGCGCCAGGCCCAGTGCTCAGCAGTCAGAGCAAAGGGGTCCCAGAAAATGAATCGAGGCAGTGCTGGAGGGCTCCCAGAGCCACCACCTGGAAAAGGCTACTGGGAGAGGCAGTGGCAGCCCTCCAGGACCAACACTGAGGGTACTGGGAATCACAGAACCGGTGACATTGACATGGCCCATTGGTTGCCTTTCTGCCCCCCGCTAAACCTTTAATTCTATTATTTTTTGACATTCAGTGACTGGGAGCATAATAAAGTACTCAAGATATGAGCAGACTAGGGATTTACACTGTAGTAAAACACAAAGTCAATGAATCCCTGTGTTTCAGCATTTCATCTTCTCTGCAGTAAGTCTTTCCTAGCAGAGTGTGCAAACTACAGCGGCAGTTCAAGAACTCACTCTACCTGCTCTGCAAGGTTTCAGGTCTGCACTTACACAGCACCAGAAGTTGCATCTAAAAGTTAACACATACCTTACATGAAACCTTAGGACACATACACTTAGTTAATTCTAGTAATCTAAAAGTCCTACAACTCAGCAAGAGAAAACATCCATGAAGTGTCCTGTTTGAGAGCCCATTTCTGATTGAGCTAGGCAGGGGAGGACAATGGTAACGGAAACAAGTGATTTAATTATTCAATTCTACCAGCCACAAATGATGATGTAATTAGTGTTAAATTTTTTTCCACCACTCCTTCCCACACATCCTGTCACTGGTGTCAATCCTCCCATCCCTAGACTATCACCTAAAGCCTCTCTTTTCCCAAAGACCATCCCTCACATGCTCTACTAGTCACCCATTCACTGAACAACCCATTGCATACTCACTTTTAGTACCCTTGTGAACTATCACTTGGGTAAACAGTCACTCCTTTATCTCAAGGTCACCAGCCTCAATCCATGACACCTCGATAGCAACAGCTACACAGAACTATTTTTCTGGTGACATTCATAGAACGTACCAGGGGAATAACTGTACCTTTGACTGGATCCACAGTACCTGAAACATCCTGAAAACTGGTATCTTTGTAGATCAGGTATCAGAGCAGGTATCAAGAAAAGTAATTATGACCAGACCCCTCTCTCTGTAAAGCTAAGTTAAAGATTCTTAACCTGTATTTAACGATGGTTTTGCCAGTAAGATGGTGTTTATTTTAATAAACCACTCATTTAATTCTAGCACCTATTTTTAAGAAAGCAGTAGATTCTCAAAATCCAAACAGTCCATTTACCTGGATTTTTGCTAACCTTGATTCAGCAAAAATTTGCTAGAGATTTTTTTTTTTTAATTAAATAAAAAGTGATTTCCTTTCCAATAGACTGGTCAAGCCCTGTCAGCCTCTTCCAGTGACCCCTATGGCTCTTTCCTGAAACTTCCGTTTTTCAGTATGATTTTACAATATCTTTATAAAACTGTCATAAGTTTCACTTATACCGCATTAATACCGATAAATTCCAGAATAAGTAATGCAAAGGAGAACACAGGACATCAGCAGTAGCACTGCTGCCAGATCGCCTCCTACCAATTAATCTATTCTTAACAAAGCAGATGACAATCCTGTGAGACAGCAGCTTCCTACTGTGACCTACATTCTTCCATTCTAGATGCCTTTATTTGTTGTGCTTTCAAGTGCTGTCACATATCACGAACAAATAAGACTCACGCGTTGCAGGGATATTTGATTTATGCAAATCAACACTGATTAACTGATACAGGGGACTCAGCTGAATATCCATTTTGGTGACAAATCCAGTACTCTGGTTTATATCCCCCCAAATACCTGGCTTAATCCCCCCCAAACAATAGAAGGACTTTGTTATCCAGCCTGACCTCTTATCTGGGAAAGGCCACAGATCATGAACTCATTCACATATTCATCGTCGGCAGAAATGGGGGATCCTCACACTGCACTGCTGCCTCCCCCATCTGCAGTTGTCTCGCTGGAGCTTTCCAAGCATTCTTCTTCATATTCCACCTGCATCCAGTTCAGATATGAACAACAATATTCAGAATTACAAGACTTGGGAAAGTGTCCTTCACTCTTGTTGTTCTAACTTGAAATTCTTTTTGAAGTGTTCCCATTTTCCTTCAAAGTGGCAGACAAGTCGTAAGCATGCAAGCTTCCTTCGTGCATCAGTTCATTTCAAGGACGCATGTTAAATCTAGGTCAAGACTCGGCCTTCCAAAGCACCAAAATATTTCTCTCACTACTAGCCTCACTCAAAACCTCTTCAACAATCATTCTTCAGAGATCTGTAATAAAATCACAAGTTAACACCTATGTGTTTATTCTAGAGTACATCATTACAGAAGTCAATATTGCTACCAGAAATTTTTTAAAAGCACTTGGAGGCACTACTGAAAGAAAGTATTAAAAAAAATAATATAATCAAGGAGACAAAAGCATTATGAGTAGTCTGTTCTCCATACACCAGGTTGCTGCACCTACACAGCAACTGTGACCTTCCATCTCTCTACTACTGTCACCTATATTTTTTAAAAAACCAATAATCTTCAGAAACAAATCCTGAGATCTCTTTTTTTTCCAATTTACTCCCCTCCAATAGAGTGAGGTCCATTACCTTGCTATTATGCACTGGATACTTGCAGATGTAAATTGTTAAATTAGCTGGAACACAAACAGTAAGATTTTTTTGTCTTTAAATACAGATTATGCCCACACATTTAGGTCTCAGCACCCACAAGGCTGCAAGGAAGCAAAGAGTATCAATACATCAAGAATTCCACGAAGCTGCTTTTCCTTAAGTGGCATTGTTCAGATGTTTAACAGATTGATTACAATGTGAAGTGCTGTTCATCCCCATACTTGGAATTAAAACAGCAAATCCAAATAAATAGAAGGTAAGAAAGTACCATTCAGCACACATAGCTGAGGTCCCATCACATGGACCCACTCTGAAAGTATTTTAAAAAATGGCACTGCCTCATTCAACAATGACACGGCAGTGACTTACAAGAATTCCACATATATCTCAGGTTCTAGCTCCCTTACTTCATCTACTGCACACCTTTAAATACTGACCTGCAAACAAAAAGGTAGTAATGAAGTTTATTTGCAAAGATTAGTACAAAATTTCCTGGAAAGTGAAGATAACTCCTCCAAGGGAGGAACCAAGATATACGAGCTTAAAAACATTAATTAGAGGTGCCTGACCGGAGATCTGTAGGGAAAGGTGTCTTAACAAAATAAAGATAATCCACAAGAGCTCAAATAACCTGGTTTCTAGTAACCTTTCCTTGAGAGGAGTCACGTCATCCTCCTCCTCCATGTTCAAAGGGAGTGACGACAGCACATGCATTTAGGTCTCCACAATTCAATCCACAATTTTGGGTGATGAACAAACACCACTGGTAATTTAAATTGAGGGAGACAGCTGAGGCAATACGAAAGAACAACATGTTTTTTCTACCTCTGGCAAAGCAACAGGGTAGGGGACTCCTGGGAAGCTCTAACTGCATCAGCCATGCCCATGAACCCTCCCAGGTATGAAACACTGAACAGCACAATAAGGCCACATCCAGCAGTGAGTCAGCTTAAGGCAAGTGAAGTTCCCAGGAGCAGAACACTTCAGCCAGTGTGCTGAAGTCATCCTGGTATGGTTCTAATCTCATGGTTTTGACTTAAGCACTATCACTCTCCGTATCTCCTGAACTTTGCCCAGGCCCTGATAACCAGGGCAAGGACCATTTCCCAATAAAATGGAGGCAGGCACTAGATTCTGGTCATCAAGTGACAGCCATTTCCAGGGGTTAAGTATTCGGCACATTTAGCTTAAGCATCAATTCAGTAGATACATTCTAAGAACAGCTGCCATGAATTCTGGGTGCAGTGAGTCTACCTAACATTCACACCAAGCAGACTGGAACTGAGATTCCAGACAATGGCGAAGGTTCAAAGAATCTCACTTTGGTGTGAATAACCCATCACGTACAACAGGGACAGAAGCCATCTCTCAGGCCAGAACTGGTTATGAAGCCTTCTCTACTCCCCAGTTGCCTTCATCTCATTTACAAGCATTAATGCAACTTTTTTTTAGTGAAGTCTAACTATATACAGCCCATAACCTGGGATTCAGCAGTCCTCAATACAGCCTGCTGTGCAGAAAGATCAGAGGTGGCCACAGAAAGCAAGCAGCTCAACCCATGAAGGTCCCAAAGGATCTCTCTTCACTTAACCATATTCCTTCCAGTGAAGGAGTTTCAGAAGTCATTTGAAAGTACAGTTCAAATTTATGTCTATATAAAAAAAAAATATCTCTGCTCAGAAAGAAAACTAAAGCTTCCTGTTGACACCACCTACACAGCCACTTAGGTCTATGAGATCACGTACAGTTTCAACACAAGCAGTTACTTTTCCCAGAAAAAGAAACTTAATCATTTTGTTACTCCAGCAGCTAAACCTTGCACAAGGCTCCCACAAGCAAAATAAAAGAAAATGAACAAAGGAACTATTTTAGTGATGTTTTATGCATACCAAGAGACAGAAGAGACAGTAAGGTTTTTATTCATAAGGTAGTAAAGGGGGATGGGGTGGGGGGAGGGGCAGGAAATGAAGCTCTAGCAAGAAGCAGTACTTCAGAATTGTTCCCATGCAGCAATAATCCCTGCTTAGTGTCAGTTAATTCCAGGTCTGAGGGCCGATTTAATTCTCTGCCATTATATCTTTCACTTTCTAATATACTCAAACTTCTAGCCCAGGCACCTTTACCAGCACTTATTTTTAGACAGGGCATCACACAAAGCAGGCGTATGTCCCTGCGAACCCTTTTGTCAGCGAAGCCCTTTAGGTCCCATACCTAAAAAAATCATGGTGGGGAAAGGTCTGGACTCCAGAAAGCCTACAGACAGTTCACGAACAAATTCACAGCTAATTGGAATTCTACTCTAAACCACCAAGGATATGCACTAAGTTTGTTCAAGTTCAATTACAGCCAATTAAATCAGTTTTCATGCACATCTTAGCCTACTTACACTGTATTTGTTAGCTAGAAAATATATACAGTACATGAATCTGCTTTCACAAAAACTGCTTCTATTTATGAAACAAAATTTGTCCTCAAATTACATTAAAAAAAATTCAAGTTAACACTTACCCTGGCTAATTTATACTTAGCAGACAGACAAGACAAGTAGATTCATTCCAGAAAAGCATTATCTTTACTGAAGAGGCAGGTACTGTCTTAGAGGCCATTAAAAAGATTCAGCCATTCAATCTGTTATAAATAGAAGAAGCTCACGAAGAGCCCAGAAGCTCTCTCCATTCCCAGCTTCCGCAATTATGACCCACTGCAGTGCAGAAACTCAGAACAGTTACTTCTTGTTTCAGTAATTATAACTCCTTACTGGCGAAGAAAGGAAGGAAAGACCATCACTTGTATTTTCAGACCAGGCAACTTGCTGGACCGTATACTCTTCAGCTGAACCCACTGACCTATATTTTAGTAGTTTCAGCCACGCCAGCAGATGAAAGACACTAAATACACTGAAACACTGCCACAGGTACTGCATCAGGATTTCAAATTTCTAACAGCAAAATGGAGAGATTCTCCCATCGTTTCCAAAGAGACTTAGCAGTTTGTTTACATGATGTCATCACTACCAGTATTTGAGAAATGAAAGCTTGTAATGCTTTATACACCTCATAGTACACCTGAAGTTTTCCAAAGTCATTATGGCTTTATGAGGGCCACCAAGTACTTACTGCACTTAACTTTTAAATGTTTTCTCTGGTGAAACAGTCTACCAGCTGCCTTTTTTCAACTCACTGAAAAGAACACATGTGCTTGTAAGTGACTTATTGCTGGAAATGACACACAGAAAATACTACCCTTAAAGTACCCTAAGTCAAGTTACCTAGGCTACACTACAGCAGCAACTTTGGTCGTTGTTGGCGTTGGATACATACTCACACTACTAAAGCACCAGGCACTGCAGTCTTAAAATGCTATCTGAGCATCATTCCCATTTACAAGAGGGTTGAAATAAGCTGTGACCCAGCCCTTTGTCAAATTTTCAATACTAAATTGCTGGTTAAGGACACACCTATTATTTCCTACACAGACTCCAAAGAATGGCATTGTCTAGTGTTAAATACAGCATATTCAACTTTGAAGCTCTATTGCTTGCACTGCATTAGCACAATTCAATATGTATTTAACTGAAGACTTGCCTATGATTTAAGATGCTTTCAGTTACTGAATATCAACTTACACTCCAATACCTACGTTTCAGAAGAAGCTTGAATTTATTAACCCTTCAGCATCAAGAAACACAGGGACTTCAGAGTCAAAGCATGGCAGCAGGTACTTATCTTTGGTTTACACCAAGTTCTAGGAATCTGTAAGAATCTCCACACCCTGAGCTGTAGGGCACAGTGTGACGATCAAAGCTCCTCCAACTCCATGCTCTTGGAGGAGGTCAAGTATTGTCACACCAGATGTTTCTACTCAACCTCTAAGTTCCCCAGCAAGCAAGATGATGAATGGTAGTGTTGTCAAGCGAATGAGCAAGGAAAAAAGCTTCAAGTAAAAAAAAAAAAAAGGGGGGGGGGGGGCGCCAAAAAAGCATGCCTATGCTACAATATTGCCCAGAAGCATCACATTTATCAGTAAGTTTTATCACCTTTTTCAGGTAACACTGATACTGCGACACTCAAATTGAACTCATAGAAAGAGCCTGAGAAATTACATACTGAGAAAAGAGCCAGGAATTACATACTTGTGAAACTGAAAAAAAATGAAAGAACGTCATACAACACACCTAGAACCAAAAGTTATTGCTACCCCAAAACACTGGCTTCTCCCAAGGCAGCACTGGAGGGTGTAAGACTTGTTTGGATTCTTTGTAGTTTGCTGTACGCTGCAGCAAGGTTAGCTACACCTCATCTGCAAGAAGAAAAAAGCCTCAAGCTAGCAGCACCTTGCCAGCTCTCTTGTGCCTCAATATGATGAGAATTTATGCTCACTTGGCAAAGCAACCACGGAGACTCACAGTTTCAATTCTTATGGAATTGAATTCTTTCCCTTTGCACTGAAGGGAGCCCAAAGTGGTCACACAGTCAGCTATCCCACCTCAGCAAAGGACCTGTACCCCACATCTATCCTGCAACAAAGCATGTGACTACGCTGTTGAAAAGGACTATGTCAGAAAATTACATCAAGGTTTATACAGAGCTGGGGCTGAAGAAGAGTTTTACCCATAGCTGGACCAGCAGCACCGCAAATTACAAGGTTAGAAACCACAACGGTGCCAGCAGCTCTGACCAAAGAGATGCCTGCTCAGAGTTCGGCAGCAGTGCTGAAGCTCCTGCAAAAGCTAGATGAGCAACATCCAAACTTGCCCTGAGCAAGCCATCACATGCCACCTCTATCAGTTTTTTCTTCTACCTCTTAAGAAACTACTTTGTTAGAAGCTCTTCACAAAGCTGTTGGCTTTGTAAAGCCACCTTCAGATCTAATACTCTGATCAAAAGGCTACTTCCAGCAGGAATCTCTCCAGACTGTAATGCTTTCAGTCAGACCCAGCAGCCAGCTCTAACACACACTGGGAATTCGGACCTTTAACCCAGGTCCTGTCCTGGCACCCAGGACCAACAGTGTTAGTTCAGACTGCCTGAGGTCTCTTCTAGAAATATGTTTATTACCCCAAAGACAGCAATCCCATCATTTCTCTGTATCTGTTCCGGTTGCACACCGCCTTCATCACAATTTTTTCCCCAAACACCCAGGTCGAGTTTTCCCTGTTGTGCCTTGTGTCCGCAGCTTCTTGTGCTCAGCAGCAGCCTCAGGCAGCACTGCAGTGAACGCCCATGACCCGAACCCAGGCAGCCGCATCCTCCTGGTTCTCTGGCTGGTTCTCTGACCAAGACCTCCTGGTTCTTGGTCAAGGCCTCAAGCACACCGGGACACATGCCTTGGCACATGGCCACAATGTCTCAGCAGACACTAACGGTCTAATACTGTCACAGGTGGAGTTTCTGAGCCCCCTTCCATGCAAGCCACCAGCATTTCTGTTCACCAGTCCTGCTCACTGAAGTAGCCAGGAGAAGCACCAGACTTTCCAGAGCACCAGATTTTGCAGAGAACTCTCATTTCTGGTCCATGCTATCCCAGACAAACTAACATGAAATATAAAACCCAAAGAACTAGCTGTTATCTTTCTTTGTACCAGAAACCTGCATAGCTAAAATAAATTTGTTGTTTACTGGCAAGATCAAAAAGTTACACTGAGATGAAAGCATTTCACAGTAATGCTTAATGAAACAGAAGCATTGGTGGGATTCATTTAATAAACAATTAGACAGCTATATTTAAGTTACACACCTAAGCTTCCTCTAAAGTGAAAGGCGTGCATATGTACAGCCATGTTCGGATGGACGGGTTTCTTATTTTCCCTCGCCCCAATTACAGAAGAGGCCTAGGCAGCTAACCCACACTGACAGTTCAGCTTTTAACAAGCGAGTTATGCTAGAGGAATCCCATTTCAGAAAAGGGAGGGAAGAGGATAAGACACAGACTGCAGCAAGCCTTTGAAAGTGTGAAATTAAGATTGCTACCTGAGGAACTGTTAATATCTAGATACTGCTACCAAGATTTTCAACTTTTCTTTAATTATCTGCATTCAGACATTTACTGTAGATCTGCAATAGTTGAACAGTTTTAAAAGTGCAATCAAGTTAGCTACCTACAGGCGAGTAAGCTGCCAGTGAGATTTGGTGGTGAGGAAGAGCAAGTAACATGCCTGCAGTTAGAAGGGAAGGAGAGCTGACACTTGGCACACAAATACATCAGACATCAAGAGCTTAATTCCTGTGTCCAGATGCCTGAAGTTAGTACCTGAACACCTGAAGTAAAATGTAAAATTACCTTTACTCTAGAAGACTAAAAGGCTGGTAACACCAAGTTAAGACATAATCTCAGAGGGCAGAATAACTTTTTATTTGGGACCAGGTGCATACAGTTCAGTGAATGCTGCCACAGAACAGACATGGGAGTTTGATCTCAGATGTGAGCCACTGATGAGATAACTCGACAAGAGCATCTTCAACAAACCTTCTGATAACCTCATAAATCAAAGAACAGCCAAGGAAGCGGTACCATACCCTGGCTTAAAATGGGTAAACACCTGAAGTTATCACAGCACTACCCATCTCTGTAAGCATGTCTTTTAAGGGTTCTGAAGCTCAGATCTTGGGCCAAGACAGCCTCCCACTGAAGACAATGTTGGTCACAGCCCTGTCAGACTGTGGTACTAAAGGAACTCCCAATACGTAAAGCAGCATGCCACACCAGACCCACATTATCAGGAAGAGACCGTTTCCAGCATTCCCCTCAGTCAGACAACTGCTTCAGCGTATCTGGTATCTGTAAGAGTTAATCATTAGTTGAAATATGGAAGAACACCAGTCTGAAAAGCATCCTTGAGGAAAAAGCTGTACGGGTATAGATAGCAGTGTAGGTATTCCATACTTAATGGCAACCAAGCAAGCAGGCCTCTCTCAGGGAGTGCTGAGTCAGATTTTGGAAATGCAAGAGACAACCCTGGTATTTCTCCAGGCCACGCCGTATAAAACAGCCAAAATCCCAGTGGGAAAGAAAGCCTTGAGTTGTTTTAGCTACAGAAAAGAACAAAAATATGCAGAGACTTTAGTTAAAACCCACGCAAGACTTCTAGTTAAACCCACGCAGAAAAGAAAAACCCACACAGTTAAGTTTTACCGTAACACTCAACATTCAAGACTACTTGCAGCAGTAGCTCTTATCTCTTTCCTGTTTCCCCAGGGCCAGACAGGGAATTCCCACAGCACCGGGAATTTGACAAGCCTGTTTTTCACAAAGCCTTTCTGAAGTACCTTACCCCCTCTCAAGGGTTACAAAAAATCAACACCGGCTGAAACCTTTCTCCACATATTGTGTCATCAGAAGGTGACATAGCAAAGCAGGCACCGGCTGCTGCTGCCAGGAGAATACCTGCAGCCTGCTTCCATCCAATGCTTTTCCTGGGCATTTCTCAACCCCAGGCAGGATGAAGTTTCCTGGCAGGAGCAGCCTTCTCCCAGCCGCTCTCCTTCCCGAGATTCTCTGGCTCTTCCTCCACCGCACTGCTAACAAGCAGGAACACGCTGCCTTTCCACAGCTCCAGAAAGGAAAAGTACAAGAGCAAGCTGTTGCCACCTGAATGGTGGAAGCAACCCACACCCTGCTCCCGAGGGCTGCCAGGAGCAGGTACAGCGAGTATGGCCTGCCAAGACGATACCCCACACATGATGCAGCATCACTGGACTGGAGACAGCAACATCTGCTTAGCACAACCTAAAAAAGCCCCTAATGTTAGGATTATTCTTCTTTTCTGTCCCCTGAAGAAGTATTTATCAATAGATTCTCAACCAATTCTCTAATTAAATATCAGTATTAACTTTAAGGGTAGAAAAGATTGTTTTCTCAGGATAAAGAGAGGGGAGTAACAGATTTTCTTTTGAAAGAGGTAAATCAGGAAGTCAAGAGGAAATCGCTTCTCTGCACCCCCTAGTTGTGCTTATCACTCAACAAGGCACTAAAAATACTCACTTCAAAAAAAAACATGAAGGCTGTATCTCTGCATAGAGGCTCCTGCACAAGTTTTCTACCAACATCAACAGGCATTTTATGTGCTCTTGTAAAATTCAAGATCAGACCACTGAGTATACGGGCAGCCTGTCAGAAGAAGCTACAGGCCTGTGCTCCAAATCCAAAACACACTTTATCCTAGAAACTGTTAACGACTTCATCCACTCTTTATCTTTGCCACTTACTGCTGAAGTGACAGCTCAGTCTCCTCCTGGACACCGTGCTGGCTTAATTGGAGCAGCCAACCTCCGCACACTCTCTTCCATTTGTCTCCACATCTTCTGATCATACTTAGCACATTTATGTAACAGCTGCCTATTAGTTTCAGTTGAACATAAATAGCACATCAGTGCAAGGACAAACAGAAAAAGGAGCAGCAGAGCTATGTGTCCTGCACTGCCACCGCACAGGTATGTGCCTGAGGACTGGGGTTCAGCAGCTTTCTCACCTTCCACCAACTGTCTTTTGCCCCGAGGCAGAGACAGAAGCAGCACTGGGAGAGGAGCAAGCCCAGGTTAGGGTTTGTTTCATACTGGGTGCAGGAGGGAGGAGGGAACACTAGCACTGCTGCCAAGCACTTGGTTAGCACGGAATAGCAACCCTAAAGTGAATTTTCACAAGTAACCTCTCAGTAGAAGTACCACCTACTCTGGTGTTTCCATGTCCCCAGATGCCCTATGCCCTCTGCCAGTACAGATTTACATGGTAACATGAGAAGCCAGATCAGGGAACTGATCCAGCTCAGCTGAAAAAATAGCTATGTTAAAAAAAAAGTTTCCAGACAGCTCCCTTTCTCAGCTTTTCACTGTACAGCCATCCACACACAGCGCTGCGAGGCATGCAGCAAAACTGCTGCTCATTATCTGTGGCCCTAGATTAAAAAAAAAAAAAAAGAAAACCAGTAAAACAAAAAGAAAACCCCAACCGCCCCCAATCATCCCATATCTCGTAATTCCAATCCACTCTATAACCCTTCTCCTGGGCATCCCAGCAGACAGAAGTGAGAAGAACCACTCTCTCCAGGCCAAAGAATACATGTTCAACCTCCAGCAACCAGTAGCTGAGGGGTTTCCCAAGCTCGAGACTGCATCCAGAGCATCACATCTAACAGCCACCGACGGAGTCACTTCAATCTTCGACTTTCATTCTGAACCTGCTTACACTTTCCCCTCCAAAACTTCCTGTGACAACAAGTTTTACAGCTCAGTTACCTGTGTGTAGAAATTATTTTTGCATCTCTTGATATGTGATGATTTGTGGACCCCATGTCATAAAAATGACTGAACAGGAGTTGGGTGTGGGGTGTTTGTTGGGGGTGGTTTGCTGGTTGGGTTTTTTGTTTTCCTAATTCACCTGCTCCACGCCAGGAGTCAAATACTGACTGTACCCACAGCCTGGGGACAATATAAACAAAACTCAAAATTGTTTGCAGCTCCTACAAGCTACAGATGATACAAAAAAGGAAAAGTAAGCCAGTACTTTCAGCTGCTGTAGTAATACTCTTTCTTTGGACCCCAGAAACTACTTGTTATTCAAACTTCACCGCAAGCACCATAAAGAGCATTTTCACAATACAAAACAATCTGCACCTAGCTTGTTTTGCCACGATCTGCCAGGTTCTTCCCCATTCTCCACCTCGGACTCCTTCCTTCCCAATATTAATATATCACAATCATGGGCAAATAAATCCTTCCAAGATTTAAGAAGAAACTTGTATTTACTATTTTTGATATCTGAGGACAGATTTTAGAAAACATCACTGCTTAAATTTAGCAATATGCAATGATTCCACAGTCAGTGCTTAGCAACTCAAAATCACTTCTAATAAAGGCCAAATAAACAAACGAGAAAAAACAATATTGTCAGAAACCTTCGCATTTAAAACAATAGAGACTTGCACACTCCCAGCACAGCTTTGCCATCAAGAACTTCTATGTGTTCAGAATAAAATAAGGGGTGATCAAACCTCAAACATCACACTGCTTTTTCTCCCTCTCTTCAGATTTGTAGAGTTGCAATCAGTGTAAGTAAAGTCCAGAAAAGCAGAACAAAACTGCATCTTCAGTATGGGTTAAGATCCATGAATGCTTTAGCTATATCAGTAGCATTTAGAGGGAATCTCACAATGATTACATACCCTTTGTTCTCTTGAGTGCATTACTAGAGGTAGTCAGATTTCATGGGAAAACATTTTTTGTGACTCATCTTAATTTGCATTTCACTTAGTCAAACAATAGCAATTACATGCTCGAGTTCAGTTTTGACATTCACATTTTTAGACAGACAGCCTTGCAGGAACAGACCCCTCCACCTGCTTATGTCCAGGCAGCAAAGGGCAGGGCTTTACCTGCTGACCCTGAACAGCTTCACAAAGTGTGCCTGCTGAGCTCTGACAGATCATTTTTCAGTGCTTCACTTCAAACTGTCATCAACTTGACACATTGAATGCCAGTAAAAAAAAAAATTACTAAAGAAAATGAAGATCTTAAGTATACATTGACCGGAAGTTACTTGTACTAACATTTTTAACATTAAAAATAAAGAAAATCTACTGGTAGCACAAGTGGCAGCAGAGAAAGTACTAAAATTAGCAGTGTTTGGGAGAGGGGAGACCAGGCAGCAGCCCATTAAGAGAAGTCGCCAGTATTCTGTGCTTAGGAGCACCACACTCCTAAGGAACATCACTGTCTAGAGGAACAGCTACCACCACCAGACGTGACTCAACTGTAGAGCATCTTGTAGAACACAACTGAAAAGTCACCACAATTTCTCAAAAAAGATAACAAAAATGATTTTTGCACCAGAGAATTACTGAAGAGTTATTAAAATTAAAAATGGTTTGTGACAGACTAAGTCTTCTCTAACTTATTCCCTTTCTACCTGAAAACAGCAGCACAGCATTTGAGGACAAGGCCCCTGCTCTCCCCAGGGAGGTTACGATGACTTAGGGATTCTTGCAGAAGAGCCATCTGGATTATTTATAGTACATCTAGACAGGGTAATGAAATCATTCACACATGCACCTCATCACATCCAAAAGATTAACTGCTGTTTTAGCAGGAAATATTAGATTGAAGTGATTCAAAGTCAAATGTTTAAAGAGTATACTAAATTACAGGTATAGTAAATTATATCCCATCTTCCATCATGGATCATGCTTCATCTGTCCTATAAATGTGTAAAAATGAGAGTAAGTAAATATGTTACTAACACAAAGTAGAAATGCATTATTATTGTATCTTCACTTACATATGCAGACAACCCTTGTGTTTTATAGAATTAAAACACTGCCCGCCACACACACTTGTCCTTATATATACGCAGGCTAGTTTCAATATTCTTTGAGACCTGTCTTTTCCTATAAAGACTAGAAAGACTCAGCCAGTCCCTGCTTACAGCCACCAATACTACGCCAAGTTTCACTTCCTTGGCTATCTCAGGTCTTTGGTGGAGCTCAGTGTAAACACAGAGCCACGAATCAGAGCTAACAAGCTACCAAGTTTGTTGTTTGGGTTTTTTTAAATATAAGGAGCAATTCAGTCAATAAGCCTGTCACCTTCCACGTCACCTATTGCGTACACAAGTGCTTTGGAAATAGTATTTCCTTGTTGCTACATGTCAGACTCCACCTGAGTTTTTTCCTGAAACTCCCCACTTACAGCTGCAAAAGCAGCCCAAGTTGCACAGCTACTGTGGCAGGACTTATCGCAGCAGGTACCACCAGGCAAAGCACCTTTCCAGGCTCCATGTTATGTTCCTGGATTGCCATTGCTGCCATCACTGCTGCAGCAGAGGAAAACCTAAGAAAGTCTAAAATCTGTATTTACTGGTGATAGTTTGAGATAACGTATTTTCAAAATGATTACTCAATCGCTTTGTTGTAATAATGCGGAGAACAACTAAATGGACAGGTATTTTAACCCAGTTCAAGATTTTTCATTCATGGATGGGCTACATGCTAATGCAGTCTCCCTTTCAACTGACACTACTTTGCACGGGACACTTTCCCACCAGGTTTCCTCATTACCCCGCTACTTACAAAAGAACAACGGAAACAATACATTATTTAAGACATCTTTGGGCAGTTAAGCACCTGGAATTCAGCACCACACAGAAAACCTATTTGTACCCAAAAATCTGCTAAATTCCACCATATAACTAAATATTTAGTTCAGAATTTAGGAAACAAAACTTGTTTGCCTTCAGGTGTACATGCACTACGGTTTAAGTACTCCAGAAATAAATACCTACTGGTCTAAATTGGTCTGACTGTCCAGTAACACTTCCAAACCCTGCACGTGCACACTTGCTACCAAACCTGATGATACTCTGCTTGAATGCTCAAAACTACAATTAGACCAAGAACTAACAGTAATTACTAAATTACTAATTACTAAAAATCGCTCATCACTAAGAGCACAAGTTCTCTGGAGCCACCATGCATCTGCTGACTTCTTAACTAAGACGCTGACTATTTTTAACTTTGAGAATTGAAATAAATGTTCCCAGCAAACACAGAAAGCAACAAACGCCATGTGATCTGGGTAAGAATTTGCCAAGCAGCGCAGAATTACACTATGGCCACGGCAGCAAAATAAATACAGCCTTCCATAGTCAAGGTATGCAACTCTAAGAAACAAGATTAAGCAACCGTCACTCACATGCCCCCAAACAATTCAGCAAAACCCCAAGCTAAGGCCCTAAATGCTTTTAGGCAACAACCATGTCTTGACACTTAATTGTCCCAAATATATCTTCTTTCACTTTAAATTACCCAAGGCTTGCTCAAGAGCATCTTTTCTAGGGTGACGTTTCAACACCAACGAGGAAGTACAAAGGAGTGTACTTAAACCTAGCAACAAGATTTACACCAAAACTATGTTCTCCTACCGTCAGCAAACAGCTGTACAGCCAATCATTTAAGGGATTTGTATCAAGCACAAAAAGCCAGATGCCAATCAAACACCCCCCAAGTTTTTCATTTTTCCAGATGCAAGTATCTGCATGTTGCACCAGTGGGTACTGCAAGAAAGAGCAGAGGCATGAATTTTCTTAAATTGCCAGTCAGTCACCAAGATGGTTAGAAGCTGCTGATCTGAACTCTTCATCTGCAAAGCAAGACCGGTGTTCAGAACAAAAAGCCAAACGCTACAACATGATGAACCCAGGAAGAAAGGATGTTAGGTGCAAGGCCTGCCTCACAGCACAGATGAAACGTAAAGAGGAATGCCTAGGAAGATACGCAGCTCTCCTTCACGATGTCAAAGAAACTACCTTAATCTGGAGCCGCACACCAACGAAGGGCTAAAGTCAGCTTTGCCAAGAAGCCCGGCGGCTCACTCAGCAGCGAGGGAAGGACAGCTTTGTTGGGTGAGAAAACAGACCCCACCCACAAGTGTAATCTGTAATCATTTCTGCTAAACCACATCAATAGCCGGGAAGGTACCGTGCAGGGATGGCAACCCCACCGCCCTCATGCACGCCGGGGGTGGGGGGGGGCCGCGGCAGTGATGGAAGGAGCCAGGTGGGCTCCGGCCGTTAGCTGGCGGAGGGAGGGGGGGGGGGGGGGGGCAAGCTGCCAAGGCAACCCCACGGGAGGAAAAGAGGGGGTCGCTCAGGGTCACCGAGAGCCGAGAAAACTGCTGCGCTCAACTGCGGAGAAACATCGAATCGTTCCTCCCTGCAGCAGAGGCCAAGCCGGCGGCGGGTGTGACCGGGGCGGCCGGCTCCGGGACGCAAGGAGGGGAAGGGGGGTCCGGGGGTGGCCCTGGACCCTGGGACACGGGTTTGGGCACAAGAGGGAGAAGCACGACCAAGAGCTGCGAAGCAGCGGCCCAGGGCAGGGCTGCAAGAGCCCACTGGGGCGGGCACGGGGCGGGGGTTCCGCCTGAGGGAGGTGCCCGGGGGGGCGGCGGACCCCCGGGGGACGCACTGACCGATGGTGGAGATGAAGGTGGTGTTGAAGGCATCGTCGGAGAAGCGGAAGAGCACGCAGGTCTTGCCGACCCCCGAGTCCCCGATGAGAAGCAGCTTGAAGAGCAGGTCGTAGGTTTTCTTCGCCATGGGGAGGCGCGGCGGCCGCCGCCGCCGCCCGCTCCGGCCCCCTGCTCGCCCCCCCGCCCTCCTTCACCGGGCGCCCCCGCCGCGGCTCCGCCCGCCCACCCCTGCCGGCAGCACCGGCCGCGCCGCGAGCGAGGGCGGCGGCGACGAGCGAGGAGGAGGAGGGGGCCCACAAAATGGCTTCCTGTCGCGGGGCGGCCCCAGCGCCTCGCCCGCTCCCCGCGCCGCCACGGGCCCGCTGCTCCTCACGGGGAGGTGGCGGCGCCCGGGCTCATAACCCCCCGGCCGGGCTCGGCTCGGCTCGGCGCGGCGCGGCGCGGATCCCCCCGGCGCGGCTGCCCCGGACGGCGGCGGCTCCTCACAGGCGCTGCCGAGGCTGCGCGCGCCGCTCGGTAACCGCGCAGGCCTGCGGCGGCGGCGCGCACGCCCTGACGTCAGCACGCGGGCGCGCGGCCCTGGCGGCAACGGGGCTGCACGGCGGGGGTGGGGTATGGGGGGGCGGCGCGCGCACCCGCGTCCCGCCGCAGAACCCCGGCGTGGTGACGTCACCCGAGCTCGCGGCCGCGCGCTGGGGCGGGGCCTTGCGGGGAGGAGGCGGCCCCGCCCTCCCACCCTAGAGCCGCCGGAAGTCCCGCCCCCTCCTCGCTTACCGGAGCTCTGATTGGCTAAGCTCTCCTGCCAGTCTCTCCTCCTCCCCCGGGGGTGACGTCCCGGCGGCGGGGGGGCGGAGGACGCCCCCTGGCGGCGGGCGGCGGTTCCGCGCCCTCTTTGGGACCCCGGCCCGGCCTTGGTGGCCCGCCCCGCCCCGCCCAGGGACTGGCCGTGAGCCCGGCAGCTCTGTCGCCGTACCCCGAGGCCCCGCCACTCTCCCAGGGTCACCACCCCCGCAGCCGGCGGCCCCCCAGGCCCGGGGGCGGCCTCACCGGGCCGCCCGCGCCTCAGGCCGCCCCGCCGGGCCCCGCAGGCTGGGCCTGCGCCCCGCGGGTTGAGCACCGTCCCGCAGCGGCCGGCAGCCTGCCGGGAGCCGGCCTGAGCCCGCAGCGGCCGGGGCTGGGCACCGCCATGGCAGCGCTGCCGGGGCACCGAGGCCCTGAGCGCAACAGGCCGGGGGTGGCACAGAGGGAGCCCCCTCACCAGCCTCCACCAGCCATGGCAGGCAGAACGCCGGGCTGGGCCGGGGCTTGGCCAGCGCAGCGCGGCACGATGGACTCGGATGGCGGCTGGGTCAAACCGGCACGATGGACCCGGGTAGCGGCTGGGTCAAACCGCCAGCAGGTGTGAGATACCTCCTTGTGGCTACCTGGGTGCTCGGGGCATTTGGCCACCAACCCCAGAGAGCCAAGCGGCAGGGTCACCACTGAAGCCAGCTGAGATGCCCCGTCACAGGGAGTGTGTTACAGCCCCCCTCGCTTCAACCAGGCCGGAGCAGCATGTGCCAAGCAAGAGGGCACGCGTGGGCGTTGGAACCCAAGCTGTCCCGCAGCGCAAGCCTACATGCTGCCGATGGCAATTTGCTTGCATAATTAAGTATTCTGTGATCAGTAATTTCCCGCTGTTTGAAAGGTGCATTACCTCAAAACGTTCAATACCAGTCGTGTCCCTCCCACCCAGCCTCTCCCAAAGTACAGCTTAGGACGTCTCTGGTGACTGACACTCATGTTTATTTCCTTTGTATTTTGATTTCTCAGCCTTGGCGGCTCCTGTTTGCAGGCACGTTTCCCCTCGGTTAGTGGGGTACAAGGCTCTGTCTCAAGAAACCTTGAACTCTGCAGCGGGTTTGCTCCAGGAGCTGACACAGCAGATAGGGCAGGAGTTTGCGGTTTCACAAAGAAGGTTTATTTTTAGCACTTTGCTAGATCAGTTTAAGGGCACCGTATGAAACGCTTCCTGTCTATGACTGAGCAGATAAGGGGAAAAACACCAGTATTCATGGAGAGCTCCGTGGTGAAGACACTGCCACAGATACCGGGGACCCACAGGCAGGCAGCTTCCAGTCACTCTCCAAAGGTTTATCAGGACAAGCACATTGCTAGATGTTTACACCAATGCTTGAAACAACCTTTTGTCTTGGAGAGCTTGTTAGTGGACTTCAAAGGAGTTTATCTTATAGGATCCTAGAGAGGAAGCAGTAGAAGTCTCACATATCCCACCTGCAAACAAGGCAAAGTATTTTCTGTCTGGTTTCTAAGACTGGCCCTGATGTTAAATGTTACCCCCCTAAGGGAACTGATCCTGTGGGACACACCCCACTGAGGACAAAGACACCCTTGCTCTTGGTTTGATGGTAAATCCTGGTCAGGAGACCATCGCTGCAGGGCTGGTAGGTTTGGGAATGTCCACTGAGAGGTGGAACAGTTCTCACAGCTCTCCCCACCAGAAGAATCTTCTGTCCTGATCTCAATAGGGCACTGATCTGATGTGACAGGGGGTAATTACCAAATTAGGAGGAATGGCGTGTAAGGGGAGAGCCAGCAGCACCTGGCAGCCTCTTCCAGTCTGTCAGAGCCCACTTGCCAGGAACAGCTGAGCAGCCAGGGTTGCAACACCGCACCACAGATGCATGCCCTCCAGATCTTGACACAGGGAGGGGAAAAGTGAATCACAAGCAAGTTGTGCAACAATATTTAAGTTTGAGGAGGTTTGCTTGGGGAGGGTGGTGACATGCTAGGCTTGTTGGTTACTCAAATCCTCTCACAAAGCAGGGCCCGGCCCTTGGTGTGTGCAGGGATGGAAGAGATCTTTGTCATCCAGGAGGCATCAGCAGCCGCAGCAAACAGGAATCTTTGTTTTCTCTAACTCCTCCCCCAGCCAAGGCAGGGACAGGGGCTCCGCTGCTCTGCTCCGCTGCTTGGCCACAGGCACAGGTCAGGCCATCTGAGGAGGTTCTGGTCCCACCATTTTGAGTCCTTCACCTTGAGCAATAAGCTCACATGCAGCCCTCCAGCACAGACCCTCCCAGCCCTTGGTAACCTCCAGCTCCCACCACTTCAGGAACAGCTGGAATCCAAAACTTGTGTAAGGACATGGCTGGGCTGCATCAAAAGAAGTGTGACCAGTGGGTTAAAGGAGGTGATTCTCCCCCTTCTGCTCCACTCTGTTGAGACCCCACCTGCAGCACTGTGTCCAGCTGTGGGGCTCCCAACATAAGGGGGCCTGTTGGACCCTGGTCCATAATGGACCTGCTGGAGCGGGGCCAGAGGAGGCCAGGGAGATGCTCAGAGGCTGGAGCAGCTCTGCTGTGGGGACAGGCTGGGAGAGCTGGGGTGGCTCAGCCTGGGGAGGAGAAGGCTGTGGGGAGACCTTAGAGCACCTGCCAGCACTTAAAGAGGGCTTATGAGAGATGGAGACAGACTTTTTCACAGGGCCTGTAGCGATAGGATGAGGGGTGATGGTTTTAAACTAAAAGAGGTGAGATTCAGACTAGATACAAAGAAGAAATGTTTTTTGCTGAGGGCGGCGAGGCGCTGGCCCAGGCTGCCCAGAGCAGCTGTGGGTGCCCCATCCCTGGCAGGGCTCAAGGCCAGGCTGGACGGGGCTGGGGGCAGCCTGGGTTGGGGGGAGGGGTCCCTGCCTATGGCAGGGTAGTGGGACTAGATGGTTTTAAAGGTACCTTCCAACCCAAAACATTCTGTGATTCTACGACTATGACAAGAGCCCTGACAGAGCTGGCAATAGCAGTCCCAGATGCACAGGACATTGTCTGAGGAAGAACACAAAATGGGTTGAAGTTGCTCCACCTGCTTCCATATGACATCATCCTCTTAGCAGTGGTGACCACAGCGTGGTCTGTGCTGCAAGTACCCTGGGCACCAGGCTGGGAGCTCTGAGCTCCAGCCACCCCTCTGGCTGTAGGCACATGCAGTGCCCAACTGCCTTTTTGATTTTGCTGCTGTTGTCACTGAGGCAGGGGAACTCAAAATAAATAAATATCAAGCTAAACCCAGTAACTGGGTGAATTTTTTGAGACACCCCTGGAGAACCCAATGTAAGAAATAAGCTTTATCAGAAAGATGAATTCCTGAGGAGGGGAAGTAAAAGTGATGCAAGGTGGGTCCTCCACACTGCTTTTCTCTTTTGCAGATAACTTCATACATGGTGTTGGGTCTCACCAGGCTTCCCAGCCACCCTCCTGCCTCCAGCTGATCTGCACAGACAGATCAAGCAGCTTTGGATGAGGACATTTTGCCAGTGGCAGAACGGGCCAGTGTTTGGGGCAGCGCTCACCACTGCTGCTGGCAGGGTTGGGCTTTCACCACCTTGGATCACACATCCCTGCCTCTTACCCCATGTGTCTCTCAGGCTGCAGTGGACAACTAGAGAAAAAGAGGAACAAGAAAGGCAGCTCCACGTCCCTGAAACGGGGACCGTCGCCCCTGTTTTCTCTTCCAGTTGGCATCACCCTGTCAAGAGCAGAAGGACTTTGTCAGCACTTCCAGGCAGCACCGAGGATGCAAAGGTCATGCAGAGCCCAGTGCCTTTGGCAGCAGCTCAGTGTGCCGGGTGCATCTCTTACTTCTGCACAGTCACCTCGGCTCGGCTTCTGGCAAGGCAGTGCCAGCACCAGCAGCTCAGCAGGGCTCTGCCCAGCAGCAGACAGCACGCTCGGACGTGTCTGATGAGCTTTCTGCCCTCACCGCTGCCTGGTCTGCCTCTGCGCAATGCAACGGGGCAGACTTCGGCCATGTGCTCGCAGCCGCTCCTTACCCAGGTTTAATGCTTAAAGACCTCTGTCTTCCCATGCCTCTGCCCCCCGCCCAGGTTCAGCCCCCTCTGTCTGCTGCCAAAAGTTTCTGCCCTCTGGTTGTAACATCACTTGGTTACGCTGGGACATGATCCCACGCTGCCAGCGAGTGGGGGAAGAAGCTCTGCATTGTTGTCGTCAGTGCTTTGCAGAGCCAGTCACTGCCTTGTTTTCTACGGTTTTTCACCAGGGAGCAGAGCAGTGATTGGAACGAGGGACTGAGAAGCGGTGACTGCCGGCTTGCTGCTGCTGCTGAATGATGCTTTGACCTCCAGCAAGCAGCAGCACCACTCTCTCCCGGTGCCCAGGGACTTGCCGTGTACCTGTTGCAGAGGCAGTGCCGCCCACAGTTCCTTATTCTTTGTGGAGCAGCTTGAGGTCACTGAATGAAGAGCTCCCTAGGAGCATGCTAACGATAAATAAGTCATTACCTACAAAGGCAGATGAAGCACTAGTCCCTGGTTCCGTGTAGAAAGGGACCTGCCCCACACACACACTGGGGATTTATTCTGCTTAGGGGAGGGTTTGGAGGGATCTCAGGGGGAGCGTGGGAACGCCCCACTGCATTTGTTGAGCGCTGTACAACCAGAGCTCTGCCTCTTTCAATTACATCTTGCCAGCAGATTATTAAATCCTTTAATCTCTGAGCAATGATGCTGATCTAGTTGCCTTACAGACATTGCTCACACCACATCTGTTGAAAACCCGGATCTAAGATAAAAGCCTGGAGCCTCCCACGTGGTTGCCAGCCATCCCTTTTCCCCCCTCTCTCAGCTCCCATGGGACAACAGCAGAGATGGGAAGAGAGACGATGGGGCGCAGCCTGGGGCTGCGGGACCTCAACAAGCGGCTGCAGAGTTTCCCCATGTCACACAGGAGTCGGGGCAGAGCCAGGACATGGCTCGGGGGCCGCAGACAAGGGGCACTGGGCACATCTAGGCTCCCAGCCTGCAGCACCCGAAGCTCTTTCCAGCCCTTCGTCAGTGTGGCCGGTGATTGGCAAAGTGACACAAGATTCCACTAAGCCATCCAGCCCTACATCCCAACAGGATTCATCCTCTGCATCAGAAGGTCTTCTCCTCGAGGGCAGCCCCAGGGGCCTGCATGAGAGGCAGCACTTTGTAGTAGCTTTTATCCCTCATCTCCTGTTCATCAGGAGATGCAGCTCATCACTTACCCAGCTGTCTTAAGCATCTGGGGGTCATTTGGAAAATGGACAGTTTCCTTTAACAACATGACTGTGGATGGGAAGACGTTGGAGATCTGCGCCCCGAGCTGGCTCCCGTACCACCACTGCCGTCTAATTATAGAGGAGTCAGCTGCTGGCAAACTGATCCAGCCTAAATCCAGGCTTAGTGTGAGCTGTGCTTGCCCCTCCAGCTCCCCTGATTTCAGTACAGGGTGAATCTTGCACCAGGGCGATTCCCTTGCTGCCTTCCCAGGCAGCTGTGAGAGCTCCTCTTTTGCTTCCCTCCTGTGCCATGCACAAATGCTCAGCTCATGGTCTGAAAAAGCCAGAAGACCCAAGACCTCAGCCCAAGGGGTGGCTGGAGCCCGAGGCTGCAGCTGGCCCGCACCAGGGATGCTCACAGCTGCTACCCACAGCCCCCCTCAGCAGAGCTTATGCTCCCCAGGCTCCCACAGCCCACCCTGTGCTGGGCTCTGCTTGTGCTGCCTCTTCCCATAGGTGCCACAGCCGGGAGGTGGAGGCAACCTGGTCCTGCCCGCAGGGTCCACAGCGGATGACCAGGAGCCATTTCTTCTGCCAAGCCCTGTCCAGGCAACCCAACTTGCTGGGTAGGGGTTGTCTGGGCAGGGAAGGAGGCGTTTGCAGCGTGGGTTGGGAGGATTTAGCAGAAGCCAGAGGCTCATTCCCAGATATCTTTTACAGAAGTGGCGTGGCAGGACACATCTCTTGAGTCATAGAGGAACAGAAAGGTGCCCTGTGCTGAGAGGGGTGACATGCCAGGGGTAGTGGCAGGGGCACCGCAGGGCAGGGTGGCCTTTTCTCTCAGAGAGGCCATGATGGGCAACTGGAGCAGCTCCAGGTCCTGAGGAGAAGAGATCGGGCAAACATCAACTGGTTTAACAAGCGGCTTTTGGGCAAACAGCTGATCTCCCCCCAGCTCCAGCTGCTTGGCTGTGGCATGGGGCTCAGCCAGGGATGCTGGGAGGCAGCTTGGCCGGGGATTTGGGATGGGTGGCTCCTCGGGCACCCTCCCACACTCCCTGGCGGTGCTGGGAAGAGAGAAGCATCCAGATACTCTGCTGCTTCACAAGCTCCCTCATCAGCAGCTCAGCGTGTTGAAACGGGGACAGCATGAGGGAAGCTGGGAGCGTGTGGTGGATGGGGAGCGCCACAAGCAGATGGGGATGTGACCGAGCTGAACTGCAAAACTGCCATGGAGGAGGGAAATGGGGAAATGAATCCAGTGGATCTCTGGGGATGCTAGTGAGCTGGTTTTGGGTGAAAGCAGCCAAATGCCTGCTGGACCCCCAGGGTCCCTTTCCCCTTGTTAAAGTCAAGAGAAGAAGGTTCAGAGTGAGAAAGGTCATCGGTGGGGGGCAAGCGAGAGGATCCAGCCTCTCAGCTGCAGCCCAGGCTGGGGACAGCATCACACAGGGACATATCCTTTCCCCGTCAGGGAGGACAGGCTTTTCTCCAGGGCTGGTCCAGCCAACACCATCACCAGTTAGTTAAACCTGAAGAAAAAAAACCTAAGGAATGTCAACACAATGCTGCCAGCATGGAGACCGTTGTCCCTGCTCCCAGCCCATGTCCCTGCTCCCAGCCCATGTCCCTACTCCCAACCTGTGCACTTCCATGTGCGCAGCAGCATTTTTCTGGCAGCAGCCGGGATAGCAGGGTTTTGGCAGCCTGGGAATACTCCCACTGCAACCTTGCTTTAAAGCAAAGGCATGACAGGGCTGAGCAGTGGCAGTGAGCCGTGCTGAATGGCACCGGGACCTGGGAATGAGGGACCGCGGGGAAGGTGAGGAGCTGGGGGGGAGGTGAAGGCCAAGTGCCCTCAGACCCCTTCTGCCCTGAGTTGAGCAGCTTTCAAAGCACCTGGGATGAGGGTTTGGGGAGGAGGGAGCTGGTGGCACTGGTGAGCCCTGCCCTGGGTGCAGCTGGGGGCTGAGCACCGTGTGCCCATGGGGAAGGGGGGGCTGTCGGTGGCTAAGGGAGGCTACTGTGCTGGGGCATGTGCAGTAGATCCCAGCATGTCCCTGGCACCCTTACCCCTTGTGCATGGCTCTGGCAGAGAGCTCAGGGTGTCCCAACTAACCCAGGGACCGCGATACTGAAGGACATGGGGTGGGGACCGCATGATCCCATGGGTGGCAGAGCATCACCACCAGCACTGGCACTGGGCATCGTTCCCTCCCACATCTGTCTGGCTCCAGCTGATGCTGCTGCCTGGGCCAGGCAACCAGGAAAACCAGAGAGACCGGGGCAGACCATGGGAAGGGCATCAGAAGATCTCCCGCCACCCTGCTGCCAGCAGCCGGCATGTCCATCCTTGCTGCCCCACTGTCGCCGTGCCATGGATGTCAAGCTGGAGGGCTCTTCATCACCACCACCCTCATCAGCACAGCCTCTGGCCTCACTACGAGTGACACTGGCATGATTAGGCTGTCAGAAACCTGCCTGGCTTGACAGGGCTTCCCTCCCACTCCTCATTAATTCCTTAACGACTCTGGCCTGTGGCTTTGCCAAGTCTGGGCAGCCCTGGACCCCCCAGTCCCAGGGGGCTGCCCCAGGACAAGGGTGCTGGGTGTCCCAGCAGCTGGGGGGTACATGGGGCCACAGCCTCCCTGGCTCCTTCCAGACACCCACAAGAGCTGGGAATTGGCTTGTTTGGCATTTTCCAGCATTTTTTCCAGCACGAAGCATCTCTCTGAGTGGAGTTTGGCTGTGTTTCCACAGGAGCTCGGGGGGCTCAGGGGGTCATAGCTCCTTCCCACCCCACCCTACTCCATCCCATGACAACTGCCAGCACAGAGTCCCCTACACAGCCAGGGCGAGGGCAACAGCCACCCGTGCTGGGGGCCCTGCCACTGGGGAGCCCCACAGCAGCACTGGGGAGCGGGCATGGGCAAGGTGCGGGGGGGCCTGGGAAGCAGTGGGGTGGGAAGAAACCCAAGGGGAAACTGCACCCAATGTGCCTCCGCTCAGCACCCTGTGGACCAGGGCCCACAAGCGGCCAGGCCAGGACAGGAGGAGGGGTGGCCAGGGGTGGGGTGGTGTCCAATGGGTGCCAAAGTGTCCCAAAGATGGCTGTGGCGTCCCAGAGATGACCACAGTGTTGCAGGGTCAGCCACAGCGTCCCAGAGGTGTCTGCAGTGTCCCTGAGGTGACCACAGTGTCTCAGAGGTGACTGTGCTGTCCCAGAAACAGCCTTGGTGGCTGAGGGGTGACCATGGTGCCCCAGGTCTGGCACTGGTGTCTCAGGAGTGGCTGCAGTGTCCCCAGGGGTGGCTGTGGTACCCAAAGCCAGCCAGATTTCCAAGGGCTGGATACAGCTTCTCAAGGGTGTCTGCGTTGTCCTGACAGCAGCCATGACCCCCAAGGGATGGCTGCAGTGTCCCAGGGTGGCTGTGGGACATGGGGACATGGGATGGGGAGGAGTGGAAAAGCCAAAGTGATGGAAACTGGGACCCCCAGCCCCGCTGCAGCCACGGCAGCATTTTGGGGCTGACCCAGGCCCACAATCAGGCTGTGAATGACATCCCGCCCCCGCATGGCACCTGGACCACATCCCCTGTGCCGGCCAGCCCAGTGTCACCCCTGGGGTGCTCAGCCCCACCTTGGCTGTGGCACTGATGCCATTGTGGTACCCACAGCAAACCAGAGAGGGGGTGGCATCCCTGGCGGGACACAGACCCTTGAACCCTGGGGCCTGGGTGGGAGTGGGGCAGTGCCCCCCTTGCCCCACACGGGGACATGGTGGTGGGGCCAGCGTGGCCGTGAGTCACCACGTGGCTTCCTCCACCCCAGGCTTGCCCTGCACCCCACCCCGTGACTCAGAGCCCGGCAATGCATCCCCACGGGTGCTCAGCCGCCCACATGCCATCCCGCACCCCCAAACCCACCGGCATGTCACTGGGCATGCCACCAGGCCCCCCCACCCCCGCCCAGGGCTGCCCCAGGGTCCCCCAACACCCCCACCTCTTCTTACATAGGTGGGGTAAAGCTGGTGATGGGGGTCCCCTGGGGCCCAGAGTGTGGCCCCTGTGCGCAATGTATCCCCCCGTGGAGCAAAGGGTGGGGGGCAGCAGGGGGTCAGGGCTCTGCCTCAGCTGCTTTGAGGGCTGCTGTGATGAGAGGGAGAGAGAGGGAGAGGGAGGGGAGGGGAGGGGAGGGGAGGGGAGGGGAGGGGAGGGGAGGGGAGGGGAGAGAAGCATGTGGGGAGAGGGTGGGGAGAGGTGCGTGGCCCTGTGCCCCATAGTGTCTCTGCCCATACACTCCAGGGCTGGCCCAGGAGGGTCACAATGGGGGTCCGCTGTCCCAGTCCGGTCCCACCACCGTGGGGACAGGCCTGGGCTGCCTTGAAGGTCAGCCCAGAGGCCAGGCCAGTGGCCACTGGCCACCACAGCATGCTCCAGTCCCGTGCTGACACCTGCGGGCAAGGGACCGTCTCTGCATGGCTCCCTGCCCTACATGGCACCATGTCCCTACACGCCATTTTGCCTCTACATGTCACCTCATCCCTACGTCACCGGGTCCCTACATGTCACCCCTCCTGACATGTCACCCTATCCCTCTGTCACTTTGCCCTTATCTCATGCCTGGCTTAAATATCCCCCCACCTTCCTATGTGTCACCCCACCCCTACCTGTCACCACAGCCTGGTCCTGGGGGGGGATCTGGGGCAGGGGCACCAGGCCAGGGGCTGCTGGGAGCGCAGGGCTATGGTGCCCTTGAATCCATCTGCCCTGGGGACACTGGGCCAGTGCCACAGGCAGAGCCGGGCAGCACCACGGTCCCTGCCCCATGACACAGGGATTTGGGATGGAGCCAGGATGTGGGGGCTGCAGCAGGGATGGGATCAGGCCTGTGCTGTCCCATGGAGGGGCTGGACACATCCCCCCCCTCCCCATGTCTGTGCCTGCAGCGGGGGACAACTGCACAGCCCCATGGATAGACCCTTCCCCGGGACAGGGCAGGAGAGGGGAGGTGGCCCTGGTGCAGACCCCTGTCCTGTCCTGCATCGTCCCCAGAGGCTGTGGCAGTGCCATGGGCAGTGCCAGGCATTGCTGGAGGCCAAGACAAGGGGGAGTGCAGAGCCAGGGGCACAGCTGTCCCAAGAGCCCCTGTGGAGAAGCGGCATCCCAGCCTAGTGGGAACCCCCGGGCACAGATGTGGCGTACAGTGATGTCCAGCTTGTGCAGGGTAAACCCTTGTCCTGTGGTGCCCTGTCCTTGTCCGCCAGCACTGGGATGGGGTCAGCCCAGGCCCCAGCGGTCACCCCCTCTATAGCCCCCACTGTCCCCTCCTTCTATCCTCTACCTCCTGCATCTCTTCTTCCTCCCCATTCCATAGTCCCGTCATCCCCTCCACTGCCCTTCCATCCCTCCACTCCCCCTCCACCACTCCTCCATCCCCCCATCAACCTCTTCCTCCCTTTTCCATCCCTCTTCTGTCCCCCTCTATCACCCCCTCCATGCCCTCTCCATTCCCCTCCACCCTCCTCATCATCTCCACCCTGCCTCCACCACGGTCTCCATCCCCCCTGCATCGTCCCTCCCATCCCCCTTCCACACCCCCTCCATCCCTTCCTCCATCTCTGGCTGTTGCAACCCCCCTTCCACCCCCCCTCCATCATGCCCTCCGTTGAAGCTTCCATCCCCCTCCATCCCCTCTCCATCCCTCCTCCATCCCCTTCCACCCTCCCCAACACCTTCTCCACCTGCCCTGCACACACCCCTCCATTGTCCCCCCATCCCACTTCCATCTCCCCTCCACCCCTGCTGCATCCCACTTCCACCCCGCCTCCATTTTTCCCTCCTTTGTCCCCTCCCTGCTGGGTTTGTGCCTTTGGGGAGGGGACCCTGTCAGCATCTCCCCTCCCACCTCCCTGGAAGCTCCTCCTGGAGACGGAGGCCTTGGATTGCACCAGGCAGTCCTGTGTATGGCAGCAAATACCCTAATTAATTAATTATGGGATAATCTCTGGTTCCGGGGAACAGGCAGCTGCTGAGACTCGATTAACCACAAGAATGTTTAATCTCCCACCGAAGCCCCGCGCTGCCTCTCCCGTAAGGCACTGGGGATTATTCCTACTGGGCCACAAGTGAGCCCATGCTGGGACATGCCAGCTGTGCCAGGGCTGGTAGCGGGGCAGGGCCGGGGACAGGACCTGCAGGATGTCGTTTGCTGTGGTGAGGGGTGCACACAGCCTAGGGCAGCCCCGCAACCCCAAAATACCACAGGGATGGCTGGTGAGGGTGACGCTGCCCTGGCCCCGCAGGAGATGGGGTCAGGGGAGATATCCCTGTTCCAGCTGTCAGGCGTGAGGAAAGGACTTTGTTCGTGCCGGACTGATGGACCTGTGCGCCTCCCCCTGGCCTCTCCCATCCTCCATCCTGCACTCTCATTCCCAGTCCTTCATCCCTTATCCCACATCACATAACCTGCAACCTCCATCATGCATGCTCATCTTGCATCCTGCATCCCATATCCTGTACCCTGCACCCCACATCCCAGTCCTGCATCCCACAAAATTACTCTGCATCCTGCACACAAATCCTGGATCCTGTAACCCATGTCCTGCATCCCACATCATGTACTCTGCATTCCGATCCTGAACCCATATCCCACATCCCAGCCCTGCATCCTGTATCTCACATCCTGCACCCTGCATTCTGCATCCCAATCCTGAATCCTAGTCCTGCATCCTTCATCCCACATCCCAATCGTGCATTCTGCATCCTGCATCCCACATCCCAGCCCTGCATCCCCATGCTGCCTCTTCATCCCACATCCCAGCCTTGCATTCCACATCCCAGCCCTGCATTCTATATTCTGCTTCCCAATCCTGTACCCTTCATCCACAACCCAATCCTGCATCCCAGCCCTACATCCCAATCCTGCATCCTTTATCCCACATCCCACACTCTGCATACATCATCCCATCCCTGCACCCCACATCCCATCCCTGCATCACACATCTTGCATCCCACATTCCAGCCCTGAATGCTGCATCCCAGCCCTGCACCCCATATCCTGCATCCTAGCCCTGCACCCTGCATCCCATATCCCAGCCCTGCACCCCACATCCTGCATCCTAGCCCTGCACCCTGTGTCCCGCATCTCAGCCTTGCATCCTAGCCCTGCACCCTGCACCCTGCACCCTGCATCCCATATCCCAGCCCTGCATCCCACATCCCATGTGCCAGCCCTGCATCCCAGCCCTGCTTTCCACATCCTGCATCCTGCACCCCAGCCCTGCATCCTGCACCCCACATCCTGCACCCCAGCCCTGCATCCTGCATCCCACATCCTGCATCCCAGCCCTGCACCCCACACCCTGCACCTCACATCCCATCCCTGCACCCCACATCCCATCCCTGCATCACACATCTTGCATCCCACATTCCAGCCCTGAATGCTGCATCCCAGCCCTGCACCCCATATCCTGCATCCTAGCCCTGCACCCTGCATCCCATATCCCAGCCCTGCACCCCACATCCTGCATCCTAGCCCTGCACCCTGTGTCCTGCATCTCAGCCTTGCATCCTAGCCCTGCACCCTGCACCCTGCACCCTGCATCCCATATCCCAGCCCTGCATCCCACATCCCATGTGCCAGCCCTGCATCCCAGCCCTGCTTTCCACATCCTGCATCCTGCACCCCAGCCCTGCATCCTGCACCCCACATCCTGCACCCCAGCCCTGCATCCTGCATCCCACATCCTGCATCCCAGCCCTGCACCCCACACCCTGCACCTCACATCCCAGCCCTGCACCCTGCACCCTGCATCCCACATCCCAGCCCTGCTTCCCACATCCTGCATCCTGCACCCCAGCCCTGCACTCCACATCCTGCATCCCACATCTCAGACCTGCACCCTGCATCCTGCATCCCACATCCCAGCCTCGCATCCTGCATCCCAGCCCTGCATCCTGCATCCCACAAGCCAGCCCTGCATCCCAGCCCTGCACCCCGCATCCTGCATCCTGCATCCCAGCCCTGCACTCCCCATCCTGCATCGCGCATCCCAGCCCTACACTCCCCATCCTGCATCCTGCATCCCAGCCCTGCACCCCGCATCCTGCATCCCGCATCCCAGCCCTGCACTCCACATCCTGCATCCCGCATCTCAGACCTGCACCCTGCATCCTGCATCCCACATCCCAGCCTCGCATCCTGCATCCCAGCCCTGCACTCCCCACCCTGCATCCCAGCCCTGCATCCCAGCCCTGCACCCCGCATCCTGCATCCTGCATCCCAGCCCTGCACTCCCCATCCTGCATCCCAGCCCTGCATCCCAGCCCTGCACCCCGCATCCTGCATCCCGCATCCCAGCCCTGCACTCCCCATTCTGCATCCCAGCCCCGCACCCCGCATTCGGCATCCCGCATCCCAGCCCTGCACCCCAGCCCCGCCCCCCGCCCCCCCGGCCCCGCGCCCGGCGCCGCACAAAGGCCGGACTACAGCTCCCGGCGTGCGCGGGGGGCGGGGGGCGGGGCCGGCCGCGCCCTCGCCGCTGCCCGCGCCCCCGCCCCCGCCCGCGCCCGGCTGCGGGGCGGCAGCCAATCAGCCGCGCCACCGCCCCGCCCGCCCCGCGCGCGCCGCCCGGCCCCGCACACACGGGCGGGGCGCAGCCGCCGCGCTGCCATGAGCCCCCGCGCCCTCCGCCCGGCCCCGGCCCCGGCCCCGGCCCGGGCGATGCTGCGGGGGCGGCGCGGCTGAGCCCCCACCCGACCCCGCCGCCGCCCGCCGCCGCCGCCGCCGCCATGGCCGGTAAGTCCCGCAGCGGCTGCGAGGCGCTGAAGGTGGTGGCCCGCTGCCGGCCCATGAGCAGGAAGGAGGAGGCGGCGGGCTACGAGCGCGTCCTGGAGCTGGACGTGAAGCTGGGGCAGGTGAGCATCCGAAACCCCCGCGCCGCGCCCGGCGAGCTGCCCAAGACCTTCACCTTCGATGCCGTCTACGACGCCAGCTCCAAGCAGGCGGACCTCTACGACGAGACGGTGCGGCCGCTGATCGACTGCGTGCTGCAGGGCTTCAACGGCACCATCTTCGCCTATGGGCAGACCGGGACCGGCAAGACCTACACCATGCAGGGGGCCTGGGCGGAGCCGGAGAAGCGGGGCATCATCCCCATCTCCTTCGAGCACATCTTCACCCACATCTCCCGCTCGCAGAACCAGCAGTATCTGGTGAGGGCCTCATACCTGGAGATCTACCAGGAGGAGATCCGGGACCTCCTCGCCAAGGACCAGAGCAAGAAGCTGGAGCTGAAGGAGAACCCTGAGACGGGGGTCTACATCAAGGACCTCTCCTCCTTTGTGACCAAGAACGTCAAGGAGATCGAGCATGTGATGAACCTGGGGAGCCAGACGCGGTCTGTGGGCAGCACCAACATGAACGAGCACAGCTCCCGCTCGCACGCCATCTTCCTCATCACCATCGAGTGCAGCGAGACGGGGCCAGACGGCGAGGAGCACATCCGCGTGGGCAAGCTCAACCTGGTGGACCTGGCCGGCAGCGAGCGCCAGAGCAAAATGGGGGCCCACGGAGAGCGCCCCAAGGAAGCGTCCAAGATCAACCTCTCCCTCTCTGCCCTGGGCAACGTCATCTCTGCCCTCGTGGACGGCAAGAGCACACACATCCCCTACCGGGACTCCAAGCTGACCCGCCTGCTGCAGGACTCCCTTGGGGGCAATGCCAAGACAATCATGGTGGCCACCTTGGGCCCGGCCTCGCACAGCTACGATGAGAGCCTCTCAACCCTCAGGTTTGCCAACAGGGCCAAGAACATCAAGAACAAGCCCAGAGTAAACGAGGACCCCAAGGACACCCTGCTGCGGGAGTTTCAGGAGGAGATTGTCCGGCTGAAAGCCCAGCTGGAGAAACGTGGTATGCTGGGGAAGAAGAGGAGAAGGAGCAGCCGGAGGAAGAAAGTGGTGGATGGAGAAAGCACCACGGAGAACGAAGGGGAGGATGACAATGAGGATGGCCTGGAGAAGAACATGGAGAATTACTTGAAAGAGCAGAAGGAAAAGCTGGAAGAGGAGAAAGCCGCTATCCAGGATGACCACAGCCTGGTGAGCGAGGAGAAGCAGAAGCTGCTGCAGGAGAAGGAGAAGATGATAGAGGATCTGCGGAAAGAGCAGGAGGCCACTGAGCTGCTGGCCACCAAGTACAAGGTACGGTACGGGTCGCCACGTGCCGTAGCAAGTGATGCTGAGGGAGGGCCTGCTTTGCTCACCTCCAGCCCCTCATGGGGTGCTTGAATGGGTCCTCGGCAGGGTGCCCAGGCAAGGTGGGCTCCCAAGGAAGGTGTCCAAGCAGGATGTCCAAGGGCAGTCCCATGCTACTGTGCAGTGCTGAGCTGGGGTTGCCCTCAGACATGGACCTGCAGGGCGACCTTGTGTGGGAGCTGCTAAGGGTGTGGGGTAGGAAAGGCCACGAGGGAGTGGATCGATCGCTGGTGGCCCGAGTTTGCTGTGCTCAGCTCTCATCCCCCTCGGCACAACAAAGCAGCTTGCAGCGGGGTGGGGGAGTGATGCTGCAGATTCATCCCTGGTGGCCCCGGGAACACGCCCAGGGCTGGGGCTGGGGACACGGCACCGTCTGCCCCCCACCTGCCCCCCCGGTTCTGCCCAACCCCCCGGCTCCTGCCCAGCCCGAAGATCTCTCGGGGGATGGGCAGGGCCGTGAGCCAGCAGGCAGGGCCTGGCAGCTCAGCGGGGACCCCTGTCCCCCCTCCCCGCTGCAAATCCTCCCCGGCACCCCAAGCCAGAGTGGGGTGCTTGGGGACATGTTGCTGGCACCCCCCGGGCATTGCATGCAGCCGGCTCAGGGATGCAGGGCTGAGTGCAAGAGGGGTTGTGGCAGCCCCAGCCCAGCCCCAGGCAACCGTGCTGGGGGTCCAGGACTGCGCCACTGCCCCCCACCAGCCCTGATCCTGACCCCAGTGAGGCTGGGGGGGTCCTGACCTCCTCCCACCTGCCCGCGGCTGCTGCAGGGCCAACATGAGAATGGGGCTGGGGCCATAGTCCCAGCGGTGGGGAAGGAGCCCCAGCACCCTGACCTGCCGCGTCACGCTCCGGCACAGCCCCTCCATCACCATGATGGCCCGGATGCACTGGCTGGGCTGGAGACCCAGCATGGGCAAGGGGGGACATGCCTGTGGTGGAGCCCTCCAGGCAAGGGGGGACATGCCTGTGGTGGCTCTCCCTGCCTGGGTAATCAGAGGCTGAGCAGGGGAACGCTCTTGTCCCCTCCTCCCTGGCCAGAGCTGTGTTTGCTGCAGCCCCAGGGATGCGTGGCCGTGCCCCGGGATGCGTGGCCGTGCCCCGGGATGCGTGGCCGTGCCAGGATGCCTGCACAGAGACCCGCAGGCTCACACTGGGACGTGCTGCTTGGGCAAAGCCATGGCAGGGAGGCTGGTCACCGACTGCATGACTGGTGTCCCGTGACGGGTGTCTCAGCAGAGCAGGATGCTCGAGGCAAAGGTGGGCTCCATGCAGCCGGTCCCCGCCGCTGCTGCGGTGGAGTGCAGGTTGTCGCTGGCGACCATCCAGCGCGGTCTCGGTCTTCTAGTCCGGCGCAGCACAGCAGGGCTGGCTTGGGGCCACTGCGTGTCCTGTAACTGCTGAGTAACAAGGCAGGGCCGGAGGCGAGATGACACTGCATCCCCTTTGGTGGCCTTTGGAGCTGCTCCAAACGCCAGGACCCTCCGGCTGGGGGGGTACAGTACAGTCACACCAGCGATGTATCACCCCAGGGGGCAAAAATCCCCACCCTGTGCCAGAGGTGGAGGGGCAGAGCTGGCTGTGACACTCACGCCACCAGGCACTGCCTGGGGGGACATTGTGGCAGGCACTGGGTGGCTTCCCGGTCCCGTGGGCAGCTCTCCCGCGCAGCAAGGCTGGGCGAGGAGGCGCTGGAGTGAAAAGCACTCTGTGTCCTGCTGAAGCATTTAGTGGCTCTGCAGTGACTGTGGAGAAGGCAGCCGGAGTAGCTGGGGGGATGTGGGGTGCCCCATGCGTGTGTGGGTGACCCGTCGTGCCATCACACTCGTGGAACATGGGCTCTGCCTTTGCCGTCTGGCACGGCCGGGGGCCAGCCTCACCGCCCAGCAGGGACACACGGGCAGCTTGGAGAGGTGGGGGCCAGCCCACCCCGGCAGATGTGCCCCGTGACACCCAGATGTGCCCCGTGGCACCCAGGCGGACGAGCTGTGGGGGAGCCTCTGCTGTGGCTTGGCCAGGGCGCTGGGTGCAGCCCCTCCGGACCCCTCGCCTGACAGCTCTGCAGGGTGCTGGGCCTGGGCTCAGTGGGCAGGGAAGTGCCAGTGAAGTTATTTGGGTGCCGGAAATGAGTCCCCATGAGAAGCTTAGCGTTCAGTCTGTCCCACGCACTAAAGAAGATTGGGAGTTGTCTTTGTTAGAGGGAATAAAAGCCTTGGCGAGGAGATAACAGCAGCGCTAAGAACCCCCTTAATCCCGTGGCAAAGGCATAGCCAGTGGTGAACCCCACCGGGAGAGGCGGTAGCATGGTGCCCCGGCTGAGCATCATCCCAGCACCCACTTGGTCCCCTCCCTGCACCCCAGCAGGGCGTAGGGGACATCCACCATCACAGGGTGCCGTTAGGACCAAGAACTGGGTTTGGAGTGTGAGGGGCGAGGGGCCCCTAGTGCCCCAGTGCCCCCAGCCCAGCTGCTCCGGGGAGCCCTAGCTGGGGGTGGCATGGGGCTGGGGTCGGCGCTGGGGGTCTGCCACTGGGGGTCTCAGCCCATCACAGCAAGCTGGTGGCAAAACACCCAGCCAGCAGCACCCATCCAAAGGTGGCGGGGCTGGGGTGAAGGAGGATCCCTGGTGTTGGGGCTGGGGGGCTGTGCCCCATAGCCCTGAGCAGCTGCAAGGGTCTCACAGGGAGGGTGGCATCTAGTGGTGTGGACATGGGGCTTGTCCTGTGGGTGCTGGGGAGGCCACCTGCATGTCCCTAAACCCCCATGCTGCACACCCCCACAGGCATCCTGTGCAGGGCCAGGAAGGGGAAAAAACAGGGGGAAAACAGAGGAAGTAGAGTATCGTCCCAGATAGCTGTCGGTGTGAATGGGGGTCACTGGTTTGCCCGAGCCCCAGACCCCGTGCCCAGGGACGTGCCAGGGAATGGCTGGGGAGGCACAGCACCCCCGAGGAGTGCCCTGCCCAGGGGCATGTGCCAGCAGCAGCAGTGAATGCCATGAGCCCCCCCAAGTGCTGGCACTCCCCCTTGGCTTGGCATGACAGCCCTCCTGCCTCGCGGAGCTCTGGCTACAGCAGCTGGGGGGTCCCGGGGGTCTGGGCAAGGAGCAGGGAGGGAGCTTTGTGGTTGGGGTCCTGGATTTGGGGCGGGGGCAGAGGGACCCTGAGGGCATGCACCCATGGGTGAGGGTGACTGTGTGCTGGTGTGGTGACAGTCCGGTTGGCGGCGATGTCCTGGGCCTGGTGGCAGGCAGTGCTTTTTAAAATATGTTTTAAATCTAAAAATTTTTTTTATTTGTTTATTTTTTATTTTTAAAGACATGTGTGGGGACATCTGGACCTGTCCTACATGTGTGTGCGTGCACAGGCTGCATGTGCATGCGGATGCACATGCTGCATGTCAGTGCACATCCTTCACGCAGACGTGTGCACACACCCCACAGGGGGACATGCATGTGTCCCACATGTGGCTCATCTCCCCCAGCCCCACGGTGTGACTGTCCCAGAGCCCAGCTGAGCTATGGGAAGTGCTGCTGGTGCGGGGAGGGGGGGGGGGGCTTCTGCAGTGTCTCCCCTGGCAGGTCACAGGGGCTCGGGGCAGAGCCCCCCACCCAGCTCAACATGGCTTGGCACAGCGCTGCACAGCTTGGCTGGGGGTGGGCAGCTGGGGCCAGGACCCCGCTGCCGTCAGCTGCTGCACATCCGTGGCGTCCCGTGGGCTCGCAGCTGTGCGGAAGGAAGCAGGACCTGGCACAGCCTGGGCTCAGCGCCAGTGGCCTCATGCCACGACCCCACGGAGGGGGCGCATCACTCACACCGCCCTGCTCCAGCCCCTGCAGCTGCACCTGGTGGTGCCGAACTGGCCCCAAGCTCATCAGTGTCTGTCTGCAGCCCCCTCCCTGCTGGCTGGGGACCAAAGCGTGTGTGGCACTGAAAGCTCCCGCCTCCCCAAAAGTGGAGGTGAGGGCAGGGTGCCCAGGACAGCAACCAGGGACAGGGGTGACCACCAGGCAAGGATGGCCTGGGGCAAAGTCCAGGAGGGTGGGGCGTGGGAGAGCCATGCTCTCACCCCCCACCGCACTTTGTCCCCCACCAGGCGATGGAGAGTAAGCTGCTCATCGGAGGCAGGACCATCGTGGACCACACCAACGAGCAGCAGAAGATGCTGGAGCTGAAGCGGCAGGAGATAGCTGAGCAGGTAACAGCGCAGGGCCCTGACCTGGCTTAGGTGGGTGCCGAGGGTGTTGCGGGGGGCAGGTTTCCCCTCCAGGCTCTGAGTGTTTCCTGTCCCTGTGCTGCAGAAACGCCGGGAGCGGGAGATGCAGCAGGAGATGCTGCTGCGGGATGAGGAGACCATGGAGCTGCGGGAGACTTACACCTCCCTGCAGCAGGAGGTGGAGATCAAAACCAAGAAGCTGAAGAAGGTGAGAGCGTGACAGGTGGGACGGCTGTCCCTCCGGCCACCGGACCCCTGGGGCTGGCTGCAGCCCCTGAGCCATGAGGCTGAGGGGCTGCTCCTCTCCCTCAGCTGTACGCCAAGCTGCAGGCCGTGAAGGCGGAGATCCAGGACCAACACGATGAGTACATTCGCGTGCGCCAGGACCTGGAGGAGGCTCAGAACGAGCAGACACGGGAGCTGAAGCTCAAGTAGGTGGTCGTGTGTCCCTCCCCCGTGCCCAGGCACGTCTGTGTGGGGTGTGCAGGGCAGAATTGGGGTGCTTGCAGCAGAGCTGGGGTGTGCAGGGCAGTGTTGGGGTATTGAGAGCAGAGTTAGGGTGCTCGGAGCAGTGTTGGAGTGTTTAGAGCAGTGTTGGGGTGCTCAGAGCAGTGTTGGGGTGTGCAGGGCAGTGTTGGGGTGCACAGGGCAGAGCTGGGATATGTAGAGCAGAGCTGGGGTGTGCAGGGTAGTGTTGGGGTGTGCAGGGTAGTGTTGGGGTGTTGAGAGCAGAGTTAGGGTGCTCGGAGCGGTGTTGGGGTGTGCAGGGCAGTGTTGGAGTGTTTAGAGCAGTGTTGGGGTGCTCAGAGCAGTGTTGGGGTGTGCAGGGCAGTGTTGGAGTGTTTAGAGCAGTGTTGGGGTGTGCAGGGCAGTGTTGGGGTGCTCAGAGCAGAGCTGGGGTGCTCAGAGCAGTGTTGGGGTGTTCAGAGAAGAGCTGGGGTCTGCAGAGCAGAGTTGGGGTGTGCAGGGCAGTGTTGGGGTGCACAGAGCAGAGCTGGGGTGTGCAACTGGAGGGAGCGATACAGCTGCTGACAGCCGAGCACTTCCTACCCTGTCAGTAGTGGCAGAAGGTGTAAAGTATATTTAAACCTCTTGAGCTGGGTGAGTTGCCTGCCAAAGTATTAAAAAGTTGCTGAGAAAGGTGAAAACCCAAAAACCAAAGCAGAAAAAACATCACAGCAGCAGTGTGGGCTGTGCCTGACTTAAGGGGTGGTGGTGGCTGGAGGTAAGTGTGCCCCAAGGGCACCTGGAGACCTGCTCCAGCCCCAGCACGGTCCTCGGCAGGGGAGCAGCTTTGGGGGGGACTCGGGGTGAGCCCCAGCCCCATGGGAGCTCCCAGCACGAGGTGGCACCTGGCAAAGCCGGGCAGTTTTCAGTCCAGGAACCTCGCAGGAGATGCAGCTGCTGCTCCACCGCCACTGGGGGGGTTGTTTTCACTTCGAGCAATGATCTTACTCTGTATTGTTGTGGTTTAACCCCGGGCAGCAACCCAGCACCACGCAGCCACTCACTCACTGCCCCTCACCCAGAGGGTTGGGGAGGAGGATCGGAAGGGAATGTAAAACTCAAGGGTGGAGATAAGAACAATTTAATAGGTAAAGCAAAAGCTGCGCACACAAGCAAAGCAAAGCAAGGAATTCATCACCACTTCCCACGGGCAGGCAGGTGCTCGGCCATCCCCGGGGAAGCAGGGCTCCATCATGTGTTAATGGTTACTTGTGAAGACAAGCACCACAATGCCAAACGTCCTCCCCTTCCTTCTTCTTCCCCAAGTTTATATACCCAGCATGATGTCATATGGTATGGAATACCTCTTTGACTGGCTTGGGTCACCTGTCCTGGCTGTGTCCCCTCCCAGTTTCCCCTGCCCCTCCAGCCCTCTTGCTTGCAAGGACTGAAAAGTCCTTATTTTAGTAGAAACATCACCCAGCAACAACTAAAACCATTAGTGTGCTATCAACATTGTTCTCACACCAAATGCAAACCACAGCGCTGCACCAGCTACTAAGAAGAAAAATAAGTCTATCCCAGCTGAAACCAGGACAGGTATCTTTAAAAAACTGACCCAGACTTATCTAAGTATTTCAGCATTTTTAGGGCAAAGTATCTATACTTTTACTAGAAACAAAATCTAATCTCAAATTTTGCTAGCTTTCACTTCGAACACGATTCAAACTTTTTAAAAGCTGGCAACTCAGTGAAGTGACTCATCGACTCAAATTTGCCCCAGAAAAATGTAGAAAGAAAAGATTCCCGTTGGGGTCCATTTTGCATTGTTGAACGTGTCTATTTTCTGGTCGGGCAGATGGTCCTGAGAGGAGAGGGGGGTTCCTGCCTGGAGGAGAGGATTCCTTGCCGAGCTGCCCACGTGTCTTCGCTCCTCTCTGACAACTGTCTTCCTCTGCCCTCCCTCTCCTGCCTCTGTCACCTCTCTGCCGGCTGGATCCATTGCTTCAACCTCTCCATTTCCATCATGTTTCCATCTTCTGGATGTTTTCTCATTTCCCTGCGCTGTCTGCTTCTCTTCCTGCCATCCCTTTCCTCTCCCTTTCTGCCCTGTTTTCTGTCACTTGTCACATTAACTCCTTCCTCTCCTGCTCCTTCCCACCCCCTTGCTCTCGCTCTGTCTCCCTCTCTGCCGGTCCCTTGCTCAGGTACTTGATCATCGAGAACTTCATCCCACCAGAAGAGAAGAACAAGATCATGAACCGCCTGTACTTCGACGGTGAGGAGGACCAGTGGAAGTTCCAGCCGCTGGTGCCCACCGGAGGGTACGTCCCCAGCGCTGACCCACGCTCTGCCCCAGCACTGATGACCATGGGCACGAAGCCTCTGGCAGCAGAGCAGGGACATCCCCAGGGCTGGAGGGGACAGCAGAGACCCAGGGGTGATTGCGGGTGCCTATGGGTGGGAATCCTCTCCAAGCCAAGCCCCACCAGGAAGGGCCATCCCTCACTCACTGTAGAAGAGCTCTGCTTATCACTGTTCGGATGCATTTTTAGTAGGTGTTTGTGTTCTCCAATCCACGTTCCTCTCTTAATTTATTTTTTTAGAAACAGCAACCAAATGAAGAGGCGGCCTACCTCTGCGGTGGGGTACAAGAGACCCATCAGCCAGTACGCCCGCGTGGCCATGGCCATGGGATCTCATCCTCGGTACCGGGTAAGTGAGAGGGCGCTGTGCGTGCCAGGGAGGGACAGTAAGTCACTGGATAAATGGGAGGGAGGGAGGGAGGGATGGATGGATGGATGGATGGATGGATGTGCGGGTGGGTGGATGGATGGATGCATGGGTAAGTGCATGGATGCATGCATGAGAAGTGCATGGATGGATGGATGTGTGGGTGGGTGGATGGATGCATGCATGGATGGATGGATGGATGGATGCACGGGTAAGTGGATGGATGGATGGATGTGTGGGTGACTGGGTGGATGGAAGGAAGGATGAATGAACAGTGTGGGAGAAGACAGAGTAAACAAGCTCACAATGATTTGGGATATGTCAATTCAAGCTCCCAGCTTTATTCTCCCACCTGGCAGGACTGGCCGTGCTCTCAGCCAGTCCTTGAGCTGCTGGCTCCCTGGCTTTGGCAGCACCTGCCATGTGAAAGGACGGGGCCATTCAGCCTCGCCTGCTGGACTCAGCCCTGGGAAAGACCAGAAGAGCCTGAGCAGAGCCATAAGCCTGCATCCCAGTTTGGAGCTTGCTTCATGGCTGCAGCAGCCAGAGGAGGGTCCAGCTCCCCAGCATGCTGGTCAGCTTTTCTCAGCAGCATGGAAATACCAAAGCTGGCACCGTGTTTTGTCACGTGGTGACTCCTCGTATTGGTTTTCCTTCTGCCCTGTGCTGCTGCAGGCTGAGAACATCATGTTCTTGGAGCTGGACCTCTCTCCTCCAGCCATCTTTGAGTTTGAGCGGAGCAGGGACCCAGCAGAGCAGGACCCCCGGGCTCTCCACCTGGAGAGGCTGATGCACCTGGACAGCCTCCTGGAGCGGCCAGCAGCCTCCCGGGTGAGGAAGTCCCGCTCCTGGTGAGTGCCAGCGGGCAGGGGGACATGCAGGGGCTGTGGAATGGCTGAGATGCTCTGTGCAGGGCAGCGTGTGGGCATGGGGCAGGCAGAGGGGTCATAGCAGAGCTGTAAGCCCAGCGGTTGTTTTGGGGTTGAAACTGGTGATGAATCATTTGGGTGTTGATGAGATTTTAAAATACAGCTGACATTGCTTTGGTAACAGTTGTTGGATGCATGTTAAAAGCAGGGTGATGATGTCATATATCATCATATACATCTCAGCACAGGAAAGATGTGGACCTGTTGGAGTGGGGCCAGAGGAGGCCAGGGAGATGCTCAGGGGCTGGAGCAGCTCTGCTGTGGGGACAGGCTGGGAGAGCTGGGGTGGCTCAGCCTGGGGAGGAGAAGGCTGCGGGGAGACCTTAGAGCACCTGCCAGTGCCTAAAGGGGCCGGCAAGAAAGCTGGGGAGGGGCTTTGGGCAAGGGCAGGTGGCGATGGGACATGGGGGAATGGCTTTACCTGAGAGAGGGGAGATGGAGATGAGAGATGAGGAAGAAATTCTTCCCTGTGAGGGCGGTGAGGCGCTGGCCCAGGCTGCCCAGAGCAGCTGTGGGTGCCCCATCCCTGGCAGGGCTCAAGGCCAGGCTGGACGGGGCTGGGGGCAGCCTGGGCTGGGGGGAGGGGTCCCTGCCTGTGGTGGGGGTTGGGAACTGGATGTTCTTTAAGGTCCCTTCCCACCCAACCCATTCTGTGATGCTGTGAAGCACCTATGTCCCAGATGGTAAGACACAAGGTATTGTCCTGCCCACCACTGGGTGTCCTTTGGTGCTGCCTGCATAGCAAATGACTGAGAAAACGGCTGGATTTCAGGGAGTGTGGGAGGAAGGGGAAGGGGAGGGAGAAAGAAACCAGGTTTTCTTGGGTTGTCGCCCCATCCAGGTGCCAGACGCCGCGGTCACTGCCATCCTCAGCCACGCATGTCTCCCTCACCTCCAGCTCCCCACGCACCACCACGATGCCAGCTCAGGAGTGATGTCCTGTACCCCCTCGTCCCCCACACCGCCTCACAGTGAGGACTGTGCCCTGCCAACGGCTGGGGAAGGGGCCCCAGCTGGCAGCATCTCCACCGGTCCCAGTTCATCTTTGTCTTCAGCTACTCTGTGTGCGCGTGTGTTTGTATGAGACACTCATGAACATCCCCTGGGGCGAGGGGAGCTTCCCCCTCCTTCCTTCTGCCCCCTCCTCCTCGATCTGGATCTGTCACTTTATTTATTTAACGTATTTATTTATGGAGTGGTTGATGCACAAAGTCAGGAGATGCGTTTGGACTGAAGGACATCCAAGGCTGGCAGTGGGCACCACGCCAACCGCTCCTCGGGTACGCTCAGCCCCCAGCCCCACCCACGCCGTGGTCACAGCCCCCACGCAGGGCTGGAGCACGGGGACACTGGTGGGGTGGGCATCACCGCTGTACTGCTCGCTGTCATGCTCCGCAGAGCAGGCAGGAGAGGGCATGTGCCCCTCTCCGGTGGCTTTGGCAGAAGGTGAAGTGTCCACGGACTCTGATGCTGCATTTGCTTTGCTGGATCCCAGGGAATTTGTCAATTTCTACAAGGATTTGGAGACTTCATGGTGTCAGCACCTTGTGCTGGGCTTGTCAGAGGCCCAGAGGGACTCCAGCCTGCGTCAACACTGGTGGCAGCAATGACATCTCATTGACTTCTGGGCATGGCTGTCATGCCAGGAATGCCAGCTCCATCCACAGAGAGGGCTTGCAGATTAACCAAACCAAGTCAGTCCTGGCAGTGCCGGGACTTCGTTCACCTGTGCCATGCTCTGGAGACGGCTGGCCCTGTCCTGTTCGGTTGTCTGACACCCAGCTTGCTCCCATCCCTGACTAAGTGGGTGTTTAAGTCCTTATAGCAAGAACAGGAGATGGAAATGTCCATCCCCTTCCACCCATCCCTCCCAAAGACATACGTAGTCTGGGAGCAGTGCTACCTAAGTGAAACCAGAGGTGAGAGTGTCCATCATCCTGGCGACTAAAGGCAATGAAGAAATGCAGGACAAGATGGAGATGCCCAGAGGAGTGATGTCAACATGACTCTCCTCCAGGCTGGGCAATATCATGTGGAGGTCACCTTGTAGTTGGGAGAAATTTCTTGGTGATTGTGTGGGTCATGGAGAGATGAACGTGTAATGGGTAAGGGGGGGCAAGCCGTAAGGCCACTCTGGCGATCTGAAACCCATCCCAGGCAGCAGCACACGTTGGTACCAGGACATCGTTCGGTGTTCCTGAGTGATTCAGCTTTCAGCAGTTCAGCTGAGGGAAGGTGAGTCCTTGTTGAAGACCATTCCTGGCAGGGCCAGGCCAGCAGCTGCAGTTTCCCTGGGATGGCTTCCAGATGTGTGGAGATGGGGGAGATCCACTTGTTCGATGAGACCCTAACAAGTGAGGGAGTGAGTGCCTGGTTCACCTGGGAGGATACGGGTCTTCAAAGGGACGTTCGCTGAGGCCAGTCCCTGGGAAGGCAGGTCTGAGATCACAGGTGAGGAACATCTGGCGATGAAGATAATTTCTTCCACTGGAGGACTGGTCACTGCTGGCCTCCAGGCCTCCTGCACGCAGGACCCAGCGTGAGGGAGGGAGAGGGAACGAGGCACAGACACGGAGCAGAAGCATCAGGAGCAGAAACATCAGCTGTGTCTACATCAGAGCAGTGCAAGTCCCACCCAATGGGACTGCCCCATCAATGTGCTTCATGTGACCAGCATCCACAGACCTTCCCATCCGTCTGACACATCCCCTGCTCTGCCACGGGGTGTCTTCTCCCCATCCCCTGTAATATTGTCCTGCCTCTTGATCATTGCCTCTGCCACCATCTTCCCTTCCCCACCTGTGCCCCGTAACACCTTCTGCCTCTCCAACGTCTTCTCCCTCACCCCAGCACCTGGCTTGTAGGCTCTTGCAGAAGGTGTTGATTGCCCCCAGGACGGAGCTCGCTCCCTTCCAGCAGCAGACAGCACTGGTCTCTGCTCAGGGTGCAGGTGGGGCGGCCTAGGAGTGAGATGGGTCTCTTCCATGGCTTGTTGTGAGGTTCTGTCCACAAGTACCGCCAGCAGCCAGGAGGTTGTCCCTGTGCATCTCCTGGTGTGAGCTGGTTCTGTCCCCATGAAACGTGGTGGATGAGAGCCTGGTTCTGTATTACTTTCTAGGATAGCGTCTGGGAGTCGGGGTCAGGAAGCACAGATCTCAGAAAGGGGAGAAGCTGCCTGCAGGGTGGCCTGTAGGATTGTATTTTCCTCCCTTCCTTGTTTCCTAATCGCCCCAAGTTCACCTTCAGCTGGGTCAGCAGCTTGTGGAGCCCCAAGGTGATGAACTAGCAACAGTCTTTTTTACCTTTGTTCTCTACCCAGGGCGTGGAAAACAAAGCTCAAGAGCTGATGGTCTCTTGTTCCTCCTGGCTTGCCCCAGGCCATGGAAACATTACGTTGAAGGGTGGATGTGCTCCACACCCATCTTCCACTGCACATGCTGGTCCTCACCTGTGTCACAGCAAAAGACAGGTCCAGGTCCAGCAGAACCGTGGTCACAGTGGGAAGCCCTTCCAGCAGAGCACAGTGCCGGGGATGGCATGAGCCTCTTGCAGCGTCCTGAGCGTGGCTTGCAACGCAGCTCTCGTGTGCCCAGGTCCAGCAGTCTGCCGTGCACTCGCTGTCGCCCTGCACTGCTGCCGACGACCTCCCACCTCCTTAGCACAAAACCCAAGGCAGGTTGGAAGCAGACGCTGGTGATCTGAGCTGAGACCGGGCGAGCGAGCGGCGGTGTTTTCCCTCCGCCTCGGGTGGCTCCGCGCATCACTGCAGCAACCTCAGATGTATATTTGTAATGTTCTTTGGTCTTTGTATGTTGGTGTGTGTGTATTTACATATGAGCGTGTGTCGGTGTGTGTGGGTGCGCGCGTGTGTGTAGCTAAGGGATCTATTTACCGTCAATGTGAGTGACTGTACAGGGGGCAAATCACAGGGGGGGGGCAGGGCTGGGGGGGGCTTTTTTTTTTTTTCACTTGTTTAATTGGTTGTTTAGTTATTTTGGGTTTCAGGTTTGGATATTTTTTTTTTTTTTGCGAGAGGGTGGGTTGGGGTCTGTTTCAGATCAATTGACAAGGTGAGGGCCTTGATTAGGACCAAATTTTTGTGCCTGTTGCTCTGGTGATTTATTTAGAAATCAAAAGTTTACTGTATGGTGGCCCATCCTCGTCACTCTATACATATGAATATACAGGACATATTATAAATATATATATATTATACATACTGTATGGAGAGAGGTCATTAATCTCACATCCCCTCTGGCTTTGGATGGACACCTCTTCAATATGCTGTAATGTAGCTTTGACCCAGTGCTGGGAACGACCAGAAAGTGCCAGCACCCTTCAAAAACTGGCAATGACACCAATAAAGGAATGAGCATCATTGCAAAGGGCGTCTGCAGCCTCATTCATCCGCAGCTCCAGCCGGCTGGATCCTGCAGGCACCCCCTTGATCAGTGCAGGCACCATGTACCCTGTGCGGGGGGGGGACCTCGCGGGCTCTGTGTGTTTAGAAACAAAGATTTGGGATTAGGGCTCCTGCTGTGGTGTGAACGGGGGCATCGATGCCTGCCCTGCCTGGATTTCTCCATGTATTTCTCCTGGTCCGTGTAAGGCAGAGCGTTTGTACTACAGCAGCTGTAGTTTGCAGGAAGCTTCACTAGAAGGTCTAAGTACCAAAAGCTGGTTTTGCTGGGAATGAGCTCACTTGCTTTCTGTATAAAAGGCAATATATGAGCTCCAAGAGCACAGTGAGGCCCCTGTAAAATGGGTGAGTCATTTTGGAGGCAATTTCATTCTACGTGCTCACTTATTTTCCTTCCAGCTTCGTGACCAGGATGCCAGGAATGGATCCCCACATGGTCTGGTTTATCAGCATCAGGTCTGTAGCCTGCATTAGGTGCGGCATGGGGAGCTGGCGGAGCAGGGGGCTGGAGCTGGGTGGGTGGGCTGACCAGGAGCCCCCCTGGTCAGACGCCTGGGGAGGATGGTTCTTGCAGAGGAAGCAGGGAAGAACATGGGGGTAAAAGCAAGTGAGATAAAGTGGCAACGGTTACAACCTGCAGGGAGAGCGAGGAAGGACCCATGGACAGCCAAGTGAATCAAAGCTGGTGGTGAAACAGGAGCTTGGGTAGCCTCAGCATTTCAGGAGCAGCAGCACTGAGCAGGGAATACACTGGTCATCTCTCAAGTGCCACCGCATTTTTCTCACGCCGCTGAAAACGGGGATGTTCCCTTGCCGTATGCATTCAGGCAGCTCTTACGAAGAAAACACTGCAATGGCACCAATTTCCCATGCTTGGAGATCGTCCTTGGCAGTCTGACCCGTCCTGGCAGCCACAGGGCATGGCAGCGGCGCAGGCAGCTGGTGCTGGGCACCGCTCATGGCAGCGGCGTGGCTCCCTCTGCTCCCCAGCGTGCTTTAACCTGGTGAGCTGCCTCTGTGCACTCATCCCGGGGTAGCCCGGGTGCCTGTGGGCACAGCGGCAAGGACATGGGCAAAGTGAGGGACAAGACACACAATGAGAAGGAAGAGGAAAGAGAAGAAGAAGAAGGCAAGCCATAGCTGCATCAGTAGTAAGAGAAAACTGAAAGAGGGGTGCTTCGCTATGCACCAGGGAATGGATGATACTACCAGAGAAAAAAAACTAAGCATGCAATGGTTTTGGGTTTGGGTTTTTTTGCTTCAGTCTTCATTTAAAAGGTCAGTTGCGATCAGGTGGCTAACAATAAATGTCAGCAAAAAAAGGCTGAGGACTCAGGCTAAAATAAGAAAATGGTAGGTTAAAGATTTCTTTTGCATGCTGGAGGTTTCCAGATTGGCTGGGTCTGATTTAATTCATATCGACATACATAGGGAAGTCGGCAAAGCAATCTCGGGGCTGCAAGCGAGGTGTTTTGAGATCTCATAAAGAAACAGGAACAGGACAAATGTAAGGAGTATCTTTACAGTGGGGAAAAGGAGGACTTGAGGGATTATATACTTAACTTCAGTGCCTGAAAGGATATTGAATGGGTCAACAAAACCCATCTGCAAGTATTGACAGAACAAGTAACAGCCAGCATGGCTGGGTCCAAACCAAATCACATCAAACCAACTTAATTGTCTGCTAAGAGTAAGAGATCTTGCAGATATGGAGGAGGCATGAACTGTGGTATATCGAGATGTTGGTGAAATGCTTTGACGCACTCACTGACGTGAGACTGAAGTGGAGTTAATGGTGGCAGATTTTTTCCAAAAGAAATAGGTCGTAGGGAGGCAGAGACAGCAAGGGGGTTTGTTCTGGTTTGTTCTCCTTCAGCCCAGCACTCCCATGGGCAAGCCTTGCTGGGCACCGCTTTCCAACCAAGAACGGGACCATTTGGAATGGTTTCAATGGGAATGATGTGAAAACATCAGAAATTGAAAGAAACAGGGTGATATCAGTTCTAGCTACCGAAAGGAGACAGGACAAGAACTTCTGGCCTCAGAACACAGCGGGAAATATTTAGATTAGAATTTGGGAAACCCATTGTAAGCCCCCAAGGATAACACAGCGCTGGAGTAGCTCACACATGTTATGATACAGAATCGCTTCCACTGGCGGCTTTTAAAAGCAGATTAGACTGACAGCTGTCAAGAACTGCTTATGAGACAGTTAATCATGCTGGAGGGCAAAAGATGACGAGATAACCCCTGAGCGTCTCTTCCAATCCTGTTTTCCATCATTCTGTGATACGAGCTTCCTGCAGGGCTGCAGCCTGGGAGGGCAGCTGAACCCTGGGCAGAGCTGGGAGAACTGGAGAGGGACAAGGTAAAGAAGGGCAAAAGTTGGAGTTTGTCATGTTCAATTTATCTCACCACTGCCAGTGAGGGCAGCCTGCGAGCAGATCAGAAGAGCAAGGTCCCTAGGTAACACAGAGACAATAAAAGGGGGAAAATGACAAATTATAAGCCTCGCCATGCAGTCAGGAGCTCTACTTATTCCAAAGGAGTTCAGAAATCCCGCAGGAAGGGTGCAGAGAAAGGCAAAGGATTTTTCCACAACAAGTGTAACTGCCAAAACCATTCTGAAATGTCAGCTTTGGCAATGCACGTGGTATATCCCACGGGACAAGAGGGTGACTTTGAGGAGGTAAAAATGCTCCGGTCACCAAAATGCTCTTTCCTTGCAAATTCTGCGGTGTCTGGGTAATGATGTTACAGTCTTGGGGGCTGTTTGATTTTTCCCTACACCAGTGGCAGCCCGTCAGCCAGGAGAGCAGCTGCTGGTTTGGCCTAATGAACATAAGTGTTGCTGCCGCCTCTGTCACTCTCTCCTGTCCCAGTCAGAGGCAATGGCAAGAGGGCACGAGCGCCTGCAGAGCGTGCATAAGGTTTGTGCGGTGCTTGGATGTCCTCAGCTACTGCATCTCATGAATATTGATGATCCAAGTTCATAACATTTGCAATGCAGAAAATACCCAGGAGTGTCTGTGTTTTCCAGCTTAGCTTGGTTTTGTTTTGTGATTTGTTTGCTTGTTCTTCGGGGCTGGCTTGTCTTTTTACAAATGTCTGCTGCAGTTTCTTTATTGATGACATTCAGTGGATTTAGCAGCGAGGAGAATCTTTTCTCTGGTTGAAGATCTCTTTGCTTCCCTGGAACAACTATCCCCTGTAGTCCTGCAGGATTACACAGAATCCTACGGTTTTGACGAGAATATTGAATCAGGTTATAGACACATGATTTGAAGAGATGTGTCCCATATACTGACAGTTCAAAAAAGGCTGTAATTTTTTAACAGAAATCTAGAAAATATAGGGTCAATTCATGATAACAAGTTCAGTTTCTTTCTTACTACAATTCATAGGACTGTAATATATCTGAAATTTCTGCCTAAGATTTGTACGGCTCTATATGCCAATATTTACATTTTCAATGATGAACGTAAGTGAAAATTTTGAAGGGGCCAAACATCTACACCCCACCTTGTCAGCAAAGACATACCCCATGTCATATATACTTGAGTGGCCAGTTTGTTGTGGTGAAGATCAAAGGCCCACAGAAGTAGCTACTTACCACTTAAATAAATCCTGACATAACCCACAGCATTCAGATTCCCTCGGAGATGGAAATCACTTTGAAGACATGGGCCAAAAGAGCTGCAGAAGAATCAGCAAGAAGCTTCTGTGACTCTAACAGAGGGCAAGTGGGATGGGATGAAGGCAGATGGCTACCAAGGCAAGGTCCCCAGCCTGCAACACCTACAGATAATTATTCCCTGAAGAGCATCCAGCTCTGCTTTCAGACTGTTAGAAGATGGTTTTAGTGGGCTCAGCCCTGCAGGTCAGGGGTAACTGATTGCAGAGCCATTGCGGCTCCCTGCAGTGAGAAACATGAGTGAGAGGTTTGGAGTGGGGCGCTCTGCAAGAAACGTGGGGAGTTGCTCCATGGCCAGTGACTGCTGTGACTGGACAGCCTCGAGCAATTTCGAGTAGTGCTGGTCTCCAGGCCAGACTCACTCTTAGAGCAATGACATTCATGTGGTTAGTGACGTGCATTTAGGACTGACTGTGTCTGAAGTGGAACTGGGTGCTAGAGCTGGGGTCAGCAAAAAAATGTCTGTGCTGGGAAGGGTGGGCAGAGTGACATGGGCACCCTTTCGTCTCCTGTGCCAAGGACAGAAGGATGTGTTCGGGGAAAATCTATACAGCTCCTGGTTCCTCTTCTTGCTCTCCTCTTGTGTGTGGAGAATGAGCCACCGTGATAGTGACTAGTCTCTGAAACCTCCATAACATTTGGAGGTATGATCAAGATACGCAAGGATAGTTCAAAGCAAGGCTTATCAAGTGTTTTATATCTCAGTCTCCTTCAGGAAAGCGGGTAACACTTGCTGTCACTGAGCCCTGCTTTTCTTTCAGTCCAGCTCTGCCACTCCTGGTAGTGGTGGCTGAGGTTCTGCTGCTCCCTCGTGCCTGCCCCAGGACAACGTACATAAGGGACACAAAGACCATCAGGACTCCTGGCTCTCAGGAAAGCTCGTCTCTCCTGCTGACCCTATTCCTGAGCCACAACGAGCCAGGTATTCTAAATCCCAATTTTCCTATTCCTAAAGCAGTGCTAAAGCTTATCATCATCTTTGTAAAGTACTTTGAGATTTTCTTGTTATAAAAAGTTGCAAAAGAGCTAAATGTTTTTACCACTGAGTAATTTTAAAGTCTTTCAGCACGAAGGTGACTACAGTCACTAAAAATATGTTGCATGGACTTCCCAAGACAAAAGCTGTGCCGGAAGCCTTTAGTCCAGAAAAGTTTTTTGGGTTTGGTTTTGGGTTTTTGCTGTTCCTTGATGCTCTGATGACACCCTGTGGACTTTTCCCTGTACTACTGTTAGCTGTGCAAAGACCCAAGAATTTAATTCTTTTTCTCCCCAATGGCTCTTCCATGCCGCTTCCCTACATTTTTCTCTAGTGACTTTTTTTCTTCAGGCTGTTAACTCAGTCTTTAGTGGCTTTTAGCAAGGGAGACACGTCACTAATATTTGGCATATACTGTTCCTGTGCATTGCTCTCTCGCTAACACTGGTTCTTTTGCAATTAGGTGACCTAGACCCCTCTGTGACCAGCTGTGCTCCATGGCACATCTTGAAATGCAGCAGTGGGTTTCAGATATTCAAAGTGATCTGTCCACTGGGACTGTGGTGATCTGAGACCTCCTCCACAATGAAATTCCCCAGATTTATACTCTGTCTGGAAGAATATACTTGTCCTTTGTCCCCTCAGTCTCAACTTCTATGCCAGCAGAAGGATATATTAATTATTTGTAGCTGTTCTGCCTCGAAGTGTGTGGCCTGTATGTTTATTTGCCTCTTGGGTATACTTGACAATCAAGCACTGATCCTTGAAGAGCAATGTTGGTGGGGGCGCACAGCAGCCACTGGCTCCCACGCCATTCCACACTTGTCTGTACTCAGGAATTAGTTTCCCTTTTAGTTTTCCTCAGTCTCAGAAGAACCATGAAAGGAAGGGAAGAAGTAGGAATTAAACCTTCTTTCTCCTGTGAGTGCTTGTCTCCATTTGAATTCACACTACGAATGGCAGCAGAACCACCCAAACCCCACCAAATAGCTGGAAGAGAGCAGCAGAGGTTTCAGAGGAGCGTTCTTCCAACAGCAACATACCCAGAGACCTCATGAATGGTATTAGGCTCAGTTAATGCCTGGACAGAGTTTGAGGTGGCCACGCTACGGAACAGAGACACCTGCATAACAGATGGGGAGAACGCCAGACCTTGGTGTATGTGGTTTAGGGGAAAAGAAGTCCCTATTCTGACACAGTGAGATCCGGACTAATTCTTGGATGAAAATTCAGGTTGAATTTTGTTAGCAATGTTGTCCCACGGTATAGCAACAGAAGAGTCAATCTTACAGTTTTTGATCATCCTCTTCAGCTTGCCAGTGGTGGCAGCCACCAGAACATCTGTCTTCATTGGAAGACGAAGATGGTGGCCAGCCCAGGGCTGGTGTGTCAGCTTCCCCGAGGAAATGAGAGTGGCCTCAAACACCGCCCAGGAATTTTGTGTGTAATGAGGGGAAACCTTTAAAGGAATATCAAACTTGTAAGCATGGAAAAAAAGAGAGAAACACTCCTCCTGAGGGTGGGGGCAGATACAGCTGCCAAATGTATTGTAGGAGGCCAGTGAAGATCTCAGAGTACTTCAGCTCCAGCAGTCATTTAAAACATTAGGTGGAATAAATTGAATGGAGGCCACTGGGGTGGGTGTTCATCAGGAAATAATTCCAGCCCCTTTGGTTAGATGTCCACTGGAATGTTTTCTGCTCAAAAAAGCATGCGGCACCCTGCTGTGAGCTGTCAGAAGATGTAGCTGAACTGAGCGTGATGAGATGAGCAGCCAGGCAGCAGAGTTCCTGGTACAGCAACCATTTCAGCCCATCGGAGACCAAATCGATTAGTCACATTGCTCCCTGCCTTATCCTTCAGCTAAGTTTGGAACAGAAGAGAAAAGCAGTACCTCAACTTCCCCTACAACAGGAGAAACAGTACCCTTGGGAGGCCCGTGGAGCCTGGCTCCGGCAGCTGCCCTTCCTCTTTCTGCGCAGGGTGAAGGAGGACAGGAAAACTCCAGCTCCAGAAGACAGGTCCCATAATCCAGCTGCAGGGAATAACCCACCCACTAACATGTTCCAGGCTCCCGACTGCAGAAAGTTGCACCTGGTGCCTAGTGCATCACTTCCCAAGGAAAGGGAAATGAAGTTCGTATCCTTGTGGAAATAGAACAAAGTGATCTTATTGTTTTATTATCGTGTCTGACAATCTTGTGTGCATGAGTGAAATGCCAGACTCGCTCTCGTTGTTCCCTGACTTTGAGGATGCTGATGCATCTTGTGTGACAGGTGAGCTCACCAGCTCTGAGCTTTTACACTGTTGGAAATGAGCTCAGACCCGCACGGCAGGGCACATCGCGCTGTCGTGTCAGATTGTGGGAGCACGCTGGAAGTCATTCTGTTGCATATCTTATTCTAGACTTGCACTCAGTGAAGACAGCTGTGGTTGTCTGAAGGAGTATGTGGTTACTAAATGATGTTTAGACAATCGTACTAAGCAGAGCGATGCTTGTGGAGATCAGGTAAAGTCTGTTGTGAGGAATTGTACAGTTACGGGCAGCTCAATGACTTGGGACTCCCAAGGCAACTTTTTCACCTATAGCCTGTCAGAGCCCAATACTCTCTGAACAGGATCTTGTAGATATTCCACCCACGGAGGGTTTAATGTTTAACCCTAAATTTACTTATTTGAAGATATTTTATATATACTTTTTGCCACGCTGAGAGATAGATAAATGATGAAGAGAAAGAGGATTGAGGGGTATTTTTTGAGATCACAGAATTAGAGAATCACACATGTAATTAAGCAGAGTGGCACAGCAATGAACTGAAATCACAATACAAGCACAAATGACAGCAGAAAACAGCAATTGCAGTATGCCGTTGAATCGCAACACAAACATGATTCCCATTACCAGTCTCCATAATAAGGTCACCATCATGACCCTGAGCATCCCTAGTCCCTGCAAAGGGACCATAGTCTGAGACCAGCTCAGGCACTTTGCTCTCTTCAGAGGATATGTTGTTTGTCATCCAGATTTTACACTCTCTGTGGGGCTGAGCCATGGATGCCCTCCCCCACTGCTGGTCTGACTAGCTCAGGAAAGCTTTCAAACCCTTTTGACTAACTCAGAGACAAACATCCAGCCAATCACTTGATCTGCTCAGCTGATACAGCCAGTTGATCCAAAACAAAGGCTACCCTCCAGTTACTTTTTTGTTGAGACCAGTTCATGTTTATTTGCCACAGCTGTGGTCAGTCACTCCTTCCTTCCTTGCGCTTCATGAGCCCTCGTCCTTCTCCCCTAAGCCTTCTTCCATTGCAGGGGTTTATTGATTGGTCCCATCGCTAGGTGCGCATCTGACTGAGTCATGATTTCAAACAAACACGGAACAACTTCTGCAGTAGCAAAATCCTGTCCAAGGGTGAATCCAGGGTAGCAGCTAGAGAGACTTCTTTGAGGGAAGAAATGGGAATTTCTGCATATTTGCCCAGAACATCACCACGCTCAGAAGATCTAGGGTGAGTCCCAAAGCATCTGGTGGTCAGTCTAGGTAAGGTGTTTTGTTCATCCATTGTCTTGCCCAATGGGAGTCATCATTCCCCCTTTCTCAGTTAGGTCACAGACAATTCCATTGCTTTTGTGAAAATCCTTGACATCATGAATAGACAAAATCGCAGGATGTTGTATCAGGCCCACACTAAAGGGAAGACAAATCCCCACAGATGGAGCAAACATCTTGCAGGTCAATAGGCTGCCATGGGCAAAACGTCTCAACTCAGGAAATTTCCTTTGTTTAATTCACTGTCAGCTAGCATAAGCTTTTCATTACTGGTTTAGGTATTGAGAAGAACTAGAAGACAAGCAATTAAACAAACACTTAGGGAAATTACTTTTTGCTCCCTGCCACAGCCCAACATCTTCTTTCCCTGCTAATCTCATTTCCCCATCTTTTCACCGCACGCTGCGCTCACTGAGTGAGGCAATGGGCAATGCAGGAGGTGGGGCCAGTGCTTAATGGTTTCTGTCTACCACTCCCTGCTTCTTCCTCTTTTCTTCTGCTGCTCCTTGCTTCTTGCATCTCCCCTGCTTTGGTGTGGGAGCTGCAGTCCCTTTGGGGGTGTCCCAGCTCCAGTTTGGCTTATCCACACGCCACAGTCCTGTCAGAGGTACCTTCTTTGGCACAAAGTGCCACCTTCCAAGAGTGTGTCTCCAGCTGTATCCCCAGCAATGCTGCCTTCCATGTGTTTTCTTTGCTTCCTTCTTTCACATTTCTTCTCATACGTCTCCTCCTGTGCCCCAGGTTGTGTCACCACTCTGCCCTTGAATTTCTAAACAAAGATCAGCCTCCCTAAGGTCAGAACCAATCTCCAACTGCTATCCACTGCTCGATCAGGAAATGGCCTGTAGTAAGATTTCTCCTGAAAAAAAAAAGAGCTAATAATTCTGTAAGTTCTTGGGATAAAATTACTTTCACCTGAAATAGGCATTGTGGGAAGAGTCCCTGAAAGAGGTCAAAGAGGGGTTTGGAATAGGAGGACTTTTAGGATTTGATGATGTACCCTCAGGCTGGGGAGTCCCAGTACCCAGCTGTTCATGGTAGCAGCCTGCCAGGGCACTTCATCATCTGGAACTTTTTTCTGACTAGTTGGGCATAGGTGATGGTGGGTAGGAGGGCTGGAGCCTCATTCACACCCTTGGTATAACTTCAGATTGTCACTTCAGAGGCCTGAGGTACCAAAAGAACGGGCCCGTTTGTCATTACAGCACTTGTCAGTAACACAATGTCTTCGGGAGCCCCTGGTGCGTGCCGAGAGGCAGGGAAAGGTGTCAGGAGTTCTGTGAACAATGGAGATACGCTGAGGTGTCTGCAAGGCCAAGGGAGGAGCCCAGAAGATCACAAGATAGCTTGCAGGGCCAAAGCTGAGTTAACAGTCTTTCCCTTAGCAGCATTCGACACAGTCTTTCCTTCCAAGGGAACGGTATCCTTTTCTTGGTATGTATGTCCAGGACAGCGTGAAGACTGAAGCCAAGAAAAGCCTCTAAGTGCCTTGTAAGGCTGCTCATAGTGCAAAGATGCCCTCCGCAGGCACTCAGTGGGGAGCAGGTGCCTCTGTCTGCTGAGGTAGAAGGACTGATAGGAAATGAAACGCCTCTGTTCCTGGCTTTATGTTGCTTTTTCCCGACGGTCCTGCTAGTAGTGCAAGTTTCAGGAGGGGTGAGGGACTGAGGGCACCAGAGCTGCCCCAGCATCCCACCTCACAGCAGAGGAGGGGGATCTGCTGGAAAGAAGTGGCCAAGGAGCCTTAAGGGATACTGCCAGGTGACCGCAACCTACACAAGTCTCGCTGGATTGAGTGTGAGCACCGAAGGGGGGTGCTCTGAAGGCAGCACCAGAGCTGGTCATACACGCCAATGGGATAGTCTGGGATTCACCGAGCAAACCCAGTGTGGTGAGGAAGGTCCAGGCTTCAGGAGCTTGTCTTTTGCCCTGCCCTGGTACAGACGGCACATGGGCTGTGCCCATAGAAGTATTTCAGAGTCCTGATGAGCCTCTCTCAAAGTGGCTTACAGAGCCATGCCTGTAGCTAAGGCCACTGGAAAGACCAAACACTTCATCTCCCCACCACCTGCAGGCTGCGGTTCCCAATACGGGAACGTCAGCTTTCTCAAGCGAGAAGTAGGTCTCCAGCTGGCACAGTTGTGTCTGTTACAGGGGTTCTGCGGACGTACCTCATGTCAGTAAGAAGTCACCCTCGCTCTCATCACCGACCAACAGAGAAATACTGCTGGAAGTCTTTCATTGACCTGGGAAGAACAATCAGCTCTTCACTATCAGAAGTAATGGAAGGTAAGGATTTGAATAGCGGAAAATTCAAAGTAGAATCATAGAAGGGCTTTGGTTGGAAAAGACCTTTAAGATCATCAAGTCCAACCGTTAACCCGGCACTGCCAAGCCCACCACTAACCCATGGCCCTAAGTGCCACATCTACGTATGTAATACAGCTATCGTCCTGCAGCAAAACTGGCTCCTAAATGTTTAGCTTCATTGCCACTGCACCATATTCCCTACTATTTAATTTTCCACAAAATGTAAAGTGTCAGCTTAACTCCAGAAGCAGTACCTGGACTGAAGCGATGTGGCTCATCCCATCATACATATCAGATTTAGTAACCCAGCTGCTGAGGAGCATATGGCGATTTCTGAGCTGATTCTGCAGCAGGCCTGCTTGGATTTCCTGGGGCACATGGCGATAATGCTTTGCCTGACCAAAGAAGTCCTGCTGGACCTGAGCTGGCTCTGCGTAACCCCAGGTCAGCTATCTGCCTTCCCAGCAACCCAGGCACCCTGCAGGTGGGTGACAAGAGTTAAGAAGACAATACACCACGCTGTTGTGAAGTGACCATGTCGTATTTCAACTTTTCGTTCAAGGCCGCATTCACTGATTCGCACAAAGTTCTGGGTTCCTGGGTTTTGTATCACTTTCAGAACTTAAAATAATTATTGTAAAGCTGTAGCCCCATACCACCCCCACCCCCCGCCCCCACCCTGCCCTGAAAAGCTATCTGTTCAATTCTTCAGCTCAGCAGTCTGATACTTGCTTGTTCTTTTTCCTGGCTGGAAGTATCAACCTGCAACCAGCTCACTGCTTGCTTTGAATCTGACTTTAGAAATAGGGGAAAAGGATTTAAACAGACTGACTGCTTCCAGCTCTGGGGTCCCCAGCACAGGAGAGACACGGAGCTGCTGGAGCGGGGCCAGAGGAGGCCAGGGAGATGCTCAGGGGCTGGAGCAGCTCTGCTGTGGGGACAGGCTGGGAGAGCTGGGGTGGCTCAGCCTGGGGAGGAGAAGGCTGCGGGGAGACCTTAGAGCACCTGCCAGTGCCTAAAGGGGCTGGCAAGAAAGCTGGGGAGGGGCTCTGGGCAAGGGCAGGTGGCGATGGCACACGGGGGAATGGCTTTACATGAGAGAGGGGAGATGGAGATGAGAGATGAGGCAGAAATTCTTCCCTGTGAGGGCGGCGAGGCGCTGGCCCAGGCTGCCCAGAGCAGCTGTGGGTGCCCCATCCCTGGCAGGGCTCAAGGCCAGGCTGGACGGGGCTGGGGGCAGCCTGGGCTGGGGGGAGGGGTCCCTGCCTGTGGCAGGGGGGTTGGGAACTGGATGGTCTTTAAGGTCCCTTCCCACCCAACCCATTCTGTGGCTGTATGATTACCAATTCTGCTTTACCGTTAATTCCTGTTTAATAAATATGAATTGTTTAAGCTTAAAGCAAAATGATTGTGATAACCTTGCTCCTGATTTTTACAAAGTGGGATAGTGCTGTGGTCATATATAATAAGGTCAGTCCTTCCTTTTGCCATCAGGGTTGAACTGATCCCCTTACAATGAACTGTGCTTCACTTCCGCCTATACAGCTTCAAGAGATAAAATTAGATCTGAGGAGAATGACCCCTGAGAGCAGCTGGCCGACCAAGCCACTTGCTCTGCAACATCTCTAATAAGCTGTAATTTGTACTTCAGCTATTATACTTTTTGCCACACTGAGAGCTAGATAAATGATGAAGAGAAAGAGGATTGAGGGATATTTTTTGAGATCACAGAATTAGAGAATCACACAATGGTTTGAGTGGGGAGGGACCTCTAAATGCCAAATAGTTCCACCTTACCACCACAGGCAGGGACCCCTCCCCCCAGCCCAGGCTGCCCCCAGCCCCGTCCAGCCTGGCCTTGAGCCCTGCCAGGGATGGGGCACCCACAGCTGCTCTGGGCAGCCTGGGCCAGTGCCTCGCCGCCCTCACAGGGAAGAATTTCTGCCTCATCTCTCATCTCCATCTCCCCTCTCTCATGTAAAGCCATTCCCCCGTGTGCCATCGCCACCTGCCCTTGCCCAAAGCCCCTCCCCAGCTTTCTTGCCGGCCCCTTTAGGCACTGGCAGGTGCTCTAAGGTCTCCCCGCAGCCTTCTCCTCCCCAGGCTGAGCCACCCCAGCTCTCCCAGCCTGTCCCCACAGCAGAGCTGCTCCAGCCCCTGAGCATCTCCCTGGCCTCCTCTGGCCCCGCTCCAGCAGCTCCGTGTCTCTCCTGTGCTGGGGACCCCAGAGCCGGACACAGCACTGCAGGGGGGTCTCACCAGAGTGGAGCAGGGGGGCAGAGCCCCCTCCCCCTCCCTCACCCTGCTGGTCGTGCTGGCGAAAGCCCAGGGTATGTTGGCTTTCTGGGCTGCAAGTGCACAGTGCCAGGTCATGTCCGACTTTTCATCCACCAGTACCCCCAAATCCTTCCCGGCAGGACCGCTCTTCTCTCTTCATCCCCCAGCCTGTACTGATATGGGGCTGCCCTGACCCAGGTGCAGGACCTTGCACCAACAGTTTAACTCTGTGGCTTGCACAGGTGCTTTTGAAAGACAGACCTGTGTGGGGCATGGGTCCTTGGAGGTGCTGGCATGTGGGGCAGAATGTCCTCCCCAGAAGCATCCAGTGGAGTGTAGTTCCTGCTTGACTTTTAGGGTTTTGCTCCATTTCTTCACATGCCAGGACTAGACAACAGTCCTTGCACTTGATGGACAAAGATCCTGGCTGGGCTTTCAGCACTCTCTGCCACGTAGGGACTTCTGTGTCAGGGGTCCCCAGGTGCAGGAAGAAGAATACTGGGCGATAGTATTTGAAACACCAATAAACCTGCTTTTCTCTGGCAAGAACCTCCTCAGGTCTCCAAGGGGCTTTCAGATAGGTTCGTAGTGCACAGAGAGAAGTGATGCAGTGTTCCCTGAGCTCACAGCTACTGTGTGAGGTTTGGAGATGGAGAGCCTTGTCAGCACAGCACCGCATCTGAGCTACCAGCACCGCTCACACAGCGATTTTGTGTTGGGGTCTAACTCCTGCTAAGTGCGCAGCCCCTTCGGGAAGATGCGTAACACGGCTGTCCTTTGCAGGGTAGCTTTATGGTCAGGCTCCTGTTATCCCTAAGGGAGAAAGTAAGTGAGTATCTTCAAGAATGCACTCAACATCATCTGAACTTTGAATCCCTTCACCTAACTCTTGCTTCTGTGGGCATTATCGCCTGTCAGGGAAGGAAGGGCAGTATGCTAGCAACTCAGTCTCTCGGCAGGCTCTCCGGTAAGTAAGCAGAAGCAAGGAGAAATAGATATGGAGCAAAAAAGATCCATGATTTCTACTGCCTTTTGTTTGTATTTGTGAAAATGTGACTTACAAAAATTAATTCGATAATCACAATGATTCCAAGTCTTACAAGATTCAGATATACTCCTAAAAAGCCACGATCATGAAGAATAAGACTGGATAATAATTTAAGCTTTAATATTTTAATTTCTTTACATGAAAGTAATTTTCTAACACTTAAAATAATAGAAATAAAGCTGAAAGATATGCAAAGCACACCTGAAAACTTCACAAACAATAAATTTTAGCCTTGCTTCATTTTTAGCAGGTTGCTGGGGTTTTATCTGGTTGTTGTTAGGTATTTGTGGATAAACCTGCTGGTACAACATCCGTCTCAAAAAAGGCAAAATCTTGATTTGATAGTGGTTTACAGTCAGCTTAGCACAGGTGCACATCCAGGAGAAGCCATGCTTTCAGACAGGAGCACCGTCTGCAAAGTTATTCACCATTGCCGTTGCAGTGGGCTTTTGTAACAGGTAGAACTAAAGTTACCCGTGTGCGTGTCATTACACACAGGTGGAAGTCGGATGAAGAAAAGCAAGCTGGGTGATTAGTGTCGCTGGCCCTGGAAGAATCTGTGGGTACAGCGATACTGCACAAGGTGCAGGAGCAAATGTGCATGGCGCAGGCGTGCTAGGTGAAAGAAGCCAAAATAACTGGTATCCATTCTCTGAAAGGCAGTATGGAATCAGGCTTCCTGACAGCCTGTGTGCATTGCCTAATGCTGTGATAAACTGTCAGGGAAGTGTGATACTGATCTTCGGGTAGGAGCGAAGAGAAACAAAATTATTTGGAATTTGTTAGATGGGCAGATTTGGGGTTTCTGGGCATGTTTTGAGCATTAGACTAAAACAAAGGCAGTTTTCAACTGGCTGAAAATCATGATCTCCTTCCAACTGCAGCTGTTGCTCCCTGTGCCCAGCTCTGGTCAGCCTTTTACCCAGGTGGATACGGTAATGCCCTAAGCAGATTTTCTTGTAAGGGATAAAAAGGTGGTTTTCACCACACCCTTGCAGCAAATTGTTAACAGGGTACACAAGAGAAGAGGAATGGTCAATGCTGGAATGTGTTGTTCTGTTGACTGAAGCCATAAGGAGATGGTAAATAGCATGTTCCCCACAAGATACCTTGGGGGACAGAATTTTATCTTATCATGTTAAAAATGAGATCCCCCTCTTCATTTTCAAAAGTGACCACATCCTACCCTACTTATCATCTAACATTCAAATATATTCCCAGATCCACTCAACTTGCAGTGCCAGCCCCCACTGTCCACTCGACTGATTTTCAAACCAGAATATTTCTATGCCTTAAAACGTTACTTTTGTCTCCTGTAGCGACCCATTGCCTCTTCTTTTACGCTTCGTCATTGCCCCTTGCAGGCATGCTGTATTTTCGAGGTCGCAGGGCAATTCTGTTCTATGACTAGGAGGTCTGAGTCCTAGAATATGAGTAGCAAATACTTATCACTTGAGATGGAGCGTTAGAAAGTCAGCCCTGAGCTCATGTTTCTTACAGCACTGAGTTGCCATATGCAGGGATATTCATCCCCTGACTTGCAGTCAGCTGAAAGCTGGACACTGCTGAGCCAAGACTTCAGCAATCTCCTCCTCCACTTCTAGCTCCAAATCAGGTCCACAAAGTTCACACTTGGAGCCTGTTAGGCTCCAAGTTGAATCAATGCACTGTTTCTTCTAGCCCTCTTGTTGGTGTTGTGTGTGTGTCCCTTCCCCCTGCCCCCCCTAATTCCTTGTGTGGGAAGAGTGAGAGGGAAGTCGCCACTGCTAAGAAAGCCTATGGAGCAAATTATTTTCCCAATGTTTGCCAGGAAAGGCTCAGGCAGAAAACTTTCAAATCCCAGCCTCCGCGGAAGCATTTGAAAAGCAGGCCCATTTTGCTACCGACAGCCGCGGGTGTCAGCTGTGAACAGACACTTCTGGGCAGGCAGCGGAGCACGAGGTGCTCAGTGCAGCTGCAGGTGCTCCCTGGGGAGTGCAGAGAGCTCCTCTGCCCTGGTGACGCACCAAGACCTCCTGCACAGCAAGTTCCCTCTTCGCTTGCTGGCCAAGAGCCTCATCCGGGGTTTTATTGGGTTTGTTTGGGTTTTTTTTCACTTTCCTTTCTCATAACACGTGCTGGCTTTACTTCTAAAACCAGTTTTATGTGCCTTAGCTTTATGCGCTTTGTATGCTCCTCTGAAGAAAGAAACCGTGGTACAGTAGATGTAGCAATAATAATAATAATTATTATTATTAATAATAATAATAATAATAAATCATCTGCCTTGATGAGGCATGCCTGTTTATTTTTCTTTTGAAAGATGAGCTTTCAGGCTCCAGAGTGCAACACAGACCACAGCTACTTTAGTTTGGCAGTGGCTTCTCTTCCTGGAGATAAGGTCCCAACTCTGATGGCGTGTTAAATCCTAGCCCTGCCTCATCCCCTATGTAGCACTAGGCGCCAATGTGGAGGGATGTAAACAAGGCAGTATACAACTTTACCCTTTATACTTTCAAAGGAATAGCATGGGTAATGTGGCAGACAACAGCTGTGGGAGTTGCACTTTGTGACTTAGGAGCAGGAGTGTCTTCTGAAAAGAATTGTGATGCCTACTCGTGTGTCCTAGTGTTTTAAAAATGTAGATTTGTTCCATCACAGGAACTGATTCAGAGGAAAGGAAGATCATATGAACTTTGTGGACCTGATTTGGAGCTAGAAGTGGAGGAGGAGATTGCTGAAGTCTTGGCTCAGCAGTGTCCAGCTTTCAGCTGACTGCAAGTCAGGGGATGAATATACCTGCATATGGCAACTCAGTGCTGTAAGAAACATGAGCTCAGGGCTGACTTTCTAACGCTCCATCTCAAGTGATAAGTATTTGCTACTCATATTCTAGGACTCAGACCTCCTAGTCATAGAACAGAATTGCCCTGCGGCCTCGGAAATACAGCATGCCTGCAAGGGGCAATGACGAAGCGTAAAAGAAGAGGCAATGGGTCGCTACAGGAGACAAAAGTAATGTTTTAAGGCATAGAAATATTCTGGTTTGAAAATCAGTCGAGTGGACAGTGGGGGCTGGCACTGCAAGTTGAGTGGATCTGGGAATATATTTGAATGTTAGATGATAAGTAGGGTAGGATGTGGTCACTTTTGAAAATGAAGAGGGGGATCTCATTTTTAACATAAGAGCCAGCGAAGAGCTACATGGGGAAGAGCAATTCTGGATTAGAAAAATGATGAAACAGCCATGGATGGATATAATCAGGGCATGACTGCATGGAGAAGGATTTTGCAGTGACTGAGGTACGGTATGTGACCGCCTGGATGAGATTTCTATTTGATCAAGGGGAAAGCTGCTACATTAGGTATTTTACACACCCGCTACCATCCTTCTCGACGAAGACAGCACATTCCATGGCATAATTCCGCCATGCCTAGAATCTGCTAATCTAAGGTCTCTGCGTCCGTGGGTTCTTACATCAAAGGTGCAAATTAAACTCTGTTCTGCTCAGAAGACATTTTGGAACTTGTGAACAGTCATCCTGAGCAAAGTTCAAATGAGGAGGGGAGATTTCAGGCCATGTGTTCCAGTTTCAACCCATTCAGAGGATGGCTGTACTGGCTGATGTACTTTATTGATGGTGTAGGGGGATCAGTTCCCCAGAAATATTGGATTCCATGACACAGTTAAGTTGCAAAGGACACTTTGTTGCTAGACCTAATTTCCCTGGCATTTTTATCCAGATACAGGATCCTTGCCCAAGACTGCTGAATAGTGTTCTGAATGGCTGCAGCTTGAATGGAAGCTAGCACAAACCCCGCTATAGACTGGAAACATTAGGGATACTTTCAAAAGGCAGAGTTATAATTAATGGTGTGTTGAGCTTTTGAGGCATGCACATCTTGTGGGGTTCTATTTATTTATTTATTTAACAGGTCATGTTAAAAGTAGTTCATTAAACCGATGACATGTGCCCTCTATACCTAAGGAAACAAATTACCATTTGTCCAATTTGCTTGCAAAGAGTAAATATTTAAATATATACAATATTTAAATAATAATAATAAAAATAAGTAAAATATTTAAATATATAGAAATATGCTCTTAGTGTTTGTTTGCACTGGCCACATATCTTATTTTGTATCTTTGATCTCTTTTTCAGGAGACAGGAGGACAGGATGGGATGACAGGAGGCTGACTTGGGCCAGAATGCCCTGTACTTAAAGATGTCGTCTAAGTCAAGGCAATATGGAGATGAGACTGGAGTTAGCTGACATCTGTTAATTGAATCTGGTCTCTTCATCAGAGCAGAGAAAGCCCTAAACAGGCCTGTGATTTAGTTCTTCAGGTCCTGAAAGGCATTTTTGTACCTGAACCTCACTTGTATGCCCTAATTGCCAGGTGGTTTGCTACAGAATTTAAGGATTTGCAAGAATTTTTGTCATTGATACACAATAAAAGAGGGCAGGAAATGTAAAACTGACAAAGATAACCTCTGCTTCTTGCCGAGGGTTCACAGCTACCGGTTTGTGGAATCAGTATAAGTCATAATATAAAATATCTTAGATAAAGATTTTTAAATTCTGCTTACATATCTGGGGTAAGTGCCCCCCACACCTATCCTCTGAAAAAATTTGTATTTTGTGTAAAAATTTGCAAAAAGTGTTTCTAGTCATCCTCTGTCCCTTCCTGCAGTCAGTTGCTATCAGATAGAGTTGCTCACTGCTGTGGCCATGTCATTAATGATCGCAAAGCCAGTGATTAATGTCTTCCAGCTTGTCTGACTTCCAATCTGGAAATTAAATGACCTTCAGAGAGTAACTTAAGATTCAGAACTCCAGGCTTAATGTAAAATTTGAGTGGAATAACATGATGGCTCACATCCTTAAGATGAAACAATTGATATGTGGTATGTGATTATCTTAGACCACAAATATTTCCTTAGCTCATTGGATGAATAATCTGGTTTTACTTTATCCAGAATGTGCACTTTTCTTTTTTTTAAAACCCCGGAAGCTACTGTTAAATAAGCTAGAGTGAAGTATGGCTAGACAGCAGAATGCACACAAAACACTGAGCCACAAGAGGTGGGGAAGGCATCTCACCAGGTACATGGGGACATGAGGAGCCCAGAGAAAAAGGTCAGATCACAGGATCACAGCATCACAGAATGGTGGGAGTCAGAAGGGACCCCTGGGACCACCCAGCCCACCCTGCTCAATCAGGCTCTCCTACAGCAGCTGCGCAGGATCACATCCAGGTGGGCTCTGGACGTCCCCAGAGAAGGAGACTGCACAGCCTCTCTGGGCAGCCTGTCCCCGTGCTCCGGCACCCTCAAGGGAAAGAAGTTTTTCCTGCTCTCCCCACGGAGCTCCCTGTGCTGCAGTTTGTGCCCGTTGCCCCTTGTCCTGTCGCTGGGCACCGCTGACAAGAGCCCGGCCCCGGCCTCCTGACACTGGCCCTTAAGGTACCTGTGTGCATCGCTCAGGTCCCCTCTCAGCCTTCTCCTGCCCAGGCTGAACAGCCCCAGCTCCCGCAGCCTTTCCTCACCAGGGAGAGATGCTCCAGATGGAGATGTTTGAGTACGAGCTGGTGGTGTGACCTCACCACAAATTAGACAAGTGGCATGCTGGCTACAGGAGGAAAAATTACTGTTCCCCCTGTATTTGGCACTGTTGGGGCCCCACGTTGTATAAAGTTTTAATCTGGGCTGCCTCCGGTTCAAGAAGGATGGGGAGAAGCTGGAGAGAGGCAGCACAGGACTACCAAGATGCTCGAGGTCATGGGGCACGCAATGCACAAGGAGAGGCTGGGGCTGCAGTGCTTGCTCCACCTCGGAGCAGCCCAGTACTACGTGAAGAGGACGGAGCCCAGCTGCTCTGGGTACCGTGGTGTAACGGGGGCAGTGGCTCAAACCGCCGTTTGGAGGTTCAGCTTGGACAGCAGGAAAAACTCCTCCAGAAGGTGCAGGTGCGCACTGGTGCAGGTCAGCCAGGCAGGGGGAGGAATCTCCAAGCTTGGATGATTTCAGGACGTGGCCAATGCTGCAGTTAACCCAGCCTGAGGCTGCTGACAGTGCTGCTTTATGTGAGATTGAACTAGAGACCTTCCAGCCAAAGCCTCTGAATTTATGACTCGCAGTGTAAATCCAAAGAGCCACTAACATCGCGGGCTGGAGCAGGTACCACACTACATTTCAGAAAAAGAAGCAAGCTGCAGGTCAGGGAGTCAGTCTGAGATTCACCTAGGAGGTGGAGAAGTGGCCTTTCATCTTTGATCCTGGACTGGCTTACCGCTTCCATAGCCTCGGCGAGTGACTGTTCCCCAAAGGTTAGTTCGTTACGAGAACTCACTCCTTTCCCTTGATACTCAGTTCAATTTTGTATTGCACGACAGTTTATACTGTACATTTATGCACATTGGTCTGTTTTGGCATCATTGTCTAGTCACTGCACACGAGCTCACAACCTGCTGAAGGTGCTGTGAGAACAAAGGTGTACAAACACCTTTAAGGACCTTAAAGGCCCTTAAAAAGGGACCTGTTGTTAGAAGACCTGTTGTCCCTGGCACTGTGGCTTTCCCCCGCAGATACATACTACAATTTTCCACATTCTCTTCCCATAGAAACAGGAACATACGATGCTGCACAGTGTGAGAAGCTGCACAGTGTGAGAAGCTGCTCATTTTTCTATGAAACCACAGTATGGAACAAGCAACCATTTGAGATGCTGCATAGACACATGTCCTTTGCAGGTAGGTAACAAGGTCTGGCTTTCGAATAGCTTTTCAAAGAGAATTAGCTTTTCTAGCCAGTCAGCGATATCCCACCTTTAACAGGAAAGAAGATGGAAATACAATCACAAGTCTGGGTGGGGTGGGAGCATCACCTGGGAGCTCCTGGGGCTTCCATGGGCAGAAGCGGTCAAGAGAAGATGGGAAGGGATTGCAGCTCCAGAGGATGAGATGGGACAGGGGGACAGCTGTGCTGCAAAGGGAAGCAGAAGCACACGGAGCAGCGCTGCAGGAGAATAGCCAACAGCTAGGACAGCCTGTCCTGGCAGCACGGGGATGGGAGCAGGCAGTAAGTGTTGGTGAGGGATGTGGTGGTCAGTGGGCTGCATGAGGGACAAAGGCAGCCACAGCTCTGGGCAACAGCAGAGGTGCTGACAGAGGAAGATGGCACCCGGGGTGCCAGTGATGCCAGGGTGTGTGATGCCAGGGCACAGCAGCTCCAACCGCAGGTGTCGGTGCCTGGGAGAGGAGCACAGACACAGGTGTGTGGTGGCCTGGGCCACATGTGGTAGCCCCCATGGGGGTGCATGGTGTCTCGGGCCACGTGTGGTAGCCCCCGGGGGGGTGCACGGTTGCCAGCAGCAAGGGAAGGGAGCCAAGCAGCTGGCTGCGGCTGCTGCTGCTGCTGCAAAGCCATGGGTGGCGGGGAGCCGAGCTTGCTGGTATGGGGGGAAGGAAAGCAGGGCAGGTGCAGGAAGGGTTTGGAGGCTCCCGGTGTCTGTCGCGACAGGAAGGCAAGTGGCCAGGAGCAGGGCGAGCTAGTCGTCACCCCACAGCAACTGCCGACTGCAGGTGTCAAGGCGGGCAAGTGGCGGCTCCCGGGGTCGCCTGGGCCAGGCCTGAAAGAGCCAGAGCCGTTTGCTAGCGGCTGGTAGCAGCGTTACCGCCATCATCCCCCCGCCCCTTTATCCCTCCCCCTCCCCGTCCCCGTCGCGTTTCCGCCCCCCCGCTCAGGCCGCGCCCTTTGGCGGTGCCGCGGGGCGGGCCGTACGCATGCGCGGGTCGGGGGCGGGGCTCTGCGCCGAGCGGCCCCGCCCCTCCCCCCGCCCGTACAGTAGGAGGAGTCACGCGGCGGGGTCACATGACCGCGGCCCTTTACAGTAGGATCCCAATATGGCAGCGGCGGCAGGCGCAGGGGCCGCCGCCGTCGGGGCTGTCCGCACTTAGGGCCGCTGCCGCCGCCCGTGCCGCTTCCCCCCCCGTTTTCCCCCCCCTTCCCGGACGGGCGGAGCCCTCAGGGTACCTCGGAGTCAGCTGCGCCCTGTTGCGTCCGACATGAGGGAGAAGGGCCGCAGGAAGAAGGGCAGGACCTGGGCAGAGGCCGCCCGGACGGTACGCGGGGCCTGCGGGGGGCAGTAGGCCCCGAGGCGGTTGGGGCGGGTCAGGGGCACCTCGGCCGCGGCGGGTCGTGCGGGGGGCTGCCTCCGGCGGGGGGTGGGGCTGCCGGGGTGCGCGGGGGAAGGGGTCCGTGTGAGCTGCCGGCCTGCCCCTGCCGCCCCCTGCTGCCCCTTGCAACCCCCAGCCCCATGTCTCCAACTTGCTTCCGATGCCGTGTGCTTGCATGGCCAGGGTTTGTTTTATTTTTTTATTTTTATTTTGACCTTTTCTACACTTGTTTAATGTTTCTAGGGACGAATTTATATGGGAAGCTCTGTGGAGGTGGGATTACCTCTTCATATTTGCAAAAACGCTGTGATTAATGAGGGTGTGAATAATATTTGCCATCAAATATTATCCTGTACAATGGGGATTTTTTTCAGTATTTTCAGTGTTCTTGGTGCCTTTCCTGTAGCAGCACTTGTTGCAGTAGGAGCTACTGACTTGCCTGGGGTCAGGTAGTGAGTTGCAAGCCCTAAAATGAGAGTTTTTATCTTCTAATTTCCCAGTCTGACAGTCTTTGTTACTATCTTGTTAGTTTGTTATTGCCCTGTTTTCAAGATGGACTTGCTGTAGTTTTGCGTGGGGCAAGCATGTTAGAAGGGGGGTAAAATAAAAGGGAAGTTGAGTGCTGGGACAAGCAAAAGAGAGGAAACTAAAAAAGTGCAACCTGCAGGAGCTGAACACAACTGTTGAATTGCGAAAGCACAACACATGCTCCTGAGATATCTGTATTTGCAGCTTGCATTTGGGTCTGCCTAATGGAGAGGGGGAAGAGTTCAGGTTTTGTCATTACCATTCTGAAAGTGGTATCTGTTAAAACAAGACTTGAAAAGTCTGGCTAGAAAGCAAATGTAAATAGGCATCTGCGGCCGAGACTTGCAAGTGTTATTTTAATGAATGGTAAATTTTTTGGGCCATGTATTTACAGTTTGAAAGGCATCAAAATAGCTGTTCTTCCAGGAGATAAGGTGCAGTTAACTGTTTTAAGGATGTAAGACACTAGGCCACAGGTGAACACTTTGGTGCTTCTTTGTATATGTTTTGGTGTATCTTTTTTTTAACAACTTGCTTTGGGAAAAAAAAGTGGAAGAGTCTCCAATGTAGGGTACAAGCAGGACCAGATCTTTTTCAGCCTGTGTGCACTGCTTTTCATCCACTGATCTCTTCCAGAATCCACTTAAAGGCTAAAACATGTATATAGAAAAGCTGCACTGAAAACCATCAAAACTGAAGGTTACATGTAACCCTGGGTTGCATACCTAGGTCCATGGCAGAGGCAGCCAAAATTAGGAAGAGATGAGTAGATGCTTGCCAAAAGTGAGGTTTTGGCAAATATTTCTGTTTGTGTATTCGGCAGGAATGTTAAAATATTCTGGTCAAACTCCAACTCCAATCTTCAAAAACTTTCCCTGTGTTTTTCGTTTGAAATAATGTCTTTTGATTCTTGTCCTAGCTTGTGTGCTCATATTGGCTTCTCAGCTGCCGGTGGTTGAAGTTCGTAGCTTATATTAAATTATAAAAATGCATTAAGAAATGTGACAGCTCTCAGGTACCCTATCCTTATGCTCCTGAAAGGTAACATAAAGCTTTCCTCAAGCTTAAGAACCCTGCCATTTTGTCTTCAGCATTGTGTTGCATCTCTGCGCTCTTTTGCGGAGTTAGTTTGCTTGCTGAACTCTCTAGGCTGGCTTGCTGTGGGGTGAGCCCTGACAGCCACAGGTCAGCATGGAGCCGCAGGGCAAGGGGCTTGCACTTCTGGGTTTTGACAGCAGCTGGCTGTACACCTGGCAGTCCCCGAGCAGCAGCATAAGGTCATCACAGCTGGTGTTTTCTGTGGCAATTCTGTCTTCTCTCTGCCTCCTTGCTCTCCCTGTCACCTCACTGCTGGTGCTCAGAGGTAGTTCAGGGAGATAAACCAGCAAAAAAAATCATTGTTGTTGTAGTGCTGATCTGGCTTTGTGCCAGTTCAGGTTTCCTAACCAGGTACTTGGGATTAGGTGTCCTCCAGTGCAAGGGAGGTGATGGGAATGTGGGGAGGGGAGAGCACGGAGGTAATTTCTGCTAGAATTACCTTAGGGGAGAGCACCCAGGTAATTTTCTACATGAATTAGCTTAATCTGTTGTAGCAGTTCAGTGCTAACTGGAAACAAGGTGGGAAGCGATGGATGTGTGGCCTTTCTGCTTGGTGGAAGGACCTCGGGCAGGTATATGGGCAAGGTGGATTCAGTGGGAATCGAGCTGTGTTTGCCCTTAGATGTATAGGACTATCAATTGGAGCAGACTTGCAGTGTGAAGTAAGGAAAGGGTGCCCCATGCAGGCAGCGCGCTCAGGGAGGAAGTTACTGTTGATAAACAATCTTTTTCTTATTTCCTGGCTCATTCAGTCAATTTGCAGCTGCGGATGACTGTTAACGTGTGACTTTTCTTGAGACAATGGCTGGGTGTCCTTGCACTTAAAGTAAAAAGATTCGTTAAGGTGTAAGAGCTGATACTGTATAGTACACAAGTTTAAGATAATAGGTCACAATTTTAAGGTAAATACACTGTATATATGTCTAACCTGGAGTATACTCCTCAGACACAGTGGTGGAGCAACTGAAGTGCAGACACACACCAATGGGACAGTGTGTCTAAAGAAAAGAGGTGATTTATAGTCTGCTGAAAGACTAGAACAGGCAGATTCCATCTGGCGATGGTAAATTCGAGTTTTAGTGGGTTTTTTTTCTGGCCTCAAGGCCATCTCACGGAGCCTGTGTGTCCAAGCTGCTGAACCTCCAGCCTTTAAACTGGATGATGTGTTCAGGCCCCCTTTGGCGGGCTGGCCTGTACTAATTGTTGAACTGCCACCATGAACTGGTGTTCTGGCTCAATTTGTAGTCTAGCATACAGATCTGTGCCAGGGACCTGATACTAACCTGACGGTGCAGACAGCTGGGCTGGTGCCTGTGTGGTGTCCCGCTGTGACAGTTTAAACGTATGGATGTGGTGATCCGGAAACTGTAGCTGATGCCTGTTAAGCTGGTGCAGGCAGATGAGAACACATACTCAGTAGTACTTGCTTTAGTGTGATTTGGGTAAGCATTATCATTGTAGTATTGAATAGTGTCTGTATCAGTAGACATTGATATATTGACATATATCAATATATATTGTGATATGTGTAGTTGTCAGAGCTGTGGCTATTGCTCTTGCTTATGTTGAGCACAGTCCTTGTGGTGCAGCTTTCTAAAACAAGAGAGGGACCAGAGCACAGCCAAGTGCTCCGTGCATCTTCCTGCTGCCGACCTCTGCTCTGCTGTGTGATGGAGTACGGCAGTGAATCAGCTGTTGTGGCGTGTTCATGGGCTGTTTAGATCCAGCAAGAAGTCCCATTGCTGGACAGAAGCCACAAACAAGCTGTCTCTGTGCTTTGTTTGCGTGTGGGAAAGTGTATGCTGTCACGTGCGAAGTTCGAAGAAATTTGGTGTTTGTTTTTCATGGGAAGTCCCTGTGTGTGACCTGACCGAACAGTTTTCTGCTGTACAGCCTCTTAGTACTGAGGCATAGGAGCTGTGTGAATGTGGGCTGGAGGGGGTCTCTCTCTAAGTGCTCCTTGGCCAGGTCACCTGGGAAGACAAAATGCAGTCTTTTATGCAACCTGTTTGTGACAGGGAGCTGCTGCAGTTGTGTTTTTTCCTGTGTGCTGGTTTCCTGTTGGGTCAAACGGACTTTGTTGGTTTCGGAGGGTGGAAATCCAGTGTGAGAATGCCCTTGGGGATGCAAACAGAGCCTATATGTGTTGCAGTGGGCACCTCTGAAGGCGTAGACATCCAAGTATGAGCCCTGTCACGATGCTGTGCAGCTCTTGTGATGTGAACTCAGCTTCTCTTGCTGTAGGGGCTTGTTTGCATCACTTGTGTCAACTGAAGAATTAAAATGAAAAGATGTGCCATCTCTGAAACTGATAGCGCAGAACACACAATCTGATCTGGTGTTCGCAGGCCCATCTGCTATGTCAAACAGAAGATAATGTAGTAAGGTCAAAAGGCAAAGTCAAGTAGAAAGCTTATTTGTTAGGGAAAGAAATAGCATGCTTTTGCAAGTTGACTTCATTAAGACTGTCTTTTTTACTAAGGTGTGTTTTCTGGGGGGCGATGAGGTAAGGAATCTGAGGGATGCCAGTTTTCCCTGCTCTCCGTTAAGATGTATGCAGAAGAGAGGGTGGAAGGATCCAAATCGTAGCGGTTGCCTGCTTGTCTACAAGTATCTGGGTCCATTTGCTCACCCATATACACAAACTTAAAAAACTGCAAAGGTTCCGAGACTGCTGCAGAAATATGCAGAAATTCAGAGGATTCTGTAAAACACCAATTTGAGGGACCGATCAGCCTAGTAGACAACGCTGTTGATTTTTACTACTACTTATTTCAAGTGCCCAGCTACAGCTTTTTAGCCTATAGGTTGGCAGAGCTGAATTATGTGTGCTTGGAGACTGGTTTTTGAGGGAAGAGTAGTACTTGGTTTAACTGGGTACAAAATGCATGTGATGTCTGAGGCTGACTTCATTTCACCAGTCCTTCAAATGTCTGGTCGCTCGATTGGAAAAACATCTGGAGCATGATTTGGAGCACAGCAGGTCTTTCTTGGTGAATCTGAGAACTGGCTTTTCACTTCTAAGCAAGGTATTGAACAAGGTAGCACTGTAGAAGGCTAAATGATTAATCAGAGCTTGTGAAATGAACTGGTAGTTGAAGCTGGTATGGCTTTTTTTTGTTGTTGAGGGGGTGGCTTGCTGTGTGTTAGGTTTGTTGGTGTTTTTTGGGTGGTTTTGTTGTTTTTTGGTTTTTTCTTTAAATCCCCTAAGTATTATCACAGCTTCCTTCCCCGTCCCATCTGTGTCCAGGTACAAGACCTGTTTCCACTGAGGACAAGAGATGGTGCCTAAGGTCGGTCTGTTAAACGCTTTTGCAGAGACTTATGTGAGACAGGCATAGTGGAGTTGGTAGCCACCACACTGGTCACCAAGCCATTATATGGTGTCCTCCTGCCACGTGACATATCTACGTGCCTGCTAGCCAGGAAAATACCTTGGCAGTGTTTCTAGAGAGATACTCGTGGCTACACAAGACTGCACAAACTTTGTCACATGTTAATAGAGAACTGCAGTTTTCTTCCCTACTTACTCATACGCGTCTTTTATTGACCACAGTACCTAGATGTACCTGCATTTTTTCAAGGTGTTTTTTTTAAGGCTTTTGCTGTAAAAATCGGCAATTGTTCTGCAAATGTGAACTCTGTTTTGGCCCAGCATAGGTTGTACCCTTTGGATACCTGCTCTTCTGGATGCTAGAACTTCTAGTGAACTGAAAGTTGCTTTAAGCTCATCTTGGGAATCTGTAAGAGACAAATGAACTTAACAATTTGGTTCTCATATGGAAACAGAATTTGGAAAGGATGAGGTGAAAGAGTAATCAATTTTAATTGCTGTAGCAAACTGGCAGACTACAGAATCTGGCCTTCTTCCAATCATGATAATCCAATTATTTGCCTGCCATTTTAAAAACTAATTTCCAAGTCATAGCCTGTGTTCCTGCTAGGAACTTTAACCTCTTAAAGGCATGGAAATCCCTGTGAGTTATGACACATAGCTGCTGCTTTGGATGTGCAGTTGTGCTTGCTCTGGCTGGAGTTGGGTAAACTAAACGAGTAGTAGCTTTGTAGCTGATCTACAGGGTTGACAATGCAATGCTATGCTAAGGTGTGTTAATTTTATTAGTATGAGTACAAGGTGTTTTTTTTTTTTTTTTTTAAAGATACTTGAGGGGGCTGGCTCTTGGCTTGACGGTAGTGGAGTCTGTCCATCCCAAATGCAGCTGGTAAAATCTTGGAGTGTAATTTCAGTCCTGCAAAGCAGGGCGGAGGCAGATGTGCAAGCACCCAGCTCAGCCCTGCAGCACGGAAGAGGAAACGGGGAGCAGCAGTGCCAGGCGGGGAATCCCCACCAGCTGCAGAGCATTGCAGCCCTGCCCACGAGTGCCTCACACAGCATGCTCAGAGCTGAGGTTTGGGCAACTGTTCACCTTGTTCTGTGTTCCAGGAGAAAAATTCAGTGCTACTGAAGGATCTCGAACATGTTATCTTTATTTCTATTTTCTTTTAAAACAATAAATGCAGTTTAGGTATTAACTTTAATACAGAGCTTAGGTGTACTTTTGCTTGGTCTCTCTCATTAGCTTTATTTTAGCACGGAAGGATTTAAAGGTATCACGTAGACTCCCTTGAGTGAGGGCATCTCCAGCTGCAAGAGCATTGAAATGGGTTTTCTGCAAAAATTGTGGTCTCCTTTCATACAAGCTGAGAAATGTAGATGTGCAAGCTTGTCTTGAGCATTTTTCATGCAAGGCTTTTCCAAGTGAGACTCTTTGAGACCAAAAACCACTTTTGTTTCCCGGATATGGTCTTTGCAGCATCTGCAGAAGATAGTTTAAATGAACCTGGCTATTGTGTAGTAAAAGCACATTTAGCGTCCTAAAGGAGTGGAAGAATCATCTTTTTAGTTAAATGTAGTTGGATTCTGGCTATCATGCAAGCTTTTCCTATAAAAAGAGGGAAATTCAAATACTTGTATGTTCTCTTATGAAAGCAGGCTGGGAGAGCTGGGGTGGCTCAGCCTGAGGAGGAGAAGGCTGCGGGGAGACCTTAGAGCACCTGCCAGTGCCTAAAGGGGCCGGCAAGAAAGCTGGGGAGGGGCTTTGGGCAAGGGCAGGTGGCAATGGCACATGGGGGAATGGCTTTACATGAGAGAGGGGAGATGGAGATGAGAGATGAGGCAGAAATTCTTCCCTGTGAGGGTGGCGAGGCGCTGGCCCAGGCTGCCCAGAGCAGCTGTGGGTGCCCCATCCCTGGCAGGGCTCAAGGCCAGGCTGGATGGGGCTGGGTGCTCCCTGGCCTACTGGGAAGGGTCTCTGCCTGTGGCAGGGGTGGGAACTGGATGTTCTTTAAGGTCTCTTCCCACCTAACCCCTTCTGTGATTCTGTGAAGCCCATGCTTCACAGTCTACGTTTTTGTGAGCCAAGTACTATTTGCATTGGTGAGTAACATGGAGTAATAAAGTCACCCTGCAGAAGGGAATTGGTGGCGAGGAGGAGCAGGTATCAGCACTGTCTGCTACAAGATTTTGTGTTGGGGTAGCTCTGGTTTGACCCACAGGGCTGAACTTTTGCTACTTGCCTGTTGGACACTACAGGTGCTCTGAACTGAGAGGTGCTCCTCTGTCTTCATCCAAAGACAATCCGTTGGCTTCCCCACTAGCTGCTCTGGAAAGTGAGTTGAAGCACACTTAAGTGCTCAGTTGTCTCAACTGAAAGCCAGCATCGTGTGTGCTGCTCTGGTCAGAGTTCAAACTATAATAATGTAGATATGACAGGTGTTATTGCCCAGATAACTCCAATGCTGAATGAAGATTGTCCTGTGGCTTTCCAGTTCAATTCTGCATGTATATCCATCCATCACCTACAGAACACCAGAAGCAGATGCTTGATGTAGCTGGGTTTTTTTCTGTGATAGTCAGGTTTTCTGCTGATGTGGTTAGCTTAAACTGTTTGGAGGAGTAAAAATAGAGGGCTAAAACCAGCTGAGACATTTATCTATTTTTTCCTGTGTCTCTAAAATGTGTCTGCTGTGGGATCTTCTCAGAGGTCTGATCTGAATTTGTGTCCTGAATGAGGCAGCTTCAGTAGGACATAGTGAAAATACTTTCACTGTTATTGAATAGCCTTTCAAGTAAAATGTGAGACATTGGATAATTATGCCTATCATTTATGTTCTGCAGATGCTACAGAACTCTGCTTTACAGAGAAGTAGAGCAGCATTGCTGTTGTGGAATTGAGTGGGGATGAAAATTTGGAGGACTAAGTATGTGAGCTTATTTGATAGCTGTGGCTGTAAGATTATACATTATTTTTAATGTTTTTAAAGACAAAGCCTGCAATGGTACAACATTTGTTGTTTTAGTGCAGAAGCCAAGGGGTGGCAAGTGCTGTCTGCCAGCCTTGTGTTTGGAGAGTGTGGGAGAAGGTGTAAGCTTTGGAACTTGCTTTTATAGGATGCTGTGGATGCTAAAGGCTTGCATGGGCTTGTGGAAATTTGTTGCGGGTTATTAAAGACCTGGAAACTTCTTTTATTTTTGAAGTCCCAAGCAACATGGAAAATGGGAGAGCAGCCTCCTGGGATGTTGGGATGCTAGATAGTTGCACAGAAGATCCATCAAGATCCACTGTGGCCCCATATGGATTGGTGTTTTAAGTATTTAGTTCAACTTCAGGCTGCTAAAATGGTTTCTTGCTCTTTGTAAACAAAAGATGTTGCTAATGTGCTAAAGGAACTGGCCAACATGATTGCAAGCTGACTCTTTATTGTCCGTAAAGGGCTGTGGTGAACTCGGGAAAGCTCCTTGTGAGTGGAAGAGGGGAAAATGTCACACTCCTGTCCAAAAGGGTGAGAGGGAGGATATGGGGAAATAGGCCTGGTCATCCTTATTTGGGTCCTTGGGAAGGTATGGAAGAAATATTCCTGGAAGCTGCTTTCTTGTGCATGTAGAAAAATGTGGGTTTCAGCAGGGACAGCCAGTGTGGATTTACCAAAGGTAAGCTGTTGCTGAACAAGGTGATGAGATGGCTGGCTCTGTCAAGGAAGACAGAGCAGTGGATGGTGTTTACCTTGCCTTTAATATGACTTTTGGTGTAATCTTTTTCCTATAGTGTTCTTATGACCAAGCTGGTGAGACACAGGCTGGATAAGCAGGTAGTGAGGTCGTTGCTAAACTGACTGGACAGTCAGGCACCAAGATCTTAACAGCCATGCAGAGGTCCGCTAGCTCCTGTGTTTCGGTGGTGGCCCTTGGGTTTTGGTACTGAGGCTGATACTGAGCTGATAGTCTTAACTGAAAGGGTTTTCCAGCGCTGGAACAGACTGCCTGGGGAAGAGGTGGGGTCCCCATCCCTAGAAGGATTTAAAAGACGTGTAGATGAGGTGCTTAGGGACAAGGTTTAGTGGTGGGCTCTATCTTAAAGGTCTTTTCCAACCTAAACGATTCTCTGATGCTTTGTGTTGGCGTTTGGATGTGTACCGAAGGTTCCTGTTGTATGGGCAGAATCCTAATACAGTGATCATCAGGGCTTGGTGACTTAGAAATGCTTCTGCAGGAGAACAGCAATCTAAACCACGCTTGGCAACACAGACACGCTACTTCTCTGGTTTGCTCTAAAAGCAGAGGAAGGACAGTAAACTTGACCACCCACAGACGGTTATCTGTGGTGTCTGTTGTAGCCATAGTGTAATGTCTTTAAAACCTTATAATGTGGTTGTGACTCTTATCATATTCCCTTGCAGGGGAAATGGCTGCCCTGTTAAGACAACTGTTTAGGAGCTGGGTATCTTTTAGATGCTGAAATGTAATCTAATTTTGTAATAGCTAAATGTTGACTCTTCTAAAGAAGCGTACAGTGTGATTATAAATGTGCATGATAAACCTCCCAATTTTTCTCAAATTAGCATGAATTTATTTGCCCAGTTAAAACCAAGTATATACTTTTAGACTGCAACTTCAGGAAGCGTATGTGACTGTTCAGTCAGCTATGTTAGGTACTTACATGAGTTGTTTTTTAAATTAAGAGCTTGCTGCTTTTTCACCTAAGTGCATAAAAAGAAAAATTCAATAGCAGCAGGATTAAGGTCTGTTTGCCGGCTCTCCAGTAGGTTCAGTATGCTTTTATCTTCAGGTAAATTTAACTGAAAGAGCTTGAGAGTGTAAGAGAGCTCAGTCAAACTAAAGGGCAACAGCTGTACCTGTTTGTAGTGCTTTGATGTGTGCATAATGTTTGCCTCGCATACAGACAATATTTTGTTTGTATGTGGTTCTGCAGTCGTTCCATGTAAGAACATCCGAAGGAATCCTTGCTTAAATGCATTTTTGTTCACTCTAGGCCAAACTGATGTGACTACTGGTGACTTCCAGCCAGGAAGCCCGACTGATGTCATTGCAATGATGCAACTTCAGGGCAGGAACTGAACTTATGAACTTCTCTCTTTGGGACAGATTAAAGCTTTATTTTCAAGAGCACAGAATACTGCAATGCCATTGCTGCAAACTGTGCGTTCTCCTAAAACTGTTTTCAGTGGCTCTATAGATATTAGACAGAGTTTTTCCTTCTAATAACTACAGTGGCTCTGCTGGAGCCTGAGTGCATTTAGTTTTGTTTTACTGGATTCTGAATTCAAAATGGATTTTATAAGATCACTCTGTAAAAGTGGTCCTGTTCTTTTTCTGGCAAGTCATGCAATCTGTGTTCTGCTGGGAAGAATCCTTTCTTCCCCGCTTTGCATGTGGGGAAATTTGAATTTGCTCTTAAACTTCTTACAAGGCACAGCAATAAACATTATCTCTTCTGGCTTGCAGTTGTGCTGCTCAGAAGCTCTTTCTGAGCTCAGTCTGTGCTCAGTCCCAATACAGCATCCCCCTGACAGCAACAAAGCCTGTTTACTCCTCTTTTTCCCTTGTGCTTTCTGCCATGTGATGCACAAACGGAGCATGTTGGGGGATTTGTGGCCACTGAAAAGCTGCGGTAGACTGGTGTTCCTGGCAGTGGTGACTTGGGCAATCTAAAAAGGCTTTAGCAAGTAAATGATCAGTAATACTTGCAGGGTGCTGACTACACTGATCCTGTTTCCTCTGTGGCAGGCGGTGGGCACTTTAGCAGAATCATATTGGAAAATGACAGTCACCTCTTCATTAAGGAGTGTTTTTAAACATGTTTACTTTTAGCAAACCTGGCAGATGATGCTTCAGATGGATGGAACCCTGCTGTAGCTGCGAGCACAAGCTGGGCTCATGCACTGTCTAGTGGGATATGGTGTCCCTATGCACCTCTGAGGGCTTTGCTCCACTGTCACCAGGGATATTGCCTCTACAGCCTGTGATTCTTGAGCTGCATTTGGAACAAGCCTGTCTGGATTTGTGCATTGCCATATCTTCTCTCCTGTAACTCCTACAGAAGTTATTCATAGAGCAAGGTGAAGGGCTGAAAATGGCTGATCACTGTTGTCTTGAGAGCACACAGGCTTTTAAGCAGGATTCTTCCAGCCTTGGCTCCAGCCAAGTGCTTAGTGCACGGTGCAAGTACTTTGAAAGGTACTGCACTTTGTATTACGGCCGCTGTAGTTGCCAGCATTTAACTTGCCTCTGTCTTCAGCGTTTATTCCTTCTTAGTGACCCACCGTGGGACTGAATTTTGAGAGGGGCTTCTGTAGCAGTCCTTCCTTAAAAGTATGTGGAATTATAAATGTAGTTCTACTTTCTCCTGTACAGTCTTACTAAATATCAGTGTACTTCTGGAAATGCTAAATTTGAAGTTTACTTTGTCTGTATGTAATATAGATGTAGCTCTTCTGGTGGCCAGAGGGTCAGCAAATAACTTCTTATGCACTTTGTAATGGAAATTAAATGGCACAATATTTGCCCTCTCCCAAGTGTGCCCGTTGGTATATCAGCCAGAATTAATTCCCCTCTCCATAACCTCCATTGAGTGTTAGATCCCATTCTGTCATGAAAAAGTCAGTGTTTATTTCATGGTACTGAAACTATCTTTCAGCAGCTAGCAGGCAGGAAAACATGAAATGCTTCTGGTGCAGGCTGTATGAATGACTGTCTGCCATTTGAATACTAAGGTTTAAAGGTTTCAACCAAGATTAAAGTCTTGCTGAGCTAGATAATCCCTGTTATAAAGTATTAACACACACGGTCACTTGCAAAGTCTGTTACTTCCCTGTGTAAAATCTTCGAAAGGCAGCTGCCGGTCTTTAGGGTCTCTGCTCACCTCCTTGCAGCTGTTTCCATCTGAACTTCCAGATCTCAGTTCTTGCTGGAAGGTTGAACGCCAGAGTTGTGGGGAAAATGGCAAAGAAATTGTCCCATACCAGCAGTGTCGTTGCAATAACAGGTTTATCCTTAATCAAGAAGATTTTCATTCATGCCTGAACTTGGGTGGCTTTTCACCCACTAAAAAAACATCTGTTTTGGAGAGGCGGCTGAAGTAAAAAACACCTGCATCTTTGCATTTGGCCCTATTGCTTTGGGACACACGGTGAATTAACAACTTGAAAACCACATGGCAAGGCACATACAGGGCACTGGCTGTTATCAGTGATGGTTTTAAATCCCGGTGTGCCACTTTAAACATGCTGAAAACGCTGTTTTTCCTTACTTTCCTTTATGCTGAAAGTGTTTGCAGGGGGTTACCTTGCCTACTTCTGCTGGAGGCTTTCAGCTGTTGCTGTGCAAATACAAATTCTGCAGAAAAATGTTTGGGTTTTTTTTTTTGACAAAGCTTTTGAGTTGTAGATGAGCTCTTAACTCTGGTGAAAAACCATTTTTATTTACATGGTTCTCTACAAAAGATGTACTTCTCTTAACCAAGCAGCTAATGTACTTCACATACCCTTTATTTTGATGTTTCGGGCTGCTGAGGCTTCCTGTCTATCTTTGACCTAATGTCTCCTCTGCAGCTGTATGCACTCAAATGTCTTCCAGTCTTTAAAGGAGGGAATGAGTATTAAGGTTCCCTCTCTGCTCTAGGGGAAGGGATGTAGAAAAGCAGTATTTTCCTGGTTCAGGTTGTCCATCTGTATCTTCCATGGTTACTTGAACATGGAAATCTGATGGTTCCAGTTAGCCCTGATTTTCAAAGTCATCTCTTTATCTTCATGTTGTGTGGGTGTTTCAAAAGTTGGAGCTCCTTACTGTTTTCTGCCGCATCTGCATGCAGGTGAGCGATGAGCCTTTGTCTTCTGCACCTCCTCCTGCCTTCTGTCCCTGCGGACTTCCCACCCCTTGGCCTTTATGTGAAGTCTTGTGAGATAGTGGCGTCTTGCATGAAATCTGCTTATCCCTCTCTTCCTTTCACCAAGAAACCTCTTGTGTATGCTGTCTTGAGCTTTCTCTGCATATTTGTTACTTTTTTTTGGCCTGTGTAACCAGACAAATATCAGAGCCCTGCAGTCCAAATAACACCTTGTAGTTGTCTGGGTTTGTGCTGATGCCACCCTAAACCACCAGTAGATCTGCCAAGGAAATGGGTGGTCCTGGGGGGTCTGCTTATCCTGACCAAGTGGTGGTGGCAGGGTGAAGATTGTGACATATCTGTCTCGTGCCAGCACACATGGAGAGCATCAGTGTTATGTGCTACTTGTACAGGAATATGGAAGAATGAGAAGGTGGGAGAGCTGCAGTTTCTTGGTATAAAGCATACCGCCTAGTTTGGAAGCTTTGCCTAGTGACTTACCAAAATGCTGTGTTCGCGGCTTGTTGGGACTGGGAGTTACTGAACAGGGAAGACGCCACCCCCTGTGCTGACAGATTCAGAAGTTTGCTGCTACCTGCTGTATGCCTGCTTTTTTTTTTTTAAGTTTTATTTAAACGTCCAATCTATTTCAAAGAGTGCTCACCAGCACTGACACGTAGGATTTGGCGACAAGCACTTCTGCTGCTTGCTTCCCCTATCAGTAGCAAAATGGATGAAGAAATGCAAAGCCTCGCTTGCAACGTTTAAAACAAAATGAGAAACAGAGTAAGGTTCAGCAACCTTACCTCTCGTTGCCGGCTCTCCCAGCCAGATGGGAAGGTATGCAGCAGCGGTTTTGGGGTGAGACAGACATGCCTGAGCACTGACTTCAGAGCAGCCACTGGGGCTAGCTGCCAGGCAGTGTGGGACCTTGCCAGCACTCACCAACTCTCTCTTACAGTAAGAAGAGGGACTTCTGCATTTCAGGGTCTATCAGGCTGCATTCAAATGAGATAGAGGGGCTTCTGTTCTGAGAGCTTTCTCTTCAGAAGAGAAAATGAACTAGGTGAATAGCTTCATCATCAACCTCAAGTTCAAGGGAGGGTCTGTGGCATCAGTTCTCACTTCAGGTCAATAAGCAACAGGTCTCCCACTGCGTCTTCACTTTCTGACAGATGCAGAAGCTGAAGTAGGAAAGAGAAGCCTTTTTTCCAGCAAGGGTAAAAAAAACATAAAAGATGGTAACTGTCTTACTGCGAGAAAACAGGTTGATATTCTGGCTCTAAAGATAGGACTAGAAATTTCAGAAGTTGGAGTAGCATTGATATTAGTTTGGTAATCTGATTTATTTTTTAAAGACTCCTAACTATTAGGACAAAGTGGAGTTTTAAATAAGGTTTTTTGCTTGTGGTTGGCAATAATATTACTCAATTGGTGCATGTTCTGGTGACTTCAGTTAAGCTGGTGCATTTAAACAAGTTTAAGTATGGTTAGCGTAGTGATGTTCATGGCTAAAAATGCTTTTCAGTTGGACAGTTTGTAAATACCTGTCCAGCAGGAACAATCGGTGATGTCTGTTGTCAGTGTTTTTGCTAAAAGGCTGGCTTTCTCACCTCTGGAAACAGTGCAGATGAAGTTGGTCTTTCCAGATCATCCTTAACATGAACTTGTTGACTCTGCATCATAGCACAGGCACCCGAGATCTAATGTGCAGGGTAAAAATAGCTGCAGTGGCTTTGGCTTGTAGTGTGCTGCTCGCAATTGAAAACCAGCCTGCAAATGTGTGCCTAACATATTTTGTGTATATAATAGTGATTTTGCATTCAAACCCTATCGCATCGAATGGTAAAACCTAGAGAGAAATGCAGTATTCTAAGTAAAGGTTAACAAATCCATAAAAACTACACCAGGAAACTCAATGATTTAGTCTGTACCACATGATGTCCTGAATGTTTCTTACTTTCCTTTTTTTTGGACTCTCCTTACCTTAGTAGAAGGATGAAGCTGGGCACCATCCCAGGCTGGCACCCACAGGAAATGCAGTTACCTGCTTCCTGCAGGCTCCTGTGTGATCTTTGCAGGTCAAAGACTGGTTTATGAGCTGTTCAAGCTGTTGCTGCTGCCAGGTGGGGAGGTGTGTGTCAGCTGCCCTTGTGCTGGCCTCTTTTTTTTTTCTAGTGCCACATGAGTGTGTGAAGCAGCTTGGCAAACTCAATCATAAAGCTGTTCTGTTGTTGGTTTTTTTTAATTAAAAAAAAAGTAAAATTATTTTTAGCTCGGATTACATCCCTGATCTTGTTTACCACTTTGCCAGCCCACGTGGTTATGCAGCCTGGAGGAAGGGAGATGTGCCAATGGTGCATGACCGTCTTTCAGCATCACTGGGGACACTTCAGCTCACAGAAGTTTGGTGTTCTAATAGGACACTCAGCCGTTTGAGACAAATGCGGTTTCTTGGCAATAAGTGAAATAACTCGTCAAAGTTCAGTAGCTGGTTGTGTTGGTTTTAACATGCCCATGCTTTCATACACAAATACTGAAGGCTTTTCCTGGTAGACCTGGTGCACTGCCTGATTCAAGCAAGATTTGGCTTCAGCTTAGCTCTTTGCCTGGTGCAGGATGGCTGGGCTGAGGGCTTGTTTTGAGACTTCCTTGTTGGGCTGCTACACAGGTTCTAGGACTCTGACCTCCTTGGTGTTTGCTCTCCAATTGCATTGACATTTATTTTCTTATTGGGAACCAGTGACCTGCATCAGACCGGCACCACCTCCTTGCCTGTCCCATGATCTCCTTTAACTAAATGTAGTCACTGCTACAGGGCTTAAATTTGAAATATCAATCTTGTTTCCACGAATAATTATTGGGAGCTTAAGACTATTTATACTTGAAAGAGTATGTATGTGTAAAGTTGACAACTTTGTAGTATTTTGTATCTGAACCCTGAACTCCTGTGTTGTGTGGATGAACCAAAGTGTACAGCCAGGAGCACTTCAGCAAGTGTTGCTTAATAATCGTCTCTTGCTAATAATTGTGAGCTTCTTGTATCATTTTTAGATTACTACTGTATCACTCCTCAGCTGTCTCCAACCTTTAGAGATAATGCAGAGGGGTTCTTTTGGAAAAGGCCGCTCAATTTCCACTGATTGGCTTCTGCTGCTCTCCCATCTCCTGCGTTATTGCTGAATGCGTGTTGAGCACCAGCCCTTGCCCCAGAGCTGCTATTCCACTTTTTCTGTTCTCTGAATTCAAGGATGCAAGCTCCAGGTCCAGAAGCTTTGAGTTGTTCTGTAGGGAGAGTCACTTCTGGGTTTTCCTCACAGAAATCTGACCTCGGCATCAGGCTTCTCCTGGTCTTTGAGGCTGATGTAATCCTGTTGAGCTTCTTTCAAACTGTTTGTTCTCAGCTTAAAGCTGAGCTTATCAAGCATCTGAGTGGGAGTTTTGGAAGTTGGGGGGAGCACAGGGTAGTCTGCAGGTCATGTCTTCTGGTTGAACAATTTTTTCACAAACCCAGAAATGGTTTCCTCTCAACCATATCCTTGAAATGAAACGGTCACCAATACAGACAATTTTGGTTCCTGCCTGCACTGTGTAGTGGTGCACAACTTCAGACCTGTGTCCCTGTTCTCCATCACCTCTCCAGTGGTGTATCTTAGCAGAAGCAACGAGCATCCATGGAGCCACTGCAGCAGCATAGCCTGGTGTCCTCCCCTGTTGTCCTCCCAAGTTTGTGTTGTGCTCCAAGTTGTGTGGCTGCCTGACTGGGTCCCTGAGGGGGAACATGGCTATTGGATCTCACCTCTTCAGGCTACTCTTCAAACACGTTTAAAAAGGTGTGACACACAACGCTCCTAAGTGCCACATAAAATGATAACATGCACTGGCATTAAATGGTACTTGGTTTCTAGTACATGGAGTTGTCCATTCCTTCTTGACCTTGCCTGTGGTTAAAACCTTGAATAGCATTTGGCTAATTGGATGAGTAGAAAAGATACTGCAATCTAGGTCAAGTCCTTTTAGTCCCCCTCTTCACTCCTCTCGTTACTGCCAGAGTGAAACAGTATTTTGCATGCTGCCTCTGCCCAGCACACTATTCTGGAGTGACTGACTGAAAAGGAATTTCACATACACTTTGTGCTTTTTTTTTTTTATAGCTGACCCACTTCACTGTAAAAGTTTTGCATTGCATAAAGATTATTTCTTGCTGAAGGAGTGTATAAGAGAATTTGCAGCTATGGCTTGCTTCTGTAGCTGCAGCTGGAATTCTCCTCCTAGAAAGGGATGGCCAGGAGGGAAGAGGTCCAAGTAAGATAAGAGGTTGAGATGTGACCTAATGAACAGCTATTGCTGCTTGATCCTCCAGAGCATGCAGTGGATGGAGTTAATAACTTCAAGTTGCCATGGATTCATGACTTTTATGAAGTTTCTGTTTCTAGGAAATTACAGAATTCTGTTTCCAGGAAGAAGCCCAAGTGTAAGTGATGATTATGTTTACAGTGTTGGGTTGCCCAATTTTAATTCCCCCTTTATGTAAGGGAATAATCAACAGCAAGAATTCCGAAGTGCATTTTTACCAAAGCTTGCTGAAAATGTTAATGGACAAAGGTGCTCTTTCACATCCAGTCTTGGAGAATCTCTTGCTTAAACCTTGATGGGCCAATTGCTGTAAAATAAATAAAAAAAACCCAAAACACAAACCCAACAAAAACCCGCAGCCACTTGAAACACAAATTTCCATGAGGCTTTTATTCTACAGAATTTTGAATACTGGCATGATACACTGTCAGAGTTCCATGGGCAGACCTTACTCTGATCACTTTGAGCTTTCTGATATTGAAAAGTACAGCCAACTCTTACTTCTGGCAAAGAAGGAGCAATAAAAGAAAATTTAACAGTATCACCCAGTAAGAGTTTTGTGCTGGACAGGTCTGGGGGAGGGGATGTCTTTTTTTAATTCCCTTAACAAGGGTTTCAGCTCCTGTATTCATGAATGATTCATTGCAGCCTTCTAAGGAGCTGCTTGCCTGTGGTGTAACTGCATTTTAGTGACGTGCATGCTAATTTGGTGCCCTGAGAATGCTCTGGAGCTATTAACTAGCCTTGAACCTTGGTACCTGTGAATGAAGGTGTTAATTCATTACATATGATAAATGGAGTGGGTTCCCTGTTGTCATAATGTTCATCCTTCTTGCCTAGTAATGTTCAGTTTTCTTCAGCAATTACTAAATTTCCTGAAGATCTTGCATTGAAACTGGAAGGAGCTCATTCCTGATGTCATCTCTGGGAAGAGATACAGCAGTGGAAGCATTCAAAGCCTTGTTTCTAACCTGTAGTTTCTACAGTACATTTAATTTTCTATTAGCTTTTTTCATTTTGGTATTTAAAGATGGAAAGATAGCAACCCTAGTGGAGACTCACAGAGAACTTGCTGCTGTGGCACTTGGGGGTGGGGGACATGGTTGCGCGCTGTTTCAACAAAACTTAATATGGATGCTGTTAGTATTTCTGAAACCTAGTACTACTGTTTTGTCAGAATACCAGACCATAATGAGAACTGTAGAAATTCTTCATACAGAAGGGTGTTGAAAGCTGAATTGAGAAATCCTATCCTTCCAACTTCCAAGAGCCCCAAATAGCCAGGCGAGGCAGCAAGGGGATTAAAAGGCAATGGGGAAGGCTTGCTGACAGGTAAGTTTGAAATGGCTTTGCCAGAATTTATTTTCTTGCTCCATTGTTCCTGCTAGTAGCTGGTCAGATTCCCAGATGCTACAGGTTTATTCTCAGTAAAAATTAGGGGCTTGCAATATGAAACAAGTAACAGGTAATTAGGAAACACAGATTGCTTCTGCATCAGGTTTAGCCTAATTACAATCTAGTGGGTTTAGAGATGATTGAATGGGCAGTTGACATCAGGAAAGGTTGACCTCTGGCAGGTTCCCCGTGCCTTGACGGCAAGGTGGTGATGCTGTGGCACTTTGCTGGAGCGCTGATGAGTTCGGTGGAGTTGAGCAGTACAGAAACCTTTTATTTTTTAGAAAGTTTAACTTAAATGTTGGAAATACTAATAATGAAAGAGTACTGATGTGGGAGTAGGGCCACTTGACAACTTTCTGCAAACGATGCACCACGGGCCAATGCATCCTAAGATGCAGGACTTCCCAGGCAGGCATCTATAGAATCATAGAATGGGTTGGGTTGGAAGGGACCTAAAGGACCCAAGGGACCTATCTAGTTCCACCCCCCTGCCACAGGCAGGGACCCCTCCCCCCAGCCCAGGCTGCCCCCAGCCCTGTCCAGCCTGGCCTTGAGCCCTGCCAGGGATGGGGCACCCACAGCTGCTCTGGGCAGCCTGGGCCAGCGCCTCGCCGCCCTCACAGGGAAGAATTTCTGCCTCATCTCTCATCTCCATCTCCCCTCTCTCATGTAAAGCCATTCCCCCGTGTGCCATCGCCACCTGCCCTTGCCCAAAGCCCCTCCCCAGCTTTCTTGCTGGCCCCTTTAGGCACTGGCAGGAACATCCATAAGGTACACTCTGATTTTGTAGAGCTTTCCGTTACGCAAATAAGAGGTGAGATGAATATAGGTGGGATGTACCTAGAAACTGTATGTTCTGCCCTTTGATCCCCATCATGTGCACTGGTAGGATGAAATCCAAATAGTATTGCATTGTCTTCATCTGCATTTATGGGATGAAGTAAGCCACAAAATGTCGTGTGTACCAGGCGAAAGAGTAGTAGAAGCTCCTTGTGTTACTGTAATCTTTCACGGGGATGTTTGGCAACCTTGTCAAATGCAGGCTTTATGCAGCAGTAACGCTGTCTCTCTGATGGGCTCCTGACTGCATGCAGTGAACTTAAGACCTGCACTTTGATTTTGGAAACAAGTATTGGGCTCAAAACAAGCAGAAGAGCTTCAGGGGTTCTCAGGCTGATAGCTACTGAGTGGGGAAGGGAGGAAGATGCAGCTCTTCCTCCCTGTAGTTATGATCCAGCACAGAGACCACTGCTGATGCCCAGACTCTGAGATGTTTTCAGCTGAAGAAAGACCTGTTTGTTCCAGAGCTACTTAGCAGATGGAGATCCTGTCTTCCCTCTTGTTTGAAGCAGACTTGGTTGCCTGTGTTCTTCACACACATTCATTTAAATTAGTTTTGCAGCTTTTACCATCTAAAAGTGTTCCTGCCTCGAAATAATGGATTTTTCATCTTTTTGAGTTACAAAGCTATCCTGCAGTAACTCATCCTTCCTAGAAATAGAACTACAGAAGATGCTAAGGGTAGCACGTTCTGCTCACTGGTGAGTTGTAATAAGCTGATAACTTTCACAGCTGAGTTTAAATTCAGTTAGGATGTGTTTCTTTCAAAAGTTAAATGGCTACTTCTGTCCTTCCCTCCCCACTAGTCCTGCTTCTGAAGGAAGGCTATGGATTTGCTTTGCATCCCTCAGACTTGCTTGCACTTAGTTGTGGAAGCAGGTATGTGTTTGGTGGTGGGCTTTGTTTTGATAGTCAAACTGCGAATAAATGTTTGAGAAGCAGCAGTAAAGCTCAGGGGTATGCAGTCAAGTGATGTATCCCAGCATTTCACTGGTAAGAAGTATCTGATTCCCAACAACTTGGTCCTGTTTGGATTGTGATATGGCGATTAAAACATGAGGAGAGTGGAGTTGTAGTGACTACCTAATGGTGCAGCTTTCAGCATGGAAATCTCTGCTACCCAGAGCTTTGTTCATAGGGAGCAGGCGGAGCAGGGAATGGGCTTAGTTAATTCCCATCTTGTGGTAGCCTAAAGGGGTTCACTTTAGTGTCTCTGTAAGCTCTAAAGGAATAGTAGTTTTATTTTTCCAAGTAAGAAGCTATAGAAAATGTGAAATGTAAGGAGCCATAAATTTAGTCTGCATCTTTTTTTAGGAAGAATCTAGATGAAGCAGTGTATGTGGAAATTCCTCCTTGGGTAAGCCTGGATCATCAGCTTCTGACTACATCTCCAGGTTAACACCCTTGCTCTTACTGACAGCTGTTGACTAAACACAGAGGTGTAAGGGTTGAGGTTCTCATTGCTTTCTTCCTAGGCTGTTTTCAGTTAATAATCAGTTGACTGATACAATCAGAGCCCTTTGTCTTGCTCTGATGCTTTAAGATTATCTTCCTGTGTTTCCCCCCCTCCTCTGTTGTCAAAGGATTGAAGAAAGGAATAAAATCCAAAATGAGGAGACTATCTGGTCTGTCTAGTATGGTACAAGAAGATAGTGTGACAGTTTTAATGCTTGTTAAACCAAAGATGTAACTGTGTAACCCAAGATTTTCACCTGCTAGAGATCTTGGGGTGCAGTTTAGAGGATATAAATTCTTGCAGATACACTGGTCAGTTTGCACCCACGATGTACAGGTTGCTGTTCGGCATATTTTCAGAGCAAAACCTGGTCTGTACCAAAAATTTGTGTGAACAGTCACCCCTTTTGTTCAGTTGGTGTCTCATTTACAAGTGTGTGTTATCTTGCAGCTTGGCCAGCACAGCACATGAGAATTGCTGTAGCTGTGGGGAATTCCTGTTGAGATCAGACTGCTGTTACACGGGGCTTAGAGCAAGAAGAGTTGGGTTTGTTTAAAAAGATGTCCAAAAATGAGCTGAAAACTTTTTGATGTAGAGATGAGATGGGTTTGAGGTTAACAGTGCTGGAAAACGCATGCCAAACTACTCCCAAAGCAGCCATCTCGTGTTCAGGGGTTGGTTGGTTTGTGTTTAACTTTTAAACATCTCCTATTTGCACTTAATGCTGATACATCAGCACACTGATTCGTGTAGACTTCTATTACATGGGGTCTGTCTTTTTTTTTTTTTTTTTTTTTATGGTTTCTGCTCTGTAGCACAGGGGTTGCCAGCCTTACCAGAGGCACCGCTGCTGGTCACTGCATGTCCTCTCTGCGGTCTGGCAACTGAGGTGGAGGCAGCTCCCAACTGTGGGCTGGGCACCTGCGAGATGATGGGGGCTGGCATGATCCCCTCTTTGGCTGCATTCCAAACCCTGTCCTCCTACTCTGCCCTGCTGCTTGGGACTTGGTTCTCCTCATCACTGACCTGAGCAGCAAGTTCAGATTCATAGTACAAATATTTTCCTTTAAGGGCAAGAGGACACTTGCTTAAGGGCAAATCCTTGTCGTAGATGGAGATGCTGGAAATCCTGGAGTCTCTGCATTTTGTTCTCACAGTCAGGAATGTTGGTAGGCAGCACAGCCAGAGCACAAGGGCTCCTCTGGTTCGTGCTGCAATAGCTCAACCTGGAAGCAGAATATGGACTTCGGTTTAGCAGAACCCAAACCCAAATAAGAGATACGAACCCTGAATTTCTATTGTCAAATTTACATCCCTTTTATAACTTCTCTTGCCTTGAAACATCTTCCACTTGCGTTTTTTTGCTGTTTTTATCACACATTCCAGATCTGCCCCTCTGTTTTAAAGGGATAATGTAATGACAGGATTTCAGGCAGCAAAGAGCCCTAGCTCTTACTGGTATCACAGAATGGATTGGGTGGGAAGGGACCTTAAAGACCATCCCATTCCCACCCCCCTGCCACAGGCAGGGACCCCTCCCCCCAGCCCAGGCTGCCCCCAGCCCCGTCCAGCCTGGCCTTGAGCCCTGCCAGGGATGGGGCACCCACAGCTGCTCTGGGCAGCCTGGGCCAGCGCCTCGCCGCCCTCACAGGGAAGAATTTCTTCCTCATCTCTCATCTCCATCTCCCCTCTCTCATGTAAAGCCATTCCCCCGTGTGCCATCGCCACCTGCCCTTGCCCAAAGCCCCTCCCCAGCTTTCTTGCCGGCCCCTTTAGGCACTGGCAGGTGCTCTAAGGTCACCCCGCAGCCTTCTCCTCCCCAGGCTGAGCCACCCCAGCTCTCCCAGCCTGTCCCCACAGCAGAGCTGCTCCAGCCCCTGAGCATCTCCCTGGCCTCCTCTGGCCCCGCTCCAGCAGGTGTATATTCTGTTGCCTGTGTTCAGTCTCTGGTATACCTAAAACGCCCTTCAGTTCTTCCTCTTAGGTAAAGAAACATGTCACGTCTGCTCCAACAGTTTAGATGCAATTGCAAATGTAATTTTTTTTGTTGTTCTGTAAACAGCCTGGGTAAAATGTGTTTTTACTTATTGGGCTGTAATTTGAGGTGCGATACAGTCTTTCCCTTTTGCCAATGCTTGTAAATCAGTGATATCTGGGAAGTGTGGAAAAACGGAGCTGCTCTGAAGAGTAGCAATTTTTCATGTATTTTGTTGGAGATTGTGTTCTGGTGTGGTTGGCTCATAGGGGACTGTCTCACTTTTCTGGTCTGCTTGATATAGCTGCCTACGTTGGTTCTGAAATGTAATGCTTTGGATTTAATTGCTGGTGGTGAGAATAAATATTTCATACAGTAAATACTGTAAGAGTAAGAAAGCTGCCTTTCTTCCAAGATGTAAAGTTAGGAAATATCTTTTCTTCTGATCATCCTGTTTTCTTGGAAACCTTTACAGAAACCAGGACGGCTTCAGGGTGCAAGGCATTGCGTACTATAAAATAGATAACTCTGTTAATGGGCTTCCTTAACAGTGAGCCAGCTAGAATATTTCTACACCTAAGGCGGCATAATTAGATCATCAATGACATCATCTCAAGTGTATGGCCTCACGCATATTGAATGCTGACACTTTCCAGTGTTAATAGCTGGGTTCAATTAAGGAAACTTTCTCAGTACCCAGTATTGGCACTTGCTGGTTTGTTCTTTGGATTCATCTTGGCTAATGCTGAGCATAGTACAAAGGTAGCTTGTAAATCCTTACTCTGAATTTTAAAATGCCCCTCAAATTCTGTTCTGTGGCAGATAGTAGTAGTTTTTATTTACACACAGTAACCAAGAAAGGACTTGAAAGATCTGATACAGGATTGAAAGGGCAGGAGAGGGAGAAGTTACTTAAGGTGTATGTTTTTTTTAAGAATCTTTTTAATCCTTATACCTGGTTCTTCTGGATCAGCTTGTAGAGCAGCACAGCATTATTACTGCGTCTGAAGATGTGAACTGCTTTGCTTATCTAAGTAGACTGAGAGTTAATATTAAACAAGTTTCTTAAAGAGCATGAGATGACAAGCGTTATCAGGATAGTGCGAATTAATCTTGGTCCTGTGTAGCCAAAGCTAGTTTTAGCTGTTTCACCTGTGGTGGTGGTTGCCCCACACGAGAAACTTTGATCCTGCAGTGCAGGATTAGCTCAGGTTAGCAAAATCAGTGAGCCAAAATACCATGGGGCAATGCTTGGTTTAGTGTCACTGGGCTTTTGTTGGCCTCTGTGCCCCTTCCTTAAAGGCAGTTACAGACAGAAGCGTGCCTGTTGGGTTCCGATATATGTGAAGCAGTCCTGCGGTGGTGTGGCTTGTGCAGACTTAATTGGTCATTAGCCCTATTTGGGGTATTTGCAGAGCTTAGCGTGCTGTGCTGCGTAGAGTTATTTGATGGGGCGGCTGTGTGCCTTTGGGAAATGAGACTGGTGACTCGAGTCCCCTGACCACTTTCAGGGGTGGGTTGTCCAAGCTGTTTGTTTCTGGTTTGTCCTTGGATCTGGTCAGGGATCGGGCTGCACAGGAGATCTGTGTGCTTTGAGGTTTTGGGGAAGCATCTGACCACTGTAAACAAGTCTCTAAATTCTCACGCAAACTTTCTGCTGTTAGAAGCAGCTATGGCTGCTCAGCCAGAAAAGTTGTTTTTCCAGACGAGCTTGTCTAGACTGAGTTTGAGTATCAGGCATGTGTCCCAAATCTTAGATCCTTTTCATGATTTTGTTATATTTAAATCATACCTAGTTGCTTAGTAGTCACTGGATAAGATGCTTTCAGTAATCCAAAAGCCTTTAGACAATGTTCCTGTTCGTGCTTTTACAGCAATGGCAGTGTTTTATTTTTCCTCATTGGATGTTTTCTTGAATCTGCAGATGATGAAAGGGTTTGCAATGCCTGTTTTCCAGGATAGGAACAGTGAATGTGAGGACCCTTTCCTGCAGTTATATCTTACATGTCAAAGTTACAGGTAGCTGTTTGGACTGAAATCCATACAACTTTTTTAATCTTCCTGACCATAACTTGATTTCTTTTGTTACACTTGCAACTTCATGTGCTAGTTTCTCCAGTATTTTGAAATAAAGAATGAGAATGCTAAGCTTCCTGAATATTTTTCCAGTTCTGTATCCTCTTCCCTCCTTCCCGTGTTTCCAGTTACCATAAGTGAAAGTCTGAGATCTGCTGCGTAGCTGGTTAGCCTACATGGAGTGCTGCTTCCGTAGATGCTTTCTGAAGGCTCTTTCTGTCATTTTAAGACAAATGTGATTAGACAATAGAGACATTCTATTGCAATAGTGTCTTGCCATCTGTTATTACCTATTGTCTAAAGAAAATTCTTAAGAAAAAAAAAGCAAGTGTGGAATGATTCTTGTTTCATTTTTTTCTTCAAAATATTCTTCTAGCTGTCTTTGAGTGAAATTCTTAATCCAAAGGTGTTGACTTTATATTAATGTCTTCTGTGAGTTTCCAGTTCCATGCCATGCGTTGCTGAGCCCTCACAACAGCCTGTGGGAAGCAGTTCACAGGTTGGCTTGGGAAATGCCTCCTGCAGATTTAAATGGTGGTCAACTAGAAAGCATGGGGAACGTAGCATTATGTGGTGATGCTTAACCTCAGTCCTCTAGTGACTAAATCATCATCTTTTGATTGCTTGAGGAATGTCTGTATCATAGAATCACAGAATAATGGAGGTAGAAAGGGACTTCTGGAGACTGTCTAGTCCAACCACTCTGCTGCGAGTGGGGTTCCTAGAGCATTGTCCAGTCCAAGGGTGGAAGCCCCAGCACCACCCTAGGCAACCTTTTCAATCATTTGACTGCTGTCAGAATAATGATTAAAAAAACCCCACCAAAACCAAACACCAACAGAAAAGACCCCAGATGCCACCACACTCAACTTGTGCCTGCTGCCTCATGTCCTTCCAGTAGATACTGCTGAAGAGTCTGGCTTGGTTTTCTTGACAGCCTCCCACCAGATGCTTATACACATTGATAAGATCCCCCTGGGCCTTGTCTTTTCCAGGCTAAACAATCTTGGGTCTCTCGGCTCCCCCTCATAAAAAAGATGCTCCAGGCTCTTAAAATGGTATCTGCTGTTTGCTGGATTTTCTGCAGTCTGTCTGTGTCTGTTGTGAACTGGGGAGCCCAGGACTGGGTGTGGTGCTTCCAGTAGGGCCTCACCAGTGCTGAGCAGGGAGGAAGGATCGCCTCCATCAACCCACTGTCACCATTCTGCCTCATGTAGCCCGCAGGGCCAGTGGCCTTTTTTTGTCCGGGGGTTCATGGTCAACGAGGGATTGTTCTTCCCCAGGTGCAGGACTTGGCATTTCCCCATGAACTTGAGTTCAGCCTGTCAAGGTCCCTCCGGGTGGCTGCACAGCCATCTTGTGCATCAGCTGTTTCTCCTGGTTTCATACTTGGTGACTTGTTGAGGGTGCACTCTGTGCTGTCATCAATGGAAAACAGTCATGGACCCAGTAACAACCCCAGTGTTTTGAAAGGAGGTGTGTTTTTTGGTTTGTTTGGGTTTTTTTTAAACTGCTTGTCACCAAAGAGCAGATAGGCAGGATTATTTGCTACCAGATTATGAAGACTATTTAAAAGTCTTTCCTTGGTAGAGATGGCAGAGTTATGTTTGTTTGTTTTCAGAAACTCAAACTGTATTGTTAGCAGCATTAATTCCATGCAGTTTGTCTTTATTGGCATATTGTGGGGTGGCGAGAGGGGCATAGTAAGTCTTCTCATCCATCTGGAGTCAAGAGTCAATGAAGGGTCTAGATACTGGGAGCTCAGTCTTCTTTCCCAGCAGACGGGCAGCCTTTTTGGGCTGCTTGTGTGTTCCTGAGTAAAGGTCTCGAGATACAGATTTGTAATATTTTGAAGTCAGCATTAATGGTTAACCTGGAGTTACAAACGCTTCTCTGGTGCATTTGAGAACAGGTCATTTTGTATTGATCTGTTTTTGCAGTACCCAGACTTGTGGCAATACATTAGCGGCTCTAGCAAAATGCCGCAGTTCTATACTTAGAAGCCACCCAAGAGTCATGTCCTCAGATGAATGTTCTTGTACATCCAGCCCAATGGAAAATAAATCAGTTTGCACTGTGATCTGACAGGTAAAACTGTCTTTCAAAGATACTGATAGATAAGAATTTTTAAGGTGTATCTGAGCAGTATGTCAGATCAATAAAGTCAATAAAATCTATGTTGGATGCATGATGCTGTTCTGTAGTTAACCATGCAGAGCTATGAACTTCCTTTGCAAGACCAACAACACGTGATCCTCAGTTGCCTTGTGACAATTCTACTGATACGTTCTTTGGTGTTGTAGGCTTCCTGTTCAGAAACGGCACATTCAGGCTGCAGAGGAAAAATGAGCAGCTCAAATCCCGTTGTTAGCTTGCTTCAAGGGTGCTGATAGCTGTCACCCAGCAAATCCGTGGGCTTCCATTCAGTGCTGTGGTTGTTACAGCCTAGTGTTATTCATGTGTGTTCCTCAAGATGGATAATGGTAGGCAAGAAGAAAAAAAATAATATGGCTGTCCTTACTGCTCGAGCTCCTCAGAGCATTTCTAATCTATCTTCTTCCTGCTCTGTCTTGTGTTCTTTGGTGTAATCTTATAAAAGAAAGTTCACCTTGACACTGGAACTTTAATACCATCAAACTGAGCTAGCGAAAGTGTCTGCTTACACAGCAGGCTACTTCAGTTCTTCAGCTGGCACACCGGTGGTGGTGATGCCGTGGTAGGGTGTCGGTTCCTGCGGTGGCTGAGCACCCCACCAACAGTTTGAGAGGCCTTGTCCCAAACAAGACTGCAGGGAATGCCTCATGCTCCTTCTGGAGGCCAGGACTGAAGATGATGGGAGCTTCAGGATTCCCCACCTGGGATGGGGTAGTCCTGGTTATACATACAAACTGGGGGATGAGATGTTGGGGAGCAGCCCTGTGGAAAGAGTTCTGGGGGTTTGGGTTGTTGGGAAGTTGAATGAGTCCACTGTGTATCCTGGCAGCCTAAAGAGCCAGGTGTTCCTGGGGTGCATCAAGCACAGCATAGCTTGCTCCTAGAGGCAGGGGGTTGTCCCACTCTGCACGGAGGTGCAGCCCCACCTCAAGTTCTGTGTGCAGTTCTGGGCACCTCCATATACAGAGTACATGAAACTATTAGAGTGTGTCCAGAGGAGGGTGGCCAAGATGATGAAAGGCCTTGAGGTGAGATTTTCAAGGAATGCTGAAGTCACTTGTCTTCAGCTTGGTGAAAAGGCTGAGGGGTGACCTCATCTACAGCTTCAGGGTGGGCAGTGGAGGAAGAGGTGCTGATGTTTGGTGACCAGCAACAGGACACAAGGAAACAGAACGAAGCTGTGTCAGGGGATGTTGGCTGGACATTTGGAAAATGTCAGTCACAGGCACAGGCTCCCCAGGGAAGTGGTCATGGCACCAAGCCTGTCAGAGTTAAAGGAGCATCTGGATGATGTTCTTACTCATAGGGTTTAGTTTTAGGTAGTCCTGCAAGGAGCAGGGAATTGGACTTGATGGTCCTCAGGTCTCAATTCTGTGATTCACTGGTGAGCATGGGCTCTGCTGGAGTTTCTGGGTGAACCACCTGTGGGCGGAGGTGAGCAGATGGTGCAGCACTAGGAAGACAAATGGGAGATTAACCAGTTATTTGCTGAGATGCTGCAGTGCAGCAGCCCAAGCCCTACACTGCTCATGAGATAAAAAAAAAAATCTTTAACGCTTGTCAGGGGCAGCGTTAAAGATGGAAGTTTTTCTTATTTTCAGCAGCAAAAAGTAGTCTTCTGCATGAAGATGTTTGGATGGCAACCAAATACAGGGTTCTGGCAACAGAAGAGGAGCAGCAGTCAGTTCTGATAGACTGGCAAATCTGGGGCTGGTTGAGCCTGGTCTGTGGGTATGACCCAGTGCCACCAAGAGGAAGCAGCTGGTGATAATGGCTGGAGACATCCTTCAATGAAGGACTGAGGTAGACTTGCTGTCTTGGGAAGTTTGTTGTTTGCCAGGAAGCTGGATCCAGGATGTTATGGAGAAGTTGGTAGAGTTCTTCTGATCTGTGGACTATGACCCCTTGGCACTCATGCAGGTTGGCACCTGTAAGATCATCAGATAATCTCATTGGAAGAGATCTCAGGAGCTCTCTAGTTCAATATTCCCCTCAAAGCAGGGTCAGCTTGAGGTGAGACCGCATTGCTTGGGGCTTTACCCAGTCAGGTTTGAATGAAAACCTCCAAGGATGGAAATAGTATAGCATGTTCCATTTCTTGACTGTCTTCATCATGAAAATTTTAATCCTTGTACTTGTTTGGCACCTCTCTAGTTTTACCTTTTACTTGTGTCATCCTTCTACTGAGCACCATGGTGAAGAGTCTGGCTCCGTTTTTTTTTTTTTTTTTTTTTTAACTTTCTCATAGGTAGAGGGAAGGCTGTTAAAATGTCTTACCCTCAGCCTTTTTTCCTTTCAGCTTTCTTCAGCCTCCAGGCTGAGAAGTCCTCTATCTCATACCTTTGTCTTCCAGGGGAAGTGGTCTAGTCCCCTGAGTATCTTGGGGGCCCACTGCTAATATCCTTTTCCTCCCCTCCGACCCTGATTTATCAGCATTGTCCCTATATTGAAAATGGAGTAAGATCACCCAAAGCAGACCTTTAACAGATAAAAGGTCAATGCCAGGCCTTGGGAGTGAGTTTCAGAGGTCTTGGTGGTGTCTTCAGGCAGTCTCCTAGACCCTGCTGGTGAATGGGAAAAGCTTAGGCAGGAGGTAGATGTTGTTGTCTGAGCATCAGCTTCTGCCTGCACAGATAGTGTTTATAGATAGGGTGGATTTTTTTTATGACCATGAGACTCTAAGGAAAGAGGACTGATGGCAAGAGATGGGATCCATCTGATACAGATGGGCAAAAGCATTTTTGCCAACACAGTTGCTAACAGCGTGGAGGACTATAAACCAGGTTTGTGGTAGGATGGAGACTGAAAACTGGAAACATAGGATGAAAAGAGGTGCTTGCATGTCTGTGACAAGGGAGCCTCTTCCACTTCTCCAGAGAAATTCTTGCACCTCTCCAGCACGCCCATGGGCCAGCCTGAAGTGCTTGTATGTGAACATGTTCAGTGTGGGACATAAGGGATTTGAGGTCTGTGTGCGGTTTAGATGCTAATAGCTTAGCTCCTTCTTGATAGGTTCTTGTTACATGCAGAGCCTTGATGTTGGTGAGATTAAACCCATGGAGGGTGGATGATTGGAGTGCTTTAGGTGGAAGGAAAGATGAAAAACGAAGACAGATTTGCCTTATGTGCTGAAGAACAGCTTTAGGAACATGCAGAGCTATGCTGTGTAACTGGTGATGACTCGATTGGGAGCTTTTCAGTTAAGTTCAGAGGGAAGGGTGACAAAGGGGGACATCATGGTGGGTGTTGGCTGCACCATCTGATCAAGAAGAAGTAGTGGCTGAATCCTCTTTAGACAACTGGAAAAAGCTTTACGAAGGGAGAGCTGGTTCTGACTCTGCCCTAGCATCTGCTGGAAGCATGAGGTGATATAGGGCACAGCTGATCTAGGAGATTTCTGGAATTGTTTGAGGACAACTTTTTGAGGCAGGTGCTGGACAGAGTGAAGAGACCTGATTGGTAAGATGTACAGCGGTGCACAGTGGCATCTTCGGCTTTAGTGACCATGAAATAGGAGTTTAAGTTCCTATGGGAAATGAAGAATGTGAGTAGAAGGATAAAAGTGCTTGGATTTGGCTTGTTCAGAGAACTGATATGTGGGATTCTACAGGAATCTGTCCTGTAGAGCAGAGAAACCCAGGAGAGCTGGTTGATCTTCAAGAGCAACCTTCTCGGAGCACCGGAGTGGTCAGTCATGATTTGCAGGAAGCCAAGCAGGTGTGGCAGGAGGCCAGACCGATCCTCTTGCTGAGCTCAATTACAGGAAAAGTCCTATGGAAGGAAGACGTGAGGACAGGTTACCTGGGAGAAATACATAGAAGCATCCTGTGGGCACATAAGGATATAATTAGAAAAGCTTTTCTTCCTTTCTGCACTTAATGATGAGATTCTGTGGTCGAACACTGTATTAGCTCGCATTGTGGTTGTGCCTAGTGAAAAATTAATGAAATGTGCTATTGCATCTCTAGGTGTGAGCAAGATGGGACTTGTCAGGAGCATGTCCATCTAGTGAAAGTCAAGAGGGAAAACACAGTGCCCAAGAAGAAAAATGCACATGTGTTGGGTTTTTTTTTGTGTGAGAGGGAAAATGCCCTAAAGTTCATTGCTAATGGATCTCAGCACTGCTTTATTTTTCTTGATTTGTTGTGCTAGCTGCAATGAAAAAGCTGATGCCACAGATGAAAGTTGAGATAAACTTAACTCTTCTTGCCCTCCATGCACTTTCAGCTGAGGCAATGCTGAGTAAACATGAATTTGGAACTGATACAAATCTAAAAACTGGTCTGACTTCCATTACTCTTCAACCACCGTAATTTAGTATCCTTTTGCTGTGGGCATCCTTAGTTACAGTACAGCTAGAAATAAAGTGGAATGAATCACTGAGGCTGATACCAGTGTGAGTGTAAACAAATCCCCCTTAAATCTGTTTTTAAACTCACTGTTTTTTTTAAAATATGTGCTACTCTGCTATTCAAGAAGTCACTAAAACTGGAATGCTGTGCTGGTGTTCAGTGCTCCGGAGGATGCTTCATTGCAGCCAGCCAGCCTTGGCAAAAGGTGCACACCAGGTTTGGAAATAGCTTAATTTGATGTGAAAGTCAGGTTTAACAAGAGATTTAACATAATGAGGATATGTAGGCCTTCCATTTCTCTAAGCAGAGGCGGCAAGGTCTTCTCAAAGAGAGCTAAATCTGTAACCATCAGGATAACTCAAATGTTCCTGGAGGTGATAAGGTGCAGGGGTTTAGGAGAGGCCATGTATTCTGCACAGCTGTTGAACAGAGAAATTTAAATGACTAATTTCTTTCTGTGAAGTTACTTGTAGGTCTTTGTACTTAACATGCTGCTAGTTTGTTCTCTGGTTAAAGACGTTAAGTCAGAACTCAGGGGTTGTGCTGGGCAGGGGTCAAAAGCAGATGATTAAGAAGGAAATGAGGCATTTCCTGCCCATCCCCCAGCACAAATATTGCTTAAAATATCCAGATGACGTATTGTAACTGGCATTTTGGTTTATAAGTCTTAAGCATCTCTGGCTGCTCTTGTGAATTTCTGCATCTTAGCCCTCCTGAAAGGGAGGTGTGTGGTGCTTATGCACTGGGTTGTGTTTATTGTGGGCTGGGGTGGGTGGTGGTGGATTTGGCAGTTTGATGTGGGAAGCATTTTTGTAGACTGTGTTTAGGAACTTTAAGCCTGAACTGTGTGCAGAGAATTTAAAAGAATCCTAACAGTGTTAAAACCCAGATTTCTTTAAACTTTGTTAATACTTAACAACTAAACTGATCAGTGGTTGTTTCAACTTTGCAAACCTTAAGGATTTGGGTTTTGGAAGTTTTGTATCTGAGGTACCTTGACAGTTCCTGAAGCATTCCCAAGTGAAGCTGATGATGGTTATGAAGCCTCTCTGTTACTGTGAAGCGTTTAAAACTCCAAGAAGCCTTATCCAGGGGCAGTGCATTTGAAATAAAATTTGGGAGTGGCACTAAAGCAAGTGCTTTAGCCAGTCTTCTAGGGCCTCTTTGCCCGTTAGATCCTTCAGATGGAGGGAGTGGAAAGGAGATGTGGGAAGGCCAGTAGGTCTTCCTCAGTTGTATCCTTGGAGAAGATCAGACTGTTAAATGTAGTTTTCTGTCCAGTTAAACATTAAACTGAAAGTGCAAATGAGTAACTTCCTCTCAATCTGCTTTTGCTTGCCAGGTCCTGGAGAAATATCCTAATACACCTATGAGCCATAAAGAGATCCTTCAAGTTATCCAGAAGGAAGGACTTAAAGAAATCAGGTGAGTTAAACACACATACCAGTATGAAACACATTCATACTTTAGTTCCAGCCTGTTTAGTTTACTGTTAACTGCTATCTCGGGGGGGTGGGGTGGGGTGGGACTAGAATGTTACATACCTGCAGAATTGGAGTCTAGGTCCCATTTGCAAACAAGCTTTCAAGTCACTTGTAATTTTTATCAAGGAAGATAAAAAGTCATAAACATCATAGATAAAGGTCATACTTAATTTCCAGGTGTGCATGAGTCTGGTCTGCATCTCTTATAAACTAGACCTTATCAGGTAGTGCAGACTCCAGGTATTGAAGTAAACCTAAATATTTTTTATTTCATCTTTTAAAAAAATAAAAGTGGGATAGTCAGTGTCATTGAAATGATCTAATGCAAAACTTACAGCTATCCAGGAAGTAAAAAAGTAGCCTCACTTACAAATCCTTGAGCAAACTTCATGCTTTGTCCTGTTTTCTTTAGAATTATCTGGAGTAGTGAGTGGTTCTGTTTTAGAGATCTTCCTGTTCCCCCTCCCCCCCCCCCCCCCCCCCCCCCCCCCCCGCCCCGAGGAGCAGACAGAGTGGTTGGTGTGCTGGGTGAAGAGGAGTGCCAGCTGGGGTGACACTGATCTGCTTCAGAAACAGAGCAATGCAGCTAACAACTCTTAAACCGCTGTTACTGTAGCTTATTGCTTGAATCCCCACTCATATATATTTCCCAGAGATGGATAGGTGTATTTGCTGAGCTAGGCAACACTGAAGGATGAAGCATTTATAAGTCTGTTTTCTTGGAGCAAAGAAAAGGGGAGGGAAAGAGAAGATGGGATATACCAGTTCGTCTGTTTTGAAATTAAACAGCCATCCTGAATTTCACTTAATTATATTTTCCACTCCGCTTTGCCAGTTGAATACAGCAATCAGTCTGCTTTGCAGGAAACATCCAAGGGCCCAATATGCTGTCAATGATGACATCTTCTACTCAGGTTGTGGACAACACCAAAGGCTGTTTGCTTTTTGGAAATGCGAGCTTATCTAAAAGCAAGGAAACCAAACATACTCATTTAGCTCTTAGGGAAGTGACAAAAGTGTAGTTTAGTTTCTGTCCTGATGATACACTTTGCTCTGGGGCAATACTACAATCAGGCAGATGAAAGGCTTACCAGTCTTAGGGCAGCTTCAGCATGATGTTAAATATTATTAATCCATCAAAGTCATCTTCATAAACAGTAACTGCACTCATCAGCCCCTTGTGCATGCCCAAGAGTGGAAATGCAGTTGTCTGTACTGGTGGTCTCACTGATGGTAAAACACAAGTCCAGCAAACATCCAGGTGCTTAAGAGGTGGTGAACCTTTTTAGCAATTCAGAGTGCTTTTTTTGGGGCAGAACCTTAGGCAGGAGCATAGATGTGGCATGAAAGATCCAGTCTCTGGCTGGCCAGGCCAGATTTTTAGACACAACAGGAAAATACAAAAAGCAGACCAGAAATGCCATGGTTCCATATAGTCCTTTTCAACCTCAAGTCCTCCTTCTAGAGTTGCTTTGGGGATTTAGCCTGAGCTGATAGTAAGTTGTTTTCCTCTTGAAAAGAGCTGCCGCTGAGCATCAGGACAGCACAAATTCTTCAGTAGCTTAAATCCCAAAAGATACTTGTGGGAGCAGTCAGATGTGAATCTCAATTTCTCTAGTTCCACTATCGACCTTCTTGACTTAGCCACCACACTCAGATGCTGTGTAGTGGTCTTGCCCCTGACATGTTAGATCAATGTAATAAAGCTTTATTTAGGTTAAGACCTAAAAGGCTGTTGGTTCCTAAACAATTCAATTCCAGTTAGTACAAGCAGTATGTTTGTGGCTGGGTTTGGCTTCTGATAAGTCATAGCCTGTGACAAGATGGGCTTAATGCAGATCAGCATTTATTAGAGGCAAGATCATGTTAGGGAAGGTATGGAGGCTGTCAGTAGACCATGTTGAGCTTGCCAGATTTTGAGTCCTCTTGTGTGGAGGTTCTGGCAGGAAATGGTGGCAAAGCCAGTGACAGCAGTTCCCCTGTGCTTGGTTGCCTTGAGACAGCAGGCAGCTGCAAGACTCTTGGTGTGGTGAAATGGTGTGCAAGTTTGCAGGCAGGACGTGGGCTCTCCTATTAGCACGTGCGCTGAGGCATTTTGAGGTTTTTTTTAATTGTTTCTCAATGCAATTTGCTTTTAATAAACAAAATTGCAATTTTTTTGGGTAGTAAATGACTGCCACAAACCACATAAATTTAAGCTCTATCAGCTTTGCAGTACTTTGGTGTTTGTTTTTTGTTTCTTGTGTTTTTGTTTTTTTTTTGGATTCAGCATCTGTTGCCTCAAATCCTTAGATGTTTTTAACTTCTTTAAAACTATTGTCTTTCTGAAAAACAGAAATTTAGAAGTGACAAATTACTTTCCTACAGGTGCACTGAAATGAGACAGAGAATGGGGAGCCCGGCTAGTGTCCAACAGTCATTTTTTTTTCTGTTTGGCCGTGCAGCCAGTCCATCTCACTTCTGCTCTAATGATTCCTGGCATGTCCTGCCACTTGGCCAGCTGCTTGGGAGGAAGCTTGAGGGCATGTTGAAAGAGTTTTAGAGGACTTGAAAGCACTGGTACTGTTGTAGAAGATTTGGAATTGCAGGGAAGAAGGGTGGCAGCTGAGATCAGTGTGGAATAAACAGGAGTGATGATTTCTGCTATGTGCAGGATAATGTAGCTTTTTTGGACAAGGGTGGATGGAGGGGGTTTTGTAGCAATACAGAAACCTGGGATGAGACTGGCTGGTTCTTGCCTGTATTTATAATTTTATCCTAGTACTCAAGTAATTTTAATAATGAGATTTTTTTTTAAAGGTCAACCCAGGACTAGTACTCTGAAGTGTCAGTTTTGGAGACCCTAGGGCATCTGAAGCTAGAACTATACTTTTCGCGTGATCTGTCATCCTAATTTTCTCAATCTGCTTGTTTTGACAGGCTGCCCTAATCCTATGAGATCCTTTCCTATCTACAGGCCACTGCTTGCTAGATGCAAAAGTAAAATACATTGGGATAAACACTCAATGAATTGGCAGTGTAACCATATCTGGCTCTAAGATTAGTCCAACATCCTATATTGCCTAATCTGTTGGCAACTGAGCTTGGGGAAGCCTGAGCCTGTTGTGACACTTATACTTTCAAATGAGGCTTTGAAGACAAGTGGGATAATGACGTTAACCCAAGCAACACCAGCAGTGAAAGTTTCCCAAATCTGCATGCATGAGATAAATGGGTACTAAGATTGAGCAACAGAGAAACACATTTGTTCGGTGATAAGTAGCTTTTTAAATCAAAATTGTTAACTTGTCACTGGACTTCATTAATCTTGGGTGTGTTAATATCAGTGTAAAGAATATCTGAAGAATTAGCATCTTTGAAAGATCTTTGGTAGCTTTTTCTCTTAATAGCCATGAATGTTTTGTTTTTCTTGTATTTTGTTGGGGACACTGTGTAAAATACTAGCATGTGAACCTTTGTCCTAACACAATGACTTTTTTGCCCACTTACTCATTAAGCAGGGAAATACATCTAAACATTACCCTCAGTCTCAGTGAAAATGAAAACAGACATGGTGCTCTGGCTACTTTTATTTCAACTATTCATGGAATTTCTAACATAAACCAAAACAAACTCTTAAACCACTTTGGGGAGAGAGGGAAAGTATCGAAGCCAAAGTCCCCTTTCCACTAATCGTATTTGGACTAGGGAGAAGTGTGTCAGGAACAGTTCGGTTTCATGTTTTAGCTGCCCTCCAGGCAGCAGCTAATTTATGCTTCTTATTGGCAAGTTGGTCCTTCCAAATTCCTTGTAAGATGTTCTGAGTGCTGTGGTTTAACCCCAGCTGGCAACTAAGCACCATGCAGCTGCTTGCTTACCCCCCATGGTGGGATGGTGTGGGGAATCAGGGGAAAAAGTAAAACCTGTGGGTTGAAGATAACAGCTTAATAATGGAAATAAAGTGAAGTATAATAGGAATAGTAATAATGATTGTAATGAAAATAGAAAAGGGAGAGAGGAATAAACCCCAAGAAAATTAAGTGATTTACAACACAATTGCTCACCTCCTGCTGACCAATGCCCTGCCACTCGCTGAGCAGTGATTGATGGTCCCTGGCCAACTTCCCCCAGTTTATGTACTGAGCATGACATTCCACGGTATGGAATACCCTTTGGCTAGTTGGGGTCAGCTGTCCTGGCTCTGCTCCCTCCTGGCTTCTTGTGCACCTCCTCACTGGCAGAGCATGGGAAACTGAAAAGCCCTTGACTTAGGGGAAGTGCTACTTAGCAACAACTAAACCATCAGTGTGTGATCAACGTTATTCTCATGCTGAATCCAAACCACAGCCAGCTACTAGAAAGAAAATTAACTCTATCCTACCTAAAACCAGGACAGCATCCTTGAGGAGGGAACTTCCTTCCAGGCATGGAGACTGTTAGGTGAAGAGGGCTGGAGCTTCTCAGTCTGATGCTTGTAGAAATGGGCTGCTAGCATTGTAACTTCAGGCTTCCGTAAGGTTTCTTAATCGATTTGTTCTATTTCTCTTCTCTTGCTAGCTGAAAATCAGAAGCCTGCTGTATTTCTGTGATTAGCTTGTCCTCTGTGGGTCTGCTAATGTCAACAGTCTTTCCTCCTGAGTGATGAGAACCACAGTGATACAGATCGCTCTCATCTGGAAAGAGAACATGAGGCTTTTAGCTTCTGTGTAGTTCAGTGTTGCATTTGTATTACTTCTCCAGTAGCTTGTGTGCTATGAGATGAGGATCTTGCCTGAATGGGGAGAAACTCTGTACTTGGTTACTCTCCTACAGGAGGTGAGAGGATGACCTTAAAAGGCAAACAGCGTTCTTGTTGACTTCTCAGAAATAAGAGCAAGACTCCAGGCTGGAGTCTGGAATAGATGCTGCTGCTTACTGCTAGAGGATATTCTTGCATTTCAGATTGAATTAGAAATCATCGAGGTGCTTTCTCCTTATTCCTGGCAGGTTTTGCCACTAAATTATTTGCCAGCCATTCTTCCTTGATTTCTTTATCTTCTGCTGCAGAGCTGGGAAATAAGATGAAGTTGGGGGGATCTAAGTTGCACATTTCTCCATGCCTTGATTCTCAGGGCAGTTGTTCCTTCAACAGCTTGACACTAGGAAATTCTTCCTCCGACATAACTCTCCAAAAAATGAACAGACTCAAAACCCCCACAGGGTAGGGTGGAAGGGAGTCTTTTGAAAGGATGAAGGTTCTTAAATTATTTTGAAAAGCATGAAGTTAGTATTGGATCCCACTGACACTGGGCGTGAGGATAAATTATCTCTTACAAAGAGTTTCTCCTCCCTGGGAAAAGCAGCCCCTATCAAAAATGATAGACCTTCCTCTTCGTAAAAGCTGCTTTTTAAAGCTGTGGTGGGTCTACAGTGAAAGGCTCTACCAGGAAAAAAGAAACCCCTCATCTAGGTGGAGAGAATTAAACTCACAACCAGTGAAAAATAAATTTCTCATTTGTCTGTCTTAAAAAAAAATCAGGAAAATGGGAAAACTCAAACTATCCAACAATGGAGGAGACATGCAGCCCGTGTCTGGCAGAGAGCGGGCGAGCTGCTCCATCTTGCTGCTGGCTAGCTGTGGGGTACGTGGGGTCTGAGTCCACTGTGAGACTGCAAGTCTTGGATTTGAGTCCACTAATACAGTTTTACCTCCCAAAAAGCAGATCTTCCAATAACTCCCTTCCTCTGTAGGTTCTTCAGTGTTTTCACTAGCCCAAAGGATATGAAGTGCAGACTGAATCCTTCAGCAGGCTCCATGATCGCTCAGGCTGCTTGTATTTGCTTTCCAGGAATGAAGAATTATCATCAGCTCAGTTTGATTCTGGTCATGACCTTATAGTTGAGGAATATATATAGGTCACTGTCCGCTTTTTAGACACATCTGACTAATATGCAGAATTATCTTGGTGGTGTATTTGATAGTCCTTTTGATAATTTATTGTGGAGTAAGCATGTTCAAAGTTTTGTCTTTGTCCTAATGTCTGTAGTTAAGATGTTAAAAAAAACAACTTCTTGCTATGCAGTCTGCTTGCTGCTCTCCTTTTAGTTAGTATTTGCACACTGGCAACTTGAAACTGTCTCTATAATGAAGTTGATATATTTTTACTAATGTAAAATTGGTAATTTTACTAATGTAAAATAAAAAACTGGTTTCAGCCAGCTGGAGTTAAACCACAAAGCTGATGAACTAACTGTCCCACAGAGCTCAAATTTTGATGAAAGAAGTCAGTGTGGATCAGACCAGCCTTCATGGTATTTCTCTTAAAATGGCTTCAGGCCACTTGAGATGCTGATGAGCTTATCTTCAGCATTTCCTTGGTGTTCTCTGATCATCGGAGATGCTGGCTGAAAAACACCTAGTCAGGCAGGACCCAAGAGGGGATGGATCTTGAAGTAGCGATGGGACCTGCTGCAGCCTTGTGTTTCTAGCTTGCTTCTGCTGCCTCCTGATTCCTTGTGACAGCAGGAAGCTGTGAGACTGGAAAGTAATGTGCTGAAACAAGAAAGCCAATTTCAAGCTTGTTTTCCTGCTAGTGCTGTGTAAGGAGCCTGGTGGGAGTAGGGTGGACGAGGTGAGAACAGCCTGGGGTGACCTACCAGAAGTGCTTCAGGATGGCCCTACGGCAGAGCATCCTTGAGAGGACGCTTGGGTTCTTGCAGCGTTCTCTGACCTTGGCTAGCCACATTGCTTCTTGAGTAGAAATTAAGCATGCCAATAACCCTTTTTCTAGTGGCAAAGACTGTAATATGTAGCATCTTCCTGTTGGGTGAGCAGGCTTTTCTGTGCATGTGTTGTGCTGAGCAGCCGGCGCTCCATACGGGAGGTGTTCGGAGGTGTGAGCAGCAAGCACAGCGTGCTGTGGGACTTGTCCTCAAGGGAACTGCAGGGTGAAATCTGCCAGGGACCTTCTCCCAGTTTATCCTGCCTGTGTTCGTACAGTCTTCCCTAAAGGCTGCTGCCTGTATCTGAGGTCAAGATGAATTAGTTTGGTGGTGGTGGCAGCTGACACCTAGGCATCACAGCCCCTCACCTGCCCAGTGCTGCCAGGACCCTGCTGGGAGGAGGTGCTGGAAGGAGTTGCCCTTACTGGCCATCTAAGGTTTGGCAGGCAGCAGGTTTGGCATGCTTGGTTTGTTCGCAGTGTAAACTTATTCAAATAAAGCTTTTTGCAACTTCTTAAAATAAGATTTATGATCAAATTTGCCCAGTGATAGCTGTGGCATCCCACAGGGAGGAGGTTGGGTAATGCAGTGTTTGCCAAAAAACCACTTTCCGTGTAGAGTGGTCTAGAGTATTTGAAACTACTCATTGCTTTGGCAGGCCATAGGTAGCCACACCAAGAAACTTCTGCTTGGGCCATTTGTGCAGCAGGACATTTAAAAGGTGCTCTATCAAACCTGCTTCTCATAATCTGGTGGTTGGCGTTTCTGGTCAGCATTCGCTTCTAGCAATGGCTCCTGTAAAGTGGAGGTGCACAGTGCTAGGCTGAGATGAGAGGCAACGAACACAGATTGCAAGATGGGAAATTCTGATGAGAACGATGGGAAAAACTTTTTTCACTGTAACAATGAGAAAGCGCTAGAGCTGGACAAGGGAGGGTTGTGATACCTCCACTTCTGGAATTTGGAGTTGGACTGGACAGAGCCCTACACCTGATGTAGTTGCTCCTGTTCTGAGCTGGAGGTTGAACTGGAGGTCTCCAGAGGTTCCTCCCTCTAGATGACCTTAAGTCATGGTTCTCGGCCTTGTTCCTTAGCAAAGTGGCCTTTGGGTTTCAGTGCCACTTCTAAGATTGAGTCGCTGCAGTGCCTTGGAGCCTTAATGGGCTCATTTCTGGACAGGGAGGACAAGCTGCTCCTAGTATGTGCAGCTGGGGTACAGCATGTCAAGCGAGTCATACTCTGTTAGCAGAAAACAGCTTTGGTTTTCATCCCTTTCAGGGTGTGAAGTTGTAAATTATGAGCTGCCTTGGAAGGTGCTGTAGCTAGCTGAAGCCATCAGCTGACAAACATTTAAACAATCTTACACGTTTTTTAATTCCCAGCTTCTTTAAAGGTAATCTTCAAATGAGCTGGAACACCTTGTGTTCATGTGATTTGATATTGATAATACTGGGTGTAATCCCATGATGGACAGGACAGGGGCATCCATGCTTACTTAAGAACCACCAGGGCTGGGTTACCTCAAATCTCTTTATCGAGTCAGATTTTTTTTTTTTCTTATTATCTCATTCTACTGGAAGATGGGTATTATAAGATGGTTGGGCTCTATTTTAAAGCTCTTTTCCAACCAAAATGATTCTGTAAAAGTATTACTAACCTCTTGGGGTTGTCACATGCAGGAGTTCTTTCCTGATGTTTTGCTGATGGGGAAGGGGTATTTGTTGGAAGCAGGTGCCTTAGGGCTAGCCTTACAGGCATGTACGTTTTAATTGCAAGGCTCTTCAGCTTTGCTCTATAATTAGCGTAAGCCTTCAGGAGAAGGGGCTGGCAGCAGTAAGGTCTGGTAAATGCTGGTGCAGTAAATTCTTGCAATTTTTTCCTTTTAGTCAGCTGGAAGTTGGATTTGGCTTTTTCTGGAGAAGATGAACAGTTACCAGCTTACACTTTTTAAATGAAGACCACCAGAACATGGCATTTTCTTTGAGACCTTTGTAATATCTTTGTCTAAGAAAGACATAAAGTGTCAAGTCTCTGGTGTAAAGTACATCTTAAAACTATTTTTGGTCAAATGGCAGTCAAGTAGTAGCCATAGTGGCAATTGCAAATTAATATTTAATGAGGTTAGCGGTATGTTTGGTGAGTGTCCCTCTTATCCTGTTGTTCAGGGTTTTCTGCTCTGAACAGGGCAATGGGCTGCTCCCTACCAGGACTTTTCCTGAAGTGAGGAAAAGCTGGAGATGTGATTTTAGCCCCTTGAACACTTTCTCCTAGCCCCACCAGCTCCAGGCCACCTTGTCTGTTGGTTCTGTACAACAGACCTTTGTCTGCAGGTAGTGCCCGTACTTCATGGGGAACCCGGTTTGTTCCCCTGTACACCACAGAATGAAAAGCTGACCTTCTTCAGGGACACTCTGCGTTGACCAAACCCTCACAGAGTGTTTCTTTTTTGCTTCATTAGTATGAAGTCAACTAAAAGTTGAAGTAGCCCCAGGTTTCTGTACCACTGGGTGTCTGTGCAGAACATGGGAGATAAGTTAGTGGATACCATAATACATGTAGGGGAAAATGTTGGTTTGAAAAATACTAGTTCAAAGGGAATGGTTGTAGGGAAAAGTCACATTGTTGCCATTATAAGTGAGTGTTAAATGTATTTTATCGTATGTAGGAGAAACTCTAGCTATGTGACTCTTTCCATATCCCTTATATGAAAGTATCAAATCCATAAGTAACAATATTCTGCTTCTCTCGTCTTAACGGACACTGTGGTGGCAGCAGTTTTTGCTTCTCCTCAAAGTGAAATGACACGAAAGTTTTCGTCACGTGAAAGAGAATGTTAGCTGTTGCGGGGAGGAATGTGGAGTGTAATATTCTACTGATGAAGACTGCAGGAATCTAACAGGCTGACTAACTAGAAAATGCTAGAGCTGAGGTCTCAAAAAATACCTAGGCTTAGGATTTATCTTCAGTGTGAACCGGCTCATGGTTCTGTAGCAGAAGCACAAAGGGGAGGGAACCCAAAAACTTTGAAACTTTAACTCCATGCCCTAAAAACTTTGGAGGAAGGTGGTACTTTTTGGATCTTCCTGAGATTTCTTTAATCTCAGACAACACTAATTTCTGTATAGTCCCTTGAGGATGTGAACAGCCTGTGAAACCAGTGCTGTACCTGTGAGCACCATGTTAAGGTGGAGCTAATGGAGTGATGTGAACCTGAAGGTATTGCTTACACCTGTAAATCATGTCCAAGAAAGTCAGATAGCTTCTACAAGGGTTTTTAACCTTATCCAGGACTCTGCATCTGATGTCAGTCCACTGATGTTCCTGCAGGTCAGATTCAGTTGTCACGATAGACCATTAATTAAAGCTATAAATAAAGTCCCAACTTCAGTGTGTGCCTAAGATCTTTACAGTGGCTGCCAGGCTGATGTTCGCCCAGTAGTGCCTCCTGGGTCCTTTGTTACCCGTGGTCTGAGTGTGGCTCCATCTCAGCACGCCATCATTGCTGGCTGCACTTGCCTTGCTCTGATCTTGCACAAATTCCCACCACCTTTGAGTCCAAGTGTATTTAAATTGGCTTTGTAGCATGAAACCTTTTACCTGCTCCTGGCCCCACTACTGTGGAAATATTGAAATGAGGCCAGTGGTGTATTAGTTTGCATTATTAATGACTTGGCAAGACCATGGATTACCCGTAGAGGTGATGAAGCAGAACATGCTCGTTCCTGCACCCTAACTATTGGCTTCATTAAACTGCTAGCAATCTGTCTTGCTCCTCTGGGTTGCAGGGCTGCCATTTTACTCAGATTTGTGAGCTGTGAGTAGTGCTGAGGGTGTAAGAAAGAATAAATAAATTCCTATCTCTCTGTCTGTCTGTATGTGAGATTTCCAAAGGCTCCACCTGACTTCTCTAAAAAGTTCATTAACTAGTGGAGGCTGATGATAACACATCTGGGAGCTGCCTGCAGTTGGTGGCTGTACGCCAGCTGCTTTGAAAATGGACTGAAAAAATCTGACAGGTCTGCATCTTCCTCCCCATGTCTGTTTGATATAACCTGGGCTTGGTAGTCTTGGTATTACTGCAGATCTGCCTGAAACTTAAAATTTGGTTCTGGTGGATGGGGAGGGTGGGTTCATATTAATGATTAGACAATTGTTTTGCTCAAGTTTTTAAAGGGGTGTTTCTCTCCTTTTTTTGGGTTGCACTCCAACTCCAGAAGGTAAGAACCACTGCTGATTGTTCTAAAGCTACTCTTCTCTATTAACGCAAGCTGCAAAAGCCTTAATTAAAAGAGCAACTGCTTGTTTTATACAGACTTAAGAAACCAAGTAATGGTAGTCTGTCTGGTGTTAATGCTTCTGTTACCTCGATCTACCTTTCCTGCATGCCGTTTGCATTAGCGCTTCGGTGCGATGCAAACTTGAAATCTTCATGTTTGTAAAGTCTGTGGAAAATGTCAGGCTAGTAGCATGTGAACGCTTAATGTCTTACAAATTAACCCCGCTGTCTGCAAACCTGAATCTGTGGGGAGGGGGATGCTTGATTTGCATGATGTGTTTTTGTGCATCTCTTGTCTTGGGGACGTTTGGCATTGCGTATTGGGTGAAGCGAAATTTAACACTGTAAATAAGCTGCTTTTCTAAATGATGAATGTATTTAACAAGCTTGAAGTCGTACAGTGGTGTCTGCTTAAAATACCTCTCTGCTCTGACACTTGCATAGGTCCAAAACTGGTGGTTTTTTGAAAACTTCGTATTTTAATATACTAATAAACAAAAAGCCATTTGTGTGAATGTCTGATTCAAGTGAAAGAAGGGGATGCTCAAAAGAACAAAGTGGGAAAACCCCTCACCCTTCCATGCAGTCCGGTCCATTTGGGCGTTTTTATCCAGTTACATCAACGTGCAGTGACAGTGTGAAAGGAAGACACGTGCTGCTGGGTGCACTTTGTATTAAGCTTCCATTTAGATCACAAGGCGATAATTAACTCTTCCCTGTTGTTGAGGCGGCTGAGTGCTACGGCGCCGAGGTGGTGTGAGAGCGGTGCTTTCAGAGTTGTGCTTCTGTGCCCAGCAGCATCAGGAGGTGCCCCTCTGTCTGCAGGGTCCCCTGGAGCCCTGAGGTGGGGTCTTGCTTGGGAGAGGCCCTGCTGTAGGAGGCTGCACGGGATCTGCTGGGTCGCACCAAGAAATACTGCAAAACCTGGTAACCAAATGAAAAATGGGGCTTTAATATAAAGTAACGTTAAGATGCCTTGCATAATGCTTGGAGGGCAAAGTGTTTAGAAGTTCAAACACATCACGATTTAAAAATTTCAATCCGGTGTCCTATCCACATGTGACCGAACAAAAATGTTTTGGTCACGCTTAGTTTTCAAGTTGGAACAAGTCAGCCGGGTCCCTGAGGTCTCAGGGGCAAGGCTGATGGGAAGGGATGCTGCAGTGGGATTGAAAGTGTGGGAAGAAATGTTCCACCTCCTTCCTCCTCTCAACAGGCAGCTGCTCCGAGTAGAGCCCCCTCACCTTGAGCCTTAACCTTCTATACATTTACCACTCTCAAACCCCTGTTTTCTTGTTCAGTCTGAAGAAGCTTTGAATTTAAATGTGGAGTTTAAAATGCTGTAATTTAGTGATGGCTTAAATTTGGCAATTCTCAGAAGGAAAAATTTGGTATGTATGTGTCTGGAACGTCAGGTTGCTTAGAGAAATACTTGGAGGAGTGAGAGCTCAGATATGTGTTTCTTATGCCATTGACTGGCCTTATAACTACCTCTTAACTACAAAAAATAATTATGATATTTTAGTCCTTTCAGCAGTCCAATAAAATAAGCAAAAGAATGTGCCCATTCTGCAGACAGAGGGACTGTCACTTGCTGGAGGAGATCACTTTGAGATTAGTTTTCTAACTCTTTAATGAAATGAAAGTGCAGATGTGGAAAATGTTAGTTTTCAGATTAGAATAAATGGTTAGAAGGTACTAAACCCCCTTGATCAGTCAACAACGTAAAAAATATAGTAGCAGTCACAGGTTTATAATTATAAACAGGTTTATAAATGTCAGTAAACTTGCTAAATTGGTTGGGTTTAGCTGGCAAACCAGGATGAGAAAGAAATAATTACTAAAACAACAACAGTAGCAGAACGATTGGGAACTGAATTCGTAACTGAACTAGCCGCTTTGCAGGCGCTTAATATTTGCCCCAGTGTGGCGTGCTCAGAGCGTTTCAAGCAGGGGTTTGTAAAGTACCCCCAGCTTTTGGCTGAGAGTAAGTATTGTTAGGACCATGCTGCGTAGCGAAAATGTTGGTGCCTGTTTGGGTAATAGCTGAGTTCAAGAACATGTGTTTGCTCAGCCTGTTCACTGGGGGGGTCACCTGGTAAGTATTGATGGGTGCTTGCTTGTATCGGACCTCTCTTAGCAGCACCTTTAAACGAAGATATTCTTGCTGCTGTGGTTTAACGCCAGTGCCAGCGTTTAAACTGTTTTTGCTTTAGGGTAGAGGTCACTTTGAATGGGTGGGTATGTTATTCTGTAGTTTTTTTCAAGCGGAAATATACTGTGCGTGAGGATAATGTGTAAGTTCTGGGAAAGTAAAATGGCTTAAAACTTCGAGCGGTGAACAAATTGGCATTTCCCAGCTTTCATGATGAAGATCCTAGGTCTAGGCACCAGAGCTTGGATTGTGACACTTGCACCAGCACCATGAGGCCCATCTGCACTGAGTTCAACGCCTGTATTTTGGCAGATTGAATTGAAAGACTGTGCTAGGTTTAGCTTTTTTGAAAAATAAATGCTAGGAGGTTTCAATATGTACTTGTAATGCCTTGGAAACCAAATTAATCCTGGTAAAGCTCATGGTAGTTACCTTTGCACCTTGTAAACTGTTGTAAATATATATTTTTTACTTTAATGCAGGCTCATTTCAATGAACAAAGCCTGCAGCTGACTGTTTGCACTGGCTGAATTGATCAGCCTAAGCAACTCTGTTCTGATCCGAACAGTCCCAAGGAGTATTACTCAGCTGAGGTATGAACCGGTATAAACAAAGGAACATTTATCTTGATTTTTCTCAAGGATGCTGTTTGTTTGTTAGTGGTCTGGCACTGAGCACTGGATAATTGATAAAGGTGAGCATCTGGTTTATTATCACAACAGTTAAAATAAGTTGGCTTTTTTCTGTAGCTGCCAGCTAGCATGCTATTCCCTATTGGAATAAAAAGTTTAGATAGGACATTGCTGTCAGTGTATCAATGAAAATACAGCTAAAAATCCATTTCACTCACAGAAGCACAAACGCAGCTTGTGTGTGTATGCACCTAAAAATGTAAAATTCTTAAAAATATTTGCATAGAAAAAGCGGCGACGTGCTGCTACTGTTAGAGGCAGAGTGCCTTAACCCAGAGTGCTCCCTCCAGGCGCATTTGGGACGGTATTCTTGCCATGATGATGAACTGCAGTTGGAATGCTTCTACTGAAGTTTTTGTTGCAAATGACTGTTAGAAGCATTAGATGAGGCACCAGTAACTTTCTGGAGGTAGAAGATGTTGAAGTCCATTATTTTCCTGTATCAGGAATGTATTCTCTCTTCATCAGTAAGATGCTTTTGTTGTCAGGAAAGCGGCCAGATGAAACAGAAGGACTTTACCGACATAAATTACTGAGATACTGAGATTACTTGACAGTTGGATAAAGTTACTGCGTCTTGATTGTGCAGGTAGTCTGTTTTCGGTGCATAAATGAGATTTGGGATGAAAACAGTCCAAGTAGATCTAGGGGCCCTGGGGATGAGCCGCTCTTAGATTTGGCACAAACCGATGTGTAATTCTTCCTGCAGCAGCTAGTTCTTGGGACAAACCCAAGCAGCTCGGTAAAACCAGGAGTGTGCTGTGTTTAGATGAAGCATCTTAATTCAAATACATTGGTTTGTGTAACAAACTTCTAGCTGGGTGCCTTAAAACTGCGTGTGGTGTTGTACCTGCTGCTTTGTTAAACATTGCACATTGCATCTCAGGTTAAGGACATTTAAGAGAAGAAAATGTCATTCTGACTCAAAAGCCTTCCCTGGTCTCCAAAACCAAAGCAAGCCCCCAACACCTGCCCCCTACATGTAGTACAGGATCCAATTCAGCTCTGTTCCTAACCTGCTGGGGTATGAAAGAGCTCTGTTTTCAGTACAGTTGTTTGCATCAAATTGCCAACATCTGGACAAATATTTTGACTTTGCACTTAACTATGAGAGAGATCCCTTTGCTGTCTGCTGCTGCTCTGTAGTGATGTAGCATAGTAGTGTTGAGGGAGGAAGCGGCAGTCTGTGAGAACAGGGGAATATGGAAATTTGACACAATGGGAAAAGTAATAATTGATCTTGGCTCATTTTGGAAGATTCTTAAATAATTAAATGAAAATGGCCCTACATGGAGAGGAGGGGGCAGGATGGGCAGAGTAGCCTCCAGACTGTGGGAAGGTGATGGAGGGGAGCTGGTGTAGAAGGGGTAATGTTTGTTCAGGTTTCCTTGGGAGAACTTTGATGATGATGAATGATACACCTTTCTTCTCTCCCGTCTTGCCACAACTGTGCCCATGCTGCCCATCCATGCTGCAGTGAGCTGTCAAGCCTGTTGGCTGTAGGGAGCTGGTAGAACAGGAGCCTGCAGTGAGGCAGCGCTCAGAAGCAGTAATGTGATGCCTGCCTCTCTAAGCTGAGAAGGTTTGTGCATCTGCACCTCAAACCTCTCTACCTTGGAGCCCAGGGTGACTGATAACCATGATCACAAAGCTGGGGGATGTTTCAGTCCCAAAGCTTTAGCAATCAAGTTTGGGGCTTGAGCTCTTACAGATTGGATGCAGCTTCCCCTAAGGGGACACGAAGGAGCATAGCAGTTGCAAACTAGTCATGTCATAGTCTTGCTGAGCTCCACGTAATCTCTTCTCCAGGATGAATCCTGTTTTGAGACTTCCAGAAGGGCTGGTGCAGTAGCAGTCACCTTAATAGAAGGTGATGGTCATCAGTGTTGGAGGCTGTGGCTCCACATGCAGAGCAATGCGGATTTGGTGGGATGGAAGGGACTGAAGTGAAATAGTGGATAGCAATGAATCCAGAGCCGGCAGGAACTCTGTTTTCACTTCGTCTGCTTCTCAAAGTACTGCCTTTGAGGTGGAATGGTGGGAACTGCCAGACGTGGCTGGTGATCCAGTGTGCATTCCTAGCAAATAAAGGGGATGAACTTCATTATTAAAAAAAAAAAAACAACCAACAATGAAATAAATGTCATAATAACATCTTGTTCCTAAGGCTATTTTTAGGCAGCTATTTCATTTAAAGTAATAAAAGGTAGGCTGGGTGCAAAACATGGGTAGCTGGAAAAAGTAGTAAGTGAATGTTAAGGGATTCTGAGCAAAGGGGCAGCAAAGGACGAGCAAGAAGTAAAATCTTCCCATTCAGAGGAGAATGAGTTTCATCCCCGAGAGTAAACATAACCACAGTTTCACTGCATGTTTACTTGTTAGCAAACTGCCAGAGCTGTGGGCAACACCACCTTTTATCAAAGACAGATGCCCAGAGTGCTTTCCCATGGGATGCAGGCAGGTTTGGTATAGGCCTGCTGCTTAGGGCTTCATCCAAATTCTGGAGCAAGCATCTCCGCACATTTTAAAGTACCTTTTTTGGTATAAATATATACAAGGGGGTTTTGTGGGGTGTTTTGGTTGTTTTGTTTTGGGGTTTTTTGTTAGTTTGGAAGTTTGTATATCAAATAACAATTTGGATCAGTGAAGTTGGAAGGTGCTGGTTAGGTAGCTCACATAACCCCGCAGCAGCAGCTGCTCTTTTCTTTTGCAGCTGAATTGGGGGACTGTTCAGTGGTATGAACTGCTACTCTGCACCCTGAGTGGATGCTTAAAATGAGTGACAGTCATGAAAATAAGATGGTTTGTATAGGAACAGTTTGAGTGCTTGTGAGTACTCACTTAAAGAGACAGAAAGGATGTGAAGACTGTGCATCTTATACCCAAACCAAACACTTTTTTTTTAAGTGGGACTTGTCAATTGATTGTAACTTTTAAAAATTTTATGATAAGCTATGTGAAAAGCTAGAGTAATGTTACAGTTGTGACAGCTTTCCAGAAGAGCATGTAGAGGAAAGCATGTAACTAGAGGTGGGTAAATAAGAGATAACAATAAAGCAGAAATAGTAGATAAGCTGTTAAACAATAGAATCAATTCAGTAGGAGCAGCGTAGGTGCCAGATGAGCATAGCTTTTGTAAAGATGGGTCCTGCCAAGGCTTCATTCCTTGGTGAGCTTCCAAAGCATAGCTCTGCCTAGACTTTTGTAAAATGCTTGGCTTAACATCGATATTCTGCTCTGATACAGTCTTTAAAAAGAACGTACTCTGTGAGCTAAAGGTCAGAGACGTGGCAGAGCTGCTCTTGCTGCCCAAGAGCTTCCCAAACATGGGGATGCTTCGGTGCCTTCAGTGATATTCAACATACTATTAGTGATCTGGAAAAAAGCGTAAAATGACTTCAGATAATTTTCTAGATGCAGCAATAGGAGGGATGATGACAAAGAGTGATGGGAGAAGGACAATTATATTGTTTAGACTGCCAGATGCAGCTGGGCCTGTATAAAATAATTTGCATGCAGTTCTTGTAGTACATAGTACTTGCATGTAGAAATGGCATCCAGAAGCAAAGATGAGAAGAGGGGAAGGGTGTACCCTGGGGAGCAGTGCCTTCAGAAAGAATTTGGGTTTGCTGCAGGGAATCACACTGAATTGTAGCTTCCAGGGAGACCCTGTGGCTTTCTGGAGAAGAGGATCAGCCTTGTAATGTTATGACGTTGCCTTGACGAAGCTGGTGTGAGAAGAGTTGCTTCCATCTGTGGGGTTCATGTTTGCAGCAGTTGCTTCACGGCTGGGGAAGGTGCACAGAGGAGCCATGGGAATGGCAGGGAGTGATGAGCCAAGAGCTGGCTTCAGTGGGCTTAGTCAAGCAAGAGGTTGCGGTGTGCGAATGTATTTTGGAGAAGCTTATATTCAGCAGTAGGGATTCTGGCTGGAACATCGACCTAGACACGCTGTGTCTGGAGACAGGTGCAAATTCTCGGCAGAGATCAAAGTGAGGTGCTCACATTACTGATTTCTCTCTTGCAGTGCGATTGGCTGCCTCTCCAAAAGCAGTTAGCCATCGGAGTCACTGGGTCAGTGTAAGAATACCCAAATGAAACAGCTTTGCTGTGTAGGAACCAAAACAGGACGACTGGGTGGTCCCTGGCGAGCCTGAGGCTCAGCTGCTTCCTCCAGTGCCACTGCTGTTTGCTGAAGCATCAGGCAGAGCCATCTGCTAACCCATCAGAGGAGCTTTGGGCTGGGGTTTAGAAAATTCCCTGCTCACCACCATTTCCACTAGTGTGTATTAATGAACGCTGCTGGCAAAAGCTCAGAAGGCACAAGATCCTGCAGAGCAGAGATGCATAAGCACAGTCTGAACGTGAGGTTTGGACAGGCGGCTGCTTGGCCGTGTCACATCCATTTTGATGCTCACCGGAGAGAATTGCAACCGGCAGCATCTGTTGATGCAAAAGTGTGTGCCGAGGCACTGATTTGGAGAGGTAAACCCCACAGCAGCAGCACCCCTGCACCGTTGTATTCATTAACGGTATAGAGGCTGTTTTCTGACCCTTTGCATGTAGGTTTGAAGGAAGTAATCTGCTCTGACTGTGGGCTGCAACCCCCCAGCGGTCTCTGCACTGAGGCTTCTGCCTGAGCCCTGGGGCGCCTCGGTACATCAGCAGAGCCCCTGCAGAACCCTGAGCACTTCTCCAAGCCTGGTTCTGAACCAGAGGAGCCAGCAGCTTGCAGGACGCTCGGTTTGTGGTCTGCAGGCAGGGGGAACCAGGACAGTGCCCTGCCACAGTGCCTGCAGCGGGGACTGGTGCCTGGCCATCCATCTGCATGGCATACGTCAGTCAGCACAGACAGAATTGGGTCTAGCAACATAAATACCAGCCCTCCTCTTGTAATGGTATTTCTCCTGTGGTTTGTGAGCTGCTGTGTCTGGCTGGGGTCTCCTGCCTGTGAGCTGGCATGTGCTGGTGTGGAGGAGACCAGACCTACGGCAGGATGTTGGCTTCTGCCTGTGCAAGACATCAGTAACTCAGCTGAGCTGTTCTGCTGCTCTTGGGCAGAGCTTGGACCAAGACAAATTTTTGGAGGGCTGTGCTCGTCCTCTTCTTTATTTCCCTTTCCTCCCAGGGGTTTCACTACTTTTGTATTGTTTAGAGTATTCACTAATTTTGATGCGACTTGTTTGAATGTTCTTAGTATAATTTACTGCAGACAAACAGCTGTAGCTCCTGCACAGGGATTTCAGTGAATCAGTCAAAATTTAGGTTTTTAGTCAATTTGGTGGTTCTGGTTCCAGCCTTTTTGGCAGGGTGTTGGGAGATGACAACTTCTCATGCAGGAGTCATGCTCGATATCAATATGCTTTATGAGCAAGGACACCATATTTAGTAGTGGGTATGATCCGCCTGACCCTGTGGTGGGAACAAAAGTCACCTGCCTTGCCGTGTCCACTGATTTTGCTTCTGTCTACAACAGGATGAGTTAAAAAAAAACAAACAAGAAACCCCCACCAGCACCAGTGAAAAGATGGATCTTCCATCTCCATTCTCCTGGCTGGGATCCAAGATCTCTGCTCTTCTCATAATTGCATGATTGGTTTCCATTCTTTATCCCACAACCCTCATTTCAGTATGATGTGGGCTTTGGGGCGGGGTTTTTTGTTGTTGTTGGGGTTTTTATGTTTTTTGTTGTTGAGAAAAACCCCAGAACACAACTTCCAATATCTGCAGTCAGTCATTGGCTTACAACAAACATGCTCTGAGTCTCAGATGAGCAACATCGAGTATCTGGAGCTTTAAAAATGTGTGATTATTTTGATGTTTGGCAAAGTAGTACTGGAGAGCCTGGACTTGGGGGCTTTTTTGTTTGGTTTGTTGTTGTGGGTGATTTTTGGTTTTTGTGTTCGGTTTGTTTTTTTTTTTTTTCTGGGACTGGAGCATGGGTCTGTGGACTGGTTTCACTGTTGCTTATTGTAACAGCTTCAGCTTCTATTCTCCTTGGGAATAGAAGTTGGATCTGGAATCTTTCTGCCTCTGCATGTGTGATGGTCAGGTGCGGGCCAATGATTGTCTCCCAGCAGAAGATGAACGCTGACCAAGTAACATTCAAACATTAACCCTGTCTTTTTGTTTTCAGTGGGACTTCCCCTCTGGCCTGCCTGAATGCTATGTTACACACAAACTCCCGAGGGGAAGAGGGCATTTTCTACAAGGTCCCGGGACGCATGGGAGTATATACTCTGAAGGTAAGTGGCTCGGCTGGGGAATCTTGTTTGAATGCTCAGGTGATTTTTATCCATTAAAACATACATTGGATTAGGATAATCCTGAAGAGGGGGGGATTCCTCATTGGCATGAATTATAGCATAAGCTTTCCCTCCAAATGCTAACACTAAGTCTTTGTGCTTGCTAGTGCTGAAAGTACAACTGAAGGTTGTAGTTTTGATTCACAGTGGTGTAGTTTGCTGATATTAATTACTATCCCAGAAATGAAAAAGTAATTAAAATTTTAATGGAATTTTAGCCCTAAAAAAACCCTTATCTTCACCAGTCTCAATTTTTATCTAGAAATGAGAAATTACCTTCTCCTCCATCTATTAATAGTAGGCAGAGAGCATTTATAGGAAAGTGTGGATTCCTTGATTTGCCCAATTGGCATCTCTAAAAATAATCTTTATTTGAAACCTTCTACCCCAGTTAAACTACTAGAAGGAAGCCTGCCCACACCGTTCTTGATTTGCTCTAAATTTGACTCTAAAGACTGTGCCAAAAGATAGGATTCTACTCTACACATAGACCTGTTCAGTGTAGGTGTCTCCGCTAGAACAGCTTTCCTTGTCTCACTCCATGTTCAATAGAGGGAAATAATAACATCTAAGATGAGATTCATCTCATCCTAAAATAGTCAAAATGTATGAGAATCCGTGCTTTACAAGTGCTAGTTAGATTACCAATGGAATCAACTAAGAATTGCTGTGGAATGAGCGTCCTCATTGTAATCTTCAAAAATTTAGCTGGCTTGAATCCTGTTCTCCTCCCCCTGCCCTGTAAACTGGAAAAGCACATCATTCCTAGAGTATTTATATATGAGGTGACAACAGAGGGCTGTCTTCAGGAGCCACACATTGGTGCTGACATGCCATCAGAGTAAAAGGTCTTCAGAGCTTCGAAAAAGGCCATTGCAAGACATCCAACAAACTTCTTCCTCTGAGCACTGTTGTGCCAAGCAGAGGGTGACATGATTTCAGTGCATCTAAGTGAAAGTACGTAAAACACCATTTTGATAACACATATAAGATGTGAGGACTATCAGAGATACAACCAACCATTACAGTTGGACTTGATGACCTTAAAGGTCCTTTCCAACCAAAATAATTCTATGACTCTATGAAGGGAAGGTAGTTATCTGTTTGCTGATAAACTGGACTGAGTCTTGCACAATTTGTTTCACTACAGAAAAGTGTAAAGTTTTACTTTTTAGGAATAAAGAATGCAGATTAGGAAAACTGTTTTTTTTCAGAACATTATGACTTGGGGAAAGATTTAATCTGGTAGTAGACAAATGAGTAATTGTTCAGTCTGTGTCATGATGTGACAAAGTTGTGCTGAGAATTTTCAGAGGAGAAGAAGAAAATAATTCAAGATGTAAAAAGAATGTCTCTTGAAAGATTGCAAACACGTTGTTACAGGGGTAGATCATAGGCAGACTCAAAGCCTAGAGGTTAAATCTGAGCAAAGTCAAGTTTAAGTGTGTGTTTTGAGCAACAAAACAGACTGTCAGTGGCTGTTGTAGTTCAGTTTTTCCTCATGAGATCTGCCAGTTAAAACTGATCACCTTTCTTAATGTTAAGCCTCAGCAAAACTCAATGTTATTTAGTGTGGGATAGGAGTAAGTTGGTGAAATGTAATGATTTGTATTGGTCTGGACGAGCTGCTGACCTATTCCAAAGGCATATTGTGTCCTGTGTATCTAAAAACGCTGTGGGTTTCTTGTCATCTTGCCTTCCTTGGGACTGTGTAGTCTGGAGGTGGTAACTTCCAAGGAGTGTCGAGAAACTCAGTATTGCTGCGTGGGGCCCAGGTCGCCTTTGCCATGTTTAGTCCCAGTACAGTTGCCAGCAGGAGCCTGGAAATGGTGATGGTGCAGTGAGTGGGAAATCCTTTGGAGTATTTATGAGTAACAAAACATGACGGCTTAGGCAGCAGTTAGAAAACTTTGAAGAACAGGGCTGATAGTTCACAGCACCCAGGGAGGTGGGGCTGGGCAGGGACCCCTGGGACCACCCAGCCCACCCTGCTCAAGCAGGCTCTCCTACAGCAGCTGCGCAGGATCACATCCAGGCGGGCTCTGGACGTCCCCAGAGAAGGAGACTGCACAGCCTCTCTGGGCAGCCTGTCCCCGTGCTCCGGCACCCTCAAGGGAAAGAAGTTTTTCCTGCTCTCCCCACGGAGCTCCCTGTGCTGCAGTTTGTGCCCGTTGCCCCTTGTCCTGTCGCTGGGCACCGCTGACAAGAGCCCGGCCCCGGCCCCCTGACACTGGCCCTTAAGGTACCTGTGTGCATCGCTCAGGTCCCCTCTCAGCCTTCTCCTGCCCAGGCTGAACAGCCCCAGCTCCCGCAGCCTTTCCTCACCAGGGAGATGCTCCAGCCTCAGTGATGAGTCTGTTCTGTGGTGCACAGGTCCATCCCCAGAGCAGAGCACACAAGGCACAGTTCATAGTTCTCCAGAAATGTGCCTCTTTTGTCAGCTGAGCAGTAGAGGTTTAAGGACTGCTGAGGTCGGGTTCTGAGCTGATGAAGAGGATTCTCTCTTGCTAGGTGCAGTGTATTTTTGGCAGCAGCGAGCAGGGTGGATGTAGGGGGCATACAACTTTGGATGTGCTCATGCTTGACAGTGATGATACAAACAGCAAACTGAGTCCCAAAAGGAGTGTTTCGATGGTTTACAGGTAATAGCCAGGCTTTGCATGGGGAGAGAGAAGCAATGAATAACATTTTATCTATGTATAAATTATTAGGTGCTAGCTATGGACTTGGTCTGCTGCTGAAGGGACATGTAACACCCCAAATCAGCCAGTGGTGCTCTGCTGGGGCAGCTCTGTATCTTGAGGTGAGCTGCATTTGCCCTGGTGAGGATGTGGTGGATGCTTCTCATACAGCCTGAGCAGCCTGCATGGTCCCCTGGGGAAAACTAACTCCAAGTACCGCTAAATGCTACAGAATAAAACATATTACCATGTTCTTTAAACAGGTGCTGCAAAAGTGATGAATTTCTGGTAACTTCTGGTATTTGAGTTTCTTGTAGTTGGTATTTTTCATGGTTTGCGAAGGCTGTGTGTGCTTGGTGAGCTTTGGGGGTCTGGCTTTGCTTCAGGTGGTCTGTATAGGCATGTGCCAAGGCTCAGCTGTGCCTGGAAGGATTCACATTTTAAGAGAACATCTGATATATTGAGGGTTAGCAGATAAACGGGGAAACTGAACGTCATTTTGTTGAACAGAAGGTGAAGTTGTGTGCCTGAAGCAGAGATTTCTAGTAGAGTGCGTGGCAACGGTGGTCTTAATGAAAAGATTGGAGGTATTTAGTGTGTAAAGGACAGTGACATATTCCCAGAGGGGGGGAAAATGGGCAGCCATGCAAAACCATCATTCTTGGCAAATCCAGACCAGGGCAAATGAGCACAGCAGGCAAGAGGAGAGGTGGGATATGAGTGGGACAGGGTAGGACAGATGGTGGTGACCAGGGCAGGGCTCAGTCAGACATGTGTCTTGACCTGCTGCTGGCTACATGCCACTGGCCCCTTTCCGTACCCCTTTCTGTCCATTCTCCCACTTGGGTCCTCCTCCACCCGCCTTCCCCTCAACTTCCTTTTATAAACTTTGCATTGTCTCACAGCTCTCCCTTGCCCATATCCCAAATCCTTATTTTCTGCCCTTTCCCCATTGTATTACTTATAAAGTTCATGTGTGCCCTCTCCAGAGCTGTGGTGGTGGAGGGTCCTGGTGGCCCATTGGTTAGTGACTGGAGCCTCTTGGTCTTTGGTGTTGTCTCTGACACCTCTTGCTTTTATCTGCTGTGTGTCTCTGTTTTTCTTTATTGCTTCCTCCACACTTTGCATTGAAAAGGCTGGTGCCTGGCTTACCTTGGTGAGGCCAATGCGCTCGCCTTCCACAAACACTTGTAGGGTTTAGACTGGCAGTTCATGTGCTGATGCTGAGAAACTGGAGTAATTTTGGCAGGAGGCTGAGAAAGAAAAGATCAAAGAGGTAAAAAGTAATAGAAATATCTAAACAAAATGATTTTGTGAGGAACTCATACTGTGTATATTTATCTTAGACTTCTTTAGTTTCTGGATCCTTTGTTTCTTTCTTGGATTCCTCTGCATCACTGCCATTGAGGTGGGAATGCTGGGGGTGTCTTTGCCTGAGGAGGGACCGAGTGGCTGCAGGTACTCCCTGTCCTCCTCCTCCAGCCACATTTGCTCTCAGTGCAACCTGTGAGCTCCCTGTCCTGTGGCACGGCAGCAACCACCCAGCCCCTGCTTGGGCTGAGGTTTGCCTTTATCCTAGTGGCCACCAACTGTGCCAGGTTGCTGCAGGGCACATTGTTTGGAAGTCCAGTACCTCAGTTCATTGATTTTCTTTTAGACCTGTCACTCCAACTGTACTTTTACACGTGATGATTTCAAAGTGTGTTTCTGCCTGCCATCTTCAGACCTGTTGGTCAAAATTAATTGCTAATATTGCATACAAAATAGCATCTGCCCTATTTGCGTGGTCGTGTTGTCGTTCTGCCTTTGTTGATTTACCTTTGAATTTCTCCATGCTGTGCGGTAAACTTGCTGTTCACCTGCAGCCTTGGAAGATTCCAGTCTGGAGGAATATTTTTAACCTGGTATTTGGAGAAGTCTGACTAGTTCAGTTAGATACTGAACCCACTGCGCACCGCCTTATCAGATGCATTTATAGGACCAGATTTTATTCAGTGTGGCTCGCTAAAATGAGAAAGTTCATTTATGGAAAGAATAAGTATGATGCAGAGAAGACGGTTCTGCAGTTGAGAGCTCACTTCTGCTTCAAAAGCAGAACTTGCAGAAGAGTGAGCTGCAGGTGAGTAGAGGAGCTTGGGTTCCTGAAGATCTTTGTACTGATGTCTGGCATAGAAATTTCAAGAGCATGCAGAATCCACAGCATGGGCTTGGACACCACATCAGAAAATATTCTGGTGAAAACTTTTCACTGGTAAGAAGAGGTGCAGCTGAAAGGAGAGCCACTGACTGTGTGTGTGCTTTGCGAGCTAATGGGGCTGCTTTCTGTAGAAGCAAGGGGAGGCTGGAATCACAGGGTGGTGGTGGGAAGGGACCTCTAGAAATGGTCTGGTCCATCCTGGCTGTTTAACGCTGGGACAGCTAGAGCAGGTTGCTCAGGACCGTGTCCAGACAGGTTTTGAATTTCTACAAGGATGGAGACCTTCAGCCTTTCTTGGGAACCTGTTCAAGCATTTCATCGTTCTTGCAGTGAAGAAGTTTTTCCTTGTGTGGAAATGGAATTTAGTGTTTCAGTTTGTGCCTGTGGCCTCCCGCCCTTTCTCTGGGCACCATGGAGAAGAGTCGGGCTCCCTTGTCTTTACCCACTCCAACCAGAAATGCCATGAAATAGCAGGTTTCCCAGCTGCCTGAGTGTTCCCCCATACCTGGCAGGAGGTGAAGGCTTCGTCTCCTCTCAGCAGAAGACTTTGAAAGAGACATGTAATTACTGCGTCTCAGGTGACTATCCAAAGGTTAAGCTATAAAGGAGGTTTAATGAAGGGAGTGTCAACATTAGGAATACACGCCTTAATCTTTGTCAACTTTGCTGACACTTGATAAAAGTTTGTGGGTGGTTCTTTTTGTGATACCTTCTCTTCCACTGTGGTTTACAAGTAACTTCTAATGTACAGTTAAAAAAATTTATTTCTGAAGTGCAGGATGAAAATACTATCGAATATCTGAACCTATTAGTTCGCCTTGTTGATGGAAGAAATCTAGAATTACATTAATAACACTAGTGTCATCCTAAGTACTTTTTGGCCTTACATGTGGAAATTACTCATAGCTGTGCTTTCAGAGAAAGGACAAGGGATCAATTGTCTCCAGTTAAAGGTAGAGGCGTTTTGATTTACTTTTTCCAGTTGGTATTAACAGAAGGATTTTTTCCTGTCTGATGCAGACAGACCTATTTATCCAGCTGTTACAACCACTGTCCTGTTTGCCCGGCACAGTAAACGTTTAAAGTTTCAGTTAAGTTACTAACAAGGAATTAAGGACAATCATATCATTTCAGATCGGCCGAGGTGATGGGATGGAAGCAGTGGGGCAGGGATGAGGCAGGCTGGCGTGACGTGGCGATGGGCTGGTGCCTCCGGCCGCTGGCCTGCCCCTCCAGGCTCTGCGGGTGTCCAGAACTGGTGTGGGTGGTTGTGCAGCGCTGGACATGGATGCTGTTGTCGCTAATTAGCACTAACTTTCATCACGTAGGTTAAAAGCTGAATCCAGCAGGATCACCACTAGAGGGCAGTGTGGCCCTAGGTGCGGACAGGGTGCAGGCGGCCGCAGGCTGGCGGCTGGCCCTTCCTAGTAGGTACACGGGGACGCGGGGACCCACCGCCGCAGCCTTTGGCTGCGCAGACGTTTCACCCCACAGAAACACCTGCCAGGGCTGTTTTTGCAAGGCCCCGTGGCAGCAGGCCCAGGGGCTGCTGTGGGCATGATTGGAAAACCAGCATTACCTGGGAGTGTGGGGCACTGAGCAGTCAGACCGTTTTGTCATGAAGCTCAAACACTGGCTGGAATTTTTTGTGCAGTGGGAGTGTGTTGCAGTTAGTGATCAGGGATGGAGAAGTTAAGGAAGAGCGTACCTGCAAAGTGATGATGAGGGTGGCGTAAAAGATGTGCCAGCTGGTGTTGTACTAAATATTTTACACGGGCTCACAGAAGACAGCATATGATTGAGGCTGGTGGCTAAACAGTTCTGGCATTGCTCTGAAGCATAAAAAAAATCCATAATCAGTGCTTTGTAAATAAAGAAAACTGCTACTTCTAAGAATTTTGTGAACTGGGAGAGTTTTTTGTGGAGTGGGTGACTATATCTGTTTCTTCCATTTGCAGAAGGATGTTCCAGATGGGTTGAAGGAGCTCTCTGATGGCTCGGAGGAGAGCAGCGATGCCCAGTCAGACTCTCAGAGCTCAGAGAACAGCAGCAGCAGCAGCGATGGGTGCAGTAACAAAGATGGGAAGAAAAGCAGATGGAAAAGGAAAGGTAATTTTCCTCTACAGGAGTGATGGTTTTAATATGGTCTGTGTCTGTGAAGGACTTGGAGGCTTTTATCGATCACATCTGTTGCCTTATAAAGACGGCTGTTCCAGTTAACAGCCTAAAATCTGTCATTACCATTGGTGATCCTGGACTGACGCAAGCGTTGATTTACTGTTGTGGGCAGTGAAGGGGAGAAAGGTATCTGTAACTCTGTGTTTAAAACCTTGACACAAGTCACAGGCCACCAGCACCTTGCGCTTCACACCCAGGAACAGCGAATCTGTTTCTTCCAGGTTTTCTCTGCCATCTACCTGCTTTCCCAAGAAGAGTTCACATTTTACTTCTGGCCTCTTTTGATACTTCTGAATGCAGCACTGACTTGGAATGAGCACAGAATCTCAGAGGTTAAAGCCTGTTATGTGAACTTGATGGGTCACATAGGGCTTGGTCTTGAGCCACAGCGCTCTTTACTACTGTCTTCTTTTGCACTCCTTTCCTTCATAAACAAGCTAATATTTAGGTATTCAGTAGTGTTGAATATTAAATCATTTACAACCTTAGTTGATACAGTAAAGTGCTGGGTTTTGTTTTGGTGCTGTCTGGGTGGTTGCTGAAGTTGGATGGTTCAGCGATATTTCTACAATACCCAGATTCTGGATTTTCTACAGAACTAGTCCAGGAGTACCAAGCAGAGGAGAATAATGGATTTCACTCTCTTGTTTTGGATCTGGATTGATGTCTTTGCTTCCCTGAGGAGGCAAAAAAAATCTTGTCCGATACTGCCATGTCGCAGAATTATAAAATGGGTTGGGTGGGAAGGCACCTTAAAGACCATCCAGTTCCCACCCCCCTGCCACAGGCAGGGACCCCTCCCCCCAGCCCCGTCCAGCCCGGCCTTGAGCCCTGCCAGGGATGGGGCACCCACAGCTGCTCTGGGCAGCCTGGGCCAGCGCCTCGCCGCCCTCACAGGGAAGAATTTCTTCCTCATCTCTCATCTCCATCTCCCCTCTCTCATGTAAAGCCATTCCCCCGTGTGCCATCGCCACCTGCCCTTGCCCAAAGCCCCTCCCCAGCTTTCTTGCCGGCCCCTTTAGGCACTGGCAGGTGCTCTAAGGTCTCCCCGCAGCCTTCTCCTCCCCAGGCTGAGCCACCCCAGCTCTCCCAGCCTGTCCCCACAGCAGAGCTGCTCCAGCCCCTGAGCATCTCCCTGGCCTCCTCTGGCCCCGCTCCAGCAGCTCCGTGTCTCTCCTGTGCTGGGGACCCCAGAGCTGGATGCGGTACCACAGTGGGGGTGGTGACTCACCAGAGTGGAGCAGAGAGAGAAAATCGGCTCCCTTGTGCTGTCTTAGTGTTTCAGGAACAGTGGAAATTGACACTTTTCAGCCCAGTGCATTACAATATTTACATCCTGCATTAGTAATACACTGAAGTTCCTGTCTTGCCGCAGCTCTAGTTTCAGTACTGTCGTGGTTTAACCCTGCAGATAACCCAGCACCACACTGCCGCTTGCTCACTCCCCCCTACCCAGAGGGGTGGGGAGGAGAACCAGAAAGGAATGTAAAACTTGAGGGTTGACATAAGAATAATTTAATAATTGAAACAGAATAAAAATGAAAGAACAATAATAATATTAGTTATAATGGAAAGGTGGGGGAAAGAATAAAATCTGAAGGGAAGGGAAGAAAGGAAAACAAGTGATGTGCAATGCAGCTGCTCACCACTCGCTGACCGATGCCCAGCCAGTCCCCGAGCAATGATCCTGGGTCCCAGCCAACCCCCCAGGTATCCATACCCGGCATGCTGTCCCATGGTATGGAATACCTCGTTGGCTGGTTCAGGCCACCTGTCCTGCCAGTGTCCCCTCCCAATTTCTCCTGCCCCTCCAGCCCTCTGGCTGGCAGGGCCCAAGGAACTGAAAAGTCATTGATTTAGTATAAACATCACCCAGCAGCAACTAGAACCATCAGTGTGTTATCAACGTTGTCCTCACATCAGAGCCAGAGCCAAACCCCAGCACCATACTATCTCCTAAGAATAAAGTCAGCTCCATCCCAGCTGAACCAGGACAAGCCGGGATGTTCATTTGACCAGTGTTGACTGAATTCTTGCTTCCTTCAAAACCCTGCTCAGATACCTACTTGTCTGCTATGAGCTGAAAAAAAAAAAGCCATAATAAAATGTGAAGGTGCGACATAACATTGTTCTCTGAGTTGGAGAGAGTCTGTTCACTATAATGGTGTTATTCTCTCTGTTAAAAGTAAGTGTGCTTTGTGACTCACGGCCTTGTGAGGAAGCATGCAGTCCTTGCCTTAGGCAAAGGCAGCAGGCTGCTCTGGGCATTCCTGGAGAGCTGCTGCTACAGCTGCCTGTGCTGTAACTTTACCCTTCAATCCGATCTCTTCCTTTTCCTTTTTCTCTTCAGTCATGCACAGAATTTCTTGGCTTAAAGGAAACATTATTTAAAACTTATTTCCAGCGCAATAGAACACCTGCACCTGCGTGGAAGCACATGAGAGGTTTTCTGAAGCAGTTAAAGCCTTGCAATGACCAGTGGGGTCTGCTGTAACCCTTCTGTTGGTGGGGTGGGAAGGTTTATACACAGTGGGGAGTCACTGAATGAGAACGTGCTCTTACTGTGTGGGTGCATGAGGCTCACATGGACCAGACCCTGCCTGGAGCTCTTCCTGGAGTCACAATGCAAATAACAAAAGTAGAAACATTATGTAGAATTTTAAACATTGAAAGCACCATAAAAGTTCAAAATGTTAAAAAACCCTTAAAAGTAGGACTTGCTTCCAAATTCATCTATTGAAAGGAAAGCTATAGATAGTCTGGCTAAAATATTTTCATTTCTAACAAGTCTTCTCAAAGTATTTGATCAGTAAAGGGGTTTTTTTAGCTACTTTGCCTACACCTCCAATGTTATGATACTATATAAAAACCTGCAAGGGAGCTTACGTATCTTTTAGAGATATCTTTATGTAGAAATACATGTGTACATTCTATATAAAAGTTTTATATCCTATGTTATTGAATGGCTGAAAAAGGAGGATGATGTGTGATTTAGGAGCCCAGGCAATAAGGAAGGGAAATCTTACCCTGAAACAGAGGCAAAAGGTACCCAAAATTAAAAGCAGAGAAGTTGAAAATGGTGGTTTTGGTGTAACTACGAAAAAGGAATTTTACTCCTCCTTGTCATCTGGTTCTGATGGTTTTTCTTAGCAGTGGCATTTTGACCTTTAGCATAAAGGTCATTGTTTCATCGGTTTTAATGCACTGAAAGTCATGAACTTCCAGTGATTAGTAAATTATAAATGACTGGTAAATTTGAGAGGCAATTCTGGTCAGTAGTGTTACTGAGTGTTTTCCTTCTGTTCAAATGCCCTCCCTCGGGGATTGTGTTCTTTTGTGTGAGCAACTCTTAATAATTAATGAATGTACCGCTTAATGTCACACCACAGCGTTACCAGTCTGTGCGGGGAAATGGCTTTCTCCTTAAGCTTCCCTTTAAGAAACTTGTAAAAAACCAACACGCTTGTTTGCTAAAGCAGGGATGGCTTTTCCGTGCAATAAAATTTTGGAGCTGCTTCTGGACTAAGAGGGGTTCAGGAGGGCCTTCAGCTGCCTGGGTTTCACCTGTACTGGCAGGGTACAGCAGGAGTGACAACCAAAGCATGTATTTACCACTCAGCTTAAATCCCGCAAGCTGGCTGGCCTTATACTGAATCTATAGGCGAATCTCCCTGGGTCTGTGCACCTGGTTCTTCCAGTCACACAGGAGCATGTAGCTGTGGTGGATCTTTATGAGACAGCCAGATGCTGGGGTACATACAGTGCCTTGTTGTTTTCTCCTCCCAGGCACTAAGCTCTCCTGTCACCTATAGCTTCCACCTTTGCTGCTGCTGCTGGCAGAGATGAGCTGGTTGTGAGTTATGAGACAGGTTTTTAGCAGCCTGGTTGTTCACAGGCGTTGGGGGTAGGACTGCTCATCTCGCTGCCTGCCAGAGCACTGCGTTTCAGCTGTCAGGGTGAGGGATAAAGAGAAATAAGTCATCTTTGGGAGCCACACAGCTATGGGTTGTGTGCAGGTTGACACACTGGAATGTCATTCACGAGCAGGAGAGAATCCTCCCAAAGTGAAATGTACCTTTATACTGGGGGTGGGGCAAAAGCAGGGGTATGTTCCATGTCAGAGCACGTTGTCGGGTGGTTTGTGCCTGCTGAAAGTCAGAATGTGTCTTTTAACAAATAAACCAAGTGGCTGTGCTCAGTGCTGCGGCGGAGTTGCCAGTGGCCAGAAGGACATTACCCTCGCTCCGACTGAGGTTGTCTGCCACAGCACAGCTCTGCCTCCACCTTCATCTGTCTTGGTTCACAATAGCATCAAGAAATGGGTGGTTAAAATACACTTCTCCGTGTCGTACTGAGAAGGTAAAGTGATGTTTCTGGATATATTTAGGTCTCAGAGGCCAGTTGCCAAAGACGACAACATGAATTTCATGCTTCAGAACATAAATCAACCATGAGGTGTTTCGCACTGACAGAATTCCCTGGTAAAATTTAAACTTTTCTTAACAAATGTACGGATGTAGCGCATTCCTCTAAAGCACAGTGTTGAAATTTCGGGGAGGCTGGAGAGAGAGCTGTCTGCTCTGCTTGGTGTGACTGTAACTGTGTGTTTGTGCTCCACGCTGCCTTCTCCAAGACAAGACGCCGTGTTATGCACCCTTTGGAAGGTGCAGAGCAAGGGGCATGTGATGACTTATCCCTCCTCTGTGTAGCTTGAGTGATGCACTGAGCATTTTGCTACTTTTCTTGCAAGTAGCGAGCTAAGTCAGCTGAGAGGGAGAGAATACAGGATTTATTTGAATGCTAATGTTATTAGAGCTGACATGAAACCTCTTTTCTTTGCAGTCAGTTTTCCTCCCTTTTTTATATTAAAAGACAGTGCTTTCTTTTAAATGCTAAGCAGCAGAGGCCATCCTCAACAAGAAAATATGTTGGGCAGTAGGGCATGTTTGTTTGCATAGTACTATATACCATGTTGCTTTTCTTCTCAGCATCACTTTTTTTTTTTCGCCCCCCCCTTGGGAACTACCAAGACTATCTAGAAGGTGACAATAAAACATTTTGGTCAGTAGGGAGCGGAGCAGGATGTGCCTCACTTCTTAAGAGCAAACCCAACTTCATATCTAGCTGTGACATTTCTCTTAATTAAGCCACGTTAATTGTTTTTAAAAGGTGCAGTCGTGACTATGTTGAAAATAGGGATGCTCTTTTTAAAGAAAACAACTTATGGAGACTTGTTCCAGAGCAGTACAGCCTTTGTGCACCTGCTAGAAGTGCCCAGCGCTCGGGCGCAGCAGCTCCCACAGCACTGGGAAATGAGGCGATTTAGCAGGACCTGTGAGGAGAGCCGCAGGAGAATTAGCGCAAGGCTTTGGGATGACAGAGCCGGGACTAGCAGATGATCGTTGTTACCCTTATTTCATTTTCTGAATCTTTTTCAGTTATACTGTATCTTTTTTTGAGATCAGTGGGTGGAAATGCCTGTATGCTTCAAAACACGTGTTTTGTGAATGCACAGGAGGACGTCTGTTCTGTCTTTTATTTTCTAACAACTTTTTTTTTTCCTTATTCCTTTCCATAGTATTTTATAAGTCTTTGCTTTTTTGACTGCTGATGAGCATCTAGTTGCTGTTTTAATCTGTGCTAAATTTGGCATCCTTTTCCTGAGCAGCAATAGCTGTTTCGGAGTTTTTTTTTCCCTTTGGTTCTTACATAGCCTTTTATCTTCACTGAGTTCTATCCCTTCGTGAGGTATTGTGAGGTCCTTTGGCAGTTCTTTGCGATATGGTTTAATCTTTTGTTATGCAGAATAACTTCTTAGGCCTGCCAGCTGTGACTCGTTGCATATCACGCATGTTGGATGGCGTGGGTGGTAGCACGCTGCCTTGGACACCCTGCTGGTACCCCCTGCCATAGGGAAACCTAGTTGGTTCTACCTCATGTTAAATTTAATCAGTTGTTAACCTGTAGGATGTAAAGCTCTGCAAGACTTCAAGTTGACTCCTTTACTCTGTTCCTAAACCAGGCAAGTTTATTTTTAAATCTTGAGTCATATTTGATACATGACAAGCTCTTTCTCTAGGAATCTGTTACGGTTTATTTAAATGTCTTTGCCAGTGGTGGGCATTTTACCCTCTCAGATGTTCTTTTAAATTTCTTTTTAACTTGTTGCTATGTCTCAGTGTCGTTTTCCTTTTTATGAAGTTGAGTATTGCTTTGACACTGTTTTGAAGGATTTTTCTTGTACATATGAATGTCTTGTACTTAAAAAAGCAAACCCAAAATCCCCAAACTACTTTAGTTTAGCTAGAAATCAGAAGCTTTGTGCAAGAATAAAAATTTCTGGCCTGTATTACACAAAAGAACATTCAATGGCATAAGGAAGTTACCTGGTATTTTGCTCTTTAAAAGGTTGTGATATGGGGTGTTTTTTAAAACAATTGAGTGACATTTAACTTGTAAGTACCTTGTACTATTATATTATGGGGGGTGGTGGGGGGTGGTGGGGGGTGGTGAGCAGCCTTTTCCTGTTACGGAGCGTTGTAGGACAGTGATGATAGGCTGTCCTACTGAAATCTGTGCTTGTGGATTGGGATGACCTTCAGGTGTGCCTGGATACTGAGATTTTTCTTTCTGGTGGGGAGGATAGAAGTATGTACATGCGTTTCTTTGCATAGATCCTGGCTAAATGAGCTGCTCTCATCTAAAACACAATCTAGCCTCTTATGGCAAAATAAGAAAATGGACTTGTGTGGCGTGGCCGTACGTTACCTCTCTGTGTGGGGGCAGTGGCACCCCCACCGCCACCTTTGCCCTGTTGATGCTGCTGTGTCAGCGATTCGCTGCAGGAAGGGAGCAACCGCACCGGGGGCTTTCCCCAAGGGCTTTTTGCTGTGCTAGTCACTTCTTGAGTTTTTGTTTTGCAGCACGTATTTCCTTTGTCTGTTATTTTCCCTTTCCTCTTTCTCGTCTTCCTCTGTCGGCTGCAGCGGCAAGGCTGGTGAGCAGCGGTGCTGTGCCGCTCTGACTGTCCCCAGGTCACTGGGGCCACCCCGTTTGCAGAGAGGCTCCCAAGCTTGTCAGAGATCCCTGGGGACTCCTGCAGTCGATGAGCGATGAGCGATGGGTGTATCGTTTTGGTATCCATGGAGATAGCGGTTGTTTTGGTTAGGGGTTTTAAAGCTAAATAGTGTAGGCTTGCTGCCACTCACATGCCCATTAAGGGCCAGTACTTAGAAGTATGTCTGACAGGCACCTTTCCAAAAGCAATGATGCTCCAGAAGAAGCAATAGCAAAATCTTCTGCTAAATCTTTATTAAGATTAATCAAAGAAATTCTTCCCTGTGAGGGCGGCGAGGCGCTGGCCCAGGCTGCCCAGAGCAGCTGTGGGTGCCCCATCCCTGGCAGGGCTCAAGGCCAGGCTGGACGGGGCTGGGGGCAGCCTGGGCTGGGGGGAGGGGTCCCTGCCTGTGGCAGGAGGTTGGAACTGGATGGTCTTTAAGTTCCCTTCCCACCCAAAAAATTCTATGATGCTAATCCCATGTTTATATTTTTTCCTGCAACATAGGTTTTCTTCAGAGATTTAAAATGAAAGCACAAAACCTGAAAGAATTAGGCATATTTGGTGCACTTGTATAAACAAATGCCGTCAGATGTCTGATGATCATTTTGAATGAATGGTATCCTGACCACTTGCTATGAGACACTTGTTGAATGTTACAGGTCTGTGTCAGTCCATGTATTTCATGAGGGATTTCAAAAACACATAGTGAAGAACATAAAAAGTACTTCTTCGCAAGAAAAGTCCTTAAAGAAAGAAAAGATACGCTGACCTTCCAAAAAACCTCGAAATTTATGATGCTGTTTTCCCTTCCAGGATATGACTGTGGAAGCAGGGGGGTATGGGCAGAGTCCAGGCTCCCATGTTAATGGTAAAGTTGGAGGCTTTTGTAGCGGAGCTTGGTGCTGGGAGGCTGCTGTAGGGAAACAGTCCGTTCCTGGAGGATGCTTAATGGCAATGGGTTTAAGTTAATATCTAGATTGATTCCTCCTTTCTCAGGAAGCTTGTTTAATACTTGGTGCAGCTGTGGCATGCAGTGGAGGAGCTATGAAGGCACCTGAAGTGTGGGAGGGCACTTTCTTACTGATTCTCTGTAAAAGCCATCCCTAATCAAGCAGCAAATGAGAACCTGCTCATTTATTCTAGGAAATTAAATGTGGCTGAACGTGAGGCTGATTGTATAGTCTTCTGTCACTAGCTACAGAAACCCACATACTTCCACTAAGCTGTCAAATCACGTGTCCAGAGTTGGGTGCACCTACGATCTGGGAGGGGGTTGGGGGCCTGGAAATAAGGCTTGTGCTCTAGATGTCAGTCTGTTCTTAAATTGTAGCCTTTAAAACTGATTTCATCTGCACTTAAAGGAGTAGTTGGAGAGGTAACAAAGATAATTATGTCCCTGCTTTTCACAACAGTCAGTGGCTGGGAAGGGAGAAGAGGCACTGTACCTGCTCCAGCGGAGCAGAAGGCTGTAGCGTGAGATGTATGAGGACACGCAGGGGTGTGATGCAGCTGCCCCAGCTGCAGGAGTAACTTCTTCTGAAGCTTACCTGTTTACAGACATTCCGATCCATCAGTGCCAGGGCATAAATGTACAGCAAATAGGGGTTTGCTAGTTCTAGGTCTCATTACTTCATTTTGCTATGATAGCTCTCAGTTTGCTGTTACTGAGACACCTGGTTTATCTCCCCAGCTCTGTTTCTTGGCTGTAACACAACTTTGCATGAAAATTAAATGATCTGAAACTTTTAATGAGATAAAGTAAGGTACTATGATGGTAAATGGTTCAAAAATTCTTTGCATGAAACATCTTAGAATTCTAATAATTGTAAGGTACCTTTCTTAGGTCACATGCTGTAACTTATTGGTATTTTAGGGACAGTAATTTTCACTAAGTGGAACCAGACATCTATCAGTTTAAGTTTCTTAGAGCGCGGACCAGCTGTACTCTGAGCTGACAGTCTCAGAGACATATATAAAAAAGAGTTGTGCCATGAAGCCCACAGGGAAGAAAATTTTCTTTCACTTTTAGTATTTTATTTACTTTATGCATCTGGAAGGATCCTTCTGGTTTCCTTCAGCAAACTGCAGTTTCATGGTCTGGCTATATGTAAAAAATAATTGTGTGTTTAATATCCAAAAAGTTGCTGTGAGAAAGGTAATGAAAGCTGAAAGTGCAAACGGCTCCAGCTCACTTCCAGCTGCGCTTCATCTCCAGGTTCTGCAATCAGTAACATTTGAAAGTGGAAGTGGATGACTGTGTGCCTCGCAGGCCTCCTGGCAGGGACAGTTCTGATTTTGGGGGATAAGGCAACGTGGCGTTGATGCTGACAGCTTTCCTCAGAGGTGCCTGCATGCTTTTTACCACTGCTTGCTTCTACAAGAGTAGAAGAGTTTCTACTTCAAAACCAAGTTTTATTTTCAGTTGGTGTGTTTGTTTGCTCTTCTTTAAAAGAACCAGGAAGGCATTAAATTCCAATTAGAAAGATTCCTTCAGCATTGAGCTGTGTAGCATCAACTCTGGAATGCAGCACTCCTACACGGCCGCTTCCTGGACTGTCTGTGTGTACATGAAACACATAAAAGCCTCCTTCCTCAATTAAAAAATAAAATAATCTAGTCACTTAAATTCAAAAATAGCCCAAATTCAGCCAGAATTGTCTTGTGGCATTGCTTGGCTGCTGGCCACGTTTTCACCTGTGTGATGGTTGCGATAGGGTTGTCAGCGTGCACCAAGCCCTTTGTAATTTGAGCAATCCCGAGAGTCTCGGTAGGAAGCAGCGCTAGTACAGGGTACAGCTGCTTTTTCTATTTTTGCAAGGATCAGGGAAGATAGTTTTATTGTGAGAATACAGAATTGTGATAAAAATCAGTGAAGTGAATGCAGACTGGGGCAGACAGCAAACAGATGAGCTCTGTGTGTATTATTTTGCTGAGAGGCTTTAACTTGAGCTCTTTGAGACCGCAGTTTAGCTTAACGTGACATTATGTTTGCTCATATACATATAAAACAGGAAGCGTATTCAGATAACATCAACAGCCACTTCCTTATATGTACAAAAATAAAGTGCTCTGACAGCAGCAAAACTGACACTTTGATTTTAGAAAGGATAGAAACCTTTGTGTGTCTGTAGACACACATGGGTGTTACACAGGGCCAATCAGGAGCACAGGGGGAAAAGTTTAAAAACAAGCCCCATGCATTATTGCCTGTACATCTGTGCATGAGCAGAAGGCGGGGGGAAGCCAGAAGCAGCATTGATTGTGGAGCTTAGGAAGCAGCGATGTTCATGGAGCAGCTTTATGCGATTCCCCTTGAAGGTAAGATGCGGTTGTTTCAGCAGGCAGCCGCGGCAGGTTTTCGCTTTGGGGAATGGAGCGGGTGCTTTTCTGGCTGGGGCCCCTCTGTGCCGACCAGAGGTGAGTCAGACACCCCTACTTCAGCCTGGAAGTGAAGCAGCTACTCTGCTGTCATCTTTTGAGTTGGATGATAAAAACAAAGCTTTTTCTGGATACAGTACTTGTAAAAGAATACTGGCAAGACTCCTTGGGTTCTGTGCTGGTTTAAATCATCCTGAAGTTTAAAGTGTAAATACCTTGTTACAAATGCTTTTATCACGGTTTCACTAATACTCTGTAGGACGACTTGCAGGTAGTTTGTTGTGATGCGCTCTGTGAATGTGTAATATAGTTGCTTGGTATCATTGTGTGCACCTCCCTGGTACACCTAGGGTTGTGCCTGGGCTCGAGTTTACTAATACAGTCTGTCTTTATGGTGTCTGGCAATAAAATACATGTAACTTAGTCATGTTTCTGTGATCAGCTGCAAAGCTTCAGTTAACTGGAGTGGAACCGCGATCAGTGCCTACACCTGGCTTTGCAAGCTGGTACAAATAAATAAAAGGCATTTGTTTCCAGTATAGAGCTGCCCAGACTTTCATGGCTTCTGACAATGAAAATGGCTGTCAAAATTGGAATTTCCTGTAATTTCTGCCATGTCCCTGGTGTACCATTTCGAATCAGAGCCATGCTGAAAGAGCAGGATCTTGTTTAGCTTCTATAGCTGACACCTTCTGCGTGAGCCATTGCAGTAACAGGTCTCTCCTCTAGCAAAACCCAGTTTAAGTTTGCTGTATTAAAAAGGAAGAAAGGGAGGGGAAAAAACCCCAAACAGATGGTGAAGTGATCTTTAAGGGAAAAGGGGGAAACAAACTAGGCAAGATTATCAATAATCTTTCTCCATTTAGCCAACAATTAGCTTGCCCTGCATTTTTATACAGCAGACACATACTGATGGGTCCCTCATGGCTCCCAGATGGTCGGAATTTTGTTGGACTAGATCAGTGTTCAAAGTGAAAAGTAACTATATTTGGCAAAATTTCACTTGCTGCGCATAGACTAGAAGTTTTAAATAAGGTTAAAATAAGGTATCACCATAAGCTTCTTAGACAGGACAATGAAGGAAAATATCTGGAGTAATTAAACTTCTGGGCTACGTTCACTGGCAATGGCCCATACTTAGGAAAACGGAAATAAAAAATAAAACACTGTTCTATACCTGAAATTTTGTGCATTATCTTTTGGTATAGAGGAAAACCTTGGGAGTCCAGATGCACAGAGACACCAGCTCACAGCTGGAAACCACGACCTGCTTTTACTATAAGAGCTTCGCTGTGACGGTGGCTCTCGGCTTCCTTAACACCCATGGCCCGATCACAGCACTGCCCTCAGAAAACACTTTGCTGCGTGCTCATAACAGCTGCCAAAAAGAAAATGTAAAAAAAGAATTCTGTTTGGGTTATGTCATTTTGTTTCTTCCTGCTAAAGATTTGGTAGAAATACCAGTTTTTCTAAATACAGCCAATTCCTGCTTGTACTCGTGACTCATGAGGAAGCTGTTTCCCGAGTGCCACATTATGCAATTGAGCAAGGAATCTGCAGATGCGAAGCCAAAAGTGTTCCTTTTTGCTTTATTTAGGTTAGCTATCTTCTGTTTAGGCTAGTGTATCATAGTATCCAGATTTTGAGTGAACTGTAATTTTTCACAACGGGCTATACAGCCTGCGAGGGCTTACTCTCTAGCAGTTAGGCAGTTGTATTTCCATTAAGACTTCACAGCAAGCATCATATTGCTTAAGTTGTGTGAGGAGCAGTCGTTAGGCTGTGGGCACGGGCACTTAAATGTGGTTCTGCATTTGGTAGGCATTTTAGGCATGTAGAAAAGTGGGTTGTAAGCTTAAAATTTACAGTAGGAGGTTTTTTGCAGCAACTAAAAATCCTAAGGCTTACTGAAGTGACAGATCCATTTGCTGCAGGACACCTTCAGTCTGTGCTTTTACTGAGTGAACTTTTGCCGTCCTTTCCCAGCACTTTAACAAACTCTTAGCTTACAGTCTTGCCTTGACTAAACTGTGCACAAAGCCTGTTTTACATGTCAGCCTGCTGCTCACCACCTGCATTGCCTCACTGCAGAGCGTGTCCCAGCTCCCAGTCTCTTCCATAAGGAAGCCAGTAGGTACTGTTGTGTTGTTGGGAGCCATTGGCAGCATAGTGCTGTTTGCATGAACTGGAGAAGCCTTGGGCATCACTCCTGCCTTGCGTCCCTGACTGATACGGGGAGGGTAGCTGTTTTGGGGTGGTTATTCCCATAAACACAGTATTTCTAAGGGGCTATATGGCCCCAAAATGCTTCCATGGGGAAATGTGATCTCCAAGTCCCTAATTTGCTTTGCAGAAAGCTGAAGAGTGGGCAGCCATTTGATCTGGCAAGCATTTTTCAGAAAAACATGGTTTTCTCAGGGATTCTTATGCCCCCAGGCAGGTGCTGTTTGGCCCCCAAAAGTGCCCATTTGGGAGGGCAGCATCAGCCCTGCGGTTCCATCGAGCCCTGCAGGCGTGTGGCCACTTGTGTGCAGTAGCTGGGGAACATGTGTGGTCCTTAGAGTGGTGGTCCCCCATGCCCCTGGGGACATTCACTTGCTCTGGAGACATGATGAACTGGAAGGATTTGGCCAAAGCGCTGGTGTTTGAAGCAAAGAGGAACTGAAAGCTGTTGTGTGTGGCTGCAGCTGCGCAGAGCAAGCAGAGAAGCAGTTAAACCACTTCTGTCTTGGTCCTGAGCTTTGCTGTCCTAATGCATTTTGATTGCATTCAGCAGCTTTCTCAGGTGCTTCTCTGAGCTAGAGGCTTAGGAAAATCCGGTGCATGCGCACTTGTCGAGTTGTGAGTATCAATATTGTTCTATTTAATTCAGACCAGGCCTTCCAGCTCTACTACATTACAATTAGAATTATCTTCGCTGCCAAGCCTGACAGCAGGCTCTACGATGAGGGATGGGGCAGGAACACGTCCAGGCATTTCTCTGTGCTCAGTAGATCTCCAGCTGATAGGAGATGGACACTGACAGGCTTTGGAGGGGCAGCCCATGCCAACCTCAGGAGCCCCAAAGCAATAGAAAAGCTCTTGTTCAAAGCAATAAAGTCTCTTCTCGGTGACAGCCTGTCAGGACGTACAGAAGTTGATTATACAAGCTTTTACACAGAGCAGGGGAGGCTTTGCCATGTGGTACCTGCAGAAGACAGGCTCACATCCCACCTTCTGTCACCAGGGGTACAGGGGTGCCCAAAGTGATGCATGTGCAGCCCTGTCTGAGGGCAGGGGCTGCTTTGTGCATGAGCTTTCTCACCTGGGTTTTCTTGTTTTCCTTCATTGCTTCAGCTTCTCTGGCTTGTCTTTGAGATTTTTGCAGTTCATTCTGTCATTCCATGTTGAACAAAATCTTAGCGGCTTTGATTTTCAGCCTCACGTACCACATCATGTTGAATTTTTACCCTCAAATATGCTGGCTGCCATTCCTTTCTAGAAGAAGGGTTGTGACCTGCCACTCCTCTAAACTCTGTGTTCTAGGAGAAAGAGAATACAAACTCGAAAATACAAACTTCTCTTCACAAGGAGCCACATGGAGAAGACAAGGGGCAGTGGGTACAAGTTGCACTGGGAGAGGCTTCACCTTGACATTAGAAATGTTTTACAGTAAGAGCAATCGTTCACTGCAGCAACCTTCCCGGGAACGTGGTGGAGTCCCCATCACTGGAGGCTTTCAAGATGGGATTGGACAAGGTGTTAGACAATCTCATTTGGGCAGCCTTTTGCATGAAAGGTTGGATTGGATGGTCTTTCAAGGTCCCTGCCAACCTGGCTGTTTCTATGGATCTGTGGAAAGTGGCCGGGGAGCTAGGCATCAGTGTACAGCAGATGTGCCCTTCACTGTCAGGTCATCAGAGAGGCTTGGGGGCCACTCCCTCGGATTCCTGCTTGGAGAGTGGTGGGCTGAAGAGCTCCTGGCCTCCCAGCCCATGGCACTTGTGTGGTTGGCACCTTGGTGCTGGTCCTGCCAGCAGAGGAACCATTTCATTCTTTAAAGGAAAATGCATGCTCAGGGGATGTTTGATCTCTTTGCATGGGAAGTCATTTCTGAGTAAAGCCTGAATAGCTAGTTTCACTGGCATGACAGAAGCCTCCTCTCTACATCTATTCTTTCCTTATTCCCTTGACTCTTAAAATTGTTCAGTATTGAATCAGGACTGAGATTTTTTTGAATTATGTGTACTGTGATGCTGAGGTCATGCATCTTCCATGTCTGCATGCAGAAGAAACCTTGCTAGGATGGGTTGGGTTTGGGTTTTCTTTGGAGGCAGAAATTATGATCCTCAGCACTGGCAATCTTGACAGCTCAAGATCTTAGGAATGAAGACTTCAGCTCGGTCTGTTATGGTTGCTGAAGCTTGGTGGGCTCAAGAATGGCAATACCAAGTCTGATCACAGGCCTGAACAGCCTGGTAGGCTGTTTCAAGCATTGATCAACAGCAGTAACCCAGAGAGGAGGTACAAGAAGAGCAAAAGAACATGACAGACATGGTTTCACATCATCCGTTGGTCTGTGGCTCAGGGACTTTGAGCGTAAAGAGGCTGTCTTTCACTTGATGCGTGTCCGTGAGTTGGTCCGGTCCTCCTTTGAGCTGTTATACAGTTTTAGCATTTGCACTGCCCTACAGTATTTCCTCTGCTTGACATCCTGTGCAGAGAAGTATCTCATTTCGCTTGGTCTGTTTTTTAAAACCTAGTGTCTTCTAAATTCATTTCATGCTCCCCGGCTCTTTTATTTGAGTCTGAACTGTTGCTCTGTTAGCTTTACCACGCCACTGAGGATTTAGGACCCTTGTGGTATCACTTGTCAGTTATCTCTCTCAGGCTGAATGACCTTTCTCGTTGCACATTTAAGGGCCATTCCATCCTTGTCGGGCTTTTCTAGCTCACCTCGGTGTATTTAGAGCCAGTATGAAAATGGCATACGGTCTTCAAGGAGTAGGCGCATGTATGTTTTGTTTCTGTTCTGTATTTCTTTCCTGGTAATTCCAATCATTCTGCTTGCTTTAAGGGTTGGGTCTAGGTGATTGTGAAGGTCCCTTTCCACCCAAACCACTCTGTGATTCTATGACGACTGTTGGCCTGAGGCATTTGTACAAGTGTTTATTGTAGTACTAAGGTTATATTGCTGTGTGGTCACTGTTCCCTCTCCTACCAGTTGTCTGTCAGCCCATGTGTTTTGGCCTGAATAACTTGGTATCATCAGGAAACTGCCATCTCACCATTTGCTTATTTTTCCACACAATTTATGAATACGATACCTGGATATCTTGACAATGTTCTGATGTTCTTTGCTGTCAGATATGTTTTTGCTCTACATGTGTAATATCTGGCTGCTGAACAGGTCCTGTGAGGAGCACCTAGGACATGCAGTAAGCGCCAGTTGGGTGCTTTAGAAACCATTTAAAAAGAGAAAGTTTCCAGAGAGACATGCTAGGGAGATGCATCACTGTGCAACTCAGAAATGCTGGCGAGAAACCAGGTTAAACTGTGTGTTATTGATTAGAGGACCAGGTCAGGCTTTCAAGGAGATGAACCATCTCCTGCAATAGAACTGCTTGTGCCTGTCAATCTGTTTTGTTGACGCGAGTAATTGACTGTCTCGTGTTTGAGGCAGAATCTAGCTCTTTGAGAGCTCTGATTATTTACACAGCCTGAGGTGTATTTTAGGCAGCTGAGAGTGTTAGTTTCAGCTAGGCTTTACAACTGGGAAGCGTGCTGCTGCTAGCATGTCAAGCTTCGGTAGCAACGCCAGCTCCATGCAAATTGTGCATCTCTAATGGGACTTGGCCATGTTATGGTGTTTGTCATAAGCACGCTGAATTTGGTTGAATTTCTTGGCCAACCATTATGTAAAGTAGGAGCACTATGTAGAAAATATATATATAGCTATATACACACACACATACACACTATTTATGTGTAGGGATGTAAGGTATTTTCATAACCATTGATGGGTATTGTACAGTGTTTGCCTTGAGTGACCCAAACCATCTTGTTTTACCGATAAGGCTAAAAACATTTTTATCCTCTATTGAAATTTAGTTTTTAAGAAGTGGATAACATACATTCTGAAAGCCCTGGCTAGGTCGCAATGCCCGTGCTTGCCGCAGAGGAGCTGGTATTTCTCCTGCGCTTTGCTTGTCAAATCATTTTTAGCCACATAACTGCCACTTGGTATTTTTAGCATCAATACTAGCGAAGTTCTAATTCATGGTGATTACTACCAGCTTGGCAGTCATCTTCAACTCTGAAGGATTCATAGCAATATATAATATGTTTTTTTGTTTTAATTGCTCTCTTCACTTCTCCTCTAAAAATATTTTCCTATTCTGTATTTCTGATGGGTAATGCAATTGCCTGTGTCTCACTGATGGGCTAATGAATGTCTCTGTAACGACCTGCAGTTTTCGGTTGCAGTTTCTTGGCAGCGTTTCTCTTAGCAGTCAGATTTGCTCATGTTTTCATCACTTGTGGGAAATTAAACCTTATAAAATGAAGTACATGCATTAGTGCTTCAGACTGTCCGTACTGACAACATATGGCCATGCTCCCTGTGCCCTCAGTAGCTTGTCATCTTCTAGTCCACCAGTTAGTTCTTTTCCCCTCAAAACATGGTGCAGAGTAATTTGCTGAGTTTTAGAAGCATTAAAGCTTTTGCTGGTGGTTGCATAATGCTGCATGAGCTCATGTCTTTAAGACTTTACAGTTTCTTTCCATATATTATAGATGGAGGCTGGTATTTTCCGAGCTGGTTACCATGTTGATTCAGAAGCAGCTGGTAACTCAGAGTAAGAAGATCTCAATAAGTGTGAGGCTGTGTGTGATGAGGATGCTTTCCCTGCCTCTCTTCCCTGCCCTCCTTGCGATTGTCCTAGCAGTGCTGGTGGCAGTCAGAGGGGCGCAGGGACATATTCATTCCCGTTCTTCTGCAGGCAGCGAGTTCTCCTCAGTGCTGTTGGGAGGCAATGGAAGTGGGAGTGCCTGTAGCTAAGGCTGCCCAGCAGTCTTCTCTTAAAGACCTTTTTCACTTGCCAGACTTCAATTTTGGGGCTTGATCGTCTGTCTGTCTGGGACAGGGGGAGTGTCTTCTAACATCAGCAGGATCTCTTCAACTTCTGCTGAGAATAAAGTGTAGGGAAATTGATTTCTTTTCTTTTTTTGGTCCACTTAAAAGCCCTGTGTTACCAGCGTAATACACTGCCATGGCGGTGCCTCAGCCCAGGACTTCAAATTTGACTGCGTAGTTTCTTGCTGAAAAAAAACTCCAAACGCAACAATTTTTTGTTTTCACAACATTGTGCCTGCATTTCTGAGTGTCTGAGACTCTGGGTTTAGCCGGTTTGCAGCAATGGGTGAGGGCACAGGTCAGAACAACAGGAACAGGGAGCGCAGTCTTGGCACCAACAGAGAGGCAAGTTTTTAAACGCTGCTCGTTTTTTCACCAGAAATGTAAGTATCTCAGCTTGGCTCTTCCTTTGTTTTCAAGTTCAGAGTTGTGGAATCCATTGTCCGAATGTGGGACTTGCTGCTTTGGCTGGCCCCTCTGCAGCAGCATTGGGTGGCTGCACTGCAGTCTCCTCTCCAGCTGCCGATAGGCCCAGTGCACTCTTGGGTTGCAGCTGACAAGATTTAATGTTTCTCAGCTATTTTTAATGTACGTTTGCAAATTAATGAAAATTAGTTTGGGGTGTCAGTTGGAAGTGCTGTTGACAATTAATTCCACATGTGAATTTTGCTGTTCCCGAGCGATCATTCCCATATGGAGTGAATCAGGAAGAGTTAATCACAAACAACTGTGTGAGCTGCAATAGCTTCTTTTTTCTTTTTTTTTTGGGGGGGGGCAGTGGTCTCTAGAAACTCAGAAACTGATTCTAATCCAAGTTTCCTGCTCTCTGACAGCAACCCCTTAGCTGGACATGCTACAGCGCTGTTTAAGCACGGCTGCTGGATGCTATATGCAGGATTCCTGCCCCGAGTCATGTCACCTAAGTGTGACATGAGTAGGTAGTAAGCAGTAGGTAAAAGCAGAGAAGGGAATACAAGGAAATGGTTTAAGTTAATCTGTACTGGCTGTACTTTGACCCCTAGTTTAGGACTCAGAGCCACAGGCCTATATCTCAGTTAAGTACCCTAGAGCTGGTGTGAGATGTGATTGTTGACAATGTACTATCTTCATCAGTTTCTCTGCATAGAAGTTAATTGGAGAATTCTGAAATTGTCTAAATCAACTGTTTCCAGGTCAACCGTGTGGTTTCACCAGTGAAGAAAAATACTGCTTCATGGGGTGAAAATCAAAAAGCTTCAGTGTAGTGGGTAATCGGTGGTTCTCCAAAAAATTAAACACTTGTGCTAGTGTCCTCTCAGCAGTAAACACACAGGTGTAACTGCTTATCACTCGTGCTCATGAAATGCAATAATCAAATAATCCTCTTGCGGGCACTTGGAGGCTTGTTTTTAGGTGTGTGTATCTTGGCAACAAACTCTCATTAAGTGGATTATTGGGTGAGACACCTTGCAGGCATAGGTGAGGTGGTAGCTGGGAGACTGGTGTGCAAACCTTTCCAGGTTCCAGGTTGTGCAGCTGGGTTGAAGAACCTCCATAATCAGGATACAGGATTTTTAAAGTACTTATTTTCTTGTATTAAAAGGTATATTGGCAGAGACAAGCTGCAGTAACCATGATCAAAGAGACCTGAGAGCTAATGAGTTAGTTGTAAGTAGCTCTTCGGAGTGGGGGAGGAGAGCAGCTGTGCTGCCTCCAGTGCAGTCACACTGAGGTGATAGGTGCTGCAGGAGCCCAGTGGGGAGTTCAAAGAAACATGACACATCTTCATGTTAGCTTTCTATACGGTTCATGTTTGGCCACCTCTAATCTGTTCTGTGTTTGAGTCAGCAACCTAAAAATGTGTCCTGTTACCCCAAAACAAAGCATCTGAAGCATACGGTCCTACTTACTTTGCCTTCTAAATGTCTGCTGTAAAGAGATGCTGGTGTTTAGCTGAGCTGCTCAGAAGCCTCTTTCTGCCCAGACTCTGGTCCATGCCCTCTCTTTACTGACCCTGGGTAGACCTGGGCAGCCACAGGGACCCTGCTGTGAGCCAGCACTCCTTGTAGCACTATGAAAGCGAACCTACACATAAAAAACACTAGCACCCTTGGACCAGATTAGCATTTTGAATCAGCTCATGGAGGGACCTGATGTGTCCTGGGACAGTCTGAGGGAAGGGATGGGGCTGCTTGTCTGGGGTGGAAGGTGTAAGACCTCCTTTTGATGACAACAAACCCTTAGATCTGTTCATTTGCTTGTGTACTTTGAACTTGCTGTGCTCCAGATACGTGCACTGCTGAGCCAGAACAATATGTCTTCAGTATGCTGTGGTATTAGTAGTAGGCAGTCCCAAGTAATAATCGGAAAAGAAACTATTTTACTGAAGGATTCTGTAAAGAACCATAAGAAGAATCTTCACTAGCTTTTTACAACCACATGCTGCCCAAAGGAGGTTGCTTTACAAGGAGCAAAATTGTACAGGGTGTATTTCAGTTCCAGGTCTGTTACTTCTTCAGAGGAAATACTTGCATACGGAATGAGTTACAGTGATTGCGTTCTCTTAAATTGTTATTAAAAATATAATTATACCAGTCATGACGTCAGCAGAAGTTCCCTTGACTTTTGTGGGCATCTCATGCTTGATACTGTGAGGTAAAGCTTTGGGTTCTGACAAACTCTTCAGGGATGTGGTACTGCTTGAAAAGGTACTCAACAGCAAGTGCATCGATGCCTTTTGTGTGTGTGCACTGCAATTTCAGTTGTATCTTTCTTAAAACAGCGCATTCCTAGGAATGCGGTGACTAATATATGCAAATGCACCGGTACAGTTTGTACGGGGGAAGGGGTTTCCCTATTTTCTCTTGGTGTTGCTGTTGCTGAGCCAATCTGTAGAACTGTGGTGCAAGGTGAACGTTTTAGAAGGATGAGTGCTGGTTGTGCTGCCTGGTGCTTTTCGGTAGATCTGCTTCAGTTTCTGCTCTCACCAAGCCTTATAGATGCTATGCTTAAATTCCCATCCTTTCTTTTGAGCATGTATCAAGTAGTTCTACTGAAGCCTGTATCTTGTGCATGCAGGATGCCAGGTTGTGAGCGACTATCTCTGTAGAGCTGCCAAATGCTTGTGCACCAGAGGTTTCCTCTCACAGGCCACAACAGCTGGAGTGAACCTGCTGACTGGGCTTACTGTTGCACAATTAATCTCTCTCCTTCTTCACACGTGGGATACAGAAATACCTTTCATGATCCTTTTTTGGTTGCAGTGCCTGGAAAGTGAGGGAGAAGAGATGCGCTGCTGCTTCTGCCCTCATGTGACAGTAGGAGGTGCTGGTACAGCAAGGTTCGTGCCCTGCCTGACCTGCGGTTACTCAACTCGATGTCTGTTGTAAATTTTCCTCCTAAAAGACTTGTAACTCAAGGAGCTACCTAATGAAATGACACCTGTTCTCTAGCTACTGCACATCAGCTGAAATCCAGAGAAAGAGAATACCTGCAAGGAATGACAGGGGTCATTTTGGAGGCTCCTTGAAGTAGGTGCTATGTTCAGTCTTGAGTAACAGAGGGATACCAGGAAAGTGAACACAGTTAGTTAGGTATCGGTCACATCAAAACTGGCAGCTTTAGTAGCTGAATTTCAGTGGTAGAAGGCTTTCTGGTGTGAGATCATGAAATATTGGCCTTTTTCAAAATAATTCTTACACTGGTATGCTCAGAGGAAGATTTTCCTGTCATCCCTTGCTTTAACATAGACAGTCACCCCACTTCATATCATCATATAAAACCATTCACGTAACATTTTTCTTTTCCTCGTGGGGCAATGCATCCTCCTCACTCTTCGTTTCAAGGCCATCGTCAGCCTTTGATATGAGTGCATGTGTTTCTCTGTGATCCCTCTTCATACCAACTTCACAGCAGGAGTCACCCAGCTGCCTTTGGTCATCAGACAGGTGGCTGTGAAGAAAATGGTACTTCCACCAAGCCGGGGTAACTTTTCTTCATTAGTACTATTATTCACAGCCTGTGTTTCTATTTTTTGGTCTTACAAAGTAGAACAGGTGTTGTATGGTGGAGTGGTTGATAGACCAGAAGGCTGTACTGCCATTCAGGGAGACCTGGGCAGGCTGGAGAGTTGGGTGGAGAGGGACCTCATGAAGTCCATCAAAGGCAAGTGTAAGGTCCTGCCCCTGGGGAGGAACAGCCCCACACACCAGCACCGGCTGGGGCTGACCTGCTGGGGAGCAGCTCTGCGGAGAAGGACCTGGCAGTGCTGGTGGGCAGCAAGTTGCCCATGGGCCAGCAGTCTGCCCTCGTGGCCAAGGGGCCAGTGGAATCCTGGGGTGCCTTGGGAGGAACGTGGCCAGCAGGTCGAGGGAGGTGGTCCTCCCCCTCTGCTCTGCCCTGGTGGGGCCCATCTGGAGCTCTGGGTCCAGTGCTGGGCTCCCCAGTTCCAGAGAGACTGGGAGCTGCTGGGGAGGGGCCAGCAGAGGTGACCAAGCTGATGAGGGGCTGGAGCATCTCCCTGGTGAGGAAAGGCCGCGGGAGCTGGGGCTGTTCAGCCTGGGCAGGAGAAGGCTGAGAGGGGACCTGAGCGATGCACACAGGTACCTTAAGGGCCAGTGTCAGGGGGCCGGGCTCTTGTCAGCGGTGCCCAGCGACAGGACAAGGGGCAACGGGCACAAACTGCAGCACAGGGAGCTCCGTGGGGAGAGCAGGAAAAACTTCTTTCCCTTGAGGGTGCCGGAGCACGGGGACAGGCTGCCCAGAGAGGCTGTGCAGTCTCCTTCTCTGGGGACGTCCAGAGCCCACCTGGATGTGATCCTGTGCAGCTGCTGTAGGAGAGCCTGCTTGAGCAGGGTGGGCTGGGTGGTCCCGGGGTCCCTTCCCAGCCTGACTGCTCTGTGGTGCTGTGATTGTTTATGAGTTTGGGACAGGTTTCTCCACTGCCTTTGCAGTGACCTGTAGTGCTGGGCCTGAAGTATGTGTGTGTTCTCACCACAAACATGAGGACGTGGATGTTCTGTGGCAGTAAGCGTTGACAGGATGGACTGTGAAATTTAATTCCTGGTTTTACACATCTGGCCTTGACCTGAATAATTTCCCTTCTGCTTCTCAGTGTCCAAGAGGAGAAAAATTTAGGAGAACTGCTAAGTTCTTTGAGGTCTAAAGATATTTTTTAGGGAAGAGAGAAGCGTTCTTGACAAGGAAGCTTGTATTTTAGGTAAAGTAAAAAGTAAACACTGAAATTTTTGCGGTAATATACTGAGATGCCAAGGTCAGTTGTAAAATGACTTTCAGTGAGTGTTGGGTGTTTTTCAGCAGGGGGAATGAACGATTGCTTCTGTCGATTACCTGGACTACGACAGTGCTTGTTGTGAATAACTTGTGTTTATCACTTGCCCTTATAGTCTTGACGTTTTCCTAAAGGTACATATCTGCTATAATGTTTGGTTTTTAAGAACAAAAACCCAGACAACAGAGTGACTCATTGATGTTGGCTAATTTGATGTCAGCTGAGGTAATTAGCACTTACAGCTGTACTTTTTAAACAAGTTTATGTAAAATACTTTATTTCTTTTCTTTCTTCCAGTAGAACAGCTTAAAAAATGTTTGGATCAGTAAAATACCTCTAAATTCAGAACATTTTCATGATTGTGATTTGATTTCTGGAACACGCAGGGAGCTGTGCCTTTGTCTGCCTTTGTCATTGCCATCTGTCCTCCAGAAAACTTGAAAATGCTTAAGCTTATGAAGTGATAGGGGTACAAATTGCCAAGTATTTCTTTTTACTGTTTCTTTTAGTTTCATTTGTTTTGTAGTTAGATTCTGAGCATGCTGGGCTGGGCGCTTCTAATTCCTTTTGCACACACACAGTCTGCAGCAGGGTCTTCCAGTCCATGGCTGGTGTTCCTGGATGTGCTGCACACTGCCAATAATAACGTAGTCATGTGGCCACCCCATGCCTGGGCTGAAACCAGAACTACTTCTGTGTCATTTAGGTAAGCCTGGGGTTTGCTAACTGGGAGATCTCCATAGCTGATAAGGCTTTATGAGAGAGAGATGTTGTCTAAAACATTTCGAATGCTGATGGATGTTCCTGTGTCTGGGCTGGAGAGTACCACAGGCAGTCTGAAGGGCTGTGCTTGGTCCTGCATCCCAAAGAACTCTGCATTGACGCGTCCCTCTGATGGAGAGCCATCGTGGACACACAAACCAGGTTTTGGTGGCAGTGTCTGGAGTATTTGATGTAGAGTCTTTTGGCTGCTGTTGGCAGCTCAGCTTGTCAGACATTTCCCTAAGTGTTCCAACAAAGTATTCCTCATGGTGTTAAGCTGCTTGGTGTCAACTTCATTTCTTCACTAGAGCAGAGAGGTGTAGAGCTGTGTCTTTCCTTTTCTCTTTCCCTTTCTTTAAGGTGTTTGTCACTATTTAACTGATGTCCTTTGCTAGAGTGGAGGAATTGCCCAGTGTAAGCAAGAAAGCATGTATGAATTAGTTTACTCTTAAGAAAGCTTTAAATTGGGAGAGAAAGAGGGTAGAGAGCTTAGGTGAGATCACCAAAGTGTGGAGACATATGAGCGATCAGACACAGACTTGTTGAGTACTTCAGTTTGCTTTCTCAGAGCTGCCAGTGCAAGATAACACTCCAGTTATCTCCATGTGGAGCAAACAGTTGATCTTTTGTATGTCTATAAAAACATGATCTGGTAACAGGAATGTGTGACCCTCATCAGAGCAGTACGAGTTTCAGCTTTACCCGGGGTAAGTGCAGGAAGGAGAGCTCTGGGAAGTTGCAATTGGACAGTATTTTTGGACATTAATTCTTCCTTCATTTTAGCAAGGAACAGTCATACGGGGGAGAACTCTTTTAAAATGGTTGTCTCACTCTAAGCGTGTTGTTGACATGACATGACAAGTTGACATGAATTTAAGGTCAAATTCCCATTCTCATTCTGGTAAATTGCATACCTGTAGAAAGTAAGGGCATTGGATTAACTGAGGACATTTCTGCGCTTCTCAAAACGTGTTTTAATGGCTTTCACTAGAAGTTTTTCATGTAATACATCTGGATCCCATTAGCTGTTTAAAATTGCTTTATTTTAAGCCTATGACTGCACATTGTTGGAGGAGGGGGGTATTATATTTTTAGTTCAGCTTGAGTGTACTTTCTTTCCAAATGAGTAAAGTGCAGCCTTTTCTTTGTGAATATGTAGATTTCAAGGCAGACAACCCTGCAGAAATGCATATAACCCCTTGAGCAGGAACTCTGGATCTACTATTTTAATTTGGTTTCATATTATGCTTTCCCAAGCCCAAACAAAATCAGAGACAAAAACCTAGTAGAGCTTCCACTTCTGAGCTCCAGCCAGGACACAGAGGTGAGTACTTGGTCTGTGTGCTCTGCTGCAAGAGTGGCGAGAGCAGGCGCAGGGCTGGCAGCAGGTCTGGCAGCAGCGCCTGCCAATGGGACAGGTCTTGTGTCTAGATCATGCAGCATTTTGATCCTTTTAAAGGCAAAGAGTAAACATCTTACGCCTGAAGACTGTACAGAAGAGCACTGCTTCTGTGCCAAATAATAAATCACATTTACGCTGACAGTGGGATTACAGATTTCAGGCTCTTAATGGGTGGAATGAATTTTTAGGATGCGTTACCCATTCATAAGATGGGAGTGATCTCTGCAGCGCATGCAGCCAAAGCAGTCTGTTAGGTGATGCTCATGAAGCAGTTACCCAGCAAAAAGGTGTTTATCCCTGGTAGAATTTTTATCTAATGTAAATAAATATAGCAGAACAGTTTCATTGCTCCAAAACAGTTTGATTCCACTTACCCAAAAATGAAAGCTTCTTTTATTGCATAGTATATTTGAAACTGTAATTAGCTCTGATTTCAAAAGAGAAAGGATGAGAGATCCAGTAAAACCCCACAGTTCCTGGAGCCATAGTGTGAGCAGTTCAGAGGGCTGTGCCCTTTGCTTATATCATTGAGCCTGTTGCGGTGTCAAAATGCAAGGGTGAGTGTGGTGTTTTTATGCTAGTAGTATTTGGGTAGGTTGGTTTGGGTTGTCTTTAGCCATAGTTCAAGCAAAAGACTCTTCTTGTCAGATTAATTCTAGTTTTGCAAACCGTTGATGTCCTTTTTCCTTCTGATTTGAAAGTATTTTGCCTCCCAAATTCTCCCAAGAATTGCAGATGTATTTTTCCTTCTAGCACATTTTTAGTGGCTTTATTTTGTTTCATGCTGTTAAACAGTTAGCATGTTAGTCAAGATATCCATATGCCAGTATTTGGTAGTGAACTGCCAAGGCTGACCTTAAGCCAAGTGACCCTAAGAGTAATTTTCTTCTGGAGTCACAGAAATAAAACCATTGTATAAATGCAAGGTCATTCTTTATGCTTACTCTCTTCAGCAGTGTCCTTTGCATCTTTTCTGAAAAAATCCTGAGAAACCCAGCAGTCATTTCTGCTACATACGTTTAAGAAAATCTTAATCTTGATTTACGAATAGCCTGAGTGCCTGCCAAAAAAGAGTTCTGTCATCATCCCTGTTGTTTCACTGTAAGATCACCCTCTGCTTTTCTGTTCCCTGCTCTGGCTCAGTGCTGTTCCAGGTGTTTTTCCTGCACTGGCTTAAAGCACCATGCTCTGAAAGCCCAGTCCTGCAGCCAGCTGTGCTCCTCGCAGTGAGAAAGGATGATAAGGCAATAAATCAAAAAAGTAAATTATTGGCTGAGTGAGCAAACATCTCTCTAAGTCTGTCTAATAGATATGTTGAGCTTAAAGGGACATTAATTACAGTTGTACAGTCAGTTTTGCTGCATCAGAGCAGGATTGGCTATGCCCATGTGTTTTCTCATTCTTGTTTATCTGACACTGTTTGGGAAAGACAAACTTTAGCCACAATGTTATTATTAAACATCATCTTAGGCAAGTGAGTGGATGTATACTGAAAGCCAGTGGGATTTCAAACAAATATCTTGCTACCTTTACACCCTAAAAGGTAAATAATCTGTGCAAGATGAGACACCCAAGAAAGAAAAAAAGTAAAAATATTTTTAACATCTTCACCTTTCTGTTATTTTCAGTCTCACGCAGTGTACAGAACTGTGCCGGTACTTAGCACCAGATGAGACTTAGGAGTCTTAGTGCTACTTTGGTGGTAGGGTGGACTTTAGCTGGATACTGGCTAATGTCCAGTTTCAGTGGACCAGTTGTGCGTGGGGTGGTGACAGCAGAGAGTGCATGGTACGTCAGGAGACTTGGGGTGTTCCTTCCATCATTGCCTTTGGAAACACTGGGAAAACGCATGATGTGGCACACTGTTAAAATGTGTGGTCAAATCATGCTTGCCTTGCCAAGGTTGTGGCTGACCGATGTGTTTCTTGATCCTGGAGGGTCAAGCAGAAAGTCCGTAGCCTTAGCTGAGTGGGACTCTGCAAAGGAAAGACACAAGGCAGCATCTTGATGAAACCATACAGTCTTACTATTTCTATTAGAAGGGGTCCCTAGACTACATCCTGCGTTTAATATTTGCAGCAATGTACTGCAATTTTTCTAAAAGAATTAATCACTCATCATCTTCAGTAAATTATTGTTAAATAAATCTTACTACTTCTCTTTGCTGCTCTTAGCACAGTTTCTTTATAAATGTATATAAGATAATTGATTGATTGTTTAGGGTTTGCAAATCTTAAGGGAACGCAATACCTTGTAAAATGGCATCAGATGTTGCCAGCCTGAAATTTCTAACTTAATTGACTTCTAACATAATTAAAGTTCTGTTATAATTTCAATTCTTAGAAGACATGTTCTTGTGTCCATTAAGTTTCAAGTAAGAAGTCTCAAGTGTAAAGGAGTCTCTGTCCCACAAATTAAAGCTGTAATTGACTGCAGACGGATCTTCCTCCAGTATTTATTCTTGCAGCTGCAACACGGGACTATATTGGATCCATTCTTAGTTTATCTATCAAATCAGGGTTCGTGAGGTTTGGCTGACACATGTTCCACTTTATCTCATCTGCTTTAATCTTCAAGAACTGTTAACATTTCACCTGGCAAACTCCTCTCCCAGCCAAACCGACAGCAGGAAGCAATGAAACCTCATGAATGAACCAGCTGGCTCAGTGACTTCAGGCCGAGTGTACAGGGTTATTAGTGTTGGAACTGTCCTGGCTGTGAATGCATATATTTAATTGCTTCTCCAAGCCAGCACTCTCAAATGCCCAAAGTTTTTTTGTTGCTGCCTTTTAGTCATGTTTCTGTCCTTACCACTTATCGCAAGGTGATGTCTCCATGCCATCTCTTGTGTGGGCCTCTTGAGGATGAAGGGATTCTGTTTACTGCAATTCACAAAATCTACTGAGATGCGTTTCTGTCACATGCTGGCCCACAGTCTTCCCTAATCTTTAGCTGATCAAGGAAATCTTTATTAATGTGGAAACAGTGCAAAGCAACTCATGGAGTATTTTAAAATTGGGGTGTCTTACTGGATGCACGGCTTTCCCAGGTCTTGCTTTACATTCTGTAATTTTTTCTGCAGCTGCCCTCCGAAAGTGCTCTCAGGATTTCAGGGCATCAAGGGGTATAATCTCAGCTCCATATATTTTTCAAATTATAAGAAAGCCTGAAGTGAAGACAGAACTAACTTTACTGAAAATCTGTTTAAATCTAAAGGAAACAAACTCAGCTTATCAAGCCTCATCCTTATGGGAGTCTGAATATTATTCTACACGTGCACATCTTTGTGTTATACCTCTGCTTGGCTGCGTGCAAAATTCTTAAAAGGATGTAACCTTTCTGCGAGCTTTTGGGTCCAAGGGCCCAGGGGTGTATTCCTACAAGTTTATCCTCCCATCCTTCCCCCCTTCGCTTTGGGGGCCTGCAGCAGAGCTCAGGCAGCTGTGACTGGGTTGGCTTTCTCAAGTTCTCTTGTTTGTGCTTGAGAATCTGTTGTGGTTACAGCTGTCAGTCCAACACAGCAGCCGTTGTGGTACCGAGGGCTTTTACATAGTCAGAGAATGCACAAAATACCATAATACAGCTTTATTTGTATCAGCTCCAGGGCTAAGCTGTCTTCCCAGGTGTGGCATTTAGGCTGTGCTGCCATTCCTGGTTTGAAAAGATTAGTTTTCTTTGTTCGAAGACAGCATAAAAGTTAAAATGTGAACAGAATGGGAGGCTGGAGAAAGAGTAGTCTGTATTTGGCTTGATGCTTCTATTTTGCACAGAACTTGTAGTTTCAGCAGCAATAGGCTTCAAAAGCAGATGTGGTTTATGTTCCTGCTATTCAAATGTCTCAAAACCAGTAACAGTCAAGCTGTTTCTGTGCCTGGGTTTCAAATGTTAAACCAAATTCACGTTTTCTTCGCGTTTCACAACTATGAGCAAGGATTAGTTTTACAAGGACGGGGACGCAGTGTTTGGCTGGTCGAGGGTTGTGTTTGCAGCGGCGGTGGACTGGGAACATAGCTGGTTAGTGTAAGCGTGAGGCTGATGGCTCTGCTGAGCACAGGTTTTCCGGGCGAGGACAGCAGCCCAGCAGCTGCGAGCACGGTACTTGCCCCACAGAAATGGGGTGCCCAGACACGAAGGTACTTCATTTCATTTCGCATGCCTCGCGCATGGTCCTTCCTCCGAGAATAATACAAAATAGCTCAGTATCCCTGGACTTCTTTTCAGTGTTCTTAACCATTTTCTTTACTTTCCTGAACCCCGTTAAATTTTGTGGACGATGTGTGATCAGCACAACAGTATGCAAGATAATCAATGTGAATACCCTGTAAAAATTTTACATCATTTTTCCGTCCTTACATGTAGCATCCTGTTGTTGGCCATTTTCATTCACCTGTCAGCTGTAGTGGATTCCTTTGCTGAGATGACGCAGTTCATTTAGATCACTACAGGTCCTATGAATATCTTGGGGTTTTTCCTCCAAAAATTTACTTAGTCCTTTTTTTGGTGTTTTACTTTACATTTTTATTTACTTTATATTTGGTCTTTTGTTCTCTGGCTATATTTTTCTTGAGTTTCCACACAATTCTCTCTGACCCTAACTAAACTAAATAGTTAATATTTTACTGTTCCCAGCTTTCCAGTCTATCACCAAGCACTAAACTGCTCCCTCCTTAGTACATGACCTTGCAGAATTTTTTGCAGATTTCTTCCCTGATCACCATTTGGTTCTGTTGTCTGCCTTCTGTCCCATCCAACATCAGGCTTGTGCCAATTCTTTGTTTTTTAGACAATAGCCAAATAATTTTTAGAAGCCTTTTGTTGAAAATCTCTGGAAGTGTGAGTGAACTCTTAGCAACAGACTTTCTTTTCTTCCAGTTCTCTTTATTGATGTGTTCAGAAAATTCCAATGAGTTGGAGAGATCGGCTTTTCTTCTCCAGGTGCTGATCAGGCTGTCGTCTTTTCCAGCATCATCTTACTCTTCTTGAACTGCTATTTTAACCAATTTGGAGACAAATGCAAGTTTACAAACATTCTTACTGCTATTTCAAAGTACAAATATAACCTTTACTTTCCAGGTCTTGGGGGATGGTTTGCCTTTTAAGGGGTAATTCTGCCTGCTGTGCCGACTGTCAGCTTTTATCGTGTGGATGTATCATCTGGATATGGTAATCTTGTCAGTGATTTCTGAATTACTGGGTTCTTACCATAACTTTTTATTGTTGTTGTTTTTAATGACATTTCAGAGCCTGATATTACCTCATCTCCGTTGTGTATGCCTTCTTAAAAACTTGCTCTTGTTATTTAATGTCTGTGCCACATGTAAGAATTCTGCTTGTTGCAACTTGTTGTTGGCAATTCTATGTATGTTACTGAAATGTTGCTTTCTGATGCTTACGGTCACTGCATTATTTTTGGGAGCTTCCCTTATCTCTGTGGAATCAGAACAGGATCATGCTGTGGCTGTTGTTAATGAGGAGCTGCTGGCATGATCTCTTAACTCCTTTCTGTTGCAGACAGGTACTGGCTTAGCATTGTGTATTCTAGAACTAATTGCTTCAGGAAGCAATAATCTAAGTATTTTATGTGTAAATCTGTTTATTATTCTTTACACTAGAGGTCATACCCCACCCGGCCACAAGCAAACATTCTTCTACTCTTTGTTTCCTTGATCTTAGAGCAGGCGTTCTCTACGCAAATTCCTGTGCAGATATATAGATACACAGACTGTGGATTTGCTAATTCATGTTTTCTGTTTAACTGGCTGCCTCCATGGCCAGTCTCACAGATTACCTTTAAAGTTCATTGCAGGTGCAGCTGTAACTCGTTGATGTTCTTGGCTATGCATATGTAATGTTTGCTTTGTTATGGCCATCGTGCAGTGTAAGGCATTCTAATTAATGTCATCTGTTGTTTTTTTGTTGTTGTTGTTGTACTATTTCAGTCTCAGCAACTAAACAGCTTTAACTAGCCCTAGTGTGCCGATTACCTGGCTTTTTACGTAGGTACATGCAGTGGGTTAAACTGGGCCACTGGCCAGTATAGTATGTTTGCTAAGACAACAGAGGCAAAACGGTGATTATGAGAGACTGGGACCGAGTGATTTCCCTGGCTGGACATGTACCCATCGCCCTGCTGCCGAGTATTTTGAGTATCCTGTGCCAAATGGGTATATCCAAGCTACATGACCAGCTGTTATTTAATTCCTGTCCCTGGTTTGCTGGTTGTAAATGAGACCGTTTAAAAGTCTAAATCACCTGAAACTAGAACCCTTGCTTTAGGGCTCCATATGGCTAGGACTAGATTTCCTTAAGTGTCTAGGCTCATCCACTGAGAATATATGTTCATTTAACTGGGATATCCTGCATATTCCCATATTTCTTTTTAAAACGGAGCAAGTGATAGTCAAGTTCCACTTCCTTTACCTGTAATTTATCTTCCACTCTTGTGTGGGATTCAGATTTAATCTGACCAGAAACTGTTATCAGTTAGGTGTCTGACCACAGGTCATTCCACATGAAGACAGCCATTGCCTGTGTTTGTGTTTCAGCTGGATTTGAATTGGCTAAACCGTGTAAACCTGAAGCTTTTTCCCAAGCTGCAGTGTTGTTTGGCAGCGTCTATTTACAAGATGAATAAAAAAAGAGATGGACAAGAGAGGAAGAAACTGCAGTTGGTCGTAGGAATTGCTGTTGGCTTTCAGAGGAAAACAGCTGCCTTTGTGGTGGGGAGGAAGTAGAAATGATTGTTCATGCAAGAAGTAACATTTGCTAGAGGTGCAATTGTTACGAGCCTCACGGGATGATCTGAAATGGTAAGGACTGGTTAATGTGCTGCAGGCAAATGTATAAAGGTCAGATTATGTATACTTTTTTCTTTTTTTTTTTTCTTGTAGTGTCATCTAGACTGTCACAGACATCCTCTCCTCAGTCAAGCTGCCCATCACCTTCCATCCAGACAGGCAAAGTCATCTCCTCATCCCAGAAGCACAGCAAGAAGGCACTCAAACAGGTAAGTAGCCTAGTCTGGAACAGAGTTGAGGGACCACTGCAATAAATTTATTTCTCTGGCAAATCATTTTTCTCAGTGAAACAGCAGTCTGCAGGGAGGTAATTCAGGACTTCCTGGATGTCTCATAGTAAACAAGGTTTGGCTAAAAGATCCTTCTGTCTTAAAGGTGATTCAAAATATTGTGCTATGTAGTTATTTTGCTTTTTCCCTACATAAGCATCTGGACTTTTTAAAAATTATTTTAGAGAATGGGTGGAAAGCAACAGCATCTTTTACTCAGCCTTTTGATGAGTGCACTTGGCTTTCTACAGTCTTAGTAAATGGAAGGTGTTTTGGGGAAAAGAATTAAATCCACTGACTTCTTCCCCGAGTTAGCAGCATACTTTCCCTTCCAAGGAATTCTCTGTGTGCAGTGTGTATGTATATGTGGAGGGAAGAAGAGCACGCTGACTTTGTGTTGCACCTCCACTGGGTGTTAAAAGAGAAAGAGGAGGACTGATTATTTTCCATGCTTGGGGAATGACTGTTGAGTAGGCAGTGTTAATTGTGTGCACACAGGATGGAATGGGTGAGTGTACTTCAAATGATTTGTTTCTCCTAATGAAAAATGCAAGATAAATTAGGCCCCTGCACATCTTATTTGCAGGTGTTTCCCCAACTGCATTGTTTAATTTTCCATGATCCTCAGAAAGGAAATGCTTTATCAGGGTTAGATTTACTCCTTAGTAAAGTAAAAATCTGTAAGGAGTTATGAATCAAGTTGCAGAGGAGGTGCTAGTCCAGGGATTACGGAAGCTTGTCACACACAGATGAAATCACAATGTGTTCCAGATACGATTTACCTTTTCCAGCCCAGCCTGTTTTCCTGACTTTTTCCAGCTGAGAAGCAACACTCAGGATGGCATTCAGCTACCAGAGATGCTTGTGGCCTTGGGAAAAGGATCTGCAGTGAGAGAGAAGGACCTAATTAGGGCATATTGCTGAGGAGAATATTACAAGAGAAGATAAGGCAGCTGTATAAACTGGAGCTTTGTTTCCAGCAGGAGAGAGCTCAGCTGATGGCAAAATGAGATGCCAGCTTCAGGGAATCTTCTCTTTTCTTTCTTTTCCCACTTGGCTGTTTCTTGACAGAAGCATCGGTGTTAGTATGATGTTGCTTGCTGCTAGCTGCCATAAAGAAGTGAGATTGTGTTGTGACTTTAAGCAGATTTTCTTCTGAAGTTGGGAGTCAAGCTTCCACTTTCATTTGAATCCTCAGAAAATTGCTTCTCGCTAATTCAGCAAGATATTAATTATACTCTTTGCTTTTCCCTTCTCATCCCTCTTTAAGCCTGGCTGGCAATCATTTCTCACCAACATCCGCAAAGGCTTTTCTCTTTTAAGAGAGTGATCAAACAGGCTCAGGGCTTGTTACAAACAGTTCTTTCCCCTCTCATGCTCAGCAGCTCCCTCTTCATTTTCTGTGGTCTGTAGGTTCCTGTTTCACAGAATCTCAGGTTGAAAGGGACCTCTGGGCAAACCCACACACCATTTCCAAACCCATGCTCCATCTGCTTCTCTCTTCCTAGCCTCTGTCCTTACATGCCTAATAATTTTCTGCTTTTCATGTCAGAATTCCCCATGTCCTTGCTCCCACAGACTTTCCCTCGCCATTTTTATTCATTCCCCTCTTTCTCTCTTCCAGTGCAACGTTCTTATCCTGAGATGTCTACTTCCTAAGTATCCTTATTGCAGCATTGTCTCTGAATGTAATGAAATACGTCAGAGCCAACAAGATCCAAAATTTAGACAGTGTTCTCAGTGTCACTGTTAATCTCATTCATTTTGGGGGAAAAATATCAGGAACCCTGAAAGAGAAATGGGGAACCACATGGAGGCCTTGATGTCTGCATAGCATACCTGTTTGTACTTCACAGTTCTGCAGCTGTCTGCAGGGCAAAAAGCTGTCTCTGGTGGTCATCATCTTCCACCACAACAGCTCTTCTCCCTGAACTCAATTCTTATGTCCTGGAGTAGGCCATCAAATTGTAGCATAGTAAATTGCTTGCCTTCTAGGTGCATAGGAAAAAAAGCCGTTGCCGAAGAACACCATTACCGTTCAATTGTTCTAACTTACCTTAAGTTTGCTCTAGCTTTAGATCAAACTAAGACCATGGCGTGCCTAATCCTTTGCTTAATTTTAGTTCCAGTGGAATTCTGCTGGTTTGACCCAATATCGCATCTTCCACCTCTTCCTAAACGTGGTTGCCACTGTGGTCAGGAAAAGTTACAGAAAGTAGATAAAATGAGCTAATATAGATAGGAAGGAGACAGCAGTGTTTTAGAGTAGTAGGAAAAACATAAGCTACTGAGTGAAACGGGAATTGAAGAAAGCTTTCATATTTTTATATCTGTGACAGATTATTTGCTAGTGTGCACTGGAGAAGAAAGCTGGTTGATTCATCCCTCTCGTCTTAAGTGCTCAGTAATTGTTTTATTACTGGAGGGAAGAGAGCAGATTTCTAAGTAAGAACTTTTAATCCTGAAACACCATGGTGCCACTATGCTGACAATAAGTATCAGGTTCTTTAAGAAATAAGGATCAGAATTTAGTTCATAAACACATCAGAGTTAAAACTGTAAAGTCCAGCTGAATAATACGGTGTACACTGGTGTGCCATCACTACACAGTAGAGTAAGCAAGGAGATGGCCGCATTCCTTAGCACTGTTGGGAAAAATCCTGGGTTAGAGGATTGGCAGAGGCCTGTCAGTGCTCATCCTGCCATAAAGATAAAACAATGATGGGCAGAAACCCCCTTTGTTACAGTGAGTGTCTGCTGATACAAAACCCTACCACATTTAATTTATAATCCAAATCCAGAAAAATGAGCAGTTTCTCACCTGTCGATGGAAAATGCAGGTACTACTCTAATACGTTCCTCTGATCCTCTCCAATCCACTGACCTTGTCTCATCCTTACTTAGCTTGAGTGGTCATCCCAACGCCATCAGAATTCACAGAAACCCAAACTGGTGGGGATTGGAAGGAGCCTTAAGAATCCCCCTGGTCCAACCTGCCTGCTCAAGCAGGGTCACTCAGAGCCAGTTGTCCATGGCTGTGTCCAGACAGCTTCTGAATACCTCTGAGGAGGGAGGCTCCACAACTTCTCTGGGCAATCTGTGCCAGCACTTGGTCACCCTCACAGTAAAAAAAGTGATTCTTGTATTCAGATGGAATTTCTGATCCTGTGCCCGTCGCCTCCGGTCCTGGCACTGGGCACCGCTGGCAGAGCTGCCTGCGTCCCCTCGGCACCCTCCCGCAGGTGTTTATGGACACGGATCCAACCCCCTGAGCCTGCCCTGCGCCAGGCTGAGCAGTCCCAGCTCCTGCAGCCTTGCCCCCGAGCAGAGGGGCTCCAGTCCCACAGCATCTTGGTGGCCCCTCGCTGGACCCTCTCCAGCCTGGCCGTGCCCCTCTCGGGCTGGGGAGCCCAGCACTGAGCCAGCGCTCCTGGGGTGGCCTCTCCAGGGCTGGGCAGAGGGGAAGGATCCCTTCCCTTGATCCATATCTCATCATGGTGTTTTAATATTAGAAATTACACCGTCTCCTTCTGATGAGGTTTATACCGTTGGCTTCCATCTTTATCCGTTACACTTTTATCTGTTCCATGCAGATGGCCAGGGACTGGTTTGGGCTGCACTTAACAAAAGCTGTCCTTTTATGTGAAGGGAGCTGTACAATACAGCTTTTCTTTTCCCCACTAGGTGCATCCCCGTGGGTATTTAACATTGGTATTGGACTGTAGGCAGGTGCAGAGCAAGAAGGTGGGTGCTGAGGAGCAGCTCCTGCTGCTGTCCCTGTTGTCACCCACGGTGGAGCTGACAGGGAGGAGCACAGCTGGGGACATAAGGTCTTCGTTTTAATTGCGGTTAAAGGAAGTGCTGATGAGCCTGAATGGTGCCATTTTGATTTATGCCCTTTTTCAGCTCTGTAGAACAAAGTGGTGGTTTCCGCCCTCGGCAGCGGGGTTTGCCTCAGAGCGGCCCGCTGTGCAAATGGGCTGAGGGACACCTGCCCTCCACGGAGGGTGGCACAGCCAGGACAAGGGACAGCTTCAAGGCCAACAGAAGGCCAACACCGAGCCCCTGGGCACAGAGGGGGAATCCAGGGGGTGCTGTGGGGGCTGCTGCCTTCCCGGCTCTGGGGAGACGCTCCGCTGCTTCCAGAGTCTTCCGCAGCCGTGTGGAGCCTGGAAGCTGCCACCTGATTGGTGGGTGTGGAGAAGTTAGAGCTTTCCTGATTGGCTGGTACCTGATAGAGGTGGCCTGACAGTGTGGGGCCTTGCATGGCTGGAGCTGCTGGAGCGGGGACCTCCGTGGGGTGTTAGGGGGGAGCTGGGACCTCCGTGGGGTGTTAGGGGGGAGCGGGGTCTGATGTTGAGAGGGCTGGAGCAGCTCTGCTGTGGGGACAGGCTGGGAGAGCTGGGGAGGAGAAGGCTGCGGGGAGACCTTAGAGCACCTGCCAGTGCCTAAAGGGGACGGCAAGAAAGCTGGGGAGGGGCTTTGGGCAAGGGCAGGTGGCGATGGCACACGGGGGAATGGCTTTACCTGAGAGAGGGGAGATGGAGATGAGAGATGAGGAAGAAATTCTTCCCTGTGAGGGCGGCGAGGCGCTGGCCCAGGCTGCCCAGAGCAGCTGTGGGTGCCCCATCCCTGGCAGGGCTCAAGGCCAGGCTGGACGGGGCTGGGGGCAGCCTGGGCTGGGGGGAGGGGGCCCTGCCTGTGGCGGGGGGGTGGGAACTGGGTGGTCTTTAAGGTCCCTTCCCACCCAACCCATTCTGTGATTCTGTGAAAGAAAATAATGATAGTTTGGAACCTTGGAAGGACTAGGTTTTAACATCTGATCCCATGAAAACATTAATGCGTAACAACAATTGGTCCAGAAGTCTGTAAAAGGAATTTTAGCAGCAGCAAATATGGCTCTCTGGTACAGAAACAAGACATAACTCATGCTAATAAGGAATTGCAGCAGTGGGTGAAATGGGAGGAACACTTATAAGGTGTGCTTAGGTAAATCTGTTTGCAGGGGGTTTGTGTGGTTCAACTATGGAGTTACGCCTGGACATGAGCCAAAAGAATAAAAGGCATGAAGAGGGAAAGAGATATTTACATTTCTTGTTCAGCATAGTCAGCATCCAAATCAAACTCTATTTGTCTAAAGGTGAAGGTGGGACTACATGGTCCTCAAGGTTCATTCTCACCCAAACCATTCTGTGATTGTGTATGGCGTTACAGTTGGCCTGGTGCTGTTATAGGGGAGCTGAGGGATGCTGGGCCTGGTATAGGGTGTTATGGGGAGCTCTGCCTGGTGTGGAGTGTTACAGAGAGTTGGGCCTGGTTTACAGTGAGGAACAGTGGGCATAAGTTTAATAGTATAAGGAAGAACAGGACATAAGGAGAAGCTTTATGCCCATGAGGGCAGCCCTGCAATGGAGCAGGAGCCCAGAGAGGTTGCGTCATCTGCATCCTTGGGCGTTTCCAAGACTGGCCAGAGCCCTGAGCAACCTGGTGGGGTTTGGACTGGAGGAGGAGGTTGGACTGGAGACCTCCTGAGGTCCCTTTCAGCCCGAGTTATTCTATGATTATGACAGGGCTCAATATAAATTTAGATTTATCCAAGAAACCTCAAAACATTTATAACCAGGAATGTAAGTGCAAAGCTGACACAGAATTTAAAAAGAGGTATATAATGAATAATTTTTCCTCCTCTTCCCACACATGCCTCAGCCACCGTTGGCGTGGGCACTTCGGGCGCTGCATGACCAAGAACTGAGGTGACACAATGAACAAAAGGAGAATTGTTTTACTTAAGCTGAGATAAATGCAGCAATAAATGACATACAGAATAGCAGATGAACTGAATATACAAAACCTTAAATATTTGAAGTGATTCGCATAATGGCAGTACAGCATTTGCACAGCCCCCTGAACATACTAGTAGTCTTCGCAGTCTAGTGCTTTCTTGATATTCACTGTTGCCAGTGGTTCATCTTCAAAGAAGAATTTGTAAAAGCTTTCTTGAACTTGTTTATGGATTTGTTACTTGTACGAATGCCAGGTCTCTCTTTCTATATCTCTTTTTTTTTTTTTTAAAAGCCTTTGACCTCAATAATAAGAGGTTAATTGCATATTGCAGAGGTTACTTCCTCCTACTGATATTCAATTTTCCTGTTTCAGTTTGCTGAATTTGTTTTTAACCTGTGGTAGAAATGGATGGCTAAATAAGAACTATTTAATAAATCAGAAAATAGGGTTCTAACGTGTCTGTTCATTATCTGTATCCTCTTGTCAGTCTTCCTCATTTGTGTCTTTACAAACTGAAAGTCAGTCTGTCTGCTGTTTTCCTCCTGTAGCAGATTCTGCAGGTTCCTGCCTACTTTCAGTCTCTCGCCTAGTTCTAGCTACAGTATTGTTGTTGCTGTTATGTAAGGTGTTAACGGTCCCACTCATTTGTATATATGCAACACACATTTCCCATTACTACTTAGTTTGAGATTCTGTGGTATACTTGATATGTTGAAATTTATTCTGCTGTTAAATTTATTTGGGTTTGGCTTTCGTTTTTTGAAAACAGACACTTTGGTTTGGGTAAATGCTGCAGTTTCACCAAATGCCTTCTTACTTCCGTGTCTTAGTCATTTGTGCCTTTTAGGCTGTATCGTGGTACCTTAGCAGTCTGTTCAGAAACTAAGACACTAAAGGGAAGAAAATATAATTCTTTATCTTTGTTACTGTCCTATTACAAAAGTCTTGCCTAATGGGTAGTGTCTCTGTTGAAGGTTTTTAGTAAGTTACTACTTGCTTCTCCAGGAGACAGAAATGAATTACATGATGGTACTTTTACTTTGAAGTTATTTGTGTAATTACTTCTTGAACCAGCTCCAGATTTGGAATCCTTTCTCTTTGCATTCTCTAGAGCGTTGTTGTGTTTTGGTTTTTTTTTTTTTTCATGAAACAACACAACTTAAAGTGTTCTGCATCCATTAACATTTTGCTTTAGATGCAAAGGTAGAAAATCTGTCTATTTGTAGTAGTGTATTTAAATAGACAGTGTCAGTGTCCCATGCAAACTGAGTGTGTTTTGGAAGTTGTTTTGAACTTTTGACATAGTTAGAATCAACTATCAGTTGCTGTAAAAAAAGCAGTTTGTACTGTGTACTAATAATTCCTAAGAACATTTTAAATTTCTTTTTGGTCCTGTTCTTCTGTCCTCTTCCCCAGGCCTTGAAACAGCAGCAGCAAAAGCAACAGCAGCAGCAATGCAGAGCAGGCATGCCTGTGTCATCTAATCAGCACGTCCTTCTGAAGGCCGTCAAGGCAGCCAGTGACTCCGCACCTGCAAAGTCTGGTACGTGGCAGTGACACTATGTGTTCTTTTACTGTTGCCTCTCCTCAACTTGCCTTTTGTTGTTCTTAGGGGATGAGAAGAAAGTGTTCTTTTCAAATGGCGTTCTTTCTGTTTCTGAAATAGTCGAGCTTCTATTTTCCTGGCTTTGATTTTTATTAGGAATGCATTCAGTTAAGAATAGATCTTAAATAGATCTTATTATGCCATTGTGTGATTAAATAGCTGCTTTCTGTGATGTCTTCCCCTGTAGTTGCCTGTACGCTGTGGTCAGGTGCTTCTCATGGCTAAGCAAACAAGATGGTGTTTCTTTTAGTATTTTTTTTTTCCGAAGTAGCTTCTTATTCTGTAGTGTGGCTTTCATGTCTTGTTCTAAAGAATGTACGTTCTGATCTGAAAGATCCCCGAGAGAGTTGCAGCACTTAACGCTGCATTAGAAATTAATGAGGTCACCGCTCTTCTCTTGCTCATTCAACAGTGCGTTAGCGCCTTTACCAGCAGCAGCGTTTCACTAGTTACCATAAATTCTTGGTAGTTAGTTCTACCTAGTTTTCTTTAAATCCTTTTCAGTGTAACTGATTTCCATTATAAGCTCCTGGTTCAGTAAGCGTGGCTCAAGTTGGTTTCTTTTAGATGCAGAAAATGCCTCTGTGTTTGTATAGACTGATTTTCCTCTTGTACAGGTAAATGACTTTGCAGACTAACGCAGTTATTTTATGAATCCACAATTTGTCAAGTCATCTGTAAGCATCACAAGTAGTGGCTCTCTACCATCCCCCCAGATCACTAAAACATCCATTTGCTTTTTTGGTATTTATAGACCCACTGGTCTGATGTCTGCCATGAAATCAAAAACATTTGGCCTGGTGACCCGGGCCCTGCACTGCTGATAGCACCTGCATTGAGGAGTGTGTAAAAGCAGGGTAGGCATGTAGTAGTGTGCGGGATCCTCCAAAGCAGGAGGAGTTGTCTTTGTATTTCTTGGACTGGGTGGGATTTTCTTCAGTGGATTTACCTAACCTGGTGGATGGGAAAGTTGACTTTGTAAATGCCTCGTGGTAAACACCATGCTGTAGAAACTACTCATTTTGGGGCTTTTTTGAGCCAGGCTCCTTATACCTTTACTTGATGTCTCCTAATTATCAAACAGGCAGTGAACAGCTGTTGTTTATTCAACAATGTTTCCACTCATGACTTCTGTAGGCATCTCTTTTTCAATCTGAGGAGAAATCTACTATTATTTTCTCATTCCTCTTATGGAAAGCTATGTGCTTTTTGCAATAGAGAATGAAAACTGTACACAGTATGCAGGGTGCAAGATGCATTTTGAATTTGTATAGTAACATTTTTTCATTCTATATTTTGTTCATCTTTTCTTAACAACTCCTAGCATTCAGTTTGCTTTTTTTGACCCTGCCAAAAGTAGGCATTTCCCTAGAACTTTTCAGTCTGGGACTCTTTCCTGAGTTGTGATTATCTATTTTAGGGCCCAACAGTACGTCTGTAAGGTTAAGGGAGCTGTTCTTTTTGTATATCACTTCATGTTTCTGTACAGTGAATCACACCTGTTCTTTTATCACTCGGCCATTCATTGGCATGAAGTCCTGCAGGTGTAATGGAGCGGGGTGTTGGGACCTGAGAAACAAACAGAATTTAGGTACACAGGGTTAGTATACGTGGCATAGCAGTGAGAGAGGCAGGAGCAGGATCAGCAGTGTGTGTACAAAAGGAAGAGGGCTGGCTTTTTCAGGGTGAGATCTCTTCCAAAAACCAACAATCTCCTCCTCTGCTTCACAGCCCTGCTGATTCTGATCCTGTTTCACAGTCTTCTGTAACACGTGCACAGTCCCTGTCTAAGCCCTGTGTACTTCTGAAGTCCCTGGCCTTATACCCCATCTGTTACACTAATTATCATGGGTAAAATGCTGTGCTGCCTGTCAAACTCAGGCACTTCTATGAGACAGAAACTCCCTCCCCCTCAATAATTACCCTTTTTTTCCATCCTTCACCCTTGATTTACTTTACTGGCCCTGATTTATCTCAGAAAGATGGTGATCATGAAAATGTAACTATTGAGGAAGATGCAGCAAGGATGCTCGCTGTGGAAGACTTCTGTCAGGTGTTCTTTCACAGATGGAGTTGCTGAGACTGGCAGTCAAGGCCTGGGGAAGAGGAGAGAACACAACCAAAAAGAAATTAAAAATGGGAGAGAAATTAATCAGATCACAACAAAACTACATCTCCAATCCCAAATCCTAAGCTATTTTTCTTCTTAAAAATGATTTTTTGGTAAAGCATGATAACACAGGTAGTACCAACCTGTTACCTTACAGAAAGAAGAGGTTCCTTCATTATTCTTATTCCAGTCCCAAAAATTCCTCTTCCAAACGGTCAGTCCTTCAGCCAACAAGCCTGTGCTTAGAACAAGAAACAACTGCGTGTGGGGAGAGAGGGAAGCTGCATCTCTGCTACCAAGTCAGTCATTGCCAAAGTACTGGGCACAAGAACTGGCACTCAGTCAATCCATTCTGCTAAATTCCCTGACGCAGCTTTGACTCGGGACAAGCCAGCAGTCTCCTAGGCAATCCTTGGCACAGCTCAGTGTGCAGCACAGGCCAGACGTCATTCCCTGCAGGCAGTTTAATTTGTGGTCAGCCCTGCTGCGGGGAGACGGGAAGCATAAGGATGTGAACAAAGCTAGTTTGTGCCAGTTGTTCCCTGGGCCAGGGGAATGCCCAGTGTCACTGTTCCGTTTACTGGTATAGAAGTAGCCAGAGAGGATTGTACAACAGCAATAAGACAATATTAGCGTGAAAAACATTTTGCTTTTGCATATTCCTGGTGTAATTACATGAATGTTTAGCTGAAATTCACTGGTCAGGTTAAGAAATCTCATAAAGCCTTCAGAAAACAGGCCTAGGAGCACCCTTGAGAGCACATTTAGTCCACATCCTTTCTGCAGGGCAGGATCTATGATGCAATCCTGACAGATGTTTTCTTCAGTCTGTTCCGAGAGATGCACTGACGCAAAGGCCAGAAACTTCCAGCAAGTCTTGCCCTTCCTGCTTTAACTTCACCCATAAAATGTTTTTCTTAGCCTCTGATCAGAATCTTTTTTTTGCTTCCTTGGGTTTGAACCCAAGATTTCCTGTCCTATCCACTATGGACACAGTGCAGGTTGTTTGATTGCTTCTCCCTACTGCCTTTTACATAACAACTGGAGATGTTTCCTCATCTCGTGCCGAGTTTCTTTAGTATCAAATTCTTTCTGTGTTTTAGTTTGTTTGTTTATTCTCCCTTTCAAAGTAGCGCTGAACAAATCCAAACCAAAACTAGACCAGTCTGTCCTGGCTTGCTGGTTATGTACTGCTGGAATGTTTCTTGTAACATCTGTTCAGCCATATGCAAGGTTGCGGCTATGCGCCATATATCCGACTGAAAGGAACAGGCATATTTATCAGCTGTACTTCATGCATCATTTAATAGCAGAGTAAGTACTTAACAGTTGATGAGGTTGCCTGTTCCCAGGCAGCTCTGTAGTTCACACCCTTTCAAAAAGGTTAAGGAGAAAAAGGTTAATATCATCTTCCTTGTTAGAAATGCAGTCCTGAACTGGCACTTGTGCCCTTTACACCTAGACTGGTGTGGTCTGAGAAGGAAGCTAAAATTAATCCAGTAGAACATTATATATTTCCCATGATGGTATTAAGAAAATGCAGTGCTGGGTGTATGAAGTTTTTAGCATAAAATTATGGTTTAAAAGACTTTTTTTAATTTCTCTGCTAACTGGGATTAAACCTGAATGATTCATTAGCGCAGCAGGCAGATACCGTTCTGCGAGAACCTCATCTCCTGAGCTTCTTGCCCCAGGAGGAACTGCATCTTCACTTGGGGAAGTAGGAACAGGGGAGACGTAAGAGGGACTGAAACAGGTAGGATATTTTGTAAGATTGTTAGCTAACATAGAGTCATTATTAAAATAGACTAATGGAGTAAGTAATCCACACTCATGTCACTTAGACTACTTAAACTATTGTTTGATGTCTTTATTTTTTGTGATTCTAATGAGGCTTTTGCCTTTCCTGAGTGTGGCCAGGATACTGCTGCTGGAGGCCTGCTGTCTGGTCCTTCCCAGGCACTGCATGTCAGGCCCCTGGGCCAGGTGGTCACAGCATATCGGTTTCTCTCCTTATTTCGGTTTCACACTTCCTAAACTATTGCCACATCCACTTCAATCATGGGTAAACTACTTACTTCCAGCATCTCTATTAAGTTTTTGTTACTGGTTGGTGTTTTTCACTTTCCTGTATTTTGCTGCTATGTTACAGTTGCAAGGTATTGTACATTCTGCTTGTCAACTTATCCAGCATTTCTAGTACTGCTCTGCAAATATGTTAGAATCATAGGATCATTCATGTTGGTAGGGACCTCAGGAGGTCTCCAGCCAAACCTCCTGCTCAGAGCAGGGGCAGCTCAGCCTCCACCAGGTTGCTCAGGGCTCTGGCCAGTCCTGGAAATCCCCAAGGATGGAGATGACGCAACCTCTCTGGGCTCCTGCTCTCTCATGGGGAGAAATTTTTTTCCTTATGTCCTGGCTGAGTCTTGCCTGTGTTCTCTCATCCTCCTGCCATGCACCACGGTGACAGGCCTGGCTCCATCTTCCCTGATTTGTTGCCAGCCTCCAGGCATGGTGTGAGCATGGCTGGCTGAGCCTGGCCACCTCACCTGCTGCTTACCTCTCTGGTTGTCCACCCATCCAGCCCCTAATGTCCCAGCTCGTGTACAGTATTGTGGAACATGATGTCAAGTGCCTTGCTTGAAGTCAAGGTAAATGGCATCCAAGTCTCTTCCCTTGTCCATAAATCCAGTAATTTGCTTGCAGATATCATTTAGGCTGGTGACTTACCATGATTTGCCCACAGTAAGTCCATTTATCCATGGTAACTCCAGTCATGATTATCACAGAATGGTTTGGGTGGGAAGGGACCTTATGACCTAAAAGACCATCCAGTTCCCACCCCCCCGCCACAGGCAGGGACCCCTCCCCCCAGCCCAGGCTGCCCCCAGCCCCGTCCAGCCTGGCCTTGAGCCCTGCCAGGGATGGGGCACCCACAGCTGCTCTGGGCAGCCTGGGCCAGCGCCTCGCCGCCCTCACAGGGAAGAATTTCTTCCTCATCTCTCATCTCCATCTCCCCTCTCTCATGTAAAGCCATTCCCCCGTGTGCCATCGCCACCTGCCCTTGCCCAAAGCCCCTCCCCAGCTTTCTTGCCGGCCCCTTTAGGCACTGGCAGGTGCTCTAAGGTCTCCCCGCAGCCTTCTCCTCCCCAGGCTGAGCCAACCTAGCTCTCCCAGCTTGCCTTAGGAGAGGTGCTCCAGCCCTCTGATCATCTTACCATCATTATGTCCTTTGTGTGCCCAAAAATGTGCTCCAAGAGGGGTCACTCCATGATTTTCTCAGGGAGAAAAGTGAGGCTAACCATTCTGTCTGTTCTCACATTGTCTATTTGGCCCTTTTTGAAGGTGAGTGCAACGTTTTCCTTTCTTAGTTGTGAGGAATCTCCCATGATCTTAATTTCTTTTCAATGACGGTAGAGAGAGGCCTTCTAAGGACACTGGTGGGCTCCCCCAGGTCCCTTGGGTTCAACTCACATTGTTCCACAGACTTGTAAGGGTAGAGGCAACCTTCTGATTCATCTTCCTTGCCTATCTTTCCTGAAGAGTTTGTATCTATCCATGCCAGCATCAAGCCATGTGAGCTTTCCTGCCTTAAAGATTGTGAGGGACAGAAAGAAGTTCAGGATCGAACTCATTTCCATGTGGTCTCAGGAAGGCCGTATTCCTCAGGTTATGCTATGACCTTACTCGACTGTTTTAGGGTAGGAACTGTGTGTGCTCATGCAGCCCCCCATTGGACTGTAAATTGATTACTGTAGAAGTCTTTGAATGCTATGGCAATGTGAGTGGCTTTGTTTTCTCATCATATTTCATGAAGTTCTTTTTTTCCCTCCTATCCATGTGGTAGTACATAGGAATAGTTCACAGCCAGGACAGTGGGATATATTGAGGCAGAGAGAAAGAGACAGAGGGGCACATGGGAAGCAAAGCTAGCAGACTGGGTGAAGGACTTGATTAATGCAAGTCATTAATCAGAGCCAGTGTTCAGTTTTTTACTTGATCATGTGTGTTGTGGAGTTTCTCTTTCGAGGTATGGGACTTAAGTAATTTTCCAAACTTGAGTGAGTTTCTGTTATTACGCATAAACCTAAAGAGAGCAGAGGGAAGACCATCTTGTGTTCTGAGTTCATCTCACTTAAGAGGAGGGAAAGGAAGGCAGTGAGAATCTAGGGAAGAAGCTCTTCCCACCAGCAGAAAAAATACTGCTATACAAAAGAGAATGTGGGTGGCAGTGATTTGTTAGAAGACATCATAGTGGTGAAATCTGTCTAGTGTGGCAAAGTAGTGACTTTGGAGGAGGACATGAAAATATCTCTTGAGTATTTGAAAGAGGAGGAGGAATTACTGAGGGTGGTCTAAAAGAACAAAAGCCACAATAGTAGTTTAAAATTCAGAAAGTACACGTAAGTATGAAGAGATTTTTCCCCACAGTGAACTCAAACAGAAACTAAATCTTGCTGGAAGGAAATTTTAACAAAATCATTACTGGATTGGATGTAGACAAGAAATAAGGTGGGAGTAAGTGGGAGTCAGACTCAAACCGCAAATGCAACAGCTGTCCATCCTTTTATTTTGCAATAGTTTGGATAGCTACAAAGGGGTCTTCTACTTCCAGCCTGTTGGGAACTAAGTGCTACAACAACAAAGGAATACAAGTATCCTACAGGTACTGGTCCCAGAGCTTCTAGAATTAGGGTGTGCATGTTAAAGAATCCTTATTTCAGTCCAAACAGATGTCTCATGTAATATGCCTTTGTACATTCCTGTTTTAAATGTTTCAATTTCTTGTGCAGCTTGGGAAGGAAAGCAGTCAGATGGACAGTCAAGCAGCCCTCAGAACTCCACCTCCAGTTCCTCTTCCTCCGTTAAGCTCGATAACTCCTTGCCAGGGTTGGGGAAGAAACCATTCCAGAGATCTGACAGGCTCCATGCAAGTAAGACATTTATTTTTCTGCTTACAGAGATGTGGTTGCTCTGATGACAGAACATAAAGCCTAAATAGCAAAACTGAGTTAAATGTTTAATTAATTCCATTGCTAAAGTAACTTCTGGACAATTCTGGAAGGTACTGCTGGTATACTGTATAGATTAGGATAAACAATTCAAACCTTACATATTGCAAATAAGCCTTCTCTCATTTCTCACCATCAGGGGTTTCTACCTGGGAATTTGCAACTTGTTGTTTGAGAAGTAAAAAAGGACTTGCTTATTTAGCAGGCTCTTTAATGTACTTAAGACATTTTGATAACATTAAAAAGAAGAAAGAAGTTCCTTCCCAGGTCTTTGTATTTCAGACCCCACTGTTATTTGGCTTCCTTCCCATTCATTGCAGTTAGGTCTTTCTCAACCCTCCTGTCCCTTTGTGGGTTTCTTTGCATATCCCAACAATGCAATTGACTTTAGTGAACTTAAGGATATTCTGAGGCCTCAGTCTGTGCTAATCATCCTAGATTTTCTTTATCATTGATGAAAACAGATGCTTTTCATGGCATGTTTCATTTGTCCCCTGTAATTAGGAAATTCTGTGACTTAAGTGTATCATAAGCCTGCAGAGCCGTTTTCTGAATGACTTCTAATAGAGCAAACTTCTCCTAACGAAACAAGCCTCCATGGCATTTATTTTGTTAGGTACTGTTACCTTAAAAATGAATTGCTGCCATCTCTGAAGTCAGGGGGAGCTGTGTCTTCTTTAATATTAACCATTTTGCTAATAATGCCCTTTTAATCTAAGCTTCAAAACACATGGTGTTTTGCCAGTAGTAGACAGTGGATGCATCCAAAGGAAATAAGAGTACACAGTACATATGCTTTCTTCATTACGCTTCTCTGAATTTGAAGCACATATGTGAGGCTGACTGTAGCAGAAAGGTTAATGCTGGACTTGCTGGCTTTCAAACATGGAAAAGGAAAGGGAACAGTTACTCAGCATTACTGCTTTGTCTAGTGTTGTGGTTTCTACCAAGCACAATAAGCTGATTAATTTTTCTGAAATGCTTTTGCTGAGACCGAAGTAGGAAAGTCCAAGAAGAAATCCTGAGGAGCAAACTGACCTTAACTAGAGTCTTAAAATAGAAAATGGATGTGGCTAAAAGCAGTTCTAGAAACGCCTCTGGAAAAGACTCCTTGCCAGTCCCCAGATAGGAAGGATTCCTACAAAAGCTAGGTGAGCTGATGCAGGCTACAATGTGTTAGGTCTGGAAATTTGCTGTGCTGGAAAGAACCTCCCACATTTTGTCTATAACTGTATGTGCAAAGGTACAATGTATATTTCGAGTCAAGGTGTGGAATGGATTACTAAGGTGGCATTTTGAAAATCTCAGGTACAGTGAACTCCACAGGAGCCTTTAATCCTCTCTTAGGTAAGATGTATGTCTCTGGTTCATTGCAGGGCAGCTGAAGAGAACAAAGTGTGCCGAAATTGATGTGGAAACTCCTGACTCCATCCTCGTGAACACAAACCTGCGGGCACTGATCAACAAGCACACGTTCTCTGTTCTGCCTACAGAATGCCAGCAGCGCCTGCTGCTGCTGCTGCCAGAGGTGGACAGGCAGGTACGTCATGGTTTCTGTTGTGGAGAGAAGCTAGGCTCTTAGGTGTCAGTAGGGAGTGTCTCTAGAAGTAATTCAGACTAGATGTCCAAATACTGTGTTTATGTCTAATGGGGTAGACTTTTTTCCTCTATGCACAGTGCAAAAAATTGGAAAATTCTTCAGTGATTCATTTGGGTATTTGTTGCTACCAGAAAAAAAAAAAGAATTCAGGTTTGATAAACCAGTGGCTTCATTCTGTTTAATCCATTCCATATTCCCAGCTGCAGTAAGTACAATACTTGTTACACTGAGCTTGAGGGCCAGGAGTGATGGGAATGCAGCAGCTTCAGCATCTTCCTCTCTCCTGTGCTCTCCCAGACTCTTCAATACAGGATTAACCCTGCAGCCTTTTAGACTGGTGCCTTCCCACAGAATACCTAAACGGATGCTGCCCTGTAGTTCCAGCCTTTTCCGTTTCTCATGACCTTGTGTCACTGCTGTCAAATTCTGAATTTGGTAAAGTGAAAACCGAATGAGTTTTCTGATGCATATTGATTGCAGAAGAGAATTGATCTGCTTCAGAGAGCTTGTGTCCTGCCCTGAAACACACATTGGATAAAAGAGAAGGGAGTTTATTTTTGTGGATTGTCTGTCTAAGATCTCTTGGTGTGCAAAGAGAGAAATTTGGAAAAGCAGAAAAGTACGCAGTGGGGAGGAATGGGTTCAATTGCTCTGGGACTGGCACAGAAAAAGCGGTGAAGGTTCTCACTGAGCTCTTCATTAAACAGTTGGTGATAACTGGAACTATCACCATGAGTGACAAGAGGGTAAGAACTCAGTCTTCAGTATTGAAAGAACAGCTAATAGAATGTTTGGATGACAGTTGCTTCAACTCGGCTGGATCTGATGAACCCCTCCGAAGGGGTACATAAAAGAACTGCCTGAAGCAATTTCAGCATTATAGCAGTTTTCTTCAGCAGCTCATGGAAGGCAGGGATGATACTAAGAGATGAGAAAAGAACAAATGTCGCACTTGCATGTAAAAGGAGGAAAAAACAAATGAGTTGAGGAAGTGAAGTTCAATCTGTTTATGCTCAATACTGGAAAAGTCGTAGATAGAAAAAGGTTGTTTCCTTCCTTTGGTTTAGTATCTTTACCAATGGTCTGAATGAGGGGATCGAGTGCACCCTGAGTAAGTTTGTGGACCACGCTAAGTTGGGCGGGAGTGTTTGTCTGCTGGAGGGCAGGAGGCTCTGCCAAGGAATCTGGGCAGGCTGGGTCGACGGGTGAAGGCCAGCTGTATGAGATTCAACACGGCTCAGTGCTGGGTCCTGCACGTGGGTCACAACAGCCCCACGCAACGTTACTGGCTTGGCGCAGAGCGGCTGGGAAGCTGCCTGGTGGGAAAGGGTCTGAGGGTGCTGGCTGACAGCCGGCTGAATGTGAGCCAGCAGTGTGCCCAGGTGGCCGAGAAGGCCAACAGCATCCTGGCTTTGTCAGAAATAGTGTGGCCAGCAGGACCAGTGCCCTGTACTTGGCACTGGTGAGGCCACTCCTTGAATCCCGGGGTCAGTTTCAGGTCCCTCACTCCAAGAGGGACCTTGAGGTGCCAGAGCGTGTCCAGAGCCGAGCAGGGGGCTGGGGGTTCAGCCTGGAGAGGAGGGGGCTCAGGGGGGACCCGATCGCTCCCTACAGCTGCCTGGGAGGGGGCTGCAGCCAGGGGGGTCGGTCTCTGCTCCCAGGTCACAAGCGACAGGACAAGGGGGAACGGCCTCAGGCTGCACCAGGGCAGGTTTAGGTTGGAGACTGGGAAACATTTCTTCACCGAAAGGGTGTCCAGCACTGGGACAGGCTGCCCAGGGAGGGGGGGGGGGCACTGTCCCTGGGGGTGTTTAAAAGATATGTAGACACAGCACTCAGGGACACAGTTTAGTGGTGGGCTTGGCAGTGCTGGGTTAACAGTTGGGCTTGATGATCTTAAAGGTCTTTTCCAACCTAAACGAGCCTATGATTTTACCTTATTCATATGTTATGTTTGTCTTCAGCATTCCTACCCCAGCTGGCTGGGAGCTTCAGAGCAAAGTGGGATTCTGTGCTACGCTTCCACTTCAGCTGTAGGGGTGTTAATTCAGATGCCTTAGCATATGTGCCTAGAGCTGTTTTAAATGTTCTTTAGATATCAAAACTGACTTCAAGATGCCACTCCAGATGGAAATCTTCTGCATGTCCTGTCTCAGATCTGCAAGTCCCTTGAAGATACTTTTCTGTGTGGTGTACTTTTTTTGTGTCTCCTAGCTAGTTACTCTGGGCTCCTTTTGTAGAAGGTGGAAATCCAGTTGGCACAGTCAAGAGCCTGTGACCACATACAGGTGTCTACTTCAAGCCAAGATGAACAGAGTCCCCACCTCCATACACTGAAGTGATTTGATCACTGTAGACTGTGAAGGGACACCAACTTAGCTGCAGACACTTCGAGCCCAGACATACATGTTTAGTGAAGTTGTATCATCTTCACAGCTGTGCTGCTCTTTCAGTTCTCACAGAATGTTTATAGTACACGTGGGTTTGGCAGCTGCACTGTGGTCTGCTTTATGGAGAATGCTTTGCTGGACAGATAGTGTTCGTTTGGAGGAGTTCTAACGTTCTGCGTTCTCATAAATTGTAATCTTCAGTCAGCATTCGTTGGGGACTTGTTAGTCCAAGGCTGATACAATAAATATTTGAGGGAATTGTTTTATAAATCCTGTGGCCTTTGTAATAATTAGGTATGTGTCAAAATATGATGTGATGGTGTTTGCAGCTGGAGTTTACTGGTAAGAACCTCCCAGCAGATGGTAAGACATTTCTGTCCTGACTTTTAAGTTTAATTGTCCTTAAATTGAATTAGAATTTGACTGAGCGCAAATTTTGACTCACTAAATAATACTGCTTGGCTCCTGAGAGGACAAATTTTACATTTCACTGCAGTAAATCTTCCAGAGCAGCCCACCACATCAAGTGCTGATGCATGCTTTATCAAATGTCAGACTTGGCTGTGGTAAACGGGAGAAGAGGTGAAGGCGTTGGACATGCCAGTTGCGAAAGGTCACCTGTCTGTGGTGTTTTGCTTGGCAGCGACTCAGTCTGAGCTGTTACAGCTGGGGCTTCTGTAGAAGAGAAATGAAGGCACTTTGAGGCGTGACCCAGTCAGCCGTGCAGTAGCTGTCTGTCCTCCAGCACGAGGAACAGGCAACACAGTATATGCAGCAGAGGAGAGTCTTGTGAATTTCGCTCCCTGTAGTCAAATCAACAGAGATCTGGACTAGAAAATAAATCTCTGCTTTTGTAATCCCTACAATGGCTGCTTCTAACTTAAAAATTAAAAATCTCTCACTAAATCTTACCTACAAAACCTTTTATTGGGTTGCTTCCATCATTTTAGTTACCTGCGTCACAAATGCTGCCCCCAGAAAAGCAGTGTTTCTGTTGAGTCCTGTACCGCGGAATGTTTGCTGCATGGATCTCCCAGTGTAACCAGATGTATCCTACATTTGGACAGTTGCATTTTGCTTCTTTGCTCAGATTTATTATTTATGCAAGAAATGGAAGCCCAACAGTTTTGCCCATTGCAAGTTTTTGTGACTTACTGAATGATACATGTGTTTTTGTGTTTCTAGTAAAGAAATTCCACATTTACTTCAGCAGGAAAAAAAGAGCAAAAGCAAATGTCATGTAGGTTTTATTACCCTGATTATAATTTAGCACCACGTGATGTTCCTGTCTCAGCCTCATGTGTTGTCATTTATGTCCTGCTCTATAGCATGACTGCCCTATTTGGTTAACCATATTTCAAAGACAGAATGGGTTTTGAGCTTCATTTCCCCCTGGTTTTTCTGAAGCATCCATGGTGTTATGACTATGTGTTCTGAAGTAAGTTTTATGCGGTAACTTTTACATCCTTGCTTTTCCTTCATGCACTTTTTTTACATTCAGCAGAAGACAGCAGAGCTGGCACTTTGGGTGGTAGTTCAGGTGACATTGTGCATTCATCTTGCAGGGGACGGGGCATCTGAAGAAGCTTTTCAGAGGCTGTGCTGTTCTCTTTCCTCAAGCCTCCTTGCCACCTGTACCATCTGCTGCTCGTGTATGTTTGTGCGGCGGCAGGACTGTGGAGGCTTGGGCTGAGGCAAGGAGGAGGAAAGTTTACCACAGCCTCCTGGATCCCAGCCTTGGCTAAGCACAGCCCTAAGAAGGCTGTTGATTTTCTTCTGAGTTAAAGGCAAATTCCAGAGAGATTTGTGGCAATGTTGGGACTCTTGCTCTGTTTTCAGCTCCCATGTGACACTTGCCTTTCCAACCAGTTAATACTGGCTGCTTTGTCATGTGTTCCAGGTTGGGGCAGATGGTTTGATGAAGCTGAGTGGCTCTGCGCTCAACAACGAGTTCTTCACTTCAGCTGCCCAAGGCTGGAAGGAGAGGTTGTCAGAAGGTAAACCTCCCCACACAGTGAAACGGAATGCTAGAAAGCTTTCTGCTAGTAAATGTTTTGGGGGAACGTGTGAAAAATATTTGATGGAGAAGTTGCAGCACTGAAGTGACTTACTAGGTGAAGACAGCTGTAGTCAATATAGGAGGGCAAGTGCAAGCCTAGAACTATGTAATCTCAAGGTCATAGAGGGGACTGCAGTAAGGAGTTTTCTTTTGAACTTCACATGTGGAAAAATGAGCAAGCCACTGGAAGAGATGACGAAGGAAAAATGTGTTTAAAATCTTGCTAAAATGACAGTAGAGTTGTGTTGTTATTTTCAGGTTGTGATAGCTAAGTACAGCCCGCTGCAGTAGAGAAGGTAAATGTATTCCCAGAGTAATGCACTTTAGCTAGACAGCTTCGCTGATGACACAGTGGTATGGTCAGTCCTTTGAGCCATAGTTTTTTGTATAACATAAGTTGGCCATTGACTGATCTATAGGACTCCTGTGCCTTCAACAATCATTTGCATCTTGAACTTGGAGGTGTTTAATTCCATGGTTTGATCAAATTATGTCATTAGAAGCGCCCTCGCTCATTGCGGGCCAGGACCATTTCCTCTACAGAACTAAACTGCGCAGCCTGTTACCAGAGTTTTTACAAAGACCGTAGCACCAATCATGACTCACTTGAAGAAGCGGGTATCAGATACTCACACCCAGGTGATTGACTCATAAGAGGCTTTTCCACAGAACAGGAATCCAATTCTATATCAACAACCCTTTTTATTTGTGGGTTCTGGGTGTATTTGTGCCAGTAAACAGGAAGGCATAGAACTCGGCTGTCTAATCAGTTTAATTGTTAAAACCACCCCCAGTTCTAGCCACCATCATTTAGTGTTTTCATGCTTCTTAGCAGACCCGTTTGTCCATTCATGAGACATCTAGAGGGTGCAGCTACGTTTATGCAAAGACTTTCTCACCAGAGTAAAGCTGCTGTAGAACCTACTAAGGTGGTGAAGCTTGCAACAAGCAGGGTGAAGCCTGGAGATCTCCACTGTTGTTCCCACTGAGCACTGTATCTCCACTCGAGTATTAAGCCCTGATGCCACTGTGGGCAGAGCAGTCCCGTAGGCTTTGTTCAGCTAGTCCTCAGGGTACTGAGAATTCATAACAAATGCTGTTGGGACACTCACGGTATTATTTAATGTATGCAGGCCTGGGCAGCCTCAGTGTCATTGGGAAAGTCATGCAGTGAGCCCTCTTGGAGCACACCTCTGGGCGTGTGAAGGTGGTGGTGAACTGGGAAGAGGATGGTCTTGCCAATACCCTGAATAGCTTGGCTGTATGAAAAATGACTTTATTTGTGAACAAAGGGAGAACGGTGGGCATCGCTGACCTCAGCCTAAGCAACGCTTTTGATAACTCTCTCCTGCAGTGCTCTTGTATCCAAGCTGGGACACAAGGGTCTAGATGGATGGACAACCAGATGGGTGAAAAGCTGGTTAGACAGGCTTGGAGCCATGGTTCCCTCTTGGAGGCTGGTAACAAGTGGGAACGGGCAGGATCTATCCAGGCACCGGTCCTATTTGCCGTTTTTACCGGTGTCCCTGGTGGAGTTTGTGAAGGACACCAAATTGGGGTCCAGTCAGCACACTGGAGGGCAGAGCTGCTGTCCAGCCAGACAGGACAGGCTGGAGATGGGCAGGATCCTGCTCCTGGAAAGGAAGAGCCCCTGGTAGTGATACAGGCTGGGGAGGGGTGACCTGATCGCAGCCCCCTTATGCCTACAGGGAGGCTGTCAGGAAGATGGAGCCAGGCCTGTCACCGTGGTGCATGGCAGGAGGACGAGAGAACACAGGCAAGACTCAGTCAGGACATAAGGAAAAAAATTTCTCCCCACGAGGACGGTCCTGTTGTGGAGCAGGAGCCCAGAGAGGTTGCGTCATCTCCATCCTTGGGGATTTCCAGGACTGGCCAGAGCCCTGAGCAACCTGGCAGAGGCTGAGCTGCCCCTGCTCTGAGCAGGAGGTTTGGCTGGAGACCTCCTGAGGTCCCCACCAACCTTCAGGTAGACATTTGTAAAGTAAAGTTACTGTTGCCTGACTGCAAGCTACCACGTAGGTTTTCACTGCTGTGAACAACTGGGCTGATGAGATGTAAGATTTTAGTTGAACTCTCCCAACTGGAAGACAAAGGTGGCATAACCACAGCAGTGAAAATCCAGGAATTCACCACTACAGCTGAAATTATTTCAAATGAATGAATTTTGTACCCTGTTGGTAAATTACTCTAAAGGCAGGCATTCTACTGTTTTCTGTGCAGTGGACTTTCTATATTTATTTCCTCAGAGGGTGCTTAGAGGGCTGGAGCAGCTCTGCTGTGGGGACAGGCTGGGAGAGCTGGGGTGGCTCAGCCCGGGGAGGAGAAGGCTGCGGGGAGACCTTAGAGCACCTGCCAGTGCCTAAAGGGGGCCGGCAAGAAAGCTGGGGAGGGGCTTTGGGCAAGGGCAGGTGGCGATGGCACACGGGGGAATGGCTTTACATGAGAGAGGGGAGATGGAGATGAGAGATGAGGAAGAAATTCTTCCCTGTGAGGGCGGCGAGGCGCTGGCCCAGGCTGCCCAGAGCAGCTGTGGGTGCCCCAACCCTGGCAGGGCTCAAGGCCGGGCTGGACGGGGCTGGGGGCAGCCTGGGCTGGGGGGAGGGGTCCCTGCCTGTGGTGGGGGTTGGGAACTGGATGTTCTTTAAGGTCCCTTCCCACCCAAACCATTCCATGATTTACCTGACCAAGTTTATACAAAAACAGAAGAGGAACTTGAGGTACCAGAGATTTTGTTTTGGGCTCTCTGTACTTGCTGCAATGACAAGATGACTGTCCTGATTGAGTGCTGACAACTAACAATGTACTAAAGAGGGACACACTCTTAGTTTCCTTTGGACGTATTTTGATAAGTGCACGGAGACAAACTCAGCAAGAATTTCGTATGAGCCCCTTATTTCGTGGGAGAAAATTGCCGAGAAACAAACTGAGCGGTGACAGAAGTAGCCAGTTTCCACTGACCCCTTCAAGGATTCCCTCCCCTTTCATAAATGCAGTGTTGGAAAAGATCCGATTCTCGTAACTCTTTCTTCCAGTGCTTAAGAGTACAAACAAAATAGTGTGCGAACTGGATAAACCTTGAGAATGAATCAAGTCTTGAGGCTCAAGGTCACATGTCTATCATCAAAGCACTACAGTTGTGTCAAAAAAGCGGAGTTTCTTGTTATCTAATGATTAGCTCTTACAAACCTTAATGGCTCAAAGCTGCCTTGGGGAGGGTTCAGACATGACATTAGGAAATATTTCTTACAAAGTGTAGTACGTGTATGTGTGAAATGTGCACTTCAGATGTGTGAGAGGGGTTTTTTGTTTCCCACCTGCCTGTGACAGAATAGCATCCGTTGCCAGAAATATTTACTGTCATTTGTGCTGGACAAGAAGTCTTTGATGTTCTTGCATGCGTGTTTCGCCAGAGCTACTCATGACTGTCGTTTCAAGGTGCCATACTGCTTTGCTGTCCGCACAGGCAGTATCTTCCGATTCTTGAGAAAATGGCAGTTGCATAGTACGTGCATACATTTGTGTATAGATTTGTATTCATTTAGTGTTATTTTGCGTAAAGCATCTATTGGCAGCCAGAGTGGATGCTGACAGGGAAGGGCATGAAGCTGTTGCCCATCCAGTGCAAGGAGCAGGCAGCAGAGAAACACTTGGCAACTCAGGAGAAATGATGAAGTACCACAGTACTACGGTGTCACAAGCTGCGGGGGGGACTTCTGAGATAGCACTCTTACCTGCAGGCACAAAGGCTCCTGTGCTTATCCTGATTCCTTTTATCCATAGCATTTTTTTGAAGTTATCTTCTGTTGCATTTTGCAGGTGAGTTTACACCAGAAATGCAGCTAAGAATACGGCAAGAAATAGAAAAGGAGAAGAAGGTTGAGCTGTGGAAGGAACATTTTTTTGAGAGCTACTATGGTCAGAGGTAAGATGCTCAACTATCTCTTTTTATGCTTGCATCGCCTGTCCAGATGTACCCGTTGCTGCATTTGTAGCATGCTGTCCAGTAACAAACATTGGCTTTCATTAGTCCTGAAACCTGAAAAACTTCTCCAGCTTCATCTAGCTGCCACAGAGCTGAGGAAATGCCTGAGCAGTCTAGGTCAGAAGTGATGGATTTGCTGTCAAGATTTTTAATGCTTTAACCAACATAGTGCTGTGTTCCTTAGGTGAGGGTGTCCTTTGGATTTTACTTCTTAGTTTTTCCCCACTCCTTGCTATGATACTTTGAGACACTCCCCTCTTACGGCTGGTTCTTTTAGTGTCAGGATTCTGGAGACCCCTGGGTATGTGGTGGTTGAGCATGCTCTACCTTGCAGTAAGTCACCTGCTATGTAAGATCTTCTGTATTTCCCTAGGTCTTCAGTCAGACATGTATTTGATTAAACTCCCATGTCTGCCAGTTTTTTATTAAAGTGTTTCTTTTTGCTTGAAGATTTTCCCATCCTTGGGGGCTACGCAGAGGATTCAGGTTTCTGTGCAAGTAACTATAGTAAGAAACGTGAAAACCCACAGACACACACAAATAACTAAAAAGGAATTTCTTATCCTGCGTTGTGACAGCTTTTATGCTTGTCCTTGAACCATCAGCCAGTTTTCCCCCCATTCACCTATGATGTTTTAACCGTCAAGAGCATTTGGATTATTGCAAGCCCTGCTTCTGTCATCCCATGGTCTGATAGTTTGGGGTTTCGTGGGTGAGTAGGAGGCTGTTGCATGTGTACGTCCGTATGGCAGGTTGCAGTACTAGGTAAAGGAATACACCAGGCTGAGAATGTGCGTGATCTAGTGGCATTGGCAAAGAGCTTTACTTGTCTAACTCACCCAGTTCTCTTGGTGTTGAAAACTGGAGTGTAAACAGGCATGGAGCTCTGCGCTGGGAGATAAAAGGCGATGGCCACATTCTTGAAGCTCTAGGGGGACAGCGAAGCAGGTTAGCAGGGAGGTGTGCATAATAGCGGGACTTGAGTTCTCTTTAGCTCCTAAGAACTCATCAGGTAGAAATCAATCCCATAGATTCATCAGGCTGGCTTCATCAGACTTTATGGGTTGATGGTTGGGGAAAAAAATCCAAATTTGATACTTCATTAATGAGGGATGAATGAAGTTATTCTGAAATCAGACATCACTCTGAGAATTAGGTTCCCAGCTTGTGTGTTTCTTTCACAAATAAAGGTTCATGAATAATACAGGGAAATACTCCCAGCAGCAACACTGGTTCTAAACTAAGGGCACGTCAGTGGTTTTGGCACTAGCCACATTCCTTTGGAAAAATTGTGGGACGCTTCTCTGTGTCCCTTTCTGCAAATGTCACCATATGAACTGAAGCCAGATGCAGGCTGTGTGGGGTTGTTCGCATGCAGCAGAGGTAAGTCTGTGGTGGCTAACAAAAGGAATATTTACTGTTGGCCAAATTCATTTGATTTGCAGCCTGGAAAATTGAAACCTGGGTAGTGGAGCAGATCTAACATGTTCCGTGTACTTCACTTAGTTGGTTTTAAACTTCGCTGTTAAGTTTTGTTTCATGTGGAAGTACTAACAGTACAGAAGGTTTTCAAAGATCAGAGCATAGAATTAGGTGCGAGATGTATTTATTTAGGGTATGGTGCGTAGAGAATAGTCTCGTTTTTTGTAAGGATAGTATGCTTTTTGCAAGAATGTTTTGCAAAACAAAAATTCTGTTTTTATTGATAGTTCTGGACTAAGTCCTGAAGAGTCCAAGAGGCTGACAGCAAACACCAGCCCTGCTGAGACAGAGACTGAAAATCCAGCAGCTGAACAGCCAAAATGCACACCAGCCTCTCTGGCACCACTCAAAGAGGAGATTACTTCTCCGTTAGAGTCTAAAGCACAAGCAGCCCAGGAAGCACCAGCGATGAGAAAAGGAGGAGAGGAAAGAAGAGAGGACATGCAGCCAAAACCAGCCAAACCCGCAGAGGCCTCTCTTTCCCCAGATGGTTGTGCAGTGAAACCTAGTGACTGTTCCCTCCCTACGAAAGAGAGAGTCCAAGGAGAACCCGCTCAAGAGAAACCACCAACTGCTGCTAGTCAAAAGCCAGGTGAAGAGAGAAAGCACGCTGCATCAAAGGAAGTGCTGGGGAAGGAGACTGTCAGTACCTCAGTTTTGGCCCCAAGTAAACCAAAGAGCCCCGAAGCAGTTGAAGTAGTAGCAAGCCTGAAGAGTCCAGCGATGACTTCAGACACACCAGAAAAGAAGTCCCCTGTAAATGAAGAAATGGAAATCGGTGTTGAAGCCCATAAGAGGAAGTCAGAGAGTCAGGAAGAAGCTCTAACCACTCCTGAGAAAAAGCCACGCATCATGGAGAACTGTCAGCACCACCAGGCATTTCAAAGCCAGCCGCAGTCCTTTCCTGCGACGGGGACACCGGTGCCACGGGTACCCCCACTCAAGGTAAGGAGAAACAAAGGCAGACCCACAGAGCAGCCTTACGTGGGTCAGTTCAGCTGGTGGCTCTCACAGAAATGCTTTGTCAGTTCTGTTCTAATTATGTACGTCAATTATGTTACCTGCTTATTGTAGGATGGAAATATTTGATCCAAAAATGTAAAAGCTCAGCTGTTTGCTAAAGGGAATCTGCTGGCTGGCTTAATCGGTGTAACCTCAGTTACGTATCTTTCATGCACATGCATCTGTTGAAAGATCTCTTGGGGCAGAAGCTCAAAGAATTGTGCAAAATCTGGAGACAGAGTGTAACAGGGAAAACTGTGGTTCTCGTTGGAAACCAGGGAGAGCTGCAGAGGAACTGCAAGACCATAATAACAAGGCAAGCTGTGGCCCAGGAGCACACAGAACTTTGCAGATGTGTGAGTATCCCTAGCGGTACAGCAACTGGTCCAGAAAGAATGCTCTCAGCAGCTTCCTCTGTCGTATCAAGTCCAGAAATGAAATTATTTACCTGTGTTTAAAAACAGACCATCTGGAAATAATGCAGTTATAATTTGTACCAGCTGAATGCAGTGTGGGGGCAGAGCAGGTAGCAAGGAGAGACCGTTGCAGGGAACATCTCTGTTCCAAAAGCCTTTTAGCTGCTGAGACTTATGTAGGAAAGGGAACAGGCAATCAGCCACCACTAGGTAGGGCAGATGGACAGGAAAAGCAGGAAAGAAATGTTCCAGACTTTGGTCTGGACGATGCAGTCCTCTTGCCTTTGAGATCCAGGTGACAGGGTGGTGCACCTACTGCTAGACTTGCAGGAAATACCCCCTTGGTAAGTGACAAACGCTCTGGATCCAGACATCCAATACCCTGTCAGAAAACAATTATAGCGTTGCACATGTACTGATAACACCAATTCTTTCTTCTGTGGTGTTACCCTCGGTAGCAGACAGTAAATGGATGATCCAGCACAGAGAATTTTTTTAGTCATGTGTGACTGTAGGAGTAAACAAGTTTGGTTTCTTTAGAATAGGGCCTGTGCTGCATCTACCAGAATTTGCTCTGAATGAAGTTCAGCTCCATGGTCTGGGGCCTTAGGCAGAAGTTGTAAATGGAAAACTGCCTAATTACTGTATTTCTGTGTGTCCTAAGAATTCTAGTCTCCCATTACATTTCGTTTTTACTAGGAAGCATTCAAACACAAAAATTTAAAAATGGTTCATTATTCTAACCATGTTAATAAGTATAGCATGAAGGTAAGAAAGCGTTAATAAAAAAAAAATTAGTGACACAGTATTGGGGGAAAACTGTCAATAAAAGAGATTTGAAATATCATACAGGAAGAATGGTTGACCTTCCAGTGTAATAAAAGTGGGATTTAATTTAATAACAGTGAATTGAAGGGTGATGGCAAGTAGTTTCCCCTGTAAGGTAGAAGACATGTCATTCCTCGGGTAAGAAAGAAGTGGAGAACCTATTAATCAGATGAGTGGGAGTCAGTGAGGTATTGCAGATACGTGAAAACAAATGTAACCTTAAAATACGTTCCCTTAAATCTTTGTGATGGAGACAGCAAAGAACTAACATGAGTGCACTTTCTCATCCCTTACAGTAGAAAGAACAAACTTTGAGAAAGTAAACTGGAATAATGAGGGGAGTGGAGAACATATTTTAGAAGAAAGGACTGAAGTAGTTTGATTTTCATCTACAGATACACAGTAGCAGGATTGTTGTTGCTTTGCATAGAGACACTGAGGAGTCAGGTGTGGGTACACAGGGTAGAAGAGCAATGCAAAACCAAGCAGGATGTCGATGCAAAGCTTTATAAGGATATAAATTAAATATAAATCAAGTATGAAACTTAGAATAAGGGACAATAGGTGATGAGTTCTGGAACAACCTTACGTTTCTTTTCTGAGGGAGCTTGACAGGTTTTTGAGTAACGGTGTCTGATGTACCAGTCTGCAACTGCAAGGGATGAGCTTCCAGTCTGAGTTACTAAGGTTGTAATAGATTTAAAACAGGTGTGTCAGATGCATGTCTTTATCTTGAGGGAGGGAGAGAAGGGATTGCTCCAAAGGGCGACAACGGTTTCTCCAAGACTAAACCGTGCACGCTCAAATTCTTAAATACGTGGGTTAAATGTTCCCGGTATCTCATTTGTGCTTTTCTCCTCCTCTGTTTCAGATCCCTGTTTCCAGAATCTCCCCAATGCCATTTCCTGCGGGCCAGGTCTCTCCCAGGGCACGCTTCCCAATCTCGCTCACCAGTCCGGGAAGAACAGGGGCCAGAACCTTGGCAGACATCAAGGCAAAAGCCCAGCAAGCCAAGGCTCAGAGGGCAGCGGCTGCTGCTGCCACCACCGCTGCTGCTGCCGCCGCCTCGACAGGGGGGGCTGTCCCGGGGCCTGGGCCTGGCGGTGGTGGGGGCCCACCAGCCGGTGGAGGAGAGAAAAGTAATGCAGCCGCAAGCGGAACCAGCGAAACTGGAATTCGAGGAAATGCACTGGAACTGGCAGGAACTGGAAGCGGGGGAAGTTCGAGAAGGTTTCTTCCCCATTGTCCAGGGACCCGTACCCAAATGGAGACCCAGGCCACGGACCAGGCACCACCTCACAATCCTTCTAGAGCACAACTACAGCAAACTCCCACACCACAGCCCAGAGCTCCAGCCAGCCATACCGGCAGCAGCTCCTCCTCCTCAGCGGTATCAGCACTAGAGAAAATCAGCAGAATAAAACAGAGCTCCCCCTGTATGACTGTAAATCAGGTTTCAGGCTCCCCATATGATGGCAGTAGTGACACACAAGAGAAAGCACCTTCTGCTCTGGCGGGTCCCAGCCAGGCCGGCGGGACACCAGCTGTCAGGGACGGAAGCCTCTGCGTCACTGCGTCCGTGGCAGATACCAACACAAACGTAAGTAAGGTAGCACCTGCGGCCTTAGGAGGGACCAGGTTAGATGTGTGTAAAAGCAAATCTCCGTCCCCTCTGATGTCTTCGCTAACATCCACAAGCTCGGAAGCCCAGGCTGGAGGTGTGGTCACATCTCTGACATCAGCCTCACCCTCTCACGCTTCGTCAGTAGCATCCAGCCTTAAAACTCACACAAGTTCAAGCTCAAGCGGGGCCATCCCAAAACCAAGCTCCAGTATTCCTGCTAACAACCCTTTGGTCACCCAACTTCTTCAAGGCAAGAACGTGCCTCTAGAGCAAATCCTGCCGAAGCCTCTCACCAAAGCAGAGATGAAAACGGTCACATTAGCTTCTCACGAAGAAAAAGGGGCAGCAGCATCCAGCGCTACAAGTGTAGCGGGGAACAGCGCTGGAGCAGAGGGTGGTGAGAGACAATCGAGTTTACCCACACAACAGCTTGGGAAGATCTTTTGCCAGAACCGGCCTCTGCCTCACGTTCCAAGGACCTTTCCGGTGCCCTCGGGAAAGGACCCCAGTCTTGACCAGCACCAGTGCCACGAGGCGCTCAGCAAAACAACCCAAGAACAGATCCTTCAGACTCTTATCAAGAGGGTCCAGAGGCAGAATTTGTTACCAGTCTTTCAGCCTTCACAACTGAACCTTGCTCACTCGGGTTTCCAGGTAGAAAACAGCTCTGCCAGCCAGAGATTTATGCTGGGTTTCGTGGGCAGAAGGACGTCCAAGCCTGCTATGTCTGGTCATTACCTGCTCAACATTTCCACCTATGGTCGCAGTTCAGAGAGTTTTAGGAGAGGCTTCTCCTTGAACCCTGAAAACCGCTTGTGTCTGAACAGTCCTGCTGAGGCTTCAAAAGCAGAATTTGGGGAATGTGAGGAGACAGCTGGCCACGGCAGCAGCAGTGATGAAGGAGATGCAGATGAGAGTACTGGTGATGAACGTGAACATATCAGCGTTAAAGAGGAGCCCCAGGCGTCACAGGTTTCTGGTCAGTGTGAAAAAGAACAGGTATCCCATAACATAAATCCTTTGGATTACAGCACCCTTGCTAAAAGGGGTGTAAAGACAGAAGCAGCCATGTTTCAGCAAGCAGCAGTCGACAAGGAGAACGTTCAGGCACTTGATGGAACCGTGCTAGCACGAGATGTTATCCAAGCCGCTCAAGAGCAAATGGCACATGCCATGAGGGGGAAAATACACAGCAATCCGGAGCTTTTCAGTACTGCTGTACCGTCCTCAGACTCTGCGCAGCAGCAGCCTCCGCTGCTTTCTCCTTCGCACCCTCCCAAACTATCTGGCAATGCTGCAGCACAGCTCATCGGGCCCAGTTACAGCGGCACAATAAATGTCTCCACTTCCCCGGATGTGAGCCAAGGGTCTCTTATGACTGGGCTGTCTGAATGCAAGCAGTTGTCCAGCAGCATGGGGAACGTCATGTCCTTCTCTGTGACTGTAACCACCATCCCCACCAGCCAAGCTGTGAACTCTGGCAACCACAGTCAGACCATCCCCGTTCAAGCCTTCGCTGAAGACAACGGCATGGAGGATTCCCCTTCCAAATGTTACTGCAGGTTGAAAGCCATGATCATGTGCAAGGGCTGCGGTGCCTTCTGCCATGACGATTGCATTGGCCCCTCTAAGCTCTGTGTCTCCTGCCTCGTTGTGCGGTAACCGGGACGGGAAGTGGGGAAGAGGATGGCTTGGTTTTGGTTTTGCTTTCGAAAGTACGTTGGGAAGAAACAGGAAACTTACTGCCTTGCACAAGAGACACGTTACTGAATCAGGAATACAGAGTAGAGTTCTTCTTTCATTAAAGAAAGAGCACCTTCTTGTACAGTGAGTCTAAATTGAGCTCAACTACGTGAATTGTGACAAGAGTTTGCACTTAAGGAATTATGTAAATATGTCACATTATTTTGTTTAAAAATATTTTTTCAGTCTTTTAGGAGATAGTGTTTGACTTGTACTGCAGTTTCATTAACCCCAGCCTGCTATCCAGCATGTTTGCTGAGCTCTGCTCTAGATGGGGGAACGAACCCCTGGCAAAATCTTAGCCTGTTGCTGGTCTTCTCTTGACAGCGAGAAGAACTGGATAATTGAGAAACTAAACGTTTGTACTGACTGATCACAGAGCGCTGAAGCAGGAAGCCCTGAATGGGCTCACTTTGTTGCTCTAAATTTTAGTTCAAATTTTTCAGAATTGGAAGGCGTTAACTTTGTGCCAGCCTTTCAAGTAATTGCCTTTCACAGCGACCTGGCTGTTCCCAGAAGGCATACTGGGTTGTGCAATATTGGCTGGTGTTTCTGATTCTCATATCCTCTCCTCTTCAAGGAGTCAGTTGCAGTAACCTTGTTTTAAGGAAGGTAGTGTCTTGATTTGCTACTGGTAAATACTGAAAAAAGCAACTGTACTAACCATAGGATTCAAGAATTTAAATCACTAAAGCAACTCAGTAACTGTGATTGTCCCAGGAACCATTTAAAGCAGAGATCACAAATATGTGCTGAACTGCATTTCATTTCTGGACTGTCAGGACTCGGCAGAAATCTGCTTTCTTAGGCATTTTGAGTGAGCTGGAAGGCACCATCCCAGGCAAGAACCATCCATCAGCTGTTAACGGCACGCGATGCAAGTGAAGTGCACTCGGCGTCACCCTCGGTCCTGCTGTTTTCTGGGAAGCTTACTGTGCTCATTCAAACCTCCACGATAGTCAAACGTCTCTAATTTCTATAGAAGATTTTATATTTAGCTAAGTATAGGGACAGAAAAAACAAGTGTCTTGTTGGGCCTCACCGTTAGCCCACTGTGGGTGTCTCTTTGTGTTTTTAAAATACCAAATCAGGCTTGACCCAGCTTGGCTTTTGCTCAGTTGAGGTCCAGGGTTGCGTTGGGGCTGGGGAAGGCTGGTGGGGGGGCAGGGGCTGCACCGCACTCCTCGTACTGACTGTGGGACACAGCTAGTGATGCTCATCCTCACTTCCAGTGTTCCCAAATTCATTCCCTTTGATTAATTGAAATGAAAGCGGTTGCAAAATGGTACTCTGTTCTCAACAAGAACTGATGACAGGCTGGCTAATGAAGCACACGCCCATCTGCAGTTTGATGTATCGTAACACGTCCGCATCACACTGAGGGTCTGTATGTTACTTCCCTTCCGAAACACAGAGCATCAGGTTCACTAATCATGTCCAGTCCCATGTTGTCGCTGTTCGGGGCGGGTGGGGGCCATACTGCATCTTGGTCGGGTAGCAGATCTATGTATCTTTTTGATGGAAAAGCACTAATTCACTTTTAATCCAAAGGCCTTTTTAAGATGAAGCAATATTAGCAAAATAGGTGGGACAGCTGTTTTGCAAGCTGGGGTCCTCAGCCTTTCTTTTGTCTCTCCATTTGGTTCTGCTGATGCTTTCCCCTTTCCCTTCTCCCTCGCCCAGGATCCTGGCATGCTGTTGGGAAAGATCAGAAATAACTGCGGGTGAAGCAGTGTGATTTTCCACGGAGCAGGTGGTGATTTACTTGGTGACGATACAGAAAAGAGGGTTGCAGAGTTAATCAGGTCATAACAGACATGTTTCCTTCCCTGTGCAGCAGAGCATGGCATCCTCCAAAGCAGGAGTAGTGGCTGTGAGGTAGCAAGAGCTGCAGTGCGTTTTGGTCACTGTTTTTTGCTCATCTTAAATTTACTGGGGAGCAGTGACCCCTGCTTTCTAATTCCGCATCTCTGTGCAGACGTCCAGTGGTGAAGAGGATTTAAGTACCAGAAATACAGTCCACTTTTTAAATCTAAAACTAGAAACACACACACACACCCAAATTACGCAAAAATTACTCTCGTGTGCATACTGCCCCTGCGTTGGCGGTGGTTGTAGCCCATGAAACACCCCACCGGTCTGTGCGTGTTCCCACTGCTGCCTGCATGCACGTGCACGCTGAGGGGCAGAGCAGCAGGCATGGGCTGGCTTCTTCTGTTGCAACCCCCGACACTGTGACGGGGATAATCTCATTTCCTGGGTTGACTCGTATACCGGCGCTGGTGCAGACAGCTGTCACTGCCTGCTGCCAGCTCTTGCTCTTCAGTAAGAGGAATTTCTGCCATTTTCTTCAATCTTGCGATGCAATGTGAAATGGTTTCTAGCTGCGTGCCCTGGGGAGGCCGGTACTGAGAGCAGGGTCTGTCTGCTCCTTAGTAACTCAGGCCTTGTCTAGACATGAAAGAAGTTACCGCAGCACGTTGCAGTTGCAACGTTACCGCAGTTGCAGTCCTCAGTCAGGCGCATTCATTCCTGTCTAAGACAGATCCCCCGGCATAATCCAATTTAAAGATTGTTGCTAGTCACAAATTAAACTGAAAAAGTCATTCCTGCCTCAAATAAGCGCAAAGAGGTTTTGCTGGCATAATTGGATCAATTCTGGCCACACCTTTTATCAGTGTAATTTTTCTAGGCCAACAAGGCAGCTTAAGAGGGGGAAGGGGAAGATGAGGGAGCAGCAGGCTGTGATGTGCTGGCTTGCTCCTGGCGCTCACGGGCTTTTCAACCTGTGACGGGTGCTGTGTGGAAGGGCTCTTCCATTGCTCCTCACAGTGATCTCTAAATAGCTGCTGGCCCTGGCTGCGGTTCGAGCTTGTTCCTCCCTTCAGATCTTACGAGTGTCCCCTGTAGCACGTGAGTCCGGGTCTCAGTGCCACAGACACCTCTTGGGAGTCTCCTCTGGAAGCACAAGAAGCTGCCGTTTCCCGAGCAATCCTGCAGGAAATGTGCCTGCTTGGCCTTTGCCACCCCGAGTCGGGACATACAGTGACCAGAGAAGATCTCGGTGGCTTCAGGCTTGTATTGGACAGTGCAGGTATCTTGTGTGATGACTTGGAAGTTTACAACCTGTTCAGTGCCTTAGTTACAGTTTAACAGATCAGCACTTTTCTTGGGCTACTTTTATTCTATTTCTTTTTAAGAAAATAAATTCTTTTAACTGCATGTCTTTGATTTGAACATACGCTATGAGCTACTAGGTGCAACTTGCTGGAACGGTCTCCACAAGCTTGCAAGAGGGCATTAAGTAGTTAGGAAATCATTAGAAATAATGGGGCTCAGTGTAATAGTCACTGTAAGTACAGGTTGACAGAAAACCTTGAAAGTTTTGCGTGTTTTACAGTGCTGGTTATTGAATAATGTATTTTACAAGGGGGAAATCCTGCAGCCTATATAGGAGTGTTCCTTATGTGGGGTCAGTCTCCACTCTTCCCATCATCTGGCCTTCCTGCTGTTCCTTCAAGCAAGATAATAAACCTGCCTTCACAGTGGCTTTATAAAATAAAAGCGACGTCGTGACATAGTTTAAAGCATTAGACTTTGGTTCCCCCAGGTATTAATTTAATAGCACCACAGTAAATTCTGTCATAAAAAAAAATCTGAGACAGAATGTTTTCAAAGCCTAATGTCAAGCTATGTTTGTGGCAGAAAAGCAACTTGAGTAAGGCAAGACACTCAAATTTAAATTTTCCTTTTCTGGCCACATCAATGTCCTGTGGTGTGAGAACTAGAAATACAGACCAATTAATGGTTTAACTTTCTAATGCAAAAAACCCTGTGTACAAGTTGTTGCAACAGAGGAGTTAACACAGCCCAGTAAAGGAGTTCAGGTTTTGAGATAGATTGGTGGCACAGGGAAGGAATTTTGCATGAAATTTTAAGTGCCCCTTCTTGAAAGGAAAGACCAAGATGCCGGACAGTGATGCTGGTCAGTGGAGTTGTATCTTTTTATCTGGTGGTAAGAAATAGCGGACGGGGCAGCAAGTTCCTGGTGAGGTCACTGACAGCCAGGAGGTGTCCTCAGGCTGGTCCTTGTGGTGGGTGGCAGTGGCTGCTGCAGAGGCAGCACAGACCGTCCCGGGCCGGTTCCTCCCGCTGTGCACGCAGGGGTGGATTGGGAGTGGAACTTGGGCTTCTCCCCGCGGGGGGGGCAGGGGTGGCGGTGGAAGGGTGAGCACCAGCGCTGCCCAGGCATCCTCCCACGTCTCGCGGCGGGGGTTGCCAGTCTTCAGTGCTGCGCAGCAACGGCGGCAGCATGAGAGGCGGTGGGAGCTCGTGGCCCATGCGAAGGCTGGAGGCAGAGCCGCTGCTCTGGTGGCACTCTGCGCTTGTGTCATCAGAGGACTGTGACTCGGAAAGAAGATGCAGCCTAGGGGTTTTTCCCACTGAAAGGCCAGCACCGTTCCTTATTGGAAGCGCTGCACGGGGAAACTTTTGTTTGACTTGGGAGTTTTGCTTGGGCTGGGCTGTGCGGAAGCCCTCGCGCCTGGCTTCGCCTCGGTGGCTGTGCTGGTCTCTGGCAGGAGCGGCGGAGGGTGTGCGGCTCCCAGGCGGGGCCGGCCGGGCTGGCACTGGTTTGAACCACCGAAATCCCGCATCCGAAACGGGGGTGGCTGGAGCGGCGTTAGAAGGCGAAGGGTGGCACATGCGCGCTTGAATTGCCTCTGGCGATATCACACATCAGTTGCTGGTGCGGGGAGGGGGGGAAGACTGTTCCCAGGACATGGCTGCTGGTGCACAGCGTGGCGCGGCGTTGAGGAGCAGTCTCCAACCTGCTGCATGCGGAGCAAACTGGGGCGAGCTCCTCGCCCGCACCGGGTCTGTTTGCCCCGGGTATCTCGCAGGGAGAACAGCTGGAGCATTCATTAGGATGACGATATCTGGAATTTTCTTTGTTACCTAGGTTGGGTTTTTTTTAATGCTATACATTTGATATAACTGAAGATCAATTTTAAGAGCTTACAGTAATATATTTTGAGTAATATATATTTTAGTATCTGTAAAAAAAAAAATTGACAAAGGATGATTTATGAACTAGATAAACAGGGTACTGGGAGTATGCAGTTTCTCAGCAAGGGCAAGAATAGTTTTATTAGGAGGAAGACTGAAAAGATTCAGTTTTATCCATTAATGCAATAAAAATGGGAATTCTTAAAAGAAGAAATCCAATACTGTTTACCACGTGCTTTTCTTGTTTTGACAACAGGCCTGTAAACACAATTTAGAAGATACTAAACCTTTGTCTGTCTTTTGCCTTTTTAAAAGGGACTTAAATTGGAATAGAGGGTATGTACAGAAAAATCAAGTTGACACCATTTTAAAATGTATTTTTACACAAATATAGAAAAAACATATTTTACATAAGAATTTTAAGTATTTGAAATATGTATATATATACTGTATGTACTTCATATATTCTTTATTTTACATTTTTCAATGTATTAAAAAGTATTTGAGCTGGTTGGATTTGAGCATGTAATAATGTATTAAAAAAAAAAAAAAAAGAAGAAAAGAGGGAGGAAGGATGCAAGTACTGCACCACTGCAGTAGCTGCTCTTAGCAACTACAGCGTAGTAGAGGAACAAGTAGTTCAGGAGCAAATTAATTTTGAAAGAGTTTAGCAATTTTAGATAGAGCATACAGAGCATTTTTCAGTCTTGCATCCTGTTTGTGTTTCCATTAAGACTCGTTCATTTTGCCTCATAACCACCCAAAATAATCTATGGTGAGAAGACAAGAAGTTGAGGTGGATCTTTTATACAAGCAATGCTACCTTTATAGCCAAAGAGACATACTGGTACGGAAGCTACTCAACCAAAACGAAATCAGAAGCTACTCAGTTTTGCTGTGCCACTGAAATTTTAATAAATAGTTTGATTTCTTGTGTGAGCATCTAACAGTGCTTACGGGGAGCTCAAACAATACACCAAAAGTCCAATGATTTCAAGGAAACACTATCAAAGCAGATTTTTTTTTTTGTTGGGTTGTTTGGTGGGTTGGTTTTTTTCCCCGCTTTGTAGGAATTTTGGTGAAAATATCACAGTAGAGGATGGTACATCATTGCAGCTATTAGAAACAGAGTGAATTCTCACCAGGAATGGGATCCTAGAGATGCTCCCCTTGAGCAGCAATTACCTGATCCACACACATGGCAAAGGGCAGCCGCAGAGCAGCTCAGACAGCACGAGGGGCACAAACCAGGCACTCAGCGCTTTCAGGAGTCGGCTGAGATACACGGTGCTGTGTACTGCACACGGTGCATCCACTTCCCCTGCCTCCTGCTACTGCTTCGTGGAACTGTCTGTTAAAGCAAATGGCAAATACTGCTGCTTCTGTAAATACCTGTTTCTGAAAGTCTAGTTCTGCAGCCCCTGCAATTGCCTCCCCCAGTTCTGCGTGTGTAGAGAGACAATACAAATCTCTGCTGAGAGGAAGGTGGAAATGGCTCCACGGCACAGGAGGCACAGTGCATCTGTCTCATCCCCTTCTCTATAATGCCCACTTCGTCTTAGATTAATCTCAGATTATTACGTTGACGCTATTCCAGATTCCAGTGAGCAATAGCAGGAATCCCGTATGTGAATTGGAGACGTTTACAGCAGTTCTCTGTTGCTGAGACTTACAGGGAAGGAAACAATGTGGGGAAAAAAAGAAGCACTAACAAGTTTTAAAAGTACAAGTCTAAAACCTCAAAAGGCAGGCAACTGATGTTTTTATACCGCTTCAATTATTATTGGAATCTCTTGGAAAAAACCCAAGACATGGCACCCAATACTTTGTCAAAACTTGCTGTCGACACAGTGAGAAGGGGGGCTTTCACTTTATAAACAGTTGCACTATAAGAAAGCCCCGTTTTGGGTGTGTGTATATATACAAGGAGTCGGGGTAGGGGGGTGGGGGGCGCTGTGCAGGTGTGTGTGCATGTATATGTAGGTACACACAGCTATATTTTAGTGAAGTGTGCATAGTTAAGACCAGCTTCATTTCAGTCTTCTGGTGACGTTACACCTCGTGAAGTTACCACAGACCTGAGACAGAATGACAGCTTTTATATTTGCTTTCATATTTAAGATCTATGGGTTAGACAAAGTATACAATAGCAATGTGTTTTGATCTGCACTTTTTTTTAAAAAAAAACATTCCTTATTCCCCTGGTACTGCTGCATCTCCCATTCCTTCCTCTCCCCATTTAAAACTTAAAACAGTTGGTCTCCTGTACCTTTCAGTTAAGACTTTTCAGATGCTGCACTATAGATTTTATATTGGAAGAGCCGGGCCAAGAGTTGAACCTTCGGAGGCCTCCAGGGTCCTCACCGCCCAGGGCCAGCACCAGGGACGGCAACCGACACACAGCGTAGGCGTGGGAATAAACACGATGCAGCTACTGCAGCTTACTGCGGGACTGCTCCAAACGGACACAACTGTAACTGTACCATCTGTGCGGATGCTCTTAGCCCACCTGCAGCTGACAGGGGACAGGCATGACCTTGAACCTCAGGGACAGAGGTGTCACTAACGGTTTTTTTATCTGGTGTCTAGAGGTGTACCAACGCTGCACCCACAAGCGGCGGACTTTGCTGGATTTACAGCCCCTTCTGGGGCCATAAATCTTCCGTGCGATTGTAGGCCAATCCGCTACCACTGTCCGTCTGCAAAGTCAAGTAAGAAACGTGGCGAGGTTTGTATGGAGAAAAAAAAAAAAAAAGCAAAAAAAAAAGCAGTTGTCATTCGGTAACTTCTAGGCATTTACAAACAGCACGGGCCAGCTCACACATCAGGGACAAACGCGGTCCGTGGTGCTGCAGCTATGCATTTTGGCAAAGGTTGTTTTGTCAACAAGTTTTTCACTCGTTTTGCTGTATAAGATTCCACCTTAGCTTCTCACCAGCATTAAGAGGGATCTGAGGAGTGCTAAAACCAGCCTCTTTCTAACCTGTCACTTGAAGAGCTGTGTGCCCTTAGGAGGTAGCACTTTTGACAAGCAAAAGCCTGCCCTGTGGCTTGGGTCTTACTGCGGATTCTGTTCCTCTTCCTCTCACTTATTTTTGTCATGTAAAACTACCTGCTTTATAAATGAATGTAAAATACAGTAGTTCTTCAGCACATGGACAAATGTGTATTTTATCTTAATGTTTCCTTTTATGTTAAATAAAAAGCATATGATTTTATGGTCGTTAGTACTGCTAATGTTCATTTTTCAATTATTACCTTTTGTCTTTCAAGGGACCCTGGTAATCAGCAGTGAACTACATTTTTCTGGGTTTATAAGCTGCGGACATCTGGAAAACTTTTTTTGACACATTTCAAGGGGAAAACTGGTTTAATACTAAGCCTTAATAGATGCTCTACGGTTCCCTTAAGCCTCAGTTCTTGGGGTCCCGAAACAGTTCAGGAGCATTGAACTGTAGATTTGGGAAAAAGAAATGGGAAGAAAGCTGTATCAAGTGATTGCAACTTGGGATTCAGAGACACAAATCTGTGACCAACATTCTTGATTTCTGTCGGGTAAACTCTGAAGGCACTTAACAACTTAGTAAAATTAGCAGGACTGGGAATGTGTAGGAAGCCTGGGATTTCTTTTCACTGAACACGTTAAAAGTATCAACCACCTCTGTTTCAAGTATGGGAAGGTACTGTGACGGGGCTGTGAACCTGCTAGTGTGAATAATCACAGCAGGAGTGTAAAGAGTGAACATAAAATGGAGAAGGAAAGATGTGCAAGGCAATGTGTGTCCTGCAGAGCAAAGAGCGAATACAAGAAGTCCAGCTGAGTTTGGGTTTGCAACCATTAGCAAAAAAGTCCCCTGTCCCCCCCCTCCAAATTCCACCACCTCAGACAGCAAAGGACCATAAAAACAGGAAAAGATAGTGATTAAAGATAGTCTTCAGGCATGGTCCAAAAAATGCCCAAACCAAAAGTAATACTCTTCCTCCACGCTCACTGAGGATGTTACACATACCACTGCGACCGGTTGACAGTTTTTTGAAAGAGCTGACAGAAGAAGCTGTAGTTGAGGGAACACATTTTTATGTTTATCAAGAGAACTCTGGTAACCTGTGCAGCGTAGCTCTACCCGTATTTAATAATAAGAGAAAATTACATCGTTCCTGTGCAAGGCCCTGGAAGCTTTGATAGAAAGACTGATTGAAGATGCTAATAAATGGGATAGAAAGCAACACAATCCTGCCACAGGTACATGGAGACTGATTCAGTGTATTGTGTTGATAAATTGTTTCTCATCAGATAAGCTAAATCTTCAGTAATAAAAATTATATAAGAAATATGTGGGAAATCAGTTATAAAAGTTGAGAAGATAAAGGTAAATAAAGTAAATATAAAATAAAAGAACTGGTTCAAAGGGTCTTAGAAGTCCTAAAAGTGGGAAATTGGTTTGGATGGAGAAGCACTGAAATTCCTCATGTGTCGGTCTGGACATGCATCTTTTTAAGATTTTTCATCAGTGATACCAGCACCAAAACTCAGGTGTATCCCAGCAAAATGAACTGATGACACGAATTTGGGATATATGTGCACACAGACAAAACTGGAAAACCGTAACTCAAGAAAGAGCTGTTAAGTGAAATTCAGCCGTACACATTTGTCACAAGGTATTCAGGGACAAGTAACACAAGCTTCTGCTCTAGCAGTACAAAAACTGGATGGAGGATGAGATGACCGTGGCTGTATTAATTAGTCCATGGTTATAAGCTGCCAGTCTGATTTAGCCATGGGAAGGAAAAGCAATTCTGAAAGTCTCATCTGCGTACTGCCAGTAATGATGACAGCAGTGTGAATTGCACAAGGTAGTAAGATACTATGAGTGGTTCCACTCACCTGCAGGCAAGAAAAGCTAATTCAAACTGGAACAAGTTCACTGAATGACTTCTATGTAATCAGGAAGGGAAAGGCTCTGACATGGTAAGGAGCCCAAAAGATTAAGTTAAAATCAAAAGGTAAAGGGTATCTATCACCAGGATACACATTAAGGGAGGAAAACAGCTACTCAGCACTGGTACAAGAACGAATGGCTATGCATTAGGTGTGGGTAAACTTTGTTTAGAAATTGGAAGAAAGGTGCTACTTGACAAAATGTAAACCAGAAGAGAATACACGGAGTTACAGGGATGGTATCTCTCTATTAAAAGAACGGGCTCAATCTTCTAGGAAGCCCTTGATGGTCACATTTTCCTAAATACGACATAGTTTTTTTCAGATGTCAGCAGGAACATCCAGATTATGTTCTTGAATAAAACACTTCATTTAGAGCTCAGTAATTGTTATAAGTAATTTAATTTATTCCTTTCATTCTCATGTCCGTGTTACAAGTCATGTCACCTCCTTGGCACTGCTTTTTCATCTACTTTGTTATTCATTAAAGGTTGTTATATCACATTATTATTGTTCCATCCCAGTCTCACCAGTCATGCATTATGAATGTCAGTAATGTCTCCCATACGCTTATGTTCTGTTCATCTTAAGGGTTCCTACAAACCTCACATTTCATTGCTGAAATGCAGTGGTTTTGAAACATTGTGCAATCCAAAGCTCTTGTGGTATTATCCATCACTGTGCAGCCTACCAAAGGATTGGTCCTCCCCAACCAAGATGCAATTTTTAATTTCTGGCAATGACATCAGTTCCTCACGAGTAGATAACGCAACTTATCTGTAATTCCTTGTTGCATTAAGTACTTCCCATTCTGGAGGGACTGAGGTGGTGCCAGCACCTAACAGGCTGCCAGTGGTTCTCCCAGTATGTGTGCAGGTAAGTGTCTGTCAGCAACCGGAACCTGCTGCAGTGCCCAGTGTCCTCACCCTGTAGGAACTGAGCTGCTGCCAGCAGGGTGTTAGCATCATAGTCGCAGAATGGGTTGGGTGGGAAGGGACCTTAAAGAATATCCAGTTCCCACCCCCCTGCCACAGGCAGGGCCCCCTCCCCCCAGCCCAGGCTGCCCCCAGCCCCGTCCAGCCTGGCCTTGAGCCCTGCCAGGGATGGGGCACCCACAGCTGCTCTGGGCAGCCTGGGCCAGCGCCTCGCCGCTCTCACAGGGAAGAATTTCTTCCTCATCTCTCATCTCCATCTCCCCTCTCTCAGGTAAAGCCATTCCCCTGTGTCCCATCGCCACCTGCCCTTGCCCAAAGCCCCTCCCCAGCTTTCTTGCCGTCCCCTTTAGGCACTGGCAGGTGCTCCAAGGTCTCCCCGCAGCCTTCTCCTCCCCAGGCTGAGCCACCCCAGCTCTCCCAGCCTGTCCCCACAGCAGAGCTGCTCCAGCCCCTGAGCATCTCCCTGGCCTCCTCTGGCCCCGCTCCAGCAGCTCCGTGTCTCTCCTGTGCTGGGGACCCCAGAGCCGGACGCAGCACTGCAGGGGGGTCTCACCAGAGCAGAGCAGAGGGGCAGAGCTGCAGCCCAGGGTACGTTGGCTTGCTGGGCTGTCAGCGCACAGTGCTGGGTCATGTCTGACTTTTTTGTCCACCAGCACACCCAAGCCATCCTCGGCAGGGCTGCTCTCAACCCCTTCATCCCCTGGCCTGTGTTGGTACCAGGGCTGCCCCAATCCAGGTGCAGGACCTTGCACTTGGCCTTGTTGAGCCTCAGGAGGTTCACATAGGGCCACTCTCTGGATCTCATCCCTCTGACATGTCAGCCAGTCCACTCAGCTTGGTTGTCATCACTGGACTTCATTTTCTTCTTGAGTTTTAGTCTTTGCAACTAATTAATTGTTATATCTTGTTAAATAAATAAATGAGACTCTAAGCTTTTGTTAGCCCCACAGAAGTCCCCCTGTGACCCTTGGGAAGAACGAGGATGGGCACAACCCCCAGTTATGAAACAGCGAAGCCTGAACTCTAAGAGTCAAAGGCATAAATAAATTAAGCCAGGTCACCATCTGTTGTTTTTCTAGGTTTCAGAACTCCTCTCTGCAGACCACATGGCAAACTGATTTCCCAAATGCTAATTTGGCTATACACTGCTGAGGAGACAGCGTGGTGTTATGAAGGGTGCAAGCCCTCCACTGCATCTAACTTGGAGCTTACATCTTCTTAGTAAATAGCAGATACCATCACAGAATCATAGAGTGGTTTAGGCTGGAAAAGACCTTTAAGATCATTGAGTCCAGCTGTTAACCCAGCACTGCCAAGCCCACCACTAACCCACGGCCCTCAGCACCACATCTACACATCTTTAAAATCTCTCCAGGGATGGTGACTCCCCCCCTCCCTGGGCAGCCTGTCCCAGTGCTGGACAACCCTTTTTGGTGGAGAAATGTTTCCTACTATCCAACCTAAACCTGCCCTGGTGCAGCTTGATGCCGTTTCCTCTTGTCCTGTCACTTGTGACCTCCTAGGAGCAGAGACCGACCCCCCTGGCTGCAGCCCCCTCCCAGGCAGCTGGCGGGAGCGATCAGGTCCCCCCCCAGCCATCTTTTCTCCAGGTTGAACACCCCCAGTTCCCTCAGTCGTTCCTTACAAGACTTGTGCTCTACTGTAACTCACTGTGAAGCAGAACATTTACAACAGTTTCATCACCAGGCATAAAAGTGAGAGTGATTATGCACTGAAACAAATTTGAAGTCTGGGAGTCTCCACCTCCAACTGTCCTTAAATGACAACAGGGTGACTTTCTGAATGATAAGCATTAGCCAGTTAGTGGCAACTGAGCAATGCAATGAGAGTCTATTGAAAAAGCAAAAATTATGGGCCAGGAAAAAAAAAATTATCCCTGGAAATAAGAAGTATTTTATGACAAAAAAGACCAGAGAATAAGCTACAAGAAATCCAAAGGTAACAAAGCGAACAGTTCAGCTCTTCTTACTTCTGTTCCCACTATGAAAAGACATGGAAATAAACATCCTGCACTTCGCAATACCATCCCAGTTTCTCCACCTTACATGGGGAAGGGGCAGTTTTCAAAGGTCCATCTAACCGTGCCGTGAGGCTCTGCCATTATTCTCTCTATAATGCAGAACAAATACTTAGAAAGGCAGAGTAGCATTACCGTGTAGTGGAACGCCCTATTGCATTGAAAACCTCCCTGCTACTGCTCCTAGCTGTTGGAACCGTTGAGTACTTTCATTCCAGGAGCTCCATGCCTTCCCATGTCTGTTTTCTTTCAGCTCTCCAAACACCTCTCCAGTAACGAGTCAGCCGTGATAAGTTCTGTGCCCTGGGAGGGAGCCATAGAAGGATGTCCTGTCAAATTTAGACATTTGACCTGTATTTTAACAGAATCTGCTGCAATTTTACAGTCATCATCTGGCTTGTTTTGTTCTCTGCCAAATCGCAATAAAAAGACTTGTAAGTGAAAGAAAAGCTGCAGAATCAATTTCTAAATATAGATAAGGAGTACAGGGCTCAAACAAGGTAATTATCTTGTCACACTGAAGAGGAACAAAAAAGTTTGCTTCTGTCTCGTGAGCTCAGCTTCTGCTTTATCTGTCTCAGTTACCATGTTGGCTGCTAACTGGGAATACCTGTGAGATGGAAGAGCAGCTTGCAACATACAGTTACCTGCATAACAACAAATACTGGTCGCTAAGCCAACAGCTGGAGATATATATAAGGGGCTACAAGGACTTTTTTTTTGGTACTTAAGACAGTTGTTGAAGTGTAAAATTCTGAAATTATTATGTAAATAAAAATAGGATAGCAAAAACATTATGCTGGTTTCTCATTCGGGGCATTCTCAATGTCACCTTTCTAGTTATACTTGTTTTGGACTGAACTATGTTCTCTTCACAACCACGTACAGTGTAACTTCATGTAAAAGCTGAGGGAAGTTGCCATAAGAATTTAAGCTGAGAGTCTTCTGACTTCTGAACACTACTTCAGATGGTGCTGCACACCAAAAGATCACATACAAACAACAGCATAGGCACTTGATTTCTGTGGGAGGTTCACAATGGACTTTTGTTACTACTTGAGAAAAAATAAGGAAGATGTAGCAGCTTGGTTGTGGAAGATAATCAGCTAATAGCTCCAAATCAGTAATGATACAAGAAATGAGATTAAAGAAAATAATGTGAAGAGTCTGGAGCACAGGTCTGATGAGGAACAGCTGAGAGAACTGGGGGTGTTCAGCTGCCTGGGAGGGGGCTGCAGCCAGGGGGGTCGGTCTCTGCTCCCAGGTCACAAGCGACAGGACAAGGGGGAACGGCCTCAGGCTGCACCAGGGCAGGTTTAGGTTGGAGACTGGGAAACATTTCTTCACCGAAAGGGTGTCCAGCACTGGGACAGGCTACCCAGGGAGGGGGGGAGGCACCGTCCCTGGGGGTGTTTAAAAGATGCGTAGATGTGGCACTTACGGACATGGGTTAGTGGTGGGCTTGGCAGTGCTGAGTTGACAGTTGTGCTTGATGCTCTTAAAGGTCTTTTCCAACCGAAACCATTCTATAGTGTTACACACCGGAGACCAGTCTCATATGATGTGTTACAAACCGCGTAGATGTAACAAGAGTTACCACCAGTTTGAAGATAAAATACCAGGAATGGTGAAAAGACAAATATGACTCTGAGGCTGAGGGCATGAGCATTAAAAGAATTCATAAATGTGTAAATGTGTACACTTTAATGGTGAAAGATATGGAGCAAATATATATATAAGTTTATATTAATTAATATCAACTTATATATATATGATGGAATTATATTTTTGAAATAAATATGATATAAGATGAAATTATGAATAAGTTGAAATTCATTAAAATCAAGGTATTATTATATTGATATAATATAAAACACTGAAAGCCATCAACAGTGAAGATGCGTGTTTAGGTTTTAACAAAGCATTAACACCTAACTCCTACATGAATGAAGAGGTAAGAAGAGAAAAATGGAAGAATGAAGAAATGGAAAACTATAGAGAATGGGGAATCAACAGAACAGACAATTTCTGCTTTGTGCTTCATAAAACATTCACTAGGAACACCAGTCCAAACTTGTCTTTACCTTCCATACTATTTGGGAATCCAGCAAAGGAATACAGACTACAAGGTAGACTGGGACCTACACAAACAGTATAGAGAAATTTTTTTTAGTTTTAATAAAAAAAAAAAAAAAAGCCTCTAAAAGGGTGCTTTTCTTTACTTAGACCTGGTAATCAGCCATAATTTCTAACGTCAAAGGGATATGATATGGCATAAAACTAAAAGTGAGCCAGTGTTCAAACATTAAATGTCACCTTTCATCTGGAGAAATTAAGTAAAAATTATAAAAGGAACTCAGAAAGTCTCAACTATTTGAGACCAACACCACAAAAGAACATCAATCAGATGAGTCCAGGTTGAGGAAAACATTTCAAAGTATGGATGCTTAATGACAAGAAAAGTTAATGGAAGGAGCCATAACCACTCGGCAGGCAGTTACCACCTCAGCAGTATGTAAGAATGAAGACCAAGTAAGCTGAGCAGGCAATACTGTATCATCTCTGGGCATTTTAATAGGCCATGGTCAGTCAAGCACCCAAACAGTCGGCTGGACTTGGCAGAGGCTGGGGCCGTACAGTCTGAGGGGGTCAGGTCTGTGTCTTTGCTCTTGTAAGAGCATTGAACCCTTTGCCTGATGCTTAAGAGCTCGTAATCACACCATAATCACCACATCCAGTCAAAGAAAGCCACCAATTTGGCACATACCAGCAAACTGGCAAGCCAGGATGCTATATATGTTTATAGTGTTCTGGGTGCTGTATTGATTTTTAAATAGAGAATAAAGAAAAACAAACCTGAGAAAAGGTTGGTTTAAGCCACCTGGAAGAAGAATTAAACTCTGCACTGTCAAATCTCTGGATGACAGAAAAATTATTTACAGCTCCTTACATGCAGAGGCTATAAAAAGCTACAGAATGAGCTCAAAATTAGCCATCAGTAAGTTTGATTTTTCCAGGTTTTTTACATAAATTCCTATAAATAAATAAACATAGCTATTACTAGTACATTTAAGCATAACTGTGCAGAGTGCAGTGTACAGCCCTGATCAGCCACAACCAAGAACAGGGAGTTCATAGTGCAACAGGGTCCATGAAAGCTTTTTAGTCTAACCAGGGGAAGAGAGAATCTGCCACTGACAGGAATTAAACAAAAAGAAGGTAGATCCTATTGCTCTTCATAAACAACAACAAAAGAGATAAAATAACTACTGGAACTAAAGAAACACTGGCATAGGATTGTTCTGAACAGTGAATAAATTTGAATGAAAGTTAGAAAATGGCTTCCATCTGCACAAAAGTAGGATTTTGGAACATCTTCCAATAGTTGGGCTGGTAGAAAATCCGCCAGTTTTTAAACCTTATAAATTTATGAAGTGAATCATAGACATGCTGCTAGTAACATCAAGGAGCTGTTCTTGATGATCAAAGAGATTCTTTCCAGTTCTACATTTCTAATTATTAAATAAACTTTGTGCACTATGTCTCATTTGGAGGTGTCATATAAATAGAAGGGTCCAGCTCACCCAGTGGTGGAATGTGTTGCTTGAGTCCCCCCTTACCAACATCTTTCTTCACCATCACTTTCAACACAACTTTAACAAAACGACAATTTTCAGTCATCGACTGGACTGAAACCAAGTACCTGCTGAATATCTTAAATTCACTGGTTATCTTCTAAAACATCTCTGTTTCAAGACCTGAGAAGCTGCAAATGAATTTTAAGCAAATGCTGCCACTTTGCTAAGAAGGCATCTGTTGTAAAAGTGGAAAAACATGAAAGATAGTACCAGTCTCTTCTCCATTCTCCCCAGCAATTTTTCCTGTATTCTGCACAATCTATCTTTGCGAAAACATTTGCCCTTGAAATGACTCTGGTTTGAGTTTGCTACCTCAGCAGCAGTTGAGATTTCACTGCTGATTACAGTGTTGTAGTGGGCAGCTCTTACTGCCCTCCTTGCCTTGTTTCTTTACGGTTCTTTTAGACAGAAGCCTTAATACTTTTGTACTGCTGAGAAAAAACGCACAGAAAACAAATACAGCCTGTGGAAAATACTTCCTTTTTACTTCAGAATAATGGAAAAAGTAAGCTATTTACATTGCAATGCAACTTCCATTACTACTGACGTTGCGAATCCTTCACCCTTCCTCGATACAAAGCTTAAGCAACTCCAATGCTTTCTTCTGTTTTCATTTCTTCTTCACTTCTACTAAATTTGGTTTAGCTCTCTCCCATCACTCCTGCTGAAAACCTTTTCCTATCATCTTGCCTGAAACTGGTCCAAAACACAGTTTCTTAAATTGTAAGTGTAGGGAAAATGAGTTGAATACTCCTAATAGGTATTTTACTTTTAAAATTCCATTTAGTGCTGAATATTTAGTAATGGAAAATCAAATGAACAGCTGATTCTCTGCTGGAGGTCCCGGCATACAGAGGCTTGTAAATTGAAGTTATAGTAACATTCCAAAACATGCTGGGAGACTGAATTTGAGCACAGAGGTACTGATGTATTTTATATTCTGTTTTGCCTTCAGATACAGGCTGAGCAGTTTTTAAAGGAATAGTAAAGAAAAGATCACAATACTGGGCTGCATAAAGAGAAGTATTATTTGTGAGTCTGGTGAAGTGGGTCTTTCCTGAGTACAGTATCAGGATGGCACAGCCCTGGAGCGCTGCATCCTGTTTTGGAATTCAAAGGATGAGTGCCCCAACTAGACAGGAGTCCAGAAAAGAGTAACTGAGTATTTCTGTATAGAAAATGTACCCTGCAAGGAGGGCTGCTGTTTAAACAGCATGGGATGTGGGATGAGAAAGCTTAAGGAAAATCACAGCAACCTAGAAATAACTGTAAAGAGAAAGGCAGTCAAGTTGCTCGATACCCAACAGAGGAAGGACAAAGGGTAGTGCAGAAATAACTCTCTAATGATAAGGCTAATTTCACACTGCAATAGATCACCTAGGGAGATCAGGCGTTGCCAGAAGTTTTTTAAGCCACATTTGACAAGTGTGTTGTGGGCACATGCTCCATGTTACGAAACAAACATGATGGTCGTGTTTGTCTTTCCACAGGACAGAAAGAGGCCCATTCGAGACCTACTTTCTGTGCACAATAAACACTACATTGCAAGCAAGTAGGGTGCTCTTCTACTAGAACACAGAATCAAAAAATATAATAAACCTTCTACATCTACAGTCATCTACTTTTGGGTTTGGTTTTGTTCCTTTTAATGTCTGTGACAGTCCCCAAAAATGCAAATTCAGTCTTGTGCTCAGATCTGAAGTGACATCATCTGAGGTTTCCTTTTATTTTTATGTTTTGTTCACAACTGGATGAAATGACGTATGATGACACTGAAGCTGAAGATCTCAACAAGAAGGAAAATATTTCCTATGCCAAATTTCATGTTATTTTTAAACTAGTACCACTACTCTGGAATGCTAAGTACATTCTTCTGACAAAAACTTCTGTCAGAATCATATCATCAAAGCATACTCCTACAGAAGAATGTCTTCAGCCTCTTCTGCTTTTTTATGCCACTGTTTCTGGATCCCAAAGAGGAACACTGTGGGCTTGCAAGAGCTGTTAGATACTACCAGCTCCAATCCATATATTCACCATATAAAGAAAATGACATTTTGAATTAAGAAGTACCTGTAGGGTTCTACTCTCCTTTTAATGCACACTTCTGTTACCCACAAATGCAAAGAGGATTTTTATGTATACAAACTGAAGGGAAAATAATTTTTTAAAATATCTGGCTTCTATACACAGGTATTTTTAAGCTGTAACAATTGAAAGCAGTTGAAAATGACAGTGGGGCGTTTCTAAGCATTGGTACTTTCTTCATATGTTCTTCTTAGTGTGGCATTTTCTGTCTCTCACAAATTCAGACCAGTAGGCTAATATGCAGATGTGAGGTAAACATGTTCTCCAAATACTTGTTATCCCTGTCTAGAAAACAAAGTAGCAGCACCAGGAAAAAGCAATTTACTAAAAAATCATGAATTTTACATTGCTGATGATAAATTTAATTCTCAGTCACACAGGACATTTTAAAGTGCATTTCACTAAGTGCAAATGGTAATGCTAGATTCCATTTACTCTGGGTTGCCAGCACCTTTCGCAGAGAAAAACAAGGAAATACGCCTGTTCTTAACTACTATATGTATGCATGGGACAGATTCTACACATGCTGAGGCTACCAAGTGTCTGACTTTCCTAGACACAGCAAAAGACATTGTAACACTACATATTATGTCACTACTCAAAACCAACAAACGAATCTAATTTTCTGGCATTACACTTAAAAATGGGAATATGGTCCTATTTTTTTCCTAAGGAAGCAAGAAATTATATTTCATTATAAGAACATGAAACAGGAAGATATGTCACTGGGAAACAATATCTCCTTCAATTATGAATGCAAGATGACCAAATTGCTTTAGTATGGAATGAAGCCAGAGTTTTTTTTAAGAAAAACCCACAGCCTAAAGAGACATGATCATCTTCTAAAAAAATGCTAGAGTGGCAAATGTCATAAACAGCGGCTCCCCTTATATATTAGTTTAATTCAAGTTTTAAATTTATGTCTGTATCTTAAATAAACCAGAATCTCTGCAGGGAGAAAACTATTTTACAAATGACCTGAAACAGTCTGATCTAACTTTAAAGCTGTCTCTGTGGATCTGGTCCTTAGCTGAGGCTTGGAGCAGAATGACCTCCAGATGTCCCTTCTCACCTCAATTAGACTATGGCTCTTGAATGGGAAGAGTAGAGCAGCATAGCTGAGTCTGAATGCAGTCGGAGGATCACAGGATAGTCCAGGCTGAAAGAGACCTCTGGAGGTCTCCAGCCAAACCTCCTGCTCAGAGCAGGGGCAGCTCAGCCTCTGCCAGGTTGCTCAGGGCTCTGGCCAGTCCTGGAAATCCCCAAGGATGGAGATGACACAACCTCTCTGGGCTCCTGCTCTCTCGTGGGGAGAAATTTTTTTCCTTATGTCCTGGCTGAGTCTTGCCTGTGTTCTCTCATCCTCCTGCCATGCACCACGGTGACAGGCCTGGCTCCATCTTCCCGCTGGCTTCCCAGTAGGAACAGAGTGCTGACTACCAGGTCTTCTTCAACCTTTGTTCTTCTCCATCCTGAAGAAGCCCCAGTCCCTCAGTCTCTCCTCACAGGGCAAGTGCTGCTGTCCCCTGAGCATCTTGGTGGCCCTCAGCTGAGCTCACTCCTGGCTTTTTCCTTGCATTAGAGGCCCTGGGACAGGACGCAGAATCAAGGTGTGGTCTAACAAGCGCTGAGCAGAGCGGGGCAGTCGCTTCCCTCTATCTGCTGGCTGTGGTCCTGTAGCCCAGGATGTTGTTGGCCTTTGGTGTCAAGGCACACTGGTGGCTGAAGATCGGCTTGTGTCTACCAAAACTCCCTGGTCCTTTCCAGCAGAGCTGCCCCCAGGCTGCATTGTTGTCAGGGTCCTTCCTTCCCAGGGGCAGGACTGGATGACCTCCTGGATGGACCCTGAACCTCACTCACTGCATTGTCTGGGACTGTTGAGCACCTTGCTCTGTCTGCCACGTTCATATTCTGTGGGACTATGTCCTAGCACTGCCCGTACTGTGGTGATCCTCGGCTTCTAGCTTGCCTCCCCATGTCAAGCAGCTAGGCATTGCTGTCCCTGACCACAGGGTCTGAATACAAAGTGAGGACTTTCTTCAAGTTCGTATATTTCCTCTGTTTTTAAATACACTGGTATAATTCTTGGGCTTTACTTTGTCTTGGTTCACTTCAAAAGCGATACTGTTTCTTTTCAAATGCTGTCACTTCATGGGACTGAATGCAGTGCTGCACAATGCAATGTTTCACAGAGCAAATCAAAGAATTGCAAGTAGTTGATGTTGAAACTCAACGCAATAAGAAAAAAAAAACTATTGATTTAGGTTATCTCAGTTCAGGACGACATGACTGTACCCGCTGCACTCCTTTAGAAATTGTTACCTGTAAGGGTGAGGCTGTGGGTGCCTTCATTTGCCTTAACTTTGACATCTTTTATTTAGATGTCTAAATATGGACAAGTTATGATTTCCCTTATAGTCAGTGCAGATGGACAGAATTCGGAGGGCAAGTCATGTCACCATAAGACAGGTGCTTAAGGCAGGTCATACAAACTGCCATCCAAAGGTACCTTTTTACTTGACTGTGAAGGGATCGTAGGGTGTTGGGATTAGACTTACTGATCTCATTTTTAGATTTCTCAAGTTAGATGATATGAACCCCATTCAGGGGGCTAGATTCACAAAGAAGATACAGGCATCTAAATGTCTCTTTGTTCACCAAAGTCCAACATGACAACACTCCTAACACTCAAAAAACCTTATCTAGCCCTGCAGGTGCTTAATTTTTATTCTATATAATGGAATAATTTTTTTCTAATCCATGTTAAAAACTAGCTCCTGGTCCCCAGGCAAAGCAGAAGAAAACACTGTGTCCACTGTGATCTAAGTCTAAGATCCTACACAGCAAATCAGCTGGGGTGCTCTGAAGCATGATAGCTGCTGCTTTAGCCCTTGCACCCTCCCAACACAAGCCTCTCTCTATACACTATTAATACTCTCAGCTCATTTTCCTGAGACTACATCAACAACTACAACATCAACAACTCTACATAAGGAAGTATGCTCCCTGCACACTTTCCACTGCTGGTTTTCTTTATCTGCATAAATATCCTGTATGCTATTGCTGTGGTTCCTCCTCCCCCCCTGCCCCCCATGCCCCCCTCCCTGGCAATAGCTTGGGAGGCTGTGACCTAGAATGGGGCAGATGGATGCTGGCATCTTGGAGGCAACTGTACTGCAAGACCACGAGGGAATGGAAAGAATTTTGTGTATCATTTCCACTAATCTCCCCTCCCAGACAGTGACTTTGGTTTGGGCCACAGCCCAGGCTTGGTTTCCCCTTTGTCAAGGAAAGGTTTTAAGCCAAGGGTCTAAGTACACACTAGCATGACTATTGTCCTATTTATGCTGAGCAACCCACAGCACTTCAGAAGGGAAGAGAACAGTCTGTTCTGCCTTCTCCAGGAGCTGATGCCCACTCAGGAGGACTAAGGGAGCCAGCTGATGTCAGTGTGCGGCCATTCCCAGCTCTATGTGAGAGATCATGGTGACCGGGGGATGTTCCTGGAGACTGGGCAAAAGCAAATGTGACTTCTGTCACCAGGAAGGGCAAGGCAGATCCAGTCTCACCTCAGTCTGTGGGAAAGTGATGTAGCAAGTAAGTCTGGAAACACATGAAACATATGAAACATATGAAGGGCAAGAAGGTGATTAGGAGTAGTCAGTGACAAAAATCATGCCTGGCTAACACTAATGGCATTCTGCAGTGAAGCAACCAACCTGCTAGCCATCTATCATGAGGGAAGAGCAGTGGATGCTTACCTGGACTTCAGCACAGCTTTTCAAACTCCCCCATAACATACTCATAGAGAAACTGGTGAAGTGCAAACTAGATAGGCGGACAGCGAGGTGCACTGAACCCTGGCTGAACTGCCAGGCTCAGCGTATTATGCTCAGTGGCAAAGTCCAGTTGGAGGCCAGTCACTCGCAGTGTTCCTGGGGCTTGGCACTGGGTCCATTCAACCTCTTTGTTAACGATCTAGATGATGGGAGTATACAACCTCAGCAAGTCTGCAGAGTACACAAAACTGGGAGGAGTGGTTGATCCCCCAGATGCCTGTGCTGCGTTGTAGAGGGGTATCTTGGGTTTAGCTCAGATAGAGTTAATTTTCTTCCTAGTAGCTGGTACAGTGCTGTGGTTTGGATTCAGTATGAGAATAACGTTGATCACACACTGATGTTTTAGTTGTGGCTAAGCAGTGCTTACCCTAAGTCAAGGGCTTTTCAGTTTCCCATGCTCTGCCAGTGAGGAGGTGCACAAGAAGCCAGGAGGGAGCAGAGCCAGGACAGCTGACCCCAACTAGCCAAAGGGTATTCCATACCGTGGAGGAGTTGGCTGGGGCTGGGTGATAGCTGCTTAGGGACTGGCTGGGCATTGGTCAGTGGGTGGTTAGCAATTGTATTGTGTATCACTTGAGTTTGTTTTTTCCCTTTGGATTTTATTCCTCTCTCTCCCCTCTTCATTACAATTATTGTTGTTGTTATATTATTATAATGAGTATAATTATTATTACTTTATTTCAATTATTAAACTGTTCTTATCTCAACCCATGGGTTTTACCTTTTTCCAGTTGTCCTCCTGATCCCACTGGGCCAGGGCAGGGAGTGAGCGAGCAGCTGCATAGTGCTTAGCTGCTGGCTGGTGTTAAACCAAGACAAGGGGCCTTGACAGGCTGAGACAACAGGCATAGAAGAACCTTGTCAAGTTCAAAGCGAAATGCTAAGTCCTGCGCTGGGGAGGAACAATCCCGTGTACCAGTATAGGCTGGTGGACAGCTGGTTGGAAGACAACTTGACAGAAAAGGCCCTGGGGTCCTGGAGGCCAGCAGCATACTCCTAGGACAAAAGAGGTCAATAGCATGCCAGGCTGCATTAGGCAGCGTCACCAGCAGATTGAGGGAGATGATCCATCCCCTCTCTCAGCACTGGTGAGATCACAGCTGGTGTGATGCATTCAGTTCCGGGCTCCCCAGTACAAGAAAGACCTGGACCTACTAGCGTCAGTCCAGTGAAAAGCTGCAAAGATAAGGCACTGCCATAGAAGGAGAGGTCACGATCGCTGCGCTGCACACCCTGCAGAAAGCCTCAGGTAAGCCACTTCACATCGAGTGAATTCACCAGCTGTGTTCAGACTAGTGTGTGAAACCTGCCTGAGGGTTATTCACAGGCATGAGACTGCATGGCACGGAACGGGCTGCAGCCACACTACTAAAACCTGTCAGGCTGCACACAACAGTGATTTTATCCAAAGCCTCTATCCCATGCAAGATGCCCAGAATTACTTGGAGGATTTTTGGGAGCATAGTAGTTGAGCTTATGTATACGCACTAAGATCTATCGGTTGCTTAACTGCTTCAAGAGTTGAACAGTACCATCAAATTCCAGTGCCAATGCCTACATCCTGCTGCTACTTAATTTGCTAGTATAGATGCAGCCAGCAGAAAAAAAACCCCACAGCACCTCTGCCTAATCTGGTTCCACTGCTGCTAGTAGGCCTCACTCCAGGATGCTGGGAAAAAAACACATACTATCATTTGCACATATATAGCTCAGAATAAACATTAACGCAGCACTAGCTACAACGTCTAAGCAGCACTTTTCCCCTCTCATTTTCCTATTCCCTCATGACAAACCATCTCCCTCCCACACATGCAAAATGTTAGTAGTCCCTCCTCTCCACACACAGTATAAGAATCCTGCTCCCTTCCCGCAGGCACAGAAAACATTTTGCAGAAGGAACCATGGCATTTCCACACTGAGAGACTGATCAGAGGGAGACGGCACGCACAGCCTGGAACAGATGCCCCGTCCTATCCAATCTTCCTCAGAAAACTCTCACGTACTAATCATTGCTGTGACTGTTTGTACTACCATTGGCTGCCAGCAAGCCAAGCTGTAATATAGCTGATTGCTATGCAATAGCGTTATGCAGCCAGACACAGATGGTCAAAGAATGGAGCAGGGGAGACTGTCATGTGAAAAACTCGCTGTTCCTCTGGTGGGGGAAGCTGTGAGACACAGCAGGGTGCTTTCAGAAGGCTCCCCTGGCGTACAAGCAGCACAGCCTTGAATTGCACAGTTCCTTGCAAGCCAAAGCTGCGCTGCCCTGCCAGCCCTCAAAGGCTGCTGAAGGTACAGTCACTGCAAGGCACACTGACAGAGCCACGGCCCTACGCTGACCTTCCGTGGGGGATCCTGCAGACTGCTCTGGCGGGGGCTGCTGAGGGGCGGGCTGTGGGCTGACTCCAGGTTCCATCCTGCACCCTCACTGGCCTTGGGCCTTTCCCGACAGGGCCCCAGCGCCATCCTGACACTCACGGACGCTCCTGCGGACAAGAGCCGGCCAGAACTCAGCGCAGGGCACCACATCGACCGGCTCTGCGGGGCTTTGACACACACCCCCACAACACACTTTGCCTTCTGGAGTCGCAGCAACAGCACGGAGTGCGCTAACCGAGCCTACCCGTGCGGGGCCGCCCCCTGGCCCACTGACACGTCACCCTCAGGCTCGGACCAGGGTTTCCGCCGTTACCTCCCGCCGTTTAAATGACTTTAAGAAGCCGCCTTTCCGCCCCACGCGGCTCGAGCGGCACCACAGGCGGCCCCGGACCGGGCGGCGACCCGCAGCTCCCATCAGAGCAGCCCGCGGTCGGGCATCGCCTCACGGGCGCGCACTGCGCCTGCGCACTGCCGCTGCGCCCGGAGGGGGGCCGGCGGCGCGCGCTGTGCCACGGGCGGGAGCGCGCGAGGCCGCGCTGGCCGCTGATTGGCCGGAGAGCACGAGCGCTCCGGGGGCCCGTTGGCGCAAGGAGAGCGCGCGCGGGCGGCGCAGGGCCTCGGCCGCCGATTGGCTGAGGGGAACGGGGAGCGCGCGGGGGAAGCGCACGCACGTCCGCCGCCGGAGAAGCGTCTGCCTCCCGATTGGCGGCTAGGCGGAGCCGCACGGATCGGGAGGGGCGGGGCCGGTTGCCTCAGCTGCTGATTGGCTGGAGGCGCCGGACGGGGGGGGGTGAGGTGGGCGCGGGCTCAGATTGGCGAGAGTGCGCGCGCCCTTGCGGAGGCGTGCTCGGATTGGCTGGGCGGCGCGAGGCGGCCGGGGTCCGTTGGAGCGCGGAGGCTGAGGGGTTCGGCCGGCCGTGCCCGTGCGGCCGCCGGCGTGGCGGCGAGCGGCGGCCCGAGCCCGCCTGCGCCGTGTCCCCCGCCCCGGGCAGCCCACTCCCCCCGGCCGCCGCCCCCCGGCAGAGGTGCGTGTTCGGCGCGGCGGAAACGGGCGCTGGCGCGGGCCCGCTGCGGGCACCGCTACCGCCCGCGGGGTGGGAGGGTGCGGGGCCTTGCGGGGAGGAGGGTGTCCCGGCCCCCGCCGCTACCCGGCCGGGGTGCGGGGACGGGCGGGTCCGGGGGGCGCCCCTCCTGCCCGCAGAGGTCTTGGGGGCCGGCACCGAGCCGGAGCCCCTCGCCTCGGCCGCGGGAGCTGCGGTATTCGCCGGGCTCCGGGCCTGGCGCGGAGGAAACGCCGGGCGGAGCGAACCGCGGGCGGCCTGGGCGGAGGGGAGCCGCGCCCGGCGCCCCTCAGCGGGCCGCGGACACCTGGGGGAGCCTGGCGGGTCGCCTGCCCCGCGCTCCGGGCCCGCCGGTCTCGAGGCTGGCGGTTCGCGGCGGGAGCGGTCAGGGTGCCCCGGGGCTCTCGGCTGTGCCTGGTTGGCGCATCTTGTAGCTGACAGATGCTCGCGTAGAACCTGCAGGCTTCGTTCCTTTGTAATTAACGGGAGACACAATCAGGGCAAAAGTAGCATAATCACAGCAGTAACGGCAAAATCGGGGTGGCAGTGTTATTTTTTTCTGTGGAAAACCGCTACTTTCTTGGTAAAAAAGCTTGGGTTTTTTCCCCCATTTTTTTTAGATTGGCTTTAAATGTTTGAAGAAGGAACTGAGCCCCAGAAAGTGGAAGTTGCCCTAAGAGACTTCTCGGTGTAATTCAGGTAATGTGATCTGTTGTGACTACCTGGAGTATTGAGCTTAAAAACTTGTATTATGTAACTGATACCAGTTGCCTGTTTGTCACACTCACGTAACTGATATTGAAATTTTTCATCTATTACAAACTTCTGGCACGAGGTGGTGATTTCTGCATTTTATGTGAAGTATTGGATATATAAGATACTCCTACATGAGATGCAATCCTGCCTTAAAAAAAAATATCCCTTCAATTAGGTTCTTGTGCAAGTTTGATTTAGGTCCCTTAGCTGGGGCGGTGAAGCTGATGAATATTCTTATGGACAGCTAAGAAAACCTTAGTGGTACACAGAGCACCAGCATAGTACTTTCTTCTTTCAGCGGGGATTGGTGAGCCACTGAGAACAGGCTGGAAAGCACAAGGATACTTTGAAAGCTATTTCTGTGCTGCTTGAAATGCATGTCTAATAGAATCAGAGTTATTAACGTTAGAATTTGCTCAATAGTTGTGCATTATTGCCCTTTAAAAATGCTCTGTACTTTCAGTCTTCTTACTCTAGTTCCTAAAACTGACTCTACAGTCTGATGCTCTGTCTGGCATGGCTGCCCAGTGACAGAACATTCCATGTGCCTGAACCAGTGGTTCAAAAAGTCAGAAGTCTCAGTTCCGGGTTTTAGAAAAATTAGGAAATGCTGGACTGAAGAACTGGGCCTTCTCTTCCCCCCTTCCCTTCTTTCTTTTCCCTGATAAGCGTGTATGATTCTATACTGCTAGATGGCTTCATAACGTACACCCAAAGGAAAGGAGGTAACTCACAAGCATTGGTTTAACGCTGTTGCTTTTTGCGTTTTCTCCAAAGGATATTTTGGGTTAATTTTGGGGAATTTAGATAAAAGGGCGAACATGCTACTGGCCTGAAGACTTCCTGTTTAGGGAAGCTGGAAAAAGGAGAATTAATCAGTATAGATGGTGTAGGGCAGTCTGAGCAGTAATTTCTCTCACCAGAACATGTACAGTCGGCGAAGGCTGTCTGTGGCCTATGCTACAGTCTTTTCTGAAGTTCTTTTCCAGACTAGTCAATTCACATCATGTTTCCAGCAACATCATTCCTTTTGACCCTTACATTCTTGCTATGCTTTCATCTGTCCAGGATGCTGCTCCAGAGGTAGCTTGTCCTATTTAAATCCTCTTTGGGGTTTCTGCTTCTTATCTTTATCGTACATAGGATTCTTGTCTTTGTTGTATAGCTGTTTGATGATGTATCCCCAATCAGCTGCTGAGGTCTTGTTCAGTACCAAGAAGGCAGCTTCCCACTCTTGTGTTGGGGATGCTGGAATTTGTCGTCTGCTTGTTACTTATCTCACATATAAGAGGGCACATCCAGTAGACCTCTGTGTAAGCGCCTTGTGACAACCCCCTCATTGTTCATTAGAGTTTTTGTTGTGATGAATACAGAAGCCATGTCAGTATTGTCTCACCCCCCCTGTTTTTTTTGCAGCAAACTGCTTCTTGTTTTAGGCTGTAGGTTATTTAAAATGGTAACTTCCTTTATATATTGTCTGTGCTGCAGCTAATATGTTCAGGCATCTGGTTTACCACAGAACCTACGTGTTGCAATAACAACATAAATTTTAAGAAGTTAAATGATGAATGGTATAGAAAACTTAGGAAGAAGCCATAATGCAAGAACAAAGGCTTTTGCAGTATCATAAAAGCATGATTTTCCCATCACTTTAATTATATTATACACTCGGTACCACAGGGTGGCATTAGGACTGACAACTTACAATTCCTTCTAGCCATGGCCATGTTATCTGTTGTATGTTGTGCAAGCTGACAGGTTTTGAAGAGAGAGAAAATCAGGTCTTGAAGTTTAAACCAACAACTTCGGATTAGTTGGCATGTTAACCAGAGCGCACAGCACATACTCTGGATGGTTCAGAGAGTCTGGCTTCATGTGGCTGGTCTGTTACAAGCATTGTAGAACCTAAATGATGTGTTCAGATAAGGCACTTTTTGCAAACGATTTCCTAGAACTTTTTTTGGAAGGAAAGGTAATTTTTGTAGCTCGGACATGGTAGTCTGTAGCATTGACACTATCCTTGTAGTTACAGAATACATCACCTGATAGAGGCAGACACAGTTTCCCAGCAGGTGTGAAGGGTTGGCTTTCAGCATTCCACTCACAGCACAGCCTCATTCTCTTACCATTATCTATCCCTGCCACTTTTTTTTTTCTTTGTGGTTTCAGGGTTATTTTATCTGGTGATAAGGATTTGAATTTATAATATTTGTATTAAGCTATTATTTCTTTTTTCTTTTCCCATTGAGTACCAGGGAGAAGAAATCGTGATTGTATTGTTTGTGTTTGGTTTAGTGTTTAAACTGATAAACTGTGGCTAAACTTAGTATATTGTTTCATGGATCTTTTCCAGTCCTGTGGGCTATCAGGGGCTACTAGAATGGATGACAGTATTTTAATTTCTTGGTTGTGCTTAAGTAATACAGATTTATAAAAATACTTGCAGCAGTGAAAATTTTTAGGCAAACTAAATCTGGAAGAAATGCTAATAAAACTTGTAATAATCTGTTGTGGAATTTTATTTGGCCAGTTGTCTCTCTTTGGAAATGAATGGAGTTAGGAAATGTTTCATCTCTAGGAAATGAATGACAGCAGGTACCAATTCATGTCTAAATTTTGAAAAGATTGGGTGTATAAAGTGTGTACTGTAGTTAAAAAAACACTTAAAATCATAATAGCTTTACTGCAGGTAAGCAGTACTGACTGACTGCAAGCATGAAGTATTTTTTTTGTCTTTATCAGTCTTGCTGCTTTCAGGTGCAGATTTTTACTTCATTTAAGAGGCTGAGGAGTGAGGCGGCTGTTTTGCCAGAAAGCAAATGGTGAGGGAGCCTAGTCCCTAAATTTTTTTTTTAAACAAGAAAAGTTACAAAGCTAAGGGGTAAGAACTCATCATTTTACAGAACACAATGGCAAGCATGATCAATTAAGTTTACATTTGGCTTATTTTGGTTTTCTTAAGAAAGAAAACAAAACTTCATTTGTGTCCACAGTTGGTCAGATAGTTGGAATGTTAAATTGCAGATACTTAGAAAAGCAGCTGACAATGTTCTATGTTATATACAGTGTACAGAGTCAGTGTTACAGATGTGTACATGGGAACATTGATAGAAGACTGTAGAGCTGAATGTTAAGGGCTGAATAATCTAAAAGGGTTTTTGTAACTTAGTCTGCAAAGATAAGTTAGATGGGAGGCAGGGAAGGGATGAAGTTTCCAGTTCTACTATACTGTGTTCTGTGTTACTGCTTGTAGGTCAGTTTCTAGTGATAACAGAATATACACTGAGAAGAAACTTACGTCAACAGTAAACATTAAGAAAGCTTGACTGGGTAGTAGTATCTGTTAACTTGTTATGGTTGTGGTTGTACAGGTTGTATAGCAGTGCAGACAGCAAATTATTTGGAAGCAGGTGTGCTATGAGGTGCGCACATGTCCTGGTTTTGGCTGGGATGCGCATTTAAATGTTTCTTGCCCTGGTTACCTAGTGAATGCAACCAAAACATGGTTTGGGGTGGGTTGTTCTTTTTTTAATACCTTGCAATATGAGCAAGCACATCTTGAGAGGCTTAACAAGGATTGCAAAGTGGAGCAAACTAGCTGTGCTCTATCCAGGGAGAGGTGTTTCGGGGACAGGCAGAATGCTACATTAGAAGTGCAATACTATTCTTTGAGTTTATTTATATGATTTTTTCTTTGTTGCAGTGCTTATGGAATCTTAATTATTGTGGGTTCATCTTTCTTTATTTTATAGAATGATGACATCAAAGGAAATGGAGAGGCAGTAGGGAGGCACTGGTGGTTTTTGACAACTAGTTTGGGTACAGCCAAATTTCTGAAGAAGGTATTGTATGCTTCTGGCAGCTCAGACAAAACCAAAGTTACCTGGGATTATACACGTGTTCACTTTCCCATTGGTAGTGGCAACACTTTGTAGGCTTGTGAATTTGGTGAGGATGATTTTACATTTTAATGTAGGAGATAAAATGATCACTATGTAAAGATTTAAAATTGGGTAAGCTTTTTTCCCCTTCTAATTCAGTTGTGATTTTGAAAGGAGTTCACATTGTCACTGCCCCTTTGGCTGGAACTTAGCATTTCTACGGGTGTGCCAAAGGAGCAGTTTGTATCAACTTTTTCTCATGTGCTCAATCTTTTAATGTAAGGTGAATACATCTGAAGTGAGGTGGGGAGGGAAGGTCTTGCATGGATTACTAGTGATTGATGAAGATGGTAGCAAGTGATACAGAACTAGAGGCGATGACAGATACTGAAAATGGTATTGTCTAATATTGATGTGGATGAATTGGGAGGAGAGTAGTGTTTATGCACTATACTGTTGTCCACCAGCACGAGATCTGGATTAGTTTGCGTCCTGTCAGAGTTCACATTTGTGTGGTATCCTGCCGGTGCTGCATTCCTTACTCTGTTCATGCTCGATCGCTTAATCTAGGTTAATAGAGAAAAGGGCAAAAAAGTAACTCAAAACAATTCCTAATAAATAGTTCAGTTTGGTGAAGAGGCAATTTTAGAATTTTTCTCTTGTGCTCTAATAAGCAGCTCTGGGAACCTGCAGATTAAAATGGCTAGAAAGGTTTTTGTAAGATTCACGTTGGAAAAGCTGAGAAGCACAGATTGCACAGAAATCCCTTCCAGTGTTATAAAGAAGATGAATCTTCCCTTCCTGAGAGGGAGAGGTAAGCTATTAATTAGGGTATTTCCAAGTTCTTACTGCTTGAAAATCATGGTGTAATATTTCATTTCTTATCTAATGTTAACATTGCTTTATTTTAAGGGAATAATTTTAACTGCTAAATTTGCTCTTGTTTGCAGGCTCATGGTAAACCTTATGTGTAGGCATTACTTTTAACTTCAGTCTCAGAATCACCAGGGCAGGTTGTAAAAGCCTCTTTCTATTCCTTAGGCTTTTGGGCAATAAAGAAAAATAAGAGTTTGTGATGTCTTTCCAGTTATTCAAGAAAAGCATTTTTGTATTCTAGGTGCTCTGTGTCCTACTGCTATGCATCCTCTCTTTAGTTTGCTGGAAAACAGATCAGACTATGCAGTGTGTGTTTAAACATGCAGTGTTGTCCTGAATAGCTTCCAGTTTTGCTGTTCCCCATGCTTAACAATTCCCTGCTTACTAAATATGAGTATGTATTGCTATGTACCTAAAATAATACCTTGTAATGTTCTTTTAAACCTTTCTTTGGTTTTGTGCCTTAAACTTCCCAGGAAGTAGGCTATGAATAATACGGTGCCAGCTGTTGGTTTCATCAGCTTGTCTGTAGTCTTGCACCTGACCTGTAAATTCTTCAGGGCAGGGATTTCTGTCTGTTCTGGGTGTTGAACAAACAGTTACATATGTGAAGTGAAATACTTGTGTTACAGTAATTGGAATGGTTTGGAACTCTACCTGGATTTGAATTTTTTCTATCTTGTCTTGAGGTAATCTGGAACTTCTTTTTAAAATAGTGTTAAAAGGTTTTTGAAAGAAACCTGTGATTAAATACTCTTGTGTCTAGTAAAATCTTTACCAATTTCTTACTAGTTGAGAAGATAAAATTGCTGGTCTCCTCGTGGGTCTCAGACCAATGTTATGGTTGTTTTCCATAACAGTAAATTAAAGCAATAAGGACTGGCTGAGGATGTATTGCTGCATGCAGTGTCCTGTAAAAACAAAACAGATGGTATTTTGTGCCTTGAAAAAAATCTTACAGTTTAAACAGAAGCAGCAAGGCATGGAGTAGGGAAATGTGTAGTTCTCGATACTATTTTTTTTCCCCCCAAAACTTCTTGATTGCCCATTCATTTTCAAGAAAGTTTACTGTATAATATTGCATGGTTTTGCAAAATCTTCTTTAAGAGTAGCTTTTGAGCCACTGTATTAAAAAAAAAACAAAAAACAACCATTGATTTGTATAGAATTTCACTGCCAAGTTATAATCCATTCTCTCTGTCTTAGTTTAGTGGGGTTTTTTTCACTTACGCCCTTCTAGACTGAAGTCAGTTCTGACTTGTAAAGGTCTTATGCAAGCATTTGAGTCCCATACTTTTAAGAAAGCTTCATTTTAAAAATCTGTGAGATCCGGACCTTTTAAGTTTTTAGGAAATTACGAAGATTCATATTATTTCTCAAAGATGCTCTGTTACTCCTGTTGCAACAGATACAGAAGCAACATTTTAACGTATTTTTAATACTTCTGTGTGCCATTGCTTTTGCTTTGATTACTTATCCCATATGGTGATGGGAACAGAGTTTGAAATTTTAAGTTAAACTAGGACAATTATCAGGAATGGTTAAAATAAACTTTAAAAGATGTTGCCAGTCTACTTGCATGAGTATAAAGGGCTTATCTTTTTGTCTTCCTGGATTTTGGTCTAAGTGCATTAGATGTGTCCCTCTGTATTAACTTCTAGATCAATTTCTTTTTCCTAGTAAGAGGCATTGGGGAATGGAAGAATACCTTTAATCAACTGCATATATTAATGTTTGACTGCAGATAAAAGGGAGATCAAAATATGAACCAAGAGAGGATGAAGAACAAAGAAATGAGTAGGCAGATTCAGGTGTTTTGGATAGACAGAGAGGGAGATGAGGGAATGAAATCAATCTTTGGGGTTTTTGTTCAAATTCTTAGTAAAGACAAAGTAAAAATACTTCAGCATCTTTTTACTGAAATCCATCGAAGGTGAATAAATCGATACTCATATCATAAATAAACTTAACTTTTATGCTTTAACAAAGCATTATGACAATTTAGAAATAATTTGGTTTTTTTAAATCAAATAACAGTTGAAGCCATACAAGTTCAGAAGCCCAAAACAGATGATTGAAGTACTAAACCTGATGCAACAGCAATAACCTTTTTCTGCAAGTACAGATATGCCCTGAATTTTTATTCAGTGTCTTCATCCCAATGCCAGGTTCATTCAAATTTGTAAAAGGGAATGAACTGACAGGGGATGAAAGCTTCTTGTTAAACCACCTGTGAAGATGCATTCTTCTAATTAGAAAACTGGCAGAAAGTTCCTAAACTTCCTTCCATGTGAATTGAGTACATTTAAGATCAAAATATGGCCCGAACTGCTATTCTGAATTTTTTTAAATTATTTAATTTCTGAACATAAATAGGTATAAGCACAATTTTACCCTCGCACAACAAATGCAGTTGTCTTACCAGTGATATCAAATATTATTTCTGCTAGTAAAATGCAACATCAAGAATCTGAACAACTCAAATTTAATAATTCATAAATTGTGTTTCTATGTTCTTCTGTTCAGCTTGATTAGGCTGCATTTCAATGCAAACAGATGTCTGGAAACGGTTATCAAATCGTAAAGGTCAGAATTTCCTTTGGGGTATCTCTTAAAAGTGGAAATAAAAAATAAAACAATTTACTTGAGAGATATTTTTTCCCCTCTAACAGATTTAGTGACTCAGTAATCAAGAAGCAGTGAGGAAGCACCTGAAATTGCAGATACGGAACCCAAATGATGAAGTTTTAAGTTCATAGTCTCTCACATAGTAGCAAGTCGTTACAGTAGCAGGTAGGGAAGGAGTGTGACTTCTTGGATGGTGGCTCTAGTTAGTGTGAGAATATAACGGCTGCTCTGTTAGCTGAGATTAATTACATAGTCTCCTTCCCCTCCAATCTGAGGAGGAAAAGCTGCTTATTTAGGCCGTTACCTACAGCTGATGAGCTCCAAGAAGAGCGAAACCTTTTAAGATAGGTCCTGTAGTATTGGCCTAACAATCTTCGGAGTGGCTTGTTTTCATTTTTGTGCTTAAGCTGCAAGTACAATCAGGAACCACTGAAATGTGTGGTCCAGAGTCATCAGTGGCTGAAACTGTTACAGCAAGTCATGGGGAAAAACAGGCGTTAAGTTTTACTTTTTATATACGTATGGTTGTTTTCTCTCCAGCCAGGTGTACGTATATAATGCATGCATGTATGTGTTGTGGATGTGGGAGAGAGCTTTCAAAGTAAGGAAAAGGGAGAGTTGTGAAACAGAAGACTGGAATATAAACAGTAAAAGAAAAAAACCGCAAGAGAAATAAGAAAAATGTTTGAATTTGTGGTGCCTATGAATATATTCGAGGTGGTGACTGACTGTAGAATTCTCCACGATTACTGATATAGCATTTATAAATCAGCTTTTATATTAACTTTGTCATAGAGCTTACTCAGGAAGCGAGAGATCAGTGTTATTGGAGGGAGAAGGTGAAAGCATAAAGGGAAACTGTAAACTTCTTGAAGGTTTGCATCAAGTTAATCAACTGTAGTTTTGTAAGTTACTATAGCTTATGCATTTTTTTGTGCTTTAAGGTGAACATTACTTTGATGTACAAATATGTACGAATGATGTACAAATTTGTACAAAGTATGTACAAATAACTGTTAGCATGTAATGATTTTTTCTAATACTATTTAATAATAATTAAACTGCATTTCTTTAGTGAATATTTTACTGCAGTACAGATAATTCCCTGCTGATTTTCAACATTATGAATTTAAATAATAGGCATCTTGAACTAAAATCTCCCATGGAACTGGTGGCTAGTCTCCCTGTTACAGTAAAAAAATATCCTTTTTTATATACATACACATTTACATATAAGTAAAAATAAATTATTAGTAGTATTATTATATGATAATGTCTCGGTAACTTTTAGCCTCTGTTCTGAATACTTAGAAAAGCAAGTTGAGCACATGCATTATGATAGAACTGTTGAAATTGGAGCATGTTGCAGCTTACTTTCAGTCTCTCCAAAGTTAAATCAGCAAATACAATCTGCATGGTGTCAGGTGCTGGCTGCAGCAGTAACTTCAGCTTGCAAACTTTCATTTCTGATTTCAACTTGAGCATGCTTGACCTAAGACTTATAGACTGTGGTCAGTGTTAGTACCTATACTGACTTTTCCAGTACATAAAAGATAAACTCTCTGCCAGTAGTGCATTCATCTTACTGATTTCAGATTTTTTTTCTTAAACAAAGCTGCTGCCTCTTGACATAAAGCAGAATCATCTTCTGTGGAACCAGCACCATTCTTACTTTAAATTCAAGCACTGTTCTGTCGCTGCAGGGAGGAAATCCTGTACTTCACTGAGTCAGACTTGAGCAGAGCACTCGTGCTCTCTTGCAGGTTTTCTGTACTTCCACCTGAGGTGGTGTGTCAGTTCAGCCTGTGCTGCCAGAGAGAGAACTGATGTGAAGACCAGAACCTCAGGAACTAATGTTTACTTCCAGTTCTCCATAATTAATCAGAATCCTTGAAACTCTGGGAGACATCCAGCCAGAGGAGATTCTCTGGCATGCAAATTGAACTGCAGTCAGTTTTAACAGTCTTTAAGGAAAAAAAAAAAGTAGTAGGTTGAACCCAGTCTTGGTCCCATCCTTAAGTGAACAAGAGCTTTTTTGACGTGAGTGTCCTTACCGGATTGCTAAGTGTTACAAAAAGCTTTTTGAGCAAGAAATACCTATGGAGATCGTCCAGGACAGACCACGTAGACTCACTGTCACATCACCGTGACTGGAAGCAGAGTAAGTTATTTGATGATACTGCTTTTGCTAGAACAACAAAACAGGATGTTCATCATGAAACACCTTTGTGTGTGAAACTCACATCTTTATCAGATTTAGGTTTTCCCCTCTAAAGAGACTGCTGGTGATACAGATGGCTTGTGTCCAGGCATATTTCTTTAAGCTCTGGAAGTTTCAGCCTTTGGTTGAATTGCGTGTTATTAAAGCTAAGGAAATTAATTCCAGTGGTGTTCTTCAGTTATTTGTATGGGCATCAATTCTGTATGTTTTGACAATCTGCACTTGAAGCAATCTGTAGACCTCTGATTCATTTTTTTTTTCAATTCAGTTGTTAGGATAGTATTTACTTTGACCGTAACTTCTATTTTCTATCTTGCTGCTAAAATGACACACATTTGCTTTATATCATACAATCTAGATTTTTAATTTGGAAACACTGGAGTGGGGAAGGGGGAAGCAGAACAAAACCAGGCTAACACATTATCTTACTGCTAAGAATGCCTTGGTGTATATATAGAATGATAGAGGTAAGAAAAACATACCTGTCTACTTTTAAGAGCAAGGTTACATTTTTGGGCAGAAGGCAAATGCAGCTAAAGAGTCAGAGATCAATTCCTTACAGTCTCACTATCCCCAGGTTAACTTTGTCACTGTCATAAACAACAGTGGGTAATCACAAACAAGTGACTGGAGGGTGAACGGTGAGGCATCTGCTGAAAGATATCTATTAAAAATAGTCAGTTATTAAGTTTAGGACTGCTAGCTATTGAGTTTGTTCTCTTTTATTGTCTAGTGTAGGAGGCATGTCAAGTTACGCAAATAAGAGTGAGAGAGGGGAGAGGATAAACTGGCAGTCTGGGTTGATATGTCTGCTCCTAGGCTCTGAACTGTCCCTCAGGAGTAAGCATCCTGATGCTTTACTTTAGTTCTGTAAAAGCTTCAGGCCAATGCTCAGTCATGGTAAAAAAAAAAAAAAAGCTTAATAGTCTTAAATTTTTTTTTAATGTTCTATTAAGAATATTAAAAAAGAAGACAAGAATGTTGTTACTGCTGCTGTATAAAGCAGTGGTGTGCCTACATGTTAAATACTCTGTTCTGTTTCTGCTTCATCTCTGAAAGCAGATGATGGAACGAGAAAAGGGATGGTAGAAGATGATAAAGATCAGTCATAAGTATGAGTGATTTCTCGGCAAGAGACAGCTAGTCTTCAGATTCTTCTGCCTAGAAAAGAGATGATGTCTGAGGATTATTTTTGTCTTCTCCAATACAGAAATGGGTGGAGGCAAGGGGAAGCATGAAATAGAACTATGCAGTAAAGAGTCTAAAAGAAGCAGAAAGATGACGAGGAACTCATACTTTTGGTCTGACACAGTGTGGTCATTCTTACGTTTCTGTTTAAAATAAACAAACAAAACCCACACCCCTACAAAGCTCCAGGAGTGTAGAATGGAATTTTACGGGCTTCTCCATCATACAGGCAGGACTTGGTACTACAACTTTAAGCCTGACCTTTAAAGCAAAATCCAGCCTTTTCAGAATAATTAAAGTGTAACATCTCTGAACCTAATTAGAAATATCTATAGTTTCCTGTGAAATTCAGAGGTATTTGATTTCTAGCTTTATATAAATAGCAAGAAGTATTGTCTGAATCTCAAACTGCTTGGCTTTGAAGAAGTTGAAGTATCTCTACTGGTAGGTGAGAACTTTTTTTGCTGCAAGGACCTTTTGGGGAACCTTGCTTTTCTGTGTAATTATTCTGAAATTCCATGGTGTTTTAGAGTGGGGTAAAGAAAGCAGATTTTTCTAATTAGACACTACTAATCCCAAGTCTTGGTGTCTTAATTTGTAGGCTCTTTTGATTAATTCTACATTTGAGGCACTCAGTGTAGATGGCAGGAAGCCTAAGGGAAGAAATAAGAAATCATTAGGCCTAGTCTACAGAAAACAGTTGTACTATCTAGCATTGAGAAGTCTGAGGCTGGATGGAGGTCGGGCATTTTGTACCACAGCCAAAACTTCAGAACGCTGTCTGTCATTTTTGGTATTTGTGTATGCAGTTTCAGACTGTGCTTAAACACTGAAGTTAGGATTTAACAGTTCCCTCTCAGTTTTGCCCATTCCCCTTGAAGTACACGTACCAAGGTACAGTATGTACTGTTGTTTGTATAAGTCTGATTAATACTTAAGGTAGTTTTCTATTAGAACTCCCTCCTAACTTCATCTTCTGAATCCATATTGATTCTTGCACGGGTTCTTCATCTGCAAGTTCTAGGGTTTGTAGGCATATGTACCTTCAGGCAGCATGCAGCTACACGTACTGAAAGCTACAGGAAAATGAAATGCGTCTCATTATTGCATTTCATGGCTAGAGGAAGACTTAAATTCACAGTTAGTTTATTTTGGAAAAGCTGGTTTTTCTGCTCTCCATAGCAGTTTTGATCCTTACCTCTCATCTTTCAGTTTGCCCAGGTCAAATAACATTGTGTGTATTCTGCACTGCTGCTGCTGGCCATTCCAGTCATTGCTGTGCAGAGCAGTGATCCACTGTTCTTCTCCACTTCTCATCTCCTTGTTCAGTCTGTTGTGGCTTTCCATCCCAGGCTTTTCCTAATGTCATGCACGTTAATTGCTATAGTCACCTCTTAGTCTGACCTTGGCTGCATAGCTTTCTTGACATGAATGTGTTGATTTGGGCTTACAGGAGCAGAGTGCACTCAGTACGTACTAAGGAATGGCAAAATAAGCTGAGATCCCTCCAGGTGGAGGAAAGGCAGCAGGGGAGGAGATAACGTTACAGAATTATAAAATCATGAATGTCATGGAGAGAGTGGATAGCGATTGATTTTTCTGCGTGTCTCAGCAGAAAAACCAGGAGCCTTGTGAATCTGGTAGGAGGAGGGAGGTGCAGAAAAGCCAGTGTGGTGGTTTGTTGAGCTGTGGGATTCGTGTTTGGAAATTCCTGCTGCGCAGCGCGAATGTCAATTTTATGGGGCACTAAAGGGACAAACAGGCTTGTGGAGGTGAAAGGATGTTGATGGCTACTAAATACAGAGAATCGCTTTGGCTCAGCAAGTCTCAGTGCAGCAGGGTTTTGGAAGTTCTTGGGAAGTTTTTCTGTATGCTTGCCCCATCCTTTTGTTCTTCCCTGCTCACCTGCTTTGGGTTCGTTTTGGCGATGGGATACTGCATTGGCTGGATTTGGCCCAGTAATGTGCTGTTACTCTCTTAGCAGAATTTTGCAATAAAATAATTAAGGCTTTTAAGCATGACCAAGCATTTTTCTTCTTCTAAATCCCTATTTAGCAGTTTATCTGAGTTCTTTTTTGTGACTCAGGTCCAACAAACTTGATTTGGGTTACTCTTATGGAAATGTTCAGGTCCAAAGCTGACATTTTGTGAATGTATAAGAACTTTCTGCTGTTCATAATGTGAAATACTGACACTTTTAGATACATGTTGCTGCTGTCCTCCTTGTAGCAGTGTAGTGTCTGGTTCCTGCAGAAATGGGCTTGGACCTTCTTCAGTGTATGCTATATAGTTACCACACACTAAAATGGTAGCGTATGTTCAAGAGACAGGAGAGAAATGCAGTGCTCTTCTGTCAGATAGGCATGGATCTCTGTATGCCGCTTCTCCCAAGCGTTGCTAATGTGTCGGGATTTTAAAGAATGATGAAGTAGATACCAAGTGTTTAGAAACAGATCATCATCAAATGTGAAGGACAAAACTGAATGAAAAAAACCCTCCTAAGTACCTGTTTAAACATGTAATGTGATACTGGAGAATCCCAGTGCATTCACATTGTCCTCTGTTGGTACATAAATTATTTTTTAGCATTTCTTCTCCCCATATGTTCATTCTAAGCATCCATCTTGAGAATTTTTGTCTGTCTTGTCATTTCAATCCATGCATGTTTCTTGGCACTTTTCTGATGCATTGTGCCACAAATGTTTGAAAAACACCCAATCAAACAACTAACATGTAACTAAAATGTACAACCAGACAAAAAAAAACCACCAAAAAAATCCCTACCAAAAAAACCCACACTGCCACCCCCTTCCAACACAACCAAACAGAAAAAAACAATAATGCAGAACAAACTGCAATTTACCTTTTTTTTTTTCTGATGTTGAGCACTGTAATTTGCATCCTTAACATAATTGCAGTTATTCTGGGTTTAGTTCATTCCTGGTTTGAACTTGAGATAGGTTTAAAGTGCAAAGATGGATGTAGACTTTCCCTCTTTCTCCTTCATCAGCAAGGGATCCTTCTGTATCTGATTGCTCAGGCTTTAAAAATGGGTTTGTCAATTATTCTAATGGATCTCATATCACTAATGTAATTTCCACAACTTTTCTAAGTATCTGCTCAGTTTGTCTCTTTTCTCTTTCTGCTCAGTTTGTCTCTTTTCTCTCTCTGCTATTTGTCTGTAGAATGTGGGACACTCTGGCCCAGAAATATAATTTCTTACATGTTTGTCCTGTCACAGATAATAGCAGGAAAGAATCAGCACAGAGAGTTGGTGAACCTAAATAGTAACAGGTTGTTTTGGTGAGCAGGTACATGACTGTTGAGCTGCTCGCCTAATGCAAATTTCAAATCTTTTGCTCCCTTCAAGAAAGGCAGGGGACTTGGAGGAGGTCCTGAGGCAATGTTCCTTGGGACATGATTTTCCTGAGACCGCACCTGAAGAATCTGTACAAGATAATTCTAGAGCTATGGGTGAATCGGGCTTTGTTGATGTGTCCCTGCAGCATTCCATAATCATGGAGAGACCACTTTAAGTTATTCAGGTCTCACTTCAAGGACATGGATGAACATCTAATTCATTCATTTGCTTTGCAGAGAGCATGAAGGGTAATGCTAGCTCCTTTAAAATTTTAAAAAGTGTATGTCTCGTTCAATCTAACCTGTTGAGCTATGGGTTATGTATGATAGTGTTCCATGACCATGGCCCAAGCAGCTTGAATGACCTCTTAGAAAACTCAAATCCTGACACCTGCAAGGCAGTGAAGTGTCTGAGGGGGAAAAAGCTTGATGTGACTTCCAATGTACATGTTAGCACAGAGCGGCAAAATTAATTGCAGACTTAATATACAGGATTAGTCTTATACCCTGCTTCATCTGAGCCTTTAGTCCTTTCCTGGGCCTCATCTGTGATACTTGCACAGCCGCTTGAGTGGCGGTGGTGAATGGGAGTATCTGGCATTGCCATCTGCTTTTCCTTGCTGGTTGGTAGCATGTCTCTGTGCCTCCTCTGAAAGCAGAGTGGGAGGCCTCTCCCATGGGTTTAGCTGGAGTCTGTGGGCTCTAGTAGGTAATTGCTAGGAGAAATGATGGTTACAGTATCTCTAGTATCACTCTGTCTTGCCACTCTGGTGCGAGGCAAGTTCCCCAGGGACTGGTTCCAGCTTTGCAGAAAAATGAGATTGGCTTGGAAACAGGGGGTTTGGAAGGTGGAGTGAAGGGCATGTGTACCTGAAGCCCAAGGACAAGGTATAATACTATCATGATGATTTTTTTTTTGGTGTTGTAGAAGATTCAGATGATGTCCCTTATGTCTTGATGGAGTCTCTACTAAAAACAACTTAAAAGATCAAATAACTAATTTACCTGCTGGAGTCCATCTGTTGTGGCATTTAGAGTGGCGCTAGCACTTGAAGTAAAGCTAACGACTGGTACAGTAACGGGCATTCTTCAAGATGGCGTGCATGTTTTAAGTGATGAGGAAATAAAGAGAATCTTAGTTAGCTCCAAAAAACTCTTAGGTTTGGGGCATTGTATGAGGATAGCTGGAACTTGTGGGTGAACAAAATGCATCACATGGGTGACATTTCCCAGTGCCCAGCTCTGTGAACACCTGCTCCAGTCCCCTGTGAAGTACAGCTCGAGACAATGCATAGTGAAGAACCTTGGTTGAGAAGATAAGACATCCCATTTGCATATATTTATTTAACTTAATAAAATTTATTTTAGGAAGCTGAAAAAATCTGCACAATGCTATTGAGGTTTTTTCCTTTTTAAAAATGTAATACAGAAGCATGTTGGTTCTGAGTATGGCTTTCTGTTTTGCTAATTTTCCTATTAGGAAAAAATAAGAAAATATATTTGCAGATTACTTTATATCACCATACACTTATTTTCCTTTTATGAACAGTTGAGGAAAAAGGTTTTGGTGGCTTTCAAGATGAATGTGTTGCAGCATCTTCACCAGAGAATAATTAACAGGCAATGGACAACTGCTGAGGGAAACTGTTAATCAGAGTGTGTGTGAAGTGCCAAGACACGACTTGCTTTTCCTTGGTTGACATTTAAGCCTGATGAAATCTGTCCTGCCATGTTGCATGAGGGTGAGCTGACTAACTCCCTTAGAGTTAGATTCTGGTGTAATTGTAGAATAATCGTTTGCCTCTTTTTATTTAGATGTTTAAAAAATATTTAAAGAGTTGGTGAATCTGATAACAAAAGAATAATGTAATTTAGTAATTTTAAGTGAAATTTTATGTTCATAGTTAATTTTGCTTTCTTTTCGCTGGAGTTGACTAAATTTAAGCGTTTGTCTTTTAGGATTATATAATGAAGCAACCCATATGAGGTACTAAATTGTCCCTGTGCCTCCTTACCTTGGTGTATCAGTTCAACCATGTTGTTGGTACTACTTTCATCTGCTTTCCTGAGAAAGGGAGCCCTGTGTGACCAAACAACATGGCTGTTTTTTTTTCCTTTCCACCTTAATTATATTTAAGGCCTTTACTTCCCTGACAAATTGGATCTGACCTCAGGCATCAGGTTTGAAAGTTAAATGCAGCCTTGCAAGTTTTGTTTAAAGCCGAGAGAACCCTCTGCCCCCAAACCCAGCATCCCCACAAGAACCTTAGGCAAGGAAGAGAGATGTTATTGACCTCTGTCAGCCAGGGAAAGGAATGCAATGTGCTTTCTCCTTTTGAGTACCAGCGGTGCAAATCCGTACATTGGCTCAGCTGCTTGTGGCGAGGTCTTGCTTGCTTTGTATTGTGCAAACAAAATTGCTTTGAACAGGAAGGGATTCTTTACACAATATTGCTACATGTATATGTATGCAGCTCTGAGTTCTGCAAACTTCATATTAGCAACTAAAATGTTGAGAATGAATGTTTCCCGTACTGTACAGCACTTAAAAATCTGTTAACAAGTCTGGAGTGTATCTGTCCGTTATGGAACATGATCGTTATGAAGAGATGTCTGTCTTTCTGCTGGTCTTTTTGTTTACCAAATATAATCAAACTGTTCCAGTTGAGGGATAAAATAATGTTGTTCACAGTAAGTTGCTCTTGTAACAAAATTCTAGCACAAACAGTGTTTGCCATTTTTGTCTTCAGAATGATTGAGGAGAGTGGGAAGAGGAGGAGGACAATGGCAGAGAAGAGACAGCTGTTCATGGAAATGAGTAAGTAAGAAATTGGAAGACATAATGTCATTTATTCTTTACTGAGAGCTTCACGTTGATAGTTTCACCAGATCATTTGCATCTCGTTTCCACAAGACTATTGCCTCATCTAGTGAAAAGCATCCTGGGTGCTTCTGGGTGCTGGTCAGGAGGAGAACACAAGAGATGAGTCGCAGCTGCCTGAAAGGTCATTCACTGCTAGGTTTTGTGAAGCTCCTTTTTTAAGGAACATTCACATTTCTCATATATGGCAATATCTAAAGTAAGTTTGTGGGAAAACTTAAAATAAATAATTACAACAGACAGATCCTTAACCTTAAAAAAATAAAAATATTGCACCACAATGCTAGTGTGACTCAGAAGAGAAACAGTTTGAGATGCTTGGGGGGTGGTTGTGTTGGTTTTGGGTTGTTTGTTTTTTTTTTTACAGGACCATTCTCTGAAAGAGAGGCTGTAATTGTTACTAGAAATCAAATGCCTGTCCAGAGATAATATAATGTAAAGGAATGAGACTTAGCCTTTTAAAAAAAGATAGGTGCAGTTAGAAGTAAAAGACTGTATGTTTCCTTGGCATCATGTTATTTTACTTTCCTGTGGGAAGGCAGGACTGAATGAAGTTCCTATGTTAGTCAAGTGTGTCCTGTAATTACAGTTACAGGCTGGTGACGGTCTTTCTTAAAACAATACTATATTCGTGCTATTTTGTTGAAGGAATTCCAGATTAACATTCTTATGGCAGTTACAGGTGTCCCATAACTTCAGGAACAGTTTTATTCCTGGCTAATTTATATCTGCTTCCTTTCATGTGACACCAGTCTTAGTATTTCTCCCCATCTTTCCAACTTGTTTTGTGTTTGAGTTTATAGTCTTGTCCCTTTTTGGCTTGTTCAGCATCTAGCACAAACTAACTCCTGTAGCCTTCCTGATGTATAGCTCATCTCCTGGTCTTCTCTGCCTCTATTCAGCTTTACTTGAGCAAAGGTCACTGAATTGTGCATGATATCCTGGGTGAAATCTCATTAGAACCTTTTGAAATGACAAACGTACTTCTCCAGTAGCAATGCTTTGACTGGTGCATCAGAGTATATTACATTTGCCTTGTCACTTTAAAGTGTTACAGTCATCTTGTGATCATTTAGTACAGACGTCTTGCTAGTTCTTAGCTTTGGCTAATTTGTTAAAAATATTCAGAACTTTTATTGTCTTTAGGCAAGGTGTCTCTTCTTGCAGCTGTGGTTATTGCTGTTCATTATCAGTGAAAGTGCTGGTGTACAGACATTCTAACTGCCTTGCTCTGTAAGGCTCTTCAGCATATCAGTATGAGAAAGCTTAAGGTCTTAAGCTTCACCTCCCCTGTGTTAGAATGTTCCCCTATAAAGTGGACACACAAATGGTTTCCTTTTTAGGTGAGCTTCATATGCAGGGTAGATGTGTGATGTGTAAAATTGATGCTTTCAGCGACCATTTGTTGTTGATCAACATGCAGATTTGCTGAAGTGTTTAGGTAACTGCTGGGGTGAGATGAGAGTAGACCTTGGCATTCACCCACGCTGGGTGTGCTACCCAGGGATGTGGGGGTGTTGGGTTAGTAGTGCTTATGGAGCTGTTGGACAGGCAAGAATTCAGTGTAAGCTGTTCTTGATTTCTCTGAACTGCAGCATAAGTACAGAGTTTATCTTATGGAAGGGTATAAAGAAGATGGAGCCAGACTTTTCTCAGCTCAGTGGCAGGATACAAGGTAGCAGGCCCAAACTGAAACGCAACAAATTCCATCTCATTGTGAGAAAAAACAGTTTTACTGTGAGGGTGGTTGGTGGTTGAGCACTGGGAGAGGTTGCCGGCTGAAGTTGTGGAGTCTCCATCCTTGAAGATACTCAAAATCAACTGAATACAGTCAGGCAAGTTGCTGTGGCAGGTCCTGTTGGAGCAGGGAGGGGACTAGGTGATCTCCAGCAGTGCCTTCCAGCCTCATCCATTCCATCGTTGAGGGATAGAGATTGTCTCGAAAACACGTCCCACTTTATCTTCAGATAGTTTAAAAGAATGGCCTTGTTTAAAGCTTTTGTATTAATGTGACGCAGGAAGATGAGAACAGAAGATGGATGACTTTTCCTTTTTGTTTCTGTTTCTACGTGTAGCTGTTAAATGACCTTTTATGTATATGTAAATATTTTCTGTACAAATTGGTATACATATATTTTACACAGCCAGAGCATTTTGTGAAGACTCACGGTTTATGGAAGTGTGCTCTCTGGTGTGAAAGATAGAAGTATGCACCCTAATTGAGAGTTTTGAAAGAATACTGCGTAGAAAATATGAAGTGAGCTATTTTGTTGTAGCCTTGGATCTGAATACTCCAGCCTATGTTTACCTAGGCAAGTACTTTCCTGAAATATCGGAGACTAGTTTTCTAAAGATGACGCTGTGCAATAATCCACTGAAATTTATACTATAAAGCAGAAGAACGCTCCTCAGGTGTTGGCTAGTCTAGTGTCACTCTGAAGTAAGCCGTCGTGGGGAGCCTTGAATTGGGAAGTGGGTCACCCCCCTCACTGATCTTCTGAGCACCTTTTTACCTTCAAGCCTACATCAGTGATGGAGAGAGATAATCCTTGTATGTCACTTTCAAGACACAGTACATGCATCTGCTTGTTCTTAAGAGATCTTTTGGCATTGTATTTGCAAAATTGTGATGAAATATCTAAAAGCCAAGAAGACTTTCTTAAATTTGCAGCTGTGAGTCAGTGGATGCCTACACAAAGGTAATTCAAATGAGGTATTTGCAAGTTGGTTTCTGAATTCAGAACATAGGAGGGAATAAGTTACCATCTTTGAGCAAGACCCCCTGATACAGCAACCTGATACTTTCTTTAGGAGGATGTGGGCTTGGGTTTTTGTTTTTAAGTATCTTTGAGAAGTCTGGATTCTGTAAGTCACAGTTGTGCCCGTTTCTCAGTTCTTTACTCATCTAGGCTCTGGCTTTTGAGAGAAGTATGAAAGGCTGCGGCAGAGCCTGCTTTTGTGCGTTCCTGTGAGAAAACAAGAGTTGCAGGAGCCACGTGCATCTGTGCTGTTGCTCATGTGCAACTGGATTGTTTCAGGCTACACCTTAGAACTATATTGATTTTAGGACATAGCTGCTAATGCTGTTGAACTGTGAGCCATTTAAATGGCATTGTGGTTTAAGTTTAATGGGATTTTCAAGACTTGACTTGTTGGCTGCTTCCAAATTAAAATGATCAATACTGGACTTCAGTATCATTTATCATCCCCACATCATTTATGCTCTGGTTTGGTTAGTATAGGAGGCACACAGGTCTGTTTGGCAGAGGGTTAATACAACTTTCTGAAATTGCTCAGGTTTGTAATGTTCAGAGTAATTGCTGGAGCTAGTAGATGTACAGACTAGTGATAGATAATGGCATTCAAGTCTTTCCTGATGTGGGATTGTTTGACGGTATAACACATATCTTGAAGTGGGAGGTTGTTGGTGAAGATTTTTTTTATTTTATTTTTTATGTTTTTGTGCTTTTTCTTCTGCTTCTTACTGATTTGGATCTATTTGGGAGACCAAAAGCATGCTCCTGAAGGGGCTGTGGTGCAGAAGGTGGTAGCAGTACTAACCCCACCTTTTCTTTGTCTCTTATCTTTTGTGTATGTGTCTTCCAACATCAGCACAGTCCTCTTCCTTACCCACTCACCACTTAATTCTTGCTTCCTTGTAAGGTACTCGTACAAGTCTCAAACTTAGGTCAGTTTATAATACACTGCTGAAAATCACTTTACCATGACATACGTAATGAAAATCTTTGTCTCGTTTGTATGACAAAGATGATGTATGTGAAGAAACACTCAAACCATTTTTAAGTAAATCTCTCAGGGGTAAGCTGAATGTTATAGAGGAAAGAAAAACACAAATTTTTCTTTATTCATAGGAGCACAGAATTTTGATGTCATCAGACTTTCAACGTATCGAACAGCCTGTAAGCTGCGGTTTGTACAAAAAAGATGTAATCGTAAGTTATAATTACTCTTTATCTTCAAGAACTTCTCATGCATGATTGTTTCAAATATTCTACCCATGTCAATTTTAAGTACAGTGAGAGTAAGCAAGCATTTTATCAGAAAATGGTAGTTGTTACTTAAACTAAACAGAGATTACATATATAAACAAAAAGAGGCAGCGATCTTTGTCCAATACTGTAGAATATCTTCAGTTTTGTTCTTTGTTTCAAAAATTTAAAATATATGGGCCAGCTGGACATATTTCAGTTGCCCTCAGTGTCAGATGCAGGCATCTCAAGCTATTTGAGCTCCTGTTCCATCAGGGCATACTGCAAACCACCTGACAGCCAGGCAGAGGTATGACTTTGGTGATGCATAATACAGTCACTAGTGTGAAAGTGTCTGGATCTGACTGTGGTGGCATATGTGAAATGTAGCAACCATAAAGAATCCTTCAGGTTCATACCATGCTAGTCAGTGTAAGTTTTCTCATTCTCTTTCATGGTCCTTTAACCCTTGGAGAGCTCACCAAAGAAAGACTAATCCAAGGGAGAATAAGTGATGCTACTTTGCGTTCTGCTACCGTTGCGTTGGGCGCAGCAGAAAGCGAAACACTGATGTATGCTGGAATAGGTCCCTCCTTCCAGTGAAGTGGAATTACGGTGTGTCTCATGTGGAAGAGGACAGGAGAACAGCTGAGGAGTCCTGCAGAGGACTTACGTGCCTGCATGCTGCAAATTGTAGCTCCTCTGTAGCACTGTAGCTGACCAGAGGATGCATGTGTGTCTCGTAGGGCTGTTGGGCCAGTCCGCACAGTGCCTTTCATTTGATGGATGGCTTACAACTCCTTCATTCCTATGGAAGAGTGTTGGTTCTTGTCTTTGAGTCATGCTTTTGAATTCAAAAGCTCTGTTAATCAGCAGAGAGAGGTATAAAAAAGTGCTGATTATAGTACAGTGCACACTTTGGGCCCAGTTCACTGATGCCATGCATATGCCTTGAGTAACCTTTTCCATATGTGTATGTGTAGATGAGGCTGTGCATTTATGATCTTTGTCTGGACCACAGGGTGATCCAGGGGCATGTGCTTGGCGTGACTAGGTAGCTTGGCTTTCGTTATTGTGTGGTTTTTATGTAAGAAATATGAAGATGAGTTTTATGTAAGAAATATTGAAGGTCACGCTCTTACTTCAGACCCTTTTTTATAGGTTATGGAAGATAACAAAAGATGTGAAGTTAGCAAATAAGTCTGTCCTTTGTAACTATTGGATCATGTTCAGTTTGGACTGATGGATTACTGTTGATCCTTAGGTGCCTTCTCCCGCTATCATGCATACCTTTCAAGCTCTGAAATATTTAAAAACATTAAATAATGTGGTTCTGCAGATCACTTACTGTGGTCTTGGGAAACTTTTTCTCTATGTTGTTAAGACTTCTTAGATATGCCCTAAGATACAGCAGGGTAATTTAAGGAAACTCTTTGGAATTCTAGACCTGTGTTTACAAAGTATTATGCTCTGGATTTGGCAACTGGATCAACTGGATCCCGTCATAGTTTAACTGGAACATCAAGTTCCTCCTTCAGTACTGAACTACTAGTCAGCATGAGGATGTTCAAAATTATTATAACCAGTTTGTAGTGGATTTAGAATATGGCTGATGTCTTTCTCGAATAAAAATACCTAACTCTGCTAAAACGCACTGCATGATGATGGAAGATAACTTTTCTGCTTTATGAAGTTTTTCTGCCTGAGCACCCAGATGTTGAAGGGTGGAATAAAAGGCACACAAGATGTCTGGGCTCTACTCTGTTACTTTAAACCAGCTGACACAAACTATAAGTATGAATTTCAAGAGTCTGACTCTCACTTTAACTACAAATAAGTAACTGTTCATTCAAAAATAAAAGCTAACCTAGCGTTCAGAAACGGTACCATAAAAGTAAGCTTGCATGCGTTACAGAATAGAAGTTAATTTTTTTTCCTTTATTTTTAGTTCATCTTGTTGATATCTGGAATATGATTGAAGCCTTCCGAGATAATGGCCTTAACACTTTGGATCATAACACAGAGATCAACGTGTCTCGACTAGAAACAATCATTTCATCCATCTACTACCAGCTAAACAAACGCCTTCCTTCTACTCACCAAATCAGTGTAGAGCAATCCATCAGCCTCCTCCTCAACTTCATGATAGCAGCATATGACAGGCTAGTAACTCCTCTAGTTGTATTCTTAAACTAATTTTCTCTTTTAGTTAGATGAATGCAGCCAACAACTGCATGAGTCTCTGGCAAACTGTCCGCATGCTATTTCTCAAGTTCAAGAAATTGTGTGTTGCACATACACACACATGTATTTAATATCATAGTTGTGCCTGCAGAGATTGACATTGTCACAGCAGCAATACTTTGCTTTAAAAATTGCTTTCTTAAGAAAGATGAGTTAGTGCCTTCTGGAACTTGCAGACTGCTGTGAGCTGAACTGAAGATAAACTGTGTTCTGCAGACTGTGATAGAACATTGTTAACCTCATTGTGGTATAGCACTGTGTTAACAAGTGAAAGTGTGTTATTGAATCTTGATCAACAAGACCATTTTATAATGCTACCTTGTTTTAACAGTCAGCTTGCATCCCATTCTAACATGCTGTGACCCCATAAAGGCTAATTCTCATTTCTTTGCCGGAAAAAAACTTGATTTCTCCGTCAGGGTACTGTCTAGGCATATCCTGGTGTCCTGTTTTATAAGTTTCTTTTGCAGCCTCTTTCTTCAGGGTTTGGTCTGCTAATCTTCTTGAGTAGTTGTGTCTGTGGAATCTCTGAGTAGCAACTGCAGATCTTTCACTGATGTTTACTATTCCTTGCTTTTTGTCTTATTTTTCTCACAGTCAGCTATTATTTCAGTCTTGTCTTTCTTCGGCTTTTGCCCTTTGTCCTAGCAGTAGAGAACTGCTTGTGGCCAGGATGCTGTCACAGAGGCTGAGGAGTTCTACCAAAGACAATCTGCAGCACTGAATATGCCAAATAGTTGTTCTGTTTGTAATGTCCAGGCTTTGATCCTTTCCCAATGTGACTACTTCATATTGTCACCAAACTGAAGCCAGGTTTTCCCCCTCCAAAAAGTCTGTCTCGCTAAGGGCAGATGAAAACAACACAAAGCTCAGAGCAGGCAGACTGCTATGAAAACAGAATCAAATGTGTATTTTTCTGATTTGGTATTAGTTGAGACATGTTGTCAGGGTTAGCTGATGGGTTTAGTTATTTTGAGACAGAAAATACAGACTTTAAAACCAGAAATGGTCACATTTTGGGGAGCTGGCTCAAAAGATTGAGGCTTTATTTAGAGGTATGTTTTTCTCCCCCCACTGCCCCCAACCCTACAAGTCCTGCTTCATCTGGAATCCAAGCAGCACCCTTGATCCCAGCACAGTACAACAGTTTCTCCTTAGGCTCCTCTGCCTGGCACATGGGATTGAGACAGAAGCTGGGATGCTGGTCTGCATCGTGCAGTGGGAGAACCAAGCATAAGAGGAGAGGCAGGGCTGAGGCTCCCTCTCCAGGAGTTCGTCAACATGGCAGACGTTTATTTTCTAGGAAGAAAACCCGTACACATCTGTGCTGGAATTGCAACACTGGGGTAGCTGTGTGATTGCTTGAATGCACATAGTGCAGTAGGTTCTTACAACATGGTGCTGGTGGTAAACATCACAAAGTCATTAGCATTCCACCAAACAGGTACAGGAATCAAATATTTGACTAGCATCTTCTCCATGGAAATACTTAAGTTAAAGCTTAAGTAACTATGAAGGACGCTTACAATGAATGCTTCAGTGGGATTCAACACTGATCATGGTGCAGAAGTGATGGGTCGTACTGCATCAGTGGTGAGTAGTGAGGAGCAATGGCTGTGGTATGACATTCTTTGCTCCTTTTTCCCTCAGAGCTTAGTATGGGTGTTTGACAGTTTAATCCTGGTCAGTTTTTCCAGTAGCCTCTCATGACTTTCCAAAGTCCCTGACCCATTACTGGCATCCCAGAGGAACAGCTCATTGCCTGCCCCATTCTGCTGTTTCAGAGCAGTCAGGTTTTTACTTCATTGTTTCTAGAAATCTCATTTAATTTGACAGTGGGTTTAGTTGCTCCAACTTTTTTTTTTTTTTAATTGTAAGTATCAAACCACACTGTATCTGGTAATAAAGCAGCCTGCAGTAAGGGAGAGGGAGAGGATGAGCACAAACAAGTTGAGCAGCCTGGGCTGGTGGCAGGTGTCCCTGCCCATGGCAGGGGGTTGAAACCAGATGATCTTTAAGGTCCCTCCCAACCCAAACCATTCTATCGGGAAGTGAGTTGGCAAGCAAAGTGTGATGTGATTAGGAGGAACCTCATAATCGGCAGAGCTGGTAAGGGCTTACTTCAAGCATATGCATATACGTAAGGAAATGCAGCATCACGCAGAAAGCTCTCGTGCCTCTTCTGGGAAATCAGGATGACTGGGTGCCTCTCTGAGGTGGCTGTGTGCTCTTGCTTGCAGCATGGGGAACAAACGAGAGGAGTGAGAGGTCTGATTCCTCTACAGAGGACGAGGTGGGAGAGCTGACACAACTGGAGTGCTGCAGCGGGTTCTTCGGGAGGGACAGCTGAGGAGGGGGAGTTGCCCTTTACATGAGAGAGCAGCTGAAGTGGATGGAGCTCTGCCTGGGGATGGATGATGAGCCAGCTGGGAGTCTGAGTCAGGATCAGTGGGCAGACTGACATGGACATTGTTGCTGTGGACATCTGCTACACACTGCCTGGTGAGGAAGGCGCAGAGGATGAGGCTTTCTTCAGGCAAATGGAAGGAGCATCGTGTACGCAGCCCCAGTCTTTTTAAACAAGCATCCCAGTTCTAGTTCCGCTCCTGAGAATTCCTGATGGTTACAGGAGTTTCAAAATCACATTGAAAGTTTTGCCCTTTTTCCTTTTGTCATGCAATTCATCAGATTGAATAGCATTGGTACAAAAATAGATTTTGGCAAGTTGCTTAATAACTACACCTCTGCCAGATTGCAGGGGGAGGAGGTTTGGGGTTTCTTTTGTTTTGTTTTTCTGTTTGATTAATAAACAGAACATCAACAGAAGCAGACCTAATACCTGAAGGCACCATAGGATACCTGTGCAAGGAGGTGACATTGATGGCTTTAGTCACGTGTTTTTTCTGGAAATTAATTCAAACCTGAACTCTTCTTTTGAGAGGAAAAAAAGAATGCCTATTAAAAAGAAAAGAGGGAGAAGAGCTGAGACTATAACTTAAGGAGATATGAATTAGCTGGTAAGATTTGCTCAGGAAAAAGTGGAGGTCAAGGCCTGAAGAGGATGAACTTTTCAGACAGCCAATTTCAGATATAGTAAAGTTTTTTGGTTTTTTTTTTTTACACATGGGGTGCCAACTTACTACTTTGAGAAAGCTGTTTAAGAGAAAAGTCAGCAACAAAATAGGATAGCTGAGATCTTTACCTTGTTGTGATATTTTATAGCCTTTATATTGCTTGAAATAAATATCTAATGTGTTTAGTTTTCTCCCTTTAGTTTCTTCGAACAGTGGTTAAAAGGGTACTGGATATCATCAAAGTGATGGCGTTTGAATGACCATTCCTCTTCACAGATCTTCCTGCTGCTGTAGCTCTAGGAGAGATGGCCTCTCTTCTGTAGAGGGAATATTTGAAAGATACTCTCAGTCTGTATTTGAGAAATAGCATATTATATTTCAGGTTCTTCTCAGCGTAAGAAAGGTTGAGAGCCTTTACCTCGCTGTGGAGTGTGAAATGTTACTAGAAGATAATATTTGCATATGAACTGAGTGTGAAGGGGGGGGGGGGGGGGGAAGTTATTTGGTTACTTCCTGATGTCTCCATCTGGTTGCTTGTTTGTCATTGACATTAGACCTTGTCACTACTTCAATACCATCGGCCAATATTTACTTCAAATAATTCTACTCTTGATGCTTCCCAAGTGCTAGTCATCTGAGTGCAAAGGTTAAATATGTATCTTGCTTCCACTGAGAAGTATTCTACAGTTTTTCTAGAACTCTTCCAACACACATCATGTATTTTCCCCATCATTGTTTTCCATGATAGCACAAATTATCTGTCCAATGCATTTAATTATGGTTACGCAAACTTATTTTAATTCTTGTTCTGCTTTTACATGTGACTAACTTTCTTGGTGGCTTATCAGTCTCTACCACTGTTGCTGTTTATAGTTAAGGATAATGACTCAGTATGTTTCTGTTTGGCGATAAGTTGCTCAGAATTCCAACAGCTTTTACTCACTTTTACACACATTTCTTTTGCCTTACACACCAGTAAACCCATGTTCAACTGACTTCACGGTAACAGTGGGTTTACACTGAGATCACCGCATTGTGGCTTGCTTAATATCATGTATTGGAGGCTCTCTGACTCCTGTCTTTGTTACTGTGAAAAACAGAAATTCAGGAGCCAGGGAGGTGGGCTGCATGCCTTCTGGGCCAGCACTAAGCTGGGAGAAACTGTTACTGGTGTTAATTGTGTTGTGCTTTAACCCAGCAAGCCGCCTTCTCTGTTTCTGGTGACTTAATTCCTTCATAATTTCATCCTTATCTTTCTTTCTGGTAAAAGGAATAATACCCGTAGCTGTTTCTACATATTATATCATGCTGAATGGGCTTTTTTATACTTTCCGTAGAGACAAATATATTTTCTCATGCCGATACTAGAAAATTATTCCCAAAATCTACCATCTGGTCTGATAGCACAGCAGCTTTACTAACTTAAATTAGAATAAAACATCGTTCACATTATTCGTGTTTTGTGTTGTATATTCAGGTACAGCTTCTCCATTAGCTGTCAATTACTTACACATTTCATTCTAAAAATAGTATTTGAACATCAGTTTAAATCAAGGAGTAAAAATCTAAAGCAACTAAGAAAGGAAAAAGGGAGATGTTTTACAGTGAACAAATGTATTTGAACGGAAAAAATTAAAACATTACTTTTTTAATAGGACAGCTATAGGATGAACAAGACAAAAGATAGTCTCTTTATCTGCATTTTTTGTAATTCTGCAAGAAAATTTGATTTGTGATTTGACACTTGTTAAATCTTCCAGTATATTGAAAATGCTAATGTTATCACTGTTTAATGTTATATTCCATAGTTTTGGCAGATTGTAGTAGTTAATGGAGGTCATTTATGCATATCCTTCCTATTATAGGCCTCAGTATTTTTGTTACTTACCATTCTATGTAGTAATTACTTGCCATGTGATTTTTTTTAAATTTTTTTCCCCACAGTGAGGGCCATGGGAAGTTGACGGTATTCTCAGTGAAAGCCATGTTAGCAACAATGTGTGGCGGTAAAATACTGGACAAACTAAGATGTAAGTATTCTTCAAGCAGACCATTTCATGAAATATTTTGTTTCCATTACTGGCCATATTTGTTTGATTGTATTAAGTTCTGAAAGCTAACTTTTTCACTTACTCAGCGATCTTCATACTCAAATGGAGCTTGCTATCTTAATGTTTTTGTTACACATGCCATCTGCTGGCCATAAAATATATGGAGCTTGTTCCTGAGTATACTTGAAAAGCATAGTTGTTTATTTTGAAATGCTGGGGCACTACTTTAAAAATCAAACCTGAAGTTTTACATTTATAATAGTAATGTCAAATTTATTGCCATTTCCCCTGTTTTGAGGCTGTTGGGGGGGCTTCTGTATATCTTCATCATCTGCGATGCTCTGTGCATCTTTTCATTCTGCAATTCCAGCTTCTCAGTTCTTATTTTTTAACTTTAAAAATATTATTATTGTTCTCTTTTCATCAATCTTACTTCCTTATTTTCTTGTTTCCACAAGCCTTCTGCTGTATCAGTAGAGAATCAGTGATATCCATAAAAATTGTTTTGGTCCTTTAGTAATAATTCTTGTTCTTCTTTCTTAGTGGCAAGGTGTACTGTTGTTTTGGGTGTTTTTTTCTTTTCATTTCCACCCTGAAGAGTTGGAAAATTAATCTTGCTGTCAGTGCCAGATTTCACTGTTTGGATCTTGTCATTTTCACCTCACCCTAAATTCCCTTTATGAAAATTATGTTGTAATAATCCATTCCTCATAATCTCTGTGGTTGTCATTCACTCTAAATAATTATTTAGACTTTTCTATATCATTAAGCTTCTTTATTATATTTGCTTTAAAGTTAGGATCATAAACTACATGACAAGGTTCGAAAAAAAGATAGTGAAAAATCACTGCCTACGCATACCAGGCTGCCCCTGTTTCAGTACCAGGAAATGCCATTTTTTTAAACTGGGAATAACTATAAAACTCTCCGATTGAAAACAAAGCTGCAGGTGACTAAAAATTAGTGTTAAATAAAGGGGGCAGGCATATATGACAGAGGATATTTAAGGCTACTTAAGTGATTTTAACAAATTAATTACCTTCATAGATTATTCTAGATCAAATGCTGTGGGGGGGGGAAGATAAAGACTGCATGTCCTCAGTAAAAGATTACATTTTGGATTTAACGAGGATAAAATTTGTGGAGGTTACAGTAGATGGGCAGTTCAGCACAGGCCTGGGACAGAAAAGGAGCATTATTTCTAGAACTAGCAAGACAATACTGAAACACATCAAGAAAATGGTGATGTGATCCTTTTAGTGGAAAAGGCAATTAACCACTGGAATTAAGTGTTATGGGAATCAGTAAACTTTTCATGTTTTCAGACAAAGGCCTGGGTATCATTCTGGTACTTACATTAAGCCTCAAGTTATTGATTTAAAAGGTAGCTAGTAAGATGCTTTCACCTTAAGGACACCTCATTTAATAGTTCTGTTTAACAAGTGTGCTTAGCCTTAAAACTTAAAATTTGTGCATTTAATGTACTGTTCTCTCTGCCTTTTCATAACATCTGCTTTTTATCATAGCGTTTGAAGCTTCCATTTTTTTTTTCCTTATTCTGTTAGCACCTGTTTCCTTTGCCATGGTAACTTTTTTCTTTATAACAATTCTTAACTGGTGTTCATACACACTGGAAGAAAGGCTTTTGACTGCTTTTACTGAACAGTGCTGCTTCTTATAGCTTTGTTATATTCTGGTTTTAATACCTTTTATTTCTTGTATCTTAATAGCTGACCTTTAGTTTGCATTGTACTTCAATGTTTCCTCCAGTATCTGCTGTCTCTTTTTTTTCTTGGTGCACTTCTCTTTAGATGTGAAGCACCATTTTCAAAGAGCATGTGACTTTGTATTTGATGTGTTTTGGACAGTAGCACTTCTGTCTTTTTTTTTCTTTTTTTTTAAATTCAGTGTTAAAATTCAGTTCCTCTCCTTGCTTTTTCAGTATGTCGCTCACACTGACTTCACACCATTTGATGTTTCTGGGCCAGTTCTCATGACAGAGCGCTAACTGCTGACCCACCTGTTTAAAACCTGGTTTTGGTGAGGGTGTGTGTTGTTGTCCTGTCAGGTATAATGTCTTGTGAGTCAACTGAGAAAGAAGAATTTCTTTATCCACAGCTGTAACAGTAATGCTGACTTGCCACTGTTTTGTATGGTCGTTGGCACTTTCTTCACATACACCATGTGCTGTGGATACTCCTCTGTCCTCTCATGTGCTCGTTGTTGTCTCCGCTTAGTTAGAGAGAAAGTTAAAGATTGCAACCACCTCACTGTTACTCTCTTAAAATGCTCAGCATGCCACGTTCGAGGTTAGGACAGAGGCAGAGTCTTGGTACATGATTAACAAAATTGTTCAGGAAAGGGGGATTTTGGCTAATTTGGAATTGAGATTTTAGGAGTATAGTAAATCTGTGCGGGAGGGAGTTTTCTGTAAACCAGAATAGAAGTGGGCTGTTGACTTTTCAGACAAGCTCATAGGACAGCTTTCTGTGGAATGTGGGAGAAAATCTGAGATTCAGAATAGTAGAATCTTGTAAACCTTCTGAGGGGAGAGAATGGAGGAATGTGTCGTAATGTTAGTGGGGTAAGTTTGAGTATCACCACAAATCAAGTAATACAATAGCTGAACTATTAACTGTTGGTTACCTGTCTTTCTGAAAACTTTGGAAGGGACAAGGGAGTGGGAGGAAGAAAGTGTCCTGTGAAATACAGGAGGGGAGATGTGGGGAGCTGCAGGCCCATACACCTGACATGTCTTCTGGGAAAGCTGTTAGTAATTAAGAACAGAATTAGCTGACGCATAGATAAACGAGACTTTGTTTTGGGGGGAAATGGCTTTTGTGAAGGGATGCCTTATAAAACCACAGGAGTTTGTTAAAGGAGGCAAAAGAACCCCAAAAAGATGGACAAAGGAGTTCTGCAAATACGGATTCGGATTTCCGAAAGGCATTCAGGAAGGTCCCGTATCAAACACATTAAAGGCATTTAAAAGTTTGATGAAAGGAAGGAAAGGTTGGGGGTCTTTGCATGGCTAGAAGATTGGCTAAAAGGAACCAAAACAGCAATAAAGATGCTTTTTGTATATTGGGATTGGTGGATAGTGCTGTACCTAAGCTGTTTTTAACAGTCATAAGAGGTCTGGAAAAAATACAGTGACAGGTAACAATTTGATACAAAGTAAATCAGTATAGTAAAAGCTAAAATAGACTGAAGAGTTATAGTATCTGACAATGCTGAGTAACTGAAATAAAATGGTAGGTGGAATTTGATGTGTATATATGTAAAGTGGTGCATGCTGCAGGGGTGAACTGTGATCTTAATGTGATGCACAGAAAGGTGAGCTGAGAAAGCTGTTGCTCAGATGAGAGATTTTGGAGGTAAACTTCTATGAAGATGTTGATACTCCGTTTAGTAATGGCTCAAAAATATATGAAATGTTAGAGGGGAATGATGTGAAGAACAAAGTGGAGAGGTAAAGGCACTGTATAAATCCATGGTTTCTTTGTGCTTTGAAGTGCTACTCCAAGTAACCCCCATCTGGTAGTCTGCTCTTTCCAGTTCCAATACATCTTTTCTGAGAATAACAACAGATTGGTGTTTCTTCTTTTCTGAGAATATCATCAAAGGTAGAGAAAGCCTTCTGTATGAAGAATCATAGAATGGTTTTGGTTGGAAAGACCTTTAAGATAGAGTCCAACCGTTAACCCAGCACTGCCAAGCCCACCACTAAGCCATGGCCCCGAGCGCCACATCTTTAAGTCTTTTAAACACCCCCAGGGACAGTGACTCCCTCACCTCCTTTCGGTGAAGAAATGTTTCCCAGTTTCCAACCTAAACCTGCCCTGGTGCAACCTGAGGCCGTTCCCCCTTGTCCTGTCGCTTGTGACCTGGGAGCAGAGACCGACCCCCCTGGCTGCAGCCCCCTCCCAGGCAGCTGTAGGGAGCGATCGGGTCCCCCCCGAGCCCCCTCCTCTCCAGGCTGACCCCCCAGCCCCCCCATCAGACTGGTGCCCCAGCCCCTGCCCCAGCCCCCTGCCCGGCTCTGGACACGCTCCGGCCCCCCAAGCTCTGTCTGGGAGTGAGGGGCCAGAACGGACCCCAGGGCTCGAGGGGCGGCCGCACCGGTGCCCAGCGCAGGGGGACAGTCCCGGCCCTGCTGGCCACGCCATCCCTGACACAAGCCAGGATGCTGTTGGCCTTCTCGACCACCTGGGCACACTGCTGGCTCGTATTCAGCCAGCTGTTGACCAAATCCTGCCACGGTTTTGTGGGGAGAAGCCCTGTGTGATTGTTCTCAGGTGCTTTTGTGGTTTCAAATACATCAGTTACCTTGGATCTTCGCTGCCGCATGGACCTCCATCCCCTACCTCCCCTAAGACAGCAGACCAAAGGACCTCGCTAGCACGCTGTCCTTCAAACACGGACATGCTGCCCCCAGGCTTATCTCTAGCCAGCCTGGGTTTATCCCTTTCCCCCTTCAAATCTAGTTTATAGCTCTTTCCGTGAGCCCTGCTAACTCCTGTGCAACGATCCATTTCCTCCTTTAAGACAGGTGTACCCTGTCTGTTGCCAGCAGGTCTGGTGTCATGTAGACCGACCCATGATCAAAAACTCCAAAATTCTGCTGAACAACTAGATAGAGCAGGATTCTTCAACCTGTAAAGAAAAATGGCGGTGAAAGAATAGAGGTCTATAAAACCATGAGCCATGTGTTAGTGGTGAGTAGAAAACAGCTGTTCTGCCCCTTCCAATACAAGAACTCTAAAGGACTGTAACTGAAATTAGCTGATTGAAGCAACAAAAAACAATACTACTTTAAACTTTAACAAAGCATGTTGTCGGTATCAAATATTTTAGCCACTCAATTACTCCTTGAACCAATTTCACTGAAGGCAAGTTCATCAGGAGCTGCTGAATGCAAAGATACTCTCAGCGAGTAGAGGAATATTCTGGGGAACGTGCTTGCCTGAGCCATCTGCTGTTGGGATAAACAGACTGTTGATCTGATCTGCCTCAGCTGTTCTCATATTCTTTATTTCTTCTTCTGATTGTTATGAATATGCTGTCCTGTTTTTTTCCCCTTTTCTGTCTTTCCCACCTGTGTCTCTGATTACTGACCCATTTCATCACTGAAATTGTTTCCAGTTTTCTTGTTTCCCTGATTCCAGCCCTATTCCTGCAGTGCCTCTGCCCTGTTCCTAAGCAGACTGTCAGCTCTGACTCGGCTGGAACGCGAGGCTTTCTGGAAATCATGGAAGTTGTAAATTGTTTTTTTCCTCATCTCATAATTTATATGAATGATAGTAACTTGGTCTCTGTACTTGCATATGTATGGGCTTACTTTTTTAAATTCTGAAAATATGAACAAATGGAGTGTTTTCCAGTCCATACAGTGTCTAGCAACACATATGACATGGGAGTTGTTCAATGTTACCACTTTGCTGTCTCTGGAAAAGATTATTTCCTCTAACACCGTACTCCTTGCAAAGGAGTTCCTTTATATGGTGTGCAAGGTAGGAGTTGTAAACCCAGCTTACTGCTATAAACTTTGTGATTTTTACTGTGGCCTTCTAAGCCCAAGAAATGCCATTTAAAAAGTCAGATTTTGTGGATTCTGCTGACTTTATTTTGGCATTCAAGTAGATTCATTGTGAAGTAATTAGTGCTTCCTTCCATGTCATTTCTGCAAGTAAATTGCAAACAGAACTTCCAAGTAAATCAAGACTCCATCCTGCTCGTTTTAAGGGCTGGCTGACTTCTCTAGTGACTGGCTCTACCTGTGTGGTACTCCATGGCTCCCTTGCCTCACTAGCGCCTTGTTTCCTCTCACCATCTGGCTCTGATAAGCTTTCAGTGCTTACTGAAGTTCACCCTAAAAATTCATACAATAATGTATGCTAATTACTAGGTTTTACATAACAAAGTTCCTGAAAGTTAATCTGCTGTAGTTGAATTAGCCTGATTGCAGGGTTTTGATTTTGGGGAGAGGGTATTTTGGTTTTTTGGAGGAGTGGGGGTGAAAGAGGAGTTACTTGTTTTGGTCCTAATTAGTGAACCAAAGTAGTAGTAGTAGTAATAGTATGTGGCTTGTTGTAGCTCATCTATTCAAAATTAACAAGCTCAGTGCATGATTTTATACAAGCTTTCTTACATATCATTAACTTATAACAAATGTCAGGAGTTGTCACAACATCTGCTGATCTGATAAAGGTAAAGCAGCTGCAGGGCCGTGTCCACAGTCTGCCAGTGGTGAGGGTAGGTGTGCATTCCCAGTAGGAACATGCATATACAGCCACACAGGTTAACACAGGCAGAAAATAACCATGTGAACACAAACAGCACCAATGACCTGGTTCTGTTATCCCCCCCCACCCCCTGGCTTTGCCTGATAAGGATGAAAGCCTGTTGGTGGTATAAATACGTATCTATATGCATATGCCTGTACAGTATGGATCCCTCCAGTGACCGGTCTTAGATGCTCATCTATCTGGTAGCTGTTCCTTGGAGCTTCTTGGATCCTCTGGTCTCTCAAGTATCTGTCCCAGACTTAACAAGCTCTCTGATATCTAGCTCTCAAACTCTAATCACTGAATTTTCCTCTAAAAGCATCTTCGTAATCTCCTTGTAGGTGTTTGGGTGGTGTTATTAGGTCTTCTCAGTGTCTTATCCACTCCAGGCTGAGCAATTGCTGTTTCCTCAGCCTGTCTTCATGGAGTAAGTGCTCCAGCATGCTGATCAGCCTTGTAGCCCTCTGCAGAGCTCACTTTAGTTTGTCTTCCATAGTCTGTGTCTTTCATACTCTCAACAATTCTCTAATTCTAGGGGGGTCCCAAGACTGGATGCAGTACCTAGAAGAGGTCTAAGAAGTGTTGAGCCGAGGGGGATAATCACTTTGCTCTACTAGCTGAGCTCGTGTTCATACAGCCCAGGATGATGTTGTCTGTCTTTGCTGCCAGAGCGTGCAGCTGGCACTTGTTCAGCTTGTGACCTCAAAATCTACAAGGACTTTTCCACCAGAGCTTCTCCCCAGCCAGGATTGCTGCCAGTGTCTTCCTTCTCACGGGCAGGACATTTGTCCTTTTTGGATTTCATACTGTTCCTGCAGCCCATTCCTCCAGCTGGTCTAGGTCCTGCTGGATGGCAGCACTTGTCCTAAAGGCTGTCTCACCTGGTCCTCCCAGTTTGGCATCATCTGCAAACTTGGCAAGAGTGCAGCCTGGCACCTCTCCCAGATCATTGATGGACATGTTGATCAGGACATGTCCCAGGACAGATTCCAGTATTAGTCCACTTGTTATTGGCCTTCACGTAGAGTTTGACCCACTATCCACTACCCTGCAAGCCTGATCATCCAACCGGCTACTCTCCCATCTGGTTGGATACTGGAATGTGGTGGGCAAATAAAAAGTAAAAAGCCTTGCTCGAGTTGAGATGAATGATACCTCCAAATTCAGTCATTTTATCACAGAAGACAACCGAGCTGGTCAGGTGTGATTTGGCCTCACTAGATCCATACTGATGGGTCCCAGTCACCTTGTCTTTATGCAGGAATGTGCACCAAGAAGGTTTGCTCCATGATTTTCCTAGGAACTAAAGTGGGGCTGACTGACATGTGTTTCTTTGGATTGTCCTTTTGACCTGAATACATACTTGGGATTAATGCCAAAAAAACCTGCACACACACAACAAAAGCGAGAGTCAAACCAATTCACCTCTCAATTTTATTTTCTTGGCTTTTACTGATATTAAAGCTAGTATTTAACAAATATTTTATGAATTTGTATGACAAAAAATTGACAACTTTATAGGAATTGTGAGACACGAGACATGCAGGATACCAGGATAATAAGGATGCCAGGTTTTTGTTGCTTTGTTTTTAACTTCATCGGAGAAATGGTAGAGCCTTCAACTTAAACTGCACAAAGCATCAGGCGAATGTCTTGATTGGAGAATGCAGTCAATTTTGGCAGTTATAAGCAACTGCAAAGAGCCTTTTGAGGGAGTTGTTGAACAGGTTTAATAGATATTATGAGCTCTGTTCTTAACGTAAAAGTTCTACTGCAAGCATTTGAAAAAAAGGAAATAGCGAGTTGCACAAGTACCATTTTTATATTGGCATTTCGGGGACTGAGCAGCGGGTTTTGTAGTTCTAAATTTTTTATTCTCTCTAGTTGGAAAGAAAAAGTTTATAGCATAGTAGCATTGAGCTGAAATGTTATGAGAAGTGAAGTATAATACCTTGTCATCAGGAAATTGTTGGCACTCGCATATTGTGACCCTGAGGTGAGCTCTTGGGAAATTACACTGTTAGCCTCTGCTTTGCTTGAGGTTTTCTATTTGAGGTTAATTTGCTGCCCTTGAAAAGGGTAGATGACTGTATAATTATGTCCTACTAATCTTTCCTTTCCAATTTCACTGGTAATTTCCCATGTGGAAGTTCGCCACTAAGTGAGTTGAGCTTTGACTATAAACCCACTTCTTTATGACTGCAAGATATAGGTTAGTGGAGTTTGGTGGGGTTTTTTGTTGGTGTGTTTTGTGGTGGTTTTTTTTTTTTTTTTACCCTTGATATATCCTGTTCATTTTATCTCATTTTCAATTTATTTCCATAGCTTTAATTACTTTCTCTTTAAAATCATTTAAATCTGGTGAACTGTTCAGTTCAGATTAATATGCCCAGAAGATTTCTGTCCTTTTTTAAATACAAGTGCTGTTATATTACAGTCATGTTCTACTAGTCCCACCTTGACAGATCTATTACTAGACTTTCAGGTTTTGTGCCATGTGCCAGTTCTGGAGTGATTCTGATCTAGAATGGATTAGGATTCTGGAAGTTTGGCGCTCTAATTAGTTTTAGTTGTTTCCATAGCTTTCATTTGTGTGCATTTTGATTCTGACTTTTCTTTCACATTTAACTTTCAGATTAAATATAATTTTTCTGCTTGTCGTAATTTTCTGAAATACATAACTCCCCCAACCCCCCATTTCTCTTTTTGTTTTTTTTTTTCTTTTTTGTTTTTTTCTCTTTTCCACCATTACTCCTAATATGGCTTATAAGATTATTCAACAAGAGTTTCAGAGCTTCAAGCTTGTCTGTTCAGCCAGTGATGGCTTTATTACCCTTAACTCAGATATCGTAGGCTTCTTCATAAGCTCGTTCATTCAGGAGGCTGGTATAATTTCTCCAGTTTACTAGAAATATGCCTTTCTGAAATAGTCTTATTTTAACGGTCGTAGTTTTGATCACTTAAGGTTATTTTCTGTCAACATATCCTTTTTGATGTTTAATTGCTGATGGTGTCTTAAACAACCTCATAGATGATTCTGTGTTAGTGAAGAATTCTGGTTTCTGTCACATCTTGGAAAATTTTAGGTCTTACTAACATTAGTGCTCTTATTAGAGAAATCTTCCTTTATAGAGTAATCTGACTCTGCAAGTATATCAGAGACCTAGTTTTGCTGTTCGAGAGATTTGTTTTTTCCAAAGAGGTTTTTGATCTCAGGACAGTTCTGCTTTTTCTGTGTGCAGCTGTCCCTAATATTTTATATGACATCATTTTCTTATAATGCTATCTACACATCTCTCATATTTTTTTACCTTTTCTGAGACTTGAGAGCTGGGAGCTTTGGGTTGGTCATGTGGAACGGCTGGAGGAGTTGAGCTTCGTGCAGTAAGGGGGTAGAGGGACTCCAGAGCAGGAGGCTCAGGAGACATCCTTCCCGGCACAGAGCTGCTGGAGCGGGGCCAGAGGAGGCCAGGGAGATGCTCAGGGGCTGGAGCAGCTCTGCTGTGGGGACAGGCTGGGAGAGCTGGGGTGGCTCAGCCTGGGGAGGAGAAGGCTGCGGGGAGACCTTAGAGCACCTGCCAGTGCCTAAAGGGGCCGGCAAGAAAGCTGGGGAGGGGCTTTGGGCAAGGGCAGGTGGCGATGGGACACGGGGGAATGGCTTTACATGAGAGAGGGGAGATGGAGATGAGAGATGAGGAAGAAATTCTTCCCTGTGAGGGCGGCAAGGCGCTGGCCCAGGCTGCCCAGAGCAGCTGTGGGTGCCCCATCCCTGGCAGTGCTCAAGGCCAGGCTGGACGGGGCTGGGGGCAGCCTGGGCTGGGGGGAGGGGTCCCTGCCCATGGCGGGGGGGTGGTGGGACTTAATGGGTCCTTAATGTCCATTCCCACTTAAAACATTCTGTGATATCATCCACGTACCCACAGCTGGGTATTTTACATTGGGAGTGAAATTCCATGCAAAACTACCCTCTTCCCTGCCACTGCCTGGGACCACCCTCCCCCCTTTCCTTTTCCGTAGATACACAAGATTGCTGAACATCTTGCTTGATCTTCTTTTTGGTTTTGGAAACATCTTTAGCCCCACGTAGCGAAATAAAAAGCATACCTCATCTCATTGCAAGTGAAAGTTCCTTTTCTAGCTCTTCAGTGTACACAGAATCTCTAATAAAAAATTAGATCAGATTTCTTCTTCCCCATCCACTCAGCTGCACGGCTGGTGAGTTTTAGCCTTGGTGATGGAGGGCGTTGCACCCCAGTTTCTGACTGCTCTCTTCTAATGCTGTGTTATTTAAATTTAACATGCCATTGACGTGCACCAGATTTACCAGGAGTTTTGCCAGTTTTGACTTTGTGATTCTTACAACTTTTTTAATTCTAGGAGATTTCTCAGAGGATTTTATGTAGGTTTATTTTGAAGGCATAAACTTGAAGATGTAATGTTCTCTAAGTTTTATAACGGCTCCTAGCTTCTGCTTTCTTGCTGTTACAGTTAATGCACTGGCAGAATCTTTTTTCAAGACTGGATGAGATGGGATAGAGGAAACGGGAAGATTTATATTGTGGCATGTTCAAATATATTCATTTATAAATTATATCTTGATAGCAAGCGGTAAGAAATTGTCAGAATAAAACAAAAAACTTTCTTGCAGTTGAAATGGATTGAAATAATATTTTTTCTGTAGTAAGCATGTATTTACTGTAGGGTTTTTATTATATTTTCTTACAGATATTTTCTCTCAAATATCAGATTCAAATGGACTTATGATATTTACAAAGTTTGATCAGTTTTTGAAAGAAGTTCTAAAACTTCCAACAGCTGTGTTTGAGGGGCCTTCTTTTGGATACACAGAGCATTCTGTACGGACCTGTTTCCCACAACAAGTAAGAGTTAAACAAAACAGGAATTTTCTGTTGCTTGTTAATCTAGTGCTTTCTTCTGAAGTCCACTGGCTGTGGTGGTTGTAGTTTGTGTGGAGTTTGGAGGGGAGGGGGTTTGGTAATATACACTGTATAACCTAAGCAGTTTTAAGACAGTCTAAATAATTTAAAATAGCATGTCTAGGTTTTAGGCGGCTAAAGGATTTTGCGCAGTTTTAGTTTGTTTGCCTCCTTGAAGGGACACTTCAGTTCCCCATCAGAAGAATAGCAAGGATGACCTATTTATTTTCTAAAACATGAAACAGTGGTTTTACTGTTTTCCCTTGATTATTTTTTTTAAAGTGCTCTCGTGTTAAAAATATTAGTTTCAACAGACCACTTGCTAGTTTGTTGGGGCTGTATAAAATAAATACATTGTGTACACATAGTTTATTTTTAAATCAGTTTCACTGTTGTGCTTATTGATATAGCGGGGTTTTTTTCCAAAATATTTCCATTACATGTAATGTTTGGATTAGATGTTGTCATAATAATCTTAAAAGAGCTTTTTATTTCTTTATCGTTTTACTTGTAATTTAATTGTTCCAAGAATTTGTTTCTAATTTGAGATAATGTAAATAGTGTAAATAATCCTTAAATCAATTTTAAACATGAACCTAGATAATCTTAGGCCTAAAAGTAAATGTTTAGGTCCTGGTCATGATTATGTTCCAGAAGATCTGTTTCTGAAATAGTCTCTTTTGCTAAACTGTAGTTAATTAGCAATTAGTGTATTTGAAACAACAACACAGTAGGAAACAGCCTTTGATTTAGGAAACAGTGAGGGCTCCAGCTCATCTGTGAGTTAGAGGACAGAGTTTTATTTTACTAATAGTGTAATAAATATTTTGCTCTGTTTCCATACTGGCTGAGGTGTTTCCGGGCCATACATGCTCCCACAGACGTGCCACCCTTTCTGGTATGTCAGTGCAAGCCATCTACACACGTAGAGAAACTGATCCGACCAAACCAAGTTTCATGTCAGTGGCGGAGCTGCTGGGTATAAAACCTCAACCTCACGATGGAGCTACAGAAGTCAGACTAATTGGATTCTAAGCTCTACATGCCCTTTCCATTGTCTGCAAAGGGAACAGGGATGGGGTTTTCATTCTCTTCGGAAGCCTACGCTCTGAAAGTGACAGGTTTCTCTCTTAATCATAAAGAGATGCTAGTGTAGCCAGCTAGACTTTGACAGTTGGCTGAGATTTCTAAGGTACTTCATGCAAATCTTACCATGGTAGCCAAGTGAGGTATATTGACTACCCTTGAACATGAGCCAGCAGTGTGCCCAGGTTGCCAAAGAAGGCCAGTGGCATTCTGGCTTGTCAGCGACATTGTGGCCAGCAGGGCTGGGCACCGGTGCGGCCGCCCCTCGAGCCCTGGGGTCCGTTCTGGCCCCTCACTCCCAGACAGAGCTTGGGGGGCCGGAGCGTGTGCAGAGCCGGGCAGGGGGCTGGGGCAGGGGCTGGGGCACCAGTCTGATGGGGGGGCTGGGGGGTCAGCCTGGAGAGGAGGGGGCTCGGGGGGGACCCGATCGCTCCCTACAGCTGCCTGGGAGGGGGCTGCAGCCAGGGGGGTCGGTCTCTGCTCCCAGGTCACAAGCGACAGGACAAGGGGGAACGGCCTCAGGTTGCACCAGGGCAGGTTTAGGTTGGAGACTGGGAAACATTTCTTCACCGAAAGGGTGTCCAGCACTGGGACAGGCTGCCCAGGGAGGGGGGGAGGCACCGTCCCTGGGGGTGTTTAAAAGACTTAAAGATGTGGTGCTCGGGGCCGTGGTTTAGCGGTGGGCTTGGCAGTGCTGGGTTAACGGTTGGACTCAATGATTTTAAAGGTCTCTTCCAACCTAAATGATTCTGTGATTTGCATGTGGCTTGCCTGCAGCATGTCTTAGCACTCTTTGACTGGCTCCCATGAACAATAAAGCTAATTCTTCATATTGATTCACTTTTAGAAATTCCTTTGCTCCAATTTTATTCAGCAAAACAAAATCCCTAGTGTAAGGCCAGGTTTGCAGACAGTGGTAATGTTTTTTTAATTAATCCAGATATATGCTGTACCCTATGACAGTTCTTTCTGAAACAAACAGGTCCTGGGAAGTAGATGGATAATCTGTCTTAGATTTAATTCCATTTTCTTAGGCCTCCCGGATCTGAAAATAAGCTTCCCAGAGGTACTTGTGTGATATTCTCCTTTTACAGCCTATCATTTTGCAAAAATTCTTTCCAGATGGCATTGGTAAAGCTGTGGGGTTTCAGACTTCGGCATTTACATGACTGATGTATAAGCTACATTTACACTGGTTAGCTGAGCAGTGCCTTGAGCTGTTCTGTGGTCCTAAGGCCAACTGGAATGGTCTGACCACATCTATGCTATTAAACTCTCTTATTCCCTCAAGCAGGGTGGTTAGATGGAAACTGTTTATTAAAAATGGTTCCTAGCTGATACTAACAGCTGATCTGAATGCTGGAATCATTTGGGAGACTGAGTGGTTAAACCAGGCACAGGTTTAATAAAATAAAAGCATGCATGATTGATGTCTAGCGCCAGTGACATTCCCTAGCGTTTAAGTAAAACTACCATGAGACAAATCCTTCCTGGCCAGCTGTGGTTCCTGGCTACCCATGGAGATCATGGTTCTGGGAGCCACTTCTTTCAGGTGCCAAAGGCCAATAATTTACTGCTCTCTGAGTGGTGAAAGGGCAGATGGGCAAAAAAAGTGTCAGTAATTGTTACACACTCTACAACTCTCTTTCATTTCTTGGGTCACAGATGGAATAATTCAAACTTGTTGCCCACACAAAATGGAGTTTATTGGGATGCTTTTGGCAAGCACTGCATTCTTTGTGATGGCTTCCAGATGTATGAAGAGCTTCCAGTAATAGTTTAGTATTCTAGGTCAAGTGGGGGCTTCCGCAGATGTAAGATGTCATGTCATAATTTTCTTAAGACTTTGTTCACTTGGCTACAGCCAGTCTGTCAGAGATGTTGTATCACCATGACATTCCCTGCCTTAGTCAGAAACTTTCTGTATTGATAGCACAGCCTGTCCTGTCGCTGCAGAGGCATGTCCACTTCATCTCTCACTTACAGAACAGTTTAATTGCAGTGTTTCTGCTGAGCTGTGGAGTTCACTTCAGTGACTTGGGAGCCAGGAGCTTGGCTTCGGTACAGTCAAACTGCTGGTTATTCTGTTGAAGCTCAGCAGCATGAGTGATGGAGTCAGGCGTAGACAGGCACTGTGCATGCCTTACGTGAAAGCTTTGCTAAAGCGTTGGTTGGCTTGGGCTTCATGGATGATGTGGCTGACAGCTGAACTGGCTGCACGCACTTAATGGTGTCAGAAGGATGGTCAGGACATACAGTCTTATCAACGCGAGTAGTAAGGAGTTATTTATTAAGGACAGGATGGTCTTCTGTATAAAGGATGACGTAAGCGTACTCTGATAGAGTTGCAGTTTGAACACAAGACAGGTACAGGTGGGGCCTAATAGGCAGCTGCTTAGCTCAGTATAACTTGTTTTGATCACTGCAGAGTTAAAAACGCGTATCTTTGTGTTGGCTCAGAGGATGTGGTTTTGCGCCAGTATTTTGTGGGGAGATACGTGCATTAACATCTTGTTGGAACAAGCATGTTGGCAGCGTAACAGTAAAACTGGCTGGTTTTGCTATTGAAGCAAGCCTATGGTATTTTTTTAAATATAAGAATACCATGCCCATGCACCCACCTGCAAGATCTGAGACTACAGAGCTATTAAGACAAGTAGGTATGTTAACAGCAATGGTAAAAACAATTATTAAGATGGGACAGAGAGTAAGCAGGTGATTACAGAGAGTATCTGTGCAGAAATGCATTTGTTCTCCTGGGGAGCATTTGACCCTTGTGACTGGTTGTGCCTTCACATTTACTAATTTTCAGTTTATAGTCTTGGAGGTTGGAACCTTGCTGGCAGATTATTTGACTGTTGCTGCATCACAAATTGTGGCTTTTGAGTGATGTTTTTGTGGTTACTCCATGGTTGGGTTCTGAAGCCAGTAGGAAATACTAGACCAGCTACAAGAAAGGGCTTTGTCTAGGCTACTTCTCTGACACATTCATAATTTCCAGGAGATGACTGCTGTTTGCTTTCCTGTCAACTCAGCCATTTCCGAGAATGCCGATACCCAGACAGACAAGATCAAGCAGTGATAAAGCTGTGTGATTCTTTTTGGTCAATAGGTCGCAAAATATTCTACCTGTAGCTGTGAAAAAACCCAGACCCCTGTGTCCCTACTGCCTCTTGTGAATTACGTGGAAGTTACATCACTCCATACACAGGATTTGACAACTCATAAGGTTCTCGTTGCTTAAAGGAAACCATTTATTTTTTTTTTTCTTTGAGGAACATCCTTGTCTATAGGAGAAAGAAACTCTCCAGCTAGGTTTAGATGGTTCTGCCACTGTGCTTATCACGTATCACTGTCTAATTGTAGAGTCATAGAATCGTAGAATGGTTTGGGTTGGAAGGGACCTCTGAAGATCATCTAGTCCAACCCACTTGTGGTGGGCAGGGACATCTTTTACTAGATCAAGCTTCTCAAAGACCCATTCAACCTGACTGTGAACACTTCCAGGAATGGGGCATCCACAATGTCTCTGTGCAGACTGTGCCAGTGTCTCATCACCCTCGTTAAAAAAAAAATTTCTTCCTTGTCTAGTCTAGACTTACCCTCTTGCAGTTGAAAACCATTGCCCTTTGTCCTGTCACTACAGGCCCTGGTACGAAGTCTTTCTCTGTCTTTCTTTTAAGCCCCCTTTATATATTGAAAGGCTGCAATAAGATCTCCCTGGAGCCTTCTCTTCTCCAGGCTGAACCCCAGCCTTCTCCATAAGAAAAGCCTATTTCAGCCCTCTGACAATTTTTGTGGCCCTCTTCTAGATCTGCTCCAACAGGTCCATGTCTGTCTTGTGCCATGGGCCCCAGAGCTGGACATTTTACTCCAGGTGGAATCTCAGGAGAGTAGAGGGGGAGAATCCCCTCCCTCGATATGTTGGCCTCGCTGCTTTTGATGCAGCCCAGGGTGCAGTTGGCTTTCTGGGCTGTGAGTGTGCATTGCTGGCTTGTGTCCAATTTTTCATCCACCAGTACCTGCAAGTTGTCCTCGGCAGGGCTGCTCTCCATCCTTTCGTCCTTCAGCCTGTATTGATATTGGGGATTGCTCTTACCCAGGTGCACCTGATGTTGTTGAACTTTATGAGGTTCACGCTAGCCCACCCCTTGAGCCTGCCAAGGTCCCTCTGGATGGCATCCCTCCCCTCCAGTGAATCAACTGCACCACTGGGCTTGTTATAATCTGGAAACTTGCTGAGGGTGCACACAATCCCTCTATGTCATTGATGAAGATATTAAATAGTATTGGTCCCAGTACAGACCCTTGAGGGACACTGCTCGTTACTGGTTTCAACTTGGATGTTGAGCCATTTAGCATAACTCTTTAGATGCAACCAGCCAGCCAATTCCTTATCTATCTGAGTCCATCCATCAAACCCCTATCTCTCCAATTTAGTGGCCAGAACATTGTCATAGACCATCTCAAAGGCCTTACAGAAGTCCAGGTACATGCCATCTGTAGCTCCTCTCTTGTCCACCGATGGTCACATCATAGAAGGCCACTAGATTAGTTAGGCGGGAGTTGCACTTCATGAAGCTGTGCTGGCTGTCTCAAATCACCTCCCTGTCTTCTGTATGCTTCAATGTGTTTTCCAGGAGGATCTGCCCCATGATCTTAACAGGCATGGAGGTGAGGCTGGCTGGTAGTTCCTAGTGTCCTCCTTTTTACCCTTTTAAAAAATTGCCATGATGTCTAATGGGTCCTGAGTCTTGTCTCCAGAAAACTTGTCTGTCTGTGAGCAGTACTTATTTGGACTAACCTTCACGTTCTTGGATGTGAAACAGTATGAGAGGTGAGAGCCAAGGCAAGATTGGGAACCTTAGAGGCATTTTTATGAAGTCGTACAGTAACTATACAAGCAACTAGGTAATTATGTTAAGATTTGAAACACAAAATCTGCACATCAATTACAGATGATGCTGCCATTTAATATCATTAGCACAACGGTTCCTGTTACACAAGCAGCCCTTTCTGATCTCAGATATCACACACCACCCTCGGTTAATTCCCAGTTAATAACTGTGGTTCTCCTTCTAGCAGAAGGCTTTGTTTGGCATATTTACAGCGTTTCATGGCCTTATAAAACGTGTATTTGTTAAAAAGAAATTTGATTTCTTCACCCAGGAGGAGGAGAAGGCAGGTTGACCAAGTGTAGCTATTAATAGCCTGAAGGATGACTTGGCCTTGAGGAGGAGGGAGGGCTGGGATTGCCAGGCAGGATCCAGGCGTGCGTTCTTGTCCAGGTAGTGAGTGCGTCTGGTGTTGTGTCTGGCAAAGGGAATTCTTGGACTCTCTTGTAGCAGCAGTTAACTGTTCAGGAAAAGCTTTTAATTTATTAAGCAGAGAGACTGGAACAAGGACACCTTATAAAAGTTGGAAGAAGTAAGATTAAATATTTCTTAGAATTTTCCTTAATGGTAACTGTGATAGATAATAATAATTCTAAATTATCTTTCCAGGATAGTTAGTTGCAGAGGTATTAGGTGCCTGTAATCATGAAAATATTGATGTTTAAATATAAACCTTCTCATTAATTAGAACAAAACAAACTCCAAACAAAAAACACCTTAATTTGTGGCATGCTAGTTGCAAGTGAAAGCTACAATTAGTTTCACAGCTGCTGGAAAACCAGACTGGCTTTTCCTCTAGCTCTGCTTACCCTCCCTGTTGTGGATGCTTTTTAGCGTAATACTGCCATATGCCAAGGTGAGAAAAAAGTGCCATCAGACCAGCTGGTCTTCTGCCTACGAGAAGTTCTTAAGCATCCAGCTTATTGTATGCAAAAGCCAACCTAGTCTTTCTTTGTATCCATAATATGCGTAGCTGTTTTTCTTACCGGTTGTCTCCATCTGTTTGTATTTGCAGCACATATTTTCTCTTGCTCACTTGAATTTGAAACCTCAGAAAATACTACTCTTAACATGCCTGACTTCCTTCTAATGATTTCATTTCAGTTTTGTTTTTCATACAATCGTTTAGGTTGGAAAAGACCTTTGAGATCATCAAGTCCAACTGTTAATTGACAGTTGTGTAAAACCTTAGCCTGGTTCTCCCCATGCCTCTTTTTTTTTTTTTTTATTTTACCTTTTTAAAGAGTCATTTACTGTATGGATCATGTATGAATATTAGCGGTAATTACATATGTCTACTTTTTTCATTGCTGTCTGTATGTTTGAAATGCTGCTTTCTACATTGTTAAATGACCTCCACTCACATTTGCTGTATTCCTCTTCAAAATAAGAACCTTTCACTGTGACTCAGGAACCAATCCTGACTAGTCCTCCGTTCCTTGGGGTTTTCTGTTCATCTGTTTATCATTTATTTTTGTATGATTATATCGTGTCTATACTAATAACTTCATTGTGGTGTTACTATTTGTCTAATACAGATTGAAACTCCATGAGCAAAGTAGTTGTGTCCTGTTAGAAGTTGAGTCATAGATTTTAAAGGCTGAAGTAGATTTTGGTATATAGAATTGATGTTTTTCTTATTAAGTTCTATTTGTCTTTTCTTTGCAGAAAAAGATCATGCTAAACATGTTTTTAGACACGTTGATGGCTGATCCACCTCCTCAGTGCCTTGTGTGGCTGCCTCTCATGCACAGACTTGCCCATGTTGAAAATGGTAAATGGAATATTTTCTTGTTTGAAACATCTGGTTGGAGCAAGGTTTCTGTTCCACATATGTAAATATGCTGTTCATTCTCACGTAATGAAGCGCTTAATGCCTTCATCGTTCCACTGTAACGGACTTAATCTCAGAGCATTTAAGCCCAGACTTTTGTTGCAGTGAAAGTGTTCTGTGCTTCTGGGATGAAGATGTTCTTTTTGAAATCATCAGCAACAATGCAAAACAAGATCGGTTTTAGAGTTCTAGTACCACTAGTAGTGGAAGATGAAAAAAAAACCCACAACACAGCAGAAAAACTATATTCTCTATATGTTCTTGTTTGTTCTGGAGCTTTTAAAAAAACTTCACTTGAACCATGCTTTAACATATGCTTTCAAGCGCTATCTCCCAAAGATTTTGGTACCCGCTCAAATGCCTGCCTTGAATAGTATTTGAGCACGATTCACTTCAGTGCTCACTGTGGGAGGTAAATGCTGAGCTCCTCTCACTTCCAGACCTCTTCTTAGCTAAAATTTCCTGTGTTTACTGCCTATGGAAAGTATTTAAGGAGCAATAAAGGATGGAAAACTGAAGTTTAACAGTGAGAAAGTGTGATGAAAGAATCATCTGGCTGAGAGGGCTTTATGGAGTTCAGGGAAGCAAAAAGGTTTCCTGCAGAAGGTTGTGCAATTGTATTGAAACTATTGCTGTGTTTAGTGGCCAAAAAGGTGGTGTGTTTAACTTCTTGTACAGTTGTACGCAGTATATGCGTATGATGTTTTGTATGTGAATTCTAGAAAAAAACCCACTTTTTTCCTTCACCCCTAAACTAAACCTCATCTTTTGTTTCCTTCCCCACAGAGTAAAGTCATGTTATCACCCTTCAAAAGCCCTGCCCTACTAGCTGTTATCTTTTCTTCTGCTTAATGCCTTTCTAGTCATTTTAGAGGTCCCTTCCATCCTCAGCTGTTCAGTGCTTTTTGTGATTCTAGGTATGATTGAAATGAAAATCCCACTGAATCATTCCCTGAAGTTCTCCTCTTCCACCATGAGCCTGTAAACAATGTCTACTTGATAAAAATGGACTCAGTCCATAAAGATCCATCCTTTGTGTCTTTACTATCTTGAACACTTTTCCCCGTAGTATCTGTTTAGTAGTGATCTTGTTCTGGAGTTAGTTAATATCCCCTGCAAGTTAGTTTTCTCTGGATTGCACCTTGTCAGTGTGGTACTTTTCTTTCCTAACCTTTCCCCACAACCAGATGCTTGTCATCTTCACAGCTTGTAGGTATTCTCATTAATTACTGTGACAATCACTGCTGAGTTACTGCAGAGGCACTTGAACACCTCAGATGGCACCTTTAAAAAAAAAAAATCCTGCAGTTTCCTTGGTTGTCTTCAACGCTGATACAAGCAAGAGGCAATTAAGCTCTGAACCGAACTTGTTTTATTGACAAAATAGCATTTAGAGGTAAAAAATCACATCTCTTTTCTCTCAAGGCATCAGATAAACCCCATGGATTGCATGTATTGATCTAAACAAATAGCTTGGCATGTTATTTCTCAATTTGCATGATAATAGGCAGCATAATCACAATATGCTTTTGTGCAGGCATTCTAATCTGGTTTGTTACGCTTTTGTAGAAAGAGGGTCCTTGGTAAATGCAAGTGGAAGGAGTCTTCAGGCTATGTTTTCTCCCTCTCTCATATATAGCAAAGGGAGAATATAGGAAAGAATGTCTAGCTTTTAAACTTGTCACTGCTGTTATCTTAAGCTTATATTAACATTTGTAGAAATACTTTGCTAGCTCGTAGACTCTCTAGGGTAAGGATTGTATCTTGCCTGATACACAACACTTAAAAAAACCCGACAAATGTGTGCAGTAGGGAGAAAGCAGTTCCTGTTTAGGAGTTCCCAATTAAAAAGTATTCCATAACTTTTTTTTTAAACTGTGTCAACTAATTCTTTGGTCAGGTATTATAACTCAAGCTTTGACCACCTTCTGTGACAAATCTTTAACTTTCCCAAAAAGATCAAAATAACTTCAGTAATTTCTGAATGGGATTGAGAATTTCTGACTTTCCTAAAATAACAAAAATTTTATTTAGCAGCTGCTGAGCAGCCTCAGCTGGGATAAATCTTTTACTTTTCACAAGGGAAGACAGAGGCTCACAGTGGAGTTAATTTTTGGCTTCCCTTTGAAAAAACAGGAAAGAAAATTTAAAAAAGCTTAAAAATCTACAGAACTGTGATGATGCCATTTTTCTTTTTGGCTTTTTCACATTTCTTGAAAGGAGGAAGGTGGTTTCCTAGGAGGATGCGCCAGTCATGCTGGTGTTTTGACAGGGATTCTGATGTGCACGGACCATCTTTAAACTCCCCTCTAACAACATGATTCCCCTCACGGGAGGTCGAGTGGAGGCTGGTTGAGGCCAGGCTCTGTTGTTGCAGAGCTCTGGCACCTCTCGGTGCTCTGTGTCCCATCTCCAGCACCTTTCCCTTTCTTCCCCTCCTCCCTTCCAGATGGGCGGGTCAGTGGCTGAGCAGTGTTTTCAGTGTCTGGGTGGGTTGTGTTGCCATTTCTCTGCCTTTCCTGAAGCGGAATTACCTTATTTTCACACTTTTCTTTCTCTCTGTGCTTCCCCAGGCTTCTGTGAATTCTAGTTTCCATTAAGAAATATAAGTTTACAGGCAGACTCAGAATTATTTCAGAATTATCCTGATGGTGGTAAAGGAGTTCCAGTGACAGAAACTTGTGCTTTTGAGTCGGTCTGGCCTTTGCTGCTCTGAGTGTGTCACTGACATCCATCAAGAAACTACTCTTCCTTTCTTCCTTATTGTGGTTTTGAGTCAATGTTTTCATGATTACTCAGGAGCCAAAATTTTTTCCATTTTTGCTTTAGGGAATCTTGGCATTTTCATGGAGCTCTGCATTGTCCTTGTGTTGTCAGTAGGTAAGGAAAAGGCTTAATAAGAAAAATGTAGCATTAAAATCTTCTGTACTAGCAATAGGTAATTGCCTGCACTGCCTGAGTTGTAAGTTGTCATTATGGAAGGCTCTTCTGATTGTGAACTCTTGCCCTTAAAACCCAGTTTTAAATTATTTAGATTCTCCAGATGATTGCTTTAAAGAAAGGGAAAGGAAGCTACCAGCTACCAACTACCAGCTGCTGTAGATATCATTATAATTAGGAAGACTTATCCCCCTCTAAGAGGCACAGCATCACTTGCATACACTAGTGATAGCAAACATCTGAAAGCACATTTCAAAAATACTCCTCTGCAAAGATTTTTCAGTCCATGCTGCTCTGGTGTGTTTGTTCCTGTCTGTGATAACTTGGGTAAGGGTAATGATTTGATGTAGCATTTTTTACAGTGTAGGGAAATGTTAAGCTGCTACTCAGCAGAGTCTTTGCACAACTCAGGCTGGGACTTGTGATACACTTGTGTTTTTCCATGCCCTGCTTAGAGCCATCATCTGACTTGACACCTTGGAGTGTGTACCACTGGTGGTATTCTGTGAGTTTTTACACCCATTGTTTCTTTCTAGATACAAAATCTGTATTACGTTTCAGTCTTACTCTGGTTTGCTGGTCCCTAAGCTTTCCAGTGGAATGTAGATAATTTTAAACAGTTCTGCTGTATTGCACGTGCCAGATTGTTTCTGTTCATCATAACCTGCGAATGTAACCCATCAGTAATCCTGCTGAAGTGATCCACCAGATCCACATGTCCCATAGACCACAGGTTCTATAAACCAGCGTTCCGCTGCACTGAATGGAGCAAAATGTGTTTAGTCCCAGAGACTAGCTTTTGTTTAGAGATTTAGCAGCAGAACGCAGGACCAGAAAGTATTTGGATGTATCCGCAACTGTTAATTTAGACCAAGGAGGTCAGGTTCCAGCTTTAGTCAACAGGAAGGTACAGAATCCTGCTCTGACTGCCACCTAAGCAGACCTCTATCCATGGATTTTTAGCTGAGGATGTTAATCTCCTGCAAGAGTTCTCCTTCTGCTCATTTGAATAGTTTCCACAGGAAGATCTGAAAGTCAGCATTGAAACCTGTAGTTTAGCATGTACATTATATACTAAGCATGATTTTTGTGGTAAAATTACATACAGCTTTATAAGGAATACAGTATTTGGAATAATAGGCTTTCTGTGGAATCTTTATCTCATAGCTAACAGTATCAGTTGTACACATTTTACATTGGAGTAATAGCATTTAGAAGTTATGGATGTACACATCAATATTGCTGGCCTGTGTCCATTAGCACAAAGCAAAATCTTGTAGCAGTATGTCTTGTTTACAGATGTAGCTATGAGTACCACGTGCAAAGGAATAGCATAATAAAAGTTTGTGTTTATAGTCATGGCAAATTCCTCAAATTGTTTTTTCTCCAGCATTAATTCTGTCTTAGCCAAGTTTTGAACAGTGGGATTTTTTCCACATTGTCCCTGAAACATTTTTTATGTGAAAATGCTGAATTATTACATCTTCATCATGCTTTAGCTTTCTGTTTTTATTATCTCCTCTTTGATTTCTTTTATTTTGCAGCTGTCATATTTTCATTTTCCTTTACCTGCTAGTTTATTTTTAATGTCTTTGGGAATTTCTTCCTCACAATTTACTAAAGGCTCTCTTCTTTTCCCCTTTTTAGTTCTATCTACATTTTGTTACTGAGAATATTCTTCCTGCAGAAATACTGTCATGTGTAAGCAGGCAACTTGACCATGCTGTTCAGTTCCAGGCCAGTCTCTGATCATTCAGTTCTGCATCTCTCTTAACTCTCTCATGTATCTTTAAAATTAGGGTGATTTGAAACATCCAAAATATGGATGCACAATTTTCCTCTAAAGCTCTTCTTTGTTATTTCATTTTAGCAATCTGTCATTTATATTACTATGATATTCTGGAAGACCTTAACCATAGCCCCCCGTGGGGAGGGCATTGTCCAGACAGAGCAAAGACTGCATTTTGGCATCAGCAGTAAAAATAGAAGATAAAAAGATGGAGCCAGGGCAGTAGATGGAGATTTCAAGACAAGGAGGAAGGTCAGATTTGGGGTTTGCAGTTCAAAGATTAGTGGTGGAGTAAAGGTACCCACATTTGAATGGGGAACAGTAATAAGGGATTTTGACCAGAACAGTTTCTGTGGAAATGTGAGAGGCAGAGGGATTTCTTACACTCAGACTGAAGGAGAGGGACATCAGACAGTAAGCGTGCCCTCAGTGGGCTTAGAGACAAACGGAACTTGGGGCTATAGAAGAAAATAGTTAAATATTTTTGTCCTTGGAATTTTAAAACCTAAATCATGTGTATATTTTGGTGTTGCAGAGCAAAGGGAACAGACCAAAGAAAATAATAATAAAGAAGGAACAGCTGTGAGGAGTCTGAGGTAAATCACAAGGTGGCACAAGAAGGTCTTTGAATAAATCAGGGATTTGTAGAACAGAGCAAATGAGAAGTGTCTGTGTGACAGAGGAGGGCAGGAGAGGAGAAAGGTCACACCACGTTGTTCTGGTTGTCATTTGGAAGAATTTTACGTGTCCTGATCAGAGAAGAAATGGGAATGGAGAGAGAGGAGATTTGAGTAGTGACTTGAAAATTGATGATTGAAGATTTAAATACTGATGGCACAGATACTGTTAAGGCTTTAACAAAGAGTTAGATATTACTTAGAAGAATTTCGGAGGCTGGCAGAGTTGAAAGGAGAAGAGGGCACAGCTTTGATGGGTGAAGTTAGTTTTGTGACAAGATTTCTGTCGGGGATACTCTGCAATGCAGGAGCCTGAGCAGAGCTAGTGATGCCAGCCCCCCAGCCCCAGGGTGGCTCAGACAGGATGGGAAGTAGAAGGACGTGTCCTGCAGCATGGGGCAGAATGCTTGGGAGGGACCTGAAATACAGCGACAGTCACTGATTGTACCAGTTGAAGAAAAAGAAGGGAAAGCAAACACTTGCTGAATACAGATACGTGATCAGGAGTCAGAGAAAGGAGGATTTTTTTCTCAGCCGGAACTGAGTTCTTGATCCAGTCTCTCTGCTGCACTTCCTGCACTTTCCATAGGGAACTGGTCTGCTGGCAGGAGTGAAGGGAGGAAGGAGCAGGTAGTCTCTTTCAAGAAAGACCTGTAGGAAACTTGAGTCTGGAATTCTGGCAGCCAGAAAAGGGAATGACTGAAGGCTTGGAAGCAGTGGGAAGTGGAGAGAAGCTTTAAAACTCCCACTCCCATATGTGACAGGGAGCCTTGGGTGAAGGGACACCTTCAAAAGAGAAGGTATCAACAATAAAGAAGCGTTCAGATCACTGAGGCAAAGAAAACGAAGCATGAGGAGCATTTTGGTTAGAACAAACCTTTCAGAGGCAGGAAAGGAAGAATAGGAAGGAGAAAGGGAAAATGGACTGGGACATGAGGTGAACTCTTGCAGTCCATAGGCAGGGAGGGGTCATGGTGGCTCAGATGTGACTTGGAGCTGGGCATGTCAATGATGTGAAAAACATTTTCAGTTGACTGCTTTATGGCAACTTCAGTCGGTTGGCTTTATGCAGGTGGGAGTGTGGAAAGTGATCTGAACAGGAGAGAAAATAGTTTGCAACGCCGTATTTTACAGCATTCAGAAATGAACAAAAAAATGGGAAAAGAGTAATATCTGCATTTGATCATGAGATACCACCTGCCAGTAAGCCTGGAAGGGGAAGATAGCAGGTTGCTACTGGGAGGAAGCATACCGGTCCACTTGATTTGTTTCCCATCCATAGCTAAATCTTGTCACATTTGGGGCAGGGGGGAAACAAACCACAAAAAAACAAACAACCCACCCCAAACAAAATACCCTGGCAGACAAACCAAAAAGTGCACCTCCTTGGTTTCTGTCTTGATGGACAGGTACCTTTCCTGTGATTTAATAATCTGTGATACTGATTGTTCCAATCTTCTCTTTACCAATCGTTTTGCGAGTATGCTTTTTGCAGTATGTTCAGTGCTGTCACCATTATTATTTTGCCTAATGTTTTATTTTATCAGAATGTTATTATTGCTTTCCTAAATCAAGCATATCAATTTCAAGGGGTTTCCCCCCCCCCCCTTTTCATCAATAGTAACCTCTTCTAAATGCATGGTGTCAGAGAAGATAAGAGGCATTTTTGAAAAGGTGGGCAAGAAGAGACAAGATGGAGGGATACTCAGGGGCAGACAGAACATGCTGTGAGCAGCTGATAGCAGTATATTGGCTTTCATTAAGGTAGTGACCTAATGCTCAGGCTTAGCAGGAGACAGCAACCCTGCTGCAGACAGAAAGGATATTGCAGGAGAGTGCGGGGGTGTGTGCATGTGCAGGAAGAAGCTTTGGGAACCTGTGACTTCACCCATCTCTCTCTCCAAAGGCAAACTCAAACATATGTAAACATTCTTGAAAGATCTGCCTTGCTGCTGCTTAAAATCCTCTATCAACAATTTTCAACATCTCTTTGGACCTGAGGCTGGGATGAGATCAGTGTTTAAATATTCTTAGGGTGAGAAAGTTTAGTTTTTTCCTAATGTTCTAGCATGAATTTTTTCTTATTGCAGTTTAAACCCTTAAGTACCTCCTGTTTTTTGGCCACTGGCTCTGGAGAATGTATTGCTATTTTTGTAAGTACCTCTTGCATGTTTGATGATAACCTTCTCAGTCTACTCATAACCAAGATGTCTACTAGATACAGTTTGGACAGTTCTATTGCTTTCTCCTGTACTTAAAATTAACCCACATCTTCCTTGAAATGTGGTGCCCTAAATCAGACATTTTTGATGATAGTTCAATATGTTTATGAGAAATATTGATCAGTGCATGACCTGGAATAAAGCCCTTTGCTCATTAGATCTTTCCATTTTGACAATTAACTGCTCTCTGGTCTTTTTCCAATGAGATTCACATCTGGGTTACAGTCCTTTCATCTAATGTGTGCTTGCCTCTGTCATGAGAATATCACGGGACACCGATTTTGTAAGAATTACTGAGGTAAAATGAAAAATTGGTGACAGTACACAAAGGGGGCTGTTGCGGTTTAACCGCAGCCAGCAGCCAAGTGCCACGCAGCCCCTTGCTCACCTGGAAGGGTGGGGAGGAGAATCAGAAAGGAATGTGAAACTCAAGGGTTGAGATAAGAACAATTGAATAATTTAAACACAAAAAAAGGTAAGAACAATAACAATAGGAACAACAGTTATACTGAAAAGGTGGATAAAAGGATAAAATCCAAAGGAAAGGGGAGAAAGAAACCCAAGTGATGCACAGCACAACTGCTCCCCACCCGCTGACGGATGCCCAGCTCCCCAAGCAATGATCCCCCCAGGTTTATATACCAGGCATGGTGTCCCATGGTATGGAATACCTTGTTGGCTGGTTCAGGTCAGCTGCCCTGGCTGTGTCCTTTCCCAGTCTCTTGTGTCCCTCCAGCATCTTGGCTGGCAGGGCCCAAGAAACCAAAAAATCCTTGACTTAGTATAAACATTACCCATCAACAACTAAAACCATCAGTGGGTTATCAACAGTGTTTTCACATCAGAGCCAAACCCCAGCACCGTACTCACTCCTAAGAAGAAAGTTAACTCCATCCCAGCCGAAACCAGGACAGGGGCCAACAAGAAAGCTGGAGAGGGACTTTTTAGAAGGGCCCGTAGTGATAGGACAAGGGGGAATAGGCTAGGCTCTAAACTTGAAAGAGGGGAGATGTAGGTGAGATGTGAGGAAGAAATTCTTCCCTGTGAGGGCGGCGAGGCGCTGGCCCAGGCTGCCCAGAGCAGCTGTGGGTGCCCCATCCCTGGCAGGGCTCAAGGCCAGGCTGGACGGGGCTGGGGGCAGCCTGGGCTGGGGGGAGGGGTCCCTGCCTGTGGTGGGGGGGTGGGAACTGGGTGAGCTTTTAAGGTCCCTTCCAACCCAAACTGTTCTATAAGTCTATAAATGTCATAGACATTTGATGCCTGTTTCCTATTTTCAAGGTCGATTAGTCTGTCATGGAAATATATTAGGTTGTTTTGGCAAATGTAGTCCATGGCTCATTTCTCTGTTGTTCTGCAGGTGCGTACAGTACTTTGCTTTATTATTTGTTCCAGTATATATTCTAGTTAAAATAAGATGAGGAGTCAGTAGTTATATATGTATAATTTCACCCCCCTTTAAAGATCGTAATTACAATTAATGTAATGTCTCTCTTAGATCCCCTCCTCGTTTTCTCTCATTCTTTCTTTCTGTGTCCCTAAATATTTTAACCTTCATTAATCGTTTGTCCTCGTTTTCACTTCTGTAGACTTCCTTTTGAATTTTAGATTATTTAGGAGCCCTTAAATTTTAGCCACATTCATCTTTTACTACAGTCTGCTCTTTTCTCTGCTCTGAGGTAGTTCACGCTTGTTTCTTTAGCGTAACTTTTTAAAGGGACTGACAATCCTCTTAACTCAGTTTTCTTGTTGAACTGTTTCTTCTTGTAACTCGCCTACTAATTCTCATGAGTTTACTGAAATCTGCCACATTGAAGCCATGTTTTCTCTTCTCCACTTCCTAAAGAAGTCTTTCTTTTTCATTGCTTTCTCTACCTGTTCTATTAAAAAGAAAAGAAAAAAAAGTCATCAGTCCCTCTACAATCCATTCCCAATGGGAATTTATGTATTGAAATCACCTACCCACAATCAAGTTCTTTGCTGTATATACAGTGTTGCTACGTGCTGCAATAAAGTGTCATCCACCTGATATTCTTGAACTAGTTATCCATGGCATTCCTGATCAGGTTAATGCTCAAGTTGTCTTTGCTTTAACTGTGTTTTCAACACCTTGGCATTTATATCTGCTTTTGAGGTAGCAGGCACTTCTGGGCTGTTTAACTGGCCAAAGCTCCTGTAGAAGCCGTATCTCTCTATGTTAACTTTATTGCCCTGTGCAGTATTGCACCAAGTCTCAGTTAGAACAGCCAAGTCATCATTTTTTATCATAGATCAAAACTCCAGACTCTTTCTAATTATTTCTTTTACATCTTTCAGTAGTCTTATATGTCTCATAACAGACATAGCTAAGAATTTCAGCTGATGGGACAGTGAGCTGCTCAATTTTTTCCTGTGGTCTTCTCCATAGCACAGTTACGTATACCTGCCTGTAATTACTTAGGCTCTAGACTGACAGCAATGCTAAACCATTTGCTCCTGTAATTCACCTTCCTTCACCTTTCCATTCTGTTTCCTGTGCTTCACCTTTTTAAGATGCATTTGACATTTAAGATATCCCCTTTACCTCATTCTCACCTTCCTCTTTTGTTTGTTGTAGACTTCTCTCTTCAATGGAGCAAGGCTCTGATTGTTCGTGGGTAGAAGAACAGGGAAGCTTTTAGAAAAAAAAAACCAAACAAAACTTAAGCCTGCTTCTGATGGTGACTCATTCCTACCTAATTGAATTTAAATTTCCAATTCTTGAGATGTTAAGATGTTGAGGATTTCTTCAGTTTAAGCTGTAGAGGTACAAGAGGCAGCTCACAGTCGGGGAGGAGCGAGGGAAGTTCCTCGGTGAGAGGCAATTAAGAGCAGAAGCCCCTTGCGGGGCTCTGAATTTGCCTCTGCTGTGAAAAGCGCTCTCAGCTGGTTCTAGGGCAAAGTGATCTCGGGCAGAAGTAACCTTTATGAATACAGCCTTTCTGCTTTCCCTGTCCACTCGTATGTCTTCTCAGTGTTGTTGGACTTCCACAGGGACTTCTGGGTCTGAGTGTATCCAAGGAGGGAGGAAGCTGAAGGAAGAAGTACTGAATTTGTCAGGTGGAACTGCGATGTTGTCATCACCTTAAATTTACTGTTAATCTTACTGAAATTACCTGCTCTGCAACCAAAATCCATGATCTGCCCAGAATAACAAGTGGTTAAGAACTGGGGGACGGTTTGGAAACTCCAGGGAAATTTGATGGCCGAGGTTTTAGTAAATTTGCTTACTACTTTTTTTTTTCTTTTTTTTTTTTCTTTTTTTCCTTCCACCCCTCGCTCCTTCCCCATCTCCACCAAGTCTTCCATCCCGTGGAATGTTCGTATTGCCGGTGTGAGAGCATGATGGGTTTCCGGTACCGATGCCAGCAGTGCCACAACTACCAGCTCTGTCAAAACTGTTTTTGGCGTGGCCATGCAAATGGGCCTCATAGCAACCAGCATCAGATGAAGGAGCATTCCTCCTGGGTAACTCACCTTTGTTTGTCATGCTGAAACAACCACCTCTGTACTTATTTATTCTGAACATAAGAAGTTTTTGTAGAATTGCACAGTAGGACTTTTAAAGGTTTTCAAATAGCAAAAGCATATAAATAGATAAACAGTACTGGTTTTATTACAAGTAATGTTAATTTATTGATGGTTGTCACCATATTCAGTGCTGTGTAAAGCACACAAGACGGCACCATCCTTCTTAAGGTTTAATAAGTGTGTTTCCTTCCCCTCTTCACATCAGTCCTGCTTTTCCTTTATTTTCTTCTAGCTTAAAAAGACTTAAAGGTCGCAATATCTTTCCTCCCTGGAAAGGTAAACCAGTTAGCATGAATGCTGTGCTTAGAAAGAAACTTAATTCAAGTGGCATCTTTCAAGATAGTATTTCTTCAAGAGAAAAAAATAATATTGTCATTGTCCTGATAATTGTAAATACTCTCATCAAAAACTCTTAGTTAAAAAGCCTTAAAGAAATTGTATAAGAAACAGCATTCAGTTGGATAAATATGATAATTGCATCTCAAAAAATAATAGACAATTTTAGTTATAAACCCCCCATTTTATGGCAGAAGATTAAGCCCAGCCTTTTACTTATTCAAAGAGAAGTTCAAATGATGGTTGGGTTATAATTAGTAATTATCTTCATGAGGGAGAGTTATTATAGTATTACTGTTTCATTTAGAAAATTGGACCTTAATGCCATTCAGCAGTTGGAAGGTGAAGACAGGAAAATTCAGTCTTAAATATTGTCCTTTTTTAACTATATGGGTAATAAACTTCTGGAACGTTTAATCTAAACCACCAGTAGATTATTATCCTCTTAAGTATATATAAATCCAGTCTGGATTTTTTAATACAAAGACGTATCTAAATAGTAGCTCTAACTGTAACGTAGATATTGCCTTCTGAAGTGCCTGACCTGCATTTGCAGTGAGTCAGGTCAGACGGGCTGTGCCCTGTTCTAGTACTGGGATCTCCGAACCGCTCATCCCGGTATTGACTTTCAAGGCATTTGATTTTTACGAGGCTGTAGAGAATATTTGAAGGTGTAATGTGAATTGGAGGAGTGGGAAGTTATAGAAATGGAGAAGGAGGATATTCAAACTGTTGCTCTTCTGGTAAATGAAACAGTGAAGGTTGTTGCATGATGTGATCTGCCAGACAGCCAGAACAATCCCTAGCTTTAGCTTGCACCGAATGGCACTCTGCCAAGCAGCTCCTATGGTAAGGTTTAGGAGTTGGCACAGGTGAGGAACCATGCCTACTAGATAACCTGAGTGTAGCCACCTTGCTTGGAGATCAAGAATTCAAATTATCTGCCATCAGGACCAGGTGGTGGCTCTGGAGTTGTTTCCTTCTCTACTTTTCATGTAGAAGAAGAGGGAATTGCACAAACAGAAGGAAAATTAAGCGAAGCACAGAACTGGAAGTAGTGGATTACTGGAAAAAGCAGAAGATACAGGGAAACAGTTTTTACAGAAGAAAGGAAAGAATGTATCATTTTGCAAGGGCATGTAGTTGTAGGACAAGAGGGAATGGCTTTACCTGAGAGAGGGGAGATGGAGATGAGAGATGAGGCAGAAATTCTTCCCTGTGAGGGCGGCGAGGCGCTGGCCCAGGCTGCCCAGAGCAGCTGTGGGTGCCCCATCCCTGGCAGGGCTCAAGGCCAGGCTGGACGGGGCTGGGGGCAGCCTGGGCTGGGGGGAGGGGGCCCTGCCTGTGGTGGGGGGGTTGGGAACTGGATGGTCTTTAAGGTCCCTTCCCACCCAACCCATTCTGTGATTCTGTGAAAGAAAATAATGATAGTTTGGAACCTTGGAAGGACTAGGTTTTAACATCTGATCCCATGAAAACATTAATGCGTAACAACAATTGGTCCAGAAGTCTGTAAAAGGAATTTTAGCAGCAGCAAATATGGCTCTCTGGTACAGAAACAAGACATAACTCATGCTAATAAGGAATTGCAGCAGTGGGTGAAATGGGAGGAACACTTATAAGGTGTGCTTAGGTAAATCTGTTTGCAGGGGGGTTGTGTGGTTCAACTATGGAGTTACGCCTGGACGTGAGCCAACAGAATAAAAGGCATGAAGAGGGAAAGAGGTATTTACATTTCTTGTTCAGCATAGTCAGCATCCAAATCAAACTTTATTTGTCTAAAGGTGAAGCAAAGACGAAAGATGGAAATCAAGGACAAAAATGGAGAAATTTCAGTAAACAATAAGATAATAAGGAGCATTTATGTTCCTGTAGTCTAAAGGAATATTTCTGCCACTAACTCTAGAAACTTACTTCTGAGCCTTTTTAACCATTTGCTGTTTTTCTTAAGGAACAGAGTGTTTTAAATGGACTAAAAAATTCAGGGATATGTAAAACACTAGTACAGACTGGGGTTTCTCCTTTAAACTGAGCATGGAAGAGGGTTCTTTTGAGAGACGTCTCTTGCATATTTTTTCTTTCAATTTTTTTAAACTTTTACAGGTCTCGTGTGTTCATTTTATGAAAATTGAAAATTAGTATTTCTTAATTTAAAAAAATGTATTGTAATTTTGGATTTGGACTGTACTGCTAGTTAAATGACAGACAAGGAAATCCATCAGTTGGTGAAGTCAGGGATCTGGATCACATCAGTCTTCAGTGGGACACTTCTGCCTTCATTAGTTGGGTGGCTAGTACTGATGGTAAAGGGGCAGAGCTGAACCTGACACAAAGATGAAGAGCATCCATCAAAGGTAATGAATTTGAAGGGGTCTATTCTGCATCACTGAAATTTTCAAAAAAGATGCAGTTCAGTACAGAAAATTGCAAAGTTCCCAGGTGGGACTAAGCAGCTGCAAAGTTTCCTGAAGGTTACAAGGCTGGGGAGCAGTTCTGCAGAAAACTGTTTGGGGGTGTTACAGCTGCTTATGAACTGAACATACACCAGCAACATCAGACTGTTTGTTGTCTGACAGTTGTGCAAACACTCTATGGTGTCTGGAAAGGAAAACGTGACTGCAAGATGTGCATCTAACTCTTTGGTTTTATTTGACGCTGGTGCAGCTTCAGCCAAAATAGCATGACCTCTTGTGTGTGTACTCAGCAATAGTTTCGTGAGTGAAGACCCAAAGGCTCCTGCTGACCAGGTCTGCAGAGATTAACTGGTACTCTGACACAATAAAAAAAAAATAATGTATTTTTCCTAGGTTTTCAATCCAGCTAGTTCTAGTTCAGTCTTGTATGGTGTGTTTTCAGAGTTTTGGAGCCCTAAGACCCAGTATAAGCATTAATAATTATTTTATTTTTCATGAAATTCTGAAGTGCCTTTGATAATTTTTGATACGATGAATCATAATACAGCAAACTTTAAATAAATATAAAAATAATACATGTAATACGCATATATTACTCTAGTGATTTTATAGATGTGTATATACGGCAGAAACCTTTCTTTTTTTGAAAGAGGCTTTTCTACCTGAACACTTTGCTTGTTGGGGCCTGTTTGAGGGGGGAAAAAACCCACTTCACTCTAAATTTTTCCTTCTGGGCTATTTCAATTTTGTTTTGGTTTGGTTTTTTTTGTTTTATTTGTTTAAAGCCTTAAGTACTGATTCATTTAGTTATGTACACACAGCAGGACTGAAAATCCAGTTGTTCATTTTGAAAGCATGTAGATTAGTCCTCGTTCCTTCTGTTTATTTTTTTGTTACATCTGCTGAACTGAAGCAGCCTCTGTCCTCTCTAAATTTCAGGCAAAATGTTAAAATAGCCAAGTTACCCTAAAGGCTTATACTCTAGGGGATGAGGTTTGATGGCTTATTATCAGCTGTAGTTGAGTTACAACATTCTTCCTGCTATAAATAATGGAATGTTTGTTATTTATAACCACCCTTAACATGGTGGCTTCGGAGTATGTATCAACAAACCAAACCAATGTTTAGCTGTTTCTATAGTGATAATATCTATGGCTTCCGTTGGGAAGTCATTATACTGGGTACTAATCGAATCTAAAACAAAAGACAGACCCTTTTATCTACCAAGTTAAAGTCTAACAACACTGTAAGTAGCTGTTAATAAGATTTTGCTGTCAAAATTACATCTCGTATTTCTGGTTCATTTAATTCCCATTTAGACTGCCTTAAAGTTATTAAAACTTTTTGAAGATGTTTTTATTGGGTCCCCCAGAAAACAAGTCAGAAGGGAACGCGCTATTAAATAATGTGCTCTGCATCCCTGTCACGTTGCTGTCTGTGTGGACTGCCACCATCACATGGGCTCCTGTTTTCAAATGATGTGAAACCCCTTTTCTAAGGTGGCGTTTCCCAGCAGAGGGCACGCCGCTCTTGCACACAGGCAGACAGCCTGCCTGGCAATCGGGGTGACCTAGGCATCAGGGTGATGTGGGCATCGGGGTGACCACTGGTCCTCTGCAGAGACCTGGAGGCAGGCACATCTGCTTTACCTTCTTTCTCGCTGTACCGTTTCCATATGTGCATTATACCCGCTTCACTTACCATATGGGCTTCTTTCTGCTTGATTTGTTTGGCTGCTCAGCACAATTCCTCTGCTGGGAAAAGAGGGAAAGTTCTGCACGTGCTGACTCTGAATTTTTTTTTTTTTTTTTGCTTGCTTGCCTGTTTGAAGTATAGAAGAAGGGCAGGTGGGCTGCCTTACTTCATGTTTGCATCCTTTGTAGTTTATGATATTACCGGTCATATCAGTAAAATGAGGCAGATCTTGGAGGGGCTGGGTGGGGACGATGACAGATAACATTACAATCTCAGTTTTCAAACAAATGTTCTTGCCAACCGAGTTGCAGTTCAGTTTTTCGTGAAACTTCTAAGCCCATCACACCAATTGTTTGCTAGACCCTGTTGGTTGAGGTGGATGTGATTTATAAATAGACAATTAGAAAAAAGGTAGAAAGACAACTGTTGGTAATGTGGTTTGTATATTCCAGTTTTCTCATTCCATGATGGAAGTATTTTTATTTTTATTTTTTTAACAGAGGTAGCCTTTGCTAGGAAGGCAGGTGGTCAGAGAGACAGGATCTGTAAACCGTTCTGAAAGGAAAAGGATCTGGCAACGGGGTTTCAAACATATGGAACAAGACAGTTGCATTTTACTGATAATGTCTCACCACTTTTGTACAGATCACGCAGGTTTTCAGTGGTATCTGTCAATAATAACAGTTTTCCCAGCAGAAAGTGGCCGGTTTGTTTGCATTTGATGCACGTCTCTCAGCCCTGTGTGTTTGCGCAGATCTAGGCAACTCCAAGGGAAACGCTTGTCTGGGTGCGGGCGCAACTCAGTTTTGTCTAAACTTAGTTAAGAACGTGCACGCTCTGCACTTGCCGTGTTTTTCACAGGAGGTCCCTTCAGAGCGGTCTGACTCGCTGCTCTCGGGAAGCAGCCGCAGAGACGGGCTTGCAGCCACAAGCGGGCAAGCAGCACTGGACCCGCACAGTGCAGCTACATGCAGACATCTGTCTTCTTGCTCTCTGGGAAGAATTAGTCGTTCTAGCACTTAAAGTGACTTTTATTTATAGGCTAGTTGCACACTTACGCAGGCATCACTGCATAAGTTGTATGTTGGTTGTGCTTTGTTTATAGTTAAGTTGGATAAACCCATGATTGTGTATTAAATAAAAATGTAGAATCCAGGACAGTCCTTTGGCTGATGTATTGATGATACGTTTACTGAAATAACTGAACTCCGTGTGTGTGTTTGGTTTGCGTTTGTTTCTCGGGATCAGTGCCAAAGGGAAAGTGATTCAATGGTTAATAGGAAAGGTATTTTAACCTTACCTTGTGGCTGTACAAGTGGAACGTGAAATCACCTGAAGAGGTAGAGTGCACAGTCAGGGTCTCCTTCAACAACTTGTGTTACAGAAGAAAACAAACATTCCAGCCTCTCAGAAGCATTTCTTCTCCTTTTTTTTGAGCTTTCTCTGACGCCCTTGAGAAGCCAGATGTGCTTGCTGGTGGGTAGACACTGTTTTGGATCATGAAATCTGTGTTTTCTGCTGCTTACAAGCTCCAGCAGCAGCACCAAGGAGTGCCATTTTGCAGCTTACCGCTGCGGTGGCCGCAGAAGATGTGCGTGCAGGCCGGTGCTGTGCTGGGAGAACGACAGCTTCTGTAACGTTCACCTGGTCGCTTCTGACCTCAATTCCTTGTTCAGTTGAAAAATGTATGAAAATGTATCATTTAGAAAGTGGTGGTGAAAGTGATGTTATAGAAACAGTTCTGGCTATCGGGATATCTGGATTGGTATATAAATCAGTAGTTCACCTGACTCCAAACTTCATAGGTGTTTCAGAAGGCAGGAAACACAAAAATGTGTGTCTCGGATAACCAGCTCAAAAGGAAGGGGATCCACTGGAATGTCTGGTCACTGCATACGGTGTAACTATTGAGAAGATTCATTGATTCCTTAAACACAGTAACAGGTGGAAAACATTTCTCACAAATTTTATTATTCTGTGCATGGTGAAAAAGCAGCAGAAAGTGTTTATTTTGAGTGTTTATTGAGAGACCCGGGAAAAAGGTAGGTATCCTCCACTGATAGGTCTAGATAATGCAGTGAGGCTGAGAGAGTTTGCTGGAGAAGGAATCTCAGGAAGACTGTAGAGCTTAGAAGGCTCTGTTGTGCTGGAAAGCAGGAGTCCTGCAAAAAGCACTGTGGTTGTTCCTTGCTGATGCACTCCAACGGCAGCGCTGCCGGCACATTGCTGGAGCCAAGCTGACGTCTGCATCTCGTGAACCTTTTGGGACAACACGGAGAGGAAACGTTTCGTGAATGCCTTGGCAATTACCTGGTCAGTAAAAGGGGGAAGAAAGTTGCTAGATGACAATATTTGGGAGGGAAACCAAACCCAGGAATACCTGGGTTCAGGAAGGTTGCCGAAATGTTGTGTGCGGATAAAGAGCAGACGTTTCCCTGATGTGCCAGGCTGTTGTTTGGCTCATCAACCGCACTTACCATCAGGCTGATCTAATGGCCACAGCGATGCAAATCCTGCTGAGTCATGTACCGTGCCCATTTAGGAAGTAAAACAAAATGGATTGCCTGCCAGCCGTTCCTAGGAGAGCACATGGGTGAAGCGGAAGGTAGAGCCGCACGTTGTCGGCTGGTTTCTACAGTTACGCTTCTGTAGCAGAAGGAAATGTGAAGTGATTGAAAGCCCCTGAAAATAAAGGCACCCAGGCTGCTTTCCCATCTAAAGCTGAAGAGAAATAAGACCATAAATCGGACCCTAGAATGTATGAAACCTTTTTCAAAGTCTGAAATTCTTTATTAGTTTGAACTGCTTGTTTGCAGTTGAAATTTATGAATGCTGGGGCTTTTGCAGTAGTACATCCAAGTTCCAAACTGACTGAGAACCTGTTGCGACAAAAGTTACGGATGCTTCATAAGGCATAGTTTGCCTCCAGCTATTTAGAAACATAGATTAAAGTCAAGAAGAAACAAGTTGAACAGCTGGGGAGGAAGAAGGTGGTAAAACCACAGCAGAGCTAGTGATGGGCCAGTGGATGGTGCTATGTGCCGAGGTTCGCAGGGGTGGTATCAGCGATGGGGAAAGGGGATTGTGGTATTTGAGGGTTTGCGGTGGTGGTGGACAAGGGGATTGTGTCCCTCTGGGGCTTGGTGTTTTCTGCTTTTCTTGAAAGGGAGACTTTCCCATCTTTGCAGAATGCAGATGATGTTAAACAGGCAGGAGGTCAAGGTTGGCGACAACGATGAGAGAGAGAGAGGTGTTTTTTATTAGAAATTGCTAAAGTAGAATTCAGCTAATTGAAAGGAAAAAATAGGTATTTCTCAGGGAAATGAGATATGCGTAAGAGTTATACTTGCCTGTGAAGTACTGTGCTCATTCAGCATGCTGTGCTGTTTTTCACTGTCAGCTGCACTGAGAAGCATTATCAAAAAGTTGGGATCAATGGAAATTATCTTTCCCCTATAATTTTCAGAAAGCAAAGCTGCAGTAGTGGCTCGGTTGTATGGCATTCTAGACAGTGCTGCATTTGTTTGACAAAATAAATAGCAGGGTAGCACAATAGGATATAGTGTTTGTTACCACAATGGAAAAAACCCTTTAAAATAGCCTAAAAATACTGCAAAGAGGAGGTCACAGAAAAGGCATGCTGAGAATAGATGGTCTGCAGAAACCAAAGGATGAACAGGGTAAAGGGTAAGTGGGAAATACTCTAAAGGGAAGAAGGAGTTGGGAACAAATTGAGAGAGAAATAAATGCAGACTTTTTCAACATGTAGAAGAATTAATTTAGGAAATCTGGAGTTTTGGTATGATCACATTTGTGTGCATAATGTAAATTTTACTGTGGACTTAGTAGTAATATAAAGATTGGATTGTGGTTTTTTTTTTAGCATTTCAAAATAATTAAAGGCTGATAACCACCTGTAGAACCTTTCATCGTGAGAGTGCCATGCACTTCAGCACTGTTTGCAGGGATCGTCCACTGATTGCAATCTACCAGGTTTTCTCAAGACATTAAAAATATAAAAAGAGAGGGGGGAAAAAAAGAAAAAGGAAACCCATCAGCTTACCATCAGTATGTGGTTTTTTTAGCACTTACTATTTAGCGAATTAGTAAGCTGAAGTGCTTCTGAACATGCTGATTTACAGAGCTCCCTATAGGAGACTAGCCTGAAGTAGTTAATTATCTTGATATCCTACTGAAGCCCTTCTGGGTGAGAGGAGATAAGAATCTTACACCCATCACAAGATTTTTGCAGTGGTACTTTGATAGGGCCAAGCCTTTTTTGTCTGCAAAAGCCAAAGATAATCTATGGGGAAGCTCCATTGCCTGTTTCACCGAGGGGTTGTATGGCTGGTTCTCCACGGCCTTCCTGCGTTCTCCTGCTTCACAGGTGGGATTTGTGGGCTAATGAATAAAAATTTCAGAATCTGAAAGGAATTAGGCTGCAGCATGTTCACTAATTGGTTTAATTTGTGAAACGGTATGGTCTTAACACAGTAACCAGGCCCGCCTATACATTGTAAAGCAGCGTTAGATACTGATGGAGGCGTGTGACTGGAGTTTGACTGTAGCTACCACTCAGATCTTCTCTCGCCTGTACTCCAGGGAAGAATGTGGTCATGAGCAATACTTTTTTTTTTCTCCCAAGACTACATGCATCAGTATAAGGCAGCCTCTGAATTCATGGGTTTTACAGTTTTCAATTAGCATTGACTTTGAATTGTAAGGTAGTTGAAGGAGGATAATATATCTTCAGTTAAGAACCAGTTATCCTGATATGTTCTCACAGCGTCCAGCTCATCTTTCTTTTCTCATTTGAAAAGAATTCTTCTCTTTTTCCATTCTTTTCCAATTGATATTACTATTTTACTTTATACTTAAAATGCATCCCAATCTACTACAAACCAAGTAAATCCACAGAGGGGACAACTTCCTCGCATGCAGCTTCTCCACTCAAAAAAGCCTTTCTTGCCTGTTTTATATTTATATTGCTAAAGCCAAGAGGCCCAGAGTTTGAAGAGCCTTACTTGTTTAATAATTACTAATTGTTTATTTCAGTGGTAGTAAATATTAGTTATTGCTAGTTACTAATTTAAATCAATTGTAACTATATGTGTAACTTCTGTCCTGGGTAGCCTTGCCTCCTGTTTAAGTTGGTGTAAATCTGAATTTTGATTTGAATGTGCCTTGAGAATTGGTTCTAATTCCACTTTGGAATGTCTTACAGGAGTAGTAAAAAAATTGTGTAGGAGTAACTAGGTTACACATACGTGTACTGTTAGTCGGATCAGAAAAACAAAACTACTAGGTTACCTCTGAGCTCTCATAAAAGCATAATCTGGCCTCCCATATCACTGGCACAAGTTTGCTGGATGTAATAACATTTTAAGACTTAATTTTGTAAGTCAACATTGAACTTAAAAGCACATTTTAAGTGTGTGACTCAGGCCAGCTATCCTTTCTTGTGTGTTTGGTCACACTTGTCACCAGCCGTTCAGCCTCGCGTAGATGATCCCAGGACAGCTGCTCCCATGGGATTAGTCAGCACAACCAAGTGAATTTGTGAAAGAAAAATAAACCGGCCAGCTGGGTATGTCTTAGCACTGTGTTTCACCTTGACTTTGCCCATGATGAACAAAAACTTTGAAAGTTCTCTCTCAAAACCAGTTTGCAACGGAGGGAGGAGGTGGGTGTAGCACCAAGTTCGGTGGATTCTGGCAGGTGGGAAAGGAGTGCGGTGCCAGCGGGTGGTAAGGCTGTGCACACAGGTGATCTACCAGCTCGTGCACCACTGTGCACACAGGTGATCTATCGGCTGGTGTACCATGTCCTTTACTCTTCCCCTGCCTTCCCTGCAAACTACAGAGTGGGTTTTCAGAAGGTGTTGTGAGTAAGTATAAGAAATCCCTTAACTGGATATGATTGCCCCTTGATTTAATTCCTGATAGATGAAGAAATCAACTGATTGTCTGGTGTTTCTTACATACTTTTGTTTAACTACTTTCATTTTTCAATATTATAGCACACACAAAAGAAAACCAAACCTCAACTTGTCTGCCTCTGTAGTGTCTGTTCTGATTTCTCAGATATGATAGAATGTAACTGGATATTTCTGGATATTCTAGTACTGTGCATTTTTTTACACTTCTGTGTTATTTGATTGCACATATCAGCCTGCTCTTTGTAGTAGTCAACTCATTTTTGTCATTCTTTTCAAAAACAGAAATCACCTGCAAAGAAGCTGAGCCATGCAATTAGTAAATCGCTTGGTTGCGTACCAAGTAGAGAACCACCTCGTCCTGTATTTCCTGAGCAGCCAGAAAAGCCACTTGATCTTGCACATATAGTGTGAGTATCTATTTTAACCTACTTTTCACTTAATCGGTGATACAAAGCAAGGTATTTGTGGCTCTATTTGACTTTGGAATAGGCTAGCAGAAAGGAGCCCTTAAATTAGAATTATAAAGTTGTGATGCTGAAACTGTTATGTTTCTCTGAAAAAATATTTCAAACATACTGCTTTGTTGAAAATGTCTCGTTGCAAAAGAGAGATACAGAATATGTTTGTGTGCAGTTAGACTAAGGCCTGACTGTATGTTCTGCTTGCATCTATTAGCATATCAAAGTAACAATCAGCCTTACCTTTTGTACATCACCATATTGGATCAGACTCTTATTTTCTCATTATAGATAAAAATAATATAAACAAAACAATGTTAGACATGTTTACTTGCAAGTTAACGTTGCCTAATATCAGCAGTAGCAGGGCTTGGCTTGGCACTGCTGCCTGGGACCATTGACTTTACGTTTGTATTTGTTTCACTGAGAGGTTTACTGTGTTTTTCTGTTCAATGGCATTGTTGTTACCCTTTCCTTCTGACCTTATTGTCAAACCGATGGAATGATTTTAGTGAGATGCCATTGTAGTGGTGTTGGTTTGAACAGACTTGAAATCAGTCTGCTTCCTCCATTTGTCAGTTTTCACATCAAAAGTAAAGCCTGAGACGACAAAACACCCAAACAAATTCTGTTACTGTGTATGTATAATAAGCTAAGCCTCCAAATAGATCTGTTTAAATTTCCTACAGAGTCTTGAGAAAGTCTTTTCATATACCTACATTTAAGCCTGTGCTATAGAGAGGAGCGAGGAGCAAAGCAAAGGTATATAGTTTATATAAAATGGAGAACTCTCGTTTTCATGAGTATGCAGCAATTTGCAGTTCTGAGGGTAAGTGGGGTTGATGCACTTCTGGTTTTCTTTTGACATCATAAATACGAGATTCTTCTTGAACTGTTTTCTGTCACAATTTCTGAATGGAGAACCAAGGTATTCCAATCTGAATGGCTTATAACCTCTGACAGTTCAATATTGGGATGTGCTGCTTTGCCCTTTCCTAATGCGATATGATTTTGATTGACTGGCTCTTCCGTGCGCTCCTTTTAACAGTTGTGGCAGTCATTAAGAAAAAGCTGGAGGTTAGCTTGTCAGAATATTGGAAAGGTGAGAAATATAAAGCGTATCGTAGTATGGCACAATACTCACGTGGCTTTCTTTTGTGAAAAGCATAGAAGATCCATAACGTGACTTGGAAGAGTGGTTGCAATGCTGGACTCCTCAACAACGTAGTTTTGAGCTTTACCAATTTCTGCTTAGTTGTGTGATTGTTTTTTTCAGTTCTTGCATCACTGAATATTTACCAACTTCTATAACGCTTGCTTTAGTCCTGTGCAGTGAGGGAAGTTGATCTGATTTAATGGAGTATAATTGTTCTGATTTGCTCTGTGAAATTGCACTCACATTTTTTAAATAAATAAATAAGCCTATTATGCTACTGTTCCATTCAGAGCTGAAGTCTGTGTTCTCCTAAACGAACAGCTTATCAGACCCGCAGGACAAGGTTATACCTTGTCTGCAGAATGAGCGCCATGCCTTGGCCGGGCTGTGTTGTGGAGCTTGTCACTTAGCTTAAAATCTGGATTTTCTGTCATAAAGGTGCTGCTGAGCCTCACAGAAAACAATTTCATGTTTAAAAGCTTATCAGATCACGAATCCATTCACGTTTTTAGGTTTTCCTCTGTGCTGCTTCCATGTTGAAATGCACTTACATTCACAAGAGAAAATCAGTAGTTTACAATACTGCTATAAAAAATAAAAGCATATGTAATTGCCTAAGTACAGTGTATGAAAATAATTACAGCGATGGTATTGTGACTGCCTGCATGAAGGAAGGCTGCAGAAACTGATCCCAAAACTGCCAGCCCAAGTTTTACTTCTGACGCAGGTTGCCAAGTCTGATGAATTGCTTCTTTCTTGTGCTAGGACTCATTAATTCATTAATGGATCGAACAGGTTTCAGTCCTCAGCTAGAATGGTAAAGGGAAGGCTGGGTGGCTTACTTTCGTGGTTTGCATTTTAAACGCGTGACCCACCGAGGGTGCTGGCAGAAGAGTGCCTCCGAGCTTGCTTTTTGCTGCCGGTCAGTGACAGATGACACGAACCTCAAGCCCCAGGCACAGCATTGCCTTTGTCCTGAGCCCAGAGGCAGCAGTGGTGGGAGCCGGCTGGGGAGATGCTGCTGTGAGAAGATGGGCAAAAGGGTGCTGGGGGGCACCCTGGGGAGCCTGGCAGGAGCACATGGCCCTGGGGGGACACGGGTAGGGGTACAGCACAGTGCGTTCCGCCACGGCCGGGACGGCTGCCCAGGCGCTCTTGGCAGCAGCAAGACAGCTCGGAGACATCTGCTCTGTGCTGTCAGCTTTAATTAAAAAAAGGTGAGGGGGGGTGGAAAAGAAAGTGTGAAAGTGTACCCTAAGAAGCCAAAGTATTGGGAAATACTGCCTGATGCTACAAGGATGACTCCAGGAACAACAGATAACCGTTGGGTGTAAAAATAATGTAAGTAGATGATTTATATTAAACACTCAATCACATGAAAATAGTATGAACATCAGACCAAAAAGACCTACTGAGTTTTTTATATAAGTGAAGAGTTTAAAGTGAAGTTTGGGGGTTTCTGTGTAAGTGATACCACTGAAATAAATTAAAAAAAGGCACACAAACCCCTCCCAACTCCCAGTTTTTATGTGTGAAAAGTGACATAGCCAGGGGAGATTCTTTAATGGAACTCAACTTAGAAAGAGGAATTGCTCAGGGCCACAATGAGTCATTAGTTAGGTGTCAGTGATCATGACCTGATTGCATTTGTTTCATGTAAATGAGGTGCACATCAGGATCTTACAATCGTGCTTTAGAAGAGGCTGTCTTGCACAGCTGAAATCAACTTCAGCTGACTAAATAAAAAATAAAAATATTAATAACTAGGAACAGTTTAAGAATACTTGGCCAAACGTTCCAGGGAAAACAAGGCTTGGAAGGGAAGAAAAACCAGCTATACTCATTAAGGGAAGGAGAAGACACACAACTGGTAGCAAAGAATGTAAACTGATGGTTTCAAGGTTATTGGAGAATAGTTTACAGGTGGTGGTGTGGCGTGGGGAATGGCAATTCTGCAGCGTGCTGCTGGTGAGGTACTTAACCTTGCGAGATAATCCGAAAGGGTGTTGAGTTGCACCTTCTATGTTTGCAGCCCAAACCGCATTTTGAAAGAATTTCTTAATTTGGATACTTCCTGCTGTTTGTTGATATGTCTTGGAGCATTGGAAAGTTCCCAGAGCACTGGAAGAAAATTCATATGATCTCATTTCTGTTTTCAAGGGGGGGTGGGGAATGAAGATGAAGTCAAACAGGGCGATCTCTGACACGTTGTGTTTACCAACATGACTTTGATGGTGAATAAAATAATTGAGCAGTAGATAAGCTCATTTGTTGATCAGTAAATAAAAAGGTAAGCCGTGCCAATCGGGCATAGGCTTTTGGCAATTCAATAGAGTCAGACTCTGCTAGTATCTTTTTTTAGGAGATCAGTTTTGATTAATAAAGTGATAGTGTTTGTGTAATGCATTTATTATGAGCGTTGAATAACTTAGAAAACAATAATACAACACAGATACAGCAGATTGGGAAAAAAATATTGTTTAGCTCATCGTCCTCAAAATTACTGCGGAAAGAAGGTTCCTGAATAGGGTGTGTTTGCAGACGGAGTCCTGCAGAGATCAAACGGCACTTCTGTGCTATTAACATCCATTTTCATGACCAGGAGGAAAACGTGTACAATCAGTACTGGTAGGCAAATGAGCAAACTGTTGGAGGAACGAGGAAGATTAAAAGGACAGTATGCTGGGCAGAATGACTCAAAATGTTTGGAGGGCACAGTGTGCAGTTGACTGAATGCACGTTTTCAGGACAATACTGTAAGCAAGGGTGCTGGCAGGATCTGAGAGAGCAGCCAGGAGAGTTTGCCCTTCGTGCCTGGTGGCAGCAGGATCGTTGTCAGAAACCTCTGTAGTTACCGCGCACACAGGCAAGGCAAATGTTGAAAGACCAAAGGGTTCGAGAAGGTCAATGAAGATGATTAAAGGACTGGAAATAGATACGGGAGGATGCGTAGCTTTGCATCCAGAGGTTCAAGTAATGTAAGTATAACACGGGTTAAGGAATAACTTGATATTTCTGAAAATATCTAGCCTAGAGAAATTAAATGTAATCCCAGGGAGCTTTGGCCGACAGGCTTAACAAAAGACACAAACCAGAAGTTGAAGCTAGACAAATTCAGAAAAAAGATAAGAAATAAGTTTTTAATAGTGAATGTAGGTAAATAATTGTTAGACTAGATTGCCAAAATCCAAAGCGGTGGTGGTATTTCCACCACTGAAACTTTAAAACCAAGAGGAGAAGAGTGTTTTTAAATCAAGTAAAGAATCCAGCCAGTCTTATGTTCTGTGCTTGACAAAAGCTCAGTTATTACAGTGTTTCCTTATAGCTTTACGAGATACGAGAAATGTATGCAAAGATTTTAATGTAGTATCAGTCAGGAATTTTACAGAATCCATTGCTAGAGCACCGTACGTATGCTCCGTAAGGCGGTTATGGATTTGCTTTATTTACAGTTTCAAAAATAAGTGAGTGTTTCTGACACTACCTCTACCTCTCTGTACCTGCATTCCTGCAGCCGTGCTGGGTCAGTAATACAAAAAAATGGAAATCCTGCTATTTCCTGCTATTTTGGTGCATTCTGCTTCTCTTCCCCTTCTCTCTCTGCTTCCTCCCCCGGCTTGTACGCTGTGCCTAGGTGGGAGTTTCCTGGCTGTACAGAGTAATCCTGCATGAATCATCATCTTTTTCAGGCGTCAGTGTTCTGAATATGATTGCTGGAACCCAGAGGCTCCCCTTTTTTAAGGACTTACAGTCTACATGATGGAAAATAACGGGCATTAAAAACCTTTTTTGTTTATGTTTGGTAAAGCAGAGGTGGTATTTGACATGAATCAGTTTCCTGGGAGAAATCGCTTAAACTTTTGCTTCGCTGCTCTGTCATTTCGGGTTGTAACATCATCATTTTCCCCTGGCTCTGGACCCAGTGAATGCAACCCACCCCACCCCACCCCCACCCCCGTTAAAGCCTTTATTTTAACATGTCATCTGAGGTGGATCCTTGCAGTGACACCACCCTGTTGCACAGGCCATGAAAAATTTCCATCCTTAACCAAGACTGCTGCCAGCATGGTCTGACAGGAACCATCACAGCTCTTGGGTGTTCTTGTGCTGTTGCTGAACGCCGTTGCTGCCAGTGGCACGGCTACTGCCGTGGTGGCAGATGGGCTGCATCGCGCTCAGCTGTGGCAGGTGATGCCGCTGACCTGGGCTGTGTCCCCCCCCCCTCGCTGGGGGACGTGGGTGCCTGCGCAGGAGAGGCAGCAGAAGGTGGCACCTCGGCGGCTGTTCCCCTTCGCAGCACAGCTTGGGGGAGCTCGGTGTGGCACTGGTGAAGGTGGGTTTGTCCTAACCAGTTCTGCTACGGTCAATGGCGGCTGTAAGAGGAAACCTACGTGCCACTGTGGTGGCTCACAGAAAGGCAGTCTGTCTGCCGTGGGTCCCTCCGGGTGACAAGTAAGCAAAGCAGTGGAGAGAGAGGGGACTGCGGATTGCTTCAGTTTTCTTACATTAGAGGACTGGAGATGCTTCTTGCAGCCTTCAGCAGAACAGTGAAAATGGGGCGAGGAGGTGTTCGTAGGGATGCACAAAGCATTTGCACTCCTGCTGGCAAAAAATAAAGGTAGGGGCCATATCGTGCTTACGTTAATGTGCGCACCTTCTGCCCTGGCATGGCCAACACAATAAGGGAGCGATAATCTCTGACAAACAGAAGTCACGCCCCCGAAGAGAAGCTGGGGGCATGTGTGTGTTGGTGGTGGCCCCAGCTCTGCTGGCAAGCCGCGCGGCTGGGAACTGCTGCAAAGAGCAGCAGGCGGCTGAGGCTGTCGGTCCGTAGCTGGTTGTCCCTGGCTGATTTAGCGATGCCCGCCAGGGGCTCTGCCTCCAGGTGCCCACCGGCAAGGCCTGGCCATGGGTGCTGCCGTCAGGGCTGGGCTCAGCCCTTCAGAGAGCTGCCTGGAATGGGAGAATGCGTAACGGTATCGGAAATAGTCACCAGTATTGCTAGTATTTACTTCAATACAGTAGAAGCAGGGGAAAGATACTCTGCATAGAAGATGATGTGGCTGACAGATGTTAGCCAGCATCTATATATTATATATATACACAAATATATATTGTATACAGTGTGATGTAGCTGTGCCCTGGCTGTTAAAAAAGCATAACTTTTCTTTACGATGGAAGAGTGGTGTAGCAGTGGGGTCTAAATGGGGAAAACTGCCCACAGATTGACGACTTGTTCGTCTGATTTGCATGTCACGTTAAGTTAGAATTTGTGTTAGAGCCTGTTACTGGCAAAATGTCACTTCATAGATCTACCCGAGTTCAAAAGACCAAGGCAGTAAGTTTAACTCTTTGACAAAGGCAGAAATTGCTGAATTTAAAATGCAGTGTGGTTCTGCATCGCTTGTGTCCCATCAGAAATCACAATGACCTTTCTGTTCTCTGCCAGCAGTGGTATGGCCAGTTTGGGAAGAGATTTTGGATTGACACTGAATCTGTTTCCTCCCAGAAAATTTGCAATGATAACATGTAAAAGCTTTGCCTTTGCACATGAAAATAAATTTTGCAAGATCTTTGTGAAGAGTTACGGTAAGAATACTGGGTTGCAGGTTACGAAGGTGTTTCTGGACCATCAGATGCGTGTTGCCATAATTTTTATCTTATTTTAAAATTCTAAGACGATTTATTGGCTGTTCCCTCCTCCTGCCCTCAAACACTTTCTCAGGCACCAGTGACGTGGGTCCCTTTCATTGCTTCAGCTCAAAACCCTGGAGGAAGCAATGACCTGTCAAAAAACATATCCCTTGATCTACTGCTAGGGACAGTTCTGCTGAAAAGCTGAAAAATACGTGGATACCAATACACTTACAAAACTGCCCATTTCTTGGCCCAGGTTGCCTATTGCTTCTGCAGTGCTAACAGTGGGGCTAAAACGTCATTAGCTAATTTTCTGGGGTTGCTTTTAGTGGAAATAATTTCTTCTTCTTCTTACAGTTGCCAAAAAGCTCAGAGGTTTGTAGGTTCTGAGACACTTTATTGTCCGAGGTGTGGTACGCCCAACGTACTTACGTGGCTCAAAAGAGATGCTCTTGTGAGCTGCCCTAGTGCTTCTTCCCCCAGGGAGAGAAGGCAAAGGAGCATCACACGGGTGATGCTGGCCGCTGCATCTTGGGTATCGTGGTCCCCACAGGCATCATTCCGCTGTGGATAGCACCCATGACCTTTGGCTATCAAGTTAACATCTCAGTTTGCACACTACTCTACATCTGTTTGTCCTTTTAAACTGCTGTGTTTTAAAGGTCTTAAAAAACCCAATACTACTAGCCAGAAAAATAATGCTGTGTTGAATTTCAATTAATTGTACATAACTGTCAGACGCACCCATTGCAATAAATTGCAGAGCAAAACAAAATGCTTCACTGTTGTTTCCTGTGTGGAAACCCTCAGAAGCCCAACCTCACCCTATTTCGTAAAAAATTTTATATACAGCAGTTGTTGCTACTCAGGGTTTCCAGCCCCTCTCAGAGAAATTAGTCCAGCCTCGCTCAGTGGCTGGACTTCGGTGAGAGTGACACTCCTGGATGGAGGACCAGGGATCAAGGGAATCTGGTGGATTTCGTATATTTGGCTTTTCAAAAAGCCTTTGAAAGTATAATTTATCAAAGGCTATAAAAGAAAAGGGTTTTTTAGTAAGGTTTGGGGTTTTTTTTACTTTGAAGGCATCAGGGGAGAAAAAAAAGGTCTTTTGATGTACCGAGAAGTGGTACAGGTTAGGGAAGCCAAAGCTAGAGGCTAATGGTCAGTGTTTGGGTGGAGGGGAGTCAGAACTGGGGTCCATAAGCTGATCCTAAAGGGGCCAGGCAGGGACAATCCCTCTGATGTTGCTGGTACAGTGGGGCTGGGTGTTTTCTGGAATGTTACAGACCACTTTGCTGCTGAAGCCACCTCACTCTGGATCAGAGCAGAGACCGATCAGATCAGGAATATTTTTATACTCCTTCATCCTTGATAGGAGGCTTACCTGACCAACTGTTGAACGTTAGTGAAAACTGCAAACAAGTCACAGGTTTTCTTCCAGTTAGGGAAGTTTTCTTGAAAACCTTTCTGTAAAAGCTTTGTGGCTTCCAAAACCTTGAAGAAAACACAGATCCTTTCTCTTAGAATCAGGGGTTGCTGATCCGAATCGGCTTCTTAAATGTGTTACATAAAATCTAGATGAACACAAAGGAAAGGAAAGAGAAATATGCTTAGGTTGCCAGTATTTATTGCAAATATATATCAAAGATGACTTTTTATAGAAGTTAAGGTCAGAAAACATTAAATCAGTTGGTCTGGCCTCCTGTATCTTGTTGATCATTAAATGTCACCACCTTCCTTCCCTGCTGTGCCCAGCGATTTGTATTCGAGCAAGGTTACCCTCCCTAAAGGCACTCACTCGTGACCTCCAGAGGCTGTAAATGCCCCACTCCTTGCATAGCGGTTTGTCGGAATGGATAGTCATTCTGCTCTGCTCAGCACCCATCGGGCTGCACCTGGAATACTGTGTTCAGTTTTGGTCCGTGCTATAGAAAAAAGACGCGGGCATGCCGGAGGGGACCCAGAGAAGGCCCACAAAGGTGGCCAGAAGCCTTCCCTCACACGTCAGGCTTCCCAGCCTGAGAACTGGGCTTGCTCAGGCTTGAGGAAAGAAGGCTGAGGGAAGACCTTATCACAGTAGTTAAAGGGTGGCTACAGAGAAGATGGAAACTTCCTTTTTACAAGGAGTCACATGGAAAAGACGAGGGGTAATCACAGCACCACAGGGCAGTGGGGCTGGGCAGGGACCCCTGGGACCACCCGGCCCACCCCCCTGCTCAAGCAGGCTCTCCTACAGCAGCTGCACAGGATCACATCCAGGCGGGCTCTGGACGTCCCCAGAGAAGGAGACTGCACAGCCTCTCTGGGCAGCCTGTCCCCGTGCTCCGTCACTCTCAAGGGAAAGAAGTTTTTCCTGCTCTCCCCACGGAGCTCCCTGTGCTGCAGTTTGTGCCCGTTGCCCCTTGTCCTGTCGCTGGACGGTGGGTACAAGTTACTCCTGGGGAGATTCCAGTTGGACACAAAGAGGGGAATTTTCTGCAGTGAGAACAGTCAGCCGTTGGAGTAACCTCCCCAGGGAAGCGGTGGATTCCCCAGTGTTGGACACTGTTAAGATTCAGCTGGACAGGCTGCTGGGCCGTCTTGTCTAGACTGTGCTTTTGCCAGGAAAGGTTGGCCCAGATGATCCTTGAGGTCCCTTCCAAGCTGGTATTCTATAGTGATGCTCTGATTTCTGTTTAATATTTGTGGTTTATTTCCTTTTTTTTTTTTTTTTCCTCCTCTTAAGCTGTGTTCTGTTTCCAGGTCTTGTTTTGTGTTGGTTTGTTTTCTCTTCCTAAACACCAATACATTTCCATAGATATGTATTCAAGGATCAGAATAGCTCTGCTTCTGAAAAATTGCCTACCTGCCCACTGTGGTCTATAATCCTTTTTTGTAGTCACGACTTTTGGAAATAGAGCACTATTATCTGAATCAACTCTGCATTTTTATGTTATAGATGTAAAATTTTGCATTTAGCCTTATTTAAATACAGTATAAAATGTATTAAAATACAGTTTATCAAGACTAATTTTCTGTGTACTTTGAACGCATAATTAAAAGTCTCAAAATTTTTGCGGTAGCTGTAAAAACCCACTAAGACCATTTAATTTCAAAGATTACAAGTGGCGGATGTTTTTGAGCTCTAACAGTCCTTACTCTACTTAAAAAGACTTGGTTTGTATTATGTAGTTTGTATTTTCAGTTTTGTAGCAGTAAGCTGCAAACTTTACAGCAGATCGTGGCGCTTGCAGTTAGCAGGTACCGCAGCAGCGACGCGCAGTGCTTCCCATGGCAGTGGAGCAGGGATGGAAGGTGGCTCAGCAGGTAGGAGGCTCCAGGTGGGCCGCCAGAGAGTTGAAGCCACTCACTGCAGCACCTGAGCCCTGAAGTTGCACTGGGGAGGGAGCTGTGGAAGCCTGCAGCATCGAGCCAAGCAGCCGGAGCTTGCTGTGACCCGCAGCAGCACTCCAAGGGCTGCCTGGGGTGCCTGACGCAGACCCCCTGCCCGCAGCAGGTGCACAGGGACACTGGGCAGCTCAATGAATGCTGCCACCACTGTGAAATAACAGCTGTCAGGACTATAGTGGTTTTGGGGTGGGGTGGGGGGAATGTTTTAGGACATTTTTCCCTTAAAAAGGAAGGTTGGAAGCATGCACGCCCTTCCTGTGATGCTCCAGCCCCTTTGCGTAGCTGTGATGCTGCTCTGGCGGTGGCAGGGAAATGTCCTGTGTGCTTCCCTTTGGCATCTTGTGGGGACGGGGAGGGAGGGCAAAGGCCCCCTCCTGCACAGGCTTGGGTGGACGGGGCTGAGGGAGCACCCACTTGCCGGTGCAGACACCAGGTCTCTCACCCCATCACGCACGGGGCGCCAGGGCAGCGTGTTGGGGGGTGCAGCAGCAACCTGCATCCCAGGGTGCCGCTGTCGGCAGCAGCAGGAAGGGACAGAGACAGGTTCATCCTTGGCCGGGTGGGGAGGGCAAGGAGGTTCCCACTGTGCACGGTTCAGTATCCTGAACCTGCAGCACGTAAATTATTGACGGACAATTCCCTCTGATTACTGGGAGCATGAGAGAGAATAACCCGCTACCTTTCTGTGCTTAATGGGTGAGAAAGAGATAAACTGGATAACTGAGGGAATTCTCTCCCATCTGAAGTGGGAGTAATGGGAAGAAAGGGGAGAACTAAGACCTGGAGGTATGTGAGTGCCCTCCCCATTGGTACATGTATCCAGGAATAGCTGAGAGAAGCTTGTGTTCTGCCTTGGGAGTGTGGAGGTTTTCTCACGGCGCTGATGTGTGCATGCACACACATGCACAGGTGAGTCTAGCAACTGCACACGAATTCACAGGTGTATGTTGCCCACTTCTTTTGGTACTTCTGTGCTAGAACTTGAACTTTTGTACTAGAAGCAATTCCAGTGCCCGTCCTTCACAGCCAGCATCTCTGCCAGTACCTGTGAGTAATGACCGCTGCCAGCCAGCCTCCTGCAGAGCAAGGAGTTGTGTGCTCACACCCATCAGGCTGAAGACCTCAATTTTCTCCCACCAGCCTGGGGAGCAAACACCAGCCCCGCACCCCCTGCTCAAAGCTAGCTCAAAGCGCTCTGCGGCGGGCATCCCGCAGCAGACATCCCACCAGCACCCACCCGCGCCAGGCTCCACCAGCAGCTTCCCACCCTTGCACTGATGCTGCCACGATGCGAAGAAGGTGATGCGAGACAATGAAAAGCATTCCTTAATTATAGTCATTGATTAGCTGCTTGCACGCAGGCATCAGGTCTCGGCATCCTGTTGGTTTTTAGCTGTTTGCCTTTTTTGCAGGTGGCTCTGTTTTCCCAAGATCTGCGTAAGTGTTTGGTATGAATTTATTTTTCTCGAATGTGATGGCTTATTTTTAACTTTAAATGCTCCTCCTGTCACTGCTGAGGAATGGTGTCTGCTTCTGTCATGTTACAGGCATTTTTAACCAAAATTACATAAATACATATTTAAAAAATGTAAATATGTTTAACAGAAGACAGATGACATCTTTTTTTTTGTAAAAGAGTTAGAAAGTTAAACATGTTGGAAACGCGTCTTTTCCTTGATTTTGGTATTCTGTCAGGTTTTGCATTTGAATACGCCACCTGCCACATTGGATTTTCCTTCAGTAAAGATATCTTCAGTTTCTATATTTTCCATAGTCATCTTGATCACTGCTTCTTCAGAATTTGGTATCGCCACGCCGGCGGTTTGATTTGACTGTCACCCCCTGCCCATTTTGTCAACAGGCTGAGGGTGAGGCCCCTCCCCAGCCCCTGCAGCAGGGTGGGCGCCTGGCCCCTTGCGCGGGGGCTGCTCCTACCGGCTCAGCTCTTGCTGGATTTACACCTGTTTCTGGAGGCTGGGGCCATACCCTGGCATTTGGGTCGTGAATTGTCGTGTGGTTTGATGCAAGCGACACACTGGTCTGGCTGAACGTGTAGCAGCTCTCCCCATGGTTCCGTGACAGCCTGGAACCCTGGCGGTGGGCAGCCCTGCAGCCCCCTGGCCCGCACAAGGGTGCTGGTATTTACATGGGGGGGGGTCGTGCTTGGTTTGGGTTTTTTTCCCTGAAGCGTTTTGGCCACTATGATAGTTGAAGAGTTCAGAGTAGAAAGGCTTGGATGATAGGCTTGTTTTGACTGCAGCTGTTCTTATTCTCCACGACAGAACTAGATTTTTCTTTATTTCAAATTCTTTTTGCTCATGGCTGCAGTAGGCTGCCAGGACGTGCAGTTTTTTGCTGGCTGAGAGAAATCTCTGCTTGCTTTCAGGCTGATAGAAGGTTGTTACGGTATTATCCAGCAAAATTAGTAGGAACATCCAAGTGGTGGGATTATAATTCTGTGGTTCTACTTGTTTTGAATTCTTTTTTACTCATGTGGTCCATCGATCTTATAATGGTCTTCTCCCAGTGTTAGTAAGCAGCTCTCACCTGTTCCTTGGCAATGCATTATTATCGAGGTACTACGTTATGTCATCAAGTTACAGGATACTGTCAATATTCATTTAACAATAATTTAACACCTTATAATACTTGTATTCAGAGTCATGATTCTGGAAGTAATGGTATTATTCTGGGACAGAATATCAAGCATTAGTTATAATTCCTTTTGTACATGAAAAAGGAGCTGAGATGGGGTTTTTTTGAATACTTAAGCTATTGGTACTGAAGCCAAACAAATTTCAGTTAAGAATCTGCATTTTGTGATCACGATAATAATGGAAGAAGCAACTAAGAGAAATTGTTGTGACTTTTTCTCTTTGATGCCTTAGATCCAAACTTGTTGAAATTAGGCTTTAGACAAACCCAAATTACTTGTCTCAGTGATGGAGTGAGTGGGTAAAATTCAATTTTTTTCTCTTTGGTGGAAAAAAATCCACCAGATTACATGGTGGAATAATCTCTATTATACTTAGAGTTTATGAAACATAAATTGTTTTTTCTTTTAGTTCAAAATGTGCAGGAGTTTGCATTTTAGTGTCTGTGTATTGGTTAGATCTGTGCTTATGTTGTGGTTGGTCTTTATTTCTGTTTCTTCCTCTCTGTTGCTCTTTTCCTTCCTTCGTTCCTTTTACATTTCAGTAGCTCCTCAGTGCTGCCAAGGATGCGATGCCAGCGGAACCCTCGTGCCCCTGTACGTACGGGCAGCAGATCAGGTTCGAATGCTGCAAGTATTAAAGTCTCAGATTTACTGATGTTGCCGAAGCCTGGGATGCTGTTGAAACAGGAAGAAGTCTGATCCACTGAAGACTTCAAAATCACAAATATCGATGTGGCAGATAGCTAGGGACATAGAATTTTATGAAGGAGAGAACCTGTTCTGTGCTCTCTTTCATCCGGGGGGGCTGCGCCGCGCCGTAGCTGGCTGGGAGCAGCCTCGTTAGAGAACCACAATGAGATTCTCCCTCCAAAAGCCAGCCTTTTCCTCTGTGTGACGTCTCCTGTGTTGTGTTTCTGTTTCTCTTGATGATTGTTGTATTTTGAGGAGTTGTTCTGCACTTTTATATTCATTTATTCAAGGGGAAGAATGTGAAATATCAAGTGGTGTGTGTTTGTTACGAAACTTCACACGTGCATCATTGTGGTGCTGCTGGCTGGGCAGGTAAGGGGCATGGCTTTTCCCTGCACCTTCAAACAGATCGAAATGGGTTAAATTTAAAAAAAAAAATATCCTCAGTCCTTTAGTAGCCGGACAATTCATCCTTGACTGCCTCACTCGACCTACAAGCGTTTTGTCAGCTAGCATACCTTGTGCCCAGGAGATGCTGGGTCACGTGGCGGCTCCGTTTCCTTAGAGACGGCGCCATGCCGCGCATCGGGATGCCGCGCGTCGGGATGCCAGCGCAGTGGAGGACCGGAGAGGCGTTCGCCACAAACACAAAGGTTTGCTGGATTCGCATTCCTCGCTGGTTTGCAGCTTTAGCATGAAAATGTTAGCCAGGTCTTTGCATGCTGTCGGGATATGGGAGTGCATTGTTAAGGCAGAGTTAACTTCTTGAATGCTATTTAAAATGTAATGGGGGGTGGGGTGGGGGTGTGTGATGGTTTGGGGGGAGCTGTTACAGGCTAGCAAGACGGATGCCAGGGAGGAGCGGTAGCGTGCCCGTGCTGTCAGGTTTTATTTGTTTCTGGCTATTGTAAACAGATCGTAGGAGCAGCTCTGAGAAGGACGCAGCACGGGATGTCTTACTGAGCAGCCTGGAACGGGTAACTTGCCGAATACCTTGTTTCCATCTTTCCTCTTAGTCATTTTTGAACAGGGCAAGAACAAAGTCATAATGAAGTAATATCTCACTTGATGCCTTGTTTACAGTAAAAATTACTATTAATAGATCATTCATCCCCGTGTGACATCTGAGTAGAAAGCAGCAGAATTTACTGTGACATTTTGTCATGGTAAGTAATATGCATATTGCACATTGCTGGAAATAAACAGGCATGATAGCGAACTCATATTTGTGTCAGTGTCTGAACAGTTACTGCTGTTCCATTCACATGCTAGAGCTAGCAGCCAGCTGAAGAATGCTCTTTAATGTTTGTTTTAGACATGTTGCATTCAAATAAATAGGTTATTATATTTTTAAAAAACCACAAAACCCAGCAATAAACTTCTTTTTAAAATTGCTTAGAAACAATACATTGTATATATTTTCCCTAGGTGTTATTATAGTGCTCAGGGATTTATTCTTCTCACTACTCATCTCTTTGTAAAATCCCAAACATCTGCATACATGTTTAGGTTTGTGGTTGGTTTTTAACTTCTTAGCATGTTTTATTTGTTTCTGATCATCTTAACAGAAGCATACACCTCAAACTATTTTTTTAATTACTACTACAAACCCCATGAAATTAAAGTAGCCTGCTAGTCATTCCTGCTGCCAAAATAACCTAAATTTGCAGTTTTCCAGAGGACGGAGCAAAAGGACAAAATCTTTGTGCCCTCTCACCCAGGCTGAGGGTGATGCAAAGCCAGGCTGCATGGCAGGAGGCTGTTATCCCAGCTTTAGTCCTGAGTCAGGCAGTGAAACATTATCATATCCAAACGTGTTTAAAATGTTTCCCTTTGGCAAATATTTAGGCTGCTTTTTTTGGATTATACATTTTTAACCTAAATTGTTGTTGGATTATATGTTGTTAGATGTTTTTTCTCCCTTTGCGTCAAGGTAGCTTTTGGCTGGTTTATTATAAGTAGCATTCAGAAAATTAGTCACAGTTAAATACAGATGTAAAAGCTCCGTAAAGGCATGTAGAAAACTTAGCTCAACATTTTAAAGGGAAGCAGAGACCACATTTCTCACTTCTATTCCACAACTAAAAAACCACTCTTGAATAGTATAATAGCAGGAATTGGCTACTTTCTGCTGTTTAAAGTAATGAAGAGAACAAAGGAGTCATTAATCCGTAATGTGTCCATGCAAATTTTCTTGAAAGTTGCTCACATGATTTGTACCAGAATGGGATGGTGAGATCCAATTTAATACTACAGTTCTTGTGTTTCCTTTTTATAGGGGAAAAAAATGTTGGCTCAGCCTACCCACGGATGTATTTGCCCTTGGTACTCTCATTGGAGAAGTGTTAGCAGCTATTTTTAAACAATTCCTAATTTTTTCTTAGGCACTGTCAGAAAGTAGCACGTTACAATGAGGAACTGCTGACAGTCATCTTGCACTTGGAATTTTACAAAAGTTTGTGCAGAGTCAGAGTTCAGTGCCTTCCTGACACTGCAGTCATAGACATCACTTTCATTGCAGTGCAATAATTCTTTAGAAATACTTAAACAATACCATAATCCGGATAGCTCAAGGAACAGGTAAAGGGCTACAGGGTATTTTACATCTGGTTCTCTGCTGTTCTGGGACAGCCACAAACCTGTTTCCATTCTCAGGTTTGTTTCATCTGCACAGTTAGTTGGTTTGCATGTCCTGTGAATTCAAGTTACCCCTATTTGGGATTTTTTTTTTTTGTTCCCTGCTCAGAAAAGAAACCAAGTAAGTACCAGAAACTTGGGTCTCTCTTTGTTACTGAAAGTGTGGTTTGATGTTAAACAGACTGTTGTTGTTGTTGTTGTAATTTAACAGTAGAAATTTATTTTTTTTGCTGGAGTTTTTTTGCTCCACTTTTTGCTGGAGTTTTTTTTGCTGTTTTATTGGGGGATCTCAAAGGTGACGTCGATGCTTAAGACTGGATCTGACTAGCTGCTCTCCCTGGCTCCCCAGTGAGATAAAATAAGCCCGTGAGAAGTGTTTACCAGAAACTTGGGGGTCTCTTTGTTACTGAAAGTGTGCTTTGATGTTAAACAGACTGTTGTTGTTGTTGTAATTTAACAGTAGAAATTTATTTATTTTTTGCTGGAGTTTTTTTGCTCCACTTTTTGCTGGAGTTTTTTTGCTGTTTTATTGGGGGATCTCAAAGGTGACGTCGATGCTTAAGACTGGATCTGACTAGCTGCTCTTCCTGGCTCCCCAGTGAGATAAAATAAGCCCGTGAGAAGCGTTATGAGGTTTTTGTCGCCCTGTGGCCATGCCTAAGCTTATTGGGGAGCTGCGCACAAAGCTGCTGTAGTTTTACTCAGAATGCAGCTGTAGATGTTCTTGGTTCCTGCTCCGGGGCTGCTCCTCAGGACGTGGTCGCACAAACCAGTTCACCTGTGGCATAGTCAGGCCAACGGGTTTTTTGGAAAGCTGCATCTTGCAAAACCCCAGTGCAACTCAGCTCCCTTTCAGCAGCAGCAAATTTCCTTTGGATGAATTGGAGCTAGATCTGTTGCACTTCTAAATGTCTGTTTTCCAGTGCAGAGTCTGTTTCTGATGTCTCCCATGCATGACCTGCTCATCTCCATGAAGATAACACAGCGCCGGGCGCTCCCCACCTGCACCTTCTGCTGTGCTGCTCCGTTCACATTTTCATACCTCCCAAGGCTGGTACAGCTGTATCTGTTCCACGCAAACCCAGCGTTTAGAGTCTTTTACTCCTGTTAGTTTGATGCAGCCATCGCTTTTGCAGAAGAGAGAGTGGTGACCTGTTGTGGCTGCCGCAGCGCTGACAGCGCAGCAGTGGTGCACGCTTGCCACAGAGCACGCTTGTGCTGCTGGCACTAAGAGCAGGATTGGTCGTGGTGCAGGAGGACAGGTCACAACACAGAGATGCTTTGGTGCTGAGTCCTACCCGCCGGTGCAACAGAACGCCCTTGTTGTTTGAAATCGAAGAAATCTAGCCTGAAATAGTTTCAGAATGGAAATTGAACTCCCAACAATTCAACTGTCTCTAAAATTTTCTTGTTGTAGCGGCATATTTGAATTATCAGTGTTTGCTGATGCAGAGTAAGACAAAACTTTCTGTAAAGGAGCAGGAGGTACTTTCTTGTTTCTTAATCCAAACTCCTACCCAAGACTGAAAAAAAAAACAACCAACCAAAACCACAAAACCCACTAAGGAAAGATTTAATGTACTTCTGGTTTGCGCATAGTACCTCTAAAAAAAATCGAATAGTCTCCTACAAAAGTAGCCAGCAACCCTCCTCTGTTTTCTAGGTGTAAGTAGTGTTCCAGCTCAGTTTCCAGCCTACAGCTGGAGTGCTGTCAGCATTTTGAAATATCCTCCTGCCAAGAGAAATCGGAAACCCTGGGCTCGATCCTGAAGCCCAGAGGAACCATGTGGTGGAGTGGTGCAGGATTCAAAGTTGGCTGCCCAAGGGGCTGAATATTCCGGCTGCTCAGCCTCGGCCAGAGTTGCTCGGTGGGAGTGCGGTGGGCAGACAGGGAATGCTGCAAGCAGAGCTCCAGACCTGGCCACGAAGTTTTGATGTAGAGGTGGTAAAAAGGGTAAATAAATAAAATAAAAAAATAAATTAAAAAAAAAAAAGTGCCCCAAAGAAAAAGAACAAACCCTCTTAAAATACCGTCATTATATTCCTGAGGTCTCTTGCATGCTCTGCCCCATCTTCCCGCTGTGTTGTTCAAACCTTGCTTTGTGACGATGCAAATCCAGTCTTTCTGAGGTTTTACCATACAGCATATTACATGAAGAGGAAGGGCAGCGTAATAGGAAAAGCAACAAATAGCACGTGGCACTGGAGCATCATTTTGAAGGGGCTGCTCCCTTGCAGCAGCTTGCGGCTGGGCATTAGCTGCCTGCCAAAGCGTAGTTCTGCATTTTGCCTCTTGGATTTGGCTGGCAATTTGTGGCTGATGTTTTTTTTCTTGTGTCATAGATTTGTCTTCAGTCACTATAAGAAATAGAACTTTTCCTGCTGTGAAGCTTTTCCCTTGTGTTTTTGGGCAAAAGAGTTCAAAACATATGCACAGATGTTAATACAGTTATTTCCTAATTCAGAGTTTATGGAGTCCAAGTGAATCATCACAGACATTTAACCTCAACCACAAATACAACAGAGATCAGAAGATTTCTTTGAATTACTTCCTGTGCAAAGCAGAAAATACCAACAAAAAAATCAGGTGTTTCATAAAAAGCATTAATGTTCCCAATACAGAGCTTGCCACAGCTGGGGGAGCAGCTCATGCACTTTGTTGCATTTTGTTCGTTGTAGTTGCTGCTCTTTGGATTTTCTTATACCTTTGCTTGTCTATTGCGGTTGGGTTTTATTGGAAATAAATCAGACTTATATGTACGTTGCCTCCAAATCCCCACATGAGTGTCTGCTAAATAAGAGGTTTGGAATTACGATCCTCTCTGTGAACAGAATGTTTCCCAGCTTTTAGTTGTTCCTGTGTTCCTTCACTGAACCATCCCAGCTTTTCAGCCTCCCTCTTGAATTGTAGTTCATAAAACTGAACGTAATTCCATTAATATTCTTACAGAGCCAAATGCAGCAGAACCCCCCCCTCTTCCCAGAAACTTCTCTCCTACTTTTGCACGTGGTTATTGCATTTGGCTCTTTTGCTCCAGCATCACACCAGGGATGCTTCTTTAGCCAGTTACCATGAACCCTCATTCCCTTTACAGTCATTTTCCCAAGCTGAAGGCTGTTTGTGTCCCCAGTCTGTTAATTCTGTGAAAGAGGGAAATTCTAGCACCCTGTTCTTTGCTTTCTGCTGTGAACTTTCATTTTTCATTATCAGCTATTGCATTTTTTAATAGGTTTTCCTTCTCTTCATTGCTCTGCCTTCAAGTGCCTCCTATTGATCTTACATTCTACTTACTCAGGCACACAGTCACAGGGGAAAGGCAGCAGGAGATCATTATTTAGATTTGAATAATAAATAATGGGCCTTATTTATGGTTTTGGTTATATATTATACACTGTACGAAAGAAATCATTCTTTCATTTCCACCTACTTAATGATAGGTTTTGAGTAATTAGAGGATAAGAGTTCGTACAGCAAATAACAGTAAAAGAATTACCCTCTTAAACAGTCGAGCAGATTTGTTCAGTAGAGAGAACACTGGGCAGAGACTTCACCCATCTAGCGCTCACTGTTGTCACACGTATGGTATGACCTACTAACGTCGGAGCTGATGAATCTCAAAGCATGTAGGTATCTGACCCAATTAACTTCCATAAGTGTTTTAAGTAATTGTTGAAGTCTTCAGGTACATAGAGTGGAATAGCAAGAGCAATGTTGAAGTAAGAAGTCCAAAACCATTTTCACCTAATCTTATCTAAAAGCAGACTACTGCTGAAGCTATTTGAAGCTTCAGTATCCCGCAGCATTTCACAGTATCCCTGTCTCCTTGTGCCACTTCTCCTCTTTTGATTTGACATATATGTCTATATTGCACAGTTAGCCCACATCATGTACATCATCTGCCCCAGGGTCCTTGTCATTTGCAGACAGAGCTCTGAAAAACATATCATTGTGTTCTTTGAAACCACGTTCTCTTGCCTAGTGTGGGTTAAATCTTGCACTTTTAGGCGTTCTTTAACCTATACCTAAAATAACCAGTGCTTGTGTAAAATCAGGCCTGAAAGGCCATTGCAAAGCTGCATGAGCCTTGCATGTTCTGGTATTCCCAGTTACTTACTCACCACTTGCCTCCTGGGCATGTGTAGGTTGGTCATCACGGAGTATCTCAAGCTGGAAGGGACCTGTAAGGGTCGCCGAGTCCAGCTCCTTTACTGCTAGCGAGTACCTTGGTGCAGGCTGCTCTGTGTCTGCAGATCACCAGGGATCAGAGAGATCACATTCTCTGATGTGAAAAGGCAAGGCTGCCTGATTTGGGGTGACGTATGTGAGAGCAGTTGGATGCTGGCAGAGGTTGCTCAGAGCGACGGTGGAGGGTCTCTGTCCTCGGAGATATTAGAAACTTGCCTGGGCAACCTGCTGTGGCTGATCCCACTTGGGCAGGGAGGTTGGACTAGGTGATCACAAGAGGTCCCTTCCAATCTCAGCAATTCTGTCATCTGAGATAGCCAGCTGCAGGAGCCAGCCCCAGGGTGCTCAGGCAGTGCCAGAAATCATCAGTCCGGCCACGACTGCTGGCTCCCTCTCCGCTGCCATCGATGCAAGGGGTTTGCCCGGATCACTGCTGCGGATCAGACACCATCCTCTGGCAGATTTCTGATTAAACACTGTGCGGCTCTGGTATCAGAGGGAAAACTGAAGCTGTGAAGTCAAAGGAATAAGCCCTTGATGAAGCCGTAGTACTGCGCATGCCGTTAGTTCGAGTGTGCTTGGGACCATTCTCGGCCACTGAAGCCAGCTGGTTCTGAACCATCACGTCCATGCTATTAATCTTTCTTACCTTCCCAAAGAGTCTGGCCACACCTGAACTGCTGACTGGGAGTCGTTCCTGGCTCCTGCTAACTCCCAAGCTACTCCCAGGAACTGTTTGAGAGTGAGCTGTTTGACTCAGGCCAAAACCGTGCTATGGTCTGCTAACAATTTAAACGTGCAGACGATCCCATTCCAGGATACTGGAAGACTCCCTGGCACTGTTTCATTTGCTAACATAAGTGGGGCCAAACTGGCTCTGAATCAAGCCACCAAACTATGTTCTTGAAGATCTGCGGGATGTAAACTGTAGGAACATTTGGAAAATGAGGCATGCTGGAGTAGGCTCAAATGCTTTAATTCAGGAAGTGGTATCTCCCATTTTTATTAGTATTTAGGGAGAATTTACAATAAAGATTTCAGTTGCGTTATCAATATAGAGCTTTTTGCATATAGTAAAACAGCTTTATCCGCTTTCACTGAGGGAGGACACTAACCACTTCCTTGCTCCCTTGAACCTTCTTCCCCCATTCCACCCTTCCTTTTGGTCATTTAGAACCAGTGATCGCTTTGTGAGAGTGAACAGACTTGTGTGGTCACTAGCACTAGACCTCGATGGCCTGGATACACTTTCTCTTCGTGCTTTTATCATGTGCATTGCTGTCCTATCACTGTGTCTGGCCTCACACCGGGTAGGGGACACACTCTGGTCTCCTTAAAGCAAGCCAGCGTCCTTGTGCTGCATTGCATGCCTACGGAATCTTGTCTCATTTTGTGACAGGTGGGAAGATTCTGAACAGGAGAAGCTGTGAGATTCTTGGGCAAAGCACATTTCAGGTGTTTGTCTCTGTATCTGTCTTCCTTTGCCACTGCTTGGTAGGGTCTTCAGCTGACTAGCAAAACAAAAGAGTCAATCTCTCTTACGCACTAGCCTGGAAGGATAACTCCTCCTTTGGCTTTTGGAATAAAATTGGCCAGAAAGGAAGCTTAAAAACAAAACAGCAGTGATAGATCCTGTATCTCATCGTATTAAAGATAAACAAGACCTCACAGAATAACAGGAAGCACAGGCAACCCACTAATCATCTTTGGTGTGAATAATGTCCGTGTTGTCCCAGTAAAATAAATGATGTATCATCCCAGCATCCAGCATAATAACGCCTTTACTGGTGCTGATGAGCCTACCAGACTATGTATAACGCCAGAATGACAGCCTTTCTGAGGGAAATGTGCACATATGCCTTCTGGCAAAGAAACCAGCAAGTTTCCAAGCATCAAAACCACATTTTCTGTTTTATTAAATGCACTAGTTACCACCTGTGAAAAGGTTATAGGTTCTCATCAGTCAGTACTACCCCAGCATCAACTGAGATGCAGTCACCACTCTGATGTGCCACAAAGTAGGAGCCACACAATGGCCAGCTCCTGGTAGCAACCTGCTGTGGAAATGGTATCACCTCAATCTTTTGTGCATCCAGATAATGAAGGGGCAAGATAATCTGCTCGAACATCTCTGTAAAACACTCTCTTTTCTTGTAAAGGTACCAGAGTCACCATCGCCTCTTCCAAGCTGGTGTCACAGTGGGTTCTTCCACATTAGACTGTCCTTTCTAGTTGTCCTGCTCTAGAACTGCTGATCCTCATGCACAAACCCTCAGTAGCTGCAGCTGTAACACGTGTCTGCACCCTGTGAACTCCCCTTCAGGAGCCATCCCTGCCTGCAAGTTACCAAAAATTACTGCTGAAATGCTGTTTGTCACATCGCTGAGTCTTTTTCTCAGTTCTTCTGCAACAGTAAGTTAAATCATCTTCTTAACTTCTTAATCTTAAGTTAACTTCTGCATCTTTAAGTCAGGATAAGCAGTGCTGGGTCATCTGTAGTTCAGTGGTGTGTGAAGCAGGAACAAGGAAGGAGCATTGGTCCTAAAGTTTCTCAGCCAAGAGTATGAACAAGTAGAGCATGATGCTGCAGAGGATCCTGTGGAAAACGAGCATGTTTTGCCACAGCGTAACACGTATGTAACACAATATGTAACACAAGTCCTGCCCCAGCTTGATCTGGTGGTGCTGTAAGAACAGTGATGTACATTCCCATCAGTGTTAGCACCAAGCCTGCAAAATAAGGGAGGGAGACTGAGACAGGAGAATGGCTCTGTTCATGTCTGTGGGCTGAGTGTTCGGGTGAAATCCTTGGGGAAAAATAATAATTTCACATGCATGCAGTCCTGGTTGCAGCGTGCTACCATGTGCTCATACCCACAGTATTGGGGGTTGTGATAGTAGTAGGTGATGGTGTAGGATTATTGGAAATTGGCCTGAACGCTTGTTAATAGGTTAAACTGGTGTAGCATCCTCAGCGATGTGGTCTTGGATGTGAATGCAGCTGTTGACTCGTGAGAGTTTGGGAGCTGTTACATGCTTCCATCTGAAACTTTTAGATTCCTTCAGCAAACGTCAGTACAGGTGATTTGGCTGCAGCGGTGTGCAAATTGCTAAGGTATGTAAGCTAGCCAAGGAAAACAAAGCATCATGATGTGATTTGTGCTTTATTTGACACGTCATGTACTTGTGTGTGCATGCATTGAGCAAAATGTGGTTTTGTCCTTAAGTTTAAATAACCAAAACCTCGCCTGTGGAGTTACCTAACGGTGGTTGCCAGCAAGTAGCTGCCTTTTCTAGAGAGTGGCAAGGGAGTGGTAATCTCTTATTAAATCAGCAGTCATAACAGGAAAGAAAGCATGCGGGTTTGGGGGCACAGCCTTGCTTCTGTTGCTTCAAACCATCACAGCCGTTGTCTCTGGGAGAACTGGGTAGCACGGCTGCAGACAGGATGGTACTTACTGTAGATCACTTCCATCGTGACTATTCTTTGGAGGACTCTTTGTTCTCTCCTGAGAGCCAAAGCTAAGACAGAGCAGGTAAAGTTAGTGTACTATTATCAAAATGTATTGATATACTTTTTCCAGGAATACGATGTGAGAAAAGCAGGTCACACTCCTGTTGCTTTGAATCCTTCCTGATACGTTACAGTGGAAAGAGACTAGTTTTTCGTGGTTGTTCATGGGAGCCTCCCGCCAGACTTCCAGATAGCTGTTACAGCATTTCTTCACTTCTATGAAAATGCCATGCAGTAGAAAGCGAGAATTACGTTAAATCAGGTCGCGCTTTATTGTCAATTGCTTTCTCACCTGGAGGGAAGTGCTAAGCAAAAAAGCGTGTATTAGTGCATGTGGTGTTTGGAACGAACAGTCCTAATGAATTCTAATGACTTGTACTTCCTAAACTGCTATACGAGAAATAATGAAGTTCCCAGAAGATGAATCAACCTCACTTTATTGCTTTTTCTAGTTGATGCCTTGTCTGAGAAGAGCGAAAGGACTATCATGCCAGCTGGGATGGCTTTTTATTTTTTACAGGTTTTTTTCATCAGCTATTATTTATCATTTGGGGGGGGGGGGGGGGGGTGTCAGTGTATAAAATGAACCTGGGGTTCCCTGTGGACTTAGTTGCCATTCCTTCATTACTGTCCTGCTGTTTAACCTCAAGCAAGTCTTATGGTATCAAGGTCTTGGCTGCGGTGTCTGCTGCGGTGATGCCAGCCTGCCTGGCACCTAGAAGTGCTTTATGTTAACTGTCACTCTCAAACATCCACAAAACTATCTGTTGTTCTATAAATCCCTCCTTAGAATTCCATCTGTGTGCCTGTAAAATAACAATAGTAATAGTAATAGTAGTAATAGTAATTAGAGACTATGGTCAACACTCCAGCCTAGTGTGATGGAATGTCAGCCTGTTTTTTTCAGTTTCATGTATCTCATGTATCCTTTGGTTTGTGCCTACCTTCACGTGTCAGGTTGGTCTTAGCTGTAATTCTTTGTAATTCTCTTTGCACAAAGAAACACCACGTGGACTGTCAGTGGGGTTCCCCAGCAGCGTCAAAGAAACTAATAATGTACGTTATAAAATCTTACTGGTTTGGAAATTCTGAAGTTATAGAGCAAAACTCAGCTTTGAAGTTAGCCAGTGTATAGCTAGTCAGTTTGTAGCTATGTAAATACAAGAGCTACAATTTCAGAAAAAATAACAGGAGAGACTGATGGATGTCATGCAGTTATCCCCATCAATCCCATTTCTAATTTAAAAGTAATTTAATTCCAGGCATTATTACATGATAATTGAACAAATACTGATGTCTATTACAGTGCTAATCAATGCACTTGAAAAATACTGTCTTTTTTTGTTACATGTGATATACACACTGGTTCTTACAAAACATTCCATAAAGGTAGGAGATGTTATCAGCTACACTTTTGACATGGATACACACTTGCAACTTCTGCTGCTTGAAATCCTCACCTGGCTCGAGACCCTTCAGACCCTGCTTAATTGTCCTTCCTGAAGGCCAGTGAAATTTTTCAAATTTCAGAATTTCAGGTGTCAGTTCAGACTGATCAATTCCAGATCTCACTGATGGAGCATTCTTTTTTTCTTCTTCTTCTTCTTCTCCTCCCCCCCCCCCCCCCTTTTTTTTTTTTTCCCTTTTTGTTGGCTGCTCTGACAGCCCTTAACCCTCAAGTATAGATTGCTTCTCTTGAGCTTTGCATTTTCCAAGTCTCTGTAGTCTGATGGAAGCAAATAAATAACATTGCTTTGCTTCACGTCAGCAGTCTCAGATAGGAGAACTGTTTAGAGCAGAAGGCAATTTGGTAAATTTTGTTTATTGTTGCTTTTTTGTGAAGGTCCCTTTACAGGGTGATTGCCCAGCACAGCAAAAAGTCTCAAGATTTAGTTCCGTTTATTTATTGAGGTTTTAGATTTCTGAGGTCTGAGAATTGTCCTGGTTTTTTTCTGGACCTTCATCAACAAAGTGTGAAGGAAGATGAGCAAGTAATTAGACCCAGGCTTAATTGTCTGCTTTTCTTCAGAATGCGTAAGGATTGATTTTCCTACTTCGAAAAACTGTTGACACAAAATAGCAGTGACTATTTCTTATTTCTCGTCTTTAGATGAGATTACTGTGATATTTAGACAAGATTACTGAGAATAGCTGTAACAGCAACAGTAACTGAGGCAGCAACCTCAGTTACATCTGGATCTCCTAGGTTTTACTACAGGTAGGAGGCAGTAGTTAATAAAAGTAAATACTAGCAATAGAGAGAAGTCAAGATCTTTGCTGATGTTATTAGAATTATGGCAATTACCCATAAAAGCTTGTTGACGCGTTTTGGAAGATGTTGGGGAAATCTAAGAACAGAGCATCATCCTTCCTGGGTTAGACCAAAAAGCTGTTTAGTCCAGTGTCTTGTTTCCAGTAGTAGCCAAAGCTGGACACTTACCTAGAGAGGGAATGGGTCAAGGCAGAGGTAATATCCATACATAAATAGGTTTTCAAAAGATACAGAAGGTAAAAAAATGGTAGGGCTGGAAAGCTCATATGTGTGATATCTTCTCTAATTTAAGGTATTTTAGCTTCAGAAGTAACTTAATGACATTTGTGTAAAAAAAATAAAAAAACAAACACATGGGTGAGTAATTTGTTTAAAATGGCTCCTAAGTGATGGCATACCTGCATTTTCTATCATGTCTTTACTCCTTCCTTCCCAAATCTGTGCTGGATGCAGAGGACTCTCATCATCCTTTCAATACTTAAAGGGGGCTTATAAGAGATGGGGGTGGACATTTTACAAGGGCAGGTGGTGGTGGCACATGGGGAATGGCTTTAAATGAGAGAGGGGAGATGGAGATGAGAGATGAGGCAGAAATTCTTCCCTGTGAGGGCGGCGAGGCGCTGGCCCAGGCTGCCCAGAGCAGCTGTGGGTGCCCCATCCCTGGCAGGGCTCAAGGCCAGGCTGGACGGGGCTGGGGGCAGCCTGGGCTGGGGGGAGGGGGCCCTGCCCATGGTGGGGGGGAACTGGATGGTCTTTAAGGTCCCTTCCCACCCAACCCATTCTGTGATCCGATGTTCCCTGTTTTGAAGCCCTCCACAAATCTCTGCTCTTTATTTGTGTTCTTATAGCCTCTGCCCCTGCTACACGATGCTTCAGTACGTGAAAGCATACCATCCCTGCGTAGCGTCTGAGTAAATGAAATGCAAGGGGACCACAGTAACAGGTACCCAAAGCTGTGAGTTTTCTTCCACTTACCCCTGGCCAAAGGAGCACCCCCATGATGAGATGCCTCTCCCCAGTACAGTTGTGAAGACCAGTCTTTGTCCCGGCTTCAAGCCTGCAGTGCTGTTCCATCCTCGGTCATTTCTGGGTCTAGTCATGCAGAGAGGGATGGCATTTCAGCGTGACTGAGCGAGCCGGCACTGACTTCAGTGCCAACCGGTAGTCAAGTAAGCATTTTAGTTCTACAAAGAACGCTGTCATGTTTTTCGGGCCAGTAAAAGTTTATGCAGTGTACACCTCGGAGCTCGCGGGTGAAGGTGGCCAGTGTCTTGATTTGTGCTGGCTGGCGCAGTCTCATCTCTGGCTTCCCAGCTGCTTGGCTGATGTCACTTTTTGTAAGTATCATGGAAAAAGAGAATGTAAGGAGTTTGATTTCTCAGCTTCTGTGGCTGCTGCGTCTTCCCCAGCTCCAGGTACCGGAAGGATTTCTCTTATTTCACTGCTGCTTTTTGGGTGCTTTTCTTCCCAAGAGCACCTTTAGGCTGATTAAAATACACCTTAAATCCCAGATAAGTTAAACCTGAAAAATGTAACCTGGCAAAACTGGAGAGAGGTTTGCAAAGAAAGTTATAGCTGGCTTTGATATATGTTGAAGTCCCTTAGTTGTTTTAATATCTTAGCTACATTGTGGGTGGGAGAGGAGTTACTTCCAAGCGCATCTTCTGAGTTTCTCTGCCAGCAATGGTTCGGGGATTTCCCCTCTCTCAGGTGTGTGGATGGTTGTTTCCTGGTGAGGTTATTGAGGCAGAAAAATCTCTCCTCAGTAGCTGATTCAAGAAGATTTGTCTTTTTTTCTGTTATGTTGATAGGCTGTAGCAGATGGCAACTATCAGGAGCATCTCTGAAGGGGAATTTAGTTACGTTCCTTTTAAACTAGAGGTTTTGGTAAAATCAGATTTTCCTCCCCTGAAAGTCCCAGGTTCATAAAAGCAGCTCTTACTACTCTGGTGGTATGGTGTACGTGGTTACAGCATCATCTTGGTTTCATGAACATTTTGATCTTTCTGTCACGGTTATACAAAAAAATATAGTGTGCTGTCTTGACAGAGTTACAGTTTTTTTAAAAGATAGTGCCTAAAACTGTATACATGGCCTCAAGAAATTCTCTGGACTGGGAAAGGCTCTATTGTACATAATAAAGACGACAGAATTATGCTATTAGAAATCTTTTAACCAGGTGTTCTTTTTTTTTTTTTTTTTTCCTTTCCATTTATCACTGTTAGCAAGGATTTAGCTGGAAAATTGAGGACACTAGTATTTACAGAACTGGTATGAACTTACGGAGATGTCTCACAATGATACTAAAACCACACTGCAAATGGTGAATTGCATCCACTTCCGTATTAGAAGAGGCATATAAAAGCAATATTGTAATAAAATAAAGAGTTACGCTTCACTCCAAATAGGAGACCCACATAGGTGCAGGGTAATGGAAAACTGTGTGTGCCCTCATGTACAGTTAGTTGAAGTAAAATGAACTCTGAAAGCTCACGCTGTCATATGTGTCTCATGGAGGGGGAGTGTGGTGCACTGTCCCCTTCGGTCCCTGTGCTCCATGTACCCCTGGCGGGGTCATTGGGGGCTGGCAGCACGCTGCAGCCTGGGCTGCGGTGTCAGACACGCTGCTGCGAGCCTGCTTCACCCCTGCCGCTGCACCGCTGCACCGCGTGCTTAAATTCACTTACGCCCAAATGCTGCAGAGCACTGAGCTGGTGGCTCCAAGATCCCAGTAAGGGCACAGCGCTTCAGGAAGCCATTTGTCCCTCCCAAAGGGACAACCCCAGCTGACACACACAGAAACTGTGAGGCCAGAGTTGTTGCTGAAAAACACAGTTTTGGTTGCAAAAGCTGCTGCTTGTTGTAGCTGTTTCACCACTGCGGGTACGGTTGTGGTGTGGCAGGAGAAGGTAAAGCTGGTAAGTGAATCTTTAGCCGGGGCGGGGGGGAAGTTTTGCAGTGGAGGTGTGGGCAGAGCATTCCTTGCATTGGGTCAAGAAAAAGTAGGGAGTTCAAGGGGCGGAGGGCTAGCACTGTTGATTAACTGCTCGTTACCATGGGGTGTGTGTATATGTTCATTAGCCAAATTAATGTCTTCCAAATGTGCCGCAGTGTGGTGCCTGTTGGCTTCCCAGTGTGTTATAACCCTGTTTCTGCTTTTTTGTACGATAAGAATTCCCTCTCCCAAAGGAGCACATTCAGCAAATACCTTATCACCAGATGACTTCGTGTTATAAGGTTATATTTAAAACAACATTAACATTAAACATACAGCATCATCCCTGGGCAAATCTGTCCTGGGTGAGGATTGAGAACCAAAAGGCTGTTGCACTCAGATCCTGTGTGGAGGAGGAGCGCAGCTGGACATACAGGGAATATGTGCTTTGTGCTTTTATATGTTTGACATCCAGGTGATTTTTTCTTTGTTAATGGTTGTTTGATTCCCTGGGCTACTGGGCTCTGAAAATTGTGGAGTGAAACAACCTAGTGAGTCTTAAGACAATTCCCAAGTGTTCCCACATCCCAAGGAGGAGCAGACTCTGCGCTGCAGCTCTGGGAATGTCAGGGAAGGCAAACACCACGTGCAGTCAGGTCAGACACCTTCTGTGCCGCTGTGCTGCAGAAAGCTGAAATTGGCGGGAATTAATTTCACTATTACGTATGGAAAACAAACGCTAAGATTATGGCAAATACAAACGCAGGAAGATTTTAACCCATGTTCCAAGAAAGCGTGTTTTTAAACCATGTTCCAAGCACGGCATTCTGCTCCGTTACAGTCTGCACGGGTCCCTGTGCTGCCTGATGTGCAAACGGAGCGTTGCGGGGGGCTCGCTGTGAGGGATGACAGATGTGTTTGGATAGCAGTGGAGGGTAAACGCAGCCACATAGTGATTCTGTGATAGTAGCCGCTGTGGTTGTTCTCTCCCAGAGGCTTGAATTCGCCAGCAGCGCTGGCTGGGGACATCCTGCGTGGGCTCCTGGTGGCCTCCCGTGTCCTGCACGGCCACCAGCAGCGGAGCCTGGGTGGCCACAGCAGCGTGGCACTGGGAGTTTAAGGGTCTCAAAACGCAAATAACGGGAGCGTCAGTCCATGGTTGCGTTCAATAGGGCAGTAAGGAACACAAGGCTCTTACCAATATTTTTTTTCCAATTACTTTTAACCTATTAAAATAAAACCTGAACAGATGGTGTATGTGGTTGTTGAAATGATTGGTTGTTCTAATAAGTCTTTGCTTAATTTCTTTAAACATTTCAAATAATTGCCCTAATTTTGAGTGGTTCCTACGTTTGCTTAAACTACCGGACAATGCCAAAGGTCAGCTATGTAATCACAAATGTTAGTTTTATCTTCATTTTAGTGTAACACATGAATTATGAAAAGCAGTTAGACTGGAGCAGACCAAGCTCTTTGAGTAGCTTTGTGCAAAGCCATTTCTGCTGCTGCTCTTTCACACGACGTCACAGAGCACAGTCGCATCCTTTTCCCAAGTGTTGGGTTTGTTTCCTTTTTGGTTTGTTTTCTGGGTTTTTTTTTAAATCACTAACTGGAATAAATATTTCTGTTTTAGTCCTCCACGGCCTCTGAGTAACATGAATGACACCATGGTGACCCACATGTCGTCTGGAGCACCTACACCAACAAAAAGGTATGCGTGCCTTGCAATATTGGTTGTTTTTTTCAGTGAGAAGTAAAGAAATGGCAGAGTATGGATTTTGTATCACTAGGACTCTTCTGATATATTTCAAATAACACTGCCACTTCAAAGGATGTATGCAGCATTCATAATGTAAGGAATTTTTTTTCAGTGCTTCATTTTGTTCTCTCTGAAGAGTGATTCTCGTTTATTTGAATAGATGTTATTACATGAGTGTGGCTGGAGAAATACCTGAAGAGTGCTAAAGAGATGTTTGTTTTTCTTTTTAAATAGAGTGTTACTTCTAGAGCTGTTCTGAGAAAGGCTGGTCTTGTTGTCTCATAGGATTCTCTGCTTGACAAAGGATTATTCTGTTCTGCTGGAGACATTTCATGTAATGAGTAGACCGTGTTGCTGTTGTTAATGGTTCTTCTCCATGCCAAACACACCTAAGCTGCCAAAGTTCTTTCAAGTTGCCCATCTCTACTAGAGGCATTTAGGTTTGAGTTGAATTTGGGTTTGCATTTACTTAGCTGTATATATGTAAATTATTGCATGAGTGGATGTAAACATGCAAAAAACTAGCTGAATCGTGTATTTGCACTTTTCTTTCTTGTTAAGATATGTTAGGGAGAACAGCAAGTGGTTCACTGGAGACCTTGCTTGTCCAAAGCTGTGAATGAATAAATGCTCCCTGCAGAGAACGAGAAACTGAACTGTCACTGCTGTAGTGGCAAGGTGGCACTCAAGAGGCAAGCCAGATCCCTCACTTTCAGCAGCAGTCCTTCAAACAGAACTAAGCAAAGGTTCATGTACTTCCCTTCCACTTTCCTTGACAAAATAAGTCAGTTATGTGTGCAGGTTTGAACTGGCTACGTTAAAATTATTTCCAAAACTGTCTGTAAATCATTCTGCGTGGTGTCTACACGCGCTACACAACGTGTGATACACTGTGTGACTTGGATGACTTCAAATACGGGATGTGGTAGAATCCTCATCACTGGAGGTTTTCAAGATGCAGTTGGACAAGGTGTTGGATAACCTTACCTAGGCTCCCTTTCCTGCAAAAGGCTGGACCAGATGCTCTTGTGAAGTCCCTTCCAGCCTGGGCTGTTCCGTGGTTCTATGAAATACGCCTCTTGCTGAAGTAGAAGCAAAGAGGCTGACAGAGCAGACAATTCCCCAAACCAAAAGTGCTTTACAGAGTGTGCATGGAGGCAGTCCTTAAGCAGCATGACCCATAACATCATCTCGTTTATTGAGTCGCAAACAACCTTGCAGGCAAGGTCTTTTGAATTGTCTCTGCTTTTAGCCTCTGTTTGCGGTCCAAGTTTGTTTGCTGTAGTGCGGGCAGCAGTAGTCTTCAGGTCTCCGTTGGAGAAGATCCCGCTTTAGGCACACATGTCCTCTGTGCCTGCAAGCTTGAAACATCTCCTGAGTAGCAATGCCTGCCCGGTTCTCCTGCAGCCTCTTCATCCTCTTGTGCACAAGGTTTTACAGAGCGGAATGGTACAGCCCTCTGTCAGTTCTGACCTGGGAGCGACAGTGGGCAGTGATCACCTAGTTGCTTAGTTTCTACTTACTTGTTTAACCAACTTCTCCCCTTTTCTTAATCCAAACTGGAAAATTCACATTTTAAAAAAAGTCTCTTAATTCCACAGCCCGTCTCACCTGTCTGGTAGGGCGAGCCCTGTCCTGTTCTGGCTCACCAGCATTGCACCTTCCCCTGTATGTGATGCATTTCTGTGCTGGTCGGTGGGGGTGACAGTGCCTTTTGGTCTCATGGAGCAGTGTAGTTCCCAGGAACTGCTCATTCCTCTGCTTCTTTCCAGTCAGAGATTTATTTCTTTCTCAGATCGTGTCTACTGTGTTATCTATAAAAATCGTATCTGATCTGGAAGACGAGGACAGTGAAACTTGAGTCAAGATTATCCACAGCAGGTATCTCTGTGTTTCTTGCTTTGCAAAATACCAGGAGACAAACTCGTCCAAAATATAAGCTGAATGTTCTGGAGAATGGGCTCTGTTGGAGGAGGTGAAGCAATCCTCCAGAGATAATGCTTTCAGTTGCTCATTTGGTTCGAGCACACAGGAGCAAATACTTCATTACTAAAATGAGAAATGCGAAAATGCAGAAAAGCAAATGAGAAAATACCAGTGTTGGCTTTATTGCTAAGCAGCAGTATTGATCCTAAAGTACATTTTACCTAAGAAAATGCTGGGTTTGGTTTTTGTTTTTTTCATGTTAACATGCAGTAACTCACTCAAGGTACGTCTTTCACATCATCATCTGCCAGCTGTGTTTCTGTTCCTCTGTGGGCAGAGCCTAGCCTACCAATTCCCTTCATATGAGAAGGGGGGACACCACAGAAAATGCTCAGAAAATACCATATCAGGCACTAAGGGCTGGCTATTACCACCTGACCCTTCCACTTGTTTTCTCGGCCACATCGACCTCACAGTACACTGTTGAGGTAAGGAATAGTGGAACAGCATTTGTGTATGGGATAATGAAAGGAAAGAAAATCAACAGCTTAGGGTAAGTAGGTACTAGTAGTTAAAGTAATATTGAAGGTAAACAGTAATTAAACTATGACAAGACCTCTACATTATCAGGAGTTTAAGGGTACAAGAATTTCATGCTGGTACTGTATCCTGTCACCCATGATGACAAGTAGCAGATGCTTTGGTAAGATCGTAAACAGTAAGTCAAGTTTTGCTCTGGGTTTTTGTACTTGCTCCCATCTTGCAGCACTCATCGGTTTACTTCCTGATTTGCCGTATATATATGGACCACTGCTTCATAAATCTCACATCCACAAGTGACTTCTGCAGTTCAGTTATGACCTGTTAAGAAAACCCTTCCTTTTTTATTGTGACATTCACCTATTTGCCTTCTTCATGCCATTGAAGGTTGTTTGTATCCCACCCGCTTCTCACCTAGGAGTCCTTGTTTACCTAATTCTTCCTTGCACAGAAGGTGATCTATAACTCGGATCACACTCATTGTCCTTACCGGTACTCTTCTTCTTTCAACATTTATTTTTGATGTGGGATAGCCAGAACTGCACCTAATAGTCAAATCTGAGCCCACTTTGTCGTTCCAGTCCCGTATTCTTCTGCTTGTGTGAATTGTAGGGATCCACATACCTCCTGTGAGCAGAGACTGTCCCAAAGACACGCAAGTAAAGAAGCCCTTTTCTTCTCTGATGTGGGCAAGGACATGCATAGATCTGGATTTGATCACCAGAAGCCCAGAAATACTGGATATCAAAACTGCAGCAACCAAAGGAAACATAAATAGCTTTTCAACAGTATTTTGACTAACAAGGACACGATGGAATCAGCAACAGGGCTTTAGAATCAGAAGCACCCTTTGGCTTGGAGCAGTTTTGTATTTATAAATGAGCAAGGTCTCCATTGCTGTCTGTGGTCCAAGACAAGATCAGGTAGACCAAAGATAATTCAGAAATAAAAACTTCGAGAAATCAGACCTGTTTGGACATACAGTGTACAGTGCCTCTCCGCACCCTGAAATTGCCAACTGCCAAGACTTGCTTAAAAAGTTCCTTGTGAGAATCAGTTATCATTTGCTAACTCAGGCCTCATACGTATAGAAGGGAGCTGAGTGAGATCATCAAAAAAGACTGGGCGGTAACAAAAACCATCAGGATAAGCTACTTGAGCCTTTGGGGACGATCCTTGCTCACAGTTACTACCAAACAACATACCAGCTGATTGCAAGCAGCTCGTATTTTGAAATTCATGCAAGTAACTGTAGGTGACTTCCCGTTTAAAAGCACAGAACTTTCCTGTACTCTGATAAATGAGCCGTCCCCTCAGCAATTGAAAGGCTACACTTAGGTAACTCAGGATGAAGACCTCTACAGCACATACACTTTACCGATACCATCCCCAGCAAAGGCTAAGAAAAGAAATTGGAATAAACAAACAACAAAGAAACACCAAGAAACCTGATTCTGCAAAATGAGCATTGTGTCATCCTTTGTCTACAGTTTGCTCTTCCTGAGGGGCAAGACACTCGCACAAGTGTGGAATGGCACTAGACCAGTCCAGAACCGATTTTTAGAAAGCCAGAAATCATCTTACTTTCAAGCATTGTATTTAGCTGGGCATTGTGAGAACTTGAGGGCAGCAAATACATGGTAGGTGTCATCATCTGTGATCACCATACCCATACCAGCCCCTGCTTCTTACCCACGTCCTGGCTCATCCCTCTTCATGGATCCCTCTTCCAGAATTCTGTTACGGAAGGTTACTTCATCTAGCAGATTCTGCAAGAGCTCAGGGGAGGAGGCTTCTTCTCTCTATACTTGCTTGTTCCAAAGAAGGAATGGGGTATTTATCTTGTCCTGGACCTGGGGGGAATGGACAGGCTGCCTGGTTCAGGTAGTTAGGTTTGCCTCCATCATTCCAGCTCCCTGAGCTCTTGGCTTGCCGAAGGCATCTTCTCCATAGCCACCCAGCGAGCCCTGGGGCTCTCAGTGAGACCCAAACACGCGTCTCGAAAGGTATTGCCATTCACACTCTGCTTAGTGCCTTTGCTCTTTGCAGAATATCTGGTCGTGGTGGCCGCGTCCACCTTTCCAGGTCTGATTGGGGTTGGTTTGGTTTTAATCACATCGTAATGAGGGATATAGGTCTTGATCAATGCTTCTCTGTTCAGCTGTGGCTCTGCAAGGAGTGATCAGTGAAAGCCATTTCAGATTACGGCATTTGTATGATCCAAGCTGTTTCTGTCTCTGCAAGGCTCGCCTGCTGGCATTACTGAGTTGTACTGCACTGAAAAGCACTTCCAAAGTAGCATGGATTATCATAGTCAGGCTGTGTCCACACATACCAAAGAAATGCTGCTTGCCACGTTTGACTTGATACTGCTAAAACTGTGGCTGTGGTCAAGTATCCATCTTTCAAAAAGACTATGGCAACACTGCAAAAGTAATTAAAAGAGGGCTATAGAAATATCTAAAAGCTGGAACTGTTATGGTAAAGGAGGTTTATCTGTCTAGTTTGTTAAGGAAGGTGGAGGTGTGATTTGATTGCTAGGCTACCAATATTTATGTGTGGAAATGCATCCCGTAGCAGTGGGGGTGTTAGCCTTGCACAGAAGGGGATTTCAGCGTCCACTAACTTCTGCGTGACCTCTGCATGCAGCCAGCCGAGCTGGGTGGTGATGGAGCCTGTGGGTTTAGCAGTAAGCATGGAAGCAGAAACACTCAGCTCTTGCCTCAGCTTGAAGGAGACCCTGTGTTTGCCTTGGCACATGCCCATCCACATTCGGTATAACATTGCCGAGTGGTTTGAGACTTTGAGTGCGGCGACTGAGTCACTGAATATGTCGAGGCATTACTGGTTCGTCTATCATCTAGTTTGCCAGGGGCATAGGAGCACGTTTCTGTTGTCTTTGTATCGTCCATTTCTCTAAACCTGGAAAATGTACAGGTGTCAGCAGTTAATAGTAGAGTGAAGTAAGGCAGGAGAAATGGGGGTTTCCCCCCTTTGAAAATCTCTTACATTTCTATTTTGTCAGTTCACATACATCTGATTACAGTGTTTTCCCCAAGATTTATTACAGCTAGTATTGCTCTAGGTTAATCCATGATGTAAAAGATCATCACTGCCTAAAATGAAGGGCCTCATTTCCCTAGCTGGAGGCACTGTCACATCTTGGCGGCATGAAATAAAGATAGCAGGCTCACTGCGGTTGCTTTGTGTGAGCCAAATGGAGGTCAGATCCACGTTTTAACGTGCTGAAGCTGTTTATACTGGCCAGATTTCAGTGGCTTGGCTTGGCTTGGCTTCTTTTTGAAAGCTGAATTTGTTCCTAAAACTGACTATGTTTTATACACTAGGAATAAATGATGGATGAAAATGTTAGAAGTTACATGTTTGCCGGTCTGTTTGTGGACACCAAATTAATCCTGTGAACAAGAAGAGTAGGGCTCAACTCGTCTTTGAACGTCCTCAGTGCTGAAAAAGAAAGAAAGGGCATCAGCAAAGCACCATAGCATTTGCTAGAAATAGATTTGATTTTGGTGATAGTGATATTATAGTATGAGTGAAAGGTAGTGTCCTGCCTAAGTCTTTTCCGTTCTGAAGAGTATTTAACATTTGTTTATACCTTCATCAAACTTTGTTCCTTCACGCTAATGTATTCCAGCTTCCACCAGTAAACTAATCCAAGAGTAAGGTTTTTTGGTTTGCTTTGCCTTTTTTCCCCCCAAAGATGGAGCAAATATGGATCAATTTCTGTGAAGGCAAAGTTGGAAGGAATACTAAATGGATACCTGTAAATGATTTTGTTGAAGAAGAGAACCGCTTCTGCAATTTTCTAATTTAATCCAGGTGCTATTAGGAAAGTGCTGTTCACAGGGGGGTCCTGTAAATATAGGTACAGCTAGATACAGCTGTCTGGGTCAATGCAGCTAACGCAGAGCCTCGGTGGAAGTCCATACTGATTAACATATATCATTCAAAAAGCCTTTTTCATGTCCTTCCTAGCAATGTTTTTAATAAGAGAATGAATTTAGTCATGACTGTGGATTGCACTAAATTATTTGTGAAAAACGGCCCCATTCCACTTTTAACCTGTTCGTCACAGATGCACATGCGGGGAGCTTGGGTCTCTCTGGAAGACACACAGGTTTTCGGCTTCGTCCCTGGGCTTCCCTGAGGCCAGAGCTAGCGCAGAGCTTGGCTCTGGGCCACGGCTCCTCCACACTGACCTCCACAAAAAAACGTGGAGCCAGTCTGCATCCAGAAAGTACTTTGTCACCCGTGGAAGAGAGGCTGAAACCAGAAACTCTTGCTGTGTGAGAACGAGCGACATCTCTGGCTTGTGCTCAGCAGCTCCGGCCTCAAGAAAGTGAGGCATCGATTTGGCTCCTGGAGGCAGGGTAGGCAGTCCATGGTCCGGGGTCTCCCTAGGGAAGAAAGGCTGTGGCCAGCAGGTCAGGGGAGGGGGCTCTGCCCCCCTGCTCCGCTCTGGTGAGACCCCCCTGCAGCGCTGCGTCCGGCTCTGGGGTCCCCAGCACAGGAGAGACACGGAGCTGCTGGAGCGGGGCCAGAGGAGGCCAGGGAGATGCTCAGGGGCTGGAGCAGCTCTGCTGTGGGGACAGGCTGGGAGAGCTGGGGTGGCTCAGCCTGGGGAGGAGAAGGCTGCGGGGAGACCTTAGAGCACCTGCCAGTGCCTAAAGGGGCCGGCAAGAAAGCTGGGGAGGGGCTTTGGGCAAGGGCAGGTGGCGATGGCACACGGGGGAATGGCTTTACATGAGAGAGGGGAGATGGAGATGAGAGATGAGGAAGAAATTCTTCCCTGTGAGGGCGGCGAGGCGCTGGCCCAGGCTGCCCAGAGCAGCTGTGGGTGCCCCATCCCTGGCAGGGCTCAAGGCCAGGCTGGACGGGGCTGGGGGCAGCCTGGGCTCGGGGAGGGGGCCCTGCCCGTGGCGGGGGGTTGGGAACTGGATGGTCTTTAAGGTCCCTTCCCACCCAAACCATTCTGTGATTGTTTGATTCTTGTGATGATTGCATCCATCCATCGCATAAGGGGTCCCAGAAGACAGGGTGGAGGCCAGCTGTGCTGCGGAGCTTCTGGCTCTTTCAGGGCGCAGTGAACACCAGCATTCAGTGGCAGGCCAGGGTGGAAACCTCTTTTTGTCGTTTCCTGCTGTTAAAAACATGAAAATAACCTCCCTTTGACAACTGTCTTGTTGGGAATAAGACTGAGCTGAAAGAACAGGATTTTTATGCCTGAGCTCACTTTTTTGGTGAACTAGAAAGTGAAAACCAAAGAAACCAAAGGAGCTCTCGTCAGTGCTGCTCTTCAGTCCATGCACATCTCTCAGAGGGGCCTCAGTCGTTTCCAGCCTCCTCATCCTCTGCTTTCAGTGGGAAAATATCCAGAGGGGCGATGAACTCCAAATCCCACCATTTCAATAACTGTGTTTTGCACGAGGCAGGGAGCTTTCTGTCGTCCCTAAAATGCTGTAGACAGAATGAGGTCAGATAAAGTTTTTTCTAGTAGGCGCAGAGTTCTGGGAACAGAAGTGTAGCCATGGCCACGCTCAGCTGTGGACTTTTTTCTCATTTATGCATGTAACATTACAATCTTGACATTTTTCATCTTTCAGAGCATGTTTCCAAATGAAAAAAAAAAGCCGATTGATTCAATGGCTTGTTTACATTCGTTAGTGTTGTATCAGATGTGGGAGACAGATGTTCTGTACATTTATTGAGACATTTACAAAGGGTAAATTTTAGTGCAACCTTGCCTGCATTTGTTACCTATGACACAACAAAACACAGTATTTCTCTGATCTTTACAGCCAACAAGCCTTTCTAAATAAATGGAGACGATTATGTCTCTTCTGTAAGATGAGGCCAAGCCCATTAAGTGTTATTTGTTTTAGCTAATTTATTTTAGATTGCTTCAGGAATATATTTTTTTCCTTCTGTTGTGGTCAATGTGCACTGTTCTTCTTTCAGTAATTCTGTTCCCAAAGACAGTCTGTCCTCAATTAGGTTTAACGACGTGTACTTACCTCTTTAAGTATCCTTCTGCGTCATCGCCAGTCTGTAGGTTTCACAGCATCTTTTACATTGCAGATCCATGTTAGAATTTAAATGCATTGTATTTCAGTCTTGTTGGTGTATATACGGTGTGAAAAGATGGATGGATCATTCTCGGCTTGTTCCTAAAAGGCTTATATAGGTCTGTGGTGCCATTATGAGCCCTATAAACGTGTAAGCGTGGCAATCATCAAAACTGCTTGACTGTCTACAGCGAAGACCTTTCCTCCTAAGCTAGCTGCACTGGGCTTCCTGCGGAGTTTATGTGGACTAATAAACGGTTCTGGAGCGTTGTAGAGCAGAACTGATTTAGATGTCCAGTTCAACATGAGAACAGTCTAGCAATGCCTGTTTTCTTTCACACTGACCATAAAGGGAGTGCAGACAGCTCGCTCATATTGAGAAGCCTCCAGTAATGTGTGTTCAGGGAGGCAAAAGTGTCTTCCTTGGACTGAGAACAGTCGTTAAAATAGAATTCCTTTCCCACAACCTAGCCTATAAAAGCAGTCACCATATTTGCTACCTTTAATACAACAAAGTATTGCCTTCTTTTTTTTCTCATTTCTGAGAAGCGTGAGGACTACAGTCTTTGCATTTGGTCAGGTGAAGAGTGTTCTTACAGGCTAAAAAGAAAAGTATTTGCACATTAAGAACTGAAGTTGAAAGGGATATGAGTCACCTGCCTAGACAATATTCAAAAGGCTTCTTTTTTCCCTGTCTGAGAACTTTTATTTCCACTAACTCTAACTTGGATTTTTTTTCTCAGTCTTATGCTCCTAGGATCACTGAGTATTTGCGCTTCCTAGTCCCTCATACTCTTCCTGCCTTTGTTTTTGTTTGTCCTCATTTAACTTTGCTGTCTCCGGTACCATTGATTACCTCCCTTGAGTTCTGTTCTTCTCTGGGATTTCAAATGTACACACAACTGGGTAGTTTCCAGCTTTTTGATCAGACCTCCAGAAGCTTTCTTCTGCCTTCAGCTCCGCATTGATGTGTGTCACACCTATATCATTGACACTGTCCCTTGGCTTAAGTTCTGTAACGCAGAGTGATTTTTATTTGCTTGGCTAGCTTACTTTATCTTCTGACAATTTCCAATGTGCCTTTTCTCCCCTTTGTTCCCGTGTCCACATTCATCTCTCTGACATGTCCTTCTAGCTGTCCAGTCACCAATTCCACCTGAAAGTGACTGAAACCACAGTTATTGTCCACCCTGGCGCTTTTCTTTGACAAAGGTGGAGTACATTCATTTTCTTACATTCTGCTTCTGAGACCTATATGACCTCTAGAGATCCTCAATTCATTTTAGCCATAGTTTCAGCCACAAAAAAGTTTTGAGGAGGACAGTTCAACAGCAGGAGCCTGGGTGGATTGTGGCAGCTGGCCCTGTCTGGATTGCTGTTACAGATGTAGCCAGGGCGGTCGGGCATGTCTGTGCCACGCTTTATAATGCATCCCATAATACCCTATACATACCTACATAATACCAAAATAGACTTTCTTTCTGGAAAGGGGATAAAAAGATCTCTTTGTCTAGAGATGAGGGGGGTCCCATCTGACATGCAGCGTTGCTCAGTGAAGATATGGCAGCACTTTACGACAAGATGGAAGAGAACAGGACAGCTAGGAGGAAGGACGGGGGAGGGCGAGGGTCAGCGTAACCAATCAGTCCGACAATTCCAAATGGAAAAGCCTGTGTTTCCGTACTTGTCATTTAAACTGATGTCTAGGTACCTATAGGTGTTTATTTTTAACCTGTGATTTAAGATCCTCTGGGTGCAGTTGCGAGTCTGTGAGATGTGGGTCGAGGAAGATGCGTTTGGTGAGAGTGTGGAGAGTTTGATTGGGAGGCAAAAATGATCGGGTAGCATCTGCAAAAGGAATCGTTGGGACATTTATACGCTACTTTTAAGTGGCTATAAGGTTCAAGATCATGAGGAAAGTACGTGAATAAAACAGAAATCTTGGGTTTGGAACCTAGATGAGAAAGATGTTTCTCTCCTGCTGTCTGCCTACAGACAGTCTGGAGCTAATGAAGAGCTCGGAGGGCACGTGGGTACCACGTGGGTACCACGCTCGGCAGGGTCACCCTGCAGCCAGCCAGTGCCTCATGGGACTGCTGGGCAGGAGCAGGGGACACGGGGCCTGCAGGCAAGAACATGGTGCTTAATGCTGCTGCTGCTGTGATGGTGTCTTCTAACCGATCCCTGTCCTGAGAGCTTTGGTCTACCTTTGCACCACTTCTCACATCAACTTACTTTCACGCCTTCTGTAGTTCTTCCTCCAGTAGTGCTGCTGCTTCAGTTTATCCTACATGCTGCCGCTCAAGTAGTATTGCCATTCGTTCCTGTTCTTCCTCTGTCTGGTCCATGATGGGTTTTCCAATAACTTCATCACAGTCCAGCTGCTGTCACAGGACTGTTGGGTCCAGCAGAGCAGTGGTGATAAAAACACCATGCCAGAAGGGAAGGGAATGGGGAGCAAGACTGGCCATCAGCAGCACCCTGCAGGCACAGCAGATCTGGAGCACTGCACTCTGCAGAGCTGGATTTGCTCTCCATCACTTTTCTCAACATAATCAAATGGTTTCTTCTTCAGCTCTTTTTCACTCCATGTTCCCTACACTTTTTTTTTCCTAGCTACCTGATCTTTGTCTGCTGTGAGACTTGTCAGCCTAGTTCATCTCTGTGTTGATATTACAAAGTCTCAGAAATCACAGATTTGTTGAGGTTGGAAGATCAGCTCTTGAGATCAGCTGGTCCAACCCCTGCTCAAGCAGGCCCAGCTGGAAGAGGCTGCCCAGGACCACGTCCAGTTGGGTTTTTAATGTCTCCAAGGCTGGAGACTCTACAGCCTCTCTGGGCAACTTGTGTTTGACCACCCTCAAGAGTAAAAATCAATTCTTGTATTCAGATGGAATTTCTGATTCTGTGCCCATCGCCTCCAGTCCTGGCACTGGGCACTGCTGGCAGAGCTGCCTGCGTCCCCTCGGCACCCTCCCGCAGGTGTTTATGGACACGGATCCAACCCCCTGAGCCTGCCCTGCGCCAGGCTGAGCAGTCCCAGCTCCCGCAGCCTTGCCCCAGAGCAGAGGGGCTCCAGTCCCACAGCATCTTGGTGGCCCCTCACTGGACCCTCTCCAGCCTGGCCGTGCCCCTCTCGGGCTGGGGAGCCCAGCACTGAGCCAGCGCTCCTGGGGTGGCCTCTCCAGGGCTGGGCAGAGGGGAAGGATCCCCCCTCTCAACCTGCTAGTGACACTGATGCCGAAACTTTTGGTTTTGTCAAGCCATCTGGTTTTACACTTGTTTTTCCACATGTTTGGTGTAAGTTTCCCGATCAAGTTTTTTTGGCTTTTTTTTTTTTAAAGTAACTTACAGTCACATACATACTCAAACAGTTTTTATCACTGCTGTCCTTTTGCAGCCACTTTCCTGGCTCTTCATTCCTCCCTGTCCTGTATCTGCTTTAAATTCAAGTGCTACAAGATGAGGTTTTTCCCCCATGGTCTCTGTTTTAATGATGTCCATCCTGCGTGCTGTTGGGCTGCATTACATTTCCCTGTATAATTGTACTGGGTGATTTTCAGCTTGGATATGTGCCACATTGTCTTTCCTGCCTGTGGTAGCTGGAGGTAGGGATCTGAAGAAATCAAAAGGTGGTTTAGAGCGTTCAAGGAGCGTGGTGGCTTCCCCCTGCCTTTAAACCTTTAAGCCAGACTACAGCGCTCTCCGAGCAGAGTGCTGCAGGTCAGTCAGAGGCACGGCTTTGATTCAGAAATTACTGTGCTGAATGTCAGCCTCTGTATTATTCAGAGAATGGTGGTAATTATCCTTTCTGACCTTAACATCTATTGAGATCAATTGCAGGGGAAAATAATATGACAGAAAACAAGAGACCCCTCTAGGTTACGTCCTGGCAGCTCTTCCAAAGGCTCTTTCCCTTCTCAGTAGCCAGAGCGGCAGCATGCAATTTTGTAAAGATTTACAAAGTTGTGAGCCAGCATATAGAAATTTGCAGGGATTTCTTGCTGTAAATGAGAGGATTTAAAATAAATTGTCTGTTATACTTGGCTTTCCTAGTAGATTTTCAGAACAGAAATCAATTTAAGACACCAAAAGCACCATTTAAATAGTAATTTATGGAGTTGCTTATAAAGCTGCAGAGCCAAGTCTTGGTGTGTAAGAAGTGGGGCAGGAGCCAAGGAACATCCCAGACCCCCTTCTTGCTGACGTGCAGTTACGTGTCCAAGGCCCAGGCTTGACTGAGCACCCAAACCCAAACCTCCAGCCATCACCCCTGAGAACCAGGGCGAGGAGGAGTGTCCTGCAGCTCTGTGGAGACTCTGACCGCATTTTTCTCTTCCCACTTAATACTGCTTCCCTTCTTCCTCAGGAGCATGATTAACATTAGTTCTTGCTGTCTTTTGACTGTTGCTTTGCATGGTGTAAGCTGGTTTTGCATATGGTGGCTGCAATTACATGAAAAGCGTGGGAGATGTACTACAAAATGACGTTTTAATACCGCTTAGAGGAATGCAGTTACAGCATGTGGCTAACTTCAGGGGGAGGAGGTGGTATTTGGTCCTTGATACTATCTTTTGAAAACTAAAAGATTCTGTGATGATAGTTTAGTCCTATAGTTCTGAGTTTCTATACCAGGGACATATTATTCTTTTTTTTTCTTTTTTTTTTTTTTTTTAAAGCAGAACAAACCACGCCCTCAGCTGTGTGCTTGACCGCTCTCTGAATTTGAGCCATGTTAAGGGCCAGCTGTGATTCTGGGAGATGTCTAAAGATTTTCCTGGAAGATGTAGATATCAGTGCAGGATAAATGGAAAGTAGCTTTCTAAAGACATCTTTTCAACAATGAACTTTCCAAGACTTCAGGTTTTAAAGGTTTGGGGTTCTTTTTTCCCCAGACTTCAGGTTGTAAAGGTTTGGGGTTCTTTTTTCCCCAGACTTCAGGTTTTAAAGGTTTGGGCTTCTTTTTTCCCCAGACTTCAGGTTTTAAACATTGCTTTTCTCTGCTCTCAGGATATATAAAGAAGTATTTTTGCTGAAATACGTGCCTGAAAGTTGAAGGGTTACCTCCAGATTCCTGAACGCATTATAAAACAATCAGTCTATACCCACATAGAAGGGTAGGGAATAAAAACAGCTGACATATCTATGTGGAGAACAAATCCTGTCAAAGAATGGGCATCGGGTGGTTCTGCCTGGGTGGGTGGCCTCGCGAAGGAGGGGGAAGCACTAATTTAAAATGTATTGACTCATAAAGCTTTTGACACTATCCCATCTGGTGTTTACATAAATCAACTAGGTAAATGTGGACTGGTTGAAACTGCTGTTACGTGGGTGCAACGCCGGTTGAAAAATTGCCGTGGGAGAAAGGCAACATCAATATTTTCCTACCCGGGAAGGAGCACGTGGCAGGTGGGATCCCGCAGGGTCCATTCCCAGTGCAGCGTTACTGGGTGTACAGCCCCGCCGCGTGCATGATGAAACAGGGAGCAGCACAGAGACGTGTTGGAGTAACACCATGGCAGAGATGGACCGGAGGGCCAGCCTCTGGTTCGTAGCGGTCCTGTAGGTCAGTGAGATGGAGCGAGTAGAGACAGCTTCAAGTGACAGAAAATAAAATAAAACGCATGAGTAAGAAGTGGAGAATGGCCAGCTGGACAGGCCTGTTGCTGGGAAGTTGGGGGTTGTGGTGGGTGAGGAGCTGAACGCAAACCGGCCAGCAGCCCACAGAACGGGCAGTGGCAATGTGGCTGGGGTTTGTGGCAACGGCAGCGCTGTGTCTGGGCCAGGGCAGGCAGTGGTGGCTTCCATCTGGTGAGCTCTCTTGGCTTTCAGACAGCAGATGCCCAGAAGGCTGTAGACGCGTTGCATGTCCAGAAGCAGCTGATGGTAGGGACAGTTTGACTTTCCAGAGGAGAGTCTTTGGCTTTGGCAGAGCTCTTACAGCAGTCCCTGTGGGCTGGGGAGCGGTGAAGGGACTCGGGTGTCCAGCTGGGGAGCGGGGAGGAGAAGCACCAGCTTCGATTCCCAGCAGTGGAGGTTTTAGATGCGTGGTGGAAACGGTAGGTCTAGAGGTTTGTTAAGTTCTGTGGGTCCATTTCAGACCAGGTTACACAGTACAGCAGTACACTTCTGAAGAACAGTTTAGGGAAATGTCTGCTGTCTCATCCATCTGACCCCCCTTGAGGAGAGGGGTGGGCTGGAGACCTCCAGAGGTCCTTTCCACATCACCGTTCTGGTAAATTAATTGCCAAGCTATAGAACCGTTCTGATTTAAAGAGCATATCTAAGTGTGTTAGATGAAACAACTTCAACAGGAGACTAAACGTCCACATAATGCTCACTAGCAATATGGCTTGAGCAATATGGAGAAGCGACTCCTAAGTTTTTGTTATTTTCATTTCGCTTAAAATTAAGTAGCAAATTCTGTCCAAATCCATGATTGGCTTGGGCTACTCCAAAATTGCCTTTTGACATGCAACTGATTCACTGGGGAAAAAAAGAATAGAGAAGAGGGGGTCAGAACTGCATCTGTGAAGGCCAGAGAGGAGAATTTGTGTGAATCACTACCTGCGGTTATGAGGGTCCTTGGGAGCTGTAACTCGGTGGCTGGTGACCAAGAGCTGTGTCACGGCTGTGCGGTGCAGCAGGGCTGGGTGAAGCTCAGATCTGGTGGGATGGCATTCAGGAAAAAGCAGGGGGTGATGAAGAAGGACAGAGCTGGGCTGTGATGAACAGAGATGTTACTCATCCAGAGAAATGAAATGTCTCGGAACAGTTTTAATCCAGTGCTAATCAAGGGTATCTAATAGCCTTCCAAAACACGGAGTGCCTACACTTCAGCCTCAAAACACCAGGAACATAGAGGTTAAGGATTATATACATTTAAACATCGTGTCAGGAGCTTGGAGTGCAATGAGGAGAGGTAAGAAGCCATCTGGGAGCAGGGAAGAAGTTCAGCCCGGGCCACATCCAGCTCAGCCTGGGCCACCTCCGGCTCAGCCCGGGCCACCTTCGGTGCAGCACACACCTGGTGTGGATCCCTGCGTGTGAAGCAGGACGTGCAGCAGCAGAAGGCAGCAGGGACAGTTCGGGCTTAGCGATGTTGCCGAGATGCTGGTTGCTTCATGGCACGGAGGCAGGCTGGGGACACCACAGTTTTGGTTCTGTGCCGTGGGCAGCACAGCAGGGTGGCACAGGGAAGCCAGGGGATGTACCAAATGATTTTGCACCTGAACTGAGGGCAACGTGAAATAAATTTTTCAGGTATAGGTTTGTGATTTCTTTTCCTGTCTGTCACTAGCACCGTCATGTACGGCTTCTACTTTTTGCCATCACCACGGCTGCTTAGCTGTAAATTAGCATGCTACAGCTGCTCTGAATGAGCGCTAATTGCTATACAAACATTCCATAGGTATTATACTGGCAAAGTTTACAAAGAATTAAGCTTGTCCATAGTTATCTCGGGCTTTCCCAGAGGAGCTGAATTCAGTCAAAGGCGAGCCCTTTGGAAATGAGTGTTAAAGGTACGTGTCAGCATAACTTAAATTCTGCTTTCTTTGAATAATGAGCGGGCGCTGCCGTGATGGCTCTGCTTTAGGGGACAGACGCAGTCTGCCTGTTGCAAATAGAGTGGCAAGTCCAGACGGGGAGGTTGGATAGTGGATCCCATCATCCCATCACAAAGACAATGGACACCAGCTTAATGCTTTTCTGTGAACCACAAAGCTTGTGGTTATGTGAGTTTTGCACATCAGAATTACCCACACTAGCTTTTATGTTTTGATACCTCTTTTGCTCTGTGAAAGCAACGTGTGTACCCACAAGATTTTTACGGGACCTGAGTGCACGCCGCAGAACGCCACCAAGCCCTGCACTTTCTCCTGCCCACCACACTTAGATATTCTCCTTGATGAGAAGGTACCTGCATGCTGTAGTTGACACAGACTGCCAAAGACAGTGATGAATTCTTCCCAGGGTGCATCTGCTTCCTTTGGCAATAGATTTATCCGGAGCAATGGGCTTTCCCACCGGTGACCCTCTTTCTCCAGCTCTCCTGTAGCCAAAATCCTGATCTGACTGTATCTTTACTCTTTCCATTATTCCACTGAGCTACACCTAACAAAGTAAAGCAGCCAGAATATGTGCAGGGGACTCCTGCTGTCTTGGTGCCATCCTGGGAAGTTGTCAGCCATGTACCTTAATTCTGCATTTTGTGATTTTCTGAGGTTCGGAGGCTGCCGAGTGATGTTCTGGAGGGGGCTGGGATACCACCAGGCAAGCTTACCTGCATTTGGGAATGTGTATGGAAAATCAGATTTGTGCTAGGACTGGTGCTCAGGCTCATGTTAATTTAATCCAACTCTTATTTTCCTTCCAAAGCCAGGAATGCTAATCATTGTTAAAGCTATTACCATTTTGAGTTAAAAATGTGGCCATTTCTGCTGGGCTTTTTCCTTTCAAAAGAGCGTGTGTAATGAGTTATAATGAAAAAGGTCTTGGAATCTTAATTGTTGTGGTTGCAGCAATGTGTCTGCTGTAAAGCATATCTGAAAGTGCTTTTCAGCACTTGCCAGTAGTCAGGCTTCACAAAGTGTAGATTGCTTAAAAATTCTTCTGTGCTGTGGTTAATGTTAAGTCTCTTTCTCATTACAAACCCATTATTAAAAAGGTTGCTCATTGCCCAGAGGGATTGATGTGGGTAATTCCATTTTGCCTCTTTTTTTATAAGGTCTTATTCTGCTCCTGGCAGACTTCTCTGACATGTTGCTGCACATAACAGAGAAAAAAAAGAGTTTGTATGTCTAAAAAATGTGAATTCTGCTTTCATAGTATCAGTATACTGACACTGAAAGCAATAAATGCCATGTTTATAAAAGCTTCCGAAGCAAATACTTCCTGGACATGTGTGGAGAAGGAATTAACTGCTGTTCATAAATTGGAAGAGCAGCTTGAATACCTGACACAGAAATGAAAAATGGAATTTCTTGTACACATGTGTTTTAGGAAGAAATATATATTGTGCAAAAATAATAGTGATATATGTTCAAGAATCATTTTTTAGGTAACAATCTGATCTCATATCTGCACGGGACTTTATGTCTCCCAGTAGCAAGTGGTGCTGTCTCTATGTGGGCACCATTTCATGGGGTGGAAGAGCAGGCTGGAGTCCTGTAGGCAAATCTTTACGCGGATGTGGAGGAACTCTGGCATAGCAGAAGTGGTGTACCGCTCTTTTGGGTTGAAGAAAAAAACATTGCTGCCTTTGTGTGCAATGCCCGGGATAAAAAATGACTGGTTTGCTGTATTCTGTCAGGGTTTTTAAGATGCTGCTGTCACAAGCGTGGTAGAAACCAGCACATTTAATTGGAGCGTATAGACAAATAGTTATTTATGTGGGATTGCTTCTGACAAATATTTTTTGCATTCAACCTCTATTCATAAAAATATTCAAAAGTATGGTAGCTTTATTTTTACAAGTCCTCAAACAAACAAACAAAAAACCCCCCAAAACCTGACGTCATTTAATAAACGTTAGAGGGTAATTCTGTTGATACCAACTACTAATTTTTCAGTCCTTTATCACTTTCCTCGTATTTTTGTTTGGTGAGCTTGTCTTATGAGAGCAAGAAACTGGATCTTTCCATTCCGATTTTAGACATGGTAATAAAACTGCAGCCTGCTGGGGTTTGGGGTCTTTTTGGAGCAGGTTGATAGCAGAAAGGTAAGTTCTGTTCAGGTTGGAGGCTCCAGACCCCCGGTCTGTTCCCAGTGGCTCCCCGAAGACCGTGGATCCTGGTGGGAATGCCACTGCTGCAGTAGGAGTCTGCCTGATGCTTTTGATCACGTTGCTCGGGGCGGTCCCACTGTCCCAGGGTGACAGCAGGCTCCGGGAAGCTCCACGGCTGTATCCGTTGCTCATTTCACTACCCAAATGTTTCTCTGATCTGTGTTTTAATCCCTAACTGCAGAAGGTATCCTTTTCATGTGACTGGCGGAAACACATTTACATTTTTAATTACTCCTCTGTTTGGTTTAATTTTTAACTGTTTGTTTCGTTAACGTTCATTAATTATTTGCTTTGTGTTTTGTTTGCTCTCTTTTGCCTTCACTGCTACTAGGTTACAATGCAACCTGGATGCTGCCAGCCGATTAGCTGACGAGCATGCACTGATAGCAACCTATGTGAGCCGGCTGCAGAGCGGTGCACGGTTAGTGTTAGGAAGGGGTTCCTGGTGCAGGGACGGGCACATTAACGCTGCTTCCTCTGGGGAGTGATGTTCCAAGCCAAGGGTCCTCAAACTACGGCCCGTGGACCAGATACGGCCCCCAGGGTCCTCAATCCGGCCCCCGGTATTTACAGAACCCCCCCCCGCCGGGGGTTGGGGGGGGAAACCACGCAGCCACAGATGACTGCCTGCCACTTCATCCGCACGCTGGCCCCCTGGTTAAAATGTTTGAGGACCCCTGTTCCAAGGGAAGGTATTTGGCCTCTGGTGGCAAATAGAGGGAAATGTATGTAGTATTCTCTGAAATCCTCTGAAAACGCACAAATACACATGCACGCACACACGCACACACACAAACCATCAGGTGGGAAGGGGTGAGTTTGTGTCCCTTCCCGCCCTCGTGCATTCACTGTGTTACAGAATCCCTTACAAGAACTGATTAACACCGTCCCAGATGGGTTAGATAATTTTGCTCTCCGTGACCCTTCTGGAATCTCATCTTTCACCAGCAGGAAGCCCATTTCCACCTTCAATTTTTTTCACATCCAGCTCATACCCGTTAGTCCTTGTTCCAGCATTGTCCTGTAACTCCAGCTGTTCTTCTTTCTCTTTATTGCTTTTACCTCTCCACCCCTAACGAAGTCACAGGCGGATGTCCCACCCTGTCATTGTCTTTGGTACTTGGCCTGAACGAGCCAAGTCCCATCAACGTGACCTGCTTAATATCACTGTTTCTGCCTGTGCCTTTCCAAAAAATATTAATGCTTTGAAGAATTTGTTTCTTTTATCTCAGCTTTAGTATTTGTGCACATTTATATTTCATGTTTACCTCTATGTAGAGAAATTTCACCCTAAAGCCCCAAATAGCAGCTCTCCCATTTCATCACAGGACATAGCCAGGAGGTTTTCCATATTCCACTTTCAGACCTAATTAAATTATGCCTCTGCAGAGCCAGAGCTGTGCTGGAAAGGAAAAGGAGGTTTAGTGATCTGGAGGCTATATGTAAAGGCCTTGCTCTATCCCTCTTGTCATCCTCTGGATAATATTTTTGGAGTCCCGTTTCCTCGCTCTGTCATGTAGAAATTTGTATTCCACTTCTGTATTGATGGATTGCATTCTGGCTGTCTAGACCTTTGGTGAAAGTCAGTTTTTTTCTTGGTAGTGAATCACTGTTGTCTGCTATCACCTGCTATGAACTGAAAGCCCATAATATTGTCCACAAGACAATAAAACTCAAGGAATTTCAGACTCTCTCCTTCACTCAATTACTGTAATCATAGGATTTTGAGATACAAAGGAGTGCATCTTGAAGAGTATATGACAGATTGAAATACCGTATGTAGCTCATAGCTGCCGTGTTACCACTAGCTGGAGTAGAGTTTCTCAGTCTTTTAGGTCTTTAAATTTAAAAAAGTCGCTCAATACTGTTACCACATGAACAGCATGCTCCTAGAAGGAGCCGAAGGCAAAGAAATCAATTTAAATCCTAGTTTGTTTGTGCATGGGAGTGTCTTCCAAGTCAGCATGAGAGGACTGATGAAATCTGTGCTCCATTGTCACTTCTCCCCATCTTCACGTCTCACCCCCAAAAAATCTGGTGTAACAGCCCATCTTTCTGCTTGCAGCAGGCAGTGTGAGACCCGCGGTGTACTCCAGCCAGCCGTCGCAGACCATCTCTGTTTCCAACTGATCAAGATAACAGTAAATCTCACTCACAGACAGCTTTTCCTGTAATAACCATCACTTGCTTTCTCTCTTCTGTTCTGCTGTTTGCATCTGCTCTGGACTGCTGTTGGAGACAAGGTACAGGACTGCTGTTCCTGTGCTCCTCACGGCCCCTCTCCTGGCAGGGCAGAATAGCCTTCAGGACCAGAAGAGACCATTAGAGCATCTTCTCTGTCATCTCACACCAGTGTCCAGGCATTTGGATGTTTAAGATGCATTTGGACAGTGCCCTTAATAACATGCTTTAACTTTCGGTCAGCCGCGAAGTGATTGGTAAGTTGGGCTACATGATTGCTGTAGGTCCCTTCCAACTGAAATAGTCTGGTCTGTCCTGTCCTATTTATATAATCACAGGATAGGTTGGGTTTGAAGGGACCTTCTAGTACCAAACTCCCCCGCCACGGGCAGGGACCCCTCCCCCCAGCCCAGGCTGCCCCCAGCCCCGTCCAGCCTGGCCTTGAGCCCTGCCAGGGATGGGGCACCCACAGCTGCTCTGGGCAGCCTGGGCCAGTGCCTCGCCGCCCTCACAGGGAAGAATTTCTTCCTCATCTCTCATCTCCATCTCCCCTCCTTCAGTTTAAAGCCATCAGCTCTGTTCATACCTGTGCTGAACCTAATGCCTTGTTTCTCTAAAGATGCAGCTCTCCGAGAACACCGTGATGGAGAGACCACTCATTTCATTGACAGTCTGTGCCAGTGATTAATTGTGCCGACTCTTTTAAAAAAGAGCCCTACTTCAAATTTGAATCTTATCTTTCTTCCACTTCCAGTCACTGATTCTGTCTGTACTTACCTTTGCTCTTTATCGCCCACCATCTTTTCCTGTCTCCAAGCCAAACTCTGAGAGCCTTTAAGCCGTGGCTAGCTGGATCCGTGAGATTTTTTCATCACATTAAATATTATTTCATTCACTGATGTCCTCCAATCAAAAAGTCGATCCAAGCTACATAAGGAATATAGCGAATGGAGCTCAGTGGACTTCATTTATCTTACAATAATAAATTTTCTTAGGTTTTACATACTGTATTTTTGTGGTAGCAAAGCAAATGGATTAAGTGCTTTTCAAAGAAATAATAGAAAATCCCCACCCTAAAGGACATGCTGCAGGCAGAGACAGCTGCGGAGTGCAGCAAATTATCCCGTATACAGTTAGAAGGCTTACGGAGCTGATGAGTTGTGCTTTATTACTTGGACAGTTGTTTGTTCCATATTTCTTAAGCTCAGCATTCAATAACTTATGTTCCACATCATTCAACAAGCCTGCTTTTCCCCAGCCTTCTCGAAGCCTCTATTTCACCTCCACTTCTCACCAGAAAAATTAAGTAGCCATACTCAGAGCACCATTACTTTTATGTATTATGTATTCTGCGTTTCCTGCAGAAGACAGCTGGCCACAGGATTTATGTGTTTTACTTGTGGTTGGTTCATCTAGGTGGATGGATGGGTGGTGAGCTGCTTGGCTGGTTTGATTTCCTTTCCTTTACATTTCTGACTCTCTGAAACTGCAATTGTCTGCAGCACTCCTTATTTTAAAGGAGAACGAAAAGGGAAAAGTCACTTTCTTAAAGATACTCTGTCCCCGAGATCATCACTCTTGGCTCCCCATCAGTTGATACCTGGGCCACATGCTTCAGGCCCGTGCTGGCAGAGTAAGCCATGCCTTTTGCTGTCCTCTGCCACTTCCCAGCATCCTGACTTCCCAAGCAGTTTAAGAAGGAGCCTAAGATCTCAAACCTCTTCCCGTGATGTATTATCATCTCTTACCTCCTGTACTGATCGCCCATCCTTAGCCAATACTTTGGTTGTCCACGCTCATTTTTGTGTTAGTATTTGACAACCAGGCACTGGTGTCTTGGCTTTCTCTCTGCGGGCTGCACTTGCCCCCATTTTGCTGGGCACAGTTTCACGAGAGCCTCAAGCCAACATCAGTCTGAGGTGCCGATTTCCCCCCGGCCCTGTTCATCCTGCCAGCGCTCCCACTCTCGCCTTTGTGTCAACTCCCACGTTTACACAGCCGCCTGCCGAGCTGGCTCAGGCGATGGCCCTGGCAGAAAATAAGTTATTGTTTTGTCAGGCCAGGCTGAAGCCAATTCAATTTCCTTTGCTGGCTCATCACGTTGCCAGCGCAGCAGTGGAGGGCAGAGGCTGCGAACATCCCTTTTGGTGCCTGCACGCCTTTGGGTCAGATCAAAGTGACTGCAGAAGTGGTATTTCTTGCACGCATTTATCATGTTGTCTCAAATGTTTCCATTGACACCTAAAAATCAGCATCACTTCGCCTTCCCTGTCTCCCCTCGGGGTGCTCGTGTTCGGTATCTCCAGTCGGTTGGATTCTGTCTCATAGTCGCGGTGCCTCTGCAAACAGACCCAGGTTGTCCCCAGGGTGACAATGCCTTCTGCACGTCACAGCCTCCCCTGGCTGGGCTTTCCAGCTGTGTTAGCCATCTGCCAGCCGTAGCCCGCACCTCCGAAGGAAGAAGTGGGAGAGCTCTGGGACTGACTGATGGGTGCTGTATGAGCAGCACAATGTTGCCCAAATAGACCAAACCACCTGGTGCGGTATTTGTGAGATACAAAGATCTGTTAACATTACCTCCCCAAATGTCTGCTGCTGGGAATCTCTGAACTCTGCCTCACGTGCCCTCCTCCCTTAGCTCTGGGCTTAAGCCAGGGTTATTCTTCCCCTTTGCTACCTTTCCTGTTTTCCTTGAGCTGCTATCCCCTAGCTTGCGTGTCGCTCTCGCCGCGGGACTGTGCCATGCAGGCAGCACCAGGAGCATCAGAGCTACATGGAGCATGGGGGGATCACGGTGTGTGGTGCTGCTGCTGGCCCTGGGACTGGCAGCTCCCTAGCACACCTCCCGAGGAAGCGTTTTCAGCGTAGGAGTCTTTTTGCCATGTCTCCACAGAAGTTAAAACTCCAAAGAAGTGAGTTTTCCTTTGTGGAGGGACGGAAAAAATTCTGTGACGTTTTGTAGATGGTGTTTAATGCCCCCTCTGTAAATCCAGCAGAGCTGTAGGTTGCAGTAGGGGTTCATTTGTTCAAACTGGTTTATATTAAAAAATACGCAGCAGGGCCAGGAGGTGTACTTGAACTTCATTTCCTTCCCCATCTGTAAAATATTTCTGAAAGAAAACACAAAACGGTGTGTTGGTTGGGGTTTTTTTTTAATTACAGGCTTTCTTCCAGAAAGTAAGAAATTGTCAAGAACTATTTTCTAATTCACTTAGATAAGAAGAGGTAGTAGTTCCAGGAGCTGGGAGAGATATTAGGATGTACCAGGTTATGGAAAGGGTTGAAGGGATGGAATGATCTGCATTCCTATAAAAAAGGAAACAAAGATGTACAGACAAAATTGCAGAGAAAAGCTGAACAAAACCAGTATCAAATTCAGAAGGTGGGATGGGAAAGATTGTCCTCCTTCAACAATAAAAAAATATATATTGGGAAAGGAAGTAGCATGAAGGCATGTGAGGAGTTCATCAAGCCTAGTGTAAAGACTCAGGTATTTCTTCTCTTAAATCTGTTTTCCCACTGTTTCAGCTCACCTTTCACCAGCTTCTTCCTTTGCGCTGTTTAGTTGAATATCTTCAGACCTTAATCCAGCAGGTCAACCACGGGGGCATAATAGTGCAATTTGTCCTCATCATAGACCCACCTGTGTAAATTGTAGTCGTATGTCTATTAAATTCAGTCCAATGTTTCTATGTCACCTCAAACACATCACCTGGCAGACTTTCAGAGTCTTAAAAGAGATCAAGTTGTTAAATTTGGTGTTGCAAAAAAGAAATGAAATCCACATTTTTAAATAAACATAATGCATGCAATACAGATTTGGTTGTTAAGGTAAACATAAATCTGTGACATTTAAATTATGTAAACATAAATCAGTGAAATCAAGCTTAAAGATACGTAAATTATCCTGGGAAGTGGCAATGTGGACTGAAAGTAACTTTTGCTGTGCGCTGGGTATGTGTCTCTTTCTCTGCTGCTGTCGGTGGTGGGGTTCTGCCCCTGCATTTCGCTGCAAGCGCGTGCCGGTCCAGCACCGTGCTACCAACTGGAGTCACCGGTGGCAGCCAGCATGGCATCGGGGCATCCCGCAGGAAGCATCGAGGGTAGCGTTAGGAGGGCTGTGTTGCAGCATGAGGCACGTTGCTCATTTCCACATGAATCCTGGTTGGTTTCTGTTAATGATACTTTGGTTTGTACCACTAATATGGTGGCTTCCCCTTCAAAGGGAGACTGTGACGAGAAATCTTCATGCAGCAGTAAGACAACAACTATGGAGTAGTTCAGTTGGATGTTAACTTAAAAAGTTGCTCTTTCATTTGGCTTTTTCCCACTGGTTCTCCATGGCAAGGCCACTGTGCCACCGACACCGAGCTGGTGGTAGATCTGCATGTTTATTGGTTTCAGTTAATACAACCAGAAAATTAACATTTGTCCCCCTGTATGTTTATAGACAATTGTTTGTGGATAGTAGAAACTGATTCAGCACTCTGGGCACTGACTGGGTGACCAAACTAGATTAATCATGTTAATGATTAACATGCACAGAGGGAACGATGCTCATGAAACATCCAGGTGCTGCCTTTCGCTTCCTGCTCTCGAGGATCTGTCCCATTTGCCGTCTCTGCTTCTCCTGTTTCAAAACGTCCCTTTCTTCTGTCACCTCACGGTGCTGTCACTGTTGCTGATGATTATTGGAAACATTTTCTAATAGATCTCCAAGACAGCTACAATCCCTCTGGAACTGTTTCATCCTCTGCTAGCTGCAGTGGGAATGACCGAGTCTCAAATTACCACATTTTGTACATTTGGGTGTTGTAAGGTGGTAGTAAGTCAGGCGTAAGTCAGGCTGACTTACAGAGTACTATTTGCATTGAAGTTGATGCTGATCGGTGATAGAGTCCGTTCTTCTCGGGTCAGCATCGTTCCCCTTCTCTTCCTCCTGGGAATCATCCTGACTTTGATGCTTGTCATCCTCCGTCCCCTGAGGACAAAGCTTTTCTCCTTTGTCATTCAGCTATTTGCCCCTTTTTACCTTGAGTAAACAAAAGAGATTGCGGAAAAGCTCCTCAGAAGCCATGTGAATTTGTTTCTCATGGTATGTATTTCGTAATTGTTGAAAACACATTATTTTAGTAATCTAAAACTGAGGTATGTGAATGCCACTAGGCAGAAAGCCTTGGGAGCAATCCCCCCTTGGGAAGCGGAATGAAAAAGGGAATGATCTAGATTATTTCCAGCGTGACTCTTCTATTTCCCATCACTGTGTCTTTGCAATAATACATCCTTTTCTCTGTCATCCCCCGGTATGAGTGATATCTAGAGGTGTCGGATACTGACGGGGTGTTTTGGCTTTTCCCCGGCAGTGTCCTGGACAGCCCCGGCAGGTTGGATGAGGAGCACAGGCTGATTGCCAGATACGCCGCCCGGCTGGCTGCCGAAGCTGGAAATGCAGTAAGTGACTATTCATCCCTCTTGACCGACTGTGGAATATGGAGGGTGTTTTTTCAGAGTCTAATTAGTAGCTTAATGCTAATAGCTGTGTGAAATTGTGTTTTTTGTTTTGGTTTTTTTTCGTTTATTCAGCTGACGCGGAAGAGCAGCACACTTTCCTCGTTTTGAGCAGAAATACTGTGTTCTCAGGCAGCGGGGGGAGAGCAGGGAGGTGGGAAATGGCAACGCAAATTATTAGAAATGAGGTCAGAGGAGACAATAGAATAAGCAGATTAGTCCTACTTAGTCTAGAGAAGAGATAGATACGTAGATACCTGAGGAAAACAAATTGTGGAAGAAACGTTATGGAATATGTTTATTCTGGAAAGAAGGAGCCTGAGAGAAAGGAAAGTATTTTGTACATTTGGAGTCTCTTTATCGTAGAAGAAACGGAAGGAAACGCCCAACCAATTTTAAATTACTAAAAATAAATACCACTTTAACAGAAAATTGCTATAGGAGATGATGGCAGTTAAGAATTTACTGAAAACCCATAGAATAATTGCAGTCTAGCTGGATGGGGAGATACTGCTGGTTTATCTATAGAAAAGAGGAGCAGGGTTCACAGGAACAGCCTCCCGCATTACGGAGCGGCAGCCGATCCCCCCACCATTTTGCACCATTTCCACTGGGTGTGCTGCCCAGAAGCACCTTGGCTTAGCACATACTCAGCCCCCCAGCTACTCCTTCTGTCCATCGAAGGTGCACGTCCCCCAGCCTGCTGTAACAGCGCCGAACCGGCTGCACCGATGCAACTCGCCTCATTGCTGCTATACGTGGTGGCTATTGCAAAACCACGCGGTTGTCCCTACAGTATCTCCGGTACAGCCCTTGCCTTCCCACCTCCAGCGGTAGCAGTGACCTCTCCTAAGCATCGTACCACTATGGCAGGGTGCACATCTTGCCACATCAGTGGGGCTGGAGAAGCATCTTAACACCCGTGCCCTCATTCACCTTCTCATTACCTATTTGTTGTATAAATACCTCCATGTCCTTTTCAGCAAGGTAGGCTTATGGCTCCTCGTAATTTTTTTCAGAGTTTTATATATATATATATATATATGATATAATCTGACTTTGTCATGTGGAGGCTGACCAGATATTTCCTTTTTGTAAAACTTAAATAAAAAAGAATCACACTTTTTAAATGGGTTTAACTGCCAGTTCCCATTATCTCTGTCAAATGGTCTATTTGCATCTCTGAAGTCATTCCATTCACTAGGACTAGGTTTGTGTTGAAATATTAAAGCGCAAACTTTCCGGAAAGTAGATGGAAAAGGAGGGGATTTCTATGTAGTCTTCATATAAAATTAAAGTTGTTGAGACAGTAAGTGCTGAATCAGTTTGACTCTGGAAGGTGGTGGGGGAATTCTTATTCATGACCTGACTATTTCTGGTAGTAATAAGGAAGTATTATGAAAACTGAGGCATCACAGCATTGGTTCTGAAAGAACCTGATCGTTTAAAGATCTGTAAATCGCCTCAACCTGTTTCTGTGTACTTCGTAGTTCTGAAAGAAGCCAAAACCGAAGCGACTTACTTGAATGTAAAGAAAGCAACATTTAGAGTTTACCGAGACTTCAAAGACCTGTGACAAATTACAGCTTTCTTTTCATCCAGTTAAGTTACATTGCAGGGTAGATGTCAAAGCGCTGCCAGGGACTGGAGTGCGGTAGAGAAAGGCTGCAAGAGCAGTAATAGTGTGTTTCCCTTGCGACCGACGCTTAGCAGCAAGGAATCTGAAGGTTATTTACTGGGTCCACCGTTTGTTCACAGTCCAGCAATACTGATTAGCTGAAATGGATATATTTTTCATATCCTGAAGGAATCCGAGTTTAAAGTGCTCCACTTCATGGCAGGTTCTAATTATTTCTTGCCAACAGGAGATCCCCCTTCCCTAGCCAGCGCTGTGTATGTGTCCAAGTTGGCTCTTGCAGCTTGGTGGAGGAAGATCCCGCTGGGGTCTGGGACAGCGTGCCGTCTCTGCGGGGCTGGCTTCTGAGCATTCCCTGTTTGTGGGAAATGGAATGGCTGAGGTCAGGCAGCCAAGCCACTTCTTTGAATACTCTTCATATAACATTAAGACAGAGAGACAGGAGTAAAAAAAGGAACAATTTTTTATTCCTGTATGGAATTAAAATGGGGAGCATCAAATGAAAACCCCAATAAACATCTCAGAGATACAGGAGAGAAAGGTGCTCATTGGGTAGGTGGCAGCCAGGCTACCAGCGTCACAGGAACGATGCAGTAGGATGTGCGGGCGAGGGAATGGTATGTACCTAAAGGAAACACAGAGTGTTGCAGCATAAAAATATCACAGAAAAAGATAAAAACTGCAGAATCCTTGTGGGCTTCAATTCCAAATTCTTAATAATAGGAAAGAAATACTGACCCCCTGATTAGGTGGTGGTAGTGATCAGGAAATATTAAGTGATGTAGGACAAGCTGCAGCTTTAGGCCAGGTGGGTAACAGTGGGAGATCTCAGCTGCCCTCATAGAGCCTCAATCAGTTTGCAGAGGGAAATGCAGAAACACTTCGGAATGCAATAAATGATGCTCCTTTGAGCTGGTTTTAGAATCCACAAATCCTGGATTTGGTCCTGAGTGGTGCACCAGGGCGAGTTGGAGTGGTGTTAACTGTGCCAGCTGATCTGTGGTGGTGACCATCATGTGCTTAGCTTTGACAGCAGGAGAGGGCACACCAAGTGAATGCTGTATACAGATACCCAGTTTCAAGAAAGGAAACTGTGTAAAAATGAAACTATTAGAAAAAACACTAAAAGGATCAGTCCAAAAAACCAGACAGCCTGTGAGCTGCCTGGAGGCTCTTACAGATCCTGTAGTAGAAGCTCAGGAAATCTGTGTGTCAGAATTCAAGAAGGAACCAAACCCATACCAGACTGACCTTTTCGTGGGTCAATGAGAAGGCTAAGGAGGATGTCTCAAGGAAGGGATGGCATTCAAGAAATGAGAGCTTGCCCAACTGGAAAGAAAAAGAAAGCCTATAAACATGGCTGGTTAAATGTTACCAGGAAATTCGGAGATGGGAAAAGAATTTGAAGAGCGCTTCACAAGGGATGCTGAAGTCTATGGTAAAAAGATTTTCAATACCATCAAAAGGAGAAACCTAAATAAGGAATCAGTGAGACTTTCTGGTGACCAAAATGTACAAAAGAGTTGTCAGGAACAAAAAGACCACAGCAAAGAAGCCTAGTGAGTTTTTTGCATCAGTCTTTACTGCTGAAAGTGCATCATGTAGCGTGTTCTTTATAGCAGATCAGTTGGAGGAGTCAGATTAGTTCAAAATAAATATACAGGAGCTTTTAAAACAGGTAACACGTAAGTCAGTAAGTCACCGCAGCTGCGTGGCATTGACTTGAGTCTTTGACAGGCTGGAGAAATAAGCTGATGATTATAATGAAGTTCAACATAGCTCAGCGCCGGTCCCATGCCTGGGACAGGGTGACGCCATGCTGCAGGACGGGCTGGAAGGCAGCTTTGCCAGAGAGGACCTGGGCATTGTGGGGAAAAGCAGGAGTCAGGAGCATGCCCTTGCAGTGGAGCAGCCCACCACCAGCCAGAGCACAGCCTGGAGATCGAGGGTCACTGGCCGAGGAAGAGGCAGTCCTTCCCTGCTCCAAGCTGGTGAGGTCACATCTGCAGAACTGTGTCTGGTCTGGGTGCAAAAAGGACGTGGATGTATGGAGCAAAGCTAGCAGAGGCCGCTCAGATGGGTGGTGGCTTTGGTGCCTGGCATAGGAGGAGAGGCTGAGAGAGCTGGGTATGCTCAGGATGGAGAAAAGAAAGCAAAGCAGCATCTTACTGCTCTCTGCACCTCCCTGATGAGCCAGACATACGGGGACCTGTCGGCCAGCCAAGGTCAGCCCGGCACAGCAGTGCACAGTGGAAGGACAAGAAGCAAAGAAACAGACAGAAGTTGCAAGAAGGGTGATTCCAACTATAAAGAGAAACTTTTTCACCATGGTAACGGTCAAATATTGTCGAAGGTTGTCCAGAGAAGAATTGGAATCTTCCTCCTTGGAGACATTCACAGCTCAACTAGACAAGTTCTTGAGCAACCTGCTATAAATTGGCCCTGCTTTTGAGCAGCGCATGCTTTTCAAATTTTCAGCGAATTTCAGAACCTCCAGAAATTCCTTCCCATGTATTTTTCAATGAACCTGGACCTTAATGAAAGTGGAGAATGGAAAAAACCCACCATAAAGGAGTTATGGAGTAGTTGTCAGTGGAGATTTTAAAACCAAGATAGACCAGTATCTGCTGGAAATACTTGAGAGAGGTTGATGTGAACAAAATTATTTCTTGATGTCCTCTCCAGCCCTACCTCTCAGATGCAATGTGTTTTAATTTTTAACATGCTCTAACTGCTAGAAATTAAGAGAGGCCCAGACACAGACTGTTCATACTGCAACAGCCTAATGCAAAGTTTCTTACTCTTTTCTTTGAAGTAGTTGGCAGTGGTCACTGCTGGAAATTGTACGTTGGACTGTGCAGCAATGGATCTGACTCAGTCCATCAGTTTCTGCTTTTTCTCAAATTAGATAAAATGTTAGAACTGCCTTCTGCAGGCTTGTTACTGTAATAAATGTCACTTGCCGTATGAATGCAAATATGTTCCATTAACGTTTTTATGGGAAATGACTTTGCTTGAGGTCTTACTGGGACGAAATAATTTGAGGCAGATCTCAGAGTTAATTCCTGAAATCCGAGTCTGTTTCTTCTTAAAGAAGAAAAATAAATGGGGAGGGAGGAGAAAAAAGGAGAATGCATCATTTGTTGATACATGTGGGTTGCTCAGTAGTGCAGGAGAGGCTGATGGCATGCAGCTTAGTCTGTGTTCGCTCAAACAAGCTCTGACTGGGCTACTCTTGTTTTCTTCAAGCCAGCCTTCAGAAGACAAAATCCCTTTTATTGAATTTAAGTTGCTCAGGGCTATGCTTGGCCTGCCAGTTTGGTCACAGCAGAGTGCTGTGCATTAAAATAACTGTTGGCTGGCTCCACTAGGCTGGTTAGCTAGAAAGCAAAAGAGAGTAAAGCAGAAGGTGACTAGATGAATAAAGCGAAGAAATTAATGGAAAGCAAGCCAAACTTTATTTAAATCACGACTTTCAAGATCACAGCTTCATCTGGTTTTCTCCCTCTGCTGATCTGTTCAGATTATCAGCCTGAGGTAAGAAATAATCTGGTATTTCCTATCAAGCATCATCTTTTTTATAAAAGCAGGAACTGACAGTGATCTCTGGTGTCCCCAGCCCCCTTGCCTACTTTCCCTTACAAAATCCTTTCCACCTACCTCTCAGATCCCACCTCAGTACTGCCCTATTACTTGAATATAGGTAATCCTGCATATAAGGTGATTGCATACTTACAAGAGAAAGGGTGATTATGTGTATTTTAGGTAAATATATGTGTATACAGCCCCATATATATAAAGCAACACTAGGCCCTCTCTTATCAGCGTCTTACACAACCCCTCCCTTTCCTGAGGCAAATATCTCCTTCATCTCCTTCCCACCTGCTCTACCGAAGCTCTTCCCCCCACCCCGCCACCCCCCACATACCCCACCCTCCCATTTTCTACTGTTTGCACGCCTCCAGATCCTCCTGGCTTTCTGCTGAAACGCCTGGGCAGGTTGGTCCGTACAAGCACAGGTCAGTATCTGGCCCATGAGCTAGATGTGCCTGCTGCTTCCTGATGACTTCCGATAAGAGTGACCCACCATGACCGGCAGCAGCCGGAGGTGCTCGGCGCGGGCAGAGGTCCGCAGGGACCATGCACTCTTGGCAGGACTCTGCTGACCTGTGCAGCCTTGCTGCTAGGAAAAGCACGAGCACCTAATAAATACGAGATAATACTCAATTATGGATGAGTGGATAATTAGGTTGAGTTATGTGGATGAGTTATGATAATTAGGGTCTTTCCCATGGTGCTCTTTTTTGAAAGCAGTATGTGGTTGCTCTTCTCTCAACATGAAATGCTGCTAAAAGCCTATTATCATTTCATCTCATTAAAGCTACCTAAAACCTAAATATTCCCTTCATGTAACCTTTCTTTCAGGCTTTAGGCATAATGTAATAAATATTTTTGAAGTGAAAGATGGAGTAAACCAGATTTCCTGTTGTACGTCTTTGCAGGATAAATCTGCAGCTTCGTTCTTGCACCATTACTTCTTCTCCTGGATACACCAGTTACATGAACCGTTTCTGTAATTTGTTCCCTCTTCTCCTTTGTCTGTTGATGGTAAAGAACACTGTGATACCACAGTGATGGGCATGTGGAGTACTGGTTCAGACTTTCCATGACACCGTAAGGTCCTTGCACCAAGAAGCCTGGAATCTGATGCATGTGAGACACAAGCTTTACTGTTCTTTGACAGTTTCTTCCATATCAGGGTGATGGAGGAGTGCAGTGGCTTGCCAAACTGGCTTTTTGGGGCTTGATTAAACACTGTCATTAAATCCTCTTCTATCACCCAAAAAATGATAAGATGTACGGTAGGTGAGGTCTGAATGCTCCTTATTACAAATTCCAGTCCGACAGGGAGTTGGACTCAATGATCCTTACAGTCCCTTCCAACTTCAGATATCCTACGGTTCTATGACTTGAAGTTCCAGCATGGCATGCTCTCAAGTTAAACAACCTATTCATGGCAAAGCTAAATTACAGAGCTGGGAGGTTTTACTGATCCTATGTGGTATTAAGGATTATAGTAGATTTTATGGTCATCTTATGAATTTTCTTGCTGAGAGAAAATAGGACTTGCCGTTTGGATGGTCTCAGAACTGCTGAAGCCTCAGCATTCCTGGTGAGCACCAGGAATGCAGAAGTCAATGGTAATCGTACCTTCAGCTGTGGTGGGAAGTTTGCTGAACTTGTAAACTTTTTTTAATATTTTAACTTTTAAAATGTTAGTCCTCAGCTCAAAAAGCATCAGCTTTGGTCTTGCTCCTCTTTGGCATGAAACAAGAGATCTAGGTTACAATGCACTGTCAAAAAGTCTTTTTTTCTTTTCAAGCTCCACCATACTTCAAAATCCTTTTACCTTGAAAAAACCTATAGGTTGTTTCTGCAGGGACCTATAACATTTAGGGGTTTGGTCATACTATGTTATTGTCAGAAAATTGGGACTATTCTGTTCCTGAGGTATTTGTTCCATACTGAGACAAAAGCTACAGAGGACAAAATAATGTGAACTCTGTTCGTTTTCTCATGCACATGCAAAAAATGGGGTTTGGGGTTCTTTTTTGTGGTAGTTTTGAAGGCTTTACATCCTATGCTGTTGACTCCCACCAGGTCTTTGTTCTCTGTAGTAGAAAGCCTTTGCAAGAGTTGAGCAGAAAGGGGGTATGTATGTCCCTGGTGCTCAGCGCTGCTGAGCAGGTAGCGAGCTGAACCTGCTGGGCTTTCTAAAGGAAGGAATTACAGCAATAAATCTTGGAAGACACAAATTGTTCATTCCTGTCCAGTAAGATGGAGTGCAGACAGAAGAGTGCTGACTAGTAAATTAATGTTTTGGGTTGGGTTTTTTTTTTGCTTTTAAGTGCAGAGGTTTTAACAACCATGTGTAATTTCACAGAGAGGACAGGTACCTCTCATCAAAGTAAGCAGTAGCATGCAAATGCTCCGATGAAGATCCGTCTCCCTGGATTTATGAGAAAAGCATTTGCCGTCACCATCCTATACCGTACACCCGAAACTCTTACAAAGGCAATGACTGCAAGAATTTGGTGTTAATAAAAATGCCACGGAGAAATGAGAGCAGTGGCTATTGTTACATTTCCTCCCCTGTGTTCCAGAGGAGTTCATTCTCTAAAGAAATACCAACATCCAGCCTGAAGCCCAGAATGGTATTTGCACATTTGAGTGATAGCTCATACTTTAGGATTGTCTCCTAATAGTGGTATTTAGAAGATGTGTTTGAAATACTTGCATCCACAAGAGGTTATGCCATACCCGTGTGAATGTCATTTGAAACCCTTAGGTCAATAACAGGTCCCACACAGTGTCCACCAGCTTCTCAAGTCATTCTTCAGAATCCTCTACTCAGAATCGAGTAATTCTTCCTCTCACCTATGAAATCTGGTGTTTTCAGCAGACTAAGGTATCCTGAGATCGCTGCAAAGGATGAACCGGGGCTCATTAAACTGTCTACTCCATAAAACAGCCGCAGTCATCTAGGCTTGAGAAAGGTAGCGACGAAGTTTTTCAAATCCAGGTGTCCATTGTAAACACTTTCATTATGACATTGTACTTTTTATACAGGCTACAGCAAGATACTTGCCTATCACGGAGGAAATAGTTACGTCTCACAGCTAGGTTGTAAAGGAACTTGGAGGACTATTGATCAACAATCAATCAAGGAGAGATTAAAGCTTCTGATCCTGTGAGCAAAGTAACTGATAAGAAATTTTCGGTTACTTAAGTGACTTCTCATTTGTGAGAGGAAGTGAATAGAGATGCCCAGCACACGGTGCTGGGAACTCAGGTGGGGTTGTGTGTCAGACTTTGCACAAATGCTGCACAGTTGTGCTGCACAAGAGTACCAAGCTCATGTAGCTGGAGAAAAAAAAACAGTTTAAAATAAATGCAATGCTTGCGCTACTAGAAAAGCCGCCCAAAAATGTGACGTAAACACAAAAGACTTCTTCCCATCAACAAAAGAACTGCAAAAAAGAAAAAAAAAAAACTCAGTTCTTGGTTAATCTTAACTTCATCAGTTTCTATGAAATACCATGTTTTTTCTCACAGGTCTCTAGGGGTTTGTAAAGCAGTAGGAACAAAGACCAGTAACAAGAATGATAAAAGAAAAAAGGAAGAGTGATAGAGAAAACTTAACCAAAGAGCTTGAGAAGTGATGGGAGCACAAAGGTGTCTGGGAGTCAGATTTTTTTGGCTTCAACAGATAAAGGAAAAAAATCCTTCAGTCAAAACAGAAAAGATGGGAAGTTGTTGATTCAAATAACTATGTATCTAGTTCACAAGCCTGAAAACAGTGACGTCCTCTAATATCTTTAGATCTGATAGAAATATGAGTTACAGGACATTCTGAGAGTATTTTAGAGGAAGGGTTACTTTTTTTAAAAGGTAGGATGATGATGATGATACTTGATGGTGATGAGGGGGGTGACAGGTGCTGAGCCATTCCTGTTTACCATGCCGCAGGGAACAGTGCTCAGAGAAAGTTTCAGCTGTGGAACCAGAAGGTGACGCATTTCCACACTAAATGTTAATTGAAGAAAGCTGCCTAGTTCCGTTTCTCAGTTAGAGGAAGGTTTTTCCTTACGTTCTTTGAGAGGGAACAGTGACCTGTGAGGAGTCAGCAGAGGTGGGAAATGGCCAAACAGGCAACATTGCTCTCTGCAGTATGAAAATTAAAGTTGGCCATCACTTTTGAATATTTGATCATATGCCTTATCTCTTTGTAAATAATATATTGATACAGAGGTAAAACGCCCTACGTGCAGCCTGCACTCAGACTGCCGGAGCTGGAGTGCCCTGACAGTTCAGAGGCTTCCCTCCTTCTGAATAGTGACCGGCCAGCTGGGACCTAACTACAGGCATTTTCCACTGTAGGTCGCCTCAGCTATGCATAAACCATTGCTGGTCAGATGCTCATCCAAATTATCTTTAAAAAAACTCAGTAGAGTCCACTCCAGATGGAGTCCATCAAGGAAATTTCATAGAACCACAGAATGGTTTGGGTGGGAAGGGACCTTAAAGACCATCCAGTTCCCAACCCCCTGCCACGGGCAGGGACCCCTCCCCCCAGCCCAGGCTGCCCCCAGCCCCGTCCAGCCTGGCCTTGAGCCCTGCCAGGGATGGGGCACCCACAGCTGCTCTGGGCAGCCTGGGCCAGCGCCTCGCCACCCTCACAGGGAAGAATTTCTTCCTCATCTCTCATCTCCATCTCCCCTCTCTCATGTAAAGCCATTCCCCCGTGTGCCATCGCCACCTGCCCTTGCCCAAAGCCCCTCCCCAGCTTTCTTGCCGGCCCCTTTAGGCACTGGCAGGTGCTCTAAGGTCTCCCCGCAGCCTTCTCCTCCCCAGGCTGAGCCACCCCAGCTCTCCCAGCCTGTCCCCACAGCAGAGCTGCTCCAGCCTCTGAGCATCTCCATGGCCTTACTCCAGCAGGACCACAGCCTTTGTATGTTCCAATGTGTAAATTCATCTACCAGTAAAAAGTTTTCCCTGAATCCTAACATAATGCTTCATTGCTCGGTTTGAGCCCAGTACTCATTGTCCTATCCTGGGGGATATGGAGAGCAATATATTACTTGCCTCTTTGCAACAAGTGTTGTAGATTTGAAGTTTCTTATGTTGTTTCCTCTCATTCTTTCAGTCTTTCAGTCTTTTGGCATTGTCATGATTTACAGACCTCTGGTCATTCTTCTTCTTTACTCTCTGTCCTGGTTATAGCTGGGATAGAGTTAATTTTCTTCCCAGTAGCTGGTACCGTGCTGGGTTTTGGATTTGGAATAGGAATGTTGATACCACACTGATGTTCTGGTGGTTGCCAAGCAGTGGTCAAGCGCTCCAGCTTCTCACACAGCCCCACCAGGGAGCAGGCTGGGTGGCACAAGGAGCTGGGAGGGGACACAGCCAGGACAGCTGATAGTGGCCAAAGGGATGTTCCAGACCATATGGCGTCATGCTCAGTATATAAACCGGGGGGAAAGCTGGCCGGGGGTCCATGCTTGAGGTCTGGCTGGGCATGGGTCAGCAGGTGGTGAACAATGGCATTGTGCATCCCTTGTGTTGTATATTCCAATTCATTTTTTCTACTATTACTATTGTTGTTATTATTGATAATAATATTAGTATCATTATTTTCCCTTCCTTTTCTGTCCTATTAAACTCTCTTTATATCAACCCACAAATTTTACTTTTTTGTTCCCCACCCCTCTCCCCCATCCCACTCAGGGAGGGGAGCAGGCGGAGGGCTGCGGTTTGCTCCACTGCCCGCCAGGTCAAATCACCACTGGCCTTTTTGGCAGCCAGCATGGGGCAATTTCCCCAGCTGACCCTTGGGGTTTTTTTGAAATTCCAGCACTCAGGCTGGAGGCAGTAGCTGAGCGAGGTTGTTGCCTTGCTGGGGTTGTGAACTCAACTCATTTGCAAACCCCTATTTGCAGAACTGCTGCCTCATCTGTTGGGTGTTTATCTAGTTGATGTGTTGAAAGTAAATGCAAGAGTTTGCCCTTGCCTTAGTAGATAGAATACAGCTTATTTTTTTCAAACCGTTTCTTCAGTTTCTCTAAAAATTTAGTATTTTAGTATATTTTGTCTTTTTTCTTGTTCTATAAAGCGGTAGGAGGTCACCACGGTGTGATGCCATCTGCAGATACAAGAAGAAAATACTTCATTCTATCAGCCATGATATCAATGAAAATATTGAATGGTACTAAATGTAAGAGCAAAGCTGTAAAGCCCCACAAGAGGATGTCAGAAGCATTGCTGAGGTGAAGGTGTATTGTGTTAATAGTTTCTCTCCTATACCTAGGTTTTGATATTTTACTACAGAAGAAAAGTAGTTTGCTTTGGCACGATTTGTTCTTAAAATCTCCATGTAGACTATTACTTAGCATACCTTCTAAGTATTTACAGCTGGTTTTATTTTGTGTTTTTTCCCCAAGAACCGAGGTTAAGCGGACTGGTGTACAGTTGTTGGTTCTTTCTTAGTTTCTAGGTGTAAGCTTTCTGGATAGCCTCTTCTAGCCTCTGGACTGTCACGTTATAAAACTTGGTGCTTTCAGAGATGAACACAAAAGCTCTGAGATCACCTCAGCTTTATTTAAGTACCAGAATCTACGTATTCTGATGAATTTCCTGTCTGTCTTGTCTGGTTTTTCTAATCTTTTACCCTAAGGTTGTAAATTCCATGTCCTGGGCAGTTAATATTTAATATTAGACCACCATTGGATATTTTTTTTTTTTGTTTTAATAAAACCTAACCCAGAGAGCTCGAACCAGAATGCCAGGGCTGCCTCCTGACCACCACTGCATCTTGCGCTGCTGCCTGCGGCTGGGCTTTGGCAGGGAGGAGGGAGCCTGCTGCCTCCAGGGCGCCTCTTCGCTGGGGTGTGTGGCCCAGGAGCTGTGTCTTATTACCCATTCAAGGTCAGATATATCTAGAACTGGTGTCAGATATTTTCTGGACAAGTTCAGTAGCAATTAGACACGTACCTCTGTTGTATTTTCAGCAGGCTCATCACTGTCTTGGGTGACTGACACACTTTTGAACATGCAAGAGTTCAGATGCTTCTCCTGAGTCCATCCACATTGTAGTATAGATTAGCTGTAGTATAGATCAATGCTATTTCTCAGTGGCTGAGTGTACAACAGGCACTTAGGCTTTGTGTGTAGCACCCATGAAAAACTTCTGTTGCCACATTTTAATATTTAGCACTCTTACCCTCCAGAACAGTGCAGCTGTGTACAAACCACCTGCTGCAGATAGTTCTCAGCTTAGGGTAAATTCCAAACCATGCTGAGAATTGCTTGAGAGGGCTGGTTAGTCTGGGCTAAAAATAAGGCAGGGGCCATACTAACTATCTAACAATATGGGTGCCTAAATTCCAGTGCCTCTGCCAGGTGCTTTTTATTTCACCAGCATAGGCATCCTCTTTGCAAACTTTCAGGCTGAGCATCAGGTGCCATTTAAGTTTAAGAACCTGGAAGGTTTAGGTGTTGGTGGAGAATCAGCAGCCTGATATTTTTTTTTTTCTGGGCTTGTTTAGCCTTGAGAAGAGTTGTGGGGGTCTTTTTGTGTATTGGTATATGACGTTTGCAAGAAAGATGATGAAGCCAGACTCTCTTCAGGGGTGCTGTGACAGAACAAGAGGCAATGGGCACTATCTCACTTCCATTTAAACAAAAAACTTGTAGAGGAATTGTAGAGGAATGAAGGCAGGTTAATTGACATTGATAATATGCAGCTGTGGGCTGGCTTCAGGGGTGGCGGGTTGGCTGATGTGGATAAGGTGCAGCTGTGGCTGGTTCCTGCTGAGTAGTTAAATAGCTCTAAGGGGTATGGAGGAGCAGTAGCTAGTGTAGAGAGACCTGGAAAAAGCAGAGGGAGGAGAGGGAGTGCCCTGGTTGTAGAAGAGACAAGGAGAAGGATGCAGCAGAGGCAAGAAGCAGGGTGGACTGGCCTGAAGAGTATGAAGAAACAGCACAAACAACAGTAGTTGAACTGTTGAAACTTTGTGGGGGATTGGTGGCTGTGCCGGGGCAAGGCGTGTTAACTACTTCTTGTAGTAGCTCATACTACTGGTATGTGATGGTAAAAGCCTTGTTGCAGTTTGTTAGTGCTGTGACAAAAAATGCTCTTATGATGTAAGTGCTCAAACACTGCAACAGGTCACCCCAGTAGGTTGTGGAATCTTCACCCTTGAAGGTATTCAGAACTCACCTGGACAATGTCCTGAACAACCCACTGTGGTTGACATTGCTTTGAGCAGGGGTTTGGATTAGTCTGTCTCAAAAGGTCCTTTCCAACCACAACAACTCTGCACTTCTGAGTTACAGTAAAAAATTAAATGGACTCTTGGAAGCAATAGAACAAAGAACACTGATTTGTCATACAAAATAGCCCCTGTACAGTTTCCAAAAGGCCTCTTGAGCGGTGAGGTCTGAAAGTGAGCAGTGTGAGGGATGTGTCTTCTCGAAGTTCTCTGCAAGGTTGTCTTTGTTCCTGAGGACTTGAGTACTTTAGGTCATGAGGGTGATCTCGGGCTTCGGACAGGGTTTCTGAAGGAAGGGATTAAGGACAAGATTGTGTTTTTATAGGCACAGTCCTACTTTGCAGCAGAACAAAGGTTCGTGAGCTTCAGATGGAGCCACAGAGCCTCAGGAAGCTCCTGAGGCTGCAAGTGAAACACATCTCCTGCACTTGTCCTCACAGCTGATTGTACCAGGATGCAGGGAGAGACCGTGGGGCCTTGGCTTTGTGACACAGTTTTGGGGAAACCAGTAGGCCCTATCAGTGTCACCTACACCAAGACTGTTCAGGTGGAAAGAGTGGTGGCAGTGCTTCTGCCTACGTTGTGCACCTACCCCAAATGTCAAGATGAGATGAGATAAGGGGAGACAAGATGAGATGGGATGAGGCGCGATGAGATGAGAGTTGGGGTTTTGCCCTGGCTGTACTGGCAGGTCTGTCCTAGCTCCTTGCCCACCCCAGCCCTATTCCTTGGTGTATGAGCAGAGCCCACCCTGTGCCATCAGCTCCTCCATGCTGCTTGGGGGAAGAGGGTTTTTTCTGACCCTTCTCCAACAAACAGTGTTTCTGTACTTCAGTTTCTGGGTTGATTTATTTTTATTTTTCACACCGTTCATTTTAACTCCCAGGCTGTTTTGTTTCTTCTTGCCTGGGACCTGCTTTACCAAGCAGTTTTTACACGGGAAATTTCCACGTCACTAAGAGACTCCTGAAGTGGCCATCAGATCGCCCAGGAGGACACAGAAGACGGGCTTGTAGGTGTGTCAGTCAAGCAAGGCTCATTTGCCAGCTGCAAACCCACCCACCATGTGGGGTTTGCCCAAAGAAAGGAAGTGCCATCCACACATCCAGCCCAGCTCCCATCAGGGTCAGCTCTAGATACCCACAGTAAAACAAAACTGAAACCCTGACAGTGTCTGTCCCCTTCGTCCTGGATCTGTCGCTCTCCACCATGCCTCCAGGAGCACTGGTGGATATCAAGCTCTTCCATCCAGCTTCTGGTTTTCTACCCAAATAGTTTCTGAAAATGGTTGTGAAACTCTTCTCAAACCAGGATCCCCCACCTGAGGTCCTTCTGAAAACACTGTGGTAGAAATTGATGCAATCTCAAGATCAGATGCAAGCAGATAGGTGTGAGAAGACAACCCATCTCTCAAGTACACGGTGAGAGGCAAAGGCACCACGGCCTTAACCATCCTTGAGGATGGTTTATTATCTTTTATAATAATTATTTATTATGGTTTTTGTTATGTCTAGTAATGCAAAGGCACAACAAGCCTTAACTTGCGCCAGTGTGAACGCACCCTCTGCACAGGACCCAGAGACCACCAGGATAAGGAAATCTAATTTGGGGACTGGAGCATCTCTGCTCTGGGCAAGACTGAGGGAGCTGGGCCTGCTCAGCCTGGCGTAGGGCATGGTGCAAAGGAGACAGAGCCACGCTCTTCCCAGTGGTGCCCAGTGTCAGGACCAGAGGTGACAGGCACAAGCTGAACCACAGGAGGTTCCCTCTGAACATCAAGAAACGCTTCTCAGTGTGAGAGTACCTGAGCACTGGCACAGGTTGCCCAGGGAGGTTGTGGAGTCACCCACCTTGGAGATACTGAGAAGCTGTCTGGGCATGGTTCTGGGCAACCGGCTCTGGGTGGCCCTGCTTTAGCAGATGGACCTCCACAGGTCCCTTCCAGCTTCAACCGTTCCGTGATTCTGGAATGAATTGGTGTTAGAAGCAGACTCTATGTGCCATCTCGTTCCTCAGGCAGTTCTTAGCCAGGGAGGCCTGTCTGCAATAAAAGATGTCTCCCCAGCACCGAGCGGACACCTTCTTGTGTCTGGCAGCCAGAAGGATAGCTCTGAGTTGTGTTGGGCCGCCTAAGCAGCATCTTAGGATTCCACTGCAAAAATGGACTGAACCGGTACAAGGCTCTGCAGTTTTTCTCTCTGTCTCTTCTTGGTTCATAAAACTGGCTGCTTCACCATCCAGCCCAGCTGCCCACAGGTTTTCCCTGAAACTACAGATTCTTGTGTAATTGCCTAGTCCTTTTCCCAGCAGTGGTGATGGCTGCTGGTGAAAAGCACCAAACACAAGGATCACAAGGTCAGGGCTCGCTGGGAAAATGCATTTGTTCAGCAGTCTCCCTTCAGGTGATGCTTTGGAGGGGCTGAGAAGAACTAGTATGTCTGGAGGCAGTGACCATGCTTAAATTTAATGTCTGTGGATGATGGCGATCACTTCAATGGACAGTGTTTTCTGGCCTTCAGCACGCCAAGCAGCAGGTACTGGAGTTCAGCAGCTCCACCGAGCAACACCACGCTTTTGCTGTACGTGTGGACAGACTGCCTGAAAGCCCTGTGTAACACAGCATGAGATAGCAGGTCTCGATACACATTTATTTAACATCAGATTATAACAGCTCAACGCACTGAAAAACTTCGTTTAACCCCAGCATCACTGCCCAGGTGATGAATTGAAAAAAAGGGAGAACTGGGACCTACAGAAAGCACAAGAAGTTAGTATGGGCTTGCTGCAGAAGCTATTTCAAGACCTTGTAGAGATGTTTCTGTCAAACTATTTCTAGGCATTAATGAAACTATATGGTGCCAGACTATTATGATCAGAAAAGGGGGAACATATGTGAGTCACACTGTCAGCAGCATGTTGTGATGTTTGGCAGTGGTGTAGGTACCAAGACTCTAGCTGTAAGTTATTCTGACTTTTCCTCACTAGCTGACGTATGGGAAGGTCAGTGTTTCTCTAGGACTTTATGATAAAAGGTAGAACTGCATCTTTTCCCAGGGAAGCCTGTCAGTGCTTTAGGAACAGATAGGTATGGTGCATTTTTTTCTGAAGGTCTTAAAAAAAATGGCAAATAGAATTCTTCAGACGGATAGTGAGGATGACGAGCCAGGTCAGCCTTTCAGCAGCCGCCCACCCTGAGGTCAGACCATGTCAGTCATAAACGGCATCCCGATGTGCCCCCGTAGCCCAGCTCAGCACAGCTGTTTTCAAAGTTTTGCAGCTTGGGCTGTAAGTACCGTACCCTGGCGTTCAGGAAATACTGGATCCAAACTGTGTCATATGTGGTAATGGGTAATGAATATTTTGTCTAATTTTTCTCTGTTCCTCATCCACCAGCCTCGCCCACCAACAGACCTGGGGTTCAGCTTTGATGCCAATAAACAACAAAGACAGCTGATAGCAGAGCTGGAAAACAAGAACAGGTAAAAAGCAAGCTTTGATCACTGTTGTTTTAGGAACAACATTTCAGGAGAGAAGAGCCTTCAGTCCATGTGCTTTGTTGTTTTTAACCTTTTTGTATTATATTAACCAGATTGTTTTCCTAGATCTTTTGTTGAAAGGTGTAGCTGCCTCATTAAGCAATTAGCTCAGTGCGAATGCAGCTGCGGTGCCCTTATTCCCCAGGGAGCAGGTTGATCTTCACTGATCTTCTTAAAATCATCTTAACTGACACTGAGCATCAGGAGCTGTGTTGCTATCTTGTGTTGCTATCTGCAAACCCAGCAAACTTCTTGCAGCAGGGTAAGCCATTCACATGGCAGCAGGAGAATAAATCAGCTGCGATGCAGTGCAGTGAGCAGGTTGGAAGGCTGGGGTGGGTAAATCCAGTTTGAGAAGGATGAGTGGGTTTTTTTCCATTTGCTGGAAGACAAAAAAGTCTGAACTGGGAGGCCTGGAACAAATAGGAGATGGGCTGTAGGAGATGGTTTTCTTCTGGACATGACCCAGCACTCTGTATTTGCAGCCCAGGAAGCCAACAGTACCCTGGGCTGCATCCAGAGCAGCGCGGCCAGCAGGTCAGGGGAGGGGGCTCTGCCCCTCTGCTCTGCTCTGGTGAGACCCCCCTGCAGCGCTGCGTCCGGCTCTGGGGTCCCCAATATAAGAACATGGACCTACTGGAGCGAGTCCAGAGGAGGCCATGGAGATGATGAGAGGGCTGGAGCACGTCTCCCAGTGAGACAGCCTGAGAGAGCTGGGGAGGAGAAGGCTGCGGGGAGACCTTAGAGCACCTGCCAGTGCCTAAAGGGGCCGGCAAGAAAGCTGGGGAGGGGCTTTGGGCAAGGGCAGGTGGCGATGGCACACGGGGGAATGGCTTTACATGAGAGAGGGGAGATGGAGATGAGAGATGAGGAAGAAATTCTTCCCTGTGAGGGCGGCGAGGCGCTGGCCCAGGCTGCCCAGAGCAGCTGTGGGTGCCCCAACCCTGGCAGGGCTCAAGGCCAGGCTGGACGGGGCTGGGGGCAGCCTGGGCTGGGGGGAGGGGTCCCTGCCTGTGGTGGGGGGGTTGGGAACTGGATGGTCTTTAAAGGTCCCTTCCCACTCAGAGCACTCTGTGATTCAGTGGCTCTTCCAGAGGGACTGTTAAGAAGAGATCGCTCTGTTTTTATCATTTGCACTTACCTGCTTCTTCAGCACCTACATTTTGAGTTTGTTTCTCTGGCTAAGAGAAACTAAGGGGGTGCAGCTCTAAAGAGCCAGCCGTTGAGCAGCTGCAAACCCCATGTGGTGTACAGCACAGGCAGCCCATGGGTTACTTATGGAGCCTCTCTGGGTGCCTGATGATGTGCTCTCCTCGTAGCTGTGTGTGGGTCTCCCTGTGCCCCAGCTGCACTAGCTGGCGTGCATGAGCTTGCTGCCTGTGCGGCCCCTTGCCAAGGCACCCTCAGCACGGCAAGTAAAAATACTTGTTCAGGTTAGTTTGGAGGAGAACCAGTTCCTGGAGAGCATGGGAACAGCTCAGTCCTTGCACCATCATAGCTTCAGCACACTACCGAGACCTTGCAGGCATTCAAAATCATTCATCAAGATCACAGATAAGGGAGATCTCAATCAGTGCTGGTATGAAACCTCGCAGGAGAGCAGCTCAGCAGTTTTAAAAAAGAGTGGGGAGGAAGAATTAGAGATTATAATCTTCACTCTCAGAAGGATTTCATTTCCATTTTAATAATTGAATCCTTGGCCATCAGTGCTATGTTCCCTCACCTCCGGCTACGCAGAACACAGCTGCCTTAATTGGGCTGCTGGCTGATCACCTTCCCTCTGTGAGACGTGGAGAGCTTACTTACTATGAGCTGTTATTTTCCTCATTCCTGCCGACCTGTCGGGAGCCCTTGGAAAGGTGAGTGGGAAGCTAACCGGTGCTGGCACAGCTGTGGATGCTGGCGGTGCTGCTTCAGAGCCCTTCCTGCAGCATGTGCAATGCAGATGATGCTGAAAATGGAAGTTTTTTCCTCTTAGAATGGTCTCTGAGCCCATTCTGCATGAAATGTTTTGGAGAGACATTGCCAGCATATGGCACATAAGTGATTTCATACTTCCTAATAAGTAATAAATTTTCTGTGCATATTATAGCAATTCATAGGACCGTGATAACTTAACCTGTCTTGGTTTTGAATCTGTGCCAGGCATACATGAACAAAATTGCTGTACTTGGGCTGGAGACTGAGAGGAGGAGTGCTTGAAGGGCTATAAGAGTATTTAAGAGCAGCGCAGAGGCTGACCTTTTTCCTCTAATCTTCCCTCTGTCGTTTCTATAGAGAGATACTCCAGGAGATTCAGCGTCTCAGACTGGAACATGAACAAGCCTCTCAACCCACCCCTGAGAAAGCCCAGCAGAACCCAACTTTACTGGCTGAACTCAGGCTTCTACGGTAAAAGAAACACCCTGAGCTCGTGTGCAGTGGGTACCTGGGCTGGTCAGCCCATGGGTCTGCTCCATGGCACTGGCAGCACTGGCTGTTACTGGGAAAAGTGTAGCTTCAGTAGCCTTAAAGTGTTATTTAAAATGCTGGATTCTGAAGACTGACAGCTTATTGCACTTTGACTTTCTTTAAGTGGATTTAGAAGTAAATAAAAATGCCTCTTAAAATAAATTCTCTTTGTATAGTTCAGAAAACAGTAAAGAAGAAACTGATAGGAAAAACGGGCAGAAATGACATTAACTGCTTCTCATTTATTGTCCAAAGGAGTAAGGCTGAAGATGAGTGTCAGTTATTTGATTAGTCAGGGAAACTCTGAAAGTTCATACCTGCGGATAGCCAGACATACATCCAAAGTTGGAAAACAATCTTCAGAACCTCTTTGATTAAGTTTGCATTTTGAAGTGCCAGGGGAAAATTGTCCGTATTTACAGAATGAAGTGTTTCAGAGTTTGGGTAGTCACAAGGGCATTCTCTGGCTATATTTTATTTCATCTTCTATTACTAGGTAATTCAGAGCTCAACCTTCAAAAATGCCATCTGTAATCTGAAGTAGGCTCTAAAATTTAAGCCCTTGGCAGCATTAGCTCTTTGCAAACTGCATTGTATTTCATTTGTTGGGGTGAACTTTTCCTGCCCGCTTAGGAGATGGCGCAGTCGTCCTACTTCCCAGGGATGTTCAGAGGGGTTTTTTGGGATGGAGCTACACTGCAACTGCCAGCAGCATCTGCAAGGTATAATCCAGCCCTGTATTGCAAATTCCAAGGCTTTCAACTTATTCCGTTACTTTTTCATACAGAATGTGCTACATTCTAGTACGTTTTGATACCTCACTGGTATTTTTCATTCTATTACCTAATGATTTTATTTTGTAGATTTTCTAGCTTTATGCTTTACATAGCTATATATATATATATTTTAATGTTTCAAAAACTGGAGAGGATGCAGAAAATACCCACAAATCAATACAAGAGCTGAAGAAAAAAAGAGATTGAGGGGCAAGCTGATGTGTTGTTTGCCCCAGCAGTGAAAGATACGGGAACAAAGAGCTCAAACTGGAAACCAGCCACATTCAGACCACAAATAAAGCACATGCTTTTTAAAGCGAGGCAATAATCTCAAGAGCAGTGCTAGAGTTTTCAGTCCCTAGGTGTCTTTCCTGAAGATGTTTTTCCAAAAATACAGTTAGCAGAGCTAACCAGGAGGAATGACATGTCCCGTGTTTTGCTAAAGAAAAAACCTGAACAGTTATTGTAGCTATTTCTGGCCTCCAGATAAATAAACACCACGGCAAGTAGAAGAGTTACAAAAGGAAAAAAAGGTTGAATTAAGCACATAAAGCCTGTCAAGTCATCATGGTTACCCAGTCTGACCTTCTGTGTGACACGGGCTGGGAAGTTTCTCCCTGCCGCGCTACTGCAGAACCCCGTGTGGCTAGGTACAGCATCGGTGTAAGACAGATGCTCAAGCTTTGCTTCTAGAGATGGAAACAAAACCGTGTCCCCTGACACCGTTAGTGTGATTGTCAGCTAATTTCTGTGCCTTGTCTCTGCCCAGTGGACTAAAACTGTGTGCATTAGTTCTAACCTTCATAAGCCTAGTGCCATTTTCCAAACCTTGTCTTTCCCCATGATTTTATCTACCAGCCTAAAAAACTCTTTTTTTTTTTTCAAAATTCCTATTTGTGTGTCAGTATTTAGAGATTTGGATTCCCTCCCCTCTTAACCTCATCTTGCATAAAAAGCTTGAACTTCTTCAGCATCTCCGTAAAGCAGGTTTTTATTTAAAATGTCTTTTTTTATTATTTTATTTATTAAAAAACGCTCCAGCTGTCCTTTCAGCTTGTCAGGTTCTCTCCAAGTCCTCTGCATCTTTTCGATGTGTAGGCTGGAGTATACTGGCTGCAGTATCTCATACATAGTGTAATGGGTGCTGCAGACAGAATCAGCGTTAGCTTTCTTACCACCAAACATCACTCATTAAGAAATTCAAAGTGCACGTTAATTGTCTTGACTGCATAGCATCACAGAGGAAGTTTGCAATTAGCAGCTTGTCTCTGATGTGAGGTACTTCACAAAGGCACAGCTAATGAGGGGACGCTCCCCAAGCCTGTGAGCAGTACCTGGTGGCCTTGCCTTTGGTTATACGCGAGCATGTGTGACTGAATGATCTCCGTTGCTGTGTAGAATTTAGGCTGTGAAAGTGCGAGGAAGATAATCCATGGGAAATCAGCATGTCCCAGGTTTAAAAATCTGCAGACGACCCAGCCTGTAGAGATGAGTCAGCTCTGCCATGCTGCTGGCAAGTGCAGCCTCAGAAGAAGCGTGGCTGGGTCCATCGTCCTTAGGGATCCCTGCCTTGTCGTGCCGCCATGCTTGGGGCTGTTTCTTGCAAGCCCACAGGATGCTCCTCCAGGCACCGGGGCCAAGGACCCGTCTGCCCCACGTGTGTGCCTCAAACTGCACCCCTCCATTGGTCGATAGAGGCTCTCCTGTCTTGTTTTTTGAAAAACATTTAACCCCCTTCCTTGCTGACAGACAGTACCTCCTCTTTCTTCACCGGAGGTCATTGAAAAAGAAATTGAGTAACATCAACCAAAATCAGACATGCCCATTGATGTTGATTCTTCATTACCAACCACATTTGGAGAGCTATACATATTTAATATGTCGATTTTTACTTTTACCTATTTGTAGTCGTTAACCAGAATGTTATATTAAATAACTATAGAATAAAAGCTACAGACTCTGAACTGACCTAGAGAGAGAAGAAGGATCATATAGACGGGTAAAGCTATGTCTACAGTGGGCTTTTAACACATTCTAGGTGACCAGGTGTGTGTAAACTTCTCTTTATTGCCTTATTTTTGTGATATGTTTCAGCACTTAATAACCACGTTCTTCAAAATACAAAAAGATCTTGAAAGAAATATCCAGGACAGTTAATACTTCACAGCCTCTGTCCTTCTAAGAACCAGTGCAGAAACAAGTTGGTTCTGTTCAGGAGTCTTAGCAGTTTTCTGGCTGGGGTGTATGCTCATGAAATGCCATTTTCACAGTCACTGTAATGAAAGCAAGCCACGCTCCACAGATTTATTCAGTCTCAGTAAATGGCCAGTTTCTTTTCCATCTTCTGATGTCCAAATCGTGTTTCTAAAACTAGTTGGTTATTAAAATTCCCAGAATGATTTATCCATAATATATCGCCTGAGAACACAGATATAATCTAAGACATTTAAAAATTCAGTCTAGAATATGTGATGACTTTAACTTTGGACTAAGACATCATGATGTCAACAAAAATAACTGTAGATGAATAAACAAGCCTTTCTAATTGTTTTTTTCTTACAGTTATTTATCATTAGCTATGATTGGGATTTCTGGGGCCCAGCATTTCATAAATCATCTAAGATACTGAACTTCTGACGTGTTGACGTTTGTCTTTGACCTTCTCCTTATATTAGTCACTTCTTTATTTTTCTAAATATAAAATAAAACCAGACAGTCATGTTTCCTTAAATATCACACAGCTAGGCATCTGAAGGAACCCAGTGGATTTCTGATGCCAAGGAAAGGGAAGGTCACTTATTATCTCCCTGTTACCTGGGTTCTGGTACAGCAAATATGTCAAAGATTATACGTCACATCGGTGGACAGAAATAGCTCTGCTGAGTCTCTGTCCAGACAGGTGACAGCTTTTCCTTTCCAAACATCTGCAGCCGTTTCTCCTCTTTTTTTCTTTTTTTTTTTTTTCCTCCTCTCTGCCTTTCCTCCCATAGTTCATTCTTGCTTGTCTGAAAGCTCTGCAGGATGCCTGGGTCTGACGTTAAGGGAGCTCTTAAAAGGAGGAAGAGAGCGGGCTGTTTTTCTCCAAATGCAGTGCTTTTGGAAAGGGCTTCCTACTACCAGGATGCTGAGTGGGAATTTCTGGATTTTAAGTGAAAAGCCTGATTGTTACATATAGGTTTTGTAGTGAATGTGGTGTGCTTTGCTCTGTGCTTTCAAATGGGAAGCAGGGAGGGAGTGATGAAAAGCAAAGACACGGTTATATGGGTGAATTTCCTGAAGTGGTTTTGAAATACCCAAAATTTATTTTTTGACTCTTTCTTTCATGTAACTTGGACAGACAGAGAAAGGATGAACTGGAACAGAGGATGTCTGCACTTCAGGAAAGCAGAAGAGAACTGATGGTGCAGCTCGAAGGGCTGATGAAACTGCTCAAAGTAAGCCATCTCCTGTCAGAAATGCAGGGCATCCTTCTCTTCCCTGGGTCTGGAACTCACTATTGCCACTCCGGGATTCCTGCTCTGTGTTGTACCGTTATAAATACTTCATGAGGAATAGAAGGAATTTGCAAAAAGTCATTTCCATGCTGGCTCTGTGTATTGGTGCAGATGGTTAATGGGTTTTCAGGTTCATATTCTGCTGCTTCAGTTAAAATATCAAGAAGCTGTAAGATTTGGAAGGCTTTAAAGAAATGTTAGATTTGGTAATCAACTGCACGCTGTTCTGGGTACCAGTTCAGGTCTTCCAACTTTTAACTGGAAAATAAACTGGAAACTGTAGCTACTGCAATAGAGAACCCGACTCCTCAGTGGCCTGGGCTGTGTTTCACCAGGGAATACCACACAAACCCTGCGGTGGCTGCAGAGGTTTTTTGCTTTGGAGTATGATGGTATTGGCTCTGATCTGTAATATATGTTGCTGTCTGGATTTCTGATGAGGGTCTGTTGTTATTTTCTATAGAGTCCTGCTAGAGCTGAGCTCATAGTTGATGAGTAGAACCTGAAATACTACTATGCATTTATTCTTTCCATTCTTTAAATTGAACAAGAGCCTCTGCATAAAGTGATCGGCAAAGCACTGCCCTTACTCAAAGAGGTTTTAGTCCAAGACAAGATGCAGCGAAGATGCTACAGGCAATGAAAGAAGTAGAAGAGAGATCACAGCAATGATGCTGACAGGAGCAGCACAGGGGTTTATAGATTAGCTGTAGGCACATCTTGATAGTTCCAGAAAAATTCAGAGTTGCCTGCGCTTGAAAGTGATAATGAATTCATATCGTCTGTAAATCTAAAGTGCAGTCGCTGTTCAGATTGGGCTTCCATTCTGGAATAGGAATGTACCTACAAGAGGCTACGATCAATTGCTCTTCAGAGGTGCCTGTTTTGTTTAGTTTCCCTGTGCAGATGAGAACGTAGTTAGTATTAATATTTGGGAAGTAATTTTTTTTTTAAGTCAGTGGTTCTGCACGCTGTATTTTTTTCCTACTCAGCCTGTTAATGTCTGTCTTCTAAAAATATTGAAGATAATGTCACTTGCTAAATTCACCTTGACTTCTTCAGCCCCTAAGCCTTTGTAAGTTGAAGTGTGATATCTCTGAGAAAGGGCATCCAAGACTGAATTACAGATTTAGGAAAGTGTAAAAGCTGTGGCATCAGAAACAGTTTGATTCTCTGAGGTTCAGGTGACCACAGACCCAGCATTTTTCTTGCACACATTTGAGGAGCCTCTTTATAACAAAATCAGTTTGGATATCTGCTTTAGCATGATGGCAAGCTCTGGTGTGAGTTTTCTGTAGACCCTGTTGTTTTCAAAGCACTCATAAGCCTTCTCAAATTAATTGTCCCAAACACGACCTGACGTAAATGCTGTCATCTCAATAGGGTGAACAGCTCTTCTGTTAGCTGGCCTGACTTTCTGCTCTTCAGCCTCCAAAGCCTTGAAGGCCAGGTGGACTTTATCCAATGCACTACCCTGACCCTGTACAACGTGCGGGGTCTGGAGCATCCTGTGGAGCTTTGCGTGCCGCCTCGGCAGGATGCAGTGGGCAGGGAGCACACCTGCCTTCCCTGCCTGCTTGGCCATCATACCCTCATCTCCCAGCTGCCCAAACTGTGCGTATTTCCTCATGCCCGACCAGTTAGACACATGTACGTGATATGTGGAGCAGCAAAAGGTACTGGTGTCAGTAACACACCGATGGGGAGAGCATGGAGGATGCTGCAGAAGAGAGCACGAGCACAAGTGGCAAGTGCTGCAGCTGAGGAGGGAGGAGAGAGGACTGCAGAAGAGAGAATGGAGCCATAACTGACTCACATTTGATAAACTGATGTTTTTCGGACCCCTTCATTAAGTTGAACCATGCAGTTCAGTTATGACCTTGACAGAAACATTAATGACATCTTCTAGGCTGTATCACACAGAAGGTTAGTTTAGAAGCTGGCTCGTACTAGGCTTTTCATTTATAAGTCTAGCATCCTTAACTCCCCCAGTTCGCAAAATTGTTCAAAAACTGTAAGAGAAAATGGGACTGGATATAAGGAGAAACTTCTTCCCTCTGAGGATGCTCAAGCAGTGGCACAGGGGCCTGGAGAGGTTGCGCAACCCCTGTCCTTGGAAGTTTTCAAGACCCGACTGGACAGAGTTCCAAACAATTTGGTCCGAGATGTTGACCCTGTTCTGAGTAGGAGGATGGACTAGAGACCTCCTGAGGTCCCTTCCAACCTGAACTACCCTATGAGCCTGTGTCTATGATAATTATTCCATTCTGCATGTTGCATAATACAGTTCTTTGCATTTCCCCTTAGAAGCTTTCTATGGAGCCTGGCAGATTCTCTTTGATTAAAGCATCTTCCAGAAAGACATCTGTTCTTCAACTGAAGAAATCAGAAGTGGAAAATTCACTGCCAATGCAAATTTGCTTGCACAGTTAAAAATTTATGCCTCGTTTTCAGTTTTAATGTATTTAGCTTCAGTTTACACCCATTGGCTCTGGTACATGTGGTTCTCCCTCCATTAAATTAAGGAGTACTTTAGCACCCCTGTTTTTTTCCTATGCAGATACTTACTCATCTCGGTGAAGGCACTTCTCAGTCTTGATTTCTAAATCAGTTAAACAGGTAGAGCTCTGCAAATCTGCTCACAGTACTTTACTCCAGTTTTTTTAATGGTTGATTTCTTTGCCTTCTCCAGATTGTTAGTATCTTTTTTTAAATTGGGGGAAAAAAACCTGTGTGTCGAATTCTTCTCTGAACCTTAGCAACACTGTGCAGAGAGTTACAGGAGGAGTTTCCCTACTCTTCATCTCTGTTTTCCTTTTTGTGTCTTTTTGCACCAGTGAGTACTTTTTGAAAGGTGTCAGTTACCCAGCTCTTGCTCCATGCAAAGTGCTTTATTTATTTCATATAGTGCTAAAGGGTTAATGAGAATGTCATGAGTAAATCCTCTCACAGGAAAATACATTACATCTGTGCAGTTCCTTTAGAAGCCAAACCTGTGAAACATTCAAATAACAAAATCAGATTTATTTGACAAGACCTCTTCTCCATGAAGTTGTAATGCTTTGTTTATTACTTAACAGCTCAGCCTTGTATCAGCATTTCTGTTACTTTGAATAAACTAACGGCAGGGTAAGATGCGTATGCTTATTTAAGTTGTCTTATTTCCCTTTTCGAGTATCAGCCCATTCCACGCCTGGGTATTCCAAGACCTTTTAACAATTACCTTCACTGGACTGGATAACCCCTCATGGAATTATTGTAAGACTCCCAGCTGCAAGCTACCCAGGCTTGCTGATCTAAAAATATTATTTCTAGTAGATACTTTTTAACACCTTTTCTCATTATTAGTGGAAAGTACTTCACTGGTTGCTGATAGAAACTACAAGAGGAAAGTACTACTAGTCAAACAGAGCAGAAATGCTAATTCCACTTCCCATATTGAGAATTTTACCATGACTGTTCAGAAGCAGTGTACACCACCTCAAGGCTTTGTTTTGTTTCTGATATTGTGTTCATTTCAAAGTCTCCTTTTTGGTGGTTTTAGCCCTGCCAGACACAAATTTTTCCCGCGAGCTTTTAGCTCCTCTCATTATTCGGTGCACTTCAAAAATTTTCATTTATAATTTACATCAGCTGTTAAGCTTTTATGGTTTTTTCCATTTTCTTATGCAGTATTTTTTACATTTTTAATGCTGCCTTCATTTTGCCGTTTCGAGATGGATTCGGCTTACCTAACTTTGGTGATGTGAAAGTTTGGTACCTCTGCTCTCTCTGCAAAAAGAAGGAGAGAGGGGAAAGCCTGTATTTGGAAGGACAGAGTTGTTCTCTGGAGGGTTGTCCTTTTTTCCCGTGGTGAGCCATGCTGTGATAGCTGGAGCAGAGGAAAACCCTTGACTGTTTTGGTTGCTAGTGCAGAGGTAATCAAAATGCTTTGATTGACGTTTATTAGCCTGCACAGTGACCTACCCATTCCGTTGCAATTTGGAGTTAGGGTTGGTGTTTTCATCGAGTGTCCTTCCACACCTTGTTGTCAACGTGTGTTGACACTCCTGTTAGGAGGTTCAGTTACAGATATTTGTTGGTGGGTTTCCCCCAAAGGAGATGTTCTGGTTGTTCGGCTCTTCATCAAGTGCTGCCACTGGTACCTTCTGCTGTGCTGCCCTGGTGGCTGCACTCGCTGGGGCAGCGTTCGTTGGGCAGGCGCTGCGCACCTACTGCCGGGGGGTGGTCACCCACACCCCTTTGGATCGGAGCTGCCCACCCTTTCCCAAGCCATCTCCAGCCACCACCCACAGGCTGTCAGGTGCCCAGACCCATTCCTGAGGGGCAGTTTGGGCCAGGCCAACCTGATCAGGGTGAGAAGGGATTTTAGCAGCGTGGAGGCGTGCAGGTCATGCCGGAGAACAGCTGCACAATTCAGTTTAGCACCGCAGCCACCAAGCTGGCAGGGCTGCTGCAGCAATCACCGCAGGGCTGCCCGTGGCCTGGCAGCCTCCTGTCCCCCCGGCCACTCCACCAGCCACCGGTTAAGCAGATCAAGCCCCTCGCCCGTGAGAGGCAGCCTGTCCGTCTGGGCTGGACAGTGGCCAGTGACCTGTCAGTACTGCTATCAGTGACTTTCTTCCAATATTTTTTATCTTCTTTTCCTCATCCAGACCATTGGCTTAGCTTTCCCTTTTGTCCTGGAGTCTTTGGTGATCACCTAGTGCCGTTTAGCTGGCACTCTTCTAACAAGTAGTCCGCAGTGATGGTTGTCTGCCTTCTTGCAGAGCTTTTGCTTTCAGCCACGTGGATATTCAGCAGACGTATCCCATTTCACTTTTTCCATTTCCTCAATGGTAATTTCCTCACTAGCTGATCTGATGATTTATCTAATAACTCAGTCCTTCTAGCAAAGCTCCATGCCTCTAGAGATTTATTTTTTTTCCACATCTGTAGTTAATGCTAAAGCCTCATTTTTCAAACTAACAACTTTTTTGTAGAGTGGAGATTATTTGAGATCTTTCCCCTGACCTGGTTCACCATCTGGTCCTGCAAGTCCCAACAACTGGAAACATCTGGGAATGTGGGGAGGGCAGCACTGGCCTCCACCACTGATGTTGAGCTGTGGTTGAGTGGTGCCATACCCTACATCTGCTACACCAGTGTCTAAATACACACCTGGAAGAACCCCAAGTCTTGGGAGAAAAGAACCAAAAGTACCTGGTCAGAAATGTGGAAGTCATTCCTAGATATCTCTGCCGTGCCCTCAGCTTGCAGTTAGGAAAACATCTTTTGGTACAGTGGTCAGTGAGAAGAAGCTGCTTTAAATTAAGAGACAGGTTCTGGTTAATCCTACTCAGATGGGAAATAAATGAGAGAAGGTAGATAAATGGGTTGATGGTTTTCAAGACCAGAGGGAGCTTTTATTCTGTGAATTTTAATTCCATGACCTGAATTTCTGGGGAGACATCCTGCTGCCCTCCGCACTGACAGGCCATGGAAAGCCACCGCTGGAGGGAACAGACACTGTTACCCTGGAAAGGCTGTAAACTGCTAGATCTGCGTAGATGAGAGTCATCCTAAACATGCCGCCAACCTTTTTTTTTAATGCACAGTGTTGCTGCCTGCACCACGTGCTGTGCCTTTCCACACAACTGAGCCTGCACGACATGAGCCTGCAGGACTCGTAACGGCTGTTGTGTATGTGAGGACAAAACGTATGAAAACTATTGAATTAATAAAGGAATTCTCAACTACGGGACATTTTACTCATTCCCAGGAATGCTGCTGTAGCTGAAGTCAGAATGTGACCCCACTGGCCTGGCAGGATCACAGTGTAACTTTTGCTGCTTCAAAAGAGGATAAACTCATCCATATTTCACCTTTTTTCAATTTTCAAATTATTAGTGGTCTGTGTGGGCAAACGTTGCATTGCAACAAAGGGATTGTTTTCCCCGCATCTTTTTCCTTACTCCAAAGCTTTGGTGCTTTTGCCTCCCAGTTCCTCCCCTCCCATTCTAGACCTGGTTGCCTGCGGCTTGGTCGTTTTCCCTTTTGAATTGGATCTGCAGAGGTCACTGCGTGCCCGGTGGCCATGGGCACTCTCTGACCAAAAAGGTGAGAGTTTGCCTCCCAGGCTGCGATGGTTTGGGTCTCTGTGACAAAGGTTTGTGCACACAGGGGACCAAATGCCCAATGGCATTTCCAGACTTTGGAGGATGGTAGCCTGTTTCTTGCCTTCAGGACAGCTAGAGAGCCATTCCTGCATCTGGAGTGGGAAGAGAAGCCAGTAAAGGACCTGCGTAAAAGAAAAGATATCCATTGGATATCCTGTCCTATATCCAAGATACCCATCGTGTGACAGCCATCCCGTGTGTGACTTTTGCCAACATGACAGGCCATTTTAGATAGGGGTCTTCTTTGGAGAATGGACCAAAGGACACCTTTGTTTTCCCACCACAGCGGTTGTGTCTGACCTCTTGTTTTCCTTCCATGGCTATAGATATTCCTACAATTTGCCATGTTCTGTTCTTCCACTGGGTATGTTGTGTGTTTTGTGTGTGTGTTTCCTTTTATATGATAATTAATCTGTCCTGTTTCTCTCTTCACCTTTTTCTTTTGCCACCGTTTATAGGAAGAAGAGCAAAAGCAGGCAGTAAGTTGACTTCACTTTGTAGGCGATCTCTTTTTCCTTTCTGCATGAAAACAATTTTCTGTTAATTGGCTTGTATGCAAATAAACCATGGGAATGTGGGGTCTTTCACACTTGTAAATTTGAAAGCAGCCTTCGTGGATTTCCAGTAGAGCATGTTTTTGTGTATGTCTTTAAAGTTATTCCTCTCTCCCTTTCAAATTAAGTTTATCGCCATGGGTGCACAACCAGTGGCTGTATTCATGAGTTTTTATAGAATTGTGCATGACCATCCAGGTTTGGAAATGTGCATTCTCAGCTGGCTTCATAATTTTTTTTTTTTTTTTTTGAGATTCTTTGGAGTATTTCACATGCTAAGAAAGCTTTCTTGTCTCTTCAGGAATCTTTTAATTTGCCTCCTTGCCACATACAAGTCCATGCATGAAAACTAATTAATGACTTAATATTCTGGGCATGGATCCATATCATTCAGTCATGATATAGTTTCCTTGAATTAGTCCCAGTATGCTCATTGTAAACAAGATGAGTAAACTAACAAGAGACAAGAATGCATTTGCTTTGTTACCAATTTTTGTTTTCTTTGCCCATCTATTCAAATCTGAATCCTGTGTTGGTTTCGGAATCCACTCCAGAGGGAGCCCTTTTGCTTTTCTCGGGAAGAGCCAGATGTTCAATGTCTTCTCTCCAGCAGAACAGATTTTCAGCATTTTTGAACATGGTTTTCTTTATACACAAAGCTTTAATGAAAACTAATTTTGTGTTTCCCATTGTTGGGGGTTTTTTACATGTTGTTTATCAGATACTCAGATTGGATATTGGATAAATGAATAGGAATTTCTGGTTACCTATTTTTTGTAAGGAAATATATATTTTGGGGTAACTTCTATTGCTGAAAATACCTCAGTTCTATATGTGCTGAAATCGGCTTTTGGGACTCCTGGTATTAAATTTCTGCCATCAACTTGAAAAGAAGATGGTGGTAAGCATGCGTCTTCTGTTGGAGCCCAGTTCATCTTTAGTTGATGCTGCCAGTGAAGGTTTATCCCTGGGCTTGCTAAGGCACCTTGCAAAAATTATGTGGCTTAATGAAGGGACCAGATTGCAGTGTGCGGCAGTGATCTTTGAGGAACTTCCTGAAGGAAGGAAAAAAACCAAGTCACGACCGTCCCTGTCCTCCAACTTCTAACTGTACAAATGGAATGCTGTATCATATGTCATTCTCTTACCCAGCATCATTAATAGGAATATTCATTTGCATGGAAATGCAACTTATATTAGCTCATTTTTCCTGTGCTGTTCTCTTCATCTGGATTATGGGTATAGAAAAAGGTTAAATATGAGATCAAAGGAAGAGTTTGCCCAATTTTGCCTCCCTTCTTTCCATGGAACACTATGTTAGCAGGAGGATAGGAGAACCAAAACTGCTAAAATAATATCAACACATTGACATTCTGTCTAGTCCCATTCTGTTGGAATCAATGATGAATGAGCCAAAAAGGATTTGAAACTCAAGAAGGCAGATTTTGCCCAACCAAAGGACACATCGCTGATCTATAGGAGTTGAAACTTTACATCCTTACATTTGCATGGACTGAAGTAGCCCAAAATGCTCTGCTCTTACTGTAAAGGTGCAGCCTGAAAACGCTGGGAAACCCAGGGTACAATGCTCCACTTGGCTGAGAAACACACCAAAAACACATAATAGCTGAGGTGGGAAGACAGCTCTGGAGATCATCTCGTCCACCTCCCAGGCTCAAAGAGTCAGCTAGAGCAGGCTGCTCAGGAATTTGCCCCATTGTGTTTTGAGCATCTCCAGAGATGGAAACTCCACAACCTCTCTGGGCAACTGGTTCTAGTGCTTCAGTGCCCTCACCATAGGAAAGTTTTTTCTTTATTTTTAAATAGAATTTCCTGTATTTCCATTGCATTGCATCTGGTTCTCTCAGTGGTATCCACTGAGAAGGCTTTAGCTCTGTTCTTTACCTTCTTGCATTGGGGATTTGTATGTGTTGATAAGATCCTCCCCAGCCTTCTCTCCTTGAAGCTATACAGTCCCAGCTCCTTCATCCTCTCCTCATATGGCAGATGCTGGTTCCTTAATCATCTTTTTGGCTGTTCCTTGAACTTGCTCCAGTCTTGCTCCAAATCTTTCTTGTAGTGGGTTTTCCAGAACCAGACCCAACACTCCAGACATGGCCTCACCAGTGCTGAGTCAAGGGAAGGATCACCTCCCTCAGCCTGCTGCCAGCGCTCTTCCCAACACAGCCCAGAATGCTGTTGACATTCTTTGCTGGAAGGGTACATTGCTGGCTCATGTTCAACTTCTCTGCAGGACCTCAGCATCTTTTTCTGCCAAGCTGTCTTCCAGCCAGTCAGCCCCCAGAGTGCAGTTGATATACAGGGTTATTCCTTCCTAGGAACAGGACTTTGCACCCTGTGTTGAACTTGATGAGGTCCCTATCTGCCCTTCCAAACACTGGCACAGGCTGCCCAGGGAGGTGGCGAAGTCACCATCCCTGGAAGTCTTTGAAAACCACGTAGATGCAGTGCTTAGAGACATGGGTTAGTGGTGGGCCTGGCAGTACTGGGTTAGCGGTTGGACTTGATGATCTCAAAGGTCTTTTCCAACCTAAATGATTCTATGATTTCTCCAGCATTTCAAGGTCCCTCTGAATGGCAGCACAACCATCTGATATATTGTCCACTCCTCCCTGTTTTGCATTGTCCGCAAAATTGTTGAGGGTACATGCTGTCCTATCATCTAGGCTGTTACTAAAGAAGTTGTTTAACTGGCTTGAGGTGCACCACTAGTAACCGGCCTCCAGCAGGACTTCATGTGGCTGATAACAGCCCTACACATCACATGCTGTATTGATATCTGCACTGTTCTGGGAGGGAAGTAATGGCATATCTCCAGCCTGATGTCCACAAGAAGTCACTGGACCATACACTGGCTTCAGATGTCTTCAGGACCTCATGGTCATCCATGTACTGCAATAACAGAAATACTTGAATAGACGGCTGAGTGACTGTGAGAGTGTGGGTTGAAGGAACACAGCCAACTGAAGTACTGTAAAATTATTATCAAACGTCCCACTGGCCTTTAGAACCTCTACCATTTTTGGTGGCTCTAGAGTCACATCTTCCTACACATTTTTATATTGTGTATAAAACCCTACAGGAGCTAGGAAAGGGTACCAGTCTACTGCGTGCTTGACCAGCCCCATCCTGGTGTCCACAGGCATGTGTCTTGGAAAAAGAAGTTAGAGAAGAGCCTAGTCTGGTTAGTACCTCACAAAGGTCTATGGACTAGTCCAGGAACAGCAGGACAACATATGAGGGGAAATTTGGAGTACCATCTGGGTCCTGTGGAAGAGAAGGCCTAAGTGTCTTAGTGATCTGAAGTGACTATCCGCTCAGCCCTTGACGAGATGGATTGATTATGTGGTGGCTACATGAATTTACATGAAGGGTTAAGGTAAATAACAGGCAGAATAACGATCACTGATTCAGCCAGCACTGGCAGCACATCAAGAGCAATAGCATCAGCATCCACTTTAGGAATCTCTGATTTCCCTTCACTGCTAAGGCTGCAAGTCCCATTCTGCCTTCTCCATATTGCTACTAAGATTTACAGAGATGAGCAAAAGAGGATCAGCCGCCTTGGCTACGTACAAGCAAGCTGCTTGGCAAGCAAAAAAGGCTTCCTGACCAAAATGCCACCTTGTTCATCCTGCATTTAACTGAGGTGGCTTACGCTGTGTTCCAGCAGCTGAGAGTGCCCAGGTTAGCGTGGCCCTTTTGGATGGCTTGACTGCCATCATGAGCCAGCATTGCACCGAGTGCAGCAAGTCACCTAACCCAGTGGGGCTCTTTGTTCATGTGTTTGCAGCCAGAGTGGTTGTGTGTCTATTGAGTAGAGATCGTTCCTGTTCCTGGGAGCCTAAGAAGAAGTTACTTGGCTGCCAAGGTTACCACCAAGTGCTTACAGAAAACTGTGTGATAACTGACTTTCACCTCCAGCAAAAGACTAGGTGAGCACAGTGGCAACTGAGAGACCAAACTCCAGGCAAGAAGATGTCCTCAGAAGGCCTAGAAGCCACTGTCTCTTGGCCAGTCTTGGTCAGAAAATCATGGCAAGCTCTAAGAGAGTGCCACTATTTTTACAGGGAAGTCAAGTAACTTTTGTGCCCGGTGTTCAGGGTTGAGCGTCTATCAAGGTTTTGAAAGTTTCTGTAGTGTCTTTGCAGCACTGTCCCTTGGGATCGATGGGATTAGTCCTGCTCACACTCTTGAGGAACAGTGGGTTGTGTACAGATATTATTCCAGGAATGGTGTATTAAGCCACATGGTATTCATAGTCCACCACGCTCTTCCCTACTACTGCTAAAATTGTTGTGTCCCAGCTAATAAAGATCTTTGCCAGTGTAGATCCTAATTTACAACAGGACCATTTTCATGTCACAGCTGGTGAGAGGCTTGAATAATCTGCTAAATATTAAAACCTCTTTGTTTTATAGTCAAATGAACAACCATTGGAGCTGTACTGTTCAATATTGAGAAGAACGCTAAAGGAGTTCACAAATATGTACATCACATGTATGATGTCTTTGGTGTGTAGTACAGCTCATGCAACAAATCCAGAAGAGTGTCAGGCGCTTGTACTCCAGCACAAGAGAACTTCTGTAATGCCAAACAGGCACAGAAATGGCTTCACAGCAGAGGAGCTCACATGGGAGTGTTTAAACACTGGGATGGAAATTTTTTCCCTTCAGAAGATGGTGGGAACCATACAACACAGCAGAGCAGATTGGGTTCATGAATTTTGAGGTTATGCTACCAATCAGAAAAAGTGGATGTGCTCTCACCCAACAGTCCTCATGAAGTCAAGGAAGTCGTGGGAGGGTTGCTCCTTAACCCCATGGAGAGCGAGTCAGGAGTTGCCATTTTCCTCCCTTTGTTCAGATTCAGAGTATATATAGATGATACCTTTCAGTCTGCTTGAGAAGGGCAAGGACAGCAGTGCACGCCCCTTTAATGAGGTGAACCTTCTTAAACAGTGGCAACAGCACAGCTGAGCCCAGACGGCAAGCTAGGCTAATACTCGCGTCCTTTCCCAAGAGATGCAGAAACCTGCAGGAGGGGAACTAAACTTGAAGAGTGCCGTAACAGCTGAAGAAGTCTCATTGTGTTGATACCCAGCTCCTAGACTGCTGTTCAGTTCTGCATCCATTTTTGCATCAGCCAAAGGTCCCATACGCCCCTCCAGAGTGGGTCACCGATGCACGTCTGGGTGACTCCCACCATCACATGCTGATGCATTTTAACAAAACTATGAAGAACTCCTCCTAATGCCTCAATGCTGCAAGTCAGCTTCTTGTACTGCACAGCCTCGTTCAGCTGCAGCGTGTGCCTTCAGTCTCTGGGGATGATTAGCAAGCTCTCAGCATTGATGGATTATGTCTGCCAGCCGAATAGCTAATGTGACCCAACTTGCTGGAATGACATTCACTTACACTCATAACTGACAAACTTTTCTGCAGTAAGTGGAAGACTACCTTCTGGAGGGTAGGAGTGAACAGCCCAAGTAGTGTAATGTAGAATAAAACAAAATTGCCTGTTCGGGATAAATTCAAGGAATGGACCAAATCTGGTTACCCACCATGCTGGCAGCCTGAAATGCCTGATCTGGTTAAGCAGATCAGTATGCTAACAGTGCAATGCAAGTATTGTAGCATATGTCTGTGCTAGTAAATGCACACGGAAGAATTCTCTGACACTGAAGGCAAATGGCATGAAGATGCCTGCTTCCATGCTAGCAGATTTTCTTAGCCTCCAAGACCTGGTGGCTGCATGCAGTGTTGGGATCAGTGTGCCTGGGAACTGCCGGAGAATGTGCTAGCTGAAATGTGTCACAACCCTGCCAGGGAGCGTTCTAACGCTTAGATACTGTAAATTATCTTGTTCCAATGCCAGAAACACTCCTGCATATGGTTCAGCTCACCAATATAGACCGGCATAGCTTTAGAATAAGCTTTGAGTTGGTGCCTCTGTAACTAAGAGCCATGTTCATGGGCCTCCTGGAGGATATCAAACCTAGAAATGCTCGTAAGAGAGCTATTTAGATGTTAAAGATTTATAGTCAGGTAGGGAACCAGACTTCTGTACCTATGGAGTTTATCTCTCAGTAGATATTTTGGAAAGGGAGGCTGGGCCTGTGCTGACACCAGGTATGGGAGTTGAAGAAGACCTTACCTGCTCTTTAGTTGGCAGCACTGCCCCTAGCAGGTGACTTTTTCGAATACGTGGAGGAAGGTTTGGCAGGGAATAGCCATGGATGTACATCAGGCTTGCTTCCTTGGAAGTCCGTTTGCTCTGATGGATCACACTGCCCTGTGGCAGCCGAATGTCAGGTAAGAGACAAATCCCCGAGTAATGTGGCGATGCTTCCTATTGCAGCGGGATGAACACACTGAAGCAGAGACCGCAGGGCAGAGCTGATGGGTGCAGAAGACCTGGTTTCTGTCTGGAGAGAAGGAAAATCCCTCTCCCCACACTTACCAGAGCATTAGTGAGTTTCCCCGGGCTCACACAGCCCTCCCCTGCTGCCTGTTGCCATCTGTGCCAAGCTCGGCAGGCAGAGCTAAGAGGATTGAGCGTGGCTCGGTCAGCAGCAGAGGAAAGTGGGTTGCTGCTTTTCCATCTAATGCTGTGTCCAGTGGGTGGTGGAGGCCAAATGCTGCCAGAGCCTTCGTGAATAAACGCAGACCTGCAGTGGTTGGGTCTGGTGGCTTTGCATAAACCTGCTGCTGGAGGGGAGTGGTGAAGAGGTGCAAGAGACTCTCCCGATGCTCCATGGGGATTTGGCAGCCCATTGCCGTCGGTCCGGAGGGGATCCAGTCATCCTGTCCCATTTTGGAGGGCACACAAATAGCACAAGGGAGTAAGTGCTGTCAAACACAGACTAAAACAGTAGAGAGCACTTAGATGTTTTCAATCTTGAGTTGTAGTAACCAGAGATATTTTCCAAAATAGCAGTTGAGAAAGTTGTCAGGGAGGAGTGTGGTTTTCCCTGTGCTCCCACTGTCCCATGAAGAGGTAACAGCTATAAGGCAGACAGTTTCTGCAGAGTCCCACTCCATTCATGCCTTCCCTGAATTGCATTCCTCTCTACTTAATCACGTTTTGGATTGCACAGCTCGAAACAGGCAGGAGTTTGTTCAGTTTCTTGTCTTCCAAGTCCTGCCTTCACCAAGAAAGACGTGTGCCAAGTTCCAACTTTTAAGCCGCTACCATTTTTAACAAAGCTCTGTGCAAAAGCATTGTGGCTACACTTGCTTTTGACTTGGGAGAAAAAATATGCTTGTTTGTCCTAATGTACTTCAAAACCAGCTGAAGGGATTGGCTTGATTTTCTAAGCAGATCCTCTGTCAAGAAGCTGCCCAGTGTGAAATTTTTTCATTTTTTTATCTTCTAGAGGTTTCTGTTTATTTGCATACTTTTTTGCTTTAATGCCGCGCATTGGTTGTGAAAAGAGGATTAGAAATGAAACAGTGCTGGAGTGTTTACACCAGGACGCACAGTACTTGCATGCAGCAGTTCCTATAGATTTATCCTGGGTAGTTATAAGGAAAGGCAACTCTTCGTCATGTGCCACATGCTCAGAGGGGCTCCAAGAGCCCCGAGACTGTATTTTTGTGTTCAGCATATTTTCCCCCTCCTGATATCCCATTTTGATGTTAATAAATTTGAAACACAGCAGCTGCCAGAGAGGAGCGTCCTTGCTTTGAGAAGCCACGTGGTGCACCCCTGGACATGGCAGCTCTGCTGCCCACTGGCCACGCTGCTGGCTGACAGCAGTGCAAGGGAAAGTGTTGAGATATGTTTCACTCAGGTGGAACAATTGAGACTCTGGTTCACTCCCAGCTTTGGTTGGAGTTCCTACCTGCAGGCTCCTGGGTCATTGCAGGAACTGTAGGGACATCCCGTCCCAAGAGACCCTCTGCCCTGGGGAGTAGGGGCGAGGGGCACGGCTTCGGAGGGAGGTTGTATGCAGGAAAGTCTGACAGCTTTGTATAATATATGTTGTAGTGCCTGTTTTGTAAGTTTCTTCGGTAAATCCAGCCAGTGCTCCCTCATTCCTGCAGCAGGCCCTGGGGGGTGCCCCAGGCACCTGCAGAACCCAGGTCACGCAGTGGGGAGGTGGTGCAGGGGCAGCCTCGTGTCCTAGCACTGTGCCAGCCTCCCCAGTGCAGGTCCAGCGCCCGTCCCGCCGGCTCCGGGATAACTCCAGCAGATCCGCTGAGTTGCTCCTGCACTCCCCAGGAAGCCCAGGGACACCTTTAGCACCAGCATAGCACAGGCGCACACAGCCAACTCAGGCATCACCATGTACCCCAAGAGGTAAATGGGCAGATGGGGGGAACTGCTGCAGAAACCATGGCTTTGCTCAGGCTTAGCCTGGGTCTGACCTGCTGGGACTAATAATCCCATTAGACCTGCAGAACTGCAAGCACCAGCACCCAGCACCCACTCGTGGGAACCCAGCACTGGAGTGCCCAGGCTGGACTCCATGGGGTCACCCACAGGGTGTCGTGCCAAAGCAGTAGTCAGCACGCAGGAGCTGTGTGTCTTCAAGCCTAAACTTACCTTGGATGTAGAGGTGCATGGGAACAGTGCTTGAGCTAATAACCACCACCAGATCTGAGCTGTCTCTGCATCTTTGATGTGAACAATCTGTAGTTTGAAGGATGCCCCAGAGACCACAAAGTAAGAACAGCATCTGAGAGGTGTCTGGGCATGGGCTGTCAGTTTGGGCTGTACCAGTAACAGCTTTATTCTACAAGTCACTTATATGAGAAATTTTACTTCTTGGCAGTTTAGTGATATTTTTCGAATACCCAGATATATTTGTCAAATGCCCAGGGTTCAGCTTTACAATAAGCTGTCTTTGGCAGCAAAGCCAGCTTGAAGCATTCCTTTTCCTGTGCCAGTATTCACTGCTCCAGCAGATATGCCCATACAGTTTTTGAAGGGCCATGCTACACATCAGGGCCCTGAAATCATCCCACTTAAAAACAGCATTCCTAGAAAAAATGTGAAGCCAATAGGTCTTGTAACTACTCCTTCCTTGACCTTGCATCAGATCGTCAAGAAATACGGATCCAAACTAGAAAAGGCTGGATGCAAAAAGATTGAGATTGATCTTTTTGTGTCAACCCTTTAAGCTTCTGGGCAGAAAATAGGTAGCGAGCATCTGTGGGTCGGGGAAGGCACAGCAGCAGGGACGTGGCAAGGTGCATGCCCCTTCGGAGCAGTAAGAGAAAAGGATGGTTTGTGTAACAACAGATCAGGAAGAAGGTTATAAAGGCTGACGTGCAATGTCTGTCCAGGGTCAGTGATTATTCAGTTCCATGAATTCAGTGCTTAGGCTTATACTACAGGGATATTTCATCAGTCACCGTAAAAGATTTCATATGCAAGAGGTGGGTTTTTGTGGAGGGAGGTGGGGATTTCTTGAAGATACTCTCCCACTGCATGGGTCTTTCTGTTCTTTGTCACTTGTCCGTGGGAATTCATGGTGTGTTGTTGCTGGTTTTCATTTCACATAGATGTTTCCACCAAAGCATTTGTTGCCACATTTGGGGGTAGATATTTATGAGCCTATAGATGTTGTGGTTCTGTTGTGGAGGTATCGTTAAGATGACTGGAGAGATGTACTACAAAGATTTGCATTTGTTTTGGCAAGTCTAATTTTGCTTGATGTTTGTTTAGTCCCTAAGAAATGTGATGCTGATGATGAGTTTGGCAAGACTGAAAGCTAGGAGACAGAATTCTGGAATAATTGATTTTGCCATATTTTCTTTGAGGATGGGTTGTAACTGGTTAATTTTTTTTTTATTATCCTTGCAGAGTCCAGGATGTACAATATTTATTGCTTCCCTGCTGAATTTCATAGCCATGCTGACTCTTCTAAAACAATCTTTCCTTCACGTTGTAGTCAAGGACCTGGTCTAGTATGTAAATAAGCTTAAGTGTGTGCAGGCAGTGCATGCACACTCCTTCAGGACACCAACCAGTGTAATGCTTAATTCTCAGCAATTACTAATTCCTTCTATTGTGCTGTAGCACTGGGTTGGCACCCAGATACAACTGATTGATGCCATAAATAGTGAGTACGCTTAGCTTTTTCATAGCATTTTTATCTCAACCAAACTACAGAACCATACATTTTCACATCTTTCTGTATTAAATCGAATGTGTCCATTTCAGAGACAGGGAAGACCGATGCTTTTTTAGACATTCAAGGCTATCCAACAAGATGTTGATGAAATTCAAATGAGAGCTGTTGCCTGTATCTTGGCTGTCACTTGTAGAAGGGATTGCTTCTCATACGCAATCATGACAAACATGGCAGAAGCCCATGGTGCAACGGCAGATGCTGTGACTTCATCCTGAAGGACCGCCTGCTCTGCACCTTGCAGGGGTGCCAGCCGCATAGCTGACCTGCAGACGTTCAGCAGGGTGGAAGGTGTATAATGCTGTTAATGCCCCGTAATTCAATTGCAGAGAAATTAATATTAAACGTGTTTCTGTGTGTGCATCTGTAATACTTTCCCTCCTATCATTATCCAAGCCTAGGAGGGTAATCAAAGCCACATGAAGGACATCTGGATCCAGTGTTGGTTTATATGGCACCTGGCCCTTATTAATAGTAATGAGGAAATGGCAGTTTGGGATTTCTTGACCTCACATGAAATTCATTTCACTGGGCAAAGGTTACTAACAGATGGCAGCAATTTGGGGCTCATTTCATCATCTGTTACACAGACAGATGATGAAATTGTGCCGGTTTGGCCCTTTCCTTTGTAAGGAGCTATCCCTTTTTCCACTTCATCTCTTTATAAGGGTTGTCTTTTTCAAAGGGAGTCCTGAAACATCTTGTTAAAGCATGTTATATGCAGCACAAGGGTTTAGGTATAGTCTGATACAACAAAATGATCCCTTTGAGCATAAATCACGCTTTTACTAACTGTGTTGTGAACTTTTATCTTTTTGAAGTTGGTAGTTTCTTCTGGGTTATTGGCCTCACTCCAATTTGTTCTTTATTTCCCCAGCCCACTAATACACTTTTGCACTCCAACTTGGAGCAAATGAAAGAGCTACGAGAAGACACAACCCCATAATTATTGACACAGTGCGCTACCTCAAGCAAGCGTTTGTGTCACTTAAGTCTAATTTTGTAACGTACCCCAGTCTGCTGCCTGCCAGCGACCCTGGGTGTGAAAAGCATGTAACACCTATAGAAAGGATTTGCATGTTGGCGTCTACCTTGCTGTTGTCACGTTGGTGTTGAGGACGACCACAGAGGTCATCAGAGGGCTGGAGCAGCTCTGCTGTGGGGACAGGCTGGGAGAGCTGGGGTGGCTCAGCCTGGGGAGGAGAAGGCTGCGGGGAGACCTTAGAGCACCTGCCAGTGCCTAAAGGGGCCGGCAAGAAAGCTGGGGAGGGGCTTTGGGCAAGGGCAGGTGGCGATGGCACACGGGGGAATGGCTTTACCTGAGAGAGGGGAGATGGAGATGAGAGATGAGGAAGAAATTGTTCCCTGTGAGGGCGGCGAGGCGCTGGCCCAGGCTGCCCAGAGCAGCTGTGGGTGCCCCATCCCTGGCAGGGCTCAAGACCAGGCTGGACGGGGCTGGGGGCAGCCTGGGCTGGGGGGAGGGGTCCCTGCCTGTGGTGGGGGTTGGGAACTGGATGGTCTTTAAGGTCCCTTCCCACCCAAACCATTCTGTGATTTGATGCTCCTCAAACAGCATCCCAGGTCAAGCAGCCGAGAGATCTTTGCACAGCTTGTTCTAGCTTATTCGTAGCTTGGCTGGGAGGTGGCTGGGTGTCCTCCCTGCAGGCCATGGAGCTAGTTGCCAAATGGGACCATCTGTGGTGCCCCTGAAAAGGTAAAACCTTTTAGTTGTTTGTTTTGCTTTTTTTTTTTTTTTTTTTTGGGGGGGGGCAGGGGGGAGCAGGAGGGGGAGGTGTTGTAGTTATAGCTGATTTGAAGCATGCTGGAAGTAAGATAAAGTAACCTAGAAAACACAGATGCAGTGCTGTTTAGTATTAAAGGAATATTATGAATCCAAGACCCTGGAAATGATGAGGTTCGATATTTGCTTACTCAGATGTTATGTTAGCCATTATAGTGATAGCTTCGTCTTGTACAGTGATGGCTACTGCACTGTGACAACACGTATTTACAACGTAGCTATCAAAAAAATCAAAATACGTCGTAGTCAAACACTGGTGTAAATATTACACTGTACTAGAGAAATGGGAAAAAAAAAACCAAAAAAAACCCCAACATACCTGGAATCAATTTATCTGTAGTGCTAGATCAAAATAGTCGTACCTAAGAGCCTGATTGTATGAAATATCTGTTCCAGCTGTAGATTGGGCCTTTCATGATGCTTTCAGACTGAAACCTCTTGAGGGTTTTATTTATCAATGTGAAATGGAAGTTGTTCAAACTACTAAAATCATCATGTAATCCAAATTGGGTTTAGAGAGAAATGCTTGTATTGTGTTTGTGATTTAGTCTGACTACTTTAAATTTTGCAATTTTACTTCAGTGTTGCAAGCCTAAAGCCGATGTGCTTAAATCCACAAAGAATTAAAACAGCATAGAAATAGAATATCTCAGTATTTTGACTCATGTAGTTTAGGAAGAACCCTGCTCACATGAATATTAATTTTATTTTCTCTGAACCTTTCTCTACTGAAATAAATTCATCAGGTGGAGCTGAGGGGGATGCTTGCTTTAAGAAAGATCTGAATTCCTGTAGCCTCCTGGGACTGAAAAAAAATAAAAACAGCAGTGCACACATGATACAGTCAACCCCATCATCTGTACTCATTTGAAAACATTACAGGTTTGCGTCTGGCAGCCTCAGTTCTCCAGGTCATTGGCAGTTTAATCCTGTGTTTCTGACATTAATGAGTTCATCAGATTAAATAAAATACAGAATTCCAGGAGATCTACATCTTGTAAGTTGGCTTACGCCATTATGAATGCTCTTGGCACTCATGCGTGTCAGTGTCGGACTCAGCTGAACACTGCTGTGCATCCCAATGTCAGGTACACCCAGCCTCTGCGTGGTCGGAGCAGTCATGGCAGCCTTGGCCAGCAATGCCCTTTTGGCAAGATGGAATTGCCAAATTCTTAGCTCAAATTATTTCTGTCAAAGATTCCTGCAGTCTTTCTCATCCATTGTTGAGCCTCAGTAATTGCCTTTGACCTGTTGGAGCTGGATGCCGAGAATCAGGTTCGCTCCAGCCCAGCCTGTATCTTCAGATATCCCTTTACACATCCATCTTCCTCGGTGTAGGAGACTGGAAACCGCTAGTCCCTGAATCTCCCAGTGCTGATAGTGGCTGATATCAAGAACTTAATCATTTTGATATCAAGGATATCAAGAATCTTCTCCATCAGCTTCAGATCCAAAGTCTTATTTTGGTTGTCAAGAACAGTTGCAGACAATACATCAGTCACCCGGACATTAGGAGATGCCTCGTGGGATCATCATCTCCTTTGTCCACAGGAGTAGCCATTGGCAAAGGCCATCAGGAGGAAATAGGCAGGAGCTCTGAGCTCCATCACGTCCAACCTCCCTACCAGGGAAGCTATCGCCAAAGCTCTTGATAGGTGTATAGCGCAATTAGTTGATGTGGTTATACATGATACAAGGAGATCAGGCTTCATCAGGCTCAAGACTAGAAAATCTTTCCCAGCTATGTGCTACCCTAAAAAGCAGCAGGTGACTGAAGGTTGTTAGAAGAATTCATGAGTTTTAGAGACTCTACTGATAGTGGCCCGGTCATCACCAGTGAAACCTTTTGGGAGATTTGATGATGTGGATGATGTTCAGCCACACTGCTGTACTGGCCTTCAAGCCACCCACGTTCAAATGGTTGGAGATTGGAGCTAAGGGCATCTGCCAGGCTTTGCGTATCTTGTCGCATCCCCATCCTTGCTCCTGGGATGTGTCACCCATTTGCTGAAGGGCACCTTTAAAGGCTGGTGACTACAAAGACCCAAGTTCTTCTGCGTCCCCGTCCGCAGGCTGCCAGGCCACAAGGGCTAAGCCCAGATTTAATTTAAACCGGAGCAGGGTAGTTCCCTTCCCCTTAAAACTCTGAGGTGGTGATGAGGGACTTGGGGGGGCTGTCAAGGCAGCTGGGTCAGACAGCAGGAGACATTTCTGAAAGCAAGAGCAGCACGGAATGATGATGAAGAAAGTCAAGGCTGCAAGCACCGGGTTTCCCTAGAAAAGGGAATAAGGGGAGAAAAAAATCTAGATTTTTAATGAGTTGGTGTTTATTGGGTGGACGGTGTGTGCTGCCAGGCGCTGCACACTGCCTGCCTGCCATCTCAGCTCCCTGCCGCAGACCCTGCGGGCCATCAGCTCAGCCGAGGCAGCAGTCGCTGTCACAGCGTCATAGGCAACTGCTGCTCTACCCACAGGGAAAAACCCAAAATACAGCAGAGATCATCAGTCTGTGTCATCCGCAATGGTGCATGCTGCTCAGCTGACAGCTCTGTGAATTTGATGCTGGTTTTGTGAACCATCTGAGAATGAGGGAGCATGAAATTTAAGAAATTTCACTGCTCTGCCCATGGCATCAGACACAAAGGGGCAGAAGCCACTGCCTGTGCCTCACATATCCATTTGTATGCCAGCCTGTGCTTCTCAGGATCCTTTCTCTCTCAAGTGATGCTTCTTACATGAACTTGTTACAAAACAGCATATGCTTCTTCCTGTAGATGGGAGCTAAGAACTGGTTTTATTCCCAGTATTTTTCTTTCCAAGAAGAGGGTGCTTTTTTTTCTGATGCTTGACCCAAGAAGGTGCAGGAAGAGGTGCCTCTGTCTCGGGTTCGAGGTGGTGATGCTCACTTTGTTGCTTACTGTCCTCCAGCTCAGAAGCACTCTGACCAGAGTATGCCCTGTTCTTACTTTCCTATGTAAGCTCCTGGAAAATAGGAGGAACAGATCACATTATCATCATAGGAAACAAAATCTACAGCGACTCGTCTGCTCTCCGTCAGCAAGAAATTCCCTACCATCAGAAGCACAACACTGAATTTGACCCCAGTCACCAGTGCGTGTTCTGTGCATGCGACGCAGGGTGGTACATCAGCATGCATGCCATGCTCAGTATGATCCATCAGAAAACACAACCAAGAGGGGGAGGAAAGAAGATGTACGGGCTGCTCCTTGGGCCTCGCTCCCTTGCAGTGACAGAACTAAGCCTTTCAGATTACCTCCCTTCCCTTTGTGGCTATTTGCAGCTCACTGAAAGACCACAGTGTCACATCAGAGGCTCTCGTGATGCGTCATACTCTTGTGTCCGTGTGTTATGAATTAGCTTGTGAGCCACTCCTTCCAAAGATCAAAGGAGCTTTGCAGGGACATGAGGAGCTTGCTTTTAAAAACATGCCTCCAGCAGCTGTAAGGCAATGGAGCAACTCACTGCCTTCTGCTAAACGTGCGGTCCTTGGCTTGCATCTCAGCAAACTTGGGGAGAGCGGTTCTTCAATCTCAAATTCATGTAGCAGCTGATGCTTCTCCTGTCCATCTAGAATGGGTTCTGCTTCCTCAGATTTCTCTTAGATGTAGTAAATCTTTCACCTTTTACTGAAGGTGTAAGTCCAGTTTACTTTTTGTCAGTCCGGGAAAGCATGCTCGTGGTGTTCACACTGCCGCACGCTCAGAAGAAGGGAGCCAGTGCTCATCCTGCCCTTGCAGGGGCTGTTGAACCAGTGTGAATCCCACCAGCATCCCTGCCATTGCTCGTTTTCTAAGCCCACAGCTAATGCGGGCATCTGCCCCGTGCCAGGAGCGGTGTCTCAGCCGCCCCAGCCACAGCCGTGCCCGTGCTGAGGAGCAGAGGGAGCCCAGGCTCGTGCCCACTCCTGGGGAGCAGAGAGAAGATTCCTTCCATCTCGTGCATGAGAGGTGCCTAAACACCCACCCTGAGAGCCAGCCTGCCAAAGTGGCACTTTCGGTAGGTAAGTAACCATCCTCTCTTCTTTGTTTGGGGCTGCTGCCGGCGTGGCTGTGCTTACCAAGCCTCTGGGCATCACTGGTACTGCTGGACAGCGGGGAGAAGGAGGAGGAGGAACGAGGTTTGTACTGCAGGCGCAGTGTGACTAGGCGGCTTTACTGCTCTTTCCTGTGTCATCTCCTTACGTTTTTCTGCTCTTTGTGTAGGCCATTGCCTGTGGAGGCATACACCGAGGAGTAACTTCACATGCAGATCATTTGATGAGGTTATTCATTTGTAAAGTATTTGCAGCATCCTTGCGTGACAAGCCTTACAGACAACTAATCTGCATTTGTTATTGCTTCTTTAAAGAGCCAAGCATGTTAAAAAAGGATGACAAATCCTGAGAATGTTATAGGTAGCACACTTCAGAAAAGTAGTGAAAGTTGCTAAGTAACCAGCTGCTACTTACCTATGAAAATTTATAAGACTGTGGCTTGAAAGAGTGTGGAAATGACTAGTTAAGGCCACTGTAAGCCTTCCGTTTTGTGCATAAAGCATAGATATATTTATCCAGAGAATCACAAATATCATCATAGCACAGCAGTTTTTTTCAGTCCCAAAATAAATATTTATTCGTAATCAGTCTTCCTGAAACGGGTTTAAAAAGTGTCCTTTGATCAGTTTCTACAGAAGTTCACAATGTTACATGAGCAATGAGATCTGCTTTCCTTAAGCCGTGTTCCTCATTGTACTGTATCTTTCTCATCAGACGTTTCATTTATCTTTTAATCTGTTTTAACCACTTTACAGCTATTCAGAGAAAATAGATACTGAAATCAAACCATGTAGATTTTCTGTCATTCAGTGGTTAGATTTAAGTTTATTGAGAGTAAAATCCATGTTTCTGTATCCTTGTTAAGACCATTTATTATGCTGGTCTGTGGTCAGCGAAAGATACATCTTCCTAATAATCTTTTTCTTTAGTGCTGTGGCTGTGTATATCAGCTCCACATAAACATCACCACCATTTAGCAAACTTGCCTGGTTTTGAAGAGAAAGGCCAGAGACTCGAGCAGGGTCTCGTTGCAAGCAGACCGATGGTGCTGGCTCAGTGGCCTTAGACTAGTTCATTTTTTGTCATGGTCACCATCTTCATGAAAGTATTTTTTTCTGAGAGAGTTCATGGCCAGGGAAGTTTCCTTATGTCTTTGTGGTGTGTAAACTCCACATTTGACACTTGTCTTTTAGGAGGAGCGTCCTGGACAGGAGAAAGAAAAGGGACAAATCTTTCTCTAGAAACAAGGTAGAACGAAAAGAGCCTGGAAAGTAACTCAGTGCCCTCGGCCGTCGCAGCAGCAGTGTCTGCAAGGGGACACTGTAGGGTCTTCTCCCCGCTGAGCTCCTTGGCATGGAGCAATTCATGGTCCCACTCACATGCCTTCGGAGCGAGTCCTTGTGCTGGACCACAGGAGCATCACCCGTAGTATCTGCAGGGTGTTCTCGGGTGGTTGAACCATCTGAGGCGTTGCAGGAGAAGGAGCTTAGGACTGGCAGCATCTGGCAATTTCTAAGCCCTTTATCCTCTCATGTAATATCTCTAGTTTGGTCTCAGTGCAGCCCTTTCCCTGTCCACATCTTGAAGAAATGCAGGTTGGTCCTCGCTGTGTTCTCATAAGAGCGCTATGAGCATGTCTAATTCATTTTAACTGGAAGAGGGGAATATTATTTTGCCATTTATACCTGTTTGCACAACTGAAAAAGACCCAGAGCATGACTCTCTGAGGACTTAGGTCTTTAGACTGGGAGAAGCTCGGGGTTAGAAGGTGCAGAGGAAGTTCAGCATACAACTTCAAACACAGCTCAGCGCAAGCACTGAAACTGTCAGAGACCATGAAAGCTGGGGATTTCCACATTTTTCGCAGTAATGATGCCAGTGCTTCTCAAAGAACACAAACTGTATTCCCAGCTGCTAAGTGTAGCTGGTGAAGCTGGTTTTCATTACTCTCTTGGTGGATGCAAAACTGGGCACAAGCCAGCAGCGTGCACTCGCAGTCCAGAAAGCCAACGGGATTGCCAGCGCCTAGGGCAGTGAGACACTGACACAAGTCACCCAGAAAGGTGGAAGAGGCCCCATCCCTGGAAACGTTCAAGGCCAGGTTGGATGGGGCTCTGAGCATCGTGGTCTAGTTGATGATGTCCCTTCCCATGGCAGTAGATGGCCTTTAAAGTCCCTTCCCACCAAAACCATTTGATGATTCTATGACTCTCCCTGCAGTCAGTGGTCCTCCAAAAAGCAAGTCAGAGGCTGAACCAGCCTCATGTTCTGAATCATTTTCCAGAGGATGCTGTCTCTCCCACCGTTGGCTGCAGCGTGACCTCGGGAGGTAAGCCCCACTAAGCAAAACTAGACTTCACAACAAGCCCTGCCTGCCCCAGCACTCAGCATCGTTCCTGTTCTTAGCCCATTGGCAAGTAGATTTCATCTCTCTCTTGGTTTGAGCAAGAACGTTATGCACAGTTCTTGGGAACACCAATGGAGCACATGGTTTTTCCTAGTCGCCATTCATGGACTCTGTAGGAGTCATCTCCAGACCTTGATATTGATGACTGTGCTCCAGTTATGCAAAGCAGCAGGAAAACTCTGTGGCTTCTCCACCACTGTCAACTTCTTTCAGTTTTCATTGCATAAAGCTTCACATAAAGCCCCAAAAGGTAAGGACCAAGGACTGTTCACAGGTTCAGCTAGGGACAGCTAGCCAAAGGGGGTGTCACTGGGTTTGTTGTTTCATGTCTTGACTGTTTGAGCCCAAATAGGCATTAGTAACCTTTCTGGTTGAGCTGCTGAAGATTCTCTGCAGTTTGGCAACACTGTTGGTTGCAGACCGAGTGCTCATCTCTCTTGTGAACAATGCATTATTTTTCCACATTCCAGGCAGCTCTTGGACCCTGCCCTGCAAGCAGCATATTGCATAGCCTTCATGTGCTCCATGCTCATGCTGGCCTGAGTGCCTCTGTTTCAGGGCCAACGCTGGAGCATGTTTGTGTAGCTATAGCCTGTACTTCTAAATTAATCATGCCTGTTTCAGCCATTTCCATGGCACAATGCAGGACTATGCTATTTTGGCAGCAGGTTAGGCTACAGCAACACCTGCATTGGCAGCGTTCATCACCAACGCAGAACTTCCCAGGCACAGTCTCCAGTGTCCTTGAAAACTGCATAAAATATTGGGGAAGTGTTCCAGGAAATGATGGAAGCTATGAAGAATTTAAATATTTTTCCCGAGTTTTCTGTCCTCGCCCACATTCTGTCTTCGTTGGCTCCCTCTCCTTTTTTTCCAACAAACCCAAACCTTGAGCCATGTGTTTTAAGGTCCTGCAAAAACCTTGAGTGCTCTGTTGCATTTACACTTCCTCTCTGACGTGACAGCCCTGGATTTAAACAACAGATGAACGACCTTGTAAATCCAGCCAGTGTTTTGTCCCCTTTCAGCGTCTGAAGCTGTACCATTAATTAATGATTAATTCTCAGATGCAGTTAGTAATTGTTTCCATCACCACCCCACATCCATCTCCCCCTGGGACCACTCTATATCTTTTTTCCTCTGCATACATCAGTAAAGGGCTCAGTTTGGAACCAGAATTGCTGTTCTCCTCCTTCACCCTATCGCCACAGTGGGTCCCTTTATGAGCATGTACATGTCGTGAGTTGTAGCAGTTACACAGTCCTCCTGGCAAGTGGCGATCCCTGCTGCAAATTGCTAATGGTCCTTCCTCCTCACTCACTAGCTGGCTCTGAAGATCTCCTCTGGATAGTTCTCCTGGAGGTGGGGGGAATCTTTGGAGGTTCCTAGTCCAAGCTCCTGCCCAGAGCAGATCCAGCTGAAGCAGGTTGCTCCAACCACACGTGCTGAGCAGGGAGGATGGCTCTCTTCCCCGGCTCTGCTGACAGCTAACACACCCTGGGAGGTGGCTGACCTTTGCTGTGAAGGCACACTGCTGGCTGCTCTTCCATGGGGCTCAGCTTGCACCTTCTACAGGAAGGATGGGTAGCAGCAATGTCTCAAGGAGGCAGGGAGCCCAGCTTTGGACTTCTTCCCCTATGGCAAATTCATCTCTTGACTCAGTGTAGCGCTGCCCTGTAGTGAGTAATGCAGAAAATAAGTGCAGTATAACAAATAGCCCAAGAGGAACAGCATTTTTGTGGTTGGGCACCTTGCGCGCAACAAGAGGAACACATCTTCCTGGCGAGGTGTATTGCTTTTAAATATGGAGTCTCTCATGCTGTTGTCAGGGCTGGTTGGATAAGGTCTGATCCAAGCCATGAAGCACATGTAGGTGTTTATTGGGTCTAAAAGAAGAGTTTTGACTAGAGAAGTCTCTTTTCTGGATGGCTTCCTTCAAGCTTTATTGAATAATACAAGAGTTGCAAGCTCAGAGAAATCAGACTTTTCAGTAATTGCATGGTAATGTGAGAAACTCTTTTCTCTTTTGAAAGTAACAATATTCTGTTAATGCAATTTTGTCATATATCTTTTCCATGAAGCAGGTGTTTTTTCCTCAAAGCAGCCTTTTTTAAGTGACTGAAACATTTCAATTCCTCGGGAAGACTACTGTTGCCCTATCATTGGTTTTTTATGCATTCCTCCAAGTTTGTGTTGTCTAAATGTAGAAAACGTTTTTTTGTTTCAAAACATACCCAAAGCTGGGAGTTTCACTTTTCAGTGAATACTTTTATGTTCAGGAGACATTTACATTTGCATAGCAAAGGTTCTTAAATATTCAAAAATGTCAAAATTATGTTGCACATATGAATTTCATGGTGCTTTTATGTTAACACACTATACCTGTTCCTAAGGCTTAGATGATAGGCAATATGTGACAGAAAAGTGTGAGATGGGCATTTGCTTGCACGTTGAGCTCTTCCCTTTCCAAGGCCATGCTCACTGAGACAGGTGACCACCAGCCTGGCTGCTCTGGACCAGAGCTGGCCCCGAGCTATGCAAACCACCAGGGAGGCAGAGGATGGGCACAGCTTTTCAGTGCCCTCGGGTCCCTGACGTCCCCATCCAGAAGACCCTTGGCTCTCTGACTGTACTGTGTAACGGTGCTCCTTAGGGAAGGGTTGATGGTGTTATCTCTTGGCGTTCTTCTCAGCCAAGAGGAGCCTTACAGGCTCCCTCTTGCCACTTGAGTTTCTTGCCCAAAAGTCCAGATGTCCATCTTGGAAACCAGTCTGAGCAGGTCGTGGACTCCTGAAGGCAAGTGACCATTTGACCAGCTAGTCTGATGTTCTTTTTTCATAGGACATTTAACCTGGTTAAATCAGGTTTTGAACACAGTAAAATTCCATTCTGTGTTAAATTGTTGAGCCAGAGATGTCTCTGGCATTACTGTGAAAACATGATGATACAAAGGATCTGTTGGTTTGCATTGCAAGTTATCCTGCTGCCACATCACACACTGTTGAAAAACATGTTGTCTCCATCCCAGGATGTACGTATCTGGCTTCAGCTGGTTTTGATTTTATCTTTCCTTGTTAGATAAAACATCGCTGGTATTCTGTATTTTCATCCTGCAAATCTACCTACTTAGATAAAGTCAGCTCTTAATTACCTTTGGGATAACCTAAGAAGGTAGATGTCTCCTATTCTTTTCAAATCTTTAACTAATGCCCCTGTCTGGTTTTCTTTCTTCTGAGCACCTTCTCCTCCTAACTCCCTGTTTTACAACACGGTGTCTAAAAATATTTTCCCCAGGTATTCTACACCATTAGCATCCTTGGTACTTACTGGCTCCACTTCTCTTTTGCTGCAGCAGCCCACTGAAAGATCCTGTTAATGACCATCAGTTACAATCCTTTAATTTTTTGCTGCTATCTTCTCCTATCAGCTCTTTCTATTCTTTTGCCTGTTTTTAACGTTAGGGTAACTGCTGTTATCTACCCAATCATTCTGCTTTTCCTTTTCAATATTATCCAGGAAAACGCTAATATACCATCTGGAATTTCCCTGTCACTTCAAGATTTATTAAAAATGGGTATCAGTAGGCCAAAGAACTCTTCAAGCAGCTCTTCAGGGATTCTTAGGTTCAAGTTATCCAGCCTGCTGCCTTTAAAAATAAGTATCTTCAGGGAACAGTGTGCTGAATACTGAAGCACCCTGCTGTAATCAAGTCATAAAACCCACCCCAGAACAAGTTTCCCCAGCATCCGTATCTCATCTCTGTTCACCACCCTGAAGCCCAGGTGGTAATCTTGTGTTGGGTATGGTGTGCTTCGTCAGAGAAACCCGCGATTTCTAACCTTCCTGAACACTGGCAGGGCTCCTCGGGGAATTCTCACAAACCCATCGCGAACTGAAATCTTCCAGAACCACGCAACCTCACTTCTGTGCTTCTGGAGAAAGTCCTTAAAGAAGAGCTAATCCTGCCCCCTCGTTTGCTGTGACACTTAATTGCATTAGCGCTCTTCATCCATATCACTTCTCTCACAGATCCATTGCATTTGAGCTCCTGGAATTCTGGGTTAACTATTATATCTAAAGGAAAAATACTTAATAAGATGTGCCACCACACATCTTCTTCTCTTTACGTTCTTCACCTTTCCTAAACGGGAAGAAGTTGGATTTTAAGATGGCAGGGCACACAGATTCACTGTGATAACAGTGTCCATGCCATCGGTTCCTACCATCTCATTAACCACAATTTCTGGGTGGTTTTGCTGCTTCATTGGACTAATATTTCTGGATACCCAAAGGATTTCTTGTATTTTTATATCTGAGTTTTCCCAAAACTGTTGTCCTTCAGTAGCAATAATATTTCTGCTTTTGCTAAGATGGAAAGCAGAGCTTGTGTCTTCCCCCATTTTATCCTTTTCCATTTCAAATTCCTCTTTCTGGAACAGGACTAACCGGCTCGTACGCGTTGTTCTGCAGCGTGTCTTGTTGGTATTTTGGATGTTAGAATAGAGGTGAGGACGTATTAATGGCAATACCTTCCGACTGCGCCCTGGGGCTACTTAAAATGACTGCACTGTCCTGGTAACTAGTACTTGTCTGGAATTAGTGACTAGTGACTCGTACTTGCCTTCTAACCAGTCACTAATTGCCATCCTGTGGGCACCCGTATGTTCAGGCATCAGAAGCCCTCACTCTGTTGTGCGTGAGTGTACCCCACGCCATTTCTATTCTTCTGAACCTCCCGTTCATGTGTGATATTCTGCTCTGCCTCTGTATTAATGATTCATCCTAACCTTTATGTCATCAGGAAGTTTCATTAGAGTGCAGTTATTTTTGTGCACGTAATTAGAATATTAAATAGATGAATCCCTGAGGAATTCCTCTTGTATCCTCCAGCCTGCAGGTTGTCTTTCAGCAGAACCCATTTTCTTCTCACTTTTACGGCAACGTAGAGCCACAAATCACACCCCTGCCTTGCTGCTTGACCTGTGCTGACAACTGTTTCAGAGAACAAAACCAAATACCAGGTTTATCTCCTGTAGCCTGTTATTGCACGGTGCCTGGGGCAGATTCCTCGGTAGTTCGTTTTCTGAGCATCATCTAACTGTGTTCTGGCTTGAAGATTTCACACTTCTGCCTCATGATCACAAGCCGACAATCCATCTTTTTAGCGTCTCACATGCTTGTTTCCCTTATCTTTCTCTTTGCTGTGTCCTTGGCAATGGTTATCACATCAGCCTAACCAAAACGCCTTTATCCTTTGGATGCGGTCTTTAAGCGTCTGCTCCTAGATGTGTATCTCTTCTGTCAAGTGTGGCCCCCAGAAGCTGCAAGCTTTGGAATGCTTTTTCCTCGCCTGTGAAAAGGGAGCGCAGCTCATCCAGGATTACAAAGGTACTTCGTTGTTGTCAATATCTGTCATGCACTCAGCCAGAGCTATGGTTCACGTCCAACTTTCTTGCACATCACAAGCCCTTGCCTGCTTAGAAGCTCATGTGCAGACATGTTATATACTGTCTTTTTAGCTTCGTGCTCTTGTTACCAAGGAAGAATTTCATCAGTGACTTTAAAAGCTGGATCCGTTCAGAGACCCATTAGTTCTGGTTCTTATCCCATGAACTCTTTCACTGGGTGGCTCCCATCATTGCAGTGCCTGTGGCCTGCCCAAGGACCACCACAAGCAATACTTCTCTCTCCTTCAGAGCAATTCTGCTTGTGTGGAGGGAGAAGGAACTTGATCTTGGGAAGCAGGATGTCAGAGAGGAGTGCTGGGGGACCACATGCTGATTGTGGTAGCTTCCAGATTTGCTCCCTCTGGCTGCTCAGCGGTGACACGGTGTGTTGAAGCGGTTGGGCTGGTCCATGGCCACCTGCTCATAGGTCACCACAAACGACGAGAGACGCTTTGATCAGGCTACGTGTTCGTGGACAGATCGATGTGGGGCCAGAGTTGCAAGAGGTGTGCTCTCAGCAGCCTGCTTTGTCGGGCACGGGTTCCCAGCACAAGCTTTTGGCATTTTCCAGGGGAGATGGTGTCTCTCTCATCTCTGAATGGCAGTAATAGGTATGCACTCGTTACGCTGCTGCCATGGTGTAACCACATGGAAAGTCAAATGGAGTTACGGATCACCTTGGTAGTTCTGGTAGTGCAGATCTGCCTTCTCAGCTAGGGTGAACTTTTCTAGCTGTTTTTTTAACAGTAGGAAAGGCGGACCTGAGGTACTTTGCGTGTCCCCTAGTAACGCCTGCAGAACCGAGGAATCCTGGACCCATCGCCACAGACAGTAGCTCTCATGGTTGGTCTGGGCACTCCAAGAATTAAGACCTTTTGCTGTGACCCCATGTTGGTGCTGCAGGACGGGGCTGGGGCAGCTCCCCCACCTCTCCTGCACGGAGGCAGCTCCGCTCGCCTCCGGAGACACGGTGGAAAGGTTTTCAGCCACGTTAGTGATGCTGATGAGTTAAAGGGATAAAGTGCCAACTGAGAAGTCTGAAAACAAAACTCGAATAATTTTGAAAGATAACACTTGCTTTTAGTCTTTGTAATACAAGTCGGGCAGGGGATCGGATGGGAGTTGAAACTGTAGGAGTCCTGGGAACGGCTGCAAGTGAGAGCGCAAAGCGGCGGGGTGGGAGGCGATGCTGGATGCAGGGGAGGGCAGCAATCTGGTACATATTGAGCGCAGTTATGGGATCCCCACATGAGGCCCCGCTGGAAGGGGAGGCAGCACATGCCCCATAACTGTGGAAATGGCGGATGAAAGCAAAAATGTCAGGCTTTGAAAGCAGCTAGGAAAAAGGAGGCATTCTGTGTGGTAACCAAGATTTTATTGTTTCCTGATCCCTGCTCTATATCCCACAGCTGGGGGGATAGAGAGGAATGAAAACAAACAACATTTCATGAATGGAGGAGTTCAAACAGCTATCTCGCACTCAGCGGAGCTGGGGACAGTTCAGACCTGTTTCGGGGTGGGGGGGGTCTTGGAGCAGCGGTTGGGCTCTTCAGCAGCAGCCGAGCAGCAGAAGGAGGGGGGGTGGGGGGTCCTGACCCCCCAAAAAATGCCTAGCGATAGCAAAGCATAAAGAGGGCATCCTCAGCTTGGCCACTGCCGTGAAAAAGGCAGGAGCTGCCAATAGTGATCACATCTCCTGCTTTATTGTATCAGTAAAAGAAGGATTTGGTTGCTCAGGGGTAACTGCTGGAAAGCATGAATTCTAAATCTGAGCAACTGAAAAGTCAAGTGGAGCTTTCTCTTCTTTCTCCCCCTTTTCTCTATCATAATCCAGGGAGAATAGTCTTCATCGCTCTTCTCCTTTATGAGACATGGTGTTTAATTCTGCAAGGAGCGTGCCTGGCTCTGCTGCATGACTCGCCCTGCCTGATGTGCAGGGAAGAGGCAGGGGAGGCAGGGCTGCCAGTGCAGCCGGCGTATTCAGCGGCGCAGCGAAGCAGCTCGCCAGCTTCCATGGATAAACAGTTTGCAAATACTCACCTCCCTAAGCAGTGACAGCCAAGCTGCACAAAATAGCTGTCCTGAAGTCATGGGTTATCTGTGTGTTAGAATTAAAGCTGAAACAGCAAATTGTAAAAAGAGCTGAGTAATGCAAGACGGTTGCTGGAACAGCAGTGGAAGTAGCGCAGAGGCTAGATGTCTCCCAGTTTGGCAGAAGGATGCACCGAGTCCTGCCCAGCTGCTGCCGGATTAGCTGCTGGCCCCACTGGAGGCTCTGCCGGGTCACCGGGTGCTGCCTGGATGCAGGCGATTGCTGCAGGGCCCTGCCCTTGGGACAGAGAGCAGGGACCCAAGCAAAGCAGTTTTAATTTAGCAGTAATGATCACAGCTGTGCGGCCGCCCATCGGCCGGTCTCTGCGGCGTGGCAGTCAGGCGGTGCCGGGGTTTCGCCAGCCTGGCCGCAGCCCCCAGCCAGGTGCGTGGCTCTCGCTCACAGCAAGGAGCTGCTGTCAGGAGGGGACAGCAACCTTATTCCCAAGCAAACTAGCTGTTAATTAGCAGTGTGATTTAAAACCAAAGGCTGCTCCGTGCACAGCCTTGGCCCTGCTCTCCTCCCCTCTGTGTGTGTCCCCACGGCACGTTCAGCCTTCCTGCCAGATTGCGTCTCGCAGCCCACACAGCATTGCTGGGTGGTTTTGTGTATCTAATCTAATTATGTGATTTTGAACAATTAAATGCAAACCTTTCAGTGCAACGGGCAATGTGCTGTCTAATAATACCATCGACTCTCCCTGGCCTCTGCACTGCACCACAGCATTAGGCCGTTAGCATCACTGGCTTGGCATCACTGAAAAACCCAGCATCAGCAGGGATCCAAAACAGAGCAGCCTGGGTGCAGAGGCTGGTGTTCATATATTTGTAATGCGTTCCCCATCGCCTGCCTGCAACATATATCAAGATATATGTTTATTTTGTACAGATCAGTACACGCATCCATAGATGGCTGTTGGGTGCCAGCAACGCGCTCTGGCTGTGCGGAGCGCTTTTCGTGTGCTGTGTTTCAGAGCAGTGTGTGCCTCTGCAAATCGGGAGCATGATGTGTTCGAACAGGCTGCGGTGGGATGGGGGCCCTTGGCCAAGCCAGCTGGCTGCTCCCTGGCTGCTGCCCCACACGGGGGGAAACAGGGGGCCCGGGACACCAGGGGGTCCAGGGGAACAGGGGGTCCGGGGGAACAGGCATCATGCCACTCTCCCTCCATTGCCATGAAAACAGTGCTGCTTTAGGTTTTAGTCAGGGGATTTTATTAATGCTTCAGAAAGGTTATTAGCCTACACAACTAATAAGCCTTTTATGTATTCCTTGACATGATTGTTCTCGGAGACGGGTGGCAGGAGGCACGAGGCTTGTTGGAGCCAATAGGCCTGGCTGATGTGCCACAGAGGACAGTAAAATTCAATTTTCCTACAAGAATAAGGTTAGCGGGACCGGTTGGTGGGGGATCTGATTTAGTGACCTTATTTTCTGTTTTAAATATTTCCCTCAAAGAGTATTTGTGGAGAGGGGGTTGAATTATTTTTAGCACACGCTTGAACTGAGCTGGAATTATTCAGGCAGCAACAGCCATAGTTTCATTTGCAGCACTGAAAGGATTTTTTTCCTCTGTTTCTGGTTAATGTAAATAATGTTTAAGTTACTAGGAGAAAGGAAAACTGCCAGTGGTGATACAGACCCAAATTCTGGAGAAATACCCTGTGGGGAAATTGCAGCCCCGGTGGCTGCAGTCATGGTACTCGTTGCATGAGGGTCTGCGTGGTGGGAGTGGGGAGGACAGCTCCGCAGGTGCCCCACGGCGGAGGATTCGTACCTGCAAGCCTGTGCACTTGCATGGTTGCGCTTCTAGCACCTACCTGATTCCTCTACGAAAGCTTCAAGGACAGGACAAGACCAAACCATCTCACACCAAACCGGCTTAACGGCATTCCAATTTTTATCACAGGTTAAAGCAATTCAATTAAATGTGTATTAGGGAAAAAGCAGCAAACAGGGAGCATCCCCCTTGTAGTTCTCCTTCACAGACTTACTCTAGAGCAAACTCCTGTTTCCCTCCCGTAGAGTCAGAGCAGCGTAGGCTAAGATGAGCCTCATGCAAAGCAGTTATAAATTTGGTTGGAGAAGCTTTCTCCAAGATCAGTTGTCAAGGGTTTTCTGTTAAAATAGAAAGACGTGTAAATTGAAATTCCTCAATAGTTCATTATTTCTGTCCTGAATTAATTACTGTTCAGCCTTCCTGCAAGGGACTTGGATTTGCTTTTGACATCAAGCAGGAGATTGCTGGAGCTTTAGAGAAGGGAATGAGAATTCAAGATTATCCTGAAAAACTGCAGGAATATTTGGAAGAAAAAAAAACCCTAGAATTCAGTATGTACGAAGGAATGCATGCAGCATGTATGTGCAAAAATCAGCTAAGCAAATATGAAATAGGAAGCAACTGGAAGGACAGCCTGTCTGCGAGAAGCACCTGGGGCCATTGTGGATCACAAAGCAAGCATGAGTCAATGCTCTCATGGTATTTAAAATAAAAAAAAAAATTAAAAAAAAAAGGGACTTGGAGATGTCTTTGGGGTTCACTAGACCCACAAACCAGCCTCCTACTCCACTGACTCTTGTCATGGTCCCACCTGAAACAGGAGGTCCACTTGTGGGCTCCAGCTCTCCAAAAAGATGCGGCAAGTCCCAAGGAGGTGGGTGAGGAAACTTGTCGTGGATGAACCGTTGGCTCACCAGACGAGGCTGAAGGACCAGAGCTGTTTGCCTGGAGAAGAGAGGACTGCGAGCAGGCTGAGAAGGCCTGAGGCACAGAAAAGATCACAGCACAGAGGAGGGAAGAGCTTCTGTCCTTGCCCCATGGGGCTGGGCCGTGCCATGGACTCCACTTGCCAAAAATTTCATTTAGGAGTTTCATTTAGGTTTTAGGAAAACCTGAATAAAGAGTTTTTTTAAGAGCATGTCAGATAAACATCTGTCAGGAGGGGATTACGAAGAGCAGATGCAGCTGTGGCACAGAGGGGTGAACAAGGTGTTTTCTTACAGCTGCATTTTCATATGATTCTATTCATTTCTGTGTCAGCAAATAACGTCCTTTCCCTGCACCTCACCTTTGTAAAGAGCAGCTCCCGTAACCCTTGTCTGCAGAAAAAGTGCCTGAAATTACAGTAAAGGCAAGTTATTTTTGTTAAGGCAGTGGCAATAGTTGCGAAATTTTCTGTAGCGTATTGGTTCTACAACGGTCTAATGGAAGAGGTGCTCCACAGCCATGCTGGGCATGTCCACGCACACAAAGGCATCACTCTTGCACCAGTGGTGGGGGCAGGCAGGGCGCTGAGGTGTGCATGGAGGCTGCAAAAAAATGGGGAAAGTGATGCCAGCAAGCGGTCAGGGTGGAGGAGGAGGTGCACAGCACGTGGCTGCAGCAGGAGAGTCGGGCAGGTCTTGGGCAATGCATCACCATGAAGACCAAAACCAAGTCACTTCCAACGAGACGTGCCCTTGAGTGGTGCCTCTTTTTACAGTCACCTTTTGCTTAATCTGTGCAGCACAGGCTTTGCTGCTGCTGCATACTGCTCACTTTTTTCATCAGAAATGGCTCACACATTTTTCATCACACATGGCTCAATCAAATGCCTTATGAAGAATATTATTTCTCCATAATTATCCTCATCAATAAAACTCATAATCTTCTCAAGGATAGAAATCAAGTGTTATTTGGCAAGGCCTGTGTTCAGCAAAACCAACTTGTCCAACATCCGCTGTTTCTGCCATTTATCCCTCGTCGTTAAAAACTTCTGGGTTGGTTGGTTGGTTGGAGTGGTTGCCGGCTGAGGATTGCTGTGTGCCCAACCTGCCTGTAGTACTCCATCATAGTCTGTGTAGTAAAATATTTGCACTCTTCAGGACTCATAAATTTCCCCAATATTTCAAGACATATCTAAACAAAATTAACCTCAGCGCAAGGAGCGTATCGGCTTGTTGTTTTCAGGCTCCTCAATGCTATTTATTGAGTTGGCTCAGCCCCAAAAGGAGCAGAGGAATGCAAGGGCACTGCGCCTTTTGGGTTGTATATATGCGTGAAATTTTAAACACAGATGATGTAGGCTAAACAGATGACCTATACATCCATGGAAAGAATAACTTGATTTTCTACTTGACAGTTTTGTGGTGAAATATGCAGAAAGTGTATTTTTTTCTTCCCTGCTACATAATAGTTTGTAGTCACGGCACACACAGTCGCCTCAGCAGAGGTTCTTCTGCCCGTTCGAGCAGGGTGCTGTCAATGTTATTTGAAAACGTGGGGATACAGGGGGCCTGAGGGGCTGAACAAGAAGAGAACCGCAGAGAAAGCCAAGGGCAGTGTCAGGCTGAGGGGGGGCTCGGTTTGGTGTGCGCCCCCCAGCCCGTGGGGAGAACACAGGGAGAACACCTGGGCAAGATGTGGGGAGAACACCTGGGTGAGAAGAGAGGGGCTTTTGTTCCTGAGAAAGCCCCTGCAGCAGGGAGAGGAGCTGACAGTGAATATTCACTTACAGTGAATATTATAAAAGCTCTTCAGCTTGAGCCCCATGATACTTGACGTGAGGAAGTGGGGCTCAAGAGCCATTTCATCATTCTTAAGTAAAGACAAAGGGAAGCATGGTAAATGTGAATTAGGCAATGAACGCACATGATATGCAGATGATAAACTCATTGCCATTTCACATTCTAATGACGACCCCTGCTCTTTCCCGGATGCCGTTTGACATCCTCTGGCTTGCTTTATCTCCTACAGTGAGGATGCAGAATAGAAAACGAGAGTTGTAGAGCATGTGTTCATATTCTTGTTTTAATTCTGTTTCTGCTGTGTTTTCTGCAGTTAGTTATTTGTGGCATGATGAGATGTTTACTTGTCTAAAACACTTATATAAAAACTGTTAGCTGTTTGGTTTTGTATGTTACAAGATCCCTTTTAGTCGTAGGAATATGCTACATAATAAAATGCATTAAAATCAATTTATATTTCCTGCAAAGCAAGATTTCTTAGTTTCTCAGTAAACATCTGCAGATCATAAAGATGTAGAGCCTTCTGGGGGTCTTCAGCTCGACTTTCCACTTGAGGCAGGACTGCTGCTGGCACTGGGTCAAGTTAGTTCTGGCTTCATGTAGGCAAGCTTTGAAAACCGCTGAGGATGGAGGTCCCTTACCTCTCTGATGACCCTCCCATGAAGAAGCTTTTCCTGATGTCCGTGTCCTGCAAAACCCTCTGGTCAGGGTGACATATGAACTGGTTGTGTCAGCCTGGGGAAGAGGAGGCAAAAGGGAAATCCAGCTGTAATCTTCTGTCTGCTGCAGGTGACTGAGGAGAAAGCAAAGCTAGAGCCCTCCCAGGGGTGCGTGGAGAAAGGAAGGTCACACCTTGGCTGGGGGGTCTGGCTGGATTTGGGAAAGAAATTCCCATGACAGTGGTTAAACTCTGGAGCTTTGGGGGGGATTTTCAAAGATAAGCTGAAGATGACCTTGAGCAACGCTTTGAAGTTGACCTTGCTCAGAAGAGGAGGTTGGTCTGGACACCCTCTGAGGGTCCTTCTGACCTGGATTTTTCAATGCATTTTTCATCCCATTCTTTAAAACTCTCCTCTGTCGTGGTGGTTGTAGAAAATTTCACGTCAGGTCACCAGAGAGGTAGGAACCTCCAGTTAAACTGCTGGCATGAGGGACACGATGGTGCAACAGCATTTTGTATACCTGCTAAAAGCTGCCATGGTCACTGTTTCCTGTGCCTGCATTGAAGTGGGTTTGATGCACAGGCCAGAGCTCTGCCTCTTTTCTTCAGGAAATATTAGAGGAGGGGGCGGTAGGTTAAACCTCTGAACTCTTGTATACAAGGCTTGATAAGCTGGGGCCAATAAATCGAAGTCAGTTCCCAAACATTTCAGGAGCTGGGTCAGAGGTTTCCTTCATTGTTTTTCTGAATTGAAATCCATCTTGTGTCCCCTCCTTGGTGCAGTGTCCAGGAAGAATATGCAATGAGCCAATAATTCCCAGGATTTTCTGAGGCTGCAACTCCAACAGAGTCAGAGAGGACAAATCTATTGAAATCTGCCTTTGCTCTATTTACAAAGTAAATATAAATTTGTAGTTTCCCATCCTGTGGGCTCTGCAGCAGTGGCCGTGGAGGAGCAGAGCGACACACAGCTCCTCAGTAGACGAATCTTTTTATCAAGCAAAGCTGTAGAAGTGCTTGCCTGTGCTGGGGAACGGAGACACTGGAACAGCCCCAGTGCAGGCTCACTTCATCAGCTTCACAAACCACAGAAGTAGTGTCAACTCCAGTATTTATGGGACCTTGCATCATTCCTCCTGTCACTCCCTTTGCCTTCCAGCTGTTGGAGAAGGAAGGCTGCAAGAGAGATTTATTGACACACCCCCCCGCAGTGATGCCTTGGGAGCCATCCCTTGAGCGTAGCTGTTAGCGGTCACATGCTGCCTCCGGGCTGTCCCGGTTCACTTCCCACATCTGCAGAGGCACAGCTACACCCGCCGTGTCCTCCCACAGCTTCCTTTGCCCCGGGCCAAGCCCCGGCACCATGCTGTAGCACCCATGGCTTGCGCGGTAGCTGCCTTCGCTGGCAGAGGCTCTGTGCTGCTCCCTCCGCATCTGCCCCAGGTGTCTTTTCTTGCTTTCTCAGTAGATAAAGTGCTTTCTAGGACAAGACTGGTTTCACACTGTGCAGTGTGAGCCCAGCTGTTGGTGAGGCTTATTATCACCATCAGTGCCCTTGGCTTTAACTCGCGTCCTCAGGCATCCTTCAGATCAGCCTTGGAGTTCCTCACGGCTGCAGATGCCATCAGGGTCCCACAGGCAGCACACTGCCTGAGCGCCATGGGCTGAGGGGACAAATAATGTTAACAGTTAGGAAACGCCAGCTCATACGTTCTTATTTCTGCTTTCTGTATGTATATGCATCACAGCTAGAGGTCATATACCTTTTTTCCACATGCATCATTTTTCCACAGGGCTCATCATTTGGTGCAGAGGCAAAATACACAAGCATGCTAAGACTACATGTGCTATATAAAGTACAAGAAGATAAATCAGTATGTAAAACAGATTTATTTTACTTCACCTTATTTTATCTGATTTTATTTTATTTTACTTTATCTTATTTTATTTTATCTGGGATTAGAGAAAAACAGATTATTACCAGGTGCTAGAAAACTACATGCAGCCCTAGCCCTGAAAAGCACCCATTCCCTCTCCTGCAGGTATTTGTTTATGTGTATGCTTGCACTGGGAGTACATCATGCCACTGGAGACAACAGTAGTTTTTGCTTCTGCATTACCTGCAGAGTGTGTTCAGAAACTGTTACCCAAAGTATGTCAGTAGTGAACACGCCACACACACCCTGAGTTTGTTGCTGAGGTGGAACTGACTTTTTTTTACTTGTAATTTGGTGAATGCATCATTACAAATTTGCTTTGGACTCGGTCTTTCTTCCTTCCCTTCCCAAAGCTTCTGTCTATTGCATCCGAGGTGTCAGCACTACTTCTCTGGTTTACGTTCAGCAGTGATAGCTGCTACTTTTCCCAGTGCCTTTGATGTCTGGTCCCCGTGTGGGCCTGGGAAAGCTCCATCGATGCACCATCTGTGTCAGGCTCTGCCATGAGCAGGAAGGGGTCGTTATCCCCAGAGATAGTCAGTTTTCATTCAGCCCAGCCCAGAGAGGCTTGCACAGGTCTCCTGTCCCCTCCTAGACCTGTTCAGGTGTCATCTCCACTCATAAAAAATGAAAAAGATCTGGTGGGGACTGTGGCCTTGCTGAGATTTCCCAGGAGATCATCCATAAGGAGTTTGGATAATTACTTTCCTCTTAGAGGTGTAAACTTGGAGGGCTTTACAACAGCCCCTGCAAGCCTGCACACACAGTGCTCCTGCAGGTGTAGCTCAGACCGCAGCACTTCTACCTGGCTTTTGTAAGATGCTGCACTAGAAGGTTTAGTGCAGAAGGTTTAGTCCTTCTTGTGCTTTGACAAGTGTCAGTGCTGGCCAGGAGTTGCTTTTTCACTCATCTTCTTGGTCAGGACTGAGGGATGCTTCTGGACTAGTGGGGTCCCAGTGCAGCAGCCAGAGCACCGGCTGCCTGAGAACTATAGCCCTGCAGGCCTGAGCTGCAGCCACGTTCCCAGCAGTCCGGGACAGCGCATGTTTCTGGTAAAGGCGATTTTTAAGTCTTCACTGAACTGAAACTTTCAGATCCTCCTTCAGCTACTGAGTGCTGTGGGGTGCAAGCACGCGTGAGGACAGGGGCAGCAGGGAGGTGCAGCTCTGCCCTGTAACTGCTCCCTGTTGAGGTACATCATCTATGTGTGACCTCACAAGCTTTTCTCAAAATCACTATGGTTTCCAGGAACCGTGTCATCACACAGATGAGGGACATTCCCAGCCCCTCTGCTTGGGTGGCTGCAGTATGCAAATCGGCGTGGCCCATCTGCATGCCCAGCAGTTAAAAAAACATAAAATTCAAGTGCTTGGGCACTTACTCTAAGAATATAAATGTAGACAGAGCGTCTCAAAGATGAATGACAATGAAAAAAAGATGCCCCCCCAAGGGCTGAAGTCTCCTTGCGCATGGAGGGTGCCCGAGTGCTGCTTTCCTGGCTGTTACTGCCAGCCCATCAGCCCAGGCGTTTCAGGGGCTCAGGGGCTCCCCTTGGTCCAAGGAGCAAGCACATCTGCGAAAATCACCATGGGCCAGATGTGGAGATGGGTGGGATGGGTCAAGTTTGCCACGCAGGGTAAAAATCCGTCCCCTCACAGTTTAGGCAGATGTGTTTTGGGGAGAGGAAACCAGTGGTGAAGGCTCACTCCGTTAATTGAACTCTTTGCTCTTCCAAATAAAATCTCTAGGTGGCTTTGCATTCACATCTCACACCTGTCACCATCAGCAGGTCTCAGGTAGTTAACGGGAACGTGTGCCGAAGTCCCACAGCGCCCGGTGCAACCAGGGGAACAAGCTTCAAAACACAAAATATTCACACAGCCTCCTCTGGCTCCTTCCTGGGGAAAGGGCAGCTCCGGCTCATCGGCCTCCGCCTCCGATGCGGGTGTCAGTGCTGGGTTTCCTCCTGGTCTTCAGCCTTAATTCATGCATGGGCTGTTTTTTCCTCATCTGAGCAGCTGCCAAGGCTGACGCTCGGTCCAGGAGGAGAGGGAATGAGCTGGTGGGAATGAGCTGGTTCTTCCACACCAAAGCTGCGGGATGGGGGGACGCTGCCTCTTGCACCGTGCCACGTTGCACGTGCTAGACTGGCAGCACCAGGCTGTGGGCAGGCATCTTTTGCCACAAATTTATGCAAATTCAGACACTCCTGCCTGTTTCTGTGCATTTTTCAGGTCATTTTTTAAGGTTTTATTTGAGGTTTCAGTGCAGAGAAGTGAAGTTTCTGGTGTGGCATCTGCATTTTCTAATGGTTTTACCTTCAAAAGATGTCATTTCCCTCCTGCAGCCCTCTCCCCTGCAGACACCCATGTCACAAGAACATTTTACTCACTTATTTTAATTAATACGGTTTCAAAGACAATTTTACACATGACTGGGTTTTCATGTTAATAAGAATGTCAACTTTGAGCTAGCAGAGAGACAGGGATTAGCCGGAGCTGCAGCCATCCCCGCATGGTCCTGAGCAGCATCATGTCCCTGGGTGCTCCCATGGGAAGCAGGACCTTGTGGCAGAGCGGTACCCAATGTGAGCACGGGTAAAAAATGTGCCAGCGGTGGATGCTGTGCCCTGCGGCAGGGCTAGTGCCGGCTGTGGGGTGCTGGCAGTGTCACCGCTGCGCTGGGTGCTAGCAGTGTCACCACGCTGCATCGCCGCTGCGCTGGCCGGGTTGCCCCGGTAACTGATGCACGTCAAAGGGAGCAAACGATGAACAGGCTTAAAAAACAGGCGACAAACTAAAGGGCACAAACATACCAGGTATTTGCTCAGATGCGTTGTACGGTTTAATGCCCTTAGTGTGTAATTATTTATGAATAGCTTTCCTTTAATCAACTGCAGCATAGGGACTGTGCTTAAATATAAATACAGTCACAGATCATAAACCCTTGCCAGCAAAGCCAGACAAAACTGATCACTAATAACTTTGCAGTTGAGCAGGAGGGTTCAGAGGTTGTTGACAGACATGAGTGGCTGCAGAGAACAACCAGCTTATTAGCAATAAAGTAGTACTGCGCACATTCAAAGCACTCATAAATAATGGCAGTTGCTCCAGGGAAGGGTGATGCTTTTGCCTCCCTGGCAGTAAGGATGGATGCTGGGGGAGCGAGTGGCTCCTGTGAACAGCCAAAGGAGGGAGATGGGGAACTGGGATCTCTGCAAAGGTTCTTAAATACCAAGCAAGGTTCATCCCTTGGAGAATGGCCTCCTTGCTCGTTCTCCTGCTGGCACTGCACGCCAAGTGCTTGAGTGAGGTTGCTTTTTTGAAAACACAGAGCCAATAAGTGCATGTCAGTAGTCGCCCGTATTTATCTCCCCCTCATACGGTCGTCAGTCCCTTTCCTTCCCCTGCACATCACTCCAGTGCCAAACCCCAGGCTGTGCTCCGGAGGTTTTGCTGGGGCAGCATCTTCTTTGGAGCCAGGGGGAGATTTGCCCGAGTGAGTACGACAACAGTTTTCTCCAAACCTTGAAACCACAGGGAAAAAATTATTCGCAATTTGTTTGTGATTTACTATGAAATTCAGCAGACTTTGGGTACACAGGCAGTGCCTGAAAGACCCTTGGGACCATCGCTCGCGGTCCGTGGGGAGGCGTAGGGGAGCACCAGGAGCCTTATCGAGGAAGGCACCAGCACCCACGATGCACAACTGCTCACGAGGTTCTTGGAGCAGCATGGCAGAGATGGGGCAGGTTTGGCTGGAAGAAAATGTGAATTAAAAATCTAAAAATCACTATTTTAGTAATAAATAAAAACACGTAAAGTATCTGTTTTCTATACAAAATACAGAAAAATAAATTTTAAAAGAGGATGGATCTTCAGCAGAGCCTCAGTGGCACCGTGGAGCTCTGGGGGTTTCCTCACCACTGCCTGTGGGAAGGGTGAGTGGAGCCAAGTGGTGACGGGCCCTTCTGGAGCGCATGGCCAGGCAGGTCACTCCTTGCCTTCCTGATGTTTTTTTTCCAACTTGATGTTTGACCGGTGACACAGTAAGCATATGGTGCAGTGGCCGCAGGTCGGAGCCCACCCCAGCGGCAGCGCAGCTGTGAATACCACCCGCAGCCCAGCCTCAGGTGCTGCAGCCTGACATGTGCCACCACCGCAGGGTCCTCCCACAACATTTACCGATCATGCATCACGTTACTCAAGTTGAGAGTGTTTTGGTGAAGCGTCTTTCTTTATGCATTTCTTTCTTTTTTTTCTTTTTTCCAGAATTATTTTTAGACTTTGACCCAAAAAAAAAGTTTAAAATTTGGAAACTGTGTCTCGTGTCTCCCGTGCAGGCGCAAGCAGCGGGCTCGGCACACTCCTCACCCACCCACGGAGCCAGCCGCCCCATGCCCATGCCCGTCAGATCCACCTCCGCCGGCTCTACCCCAACGCATGTCCCACAGGACTCGCTTGCAGGTGTCGGGGGAGATGTGCAGGAAGCTTTCACACAAGGTGAATATCACACAGAGCTGAACCAACTCTGATGTTAATCCTGCCATCATCATGTTAAAGAGGGGAGATATAGGTTAGATGTGAAGAAGAAATTCTTCCCTGTGAGGGCGGCGAGGCGCTGGCCCAGGCTGCCCAGAGCAGCTGTGGGTGCCCCATCCCTGGCAGGGCTCAAGGCCAGGCTGGACGGGGCTGGGGGCAGCCTGGGCTGGGGGGAGGGGTCCCTGCCCGTGGCAGGGGGGTGGGAACTGGGTGGTCTTTAAGGTCCTTTCCCACCCAATCCATTCTGTGATTCGATGATTCTATGTACAACAGAAGTGTAACTTGCCAATATTGAGACAATAATTACGAACCCCATTTCTGTGCTCTCAGCCAGTTTGGGGGCACATTTTTAATCTTTACAGCTTAATGGAATTATTTCTGTGATGATGATCTTCCCTCCGGGTAAGGGATCTTCCCACCCAGAAAGGTAGGCCCGCAAGTAAGTTAACAGTTAGACATTAAAAACTGGTCATATTTATGAATCTGGTGGTTAAACTGTGCCATGATTCACAAGAGGAAAAAAAGCAGTTTAATGACCAGGAGTAGGAAAACAAGCAGCCTTCTTACCCAGAGTATTTAGCTAACAGTTACTCACCTCTCTGCTGGTTATGAGGCAGAAAGGAAGATGGCGTTTTACAGCACAACTCAGTGAAGGCTGTTTCTAATGGAGCAGTTGGCAGGTGTGCGCATCTGCAGAACGGCTCACTTGCTCTGCTAGAGACACAGATATGCAGCAGCCCCGTGGGGAGAGGAAGAAAAAAGTGCTAAACAGGAGAGGAGAGGAGAGGAGAGGAGAGGAGAGGAGAGGAGAGGAGAGGAGAGGAGAGGAGAGGAGAGGAGAGGAGAGGAGAGGAGAGGAGAGGAGAGGAGAGGAGAGGAGAGGAGAGGAGAGGAGAGGAGAGGAGAGGAGAGAGGAGAGACTGTAACAAAGAAGCAGAAGGATCCACAGGACAATTAACATTTTCTTGCTCCAATGGTTGGAGTTCCTTCGTGTGCAACTTTTCTACATGTTACTCCTCTCCATGTTTGAAAAGAATATCACTTTCTGGCCTAAACCCATTGCTGCCGACTGCTCTGTAAGTAGACATAAGAAGTGCTGGATTATCAGGTAGTTTCTGTGTCCACCATGTCCATTTCTTCGGTCAAATTGGTATGGTTGGATCAGATGGGTAAGCTGTCCATTTGTGAATAATACAGCTTATCGTGCTTTGAAGAAAATCAGGGCAGCAGTTGACATATGTATTTTTATTCCCCAACTTCTGTAGGTAGTGTGAGTTTATACTTAGATGCTGTCACTCTTTTTTTTTTAAAAAAAAAAAAAAAAAAAACCAAAGTTTTACAGTCACAAGTTTCAAAAAAGTCAGGCTTTTCCATGTCAAAGGCATTGTTGGCTCAAGAAGGGCTCCCAAATTTGAAGACTACCAAATGAAATGGAAACTTATTCATCTCAGTGCAGACCACTGCCTCTTCCTCAAACCCTGAAGAGACTTGATCCTGGCAGTGTTGGAAGGCGGCAAGCAAAGACATGATTGTCTGTCTGTTGTCAAGAAACTTGGCAAATATTTTTTTGACCTTCAAGGACCATCTCACTGCAAAGGAGGGGGAAGTTAATTATTCTTCAGTCCTAGCTACTTCAGCTCTGCTCGTGGTAGAGAGAGCCATTCCCAGTAGGAACGGGTGCCCATGCTCCGTATTTCTCAGGAGTGGTGTCACTGGGTTTTATGTGCTGTTTTCTTCTCTTTTGCCCATATTGGTCCAGAACTCTTCGTCTTTAGTACTCCAGAAGCATCCCAGGATGTAGAGCTGTGAGAAAAACACCAGCAGGACCTGGTCTCCCTGGGTATTTCTGACAGACACGGAGGTTGTTTCTGAACATGATCCACGTTTCTGGAGATGGACATCCACTCCTACTTTATATTCTTCTTATTGACAATAAAAGAAAGAAGGACACAAAATCCACCTCTCCCTAATGCACTGGCAAGGACTTCACCTGTTTGCAGGCAGAGGCAACCAGCAAGCAGCATCTCTTCATATGGACCTCTTGGTACTCCATGGGAAATCCCAGGGGGTATCAGACATCCCAGAGCCTGTAGTGCCTGGATGCTGCAGCCTCTGCTGTGCATTGGTCCTTTGCAGTAAACAAGAGCCCTCGCCTTGCCAGAGAGGCCAGGTTGTTTATGTCTTTAGAAGATGACAAGTTGTATCACAGACAGTCACAAAACTGGAGGTGGTGTTTTCTCATTCTGGGTAGGGAAGATTGTGAATATTAGTGTTAAATACCTTTGTCAGATGGATGGTCTCCTCTTCAGAACAAAACATGAAAATAAACTTCCCAGAGCTGATGGTGTATCTCAAAACCAAACAGATTTTAAATAACAATTTGCATTTATCAACCACTCATTGGATGTATCCTTCCAGGAGAATATTCTTCCTTGCCTAAATGAGCTGCTGCTGGAAGAAGGTGAGGAGGGAGACTACAAAATGGTAGCAGAGAACCAGGAAGCATCAGCAAATACTTGTAATCGGTATTTGATGCCTGGAGTACTACAGCAAGGACTGTGAGCCCTTAGCCCCCGGCATACTTGACAGAGGGAAAGGCTGTTACTTGTTCTCCAGAACTTCAGCTGGTGAATGGATCAGGTGATGGCGGACACCCAGTCTGAAAACACCGACTATCTACAACTCATCTGTGGGAAGGATATGTCTTTTCCTGATCCCATCGGTAGGAACAAGCTCCTCATCTCTCTAAACACTTCCAGAAACGACAGCAGAAGCAGGCATTTCCAGGGAGGCAAGATGCCAAATACCAGAGGCGCAACACTCCATCTGTTGCTGTGGGTGGTCCAGTCGCCTCCTCTTCATCTCTACAACAAGTTTGATGGTACAGCCGAGAGCTCTCAACTGATTTCTTTGGCAGCTGCTTCTCCTTCCCCCCTTTGCAGGCTGGCTTTCTTTTTCCAGGCTGCATAAAGTGGAACAGCAGTGCAATGAGTCCTACCAGTTACTGGGAAAATCTGCTCTATCTGCCTTATCGTTTTCCCCTTTCCTTTTTTAATTAGGAAGGCACAAAGAGATGAAATGATCTCTTTTCTGCTGCTAGGAGTAATGAACACATGATTATAGTAGTACATTAACTGTCCTACTTGATCTTTTTTTCATTTTACAGTATTGCTTCGGCATCCAAATTTGCTCCCTATCCATCTGGTTTTTTCTTCAGAGATACAGGCAAAAGCCATGACAAAGCAAACTTCTCTGCACAGTTTACAATCACCAGAGCTGTCTTCCTCAAACTCCTGGCTCTAGTAGAAGTTGATGTAATTAATCAAGGGCTCATTCATGCCTTTCACCTGAATGACTGGCTCATAAGGGGATAGTCTTCGTTGGGACCTGTTGGTATTGCCCAAAGTGAAAACTTGGGGGGTTTCCTAGGTTTTTAACAGCTGACAGCATCCCAAATATATGTTGCAATGAACCAGGTGTTGTATAACATGGTTCAGGGCTGGGCTGAGGACCCGTGCAGCGCCCACATCACAACAGCTTGGTGTCAGTGGTGGTGGCAACTCCCCAGAAGCAAAAAATATACAGGCAATACCTGGGGTACACTTATTTTAGGGTGTTTTTTTAAAACAAAAACATTTAGATTATTTTTGCTAATTTTTGCCTATCACCAAATTCTTATAAAAGGTCATGGTGGGAGAGAGGAAGAAAAGGGACTGAAGGTCTCGGTGCTGCTCCACCTCATGCTGCTGTGACCTAGCAGCGGGCAGAGATGCCAATGTCTTGTCTTTCCTCCCAGGGCACAAGTTCTCCACAAGCTTCCCCATCAATGTGGGGAGGTCTAGAGAAGGAAACCTTTGAAGAATCAAATCCCAGTGATCTTGATCATATAGTCTTAAGCTTAGATAGGTTTCCTCCATAGGTGATCACTTGACCTTCCACTTGGCCAGCGGGAAAACGCAATAATGCTGTATTAGAATAAAATGCTTCGATGGTGTTCCAGTTGAAATATCCAGATACAGAGGCCACCATCTAATTAGAAAACTAATGCTGCTGTTTATCATCTTGGAGGAGAAGAAAACAGTCCCTCAGGATTTGTCAGATGCCAGCAGAAAGGTGGATCTCTCCTTGTATAACTTGTGCTTATCCTCTCGTGATAACCACAGAGGTGGCTTATTCAACTACTAGAAAAGCTCTTGCAAGAAAAAAATGGTAAACAAACTCCATAACAAGTTTCCTGGCATGATCCTTCCGGAAAGGCAATCTGCACAATTAGTGCTATTTCATATTAATCATGCAAAATCAGGCAAATTCAAGGCAAGTGGAGAACACAGGAAACAGGATAAAATTTCTCTGTTTTCACATAATAAAATAATTGAATGCTACCAGGCAGGAGGGCTTCGGGTGGCTTCTGCACGTACATGTCCAGACGAGCTCATTAACATTATTCATCTGTTTCACAGGGGAGACAGGCTGGAATTTTACAACCTTTTACTCCCAAGAGTAGTGCCAGGGAGTGCGGTGGCCATGCTTTGCTGGCACATGCAGTGACAGGACTCGGGACATCTAGAGACCTGGGTAAAGTGGCCTCCACTGTGTAAGAGATGCAGAGGAATCCCCCAAGCCACAGGTCCCAGACCTGTTGGCCAAAATCTGCATTTTTTTCCTGGGAATTGCACACTGTTTGTACATGCACAGAGACACCCAGTGCCTTATGGCTGCCATGGGCATGATGCTGGTTGGTTGGCAACTTAACCTGGAGGAAGAAGATGATGATGGAAAGCACATCAGCTGGGTGGCATGCTCTGGCAGTGCTGGAACAGCACTAAAATCCATAGGCAGAATGTAGGAGCAGGCGCTCTGATGGCACCCCAGCCAAGGACAGAGTAAAAGCCAGCACAGCATTTGGGACATTAAAGCAGCATGTCTGGAATGAGACACCCAACTTTAAACAAAAGTAAATGTGTAACATACAGTTGTCGTTACCACAGTTCAGTACAGCTGCAGAATGTCACATCAAATGTCTCCGGTGATTCCACACGTGTTGTCTTCATGCCCTCACTGGAGTAAATGGCAGGACAGGATCCCAAATGCCAAGATCTTAGAGCACTGTCAGACATTCAGCATCAAAGTGGTACTCCCGGAGGCTGTGCCGGTGCGGACATCTGGTGCCTGTGTGGGCTAACAGGCTGCTAAAGCCATTTTCTGTGGGCAGTTAAAGCACAGGAGCGGCCAAGGTGGGGCCAATGAACCGCTGCAGGGACCTGCTTCCAGCAAAGCTTCAGCTCAGGGCCATCAGCTCCGCAACGTGAGAAACTGCAGCCACGGACCACCTACCGGGGCAGAAAACACGACCCCACACCATCAAAGCCTCCAAATAAAACGAAAACAGTGCCGGGCAAAAAGGTGCCAGAGGAAAGGGGGCTCAGCAGGGATGAGGAGTCATATCCTCAAGCATCTGTGGGCACTGGTTGGGGGCTGCAAAGCTGAGGCTGCGATCAGCAGGATGCTCTGCTGCAAGAAAATGCTGGCTCTGCCAGAGGGCCCAGCACGGGGAACTGGAATAGATGGCGCAGAAGATCATTATCTTCCCAGTGTCAGCAAGAGGCAATAGGCATCATCCTAGGCAGCTTCTGCTGGCTTTGCTCATCTCTTTCAGGAGCAACAGCCAGTTTGATGGTTCCTCTGCAGTCCGTATCACCTTGCTGTTCCCAGTCATTCTTGCAGAGCCATGGCAGATGTTCAGGTTTCTGGTGGGGTGACCAGGTCCCTCAAGCAGAGGCTGGCACAAGATGGGTGTCCAGACTGGGACTAGGCAGGTCAGTGTCATAGTGGGGGACAGCAGAGTGCCGTTCCCCCTGGCTGTGTGGCACAGAGAGGAAGAGGATTGCTTCCTCCAGCGATGCAAGAGGAGAGCTCTGCAGAGGCCGAGAATTCAGTTATCTGTTATTCTGCTCAAACCTCAGTGATATTGATTGCAACAGAGAAGCTGGTGGTGATAACAGCTTTGCACAAACAAAGAGCGTGGATGAGCTGCGCCACGGCCAGCACGCAGCAGCTCCTGTTGTGGGGAGAGAAGCATCTGCCCTTGAGCTGCCGTGCAAGTGCTGTCCTTGGCAAGGAGAAGAGCGGTGTGATAGCTAATTAGCCAAACAGGCGATCAGGCAGCCAAGCAGAACTGGGCTGTTTCAGAGCAAATTGCCCCCCCTCTCACTCAGCCGAGTTGCTTGGATGGGGCCCTGCCGTGTGCTGCAGCATCTGAGCTCTCTCCCGGGGAGGGCACCCGGTGGGGACCGGTGACGGATGCATGGCTGAGGAGGTGAGCAGTGGCAGCATGGCAGGTGTTAATTCCCACTGTTTGTGTGTCTGCTTTGCTCCCAGGTACAAGGAGGAACCTCCGCAATGACCTGCTAGTCGCAGCTGATTCCATCACCAACACCATGTCATCGCTGGTGAAGGAGCTGCATTCGGGTAAGAGTTAACTGAGCAGCACGTGCGTACAGCAGAAAAAGGAGAGCTTGAAGCCACAAGATGGAGATTTGTCTTTAGATTTGCTTTTTATAAAAACCATTTGAAAAGTGTAATGTGAGATTATGTGCTCGTTTCTTCAGTGATATAATGAAAAATATTTTTTAATAGCTGACATCACTGAGAACTCCAAATACCTTCTGAACAGGCTTTCCATTGATTTTATCGCTGATAGTTAAGGCAATACTCTGCGGGTACCATCCAGCCTGGTGGCACCATTGGGTGATTCACAGAGCGGACTCACATCTAGCTCCCGCGCTCCTGCTTATATTGGTCCGTGCATGTATCACAGCACCGAGCGGCTTTTCCAGAGTACCCTGCAGGCATGTCCTGGACCACATAGCAGGCAGGAAAAGTGCCGCTTCTCAGTCCCGCTTCTGGAAGTCAGAGCTCCTTACCAACACGAGCTGGCGAGTCAGAAGCTGGGGCAGATTTTTTGAGCGAGTCTCCCCAGACTGTCGCTCGGTGGCGGCAATACTCGAGCAGCAGGTGGGACTCCTCTGCAGTGAATCCCTGTTAGACACCGTAACCAGAAATATATAGTAAATGCATGTGAGGCCAATTTCAACAAAGTATTAAACAGTGATGTGGAAAAAAGATAATTGTTCCCTTCATGCCCTTTTACTGTGCCAGTGGAGGTAAATGCCCTGATGGGCCTGGAGCAGCTTCTGCTGTAGCCCAAGGCTGCATCCTGTGGCTCTCGAGCCTTGTCAGCTATGATCATTTAGTATTTCAGCAGCTTGTTTGTGGGCTGCCTTCTCTTTTTAAGAAAGAAGTAAAGCATTCTGTATTCAGACTGAAGCTCACAGCTTCTATTTTGCCAGCCCCTCGCTGTATCCAGTAGTTGCATTGCATAATCCCCCCCATAAACTTACCAAATTCTGCATTAAAGCCGGTTAGGCTTTTTGTTCCCACTGTCCTTAATGGAGAAGTCATAGTTATAAACCAGGTTGATATTTTACTGCTAAGCAGTAAATCCACCCCATCTAAACCCTGTCTCTTGGCTGCTTACACAGCTGTGAGTTAATAAAGTCTTTCATGAATGACAGCAGCATTGCTGGTGCCATTGCAGTGAAGGGCCGTGTGTTTCTTCAATAAATCACCATGCTGGAGACGAACAGCTCTCTTCCCTCTGGGCTGAAACCCGGTGAACAAGCCCTCTGCCCAAAACAGATGTCTGCAGTACTTTATTTTTTGCTTTTAATAGAAGAGCACTTTTGCAGCAGTATGGCTGAGTCCGGGCTGGCTGGTGGCAGAGCTGAAGTGTCAGCTGGACCTGCGACTCTCCTGCTGTCCTCCGAAATCCCAGAGACTTTGGCAAATGCAAACAGCCTGGGTTTGTGCTATCAACAGCCCTTTCAGGCTTGTCAGGGATCGTGCAAAGCAGTTATGGTTCACAGGGGAGTGAAAATGGAATTAATTACAGTCTCCTACTTGAGGTTATGCAGATACTAAAGAAGGCTCCCTTGAAAGTATCTGAAACCATTCCATTTGTGTAAATTAGGAAAAGCATGAGTTATCCTCAGCTGATGAGAGTCAGTGGGATTTAACATATATTGTCCCAGAGGTAAGCTGTGAGAATAGACACCTCCTCCAGCCCCAGGCTCACCCGATATAGCTGCAGGCATTGTGTTCAGCTTCAGTTTTGTGAGACACTGGTGCGTGCACCACCCACGCCTCTGTTTGTCTCTCCATACCTTTGCACAAGCTCAGAAAACAGATTCCTTTGGAAAGGAAACACTGCGCCGGGTTACCCTTGCTAGATGGGCTCCCAGAGATGCTCTGACTGTCGTCATCCCCATCCCCCCTCTCCTGCGCCGATAGTCCAGTGCTCCTGGTCCTGCTGAGGGAGCACCAATGGCATTTTTACTCCCGACTGAGCTTAAAAAGACACACAGTGCTGCTCTCCAGGCACCGGCCGTGCTGCTGTGGGAGGTGGCACAGCCCCTGCCCTGCAAAGCTGCTGAACAGCGAGCAGGCTCAGGACGCAAAGCAGCTGCTGAGCTCCAGGTCGCTTCTCTTGTTATTGAAAATGCATTTGGTTTTGTCAGTGATCTCTTTGGCATTACGGGCTCATCGGTAGCCATCGCTGAGTAGGCAGAGGCTGTGTGCCTCCCAGATGTCTCACCGGTCCTGCTGTCAAAGCAACAAAGCAAATGTTTATAAGATCCCCTTTGATCAGATCGATTCAAAACGCTTCAGTTCGTCAACTTGTGCCTTTCATTGCACGGTTTTCTCCCTCTCTCTGCTCTCAGCAGCATGTGAAGTAGGCAGAAGTGGTACCACCACTCATGATAACCATTACCTGTTTACACAGGTCTCATTGAAATGTTGCACAGAGAGATATGAGCCATCATCTTCAGAAGAATGTGACCTTCTGCTCCCACTCTCTGCTACATAAATACGAGCCTGGCCATAAACTCTCTTCAGCTTAACCAGAGTTAAATACAATGAACAGCCAGTGCTCAGACATAAAATGAGCGCCTGTCCCGGGGGGCACAGCCTGTCACCAGTTACGTGGCTTTGCCTCAACATGAGCATCAGCTCACTGAACACCTTGCGTGGGCAGAACCTGCAGCACCAGGAGGGACCCTCCAAGGTTTTCACCTCACCATAAACCAGTTTCATTTTACTTCTGAAAGTCTAAAAAGCCTGAAAGTCCTGACTGCCTTCCCACTCTATGCATTGTGCAGGGCTTTGTTGCTTGCAGTGAACGAGGGACTTTGGTCCAAATACAGCCTGGGCCAGATAGTAGTCCACTCTTGGACAATGTAGGCACCGCTTCCAGCTAGCGCTCTACAACCTCTAGTCATCTTACCACAATGAAGTGGGGACTCTTTGGCCACCAGCAGTGAACAGGCCTTTTGCCATTGGAAGGATGGTGATGCTTCCACCCAGGTTCTCCTTGGGAGCCTGAACACTTGCCCTCCTTCCCCTCCAGTGTCAGCAGTGCCTGAAAAGCCAGTTCTTCCTTGCCACGGAGAAGTGTTCCCCAAGCATCTATTCTCTCACCTCCTTGTCTCATGTCTGCTTTTCTTTTTTGTTTTTTTTTTCTTTTTTTGAAGCAGAGGAAGAAGATGAAGAAGAAACAGAAAAAATGCAGAATGGAAAGGACCGAGGTAAGGGCACAAACTATAGCCACAAACTATATCTGTAAAGTATTTTCTGACTTGCTTCTCTGCAGGAGCTCAGGGTGCCATCTCCATTTGGAGCGGGAGAAGGCTCTGAGTGCGGGCAGCTCTGGGTGGAAGCAGCCCCACGTTGCTGGTGCTGCTGTTACGCCACCTGCAGACACGGCGCAGGTTTATCTGCTGCTCTGGCCATCACCATGCTGCTGGGTCATTCTTTCCAACATCTGCCATGGCTTGAGATGACACCATGGCCAGGGTTTCTTCAGGGTGTGTATTCAGCTTTCAAGAATGTTTTGCTTTCAGCAAAGGTCATGCACAGAAATGTGTAAGAAGAGGAGGAGTTGCTCTGAGTGCTGCAAGAAGCTCAGTTCAGAAGAATATATTCAAAAAAACCAAAGTGTGGGCTGGTTACTAATGAAGTCCCTGAGCGATGGGACTGTCATCTGCTGAACCACTGCCTCCTGTGACCTTGGCTGGACAAATGTTCAGAATTACTCTGCTGATGGTAATCCCGTGTAGGCAGTGCCACGGACTGAACGCGGTTTCACAGGAGGTCTCTTTCATCTCCGCTATCCCTGGATTGCAGGTTTAGATGCTCATCCTCCCCAGACCACATCGTTCTTCAGTTCAAATGAATCCATCACACATACTAGCAGAGTTATTCCCAGGGCTGGAAGTGATCATCGCAGGCATGGAGCGCAGCCCCGAGACTGGCAAACAACCGTGCAGCATATGGTTGAGTTGGAGGGGTCTGCAGGAGGTCTGTTCCTCATGCCACAGTCCACAAGCGAACACAAAAGCACCTCCCAGACCCCCCCTTGGGAAGAGACCTTGCTATGGGGTCTCTTGACTTTTGTTTTCTGTGTTTTAAACAAAAGCACAAGAAACAGGCTTGGACAGGTTTGAATCAGCCCGAGCATTTGTCTCGCTTGAGACAAACCTAATTTCAGCATCAACAAACCAGAACTTTTTATCCTTTTTTTGTTGTACGCACGTTTTCCTTCTGGCTAAGCTGAAGTGGTGGGGCTTATGTTTCTCACCAACAGAGCTTGTTTTCCTATCCAGCAAGTTCTGCAAAGCATTCAGGTGTTTGGAAATGCTCTGCTTCCTGACAGTTTGTCCATCAGGATTAGATACTGCAGGTTTGTGTGAAGAAGTGCTTCAATGTGAGACATTATCAGTTCGTAGGAAGGAATGCAGTAAGTTTTATTTTAGCTAAAACAGGAGTTTTCAAGGCAGAATTGCATTCGCTTTAAATCACGGGACCCTCTTTGCCCTAGAACATTCCTCTTCAGTTAAATATTTTAGATGCTTAGCAGATGACCCTTCTGCTTTTTTCCAAATGTGCATTGTATCTTGCATGGGAAAGGGGGATTTTGAAGAGTTGAAATATGATGTATGGTAGCAGAGACATAGTAAGACAAATTCAGCTCTGTTATTCATTGCAGCAGCGCTGAAGCTGGGGGGGCACTGAGACATGTAACCAAAAGCAGAACTTGGTCCAAAAGCCTTCACGTGGAATGTAAACGTTATCTCTGCCAGAGAGTAAGTGATTTCTTAATGTCACAAAGTTATTGAGATAAAAATCTGGCAGAAAAATCAAGGAACAATCAATACATGAACTGCAGTCCTCCTGCAGAGTGCGTACGCTACGGGAGCTCCTTCAGACACCAAAGCACGCGTGGCAATGGGGTGTCAGGCTCTGGGGTTTGTGTGGGCTATGTTGAGGATGGGTGTTAGGAAAGCACTTGGTCTCTGCCCACGTTACCTATAGGGACCCACGGCCAGGATGCCCCAGGCACGCGGGGTCCAACGGGGCTGGCCAGCAGCACCCTGTGCCCACACCGAGCTCTGCCTGCCCCGACACTGTTCTTTGCACAGTGACTTTCTGCATCCCTGGCTCAGCAAAGCTGCCCCTACCTGCAGCAATAGCCTGTTACTTCTCCACCTCCTGAATCAACAAGAAGAAGAATCACTTGCAGCTTGCGTATTCCCCAGCTTCTGCAGTGGTGTAGGCAAGGGGGACGCCAGTCGTCCTCTCGGGGACTCTGCTGCAATGTGTTTCCCAGGGACAGCATCACCCTTGGGCTTCCTCACAAGTTTCTTCACAAAGTTATTTCCTATTTCTCTGTGTCTCAATTAATCAACCTCAGAACTCGCTTCCCTGCTGGAAAGGCTTACATTTGTAGGCTTGATATAGCAGTGGCGTGGTAGGGCTTTAGCAGGATGAAATCATCCGGGAAGACTCCAAGTTGGCTGCGGCTTTTGTGGTTAGGATTACAAATTAAGCAGCATCTCCAGAGAAGATGTCTACAAGGTTTCCAGGCACAGAAGAGCCCAGTCGGGAGCTGGCAAAGCCACATCCATCCAGCTGTGTTAGACGTCACCCCACGGCAGTTCAGCCAGCCTCGGTGCTCTCTTTGCATTACCCCTTCTTGAAGCCTGGTGTTACATATCCGTACACTGTGTGTGTGCCAGACATTATTCCAGGTCAGACACCCACTGGGCTAAGGCTGTCCCGCAGTCACTGTTTGCTGTGGCCCTGCTGCCTCTCTCCAAGACAGCATGGTCCTGTTGGTGACCAAGAGGTGAACCCATAACAATGTCACTTGGAACAAGACTCTCCATGAGCTGGACCCTTCATGTATTGGCCATTTGGGTTTTATAACCTCCAAATCACTGGGAAGGGGACTAAAGATCTGTGATCTGCTGGAAAAAAGTGCCTGGTTTGCAGACCCATAACATTTGTTAGACAAAAATATCCAATTTGAAATACAGTTGTCCATACTGATCAAAACTATAGAGAATGCAGCCATCCCTTCCTGGAGGACAGGACAGAGTCCATCCTCAGCAGATTTGCAGGTGACACCAAACCGAGAGGAGTAGATGTAGACCAAAGCATTGTGTTGGCATCCAGAGGGACCTCAACAGGCTGGAGAAATGAATGGGCAGGAGCCTGATGCGGTTCAACAAGGAGCAGTGTGAAGTCCCTGAGAACAACCCCAGGACAAGCGGGAGGCCACCTGCACACCACTTTGCAAGGAAGAACTTGGGGGTCCTGATGGACACCAAGTTGACCATGAGGCAGCGATGACCCTTTGTGCAATGAAGATGAATGGTTTCCTGGGCTGACAAAGCATTACCAGTCAAGGGAGGGGATCCTTCGCCTCTACCCAGCACTGGTGAGGTCACCCCGGGAGTGCTGGGTCCAGCGCTAGGCTCCCCAATATGAGAGGGGCATGGACTGGAGAGAGTATAGGTAAAGGCCATGGCAATGATTAAAGCATTGAAGCATCTGTCACGTGAGGAGAAGCAGAGAGAGCTGGGATCAAATCAATGTGTGTCAATAACTGATGGGAAAGATTAAAGAAAACTGAGCCAGAGTCTTCTCAGTGGTGGCCAGTGGCAAGGCAAGAGGCAACAGGCACTCGTCAAAATACAGAAAATCCTGCTTGAACATAAAAAACAGTTTTGTACTGTGAGGTTGGTAAAATGCTGGCACAGGTGGCGCAGAGGTGTGGGGTCTCCAGCCTTGGAGCTACTCAAAACCAGATGGAACAAGGTTCTTAGCAGCTTGCAGGGGCTGAGCCTGCTTTGAGGTGGAGGGATGGACTGAACAATCCCCCGGTGGTCCCTTCCCACCTCAGCAATGCTGTCATTTCTGGGATTGGATGAGATCAGATCACTTTTCTACCTGCCTTGTATTTTGGAGGACTCGCCATTTATCCCAGTTCCTATAAAGCTGTTTACAGGCTGGAGAAGAATTGCCCCTTAGAGCAGTAAGAGATGAGGACGGTGGCTTTTTCATTTTGCGGGGAATAAAATTACCTGCTTTCTAAAGATGCCTTTTCCCCTGTGTTTCAGGTTAGATCGACGACCACAGGCTGTACAGTAATTCAGGTAAGGATGGATATATTTTTTTCTTCCTGTCTCCAGCATCACAGTTCTGTACATACCATTGCAATGTGTAGGACCAAGTCCCTGGACACCTTCTGTTCTTTATCTCCTATTTCTGCACAAGGAAGGTTCCCCGCCTGCCCATTGCTCTGCAACCATTCAAAAGGGCGTTGAGTCTTTCCTTGTAAAGACCCAGTTCTGCTCCTGCTGCAAACAGTGGGAAAACATCATTAACCTCAGTGGGAACAGCATTATCTCGCGTTTTATTGGTATTGCTTCTATACTGAGAGGCCTCAGCCAGGAAATAGGACCCTATTGTGATGGACACTGTCCAGTTGTACTAAAAATACAATCTCTACCCTCAAAGAGCCTGCGCTTTAAGTTATAATAAGGCACAACAGATGGATAGACAAACAGGTGGCTGAAGAGCACGATAGAGTGGTAAGGGAGAAAGCCTGAGCCCTGTGGTGACAATGCCTCTGAAGGACCTGAATAAGATCCTTATCTTCCCCATCTGAAAAGCTGGTAGGAGGGTGCCCTATCGGGTTTCTACACTGCCCTTGCACTCACTGGAGGTTTCCCACAGCCACAATGCCCATCTTTCACCATTCCCAGTGAGAAGAAGGGTTCTCGCAGCAGAAAAATGTGCTGCAGACACACACGTCATTAGCCAGCACAGGACGGGGACGGGCGTAGTAGGTCACCTTCCTTCTAGGAACCTTGTCCTTCACACTGTAGCTTCCTTAGTTGCAGCAAACAGGCAGGAGAAAGTCTTTTATCTTTAACTTACCGGTTCAGACCCAGACCATGGTGGTCAGTGGCTGTGGACCAGGTGAATTAGTTGTGATGGATCTGAAACACAATTTTGCATGATAAAGCCATCACCATGGTCCTCTAAAGGTAATTTGCAAAAGAGAAAAAAGAGGGTTTGCCCTTTCTGCCTCCCTGCCATTTCAGTGGTGGATAGAGATAACCCGAAAGTGGCTTGAGAGTTTTTCTGATAGTTTTTACATTAGAAATTCAAGTCCTGCCTGATCTGGGAAACAATCTGGTAACTCAAGAAGGAGTGAAATTATACCATTAGAGAGGAAGCCAGCAATGGAGAGCTGTTTATACTGCTGTGTGTGGCTTTTTCTTAATGTCCCTTTAACTCTAATGGCTTTGGAGAAAAGGATGGCTTTGACCCTGGTCACCCCTTAGCCACTGATCTGGAGATGAGAAGTTACCTGTTCCCTGAGAAGCCCAGCAGTGCCTCCAACACCACCAGTGACTGCGGCTGATAAGCGCTAAATTAGAAACAACTGAAAAAATAAAAGTGAGAAATTACTTTCAGGTTTTTTTATCATCCAGAGAAAATTAAGAAAGACATGTCAGTGAAAGAAAAAAATCCCTTAAACCATGGTGGTTCTTCATTAAGTTCCTCGCATTCCTGTTTGTTGTGCCAGGACTTGTGATGGATCCTCCCGAGCCTTCACGGTGGTGATGTGGTCCAGCCAAGCGGAACCGGTGGCTCTGGCCACCCTTTGGCTCTGGCTGCCTGCCGATGATGGGGGTGGGGCTGGGATGGGCAGCACTGTCAGGGGCTCTGTGTTAACAGATCTTGGCTGTCCTGGGGGGAAAGTGCCCAGCACCAGCCTCACCTTGGCTGCAAGGTCAACTGTGTCAGCTTACAGACCTTCACTGGCAGGACCTGGGGACCTGCCCCAGCACCATGGTCCTGGTGTCATTGACTCAGGAGCTCATGTTCCCTCTATGTCCCAGGTCTTCTGGGGCCCAAGGTAAGGAGCTCTGGGCTCAGCATGGTCATGGTGGCTGCCACACGCTTGGTCTGCACCGAGCTTGCCAGGGTGGCCCAAGGAATGCACAGCCCCAACCCGAAGGTTCAGGAGGTCCCAGGAGAGAAGCTCTGTGACCATGCAGGAGCTGATCTCCAGAGCCGTGAGGGGTCAGGCTGGAGCTCTGCTCTCTGAAGATGCTGACATCATGGTGTGTATTTCTGATGACGCAGGCATGGAGGGCTATGCTTACGATCGAGACGTCTCCCCATCCTTTGGAAGAGGCACGTTTCAGCCAATACATTCACCATCGTGCAACTGTGACCGATCTCAACCACCTGCTGACAAAAGCGGCTTTCTCCGAACCACCCAGAGGGCTTTCCCCATGGGCACTTGCCTCTTAGGTCATTGCATGTACTATTTTCCTCCATGTGTTTACTAACGATAATCAGACAATGCCCCATCAAACTCAGCAGTTTATGGGAGGTTATAAAAAAAAAAAAAAAAGGAAAGCTAATACTCCCTGCTCCTGCTAAGCGTACTGATCTTTTTTGATTTCTTCCCACATGGTGTCATGGAGTCATCATCACGTCACATGCTGGTTATTTCCTCCTGACTTCTGCCCCTCAGTATGCATGAAAAAAAATGGGTGTTAAGCCTCCTGGGGTCCCTTGCGTGTGACATGAAGGGGATTCTGCCTTCAAAAAACCTACCTTCTGAAAATACTGTGCTGTCTGTCAGTGTCTGGTTGCCGTCACGTGATATCGCGTGTCGTCCTGGTGAATGGCAGGGCATGCCACGGGTGAAGGGATGCACAGCCAGAGCAGCAGCAGCAGTGATGGGCCACCAGCCACCTGCCTCCCAGTGTTCCTGGCTTTGCTTTCAGACTGTTAAAAAATCTCCCTTTACAAGCAGAGAATTCAGGGGCAACCATTGCTAGGCTTAGGTTAGCATCTCCGCGTTCATTTTCAAGAGTCACATTCAGTTTTGTTTAAAATTAGGAGAAATAACCAAGTTGTGTAGTCTGAGGCTGAGCTCACCACACTCTGATCCTTACTAGGCTTTTCTTCCATCGCTGCTTAGAAAACATTGTAATCAGTTCCAATCACTGGTGATTTTATTTTATTTTTTTTCCTTGCTGCTTAGGAATGATATTTTTAGTGGAAGGAGCTGAGTGCCCTAATGCATCTATAAATATTTATCACAGGTGATGAATGGAAAGGAGTGATAAACTCTGAAACCAGCCCTCAGCTTTTCTTCCTGTCTGAACCGATATGTGGCCTCGGTTCTCAGTGGAAAGTGCTTGTCGGGTACCTACAACCCTTGGGGAAAGAGAAAATAAACAACGTGGTGGCCACAGATTTAGTTGAATATAAATATTGTGAATGAGCTGTCAAGAAGGAAAGGAAAGTGATGATAACCTGGTGTAGCATGTTAGCTTTAGCCTGCCAAAGAGAGTGTGCTCGCAGGGACAGGGAAGGGTTCATGTGCATTTTCAGCTGAATTTGCTGAATTAGGACCTGCAGCAGCTTTGGCTAAAGCTACAGGCAGGTTCGAGCACCAAAAATAGGAAGGCTTTGCTGATGGCCACGCTCAGGGACCTGCCAGGGCAGTGAAGGCGGTTGGCAGCTGGAAGTGTTATGGCTGTGCAGGCATCAGGGTCTTCCTCCTGCTGACCAGAGGTGCAAGGGACCAGGGAGTTTGCATCACACTGGTGGGATCTCCCGGCACCTTGTGCGGGTAAAAGCCTGGGGGTTCCCAGCTAAGCCACGCTGGGGCCAGCGGCTGAGCCATGGGCGTCCTCCAGGAACTGGACGCCTGCACCAGCAGCAGTGCCAGAGGCGGGGGACTGCACCGTGGGGCAGCCCGGGGTGGTGATGGGAGAGCCCTCAGCAGCATGTGGGATGGTGAGGTGGAAGTCGTCACCTCTTCAAAGGTGCCAGGGTCCAAACTGTAGCACAGAAAGGGAAGGATAGGATGAATATATATCTCCTGTAGCCGTTGGGGAAGGACATTAAGCATGAAGCCAGGATCACAGGGGAGTGTCACCTTTGCTGCTTTTTTCCTGTTATTACTCACCCTGTGACGTTCCCTTCTTGCTTTTGCTACCATGATTGCCAGGAGGCAAAGCCTCCTGCCACAGCCACCACCTCCACCGCAAGCATCTCTCTGAGCCTGCAGTCCAGCCACAGCTGGAGGAGGTGCAGGTGGCACTGCTGGGACCTGCCACCCCTGGCTGCCACCACTCCGGCTGGTCGGGCGCTGAGGGGAGACATTGGGAAGACACCCCCCAACAGGGGTCTTGCAGCCAGCCCTGCTGGGGACGCAGATGGGAGGCAGCCATCGCCTTGTGGGCTGACACAAGCTGAGGTACAGCAGGGAGGGTGCTCGTGCCTCTCCTTCCCCACCAAGCACTGCTGGTTGAAGGGACGGTGACAGTCAGGCAAGCTGGGGCGTCTGGGCTTTGTTTGGAAAACCTGGAGGGATCAATGGGGTTTTGTACAGACGCAGCCGGGACATCATCCGTGTATGTTAAATGTGACCCTGCGTGCCATGGCTTTGCATTACCTCCCCGACAGTGCCATTTATTTCAGCCAGCAAAGTGTTTTAGCAGATGCTTCATATTATTGCAAGGCTGGGGCTGCAGGGTGGTGCTGGCTGATGCCGCACTGGCTGCTGCTGGGAGGATGGCGTTTGCCCAGCAAGCTGCCGCTGGAGTGGGAGGAACCTGTGTCCCCGCTGATCTGAAGGGTCCTGGAAAGGCCACGGTCATGCAGGCACAGCTCCGGTATCGGGCACCCTGCAGCCAGCAAGAGCAACCAGGCACTGGGATGATGGAGAGCAAGGGCAGCTGCTGGCCCGGTCTATGCATCAGATCACCAAGACCTGATCTTAATTGCACTTGTCCTCGTCAGCCTGTGTCTGATAGCTTCCCTATGCTATCGCTCAGAGGTGACAGGAACGATGCCACAGCATCCCCCTAGCCTTCCCCTGCAGCACACAGTGATGCTGAGGAGAGGGAGCTTGGCTTGGCGCTGCCCTGGGCTGTCATGATGTTACCCAAGGGTGTCATTCAGGGAGGTCACCGCTGGTCCCCAGACCCTGTCAGTGAAGCCCAGCTGGTGCAGGTAGTCCCAGTGCTGTGCGGTCTGCCCTCACCGTGCCACTGCCCCAGGCATCAGCCTGGCACGCAGTGTGGGATTGAGGCACGGACTGGCCCAGCAGAGCCCAGGAATCATGGGGACAAACATGAATGTTCCCAGCTGTGCCATGGCCATAAAGGGAGTTCTTGGGCCAGGCAGGACATTCGGGATCATTTTGCACCCCAGTAACACCAGGCAGCTCCACCGGTGATGTGCTGGGACATCATGCCCAGCACCTCATCTTGCTTGCAGTTAACTTTGAAACCTGCTTATGAACTATTGTTTGCCTTTGGAATAATTGCCTTAAACCCCCGAGAGGAACAGTTCAGGCCAGGCTTTAATAGATGTCCCCAGGCTGTGTTTTCCTCCAGTGTCACTACACCCCAGCCCCCCAGCTGCTCACCTGAGTCCTTGCTCAGCACTCGGGATGCAGCATCCTGGAGGCTGCCGGGGAAATCTGCCCAGCCACACCAGAGAGCCCCCGGGGCCAGTGCCGGGCATGTGTGTGGGTATGCACATGTGTGCCTTTGTGCATGTGTGTGTGTGCATGCACCCCTGCGTGCGCCCACGTGCACTGCAGGCAGCGTGTCAGTGCTCTTGGGAGATGCGCTGGGTCTGAGTGCGCCTGCCAGTGCCCCCCTGCCCGGCTCTGCCACCCAGCATCTGCCCACAGCCTTGAGGCTGCTGATAAAAAATAACTAACCACAAATATGGTTCTTTTCTTTCAACTGTGGGAGTTTTATTTTATGCAGCTGGATGGTCATTTTTTGTCAGGACCCAGGAATGGGAGTCACCAGCTAAAAGTAGGGCCAGATCCAGAGCCTGGGGAGGATGGCAGGGCCCCCGGCAGAGACCGGCTGGGCACAGCGCTGGCAGAGCCAGGCAGGTGCAGGCAGCAGGCAGGGGCCACGGTGTTGGGCGTTGCTGCTGAATCCCATGGACAGTGCGTTGACACAGGCTGTAGGGAACACCTTTAAATGAAAAAGCAAAACACTACCTACAAATATTTTCTCATGGGAAAGTTACCCAGACTGAGCCGTGTCCCTGCGTTAGCACGCCCAGCCGGTGCCCCAGTGCCAGGGGTTGGTGCCAGAAGAGGGAGACCACCAGTTTCCATGAGGTAGGGAATATGGATGGGCACAGTGCAGTGTGTCCTGCACCCAGCTGGTCTGTCAGTGATGTGCGAAAGGAAGGCAGCAGCTTTGGCCACTCATGCCATGCCTCAGCATATGGGTGCTGAGGCTCCCCCAGCCCCAGCCATGCCCACACAATCCCCAGCAGCACAGCCCGGTGGCTGGGGGTCGGGGATTGCACCAAGCTTTGGTTCCGTTCCCTGTTCCTGGTGCCACATGAGTGCGGCTGCTGGTGAGTGCAGGAGTAAGCGGGAGCATCCCTGGGAGCAGTTGGCAAACCCGTGCTGGAGCCGACGCTGTAAGTGTTGGGAATGTCTCTAACAGAAACCTGTACACTGGAAGCCATGTTCTGTCATCTGCCAAATATTCAATAAATTCATCTCATCATTAAGGGGTGTCTTGTCCCTTCACCACAGAGGTGTTTGAGAAAAAGGAAAAATAAAAAGGTTTTTAATAGGAAATGACTGTTCCAAAGGAGCACACAGTATGAGAGCAGCTGCCGGCGCTTTGCCGTGGGTTCGTACAGAGCAGCGGAGTCAGGAGATTACCCGCATTTGTCATGGCTGCAGGTCACTGGGAGCAGACAGAGCTGCCTGTGTTCGAGGATCCAGCATCCACCACATCTGTGCCATCAGCACGGCACCAGAGCCCCATCCCAGCTGCCCCCATCCCACCAGACGTTCCCCCCCACTGCACCAGCGAGCACATCTGGTGGTGGCAGAAAGGGTGAGGGCCAGGCTTGGAGGGCAGTCAGGCATCAAGGCGGGAGCATCTGCACCAGACACACACACACACCCCCCCACCCGATCCCTTCCCAGCACAGTATCAGAAACTGTACTGGGGCGGCTGGGGTTTGGGATAGCTGGTACCCAACCCCCCAGAAAAGGGCCCTGCAATGGTGGGGACATTCTCACCACTGCTCCCCCCAGATGTGGAGCTGGTGATGGAGGGATGCTCGTACCCCATCCAGCCCTGGTGCACCTTCCATGGGGATGCCCACTGCCGGACCCAGCAGCAACGCCTGGACCCTCCTGTGACCACTGCTGAGGGATCCCCCAGCTCTCACCATCCCCAGGCAGAGCCGTGGCTGGCGGGGGCCAGGCTGGGCTCACGGAGAGGAAACCTTAGCCCCCGGAATCCACAGCTTGATGGGCACAGATGCAGCCCCTCCACTTCACAGCCCCGATTTGGCACGGCACTGCCCAGCTCCAGGCGCTCATTTGTTTTAGGGATTAGGTGCCTCGGTGGGAAAGATACAGACCCTACCCACAGCCAGGGGGGCTCCCGGCTGCCACCAGGCCTGGGGCAGCTTCCTGCTCCTCTCAGTCCAGCGTGAGGTGAGAGCAGGACCAAGAATCACCCGGCCAAGTATGTGCCCGGGGGGAGCAGTGGGTGCTGCACCCCCCAACCTCTCAGCAGTGCCCAGGACGACCTGGGGACAGAGATGGCAATGTGATCTGCACACACCAGCCCACACAGGGACAGTGTGACTCGGTTGGGGAGGCCAGTAGGCGGCCATGGGGATCGTGTCCATCACCAGACCATGCTCGCAGCCCACCACCTCCTGTTCATGGGGACCAGCCCCACGGCCCCTCTAGGACCCCTGCCCCAGGACCCCATGCTACTGGGCTGAGCACTGCCTGCACCACAGCTGCCTGCAGGAACGGGGAGCCGAAGTCCAAGACATGGCACGGGGGCTGCATCAGCCCCTGCTCATTCACATGTGCACACACCTGCACAGAGCATGTGTGCTCACTCCCTCATGCACGTGTGTGTGCACACTCACATGTTGTACATGCACACTCCCCTGTGCACTGCCTACCTGCTCAGCTGCATACCCACACTGTGTGTGCGTGCACGCTCACCCATGCACCATGTGCACACTCACCTGTGCTTTCAGGCCTGTGCACACTCACACTCACGGCTTGCTCTCGTGTGTGCGTACTCCCACGCCCCACATGTAACTGTGAGCAGGGTCCCCATGGGGTCACATGTAAGCGTGCACACAGGGCACAGATGCATGTACCTGTGTACACACCCACATGCATGTGTGTGCACAGGCATCGACATGGACTGAAACAAATGTGTGCAGAAACACGTGTACTCTTGCACACAGACAGAGCACTGTGCCTGGTGCTGGTTCCCCACGCCGCCTGTCCCCTCCGTGCCCCTGGCACCCCTGTCCTGCCCATGCACCCTACTAGCCATCACTTGGGGACATTGAGCCACCACACTGGTCTTTCCCCAGGGCTTCTGGCAGCTGCCTCGATGCCCCGTGGGAGGGCACGGTGGGAGGACCCACTGTCAGCAGCACCCAGGTCCCAGTGATGACTGAGGGGACTTCCACATGCTACTTCCAGGTGCAGCCCTGACACACATCCTAAGGGTGAAGAGGGTCCCCCACTGGCCCTGCGCCCCTTCCCTGGGAGGGTGTGGGTGCCGTGTGTCACCTGGGTGCTGTACCAAGGGGGACGTGGGTCCTGTGTGTGCACACAGGACCTGTTTGCAGGCTGCAGCCAGGGTGCCCGTCCAGTGGCATCCATGTCCCTGTCCCCTGCCCCTCAGTTTATCCTGTAGCTGACAACATTTTCACACCTTGTTAGTGCCAGGTTTAGACCCAGCTACCCCCAGCCGCAGGAGGGGGATCAGCTCCTGCTCAGCATGGGGCAGATGAACTCAGCCCCACGGAGACCCCAGGGACCCCATGCACCCCATGGAGACCCCAAGGACCCATGTGCCCCACAGAGACCCCAGGGTCTCTGTGCACCCCAAAGAGACCTCAGGAGCCCTGTGTGCCCCAGGGACCCCATGAGCCCCACAACCGGGCTCAGACGTGGGTGCCCATTGCCAGGCTCCCCCAGCTCAACTCCCACCCCCCTGCCACCCTCCAGTGCTACAGCACAGCCCATAGGCCCCCACGCAGCAACAGCCCCATGTCCTGAACAGTGCTCATGGGCACCCAACACCTTGCAGCGTGCAAGGCCAGGACTGGGGTCCATGCACCCATCCCCACCCCTGGGACCCCCCCTGGGCCTTTCTCAGGGGGCAGGGGGCAGGGTGTGTGGTACTCTCCCTTCCCCTCCTGCCTGGGGCATGGGTTAAGCAGGGGGTCCCATGGGTGCCACTCCCTCAATCTAAAAGGGGGGGGGGGGTGGCCAAACACAGCTGTCCCCACATCCATGCAGCTCAGCCACCCACAGCCCCCTCCCCTGGGGCAGCCCCTGACATGAGCCCCTGGGATGTGGGGCCCAGCTGGGGGCAACCTGCTCTCCCCCCACACTGGGTGGGGGCCTCCGTGCCAGTGCCTGACCCCGGGGCCAGGGGTGCTCCTCGTTTCACCATTTAAGGAATAGAGTCTTCTGCCCCGCCACAAGCTACTGGTGTGGCCCTTCCCCTGCCCTTCTTCCCCAGCTCTCCTCTTCCTCCTCCCTGCCCCACACCCCCCCAGCCTGCCCCCACCCATGATTTATGGGGGAGGAAGGGGAGCGCCGAGCACGATTATCAGTGGGCAATCACAGAGCAAACACCACACTGGGGTGGGACACAGAGGGTGCGGCTGTGGGTGCCGGGGCGCCCGGCACGGTTCCTGCCCCAGGCTCTGCGGGGAGCTGCCAGTCCCTCCCCAAGGTCCCAGTGCTTGGTTCACCCACACACCCTCGCACGCACCCAGGTGCAGCCAGCTACCTCATACACGCGTGCCCTGAGGACACTCGCCCCCATGTGACATATGCTGTGTCCCCCTGGGGACACATGCTCCCAGTGCCACCAGTGCTCCCACAGCCCCACACGGTCCCAGTAGCTCCTGCACCCCAGCTCCCCGCGCCCCATGCCTGCTGCCCTGCCCCAGCAGGGGCTGTGGCATGCCAGGGGGTGGCACAAGCCACTGTGGCACTTTGGGACAGAGCACAGCGGACATAGCCCCACTGCAGCTTCATGAGGTATCTCTGAGCCCCTTCCAGCATCCTGCTCCTGCAGGCACAATGCCAGGTTGGGGACATCCAGGTGAGGGGACAGAGCATGTGGGGTCCATCCTGGCCACCCCCTGCCACGCTTTGGGATGCCGTGGCCATCAGCCATTTCTGCAGGCTTGTGCAGAAATTCAGCGGCAATTACATAACAAGGAGCCATCGGTCCTGAAAACGAGGTCAGGCAGCGGTGCGGGAGGCGGGAGGAGCAGAAAGGACCAGCCGGCAGCTGCTCTCCCTTCCCAGGCCACAGCAGCTGTGGGAGCCACATGCCAGGAATGGCACCAGGACATGGCACAACATGTTGGCCCTGCTCAGCAACAGGAGTTCCGAGAGCATGGCAGTTCTTCGAGCCATGTCAGGATCACTCCTGCATCCCTTGGGGTCCCTTGAGCCATGTCAGCATCACACCTGCATCCCTTGGGGACCCTCTGGCCATGCTGACATCATGCCTGCATCCCTTGGGGTCCCTTGAGCCATGTTGACATCACGACTGCATCCCCTGGAAACCCTCTGGCCATGCTGACACATCACGCCTGCATCCCTTGAGGACCCCCTGGCCATGCAGGCATCATGCCTCCATCTCTTGGGGTTCCTTGAGCCAAGCCAGCATCACACCTGCATCCCTTGAGGTCCCTCTGGCCATGCTGGCATCACACCAGGTCCCTACAGCTGCCATGGAGCCAGAGCCATGGGGCGGACCCCATCCCCAGATCAGGGCTCTCAGGCTTTGCTTAGCCTGGGGGTGTTCGGACCCAGACAGAGGGACTCCAAAATGGAGCCGATCTCCCCCATCAAGGAGCTGGGGGACCTGTGGGGTGCAGGCAGCAACAGGAGCCACTGCAAGCGCAGTGATGGCCAGGCTAGCAGCATCACCAGGGAGCAGGAGGCAAACATGGGGCCCTACTGCAGCAGCTCTTCCTCTTCTTAGGGGGTGCCTTCTCACTGGTACCACTGCCCTCATTACCCCCACATCACCCACACACAGCCCACCAGAGTCTGTGGTGAACACTGCCAGGGCAGTGTGCCATGGTCCTCACACTCTGCATCCCCAGGGCTCAGCACAGGTGCCTGTGGGAACAGTGCCCCCCAACCCCAGCCAGGCCACGCACCAGCCCAGCACACCACACACCAGCCCGGCATGCCCCACACCAGCCTGGCATGCCCCACACCAGCCCGGCATGCCCCACACCAGCCTGGCATGCCCCACACCAGCCCGGAATGCTGCACTGTGCCCGACGCATGACGCAGGTTCCCCCCGCGCCAAGGCAGGACCAGCTGCTGCTCCCTCGGCGGCAGCGCTGACTAACCGGCTGACCGTGTGTCACCGGCTTAATTTGGTGCCCGCCCTCTTGGTGAGATTAATTAATCCAATCCCCACACCCAAGCCCCCAGAGGGAGCTGCCTTCTAAATTGGCAACTGTCACTGGGATGCGGTTCCGTGATGAGGCCGAGCTGCCAAGGGCAGGTGACTGCAAGGCACAGGGGGACCCCGGGGACCCCCCATCTCTGCTGGGGGCTGTGGGATGGGCAGCCCGCGCCCTGCGCGGCAGCAGGAGCGTGGCTGCCGCAGAGGCTGAGTCCAGCAAGTGCTGCTTCCAGCCACAATAAGCCTGGCAGGCAGAGCAGCAGGCAGCAGGTTGGGGCACAGCTGGTCCTGGTGCTGCAGCAGCCACGGGATGGGAGATTTACAGCTGGTCAGAAACGCCTTGCTGCGAGCTGCTGCCCTGCTGCAGCCGCCCTGACCTCCCTGTCACACAGAGATTTAAACTGGGGATAATTGCACCTATTAGCCACAGTGAAGGTGCCAGAGAAGCTGGTGGGGCAGGAGAGCAGGCAGGTGGGCAAGCAGCACACTGCGCACCCTAGCATGGCCACGGCTGCCGGCTGAGCACCTGCGAAGAGAGGCAGTGGGGACCGTGCCGAGCACCACAGTATGCCATGGGAAATGGCAAGCCGGCTGGAAAAGCCAAATGCCAGCAGCCGAGTGGCTCCAAGGCACGTGGGCTTTTCTGGGCATGGCAAGGGGCCCAGCCTGGGCCAGCCACCCCAGCCGCAAGGCTCCCCAGGCATTTGAAGTTCTTTGGGATTTGCAAAAACTCCCTGAAGATGCAGAGCACAGTGGGGACAGGAGTTGCCAGCTCCCCCAGTGGCGAGGGCCACAGAGCAGGATGGCTGCATTGGAGCAAGACAGCAAGACCTGGCACAGGGAGATGGACGATCCATGGCCATCATCATCCTCCTCTGCTAAGCCCACCACCAGCCCCTCACTAAAGCAGAGGAGCTCACCAGCCACATCTCCCCTGGCAGTGGTGTTACCCAAGGATGCTCCTGCATCTCCACCAGGATTTCCCTTGTTCCCCATGTGCTTAAATCCCCTTTACCATCCCTGTCACTGCTGCCACAGCCTTTCCTTGAGTTTCCAGCATGCCTGACGAGTTTTCAGGCCAGCTTTGCTCGTTTAACTCAGCCAGCACCAGCATCCAGCCTCCTCTCCCACCAGCAAACGCTGCTTCTCCTCTGTTGAGTACCACTGCTGGCTGCCCAGCCACTAAAACCACCTTCTTCCTCCCCAGCAAACCCACTGCTTTTCGGTGACCAAGCAGCCCCAGGTAAGGTGCCTGGGTTCAGTCTGCGCAGGTGGCCAAGAGCCAGCCGGTCCATTGGCGAGTGGGTGCTGCCTGTGCCCATTGTCCTATGCCAGCTCCAGCCATTTCCTCCTTCACGGTGCTCAGCAGCAGCTTCCCACCAGGCACAGCACTTGAGTGGTGATAGCGGGACGGGTGTGCCACAGCCCCACCAGCAGCCCTGCCGCAAGAGGTGCCATGCTCAGGTGCTCGTCACCAAACCTTTCCCATCTCCAGGGGTGAGGCTCAGCAAATACCAAAACTGTGGTGGAGCCAGCTCGGTGATGCCCCACCAGAAAGGTGCATCGGCACATGGCATTGGCGCATGGTGCCTGGCCAACACGGTGGGCCTTGCTGCAGCTGAGTCAAGTGTGGGGAGGATGAAAAGCCCCTCCACAGCCTGTAACCCCCAGCATGGGGGGGAATGTGGGAGTGATACTGGGGGCAATAGGAACAACAGGAGGACAGTGCCAGGAGCAATGGGAGTCATGTGGGGGATAGTGCTGGGACAAATAGGGATAGCACTGGGAGCAATGGGAATAAGACTGGGAACAATTGGGATGAGACTGGGAGCAATTGAGATACTGGAAAGAATGGGGATAGCACTGGGAGCAATGAGGATAAGACTGGGAGCAACTGGGGTCAGCACTGAGAGCACTGGTGATAACATAGGGGGCAACACCAGGAACACTGGGGACAACATAGTGGGGAGACTCGGGCTGTCACCAGCACAGGTCACATGGAAGCCCACCTCACATCCTTGCCCTGCCGCATGTCTGTTGCCAGTGAGTGGGAAGCAGAGGCAAGAGCCAGCAAACGCCCTTTGTACAGACTTTTCCCTCTCAATGGGGGTTGCAAAGCAGAAGGGGAAAAATCGAACCGTTCTGGTTTTGGAAAGAATAATGTTTTCCATCCCGAAAGCTGTCAGCAAGAGCAGACACAAGGGTAAAACCTCATGATGGGTGAGAGGAGAGGCGCAGGAAGCACCGTGATGAGAAGCATCCCAGCACCCCTGCCAGACAGCCGGACAGACAGCCAGGGCAGTGACCCACATCACCTGCAGCCCAGATGCCCAGCACCGGCACGTCCTCCAGCTCCCACCCAGATGCCTGCACCCACCACAGCAGGAATCACAGGGAAAACGTGGGTAACTGGCTGGAGGTGGGGACCTGCCCCTGCCTTCCTGCTGCCCCAGCCAGGACCGTGGCTTGGCCATGTTTCTAGCAATAATTAACACCGGCATGAGTGGCACCGTGGCCTCTGCTCAGCCAGAAAGGCCGGGCTCAGCGCAAAGCCTGGCACTGCACCAGGGCTTTGCCTGCAGCCTGGGGCGTCCTGGCTGGGCGTCTCGGCACCGCAGCACCTGGCTGCTGAGCTGCAGCCGCGGGCCACTCCAGTGGGACAGAGTGGTGCTGGATCCTCACCCCACCTGGGTGCTGCTGTGAACTCGCCTGCAGCCATGTCCACCCGCAACCATACCCACCCACAGCCATACCTACCCACTGCCATACCCACCCGCTGCCATACCCACCCGGTCCGTACCCACCCGCTGCCATACCTACCTGCTGCCATACCCATCCCCCACCATATCCACCCGCTGCCATACCCACCCACAGGTGTACCCACATGCCCCCATATGCACGTATACGTACCTCCAGCTACACCTCCACACATTTATCCCTACGTGAAGACATATCTATATATAGCTATACCTATGGGCAGCTACACCTACTTGCAGATATACCTATAGCAAGCTCTACTTACCTGCACATATACGTGCATGCAGCCTTACCTACATATAGCTATACCTATGGCAGACATCCCCACTTGCAGATGTGCCAACATCAAGCGCTGCTTATTGCAGCCGTATGTGGAGCCATACCTATGTGATGATACACCAGCACAAAGCCATACCTACAGTTATACCTACACGCGGGTGTACTTATGCAGAGCCACTCCACACCATTATCCCCGGTGTAATGCACCTACCTGCAGCTCTACCTGCTGTGTGGCTGCTGCGGTGGGGCTCTGCAGCTGATCTGCCCGCACTGCATGCCACAGGCAATGTTGCCTGTTCAAGCAGTGCAGGCAGCGCATGCTGTGCGGGAATGGTGCATGCCCGAACTGGTGCCCGGCTGGCTGCCAGCCAGTGCCATGGGCACAGTCACCTGCAGGGCTGCAGCACGAGGCATGGCGAGCCACAGGTGTGCTAGAATGCCGGCATGGATGTGCCAGAGTGCGAGGGTGGGTATGCCAAGCAGCACTGCAATTAGGCTGGGGCTTCAGGATACGCAAAAAAATCCTGCAGCATGGCAGACTCCGCTAGAGCCAGGAGCAGGAGCGCACGTGCGGCAGCTGCAGCAATCCCAAGCAGGTTGCTAATGCCAGTGTTAGCAGAGCCCTGCCAGCCCCAGCACAGCCCATGCCACAGCCGTAGGGGTACGACCAGGGTCAGCCTGTCTGAGCTCAGCTGCAGGCATGCAGTTAGCACAGCCACCAGCAGTGCCAGCATCCCAATATAGCAGCTGGCACCGTGTGGCTGGGCAGAGCCGGCTCGCGCAACGCCAGGGCACGGTGGCTTGGGGCACCGGGATGCAGCCATGCTGGCTGCAGGGAACGAAGGCTCTGTGTCTCGACACAGCAGCACACTGAAGGGAGTGACAGCAGCTGCCGTCACTGCAGCACGTGCTGCTCCAGCAAGATCACCACGGGGTAGCAGGGCAGCCTGGGACACGATAAGCAACTGGAGAAATGGGTTTTGCTGGGGATGAGCTACAGCAGTGTTCATGATGAGTGTGCAGGGAGAGGTTTTTCACTTGCGTCCTGGGTTCGGGGGCAGCTGGGGCGCTGCAGTTTAATCAACCAACGACAGCGTTCTGGTGCACCCCCAGAGCTGAGGCTCAGCCAGCCAGGCTCTCCACACCGGCAAGCTGGGGCTGCTTGTGCCGGGGTCCCACACACCAGGCTGCCACCAGGCCCTGGCTATGCCGGCACGAGAGGGAGCTGGGGCAGAACCCTTAACCCACGTGCCTGGGCAATAACACACCGCTGATCGCTGCACCCAAGCCTTGTTCTGGAAGCACTGCAGGGCAATTCCCAGGGCAGTGCCAGGGCCTTGCCATTGTGGATGCGGCCATTGGCAGCTGGCATCACTGCCAACCCAGCGGGACCCTGCCCATGCCGTTTGGTGGGGTTGATTGGACACTGGCTCCAATGCACTTGCTGTTCTGCTGCTGCTGCTGCAGGGCAGGCACCATGCATGCTGCTTTCAGCTGCACGCAGGGAGGTACTGGCAGAAGCAGGCAGCCCATGCGCCTTTCCATGGGTCTGGGATGGTGGGCATCTGCTCCTTCCCAGCCTGGAACATGATCACTGGCTGGAGAGCTGCTGCAAGAGACCCATGGGAGCAGGAGCAAACAGCCTTTCCCTGCAGCAGCAAAGGAAATGGCCTATTAAGTCAGGGGAATGCAACATTAATTATTATTATTATTAATTAATGTCTTATTTTACAGTGCCCCCATGTGCACTAGGCGCCTTCCAGCACTGAAGGAGAGCCGGGGTCCCTGCCTGGAAGGGCTCCTCTCAGGGCTGCAGCCTGGCACGGTGCAGCACAGCAGCACGGCACGGCCAGAGGCAGGAGTGGGGCTGCAGAAGCATGGCCAGGTGCTGCTGGGCCCCTCTGTGCCCACGCCAGGGGCTGTGGATACCAGTCTGGGACCCCAGCCACTTTTCCAGGTGGTGCCGGGATGATCCCTGGGGCAGGCCGCCCCCCCTCAAGATCACCCCACCCTCAGCACCCACAGGTGCCAGCTTTGGCGTGAGGCCACAGTCAAGCACAGGCTTTGGCAGAACAGCCTGTGCATGGTGTCAGGGGCAGAAACACAAGCATCCCCATGTGCCCACTGCAGCTGGGGCTACCCAGCAATGTCCCTCCCAGGTCTCCCCTCCTCCAATGCAGCACTAGCCCATGGCTCTTCTGGGCTCTCCAATGCTCCTCATAGTCCAGCCCTAAGCCCCTAGACTCGTGCATTTCCCCAGCGGCACAGAGCAGAGCTCATCTCCCTCCACACCTGCTGCCAGCCGGTGGGTCAGCTTCAGCAGTGCCCAGCTCTCCAGTCCCTCCCCAGCACCCACAGCACCACCGGTGCTGCAGAAACCCATATCAGCCCCCAGGAAACCTCAGGTGTGTTTACAAATTGAGAGACTCAAAGGCATCCCAGTTGCTGAATCCTCTGATTCCTCATCTGCTTTCCGAGCCTTTGTGGCACGGCCATGCCCACTGTTGGGCTTCGAGCCTTTCAGGGAACTACCACACAAATGCTTTGTAGAGGAAGGTGCCCTAAGGATGCTCCAGTCCCTGCTCAGCCCTGGCATCCCTCTGGCAGCCTCTGGCCAAAAGAGGAAGCAGGGGTCTCCTTCCAGCTCCCTCAGCATGGGGCCAATATGGGGTGCCAAGGCATGGGACACAGGTGCCCAGTGAGCAGAAGGTCCCAGGGAAATCTCGGCAGTGCCTGGTGGTGCCTTCTGAGGGTCAGGGCTTCCTGGCACCAGGGAATGGGGGGACACAGCTGGCACAAGCGTGGGGAGAAGGTATGGAGCATTGGATGGGGCCAGGTGGTGCCCCAGGCTGAGCAGAGGGATGTGGGTCTGGCCGGGGGGGGTCACTGGCCTTGCTGCACCACCACAGGAGGGTGCAGCAAGGGTCCCTGCCATGGGGCACTGCTGTGGGTCACTGTGGGGTGGTCCCCAGAGCTTGAGCACTGCAGGACACACAGTGCAAACCATAGGGCAGGTCTCCATAACACAGCATGGCACAGCACAGCATTGCATGACGGGCTCCATGCTGCATGGCGCTGCAGCACCCAGCTGGCATGGCTCGGCACAGCAGTGCATGATTTGGCTCTGCACAGCTCCACTCGGTGCTGCATGGCACAGCTTGGCACTGCATGGCACAGCTCACCACTGCTCAGCGTGACTTGCTTTGGCATGGTGGTGCACAGCTTGGCATGGTTCCTAACTGTGGGCACAGCTCAGCACGGCATGCCTTGGCATGGCATGACTTAGCCTGACAGTGTGCAGTTTGGTACAGGTAGACACCATGCCACACGGTATGGCTCAGCACGGCTCAGATTGGCACTGCATGGCACTACACTGCGGAATTTTGCTCTGCACAGCTCAACATGGCTTAGCCCTGCATGGCATGGCTCAACACTGCATGGCCCTGCTTGGTTTGGCACACCTGTACTGTGTGGCTTGACCCTGTATGACACTGCTTGGCACAGCACATGCCACTGCATGGCCCTGCATGGCCCAATATGGCATGAAGCCACTTGGCTTGGCAGCAGTCTTTATAGCGTGTTATCACATGGCATGGCTCAACTTGGCACACATGGCTTGGCACTGCACAACCCAGCCAGCCTGCTCGGCCCATCTCAGTGCTGCACTGCATGGCACTGCTAGGCACTGCTTGGCATGGCACTGCTTGGCATGGCACAACCTGGTGCTCCTCAGCTGGGCATGGCACTGCTTGGCTCAGCACTGCATGGGTTAGCACTGTTTGGCTTGGCATGGCATTGCTCAGCATGGGCTGGCACTGCTTGGCACTGCATGGCACTGTTTGTCCTGGCACGGCACTGCTTGGCACAGGCTGGCACTGGCTTGGCACTGCATTGCTCGGCATGGGCTGGCACTGCTTGCACTGCATGGCACTGATTGGCTTGGCATGGCACTGCTTGGCATGGGCTGGCACTGCTTTGCACTGCATGGCACTGCTTGGCATGGACTGGCACTGCTTGGCACTGCATGGCACTGCTTGGATCTCCCTGGCACAGCTCAGTACGGTTCAGCGATGCTGGGCTGAGCCCAGCTTGGGGTGATGTTAGCCCAACATCGCACAGGACTGCTGGACCCGGCTCAGCTTGGCACAGCCCACCTTAGCCCAGCACGACATGGCACAGCTCAGTTTGGCTTGGCTTGGCCTGGTCCAGAGTGGGTTGGCTCACCGTAGTCTGGCCTGGCGCAGCACTGCATGGCCAACATTGGCTCGACCCAGCCTGGTTCGGCTCGACTCGGCTTGGCACAGCACCACCCAGCCCGGCTTGGCTTGGCTCAGCTTGGCCTGGTCCAGCCCGGCTTGGCTCGATGCTGCACAGCCCTTGACAACGCACAGCCCTTGACGACACTTGGCTTGGCCCAGCCTGGCTTGGCTTGGTCTGGCTTGGCACGGCACGGCTCGGCACGGCACAGCTTGGCTTAGCCGGGCTCAGCCCGACCCGGTCCTTCCCGGCCCAGCTCAGCCCCCAGCACCCCGGCCCGGCCCGCAGCCGTTCCGGCCCGGCGGGGCTGGGCTGCGCTCGGCGCGGCCCGGCGGGCGCTAGGACCGCGCGGCGGGCGGGCGGCGGGCGGCGCGGCTCGGTGCTGCAGTGGAGGCGGCGGCGCTGCGGGAGGAGGCCTCGCCGGGCAGCGCAGCGGCGGCGGCGGCGGCTCGGCACGGCTCGGCACGGCGCGCCGGGCCCGCACCGGCCCAGGTAACGGCCCCGCGGCGGCGCGGACACGGGTGGCCCCCGCGGACCCCCGGGACGGGGCATCCCCCGGCCCTGGCCGCCTCGGCTCGGCTCGGTTCGGCGTGACTCGGCTCGGTTCGGCTCGGTTCGGTTCGCCGCCGCTCGGCTCTGCTCGGCTTCCTTCGGCTCCGCTTGCCGCGGTCCTGCCCGGCCCGGCCCGCAGAGGCCGGCGGGCGGCCCGCACCTCCCCCCCCCCCAAGCCCTGCGGACACCCCCGCCCCGCTGTCCGTGTGTCCGTCCGTGTCCGCGCCCGCGCCCCTGCCTCCCACCCGGCCCGGGGGGCGTCGCGGCGGCGGGCGGGGGCTGCGGCGGGGCCGGCCCGGGGGGGCGCAGCGCCGAGCAGGAAAACATGGCAGCGGCCGGGCCGCCACCCGCCGGGCCGGGCCCGCGTCGCCCTCCCCGGCCCCCCGCGGCCGCCCCCACTGTCGGCCCGGCCCGGCCCCGCTCGGCGGGCGGGGGTGGCGGCGGCGCGGCCCGGCCCGGCCCGGCCCCCGCGGCGCCGCCGTGTCCTTGAGCGCCGCGCCGGGCGGCTGAAGGGCAGCGCGGGGCCCCGGCCCGGCCCGGCCCGCTCCCCGCGCCGGGGAGTCCCCGCCAGGCCCGCCAGCCTGTGCGTGACCCCCGGAGCGAGACCCCCGGCGGCGCTGCCCCCGGCCCGGCGATGCCCTCCCTCGGCCGGCAGCGGAGTTGCCCCGGGGAGGCGGAGGGGGAGGGGGGGCGCGGGCTGGCTGGCGCCTGCCAAAAGTTTTATTTTTTGCAGAAAAAAAAAAAATAAAATAAAACGCCACCCCGGGCCCCCCCGCGGGCAGCAGGACTGCCGCAGCCCCGGGCGGGGAGGTGGCAGCGCGGGGCAGAGGCCTGGCAGGGCACCCCTGCTGCCCGCAGCCCCGCCGCTGCCCGCTTGCTGCCCCCTTCCCTCTCTCTTTTATTTTTTCTCTCCCCCCTCATTTTCGGGTGTTCGTGTGCGCGAACCTGTGGGCAAATGAAATTTTCCTCTTTGCTCAGTTCCTCTTTCTTTATTTCTTCCCTTTGTGTGACGTAGACGGTGTCACCACGGGATTGGCGTTCGGTGCTTACATTGCTGCACCGAGTGCGCGGTGGCAGGAGCCGGCCGCGATGGTGGGCACCCGCATCCTGCCCGGTTCTGCCGGCTGCTGCCCGTCACCTGCCCTGACCGGGAGACCCCAGACGGGGAAATCTGGACCATCCCCGAGCAAATCCCTCGAAGCTGGCAGCTGCAGGGAGCCGGAGGGGAGTGGATGTTGTTGTACCCGGCGGCTGCTCCCAGCAGCTCCCGCGCTTGCACTGGCCTTTCGTGCTGAGTCAGCTCGAAACTTCCTAGCAAGAGCCTCTTTTCGTGACATGCAGTGCCCTCCGCCTCTCGAGGAAAGGCAGGATGCTGGTGCCCGTGCCACTGGCCGGCTGGCGAGGCCACAGCTCAGGTGTTTCCCCCGGCTGCCTACATGACCGCCAAGCTGCCGAGCAAGGGCTACATCCGTATCTAAAACCCAGTGGTGGCCGCCACTTTGCCACCAGCTATGCCACAGAGCCACCATGCTGTGCCGGGGTGGCTGCTTGAGGACCTTCAGGTGGTGGTTTTCATATGAGTATTTTTAGGACTGCACATCTGTGTGTCCCTGCCCCAGTGCCTTCCCACAGGCTCTGCCTGTGCCGCTGCCTGCCTGCCTACCCCAGGCAGGCTGGGCCGGTAGTGAGGTGCGGCACCCTGCAGCACCCGGAGGGGAAAGCGTGTGGGCTTGCCAGGTAACCACCGGCACGCGTATGCGTGTGCCCAGGGCACGCGTGTGCCAGATGCACACGTGCTCCAGCAGCTCCAGCTCCACGGGAGGAGCCGGCGGTGTTTGGGTGTGTGGTTTCACAGGGTGGGAGATGTCTGCTCTGCAGTTTGCTCTGGGACCCGCTCACCCTCGAAGCTGCGGGTTGCTTTGAGTTTGTAACATCTGAACTCCCACTGGTGCTACCGCCACAGCACGGGGCAGGGACTCGCGGGGCTGCACTGGGCAAACTTGCCTAACTTCGGCAGGCAGGGCCAGGAGAGGTGTCGGGCCGAGCCACAGTCCTGCTTCCCCACTGCGCTCCCGCCGCGGGGCTCGGCACGCGAGGGATCACACCGCTGCTTGTTGGGCCTGTTCCCGCGGTTAACCGCCCTTCCCAGTTCAAAGCCTGTACCTGATTGCCAGTTTGAATTGCCCCAGCTCAGCTCCCGGCCCTGCTCCCTTGCCAGCTGGAGGGTTTCCGTGGTGCCCAGGGGGCTCTGCCTGCAGCAGCATGTGTTCACTGTAATCACATCATCTCTCAAGCCGTTTTTTTCCCACTAAGCTGAGCATATCGAGCACTGGGGCTCTCCACGGCGAGGCGTTCCCATCGCTCGGGGAGCTCAGCCGCAGCTTCTTCATGAACCTTACTGCATTTGCACTGTCCCACCTGCAAAACAGCACCACGTCCCAGTGCTGGGGTCTCCCACGCACGTGACCATCCCATCCCATGGGCAGTTTCATCTGACCGTGGCCCTTGCTAGTGCTCCCACTTTGCAGGACCTGGCTTTCTGGGGGGCTGCAGCCTGTAGTGTGCAGCTTAGTGTTGCAGGGCAGTGCATCGCTCCCAGGGGCGCAGTGTAGGGCAGTGCATCGCTCCACAGGGTGCAGCATGGTGCAGTGCATTGCTCCCTGGGGTGCAGCATGATGCAGTGCATTGCAGCCTGGCATGCAGTGCAGGACCCTATGTTGCTCCCCAGCGTGCAGTGCCAGGCAGTGCATCACTCCCAGGAGTGCAGCACGGGGCTGCTTCAGTGGTGCCAACCAAACTGGGGTCCCCGCTCTGTACTGGGTCTGTTTTGGGGGCTGGAGGGGGCCTGCTGCCAGTGCACCCCAGCGCTTGCTGGTGCCTCGTCCCCTCAAAACCAGACCCAGCAGTGGTTTCCAAGTGGCTGCAGCAAAGGCAGGAGCCACTGCACGTGTGGCTGGGCAGGCGGCCGCTTCCCTGCCCGCCACGTGCACCCTCGAGCAGCATGGCCAAATATTTTGCTCGTAAGTTATAATTACAGAGGATGAGGTCAACAGTTTGCCCGTGCTGGTGGTTTTTCGGCGCAACCATCTGTCGGGAGGCGATCACAGGGGAGCTGCCCACTGCTCGGCTAAATTTTGGGCCTCAGGGAATGCCCACCCCGTCCCTGGTTGCCCTTGCCAGCAGCACCCACGCTGTGGGGGGGGCTGTGGGTGGGGGGGAGCACCCTGCCGTGAGTCAGGGGTGGGGGGTGCAGGGGGTGGGGGGTGACTCACGGCCGCGGCTCCCATCCCCTCTGAGTCAATCCTGAAGTTCTTCCCCAGCACTGGGAAGGAGGAGGAGGAGGAGCACGGCTGCCCGGGGGTGGCGGTGACTCAAAGTGACAACAACAATAATAATACGCTGCGGCACTTGTCACGGGAGAAGCGTTTGGATGGGGTCCCTCGTGCGTCCCCACCGTGGTGGGGACGCACGAGGGACCCCGTCCAAACCCAGTGGGTGTCACCGCACCGGGGGATGCTGCACGCGGGGTCACATAAGGACAGGGAGGGGGAGACTGCGGAGAAGGTGTCACCCGCCACTGACACAGGGGGCTGTCGGGGACCCCGCTCGCTGTCACCTAAAATGGCTGTTTGGGTTTCTGCAGGTTCCTGGCTGTGGCATGGCAACAGCGGACGCCGGCAAGGTCCCTAGATATAAAACAGGCGGGTTGGGGTTTTTTTTCGGGGGGGTGTGTTTGGGGGGGGAGGGTGCTTTTTCTTTTTTTTTTTTTTTTTTTGTCAATGCCGCGTGTCTCATCCATCCATCGCAGGTAACCTACTTTGAAACGCCTCTGCCGTGCGGCAAGCGTGACTCGCCGGGGCCCTGCCGTGCGGGAGCGGCACAGCGCGGGCTGGGGCTGCCGGTTCCCCCGCTCACCGTCAGCCGTAAGGTCAGCCTGAGCGGTTAAATAGTGAGGCAGGAGGGAAGGCGGCGAGTCCCTCCCCGCGCTTCGGCGGCGAGCGCCGGACGAGGGTCTGTCGTCTGTCTGTCCCCCCCCCCCCACCGCTGCTGCCACCGAGCCACCACATCGGCGAGGGGATGCCCCGGCGCTGCGGGAGGAGGGTCTTGGCGGCCTAGCGCGGGGGGCACGGTGCCGCAGCCCCCTGTCCCGTCCCATCCCATCCCGCCGCGGTGGGCGAGCCTCGGCCGGGTAAGAGCGCGGGGGAGCGGGGCTGGTACCGGGGGCTACCACAGTACCCACGCGTTACCCTCCTGGCGGGGCCACGCTCGCCCCACGGTGCCAGCGGTGGGGCTGGGGGAGCGGGGAGCAGCCGGTGCCGCCGGCTTCTCCCGGTCTTTGTTCGGCGGCCGCCAGCCCAGGGCTGCCGCGGGGTTTGTACGCAGCCCAACTATTTTTAGTGCGTTTGGAGACCATGTTTGCTGGAAGCGAATCAAAGCCCGCGAGCTGGCCCTTTGGCAGCACCAAGCGGGGCGGCTCGCAGCCGCGCGCTCCCCGGGCACCGGAGATGCTGGGAGGGGGCCCTCGCCCGCTCCCCAGGGCTGCCGGAGGGGACCCCGGTGCGGTGGGGCTGGCCTGGGGGAGACCGAGCCATTTTCTAGGGCTGCGGAGATGTGCAGACGGGCGCTGGTGGCAGCACTGCACGGCAGTGCAGGCAGGGACCCGCTGGGCAGCAGGGACACCGGCACCTCAAAGCACCTTTGGGCACGGAGGGACCCCCCCCCAGGGGGGCTGGGGTGCCCCTGCTACGGAGGTGCCTGGGTGCAGCCGGAGTTGCCCTGGGTGCCTTCCGGCAGCACGTGTCCTCCTGTGCCTGCAGCCGGGGCTTTGCCAAGGCATAGCACGGTGGGAGCGGTGCTGGGGGCTCCAGGGGACGTGGGCACAGCCAGGGGCTTTGCTAGCCCCAGCCCCACAATCAGCACCCTGGGGAAGCAGCTTGCAGGGAGGGACGTGGGGCCAAGGTGCCACACCATGCTGTGCCAAACGGCATGCCATGCTGTGCCGAACAGTGTGCCACGGTGCTGGTGACACAGCAGCTGCCAGATGGGTGCCTGAAGCAGCAGCGTGTGGGTGCTTGGGGTGCTCAGTGCAAGCCCTGGACCCTCTCGGAGGGGCTGAGCGTGCTGGGCTGGGGCTGAAGGGGCTCCATGGGGGAGGCGCGGGCAGGCCATGCGTGACAGAGAGCTGGCGGGGATGGTGCCCCGGGATGGCTCCAGGGACCGAGCCTCCCCCTGGGGGACCCCAAGCTGGCAAAACCGAGGGCTGGGGAAGCCCCTCCCCAGCGGGTGGCACGGGGCTGTGCGTGGTGGGGGAGGGTGTGTGTGTCAGCCTGCACCCCCCGCCCCTACCCTGCACCAGGTCCCATCCTGCACCCCCAGGTCCCACCTAGCACCCCCAGCCTGCATCCCACACCTGCAATCCCACTCCCCCAACCTGCATCCCGCACCCATACCCTGCACCCCCTGCCTGCACCCCCACCCCGCACCGCCATCCCACCCTCCTGCCCGCACCCCTGCCCACCTCCCACCCCAGCCCTGCCTGCGAGAGGGGCCATGCCGGGGGAGTCAGGGCACGGCCAAGCTCCCACCCATCTCCCACCCCCCAGCACGCCGAGCCCCCGGGGTCCCCCTGCGTGCGGCGGGGAAGGCTGTGGGGCCGGGGAAGGCTGCAGCCCCAGCGGGGCCCCCCTGCCCCGCAGGCAGCCCCCGCTGCAGGCAGCCCTGGGGACGGGCGGAACGTGTCGGGTTTTGAGTTTCTGTTCCGAGCAGCAGCGGCCCTGCCCGCCCGGCAGCCCCCCACCCCGCCGGCTGGGAACGGGCTGCGGCTGGAAAGCTCTAGAAACAAATTGCAGCTCCGGTGCCAAAGGCAACAGCAGCCTCGGCCATGGCTAATGCAGGCAGCGTTTGCCATAGCAACAGGTGCTGGGGCTGACGCCTCCTCCGCAGCCCCTGCCTGCACCCCGCACCCCACAACCTGCACCTGCACCCTGCAGAATGCACTCTGCACCCGCACCGTGCACCCTGCAGAATGCACCCTTGCACCCTATGCCCTACACCCTGCAAAATACACCCTGCACCCCACAGCCTGCAACCTGCAAAATGTACTCTGCAGAATGCACCCCACACCATGCATCCTGCACAGTGCAACACACCCTGCACCTTGCACCCCACATGACGCACCATGCACCCCGCCACGTGCACTGTGCACCCCGTGTCGTGCAGCTCACCCTGTGGGCTGGGCACTGCGCACCCCATGTCACACCGTGTGCCGTGCACACCACACCCCACACTGGGGCACGGACTGGGGCTCAGCTGCCTGCTGGGGGCAATGCCGGGGGCAATGCTGGGGGCAACAGCCCAGCCCAGCTGAGTCAAGGTTGTGGCATGTTAATAATTGCCGGGGGCCGGGGTGCGGTGTGATGGGCGGGGGGCGGCAGGGCCAGTGCTCCCCCCTCACCCCAGCCCTCTCTGCTTCCCGCAGGGGCAGGAGAATCCAGGCAGGCGGTGGGACGCAGGGGCTGGCCGCTGCGGCAGGCAACGGCTCCCGGACCCCCTCCTCAGCACAGAGAGCCAGAGCGCGGCGGCAGCGGGGTCCGCGTTGGTGCTGAAGAGGCAACGGTCCCAGGTGCCCACCCTCGCTCCCTACCATGCCGTCCAGCGGGACCCTTGACGCCAGCAGCCCCGCTCCGAACCGCGAGGCGCTCGACACGCACAAGGTAGGGTCCCGCCATGGCTCTGCCGGCTCTTGGCAAGTGGGGAGCTTCCAGGGGGGCCCTGCTCATGCCACAGTGATCCCTGTTGCTGGACTTTGTGCTGCCCCCACTGGTGCCGGGGTGGCAGCAGGCTCTGGGGGTATGGCTCGCCCCTGGCCACCACTGTCTGGCACATGTGCGAGAAAAGGGAGTGCGGGGTCTCCTCTGCCGCATGCCAGCCGCGCTCCCCCCTTGCCGTGGTGGGGAGCGCAGTGCAGGGCAGGGGGAGCCCTGAGCTGTAGCCGGGATTAGCGCGGATTGAGCTATTCTTGGCGGTGGGGGAGTATGGGGAGGGGATGTGGAAGCAGAGACCTGCTGTCACCTCCCAGCAGTGGCCAGGGTCGGGGCAAGCCCGGCTGCAGGGAGGGGGCTGCTGCAGTGGCAGGGTCCCCCAGGATGGGGGCTGGCCTGGTTCTGGGGATGTATGGGTGGTGATGGCGTGGGTGGTGGGTGCTGTGGGGCAGTGGGAGGGGGCCGTGGGGTATGCATCAGGAGGTGGCCCCATAGCCTCGCCATGACCAGGCTCGAGCCCTCGTGCCAGTCCTGCTCCACCCTGATGGGGGTCCCATCTGCTGTTGTGGGGGCTCGGGCGTCCCTGCACCACCCCACATGCAGTGCTCAGGCTCATGAGGGAACCCCTCCCTCCCATGCTGGGTGGCACAAGGCGCATGCTTGTCTTCTCATTGCCACACCATGCATGGGGCTTGTAGCCCTGTCCAATGGAACCCCATCCCCGGTACATATCACCCCTGCCCCGCTGGCCGGAGAGCGGCTCTGTGGGGAAGGGTGACCCCCAAACCAGCCTGCCTGCTGGGGGCTGAGCAGAGGCCAGACCCGGGGGCTGGGGGTGTCACAGAGATGCAGGACAGGGCAGGCAAGATGATGCAAGAGATGCAGGACTGTGCTGGGTTTGGGGTGCTGGGGTGAGCGGCAGGCTCTGACTGCATTCTCAGTGCTCCCTGGCATCCCTGCCATGCAAAGGCACACCAGGCCAGTGCGGCTGCTCCCCATGCCGGTGCTGGCAAAGGCATTACTCTTGCTGCAAAGAGGAGAAGCATCCTGACGGGTGCAGGGGCAGGGCCTGCCCTGGTCAAGGCGTGGGGACCGGGGCCGACGGCCAGCTGGATGCTGTCCTGCTGCGGGCAGTGCAGGGTCAGGGTCATCTGAGTTCCTCCAGGCTGGCTTGGTTGTGGCGGCCACACTGTGGTCCCTGCATCGGTGCGCCCTGTGCTCCAGCCACGGCTCTTGGCTGCTGGAGGGACCGACTTGTGTATCTGCCGGGAAGTGCCCAGCACGTTCTTGGCACCGTTTGGGGGCATGAGTAAACCAGGTTGGTCCCATGCTTTCCCCCGTGGCAGGTTATGCTGGAGTGGGTGCATGAAAGCAAGCCTACTTGCGCTGGTCACCAGCACCAGGAGTGTGAGCGGGGTGGTGGGGCAGCCCCCAGGAGGCAGATGTGGCAGCCCACCCTATGTTTTGGTGCAGATCTGGAGGTGCGTGGCAGAGCCGGCTTGGAGAGCAAGGCACGGGGACATGGAGTGGGGGAGCTGCAGGGAAGAGCCATGGGAGGAACAAGTGCCTGCAGTGCAACCCAGCTCACCCTCGAAAGCAGGACCTGACAGTGCCAGTGCTGGTCCCCAGGGTGCCAGCAACCCACGTGGGCTGGCAGTGAGCATGCTGCGAGCGCACCCAGCTGAGCGCTGTCCTGGCCTGACCCCGCCGGGATGTGGCATTGCCTCCCCCGCGGCCACGCGCGGAGGTCACCTCGGCCGAAGGGATGCATGCTGCCTGCACAGCCAGGAGGACGAGGCCATCCCTCAACACTCGCAGCACCGTGGGTCACATGGGTGCCGGCTGCTCTTGGCACAGACCTGGTGAGGCTGGGCTCCAGCTCCTGTGTGAGTGGGGTGTCTCTGCACCCGCCTTCTCCTATCCCACCAGGTCTGTTTCCCCCCAGTACCAAGAGCTCCCTGCTCCCACCCCACCACCAGCCCAGCGCAGCCAGGAGCTGGGACCCGGCACGGCAGCCGTGGAGCCAGCACTGCGTCATGCAGCAGCTCTCCTCCTCGGTGGTGGTTTCCCTCTGGGTTGTTGCTTGGCAGCAGCGCAGGAGCACAGCGCATCAGGGACGCACCATGCAGCCCCACGCCTGGCCAAGCCCCGGGGAGAAGGGCAGCAGGGTGATGGACTGGGAGATGACTCAGCTCCGAGCGGGCTGCAGGCAGCGAGGGGCTGCAGCACCGGCACCCCTGTGCCAGGCTGAGGGGGAGCAGATCCCCCTCGTGGCCCTTCTCACCAGCCCCTGCTCATGCCCAGGCTGCATCCCTGCTCCTCAGGCGCCTGCCCCACTTTTGGGGTGCCAGCTGTGCCACAGGGGATCCCCGCAGCCCCAGTGCTGCCCCACGTCCCCCGATGCAACTGTACTGAGCCCTGTGGTGGGGCTGCCCTGTGTTAGCAGTTGTGGGGATGGCTCAGAGGAGTTCTCCTTGTCCCCATGCGGGCTGGGGGCACCTCCCTGCCTCCACAGCAGGGACCCCGCTGCCCTCACAGCTCTGGCATTCCTCAAGCTGGCTGCCCGGTGGCGTTTCACAGGGTAGGCGCTTGCAGCGGCGTGGGGAGCAGAACAGAGCCCTGAGCACTGACTGGCAGGGGGCTGTCCTGCAGGACTGCACCGGGGGTCGCACACACTGTGGCAGGAGCTGGCCACTGCTTTCGCAGGCAAGTCACTGTGCCCAGCACTGCCTTGCCAGCACAGTGCTGGGCCCAAGCCATGAGAGGAATCACAGCAGTGCCTATGGCCACCACTTGGCAGTAGCCCAGAGCCCCCCCCCAAGAGCACTGCAGCACACCTGTGGTGGGGTCATTGCCTGGGGACCCTGAAGAGCACCTCTAGAGCACCCCGTCCCCTCACTGGCACCCACCAGGCACTCCCCAGCTGCATCCTCTCCCGGCCGAAGGAGGACTGGCCTCCCAGCACAGCATAGCACCACGCACTTGACACCCCGCCGTACATTTTCTTTACATCCAGCATAAACACTGCCAGGGCCTGGTCAATGTTGGCACAGGGCAGCTGGCCGGAGCCATGTGCTGGCAGCCAGGGTGGCACTGGGGGCAAAGGGATGGCTGTCGGGGGGCTTGCTTACCCATGGCACTCCCGCTGCTGGGAGCAGGGCTGGGCTGAGCTCCCTGGGCTCTGTGGTGCTGCTGGGTGCCCTGGCAGTGGCAGAAGCTGCTCATCTCCCTGTGGAGCTGGATGAAGCATGGCCTCATGGCGGGGACAGGCTGTACAGCTGCAGGTCCATCGACAAAGCGTGGCGTCGCACAGTTTGACAAGGTGGGTCCCTGCGACTGCAGCTGGGGGGGGTCTGCTCTGCACCCTCCAGCCACAGGCTCCCAGCCGGCTCTGCCACATGGCGAGGTGCGGTGAGCCTGTGGGGCAGGGAACCCCGGGAATCTCCCCCTGGGGGCCCCGTATGGCTCCTGCACTGGGATGGGGCTGGAACCATGATCCTGACGTCGTCCTTGGACCCGTCCCAAAACATTCCGCCCAAGACTGCGTGAGGAATAGTTCTTGGCCTAGGGCTGAGCCCCCAGGTGCCAAGGTGCCGCCTCTCCTTGCTCAGCCCTGGCTTCCCATCCTGTGGCTTGGTGCCAGTGGGTGCCAGGGCTGGGCACGGTCACTGCAGGGCTGGTGGGGTGTGGGGTCAGTGCCAGGGTCTGGAGGCTGCTCTTCCCCATGTGCAGGCAAGCAGCATGCAGCGTCAATGGGGCTGGGGTGAGTACAGTCCCAGCAGGCCACCGTCATGGCTGGGGATGAAACCGGCATGTGGCTCCTGTGAGATCCCATATGCACAGCCCCAGGCAGGGGGAAACAGGCAGCAAGGGGCATGGGGGGATGCCAGCTGGGTTTGGGTGGGTGGGCGGCCAAGAGGGAGCTGGTCTGGAGGACCACAGCCGTGGGGCACTGCAGCCATGGGGCACCAGGGCCATGGAGCATGGCATGTCCCAACCCTTCGGGACATGGGCTGGACCTCAGCGGTGATGTGCCAGCTGCAGCCTGGCAGTGCTGCGGGCAGTGCTGGCTGCAAGCACCCCAACCCATGGGGAAGGAGGGAAACAGCGGGCAGGAATGTGGCTGGGGCTGGCGCCCACCATGGCTGCAGGGCTGCGTGAGTGCAGCTGGATGTCGGTGCTGTCTGGCTGCCAGCCCCATCCCCTCCCCGGCCTCTCCCTCGCCAGCCCCCCGCCGGCCTCTCCTCTTTCCCCTGCTCCCCCCTCCGTGGCCTCTTCCTGCCTTGGCTGCTGCTGCCGGGATCTTCTGGGGCTCAGGTGAAAACAGCCCCGCCACTGCTGCGGGACATGCCAGAGGCCCCACGCAGCCCTCACCCCACATGCGTGTCCCCCCGCCATGCCGCAGTGCCAGGCACGGGCCTCCCAAGAGGGGAACAGGGCCTCCGGCACACTACGGTCCTTGGGCGGCTGCTGCAGCCCCAGCGCAGGGAGCAGGTTCATTTCCTGGGGCCATGTTCCTGCTCTGCCGCCCGTGCTAGCGTGGGTGTCCTGCCAGCGCCTGGGGTTGGGCCACGGTGCCGGGGAGGGGGGGACAGGGTGGTGGGGCGCTGGCAGCTGCTCAAGGGCACAGCACAGAGAGTGTGCGTCGTCCCCCGAAGCACCCGTGCTGGGGGCGGCACGGTGAAGCAGACAGCTGCTTGCCTACTCCAAGGGCACCCTGGCTTCTGCTGCCTGCCCTTGTCCCCAGGGAGCTTCACAGCTCCCTGCAGGCCCACCGTGCCATGCTGTGCTGTGGAGTCCACGCAGCCTTTTCTGCATGCAGCAGTGCGGGAGCCCCCAGCCCCACATGTGCAGGGCTCTGGTGGGTTGCAGGAAGGGGCATGTACTTCCAGCCATGGCACAGGACACGGCACAGGAGGGCTCACCCGGCGAAGGCAGCCAGCCCCACAACAGCTCGTGCTGCAGCCCAGGCCTGGCAGGAGCCACAGTCGCCCTTCTAATGGTGCCCGGGGGGCTGCTGGCTTGGTGATGCCAAAAGCGCTCCTTGCCTGCTGGGTGCCTGGCTGTGCACAGCCCTCGGCACTGTACCCATGGTGCCAGTGATCCCAGTGCCGAGCAGGAGCAGAGCCATGCCCAGGACCGCAGGCTGCCCGGCCGCGGGGTTGGCGGCATAACCGTCCTCTCTGTCTCCGGCTCGCAGGGGGAAGAGGAGCTCGAGGAGAACCAGAGCAAGGAGGAGAAGCAGGAGCCGGGGACGCCCATGAGGAAAGCCGGGCGGCCCGGGCGGAAGCGCAAGCATGCCCAGGTGAGCCAGCGGGCGCCGGGTGCAGGGGCCAGGTGGGGGGGGGGGGGGGGCGTCCCCCCCACCGCCTGGTAGATGTGCCGTGTTGGCGGGCGACTGTGGCTCCCAGTGTGCTGCGGGCTGGCCAGCCTCCCCTGCGTGCCGGGGCACCCGGCCGGGAGGAGAGAACGAGGGCGGTGTAGCAGCAGGAGGGGAGCGGCCCCCACCCTGGCCCCCAGCGCTGCCCCCTCCCCATGGCCCCCGGCAAGCCCTTCCTGTGCATGGCAGCAGCAGCGTTCCACTCAATGCAGCTTCAGTCGAGGCCCCACCATGCATTTGCTCCCTGTCTGAGGGGCGGGCACCCCTGTTCCCCCTGGGGCTAGCTGGACTCCCCCGGCTCCCTGGGCCATGATGCACGGCTCTCGGGCTCACGCCAGCAGCTGCAGTAACAAGGCAGATGTGAGTGTGTGGGGCTGAGCTCCCCCAGCTCCTGCCGCAAGGGTGATGCCCGCTCTTAAGTGCATGAGGCTCGATGAGCTCCCAGTTTGCTAGCCCAGCCAGCTGGGATCGCAGCCTGCCCAGCACCAAAGCAGCTGAAATGGCTCATCCCAGGGCCCCAGCAGTGCCATTGGCCGAGGGGCTGGCACGTGAGAGCACTGCGCTGCTCACAGGCTGCCATGCCCGCAGTGGGGTGCTGCGGGGTGACAGGTGGGGGGGGGGGCGGCGCAGAGCTTTGGGGAGCAGCTGGCTGTGGTGGGGCACTGGGACAGGGCACCTGTGGCCAGGGGGACTCATGGAGGCGGTGGCTTGGCCCTCTTGAGCTGTTGTGTGTCATGATGCCAGCTGGGGAGCCACAGTGGCTTCTTCCCTGTCGGGTGTTATGTGGCCGGCTGCTGGTGCCACTGTGAATTTGGTGTGCAGAGGAGGAGCAGAGGGTCTTTTTGATGCTGAAGCCCCAGGGGGAAGGTGCACATTGTCACCCTGGGCACAGGCACAGGCACAGGCAGGGCTCAGGCAGCATCCCCGTCCCCTGGCCCTGCGTGAGGGGAAGGAGAGTAGAGCTCCCAGGTGGGGAGATGAGCGGGGCCAGGGTGCCTTTGCTGCTTGAAGGTTGAAAAACTTTTGCAAATGTTTCTGGCTGAAGAAAGGGTTAATCCTGTGCTTGGACATGTCCAGATCTGTCCTGCCTGTCCCAGTCCCTGATCTCTGTCATTACAGTGGCAGGGGCACCAGGAAAGCCAGAACAGCGTTGCCTGCGGTGGGCAGGGGTGCAATGGGGCGCAATGGGACGCCAGGCCAGGAACGGGGCGGCCAGGCTCCAAACGCTGGCTGCAAATCCAGCAGTGGGGCGTGCCGGGGCAGGGGGAGCTGTTTCGGTGGAAGAACAATGCTGGCACGGGAACAAATGGGGAAAGTCATCGGGAACAGACAGAGCCTGGGAACCAGGAGGTCTCTGGCTGCCAGAGCAGGCGGCCCCAGGAGCCCCCTCCAGCACGACGGGTCGGGAGCGGGATGGACAGATGGCAGCGGTGCCACCACATCAGGCACCTCCCAGTGCCCCCTGCAAAAGAGCTGGCCAACTCGCAGTGACTGCCTGTCCCACGTGCGCTCGCTGCATGCTCCCACATGCTGCACCTGCCCCGTGCGTGGTGCCGTCCCAGCCAGCCGGTGGCTTCCGCTGCCAAGCAAGTAGAGCTGGCAAGCCCTGTGGGCACTGCCAGGAGGCCAGGGAAAGCCCCGGCCGGGTGCAAGCTGCTAAAAATACCCTCCCCGCTGGAGAGCCCTGTGGTGCCAAGTGCCTGCAGGAACAGCCCCTGGCCAGGGGCACCAGACCGGGATGGAAGGGACCCAATGTGTGGCATGGGGACCCTGGGTAAATGGCTGTCTCCCTAGGGACCAGCTGAGGGTCACCAGGACCCCACTTACAGGGACACAGTGGGCAGATGTGTTGCAGGAGGGTGCCAAGCACCCACCTTGGCCTGTGCCTGGGGCAGGGACGTGAGCCCTGCTTGGGGATGGAGCTTGCCAGCACAGGGGTCCCAATGTGGGGCTGGCAATGCTGCTGCCACTTTTCCTAGTGCATCCATGGGGTGGGAACTCAGCCCTGGGACACGCGTCAGGGCCAGGTCCCCACAGGGAGCTCGGTGGGGTGCAGAAGACAGGCAGGAGGTGGCAGGGAGGCAGGAGGAGGTGATGCCGACAGGTGCTGCAGGCAGGCCTGCCTGCACCGGAGCTGGGGGCCGTGGTGCTGAGGAGTGGCTGTGGGGACAGGCAGAGACAGACCCTGGCAGGGGCCAGCAGCTGCCAGGCAGTCGGGGAGCCTTGCCTGGCAGCAGTAACCAATACCTCTGGTGAGCCGTGCTGTGCCATGCCAAACCGTGCAGTTCTGAGCTGCACCGAGCCATGCCAGGCCATACCATACTGTCCTGTGGTGTGTCGTGCCAAGCCGTGCCGTGCTGAACCACATTGTGCCGTGGCTCAACGACCAGCGCCTCCAAGCCCAGCCAGGCCTGGCAGGGGCTCAGCGGTGGGACACCCCTCTGCCAGTGGCTCCGTGGTTGGTGCCGTGGATGGCAGCGACTCTCCCGGCCCCTTCCCTCTAGCAGAGGGGGCATGGCCCAGGGGCAGTCCCACCTGGCAGCAACTCGGGCTCAGGCAGGGGCTCTGCAGCTTTGGAGTTGCCGCCAGCGCTCTGGAACCGGGATCCCCAAGGGCTGTGGTACATCGAGGCTGTCCCTCATCACCCCTCTGTGGGGACCGGTCCCCAGAGTCACCATGCACCCCTGGCATGGCCAGCCCCTGCCCTGCGGCCGAGGCCCCCCAGTGTCCCCCTGGCAGTGAGTGAGGCAGTGGGGCCATGCAGCCCGACAGGCTCCCGGTGGAGCAGCGTCCTTGGCAGGGGCCCAGCAGAGGGGAGGGGAGCGGGAGAAAGGCAGCGCTTGTTCCCAGGGCCCGGCCGGCGCAGAGGAAGCGGGTGGGTGGGCAGGAAGGCAGATCCGCCGCCGGGCCCTCCTCGGGGACCAGGATGGGCGCCGGGGCGGCCAGGGGTGGCCGGGGAGGGGCAGGGCTGCAGGGTGGGTCCTGGCCACCCCTTCCCTCGTGCCACCCTGGCCCGGTGGTGGTGTCCGACCGGCAGCACTGGGACGTGCTGGCAGCACCCTTGTGAGTTGGAGTCCCATTCCGAGCCAGGTATGGAAGCAGCAGCAGGGCTGGAGCCGGGGTGCAGGGTTTGGCTGGGGCAGCTGTTGAGGGGCTGGAGGTGTGACGGTACAGGAGGCTGGTTTCGGATGGGTGCCATGCCAGGGCATGTCGGCCACAGTGCCAGGTGGGCTGTGTGTCCCTACCCTGACAGCTTGTCGTGAGGGGATGTGGTGCCTGTGCGGTTCCTGGGGTTAACCTCCCACATGCCGTCCCACTGCAGCACAGAGGGACCTGCCTGCCCGGCGCAGCTTCCTGGCATTGTCCTGCAGCGCTGCAGGGCCCGGCGAGGCCCCTGCTGCAGGCACGGAGCTGGGCTGGGTCGGGGCCATGGCAGATGCACATTGACACCCGTTGCCTGAAAGCACGGCGGGCCTGGATCTGCCACGCTGGCAGGAAGGGCAGAGCCGCAACAGCAGGACAACACGCAGCACAGCAGCCCCCATCTGCTCCGCTGGGTGGTGGGCATGTGGTCCCGGCAGGGTGGCACTCACCAGCCCCAGGGCCAGCCGTGGTTGGTTAATCCTGGTGGTACTGCCGTGGCCTCGCAGCCCTGAGGGGACCTCATGCCACTGTGTTCCCGCCACCCCCATGCCCACATGGCCAGCAGGCGAGTGGACCAAGCTCCCCACAGCCATGCCTCTGCCAGCCCCCACAGCTGCCTAATCCAGAGCGTGCTGCTGGCCTTCCCGTTTCCTCCCGGGAAGCCCACGCAGCCCCTGCGATTGTTTTCAGCACGGTGTCCAGGATGTGGCCCCGAACAGGAGGCGGGAGCAGGGCTGGAGGTGGCTGGGCCCCCACTACGAGCTGCAGCCCGGCACTGGCACCACAGTGAGGGGATGGCAGCCAGGGACCCCAAGGGAGGGCGGCTCCTCAGGCTGGGGAGCTGGGGGTGCTGGTGTGTAGGGTAGGGGCGGATGCACAGTGGGAAGTAGGTCCCTTCACACTCACCATGGGGCTGCTGCAGGGACAGAGACCCCAGGCCTGTTCCCATGAGGGACCTGAGATGGTCCTCAGCTTGTTCCTCCAACTGCAGACGCAGCCTGCTTCAGTTTGCCCTAAGTCTCCCTCCTTCCCCTTTGCTCTGGGCTGCCCTGTCCCCTTCAGCAGCTCCTCCTGCCCTGAATCCCCCTGGCCACTCTGAGCCAGGGTGGTTGGAGTGCAGCAGGCACAGTGGGACACAGACAGAGCATGTGCCTGCACTGCACAGTCACTTCCAGAGCCAGTGTGAACCCTGGGTGCAGGCATGCAGCAGCTCTCCCCACTCCATCAGCCAGGGACTTTGCTCTCCAGCATCCATCTCACCAATGGTGCCAGCTCCTTCTGTTGCTCCAGGGCTGCATCCAGGCACACCACGGCATCCCTGCAGCCTGTTCCACCACTGTGGTCAGTGTCCAGACCTCCTAGGGTTGCAGCATCCGCCAGCCAGGCATACCAAGGTTTGTCATTCAGCCTCCGTTGCCCCATGCATGCCCTTGCTCATGGCTGGGAGCGCCTGCATGGTGGCCTGGCACAGCATCTCCACCCTACTGATGGCAGTGGTGTCTGCTTGGTTGAGCCATGCCCTTCCCAAGGATCCTGGGCTTTGCCACCTGCCGCAGCCCAGAGGCCATCCAGCATGGGGACAGGCTGCCGGGCACTCCTGTGACTGGTGGTGGCGGCTCATGTGTCCCTGGCACGTGGGTGTGTGGTGGCCCCTGCCCTGATGCGTGCACATGCCTGGCACAAGCGACATAGCCACGCTGTCCCTAGGTGGGAGCAGTGCAAGCTTGGCACAGTGGGTGTGTGTTTGGGAGTGGTTCCCTGCGTCCCCATGGGTGGCCAGGCATTGTGCTGGCATGGCCGTGGCTCCCTGCTGGTGCTGCCACCCACCCTGCGAGGGTCCCCTTTGGCCCCCAACACCCCCTCACACCTCACCAGCCCCTTCCCCACTGTGGGTTCTGGGGCAGTTTGTACCCTCTTTCCTGCCTGCACTCTCAGCCCCTCAGTGGGGAGCCCCCAGACTCCCACACGCCAGGGCTGGGGCAGGCGAGTGAGCAAGCAAGTGGAGGAAGTGACTCTGCCAGCGAGCCGGGGCGGCCAGGCCGAGCAGGAAGCACCCGCCGCCACTGGGCCGCGGCCGCCAGCGCCGGGAGGAGGTGCCTGCACACGGGTGGGTGGCAGCCAGACGGGGGTCTGCACTCCAGCCAGAGGGGATGCGCCATGGTAAGTGGCACATGGCTTCCACCACCTGCCAGGCATGCCTGGGGAGGGGTCTCCGGTGGTGGTGGCACAAATCGGGGTTGCCCCAGCAAGCAAACCTGCTCCGCCACCTGCTACTCAGCGTCCTGTTCCCGGTGGCACCAGGGCAGTTTGGGCAGCACGGGGGGCACCCCAGCAGCACCACGAGCACCCTAGCTCACACCAAGCCTGGCTGGCAGCTCAGCGTTTGCTCCCTGGCATCCTGCCATGGTACGGTGCATCCTGGGACATGTAGTTTGCTGGGGACGGGCAGGAGGGTCCCTACATCTGGCTCCCCTCCGTGCCATCCTGAAACCGCGCCAGCCCCACGTCGCAGCCCCGGCACCCAGGCCCTCCCGGGGGAGCTGGCAGAGCTGGGGCAGAGGTGGGGGCAGGTGGCAGTGAAGGGAAGGTGCCGGTGGGCTGCCTGTCTCCACAGCACGGCCGTGTTTCCTGCCATCGCTGCTGCAGAGATGGGGGGCCCTGCTCCAGCCCAGGCAGGGTGGCAGGAAGGGTGGCAGGCAGGCATCCCATCCCTGGGGTCCTGCCATGCCCATGACACTCTCAGCTTCTCGCAAAGTCCCTTCTGTGGGCCCCGGGGGGGTGCAGGGATGGGGAGGCAAGCGCAGGGCTGAGGGGTGCACAAGCTTGCAGAGGTGAACAGGGGGCTGTGCAAGCTTGTGGAAGCAAGCATGGGGGTCAGGGATGCACAAGCTCATGGAGGCAAGCACCGGGCTCAGGTGCACCAGCTCGCAGAGGCAAGCCTGGGGGTGGGAGATGGACAAGCTTGCAGGGGCAAATGTGGGGGTGCACGACTTGGAGAGGCGAGTGTGGGGCACAGGAAACGGGGCTGGGTGCCACCTCCTCAGCTCCTGGCACCGGGAGGCAGCGGCAGCTGCTGTGGGTGTCTGTCCTTTGGGCATTCAGCTGCCGGTGCTGGGGGAGCGGTGCTGAGGCCAGGACAAATACCCCGGCCTGCGGGCAGCATACAGGATCCCCGGTGGGATGGTGCCAGTGGACGAACGGCTCCACTGCCATGCTGGTGAGGACCAAGCCCCAGGGACAGGGGTCACTGTGCCCCAGCATGGGGTGAGGCTGCACACCTGGGAGCACACCCCAGTGCTCCCCAACAGTGTAGCAGCGGGGCTGACCAGGTCCTGGGCGAGCAGCAGTGGCAGAGCCCACCCAGCCACGGCTGCGCTGCGCATTGGGCTGCTGCAGTGATGCAGCAGCACTTTCACTCTCCTTTGCCACTGAAACCACCGGGCTGTGCTGCTCCTCTCGCTCTGACTCTGCTCCTGCTCCGGCTCCCACCGCCGCCAGCCCTTGCCATGCCACGCTGTGCCTCACGGCTCAGCAGCATGGCGATGCCATCCCCAGCGCCGCAGCCTCACTGGCATGCTCAGCACTGCCGTCTCCCTGTGCTCACGTCGGCGCCGTCTGGCACACGGGCATGTGCTCGAGGCCAGCGTGCTGGTGAGCGCTGGCGCCAGCAGTCCTCCCCCGTGTCTCACGCTCGTGCACACTCGCCACTCTGTTGCTGCACTCGCGAGCCGGGGCCAGCTGCACGTTTCCTGCGGGTGCCGGCACCGCCTGTCACACACACGCACCCGCCTGTCGCACACACTGGCACCGCCTGTCTCACACACACGCACCCGCCTGCGGGTGTTGGCGTTGCCCGTCTGACACACACACATGCATGTCACAAGCTCTGGCTGTGCCTGTCACGCTCTCTGCCACTCTCCGACTTCACATTTGTGTGTCATGCTTGCACGTGTGTCTGCACACAGGGTTGTCACAGGGCCTGGCTCTGCCTGTCACCTGTACACACACACACACATCATGGTCCCCAGCTCTGCCTGGGGCATGCACACACATGTAGCAACACCCACAAGCACCTGTCACAGGCTGTCCCTCCTGCCATGCACACACACACACACACACACGCACGTGTCACGGTCCACAGCTCTGCCTGTTTGCACACACAAATGTGTATGAACACCCACCAGTACCCATCACAGGCTCTCCCTGCTGCCATGCATGCACACACACACAGTTGTCATGCACCCTGTCCCTGCTGTGACACACGCATGTACCACAGCAGCCAGCTCTGCCCATCGTGCACACATGCATGCAGCTGTCACAGGCCCTGGCTCTGCCGGTCTTGCACAAGCGTGTGCATGCACCATCTGCTCCATGTTCCCGCTACCAATGGGGACAGGCAGGAGCGAGGGGGTCCCAACACTGGCCCTGCGCTGCAGCATTGCGGCACAGGGAAGCCAGGGAGGACAGGCAACTCCAGTGTCCCCTCTGCACTGGGGATGTCCTGGTGGACATGAGGAGTGGGGCAGCTGGGTGACATCCCAGCTGGTCTTTGTCCTGAGAGTACCATGGCCATGTGTCATGCTTCTGTGGGTGTTTTGTGGTGTTGTGTCCTGGTCCAGAGGGTTTCATGGCCACTTATTCTGGTCCTGAAGGTGGCATGGCACTGGTCACGGTCCTCATAGTGTCATCTCCATTTGCTTGTTACTGAGGGTGACATGATGTTGTGTCCTGGTCCTAGCGACATTGTGGTGGTGTGTCCTGGTCCTCGGGGTTTCATGGTTGGACTTGATGATACAGTTGGACTCAATGATCTTAAAGATCTTTTCCAACCTAAATGATTCTATGATTCTGTGGTCATTTGTCTGGGTCCTGAAGGTGTCACAACAGTGTATCCAGGTCCTCATGGCGACATGTCCTTGTGTCTTGGTCCTAAGGGTGCCATGGCATTGTGTCCAGGTCCTCATGGTGTCTTCTCCACTTGTCTTGGTCTCAAGAGTGCCATGGCATTGTGTCCTGGACGTAAGGGCATCATGGCGGTATGTCCTGGTCCTGAAGGCATGGCAGTGTATCCACATCCCCATGGTGTCATGTCATTGTGTCCTGGTCCTCAGGGTGCCATGGCTCCATGTCTGGGTCCTCGTGGTGTCATCTCCATTTGTCTTGGTCCTCAGGGTGATGTGGTGTTGTGTTGTGGTCCTGAGGGCGTCATGGCATTGTGTCCTGGTCCTGAAGGTGGCACAGCAGTGGACTGAGGTCCTCATGGTGTCATGTCCTTGTATCCTTGATCCTGAGGGTGCCATGGCATTGTATCCCAAGTCATCATGGTGTCACGTCCATTTGTCTTGGTCCTGAGGGTGCCATGGCATTGTGTCCTGGTCCTAAGGGTGTCATGGCAGATATGTCCTGGTCTTGAAGGTGTCATGGCAGTGTATCCAGGTCCCAATGGTGTCATATCCTTGTGACTTTGTCCTCAGGGTGTCATGGCTCCATGTCCTGATCCTCATGCTGTCACCTCTATTTGTCTTAGTCCTGAGGGTGATATGGCATTGTGTCGTGGTCCTGAAAGTGTCATGGCAGTTATCAAGATCTTCATGGTGTCATGTCCTTGTGTCTTGGTTCTGAGGGTGTTGTGATGTTGTGTCATATCCCTGAGGGTGTTCATTGCAACATGACCTGCTCTTCAGGGTGTCATGGCAGTGAGTCTTGGTCCTGAGGGTGTCTTGACCACTTGTCCTGGACCTGAAGCTGCCATGCATTGTGTCCTGGTCCTGAGGGTGCCATAGCCTTGTGTTCTGGTCTTACAAGTGTCACAGCTCCAAGTCCTAGTCCTTGTGGTGTCACCTCCATTTTGTCTTGGTCCTCAGAGTGTCATTGCAATTTGTCCTGTTTCTGAAGGTGCCCCAGCATTGTGTCCAGGTCCTCTTGGTGTCACATCCTTATATCTTGGTCCTGAGGATGCGTGAATGTGTCTTCTGTTTGCTAAGGGTGTCATGGCTTTGTGTCCTGGTCTAGAGGATGTCATGGCAGTGTGTCCTGTTCCTTAGGCTGTCAGGGCAGCATGTCCTCATCCTGAAGTTGCCAGGATAGTGTATCTGGGTCCTCCTGGTGTCATATACTTGTGTCTTGGTGCTGAGGATGCCATGGATGTGTGTCCTTTTCCTGACTGTCAGGGTGTAGTGTCCAGGTCCAGAGGATGTAATGGCAGCCTGTGTCATGATACCTCAGGGTGTCACAACAGCGTATACAGGTGCTGAAGTTGCCCTGACTTCAGGTAATATCCCGGTCCTCGTGGTGTCGCCTACTTCTGCCCTGGTCCTGTGGGTATCGTGTTCCACTGTCCAAGTCATGAAGATGCCATGTCATTGTGTCATGGTCTTGAGGGTGTTACTGTAACATGGCCTGCTCCTGAGGGTGCTGTGGAAGAGTGTCCTTGTCCTGAGATTGCCATGGTAGAGTGTTGTCATCTTGAAGTTGCCGTGGCATTTTGTTCTGGTCCTGAGGGTGCCATGGCAGTGTATCTTGGTCCTTAGGGTGACACAGTGGTGTATCCTGATCATGAGGGTGTCACATCCATGTGTCCTGTTCCTGAGGGTGACATGGTATTGTGTCCTGGTCCTGAGGGTGCTGTGGCTGCGTGTCCTGGTCCTGAGGAGGCCAGGGACCCATGTTCTGTTTTTACGGGTGTCACAGCAGTCTATCCTCATCCTGAAGGTGCCATAGTTGTGTCATGACGGTGCCATGTTGTTGTCCTGAGGGTGTCATGTCCATGTGTCCTGGTCCTGAGGATTCCATGGTGTTGCATCCTGGTCCTGAAGATGTCATGGCACCATGTCCTGGTCCTGAGGGCATCGTGGCTGTGTATCCAGGTCCTCACAGTATCACATCCTTGTGTCCTTGTCCTGAGGGTGCCATGCCATTGTGCCCCCTGTTTCTGAGGAGAACTTATTGCAGCCTTTCAGTATATAAAGAGTGCTTATTAGAAAGAGAGGAAGGCTCTTTACCAGGTTCTGCAGTAACAGGACAAGGGGCAACAGTTTTAAACTGAAAGAGGGTAGGGTTGTGTGGGACATGAGAAGAAAATATTTTATTATGAGGGTGGCAAGACACGGGAGCAAGTTGCTCAGAGCGGTTGTGGGTGCCCCATCCCTGGCATTGTTCAAGGCCAGGCTGGACAGGGCTCAGAGCAACCTGGGCTGGTGGAAGGGGTCCCTGCCTGTGGCAGGGTGGTGGGACTAGATGGTCTTCCAAAGGTCCCTTCCAACCGAAACCATTTCGCGATGCTGTGATTCTGTGATGTCCGTGTGTCCAGGCTCTGTGAGTGCCATAGCAGATTTTCCTGATCCTAAAAATGTCATGGTAGTGTGTCCAGGTCCTGAGGATGCCATGGCTCCATGTCCTTGTCCAGAGGGTACCATGGAAGCATGTCCTAGTCCTGAGAGTGCCTTGGCTGATTGTCCTGGTCCTGAAGGTGTCATAGAGGTGTGTCTTGGTCCTAAAGGTTCTGTGGCAGTGTGTCCTGCTCCTGAGCATGTCATGAGGCCACACCTCGAATCCTGTATTCAGCTTTGGTGTGCAAGTGCAAGACCTTGAGGTGCTGGAGCATGTCCAGAGCAGGACAACAGAGCTGGGGAAGAGGCTGGAGCACCAGTCTGATGAGGAACAGCTGTGGGGACTGGGGGTGTTCAGCCTGGAGAAAAGGAAGCTCAGGGGGAACCTGATCGCTCTCTGTAGCTGCATGACAGGAGGTTGTAACGGGGTTGGTCTCTTCTCCCAAGTCACAAGCAACAGGACAAGAGGAAACAACCTCACATTGCACCAGGGGAGGGTTAGATTGGATATTGGGAAATATTTCTTCACCAAAAGTGTTGTCCAGCACAGGAACAGGCTGCCCAGGGAGGTGGAGTCACCATCCCTGGAGGGGTTTAAATGACATGTAGATGTGGCACTTAGGGACATGGGTTAGTGGTGGGCTTGGCAGTGCTGAGTTGACAGTTGGACTTGATGATCTTAAAGGTCTTTTCCAACTTAATGAGTCTGTGATTCTATGATGTTGTGATTTGGTACTGAGGGTACTGTGGCTTTTTGTCCTGGTCCTGAGGGTGTCATGGCAATGTGTCTTTGTCCTGAGGGTGTCTTGACCACTTGTCCTGGCTCTGAAGCTGCCATGCATTGTGTTCTGGTCCTAAGCATACCATGGCTCCATGTCCTGATCCTCATGGTATCACCTCCATTTTTTTTGGTCATGAGGGTGCTGTGGCATTGTGTCCTGGTCCTCATGGCATCCCCTCCGTTTGTCTTGGTCCTGAGGGTGCCGTGGCCATCTGTCCTGGACCTGAGAGTGTCATGACCACTTGTGCTGGTCCTGAGGGTGTCATGGCTTTGTATCGTGGACCTACAGGTGCCATGACAGTGTGTCCTTGTCCTGAGGGTGTCATGGCAGTGTGTGCTGGTACTAATGATGTCATGTCCATGTGTCTTCATCCTGAAAGTGCTGTAGCATTGTGTTCTAGTCCTGAGTATATCATGGCCATGTGTCCTTGTCCTGACGGTGTCACTGCAGCATGTCCTGGTCCTGAGGATGTTGTGGCATTGTGTCCTGGTCCTGAGGGCGTCACAGCAGTGTGTCATGGTCCTGAAGGTGTCACGCTAGCATGTCTAGGGCCTTGATGGTGCCATGGCTTTCTGTCCTGGTTTTGAGGTATCCATGGCAGAGTGTCATGGTCCTGAGGATGCCATGGCAGTGTATCCTGCTCCTGAGGATTTTCTGGCATGACCTGTTCCTCAGGGTGCCATAACAGTGTGTCAGGGTCCTGAGAGTGTCACATCCATGTGTCCCTCTTATGAGGTTGCCATGGGAGCATGTCTTCATCCTTTTGTCCTGTGGCAGTGGTTCCTGGTCCTGACAGCACCATGGCAGCATGTCCTCATCCTGAGGCTATCACAGTACCATTTCCTGTTCCGGATGATCTCATCTCTATATATCCTGGTTCTGTGGATGCCATGGCATTGTGTGATGGTCCTCATGGTGTCATGACACCATGTCCATGTCCTGAGGGATCCATGGACACGTGTCCTGGTCCTGAGGGTGCCATTGTAGACTCATCCCACTGTGGGGTATGCTGCCAGCCTCTGCAGGCATCGACAGCCCGGCATGCCTGAGATGTAAGAGGGGGAATTTGGTCATTTTGGCATAATGTGCTTTTGTCCCCACATTGTCACTGTGTCATGGAGCTATGTCTCTGGGGGTGTGGGTTGTGGTCCTAGAGATACTCTTCGTGCTGTGACATCTGCAGTGGGGAAGTAGGGTCAGGGCAGGGTGATGGGGACCAGGACAGGGTCTGAATGGGGCCGGCCACCCCAAGGTGATGGAAGGGCTCCTGCTGTGGGATGTGGTGGCGATGGCTGGTGGGGTTCAGGCTGGGGGTGCAGGTGGGGGCGCAAGGAGGGCCATGCCTCTGCCCAGCAGCACCCATTGCAGCTCCTTTTCCTCTCCTTCTCGGCAGGTGGAAAGCAGTGACACCCCCAAAGACATCGCAGCCGTCCCCAAGTGCCCCCTGCCCTGCCCAGAGGCCAGCCCTGCCGAGCCGCTGCCCAACGGGGACGTGGAGGGGGACGGTGCCCAGTGGAAGGGTGCAGAGGAGGGTGGTGCGAGCCCCAAGGGTGGGCGCTCCGAGGAGGACGAGACCGAGAGCCTGCCAGACGGCGAGACGGGCCAGGCGCTGGAGAATGGCCGCTGCACCCCCAAGGAGGGCCTGGACGCCCCAGCCGATGAGGGTGAGCTGGCCCCTTCCGACCCCCAGAAGAAACGCGGGAGGAGGAAACTCCTGGAGGCCACTGAGAAAAGTAAGACCTTAGCCTTGAGGGCTCCCTGCCACAGGGCTGTGGCTCTGCCCGCGGTCGCACCAGTGCCTGCCACACCTCTCCAGGCGGGGACCCCCGGCCCCCACCACCCTGCCCGGCATGCTGTCCCCGGGAGGGGTCCGGGCTGCAGTGGCTCCTGGTCTGGGGAGCACTGCCGGAGGAGGAGGAAGGGCTGAGCCCCTCAGTGCCACACGGGATTTGGGGTGGGGGCGGCAGATCAGAGCCGGGTGCTGCCCTTGCATGCTTGTCCTGTCACACCGCCCTTTCCACTGGCAGGAACAGGGTAAGCAAGAGGGAAGTTCAGTCCTTGTCCTGCCAGCACAGCCGGTGCAGGTGCCCCGTGGCGTGCAGGGGCCCCGTGGCGCACGCATGCCCCTGCCTGCATGCGAGCCAGCCCAGGGCATGCCCACCAGTGCCAGTGCTTGTGCCGCTTTGCATGGCAGCCCTGCATGTGCCAGGAGCAGAGCGGGAGGTGTGTGCATGGTGCAGTCCTGGGACCATGCTGCCCTGGTGCCGAGGAGGTGCCAGCTCTCGGTGCCAGTGCTGCTCTGGGTGTTGCAGGGAACACATGATTTGGAGGGCTCAGCGCCACGCTGGGAGCACCCAGCCGGCAAGCAGCTTGGCAGAGAAGGCCCTGGGGGTCCCAGTGGACACCGAGCCAAGCATGAGCCAGTAGTGGGTCCTTGTGCAATGAAGGCAAATGATGTCCTGGGCTGCATTAGGAGCATTGCCCACCAGTTGAGAAGGACACCTCAAGATGTGCTGGCTCAGTGCTGGGCTCCCCAGCCCGAGAGGGGCACGGCCAGGCTGGAGAGGGTCCAGTGAGGGGCCACCAAGATGCTGTGGGACTGGAGCCCCTCTGCTCGGGGGCAAGGCTGCGGGAGCTGGGACTGCTCAGCCTGGCGCAGGGCAGGCTCAGGGGGTTGGATCCGTGTCCATAAACACCTGCGGGAGGGTGCCGAGGGGACGCAAGCAGCTCTGCCAGCGGTGCCCAGTGCCAGGACCGGAGGTGACAGACCCTAAATGGGTGCCAGGAGGGTCCCTTTGGACCCCAGGACACACTCCTCGGTGTGAGGGTGACATGGGTCCAGGCTGCCCAGAGCAGTGGTGGGGATCTCAGTCCCTAGAGACCCTGGTTGTGGTCCTGGGCAGCAGCTTAGGGCATCCCAGCCTCTGCCAGTCCATGTGTCATGTCTGTGAGCGCAGGTATGGATCCATGTGTGCAGCTTGGGGAGGGCTCCCAGCTCTGCTCCCCCTGCCTGCTGCGAGACCCTCAGCTGCTCTGCAGACCTCAGCACAGCGGACATGGGACACCCGCTCCCCAGTTCGTGCTAGCCCCATATGCTGCCCAGCCATGCCCATGCTCCTGTCTGGGCAGGCAGCGCCATGGGGACCAGGTTCCCAGGGCCACCAGGTGTCCAGGCTGCCACTCACTGGGGTCAGGCTTTGCACCCACCCGGTGCCTTCCGTAGCCGTGGCTGCTCACAGGCAGAAGCAGCTGCAGCACAGGCCATAGGGGAGCCAGCCCAGCACTGGCCCTGGCTGCCCCCTGGGCACACACCAGCCTGTGTCCCTGCTGCCACCATCCCTTTGGCTTGGAGGTGCTGGGCAGTGGGATGGGGCAGCATGGACCAGCCATGAGCTGGGATGGGGAGCCACGCCTGCTCCACAGGAGGGGACAGACAGCTGGCAGCAGAGGGGGCACAGAGCTGGGGAGGTCACAGCACTGGCACCACAGGGCACCGCTGAGCAGGAGCAGGGTGGGAATGAGGGGCATCAGGCTCTGGTTGCTACAGGCTTCTCAACCCAGGTCAGCAGAGAGACCTACTGCTGGCCGTGCTGAACAGGGGATGGAGACAGGCAAGGAAGGGCTGGGCTGGAGCTGGGGGAGGCCGGGCTGGAGACAAGCAATGCAGATGCTGCTGCAGTCACGAGGCACAAAGCAGGCAGCTGAGGGAGTGGAGAAGCCATAGCTGGCAGCGCAGCACAGATGGTCAGGGGGACCTGTTGCCTGGGCTGGGCATGGGTCATGGTACAGCCGCAGTGCCAGGCTGGCCCTGGTGGCTGAGAGGAGCTGGACCAGATGGGCTGAGCCAGTGGGATTCAGTGCAGCACACCCCAATGTGAAGGCCAGCATGGAGTGGGGTGGAGGCAGCTCCAGGGTGCCCTGCCACCAGCTCCTGTGTGCAGCAGAGCTCTGGTTTCAGAGGCCAGCAGCAACAGGCACTGGCTGGAACAGGAGCACAGTGCCCTGAGCACAGTACGTGAGCATCAGTACCATCAACGTGTGTGCGGTGAGCAGGTCAGGCTTCACCTTCCAGACTCAGGCTGGTGTTCATCCCTTTCCCCTCAGCAGTACAGAGCTCATCCTGGTGCGAGGTGACCTGCCTGCAGGGCCCTTGCACATGGTGCTCATCCTTCTGCTCTTCTTGCCTGCATCCCTGCTGCACAGGCGCTTTCTGATTGTGTGGAGGCTCTTCCCTCCCCTCTTCTCTGGTGCTTTCCTGCAAACACAGCCAGTGTCTGCGGCCATGCGCTGCATGCCCTGGCACTGCTCTGAGGCTTCTCTGCCAGGCTTGGGGCAAGTGCCCTGGTGATGCTGTCAAACTCGTACCCAGTGGTACCCAGAAACTGCCTGGGGGAGCCATGCCAGTGCCAGGAGCTCGCTCCCTTCCCTAGAAGCCATTTCCAGTGCTTCAGCTATATCTGCGGTGAGGTTAGTGGCAGCATCATCGTCTTCCAGCAGCAGGCTTGCCTCCTGCCAGATCTTCTGCTCCTTGGTCCTTCAGCTCCTGCTGCCTCATGCCTGGCTGGCCAGCGGGCTCTCCCGAGCATCCTTCACCCACTCACCCAGCACTCCTGCACCCAGCGCTGGTTCCTCCTTGCACATTGGCTTTTCACCTCTCATTGCCCAGCACAGGGCTGATCTTCCAGCACTGCCTAAGCATGACTTACCAGCCATCCCGCCAGCTCTGCACCCCTTTGCTCTCCCCCCCAGTTCTGTCCCTGCCAAAATCCCTGGTGGAGAAGGTCTCGGTGAGGGTTCTGCTGTCTGTTGGTAACTCTGTGTCCTGTCCCAGCAGCACAGCTAGCTGGCAGAGAGCACATGACATGGCACTGCTGCAGGTGCTGGGACGGGCAGGAGCTGAGGCCAGGGCCTTTGCCGAGCGCCAACCATGTACAGGATGCTCAGGCAGTGAGCTGCAGCAGCAGGAAGGTGCTGCAGCAGCCCCGCTACTGGTAACAGCCGGGTGCTGGGCTGTACACCCCACAGCCGCACAGCAGGCAGTGCAGCAGAGGCAGGGGGAATGCTGGCTGCATGTCCCCAGTATAGTCAGTGTTCCCCAGTTTGGCGAGTCCCAGTGCCTGGGTTGCCGAACTCAGTGATGGAGAGACCCAGCATCTCAGAACAGGCCAGGACCCCCCTGCTGTGCCTGAGTTTCCCCACCTGACATCCCCATGCCTGTGGGCAGGACTGGGAGGACAGGTTGGCTGGGTACTCCCAGGGCACTCACACATTCCTATGCCTGGCACAGACCAGAAAGCTGCTGTCCCCCCCAGTATACCCCAGTGTCCCCCAGCACTCAGAGCAGGGCTTTTGGCCATGCTCCTCCTCAGTCCTCACTGCTTCTGGGGCAGGGGCCAGCTGCTGCAGTGGGGTCGAAGTCCCCCTGTGCCAGCAGTAAGGGACTGCCCAGGTGTCACGCAGGGCTGGGGGGCATGTGGGGGCGCTGCAGCACAGCCCAAGGACCCAGGGGACATTGCACCCTGCAGCAAAAAGGGCACCTGTTCAGCTGGCAAGTGGGGATCCCAGCCAAGCCCCTCACCTGCAGCCCACATCTGTGCCCAGGCAGCCAGTGCCCAGCAGCCCAGGTGAAGCACAGAGGAGTGCTGGCACCTATGGTGCATGGACCCACTGGCCCCAGCGCTGCCTGCAGCAAGACACGGGTGGGTGGGTGCCCCCACATGTGCACTCCAGCATGCCACACACTCTGGCCTCGCTGCCCCCGCTTGGCCCCGGCCCCCAGCAGCTTGGGGTGCACCAACCGAGTTTTGCAACCCCAGAAACGGTCAGGGTTATTTTTAGTCACTTCCCTGGCAGCAGCTCAGCACGTACCTGCGGTGTGCGAAATGTGACGATAGCACAGGAAGCCAGCAGGGCTCCACGCGCTTCCCCTGCCCGCCCTGGCCCTGGTGGGGGCTGCTCCCCCAGACTCCCTGGTTGGGGTGTGGGGAGGGGGCACAGGAACAGCCAGCTCACATCCCAGCAGCTGGCATCCCGCAGGGAGCACAGCCCAGGCCACGCATGGCAGTGATGAGTGCCATTCCCTGGCTCCCAACCAGGCTGGGGGTTCCCAGGTGGGCCCCCTTCTCCCCCACAGGGGCCTGGGTGCCCTGCCCTGTAGCACTGAGCTGATGCCCCCAGCTGATGGCTCCTCTCTGTTCTGTGTGCAGGCAAGGAAGAGAAGGAAGAAAACAACTTTGACACCCTGAAAATGGAGGCAAGTATGTCCCGGGGCTGGGCCCCCACCGCAGGCTGCACCGAGGCACCCGCAGGAGACGGGCACCAGACAGCCCACTGGCCAGCACGGTGCTCCCCGTGCCCGCAGGGACCAGCGTTCCCCGATCCCTCAGAGTCAGCGGCCCTGGGGGACCTGCAGGGACAGAGGTCCTGGGCTCCTGCGCCCCAGCACAGCCAGGCACCAGGCAGCACCTGCCTCTCTGCTGGGGACCAGATGGCACCGAGCTGTGGCCAGGCCAGTAACACCCCCCTCTGTCCAGCCGTCTGTGGGATGGTGCTTGCTCGAGCTGAGTCCATGCCTCCCTCAGCATGTCAGCCTGGGGCAGAGCCATGCCCGGGATGGTGACGGCGGCACCCATCCAGGTCCTGGTGCTGGCCAGAGCGTGTGTGTGCACACATGTGCGCACCTGGGCAGGCAGTGCCCCCCGAGCAGTCTCCCCTGCCGGTCCCAGCCTGCACAAGTGGGGTGCCCACCTCCAGCCCCCGCAGGCAGCTCCGCTCTGTCCCCTCAGAGCCCAGCCTGTCCCGGGCCTCGGCTCCCACCGCGCTGCTGTCCCCAGTGCCCGCAGCAGTGCTGTGGCTGCAGCCTTCAGCCTCCTCTCTCTCCCTTCGGCGGCAGGGCTCCCGCGGGCGGCTGCGTGGCGGGCTGGGCTGGGAGTCGAGCCTGCGGCAGAGGCCGATGCAGCGGCACACCTTCCAAGCTGGGGACCCATACTACATCAGCAAGAGGAAGCGGGACGAGTGGCTGGCCCGCTGGAAGAGAGAGGTAAGGAGCCAGATGCTGCCAGAGAGGATGGGGAGGAGGGGCACCATGGCATGGTGGTGATGCTGGCATGGGGTGGGCTGGATGGTGCTGCAAGGTCTAAGCACCCCAAGCCCCTTGGTGTCTAGCTGTCTCCAAGGCTGCCACAGCTAACTGCAGCATCGCTAATGACAGCAGGCAGAGGTCCGGCAAAACATGGCATGCACGGAGCACACTGCCAGACACTGGCAGTGCCGGGGTAACCAGCTGCATGAGGGGCGCTCAGCTCAGGGTGAGGGCTAGGATGGGCAGCCCCAGTGCAGAGCACCCCAACCTGTACTGTGCCGTGGGGCTGGAGCTGGAGCAGGCACTCCCCGTGGGACCACTGTGGTGGTGCCACTGCCCTGCCTGCACCCAACTTAAATGCCATGGCCAAGGCGGGCATCTTCACTTCTCGTGCCTGTGCCCTTACGCGGGGGGCACCATAAGGCAGGGGCCGGGGGCCCAGTGTGTGCAGCCACTGGTGCAGGGGCCCTGCTGGTGTGGGCAGCACAAGGCCCTTCCTTCTTCTGTGGGATGTGTCAAGGGGTGTGCCAGGATGTGCCATTCCTGCCAGTTTCCCAGGGAACCAGCATGTGCCATGACACAGCCAAAATCAGCAAAGGTGAGGGCAGCAGCAGCAGCGGGAGCCTGGTGCAGGCGCAGGGCTGCAGGCAGGCCACGGTGCTGATGGCCACTCAGGGGGGTGCCATGGGGCAGGGGCTCTGCAGGCACCCCAGGGGTCTTGTCCCCACCAGCATCCCCACCACTACCCCATCGCCTCACTCTCTGCATTGTTCCCTGCTGCCAGCAGGTCTCCCTGGCAACAGGTCCCCTTGTGCCACCACCACTCCCGATGCTATTTATAGCCCTGCGCTGCTAAGCACCATCATGCTGGCACTGCTTGGCAATGGGGGGAGGCTGGCATGGCTGGGGCATCCTGCATGGCACAGCTGGCACAGCCACAGTGTCTCCATGGGGCACAGAGCATGGCTGGCATGGCCACAGCATCCCCATGGGGCACAGGGTGTGTCTACAGTGGCCCTGTGTGGTGCAGGACATGGCTGGCACAGCCACAGTGTCCCCGTGGGGCACAGAGCACAGCTGGCACAGCCATGATTCCCCATGGGGCACAGGGCACAGCCACAATTCTCCATGGGGCACAGGGTACCACTGGCACAGCTGCAGCATCCCCGTGGACCACATAGGTCATGGCTGGCACAGCCACAGTGTCCCCATGGGGCACAGGGCACAGCCACAGTATCCCCATGGACACAGGGCACGTCTACAGTGTCCCTGTGGAGTGCAGGTCATGGCTGGCACAGCCACAGTGTCCCTGTGGGGCACAGGGCACCACTGGCACAGCCTGGCTGGCACAGCTGTGGTGTCCCTGTGGGGCACAAGGCACTGCTGGCATGGCCACAGTGTCCCAATGGGTTGCAGCATGACTGGCACGGCAGCAGTGTACCCATGGAGCGCAGGGCACGGCTGGCACAGACACAGAGTCCCCATGGGGTGCAGAGTATGGCTGGCACAGTCTCCGTGTCCCCATGGGGCGCAGGGCACAGCTGGCACAGCCACAGTATCTATCACTGTGGGGCGCAGAGCATGGCTGGCATGACCACAGTGTCCCCACGGGGCACAGGGCATGGCTGGCACAGCCACAGTCTCCACGGACCACGCAGGGCATGGCTGGTACAGGGCACAGCTGGCACAGCTGGGGTGGCCATGTCAGGGGATCTTGTGGATCAGCAATTCCTGGGGTGGCCAGCGTGGGCACAGGGGGTCCCACCACCCCAGTGGAGCTGGCAGCCAGCGGCATGGGGGGAGCACCGCCAGCCCCAGGGGCTGAGTGTGGCTGCTGCCCACGGGCAGAGCTTTAGCCAGGCACAGGGTGGGCTGGCAGAGCCGTGGGTTTCCTGTGGGGTGTCCCGGCCAGGGTGGGCACCCCGCGCACACTGGGGCTGTGTGCCAGGAGCCGTGTTTGCCAAAATCATGCTTGTGGTCAGGGCCTGCAGCCCCTGCCCTGCAAGAGGCGGGGAGGGCAGGGGGGGCACCAGCCATGCAGGCGTTCGCCTGCCGCCACAGCGCGGCGCAGCCCTCGGTGCAGCAGTGCAGCAGCCACCGGTGCCATGCATGGACCCCTGCGCTGCAGGCCATGGGGCAGCGGTGACTGCCCTGGCAGCCCCCAGCCTCACAGCCCCCTGCCCCTGCCCACACTGTGTGCCGGCCAGTGCAGGCAGCTGCTGGCCATGCTGTGCCATGTGGAGCATGTGGGGCAAACTGCGGCGCAGCGCGGCCGGGGAGGTTGGTGGTTGCAGCCACTGAGTAACAATTTTCCAACATAAGGTTCACTCACCAAAACAAATGCAGATTCAGGTCAGCCAGAATCACTTGTCAGCCAAAAATAATTGGGAAAAAATGCTAAAAAAGTCAAAATGCTTCTTTTGAGGAGTCTCTCATTCTCAAACAATGCTGAATTTAGCCGCGTTTATTTCCGTTATTTTTCTAATAAGAATAAGTGTTTTCTTTTCATTACGGGAGAAAGCCTGAAATGTTTTCAGGCAGGATCAGCCTTTTTCCCCGCATCGCAGCTGACAACCACCAGCAAGCGGCATGCCCAGCACCAATTGTCACTTGCTGGTGGTGTCAGCGACAGAGTCCCCAAGGATTGGGGATGGGCCATGCCACCCACAGCCCTTGTGGCTCCGTCACGGGGAGAGCCATACCCTTTCCCTCCCTCCAGTGAGCTCCTTGTGCCAGCCGCGGTGCTGGCTGTGCCACAGTACAGCACTGGCTCTGCCCCCAAGGGATTTCCTTCTTCGATGGTGCCAGGGTCCTGGAGGGCTGGGGGACAGGAAGCCCTCCCCGGGAAGGGACCCCCATGGCATGGCCCCAGCCCTTGTCTCGCCACACTGCAGCCCTTTGGCACTGGCTGTTTCCTGCTTGCTGAGGTCCCCAGACCTGTAATCAGTCAGCTCGGAGGCATATTTTTAGTGAGTGCAGCAGGCTGGCACTGTCCCCTTGGCCAGGCATGGCCACTCCTCATCCCTGGACGGTGTCAGGGCTTCCCTTGCCAGGCACTGGGCACAACCCCGTGCCACCCATGGCAGGGACACCCACTACCCATGCCCCAGCACGCCAGCGCTGTTGGCATGGGCAGAGGCTGCCTGGCAGGGTCCCAGCAGCTCAGCTAGGGTCACCAGCCCTGCTGCAGTGGGGACAGGGACAGCGTGGTCCCCTCTAGCCTTCCCTCCTCTTCCTCACCCCCAGCAGCCTCCGAGGGCCATCGCTGCCCCTCACCAGCCCCAGTGCTGCAGCTGGAACAGTAATGTACAGCTCTGGGCACTGTCCCTTGCCCGTCTGTGCTGGGACACCCTCAGCCAGGCCCTGGTGTCAGCGGTGAGCCCCTACCCTGTGCTAGGGTGGGGAAGGGATGGGGCAGGGGACAGAGGTAGGATGAAGATGGAGATGGGATGAAGATAAGATGGAGATGGAGATGGGGCAGTGGATGGAGATGAGGATGGGGATGGAAATGAGGATGGGGGTGGGGCAAGGACAAGGACTTGGAATGGGGATGGGGAGGGCATGAAGGTGGGGGTGGGGTAAGGACAAGGACGGGGATGGTGGTGGTGACAGGGACAGGGATGGGGATGGGAATGAGGATGGTCGTGGAGGTAGAGCAGGGGCTGGGCAGAGCTGCCTGTGTCTGTAGGCGCAGGAAGGCAGGCGTTGGGTTGATCGTCTGGATGTGCCCTTCACCTGGAGCTCCAGTTTATCTATAACGACCAGTGGATGGGTGATTTCCTCCCTCTGCCCTACTCCTGCCTCTCCCCGGGGACAAAGCAGAAGCACTCCCACAGTGGCACCCGGCAGCTTTGTCCCCTCCACTTTTCTTCCTCTTCCCCATTGCCTCCTCCTTGGCTGCAGCCTTCCTCGGGTGCCCCTGGGTCCCTCCTGGCTCTTCCCACATCCCCAGCCCCCATGGGTGCCCCACACCGGGGTGTCCCTGCCCAAGGGTGCGCCAGCTGCACCCCCCCGGCCATGCTCCTGATCCACCCCATCCTCTGGCTGGGGCTGAGTTCAGGTCCAGATAATTTTATTCCAGGTCCCCAAAGGTCTGGCACGGCCAAGGGTTGCTGGAGGGGACAGGCTGCCCATGGGCTGCCATCACTCCACTGTGACCCCCAGAGGCTGAGGCTGTTTGCCTGGCACTGGGGTGCAGCCGATGTTGGGGGTCCCCGGGGGGCTAGCAGCCTTGGGCCAGGTGTTTTAGCCAAGGTGCTGCAGCACCGGCCCCAGTACCCCTTGGCCTGGGTGGGGGTCTGCAGGGCCGGGCCAGAGGGCTCTGCTAGCACACAATCCCCAGCCTTCCCACTGGGGGCAGCCCCATGCCCCGGGGGTGACAGCCATCAGCGGCTTTGTCCCCTCCACTCTGCAACACAAAGGGGACCCGGAGCTCCGGAGCTACCTCTCTGTGGGACATCTCCTGCCTGGGGGTCCTGGGGGACTCCTGGCCCAGGGCTGTCTGGGAAGGCAGTGGCAGCAGGCTGGGGGGCTGGCAGGGGACAGGCCGGGGAGGGGGGAAGGCAGGCATCCCAAGCATGTCCGGTCACAGCTGCGGTGGCAGCTCCCGCATGGGCTCCCTGCTCTGCTCTGCATCGTTGAAAAACTTGTGCCCTCAAACACCCCACCACGGTAGGAGGGCAGCGGCAGCACCTCACGGCACCCGTGCCTCAGCTGAGACCCGCACCCTGCGCATGGGTGCTGTGAGAGGGCCGCCCGAGCCCCACGGCAGCTCAGTGCTCCAGTCTGGGGGCCCACCTGCCGCCGGCTGTGGGAGAGGGGACACGGTGGAGCCCGTGCTTGGCCTTGACACCGTGCACAGCCCCTGCGGCTGCAGCCGGCAGTGCCCAGCCTGGCCTGGCCACTAAGACAAGAGTCCAGGCACACGGCATGGCACAGGCAGTGTCACTGCTGGGGATGGCCCTTGGGGTGGCTGGCTGCTGCGGGGACAGGTACCCTGGCTGCAGGGGGTCTGGGTGTCGAGGGCTGTGCCTTGGGGGTCCAGAGCCAGGGGAACGGGCTGTGCGGTGTGTTTGCTCTCGTGCAGTGGGACAGCTGGCTCTTAGGGGACATGCCAGGGATGTGCCAGCACTGGGGGATGTGCTAGGGGACAGGCGGTCATTAGGGGGCCGGTTTTGGGGTATCTGGGTCTGCACCTCAGCAGCCACAGGCAGGGGCAGCCTGTGGTAGGGAGCCCACCGTCCCCATGCTGGTCCGCCATGGCCTCTGGGATGGGGAGCTGCTGGGATGCAGCCTGCAGGTGGGCCTGGGCTGGAACAGCTGAGTCTGACTCAGAGTGCTGTACTGGTGTGTGCTGGGGGCTGAACCGGGGACTGCAGCCCCAGACCAGTGCTGTGTTGGTGTGTGCTGGTGGGCTGAATTGGGTGATGTGGGCCCAGACCAGTGCTGTGTTTGGTGTGTGCTGGTAGGCAGAACTGAGTGCTGTGGTCCCAGACCAGTGCTGTGTCATTGTATGCTGGTGGGTCTGGACTGGGTGCTGTGGTCCCAGACCAGGGCCATGTTGGTGTATGTTGGTGGGTCTGGACTAGGTGCTGCGGTCCCAGACCAGTGCTGTGTTGTTGTATGCTGGTGGGTCTGGACTGGGTGCTGTGGTCCCAGACCAGTGCTGTTGTGACTCTGGACTGAACTGGGTGCTGTGGTCCCAGACTGGTGCCGTGTCAGTGCATGCAGATGTGCCAAGCCAGGCCAGCTGCTCCCAGGCCAGTGTCCGTAGTGGGCCACACTGGTGCAGCTGGTGCCAGCCGGTCCCCAACTGGTGCCAGCCGGTCCCCAACTGGTGTGTGGCACTGGGGTGCTCGGGGCAGGCCCTGCCAGCCCTGCCAGCGCGGCCGGACGGGCAGGGCCCTCAGGGCAGATTCCAGCCGTGCCGGGCCGAGCCCCCCGGGCCGCCCCCCGCCCCGTCCCGCCGCACAAAGGGGCCGTGGGGCCGCGGCCCCGGGATAAAAGGCGGCGCGGCGCGGCGCGGCCCAGCTCGGACGAGGCCGTTGAGAGCCGCGGGCCGGCCAGGGCGAGCGCGGAGCCCCCGCTGCTGCCTGGGGCCGGGCCTGAGGAGCGGGAAGGAGCTGGAGCGGGCCGGGCCGGGCCGGACTGCGCGGGAGCGGGCCCGGGGAGACGGCGGAGCCCAGCCGAGCGGCACCGGGCCACGGTGAGAGACACCAACGAGCGGCGCCCACTCGAGCCGACCCGAGCGGAGCCGATGCGGGCCGAGCCGAGTTGCCGAGCCGGGCCGGGCCGAGCGGAGCCAAGCCGGGCCGAGCCGCGGGCAGGGGGCCGGGCCGGGCTGTCCCCCCGGCGCCGCGCGGCCCCTCCCCGCCGCAGCCAACCAGCCGGGCCGGGAGGCACCATGTGACCCGGGGAGCCCAGACAAAGAACCGCCGGCCCTGCCGGCTCGGCTCGGCACAGTTCGGCTCGGCTCGGCCCGGCCCGCGGCGGCGCCCAGCCCGCATGGGTAGGTGGCCACCGTGGGGAGGACGGCTCGGCTCGGCTCGGCTTGGCTCGGCTCGGCTCGGCTGATCCCGGCACTTCCCGGCCGCAGGGCAAGGCTGGTCCTGGCTCGGTTGAGCTGAAGTGTCCCGGCTGGGCCCCGCGGCACGGCACGGCACGGCTCAGCCTGCGGGCGCGGCTCGGCACGGCCAGCGCCGCTCAGCACACTGGGCCCGGGGGCGGGGGAGGGCTGGGGACCGGGAGGGTGACACAGGGGTGCTGGGGCTGTCCCGGGATGGGTCCTGGCAGGAGCCTGGCTGCCGGGGGTCTCCGGGAATGGAGCTATACCCCGGGGCGGGGGCTGGGGGTACCCTTGGGTGGGTCAGGAGGGTCCAAGGGGCTGAAAACTGGGGACCCGTGTGGCAGCGGGGCCGGGCCAGCCGTCCCGGCAGGGACGGGATGATGTGCAAGGATCCAGGACTGGTCCCATCACTCCTCAGGCATCGTGGGGTGGCCAGGAGCCAGGAGCAGGGACAACCCCCCAGGTGGGGGCAGAACCGGGGCAGGGAGTTGCCATCTTCCCCAGAGCCACCCCCAGCAGCTTTGCAGATGCTCCCCAAGCCACCCCCCACCCCAGCCACAGAGGGAAACTGAGGCACAGGAACGCGGGGGACCCCCCCAAGCTGCACCAGGCAGGGTGGCGATTGGTGGCTGCAGCTGGACTGCCAGGGTGCAGCCCCCCAAGCTGGGCTGGCCCAGGGCCCCCCACACCGGGGTTGCAGGTGAGCGATGCCCCACAGCCCTGCCCTGACCACTGTGTGCCCCCCCACAGGCGGAGAAGAAGGCGAAGGTGATTGCCGTGATGAATGTTGTGGAGGAGACGCCGCGGGCAGAGCCCCAGAAGGAGGAGGAGGCCAGCCCCCCCACCTCGCAGCAGCCCACTGACCCAGCTTCACCCAATGTGGCCACCACGCCTGAGCCAGTGGTGGCTGACGCCGTGGACAAGAACACCTCCAAGTCAGCTGATGATGAGCCCGAGTACGAGGTGAGGGCAGGGCTGGCTGGGAAAGGGGGGGGTGTGCTGGTCTGCTGCCCCCCAGGGACACAGATGCCCGTTCCCCACCAGCCTCTGACCTTACTCCCCCCATCAACTCACCGTGCAGGACGGCCGGGGCTTTGGCATCGGCGAGCTGGTGTGGGGCAAGCTGCGCGGCTTCTCGTGGTGGCCCGGGCGCATTGTCTCCTGGTGGATGACGGGCCGGAGCCGGGCGGCCGAGGGCACCCGCTGGGTGATGTGGTTCGGCGATGGCAAGTTCTCGGTGGTAAGTGGCACCTGTGGGGTGGGGGTCTGGGCTGTGCACCTGCTGTCTCCAGGTGTCCCCCCAGCTCACAGCCACATCCTGTCCCCCAGGTCTGTGTGGAGAAGCTCCTGCCACTCAGCTCCTTTGCCAGCGCCTTCCACCAGGCCACCTACAACAAGCAGCCCATGTACCGCAAAGCCATCTATGAGGTGCTGCAGGTGAGTGTCTGCGGCTGCAGGGTGACACCCCAGCACCAGGACTGGGGACATGGGTGCTGGTGCAGGTCTGTGCTGCCAGGTGCAGGCAGGCTGTATGTCTGTTCACCCTGCCAGGATCCGGCTCTGCATTGCTGTGGCACCCAGCAGCATCCTGAGGAGCCAGGTGGTGTCTCAGAAGGGTGGGGGATCTCAGGGGCTCCCTCCAGAGATTTTTGGGGGTGGCTGGGGGGAGGTTGGGGTCTCTGGAGAGTTGCTGAAGTCCCTGTGGGGTGGTGCTGTGGGGGTCCTGGCTTTCTGGGGGTCTCTTGGTAGTGCTGGGAGGTGTTGGGGGTTTCTTGTGGGGCAATGCAGGGGAGTCTGACCATGTAGGTCCCTTTGGGGCTGGGCGCTACCTGCTTGGGCAGTGCAGGGTCAGAGCTGAGGATGGGGACCCCCATGGGTGGGTGGGTGATGGCTTGGCTGTGCCTGCGGCTCCCCTGGCAGGTGGCAAGCAGCAGAGCAGGGAAGATCTTCCCAGCATGTCCAGAGAACGATGAGACGGACACTTCCAAGGTGGTGGAAATCCAGAACAAGCAGATGATCGAATGGGCCCTGGGTGGCTTCCAGCCCTCCGGACCCAAGGGCCTGGAACCCCCCGAAGGTGAGCAAGGGGAGGCATGGTGCCCTGCTCGCAGGACAGGGACTCACTTGGTGGCCTTGGAAGGTGTCCCCAGCACCCCTGACCATTGGATCCACATCACCGGGGTGGCATGGGCTTGGGCATGGGAAGCACTGTGGGACTGGCAGGTCCCTCTGCGGGGCCAACAGGACCCCACTGATGAAACCCCGTTAACGGGACCAAACGCCCCTTGCAGAGGAACGAAACCCCTACAAAGAAGTTTACACAGAGATGTGGGTAGAGCCAGAAGCAGCTGCCTACGCACCACCCCCACCCGCCAAAAAACCCAGGAAAAGCACAACAGAGAAGCCCAAGGTCAAGGAGATCATCGATGAACGCACCCGAGGTACCACCTGGGGGGTCGTGGATGCCCCCCCCCCTCCCCCTTTCCATGGGTGTTTGCCTGGGCTGGGTCCTGGTGTTGGCAGGGCTGTGCTCACCATGGGGGGCTGGTGGGGGCGGGGGGGCTGGTGGGGGCGAGAGCTGCTGTGGCCGGGTCCCCTTCTCCATCGCGGGGGCCCTTCCCTTTGTCCCCCTGTGGGACTGTGCAAGGGGGACCTGGCTAGGGCAGGGCTGGTACTGGACAGGACCCCCTTCCCCAACACCTCTCTCCCTCCCCAGAGCGGCTCGTTTACGAGGTCCGGCAGAAATGCAGAAACATTGAAGGTGAGTGTGGGGCAGTGCCCAGCTCTGGGGCTGGGACGCATCCTGCCCCCAGGGACGGGGCTGGGGTGGAGGGTCCCTCCCTAGCTGGGATGCTGCCCAGGGCTGGAAGCGGGTGTTGGGGGCCAGGTTGGAGCAAGGAGGCATTGGGAGCCCTGCCTCACTGTGCCCACAGTTGGGCCCCGGTCACACCACGATGGTTGTCCTGGTGATGCTAGCAGTTTGGGTCTTGAGGAGGGAGGGGAGAGCTCTGCCATTCCCCAGCTCGAGGGGGGCAAAGCCGGTGTGACCCGGACACGGGGGTGGGCATTTGCCAGGGTCGGCAGCAGGACGTGGCCTGGGGTCAGGCTTCTCCCCACATGCTGGGCTCACCAGGGTACCGGGGGTTGGCAGAGCCTGGGGGTAACATTCTCCTCTCCTGCTCCTAGACATCTGCATCTCCTGCGGGAGCCTCAACGTGACCCTGGAGCACCCTCTATTTATCGGAGGAATGTGCCAAAACTGCAAGGTACGGCGAGCAGGCACAGCTGGGTCCCCCAAACACCCAGTGCCAGAGGTCTCCCTGCCAGGCCCCTCTGCCGGGAGCTGCCCCAGTGCCCTTGCTGGGTGCCTGGCCTTGCAGCAGCATCCCAGCTGCAGGGCTCAGGCTGTGCCACACTCATGCCTTGGCTCTCCCCCAGAATTGCTTCTTGGAGTGCGCCTACCAGTACGACGACGACGGTTACCAGTCCTACTGCACCATCTGCTGTGGCGGCCGTGAGGTGCTCATGTGCGGCAACAACAACTGCTGCAGGTCCGGGGCCGCTGTCCCGGCGTGGGGCTGGGGAGGCTTCAGTGATGCCACTGTCCTGGCATGGGGCTAGGGAGATTTTGGGGATGCTGCAGTCTGCCAGCATGGGGCTGAGGAGGTTTTGGTAATGCCACAGTCCTGCCATGGGGATCCGGTGATGCCAGTCCTGGTGTGGGGCTGGGACATTTTGGTGATGCCACAATCTCGGTACAGGACTAGGAGGTGGTGCCAAAGTCCCAGTGTGGCATTTTGGTGAAGCTGCAGTCCTGGTGTGAGGCTGAGGAGGTTTTGGTGATGCCCTGACCCTTGTGTGGGGCTGGGGAAAGTTTTGGCAATGTCACACTCTCAGCATGGGGCTGGGAAGTTTTGGTGATGCCCAAGTCCTGGCTTGGGTAGGGAAGTTCTGCTGATTCTTCAGTCTGATGTGGGGCTGGGGAGGTTTTGGCTGTGCTCCAGACGTGGCATGAGAATTTGGTGATGCCAGCCCTGGTTTGGGGCTGGGCTGTTCTAGTGATGCTGCAGTCCTGGCACAGGGCTGGGGAGGTTTTGGCAATGCTGGTGTGATGCTGGGCGGTTTTGATGATGGCACGGTTCCTACCTTGCAGGTCTTTGCATGGGGCTGGTGGAGCTTTGGGCAGTGTGGCAGGTCCTGGTGTGAGGCTGCCAGTCCCGGCGTACCCCCCTACCACTTACTTTCAAAGGGGGCGCGGCTGTAGCCTGGCCTTCATCCTGCTGGGGCAGTGGGGCCATGCTGGGGGCACCATCCTCCCACCACCAACTGCACTCACTCCCCAGCATCCCACAGCGGGGATGCTGCCAGGAGCACCAGACCCAGCCCTGGTGCTGATGCTGGCTCCCGGCTCTCACAGGTGCTTCTGCGTGGAGTGTGTGGACCTGCTGGTGGGCCCGGGGGCAGCCCAGGCGGCCATCAAAGAAGACCCTTGGAACTGCTACATGTGTGGCCATAAGGGTGTCTACGGGTTGCTGCGGCGGCGGGAGGACTGGCCCTCACGCCTCCAGATGTTCTTCGCCAACAACCATGACCAGGAGTTTGTGAGTGTCCCTGGGGAAGGACCCCCTTGCCCTGGCAGGGCTCCCCACTGCCCCATGTCACCCCTCCCCACCTGACGCCCCCCTGTGGCTTTCAGGACCCACCGAAAGTGTACCCACCAGTACCGGCCGAGAAGAGGAAGCCCATCCGGGTGCTCTCACTCTTCGATGGCATCGCCACAGGTGGGTGGGGGTCCCCAGACCAGCAGCCCCAGCATCGGCCCTCCCTGGGGTGTGTTTGGGACCGGTGGCAGCAGCAAGCAGCCTGCCTGCACCCCACAACTGTCCAACATTGGGGCTGGGGGGTCCTGCACCCATTGGGGTGTCAGTGGTGCGTGGGCAGACCTGTGCCACCTGTGGGACCCCCAGCTGGGTATTCCTGTGGGCAGCCCCCACAGTGTCCTCAGGACCCTAGGGGGTGTACACTGTTGGGGGTCTGGGGAGGGTGATGGATGGTGGCCGGTTGTCCATGCGCCAGCCACACCAGCCCCGCTACCTGCAGGCCTGCTGGTGCTGAAGGACCTGGGCATCCAGGTGGACCGCTACATCGCCTCGGAGGTGTGCGAGGACTCCATCACTGTGGGCATGGTGAGGCACCAGGGCAAGATCATGTACGTCGGGGACGTCCGAAATGTCACCCAGAAGCACGTACGTCCTGCCAGCCAGCCCCCCACGGCTCCCCCAAAGCGCCCGGTGCCCAGCCCTCTTCCCCAAGACAGGACTGGTCCTTTGTCCTGCATCTCCCCATGTGCTTGGCTTTGCCAGCACGGCCTTGCCATCCCACCAGGGAGCTTGGTCACCATCCATCCCCTGTGTATCCATGTCCCCTGAGCCGGTGGCAGCATCCTCCTCCCTGGGCAGTGTCTGGCACCAGCGCCTGCCTCACCAGGGGTTCTCCCTCTTGCAGATACAGGAGTGGGGCCCCTTCGACCTAGTGATCGGGGGGAGCCCCTGCAACGACCTCTCCATTGTCAACCCAGCCAGGAAGGGGCTCTACGGTAGGTGTCTCGCTGCTGGGCTGGGGCTGGCCCCCACCACCAGCCCCCCACTGCTGGCCCCCACCACTGATGCCAGCCCCTCTCACTCTCTCCTGCCCAGAGGGCACCGGGAGGCTCTTCTTTGAATTCTACCGCCTGCTCCATGAAGCCCGGCCCAAGGAGGGTGACGACCGGCCCTTCTTCTGGCTCTTCGAGAACGTGGTGGCTATGGGGGTGAGCGACAAGAGGGACATCTCGCGCTTCCTGGAGGTGAGTGCTAGGGAGTCGCCATCCTCCAGCCCTGCGGACCCCCAGGGTCCTGCTCCTGTGGTGGGCTGCTGAGCCCTGCTGACTTCTTGCCTCTCTCCCTTCCTGCAGTCCAACCCCGTCATGATTGATGCCAAAGAAGTGTCTGCAGCACACAGGGCACGGTACTTCTGGGGGAACCTTCCTGGGATGAACAGGTTAGTGAGAGCCCCCCAAAGCCGAGCCACTCACCTGCCCGCCACTGCGCTGTGCCTGCTGTGGAGCCAGGGCTGCCAGCAGCCCCTGCTTGGCCACTGGTCCTTCCCCAGCCCAGGTATCCCCATCAGTGGTGGGCGAGAGCAGGAGGTGTTCACAAGGGAGCACTGGGTGACAGCACAGCCTGAAGCCCATAGAGAGGAGGACAGTCCTGTCCTTGCTCCATCCGTGCTGGTGGGGTGTGTGGACCTGCTGTCCATGTCCCTCCCAGGTGGTGGCAGTGGTGGTAGACGGCTGGCTGGTGGTCATGGGCAGGCTACCACAGGGATCAGCTGCTTCTTGCCTTCAGCTTCTGCAGCCCCTCGAAACACCCTTGCCCACCCTGCATGCCCACAAAGCCCAGCGTGAGAGCTGCCCTGCACCCGTGCAAGTGCTCATGTGGCAGTGTGGTGCTGTGCCAGCCTGGGCCCACCCCATGCCCACCCTGTCTCTCTCACCCAGGCCACTTGCGTCCACAGTCAACGATAAGCTGGAGCTGCAGGAGTGCCTGGAGCACGGCAGGATAGCAAAGGTCAGCTTCAGCATGCAGGATGCAGGTGGCGGGAGCGGGGATGGTACAGCCAAGGGGGTGGTGGAGTCCCATCGCTGTCCCTGGTGGTCCCAGACTCCTGTGAGGGTGGAGGAGGGATGTGGCAGTGGCACCAGCACCCTGGGATGGGAGCACCCTGCCTGTGACTGCTGTGCCTGGCTGCAGCCGGTGCGCCGGGAACTCCATCCCACCATCCCCAGCATGACGAGCCTGTGCCTCCCTCTTGCAGTTCAGCAAAGTGCGAACTATCACCACTCGCTCCAACTCCATCAAGCAGGGCAAGGACCAGCATTTCCCCGTCTTCATGAATGAAAAGGAGGACATCCTGTGGTGCACAGAGATGGAGAGGTACCGTGGCCGGCTGAGGGCTTGCCACAGGGCTGTATGGGTGCTGGGGCAGGGGGAGCCGGCAGTGCCGTGTCCCTCGGCCAGCACATCCCCCTGACCCCCTGCTCCCCATCCCCTCCCCTCGTGTCCCTCCAGGGTCTTTGGCTTCCCGGTGCATTACACAGACGTGTCCAACATGAGCCGCCTGGCCCGGCAGAGACTGCTAGGCAGATCCTGGAGCGTGCCGGTGATCCGCCATCTCTTTGCTCCCCTGAAGGAATATTTTGCCTGCGTTTAAGAGAGACAGACAGGAACTGGTGACACACGGAGCAAGTCAGAAACAAAACCATCCACGCCAAGAGAAGTGAAAACACAGAATGAGAGAAGAGTCAGCACCCAGAAGAGAGATGGGATTTCGCAGCCCGACGGGAACCCAGCACACGTCTCCCCGAGCAAAAGGGTTCAGTGTCCTCTCCTGAATTTCCAATGTTCAGCTTTTAGCCTATTTAAAAAAAAAAACACAAAAAAACCAACGAAAACTACAAAAAAACAAAAACGAAACGAAAAAAGAAAACAAACAAAAAACCAAAACCATTTTTTTTTGGGTAACCTTTTAATTTTCCGCTCTTTTCTGGCTGGGTTTTTCTGTTGGTTTGGTTTCTGCTTCTCGGAGCAGCGGGCGAGACAAGACGCCGTCGCCAGCTCTGCTCTCGGAGGAGGGGAAACGGCAGCGGGAAACCCCAGCCGGGAGAGGCGGAGGCGAAGGAGACCCGCTCCATCTGCGCCGAGCGCGCACCGAGCTCATGGCCCCCGCCACCGGCCCGGCGAGCTTGGGGGGAGCACGAAGCGGCAGGGAGGCGCTCGGCCGGCTCCGCAACGCCCAGCGACTGAGCCTCACTCTTTTCCACCAGCACCGTTCACTGGTGATATGGAGCCAACCCAACTGGCAGGGAAGCCGAGAACACACACACCACAACACACCTTTTCTACAGTATTTTGGGTGCCTACCACACAGGAAACCTTGAAGAAAGCAAATTCTAGAAGCCGCTGTTACCTCTTGTTTACAGTTTATATATATATGATAGATATGAGATATAGATATATATATATATAAAAGGTACTGTTACTACTGTACAACCTGACTTCATAATGGTGCTTATAAACAGCGGGGTGAGTTGAGACATCAGCTTCCATGTTGCCTTACGTGCCGGGCCTTTCCGAGCGAGCGGCGCGGGAGAGGGCCGGGGCGGTGGCCGGGCGGGAAGCATCTCCATCCCGAGTCATGCAATAACCTTTTTCTGTCCTAAAAGGAAGCGCCTCCCTCGGCGGCAGCGGTGGCTGCCCTGCCCTGCCCGGCCCTGCCTGCGCTGCTCAACCTGCTCATGACGCGCACAAACGTACTGGTGCTCTTCTGTGTACGTGGCGTCCCCGGCCAGGCCGGTGCTGGTTGTCCCCCCCGCCGACCCGGCAGCAGCAGCACGGTGCTCCTGCCTGCTCCTGCCTGCAGGTGCTGTCTGCCGGGGTGGCGTGGGGCATGGGTGCTGTGAATAGGGCTCTTGCCGAAAGCTGTGGTGGTGCTGTGCTGGCAGGGATGCGGGCAGGGCCAGGAGGCCAGGCAGGGAGCAAGTGTGGGACGGAGCGGTGCCGGAGCATGGCTGGGGTGCTTCTGGCACAGGACAGGGATGGCTCTGGGTCCCTGGGCCCTGGTGCTACATCCATGGGGCTGGGCTGGTTGGCAGGAGGGCGATGCCCCAGTGAGCCACGATGGGACCCCAGTGCTGCTTGTGGCGTTGCCTTGTGTACCAGGTGGCTCAGGGCATTGCTTCTCCGAGCGTGGTTGTGGAACAACCGTGAGCATGGTTGTGGAGCAACTGTGACGTATTGGTGCCCCGTGCCTCTGCTCTGGGGTGGCCACGCGAGGTGTGCGCAGGGGCATGCTGTGGCAGGAGCGGTGTTGGTGTCGAGGACGGGCAGCCGTGGCCGCAGGGGCCGGTAGCCGTGATGGCAGTGGCGGTGCAGAGGGGAGCCGTGGTGCGTGCAGGCAGGACATGGGCAGGTGCTGGCATTGCTGTGGATGGTGCTACTTGTCTGGCAGCTGTGGGTGCTGTGGGAGGTCGGTGGGTCTGGCTCGGTGCAGGGGCATTGCCCTGCATCCCTGGTGCCCACTTGGGTGGCCGGAGCCTGTGCCTGGCGCCGGAGCGCAGGGGCTCCGGTGGGGGCAGGGACTGGTGCTACGGTGCGGGAGAGGCTCATGGAGGGTCTCTGGCCTGTTGCCGTCTCTTGTCTAACTGTGAAAGGTGCTGGGGGTCCGCGGGCGGGCAGGGGCCACTGGCCGCTTGGTGCGGGGTGCTGGCTAATTGGCATCAAGCCGCGCTGGTGGCCCCAGGGTGCTGAGAGGTGCTGGGACCGATGGCGGCAGGGGCGGGTGAGGGGTGGCCCCAGGGCCCCCCCACCTCCCCACTGCGCCTGGTGCTACTGGGGGGGAGGGGGTTGGAGACCCCTCTGTCGGTGTGGGTGGCGTGGGGAGCTGAGCCGGCACGGGGTGGCCACGGTGGGGGACACCGTGGGGCCCAGCTTTGCTGGGTGGTAAAGGAGGCAAGGCGGGACGTGGCCCCCCAGCCCTGGTTGCTGAGCTGCAGCTGTGAGCTCTGGCTTGGTCCCGGGGCCGGATCCCGCGCTGCCCTGCAGCGCTGGAGTGAGGCTGGCACAGGACTGCTGGCACTGTGCATGGGTTCCACCTGCCATGACAGCACCAGGTGTGAGCCGTGCATGGCCCTGCAGCGCTGCATGCAGGTCCTGCACGGCCCACAGCACTAGGTGCAAGTGCTGCGTGGCCCTGCAGCGCTGCTCACGGGTCCTGCATGGGTCCTGCACTGCCCTGCAGCGCTGATTGTGAGTCCTGTGGGGCGCACAGCACCGGGTGCAAGCGCTACAGAGCCCTGCATCACTGCACATGAGCCTTGCGCAGCCATGCAGCACTGTCTGCAGGCACTGCACAGCTCTGCAGCACTGAGTGAAAGCACTCCGTGTCCTTGCAGTGCCAAGCACGAATCTTGCACGGCCCTGCATCATTGTCTGCAGGTCCTGCTTGGCACTGCAGCACTGGGTGCAAGTCTCGTGTGGCCCTGCAGTGCTGGGTGCTGGTCCTGCACAGCACACAGCACCAAGCACAAGTCCTGCACGGCCCTGCAGCTCCGGGTGCTAGTGCTGCACAATCGTGCAGCACCATTTGCAAGTCCTGCATGGCCTTGCAGCGCTGGGTGCAAGCCTTGCAAAGCCCTGCGGCACCGTCTGCAGGTTCTGCACGGCCCTGCAGTGCCGGGTGCTGATCCTGCACAGCCATGCAGCACCATTGGCGAGCCTGGCACAGCCGTGCAGTGCCAGCTGGGAGCCTAGCAGTGTGCAGGGGTCCCAGTGGGCCCTGCACTGGCCCAGTGCAACCCTGCAGCACTTCCCTGGGACCCTCTTGGCCCCACAGCACTTTCTGCGGGCCAGGTCCCAGCCGGCGCTGTAGCACAGGATGCCAGTGCAGCATTGCCATGTCCCAGGCAGCTCCTGCACCCGCCCTGGGTGCCCACGTCTGGGACACCCGGGCTAGTGCTGGCAGGAAGCAGTTTCCCATCATGGTGCAACTGGAAGGGTGCCGGGGCAGTGCCGGGCTCGGCTCGGTGGTGCCAAGGGGCACATCGGCAGCTCCGCAGCAGCCGCTGGCAGTGGTGGGGACCATGGGGATGCCTGGGGAAAAAGTTCAGTTTTAACGTACCCGACTCACATCTTTTTTTAAAACAAATAGACAAAATTTTGTTGCACAGCCCTAGATGAAATGGTGAAAACAAAAAATAAAAGCCTAAATTCCTTAAGATCCGCCGAGGGAGTAGGTGACAAACACGGTGCTAAAACATTTTATTAAAAATATATATTGTTAAATTAAGTCTGCTGTCTGGACAATGACTGTTTTGTTTTCTTGTAGTGGAGTTTCAAAGAGCACTATTATTTTACTCTTATATATTATTATTAAAAAAAAAAACAAAAAAAAACAAAAAGGCATTTTAACTTTGTACTTGAAAACTAAACAAGAGATTTCATGTGTTTTAGCCTAGACATTGAAGTAGCTGACGCTTAACTATTTGTGGGGAATCATGTACTCATACCGAGGAATAAACGCGTAGAGTTCGGTACCCTCCTCTCCTATGATTTGGCTCAGCCCGCGCCCAACCACCACATTCCCGGCAGTGCCGTCGGTGCCGCCGTGGCCACTCCGGCCCAGCGTCCCCAGCTGCTCTTCCCACCCCCCCCCACCCCCCCGTTTTATTTTCTACTTCTCTCTTTCTCTCTCTTTATCCCTTTCTCTCTTTCGGTTCTTTCCTTTTGTTTTTTGTTGGTTTGGTTTTTTAGGGTCGCTTCTCTATTTATTGCCGCTGAATACTGTGCATTTCACCGTATGGTTCTGGCCCGTGGGGCTTGCCCGGCACTCTGTTGTATCTGTGTAAGTATTGCTCGTGACATAGCTGTTCTGAACTAATTAAAGGTCAATGCGTGCAGCAGATGTAGAAAGTCTGTCCGTTCCGCTTCCATCCCATCCTCCTTTCTTTTTTTTTTTTTGGTTTTTTTTTTTTTCTTTGGTGCCCAGAAGAGTATAATACAGACGAGCTCCTTTCTAATGTACTTGTGCTGGAGAACACTTGAATAAATGTACTGTTTTTGTGCAAAAAAAAAAAAAAAAGAAAAAAAAGAGGAAAAAAAAAAAGAGAAAAAAAAACCAACCCTGTGGTCCTGTGCTCTGTGTCCTCTCGGCATGCCAGGTGGCCATCCAGGTGGGTGGGTGGCAGGCTCGCGGTGGGTGGTAGGATCCCAGCACGGGTCGTGGGGTGCAGATGATGGTGGGATCCTAGTTGTAGGTGGTGAGGTCCCATTGGGTGGTGGGATTCAGGCAACAACAGGGTTCCAGTGTGAACTGGGGTCCTGGTGGGCAGTGGGGTCCCAGCGGATGATGGGATCCTGGTGATGGTGGCGTCCCAGTGCATGGTGTGGTCCCAGCGGATGATGGGGTCCCAAGGGGCTCCCAGTGCTGCATGCAGGGGCTGTGGACTGAGCCCAGCTCCCAGGGTAGGGCAGTGGGGGCTTTGCTTGTACAACTCAGGGCATGGGGTGCAGAACACCCAGCAGAGCAGGACCCATACACTTCTGAGCTCCTGCCTGAGTTTCCCCTCCAGCCAGGCAGCACTGGGGGGGCAGTCAGATTCCTGCCCACACCCACACCCCATCCATATAGTGGACCCTGAGGTGGTGGGGTCTTGAAGCATGTCTCAGGGGGCCACTCATGGGCTGGAGCCCAGGAGAGGGACTGAGAGGGGTTAAAGACTCAGGGGCCAGGGGCAGCACCCACCCCCCAACAGCTGGGGGCTGCCCAGGGAACAGCGGGCTGGGGAGGGCAGGGACAGGTGACAGAGGTGGAGCTGGAGGAGGAAAATGCCTGAAATGGTGGACAACCAGGCTGGAGCTCTCCTGAGACACCCCTCCAGGGCACCACCCAAGGGTGCCTGGGGCTGCTGAGGTCCTCGTGAGCCCCCCTCTGCCGGTGCTGGAAGGTGATGGGGATCAGGATGGAGAAAGGCAAATGCTGCATCCCTGAACATACCTGCATGGGACATGGGGTCTGGCGGGCAGGCATGGGCAAGTGGTGGGTGCAGCGGTCAGCTGGGGGCAATGTGGCCAGCAGGTCAGTGAGGGGGCTCTGCCCCTCTGCTCCGCTCTGGTGAGACCCCCCTGCAGCGCTGCGTCCGGCTCTGGGGTCCCCAGCACAGGAGAGACACGGAGCTGCTGGAGCGGGGCCAGAGGAGGCCAGGGAGATGCTCAGGGGCTGGAGCAGCTCTGCTGTGGGGACAGGCTGGGAGAGCTGGGGTGGCTCAGCCTGGGGAGGAGAAGGCTGCGGGGAGACCTTAGAGCACCTGCCAGTGCCTAAAGGGGCCGGCAAGAAAGCTGGGGAGGGGCTTTGGGCAAGGGCAGGTGGCGATGGCACACGGGGGAATGGCTTTACATGAGAGAGGGGAGATGGAGATGAGAGATGAGGAAGAAATTCTTCCCTGTGAGGGCGGCGAGGCGCTGGCCCAGGCTGCCCAGAGCAGCTGTGGGTGCCCCATCCCTGGCAGGGCTCAAGGCCAGGCTGGACGGGGCTGGGGGCAGCCTGGGCTGGGGGGAGGGGGCCCTGCCTGTGGCGGGGCGGGGGGGGGGGCGGAAATTAGATGGTCTTTAAGGTACCTTCCCACCCAAATCCGCGACTGATGACCAGCTCTGTGAGGACCAGTCACCACGCCCAAGCCAGGCTGGAGGAAGGGGCCAGCAGGGACCTTACCAGGACAGAGTCCTGCCCCGGGCCCGCAGAGCTCCTGGCAGTGACATACAGGTCCTGGCAGACACAAGCTGAGCTTGAACCCCTCAGTGTCCTCTAACACAAGGAAGACATAAAAACCAGGAGTGAGGTCAGCTGAGGGCCACCAAGATGCTCAGGGGACAGCACTGCTTGTCCTGTGAGGAGAGACTGAGGGACTGGGGCTTGCTTGGGGTAGGGAAGGAAAGAGACTTGGAGGAGCCAAAGAGTCTCCAAGGATGGGGTGGCACAGCTGGGATGGGATGGGGACAGGGATAGGACAGGGACAGGGGATGAGGCAGCAGGTCCCTCCAGCACCCCTGCGCCAGCTCTGTGTCCCAAGGGCTGCATCCTGCACACAGGGTGCCGCAAGCCACCGGTCCTCACAGCTGCGTGCAGGGGACAGGGCAGGGGCAGCACCACCGTGTCTCCCTGTGTCCCGTCCCCATGCACTAGGACAGGGGTCCTCAAACTTTTTAACCAGGGGAGCGGTGCGCAGATGAAGTGGCAGGCAGTCATCTGCGGCTGCTTGGTTTCCCCCCCAACCCCCGGCGGGGGGGGGGAGGGTGGGGGGGGGGGTTCTGTAAATACCAGGGGCCGGATTGAGGACCCTGGGGGCCATATCCGTCCCACGGGCCGTAGTTTGAGGACCCCTGCACTAGGAGCTGGGGACCGCTGAGATGCGCAGCCTGCTGGGGGCTGCCATGTGTGGTGGGGGGCTGCTGGGCCGGTCTAGGTTGGATGATACTGTGTTGTGCTGGGCACTGCTGAGTGTTACTGAGCTGTACTGGGTATTACTGGGCACTGCTGGGCTGTACTGAGTACTGCTGGGTGTCACTGGGCTCCACTGGGCTGTGCTAGGCACCAGTTGGGTGCTACTGGGCTGTACTACTACAGGTTACTGGGCTGTACTGGGTGTTACTGGGCACTGCTGGGAGGGGCCCATGGGGATGTGATGAGTGGGTGCTGCGACACATGGGGGTGTCAGGGGGTGCCGTGGGAGGGCCATTGAGTACAGAGGGGCTGCTGCAGGGGTCATAGGGGCTTACCCTGTGAGGGGGAATGGGTTGTCAGAAGGGGCTATGGAGGAGTCCTATACAGGGCCGTGGGCTCCCATTGGGGTCTATAGGGGTCCCATGGGGTCCCACAGGGGGCCATGTGGATCTATAGGGGTCCCATGGGGGTCTCCAGGGGTGCCATAAGGTCCCACAGGGGTCCATGGGGGGGTCTATAGGGCTGTCATAGGGATGTATAGGGGGGCCATGGGGCTCTATAGGTGGTCGGTCTATGGAGGGGCCATGGCGGCCATAGGAGTCTGTAGGCGTGCCACAAGGTCCCACGGGGGTCTGCAGGGAGGCCATGGGGTCCCAGGGGGGCCGGGGTCACTCGGGGCCGCCCCCGCGCGCCTTTGTGCCGGCTCCCGTCACCACGGCAACTGAGCGGGCAGGTGGCGCCGCTGGGCGGGGTCCTGCCGCAAGTCCCGCCCCCTCCGCCTGTCATTCAGGCCACGCGCAGAGCACCCTGCTGGGGGGGCCGGGCCCCGCCCCCGGCGGGGAAGACGGGCGGCGATTGGCCGAGGTGGCGGGCAGGCCCTGCCCCTGCCGCGCAGGTTTGGGTGAGAGGCGATCGCGGACGGGGAGCGCGGCGGGCGCAGCACGGAGCGGGAGCGGAGCGGAGCGGGAGCGGGAGGTACCGGCGGGGCCGGGCGGGGCGGGGCCAGGCCGGGCCGGCTTGGCTTGGCTCGGCTCGGCTCGGCTTGTGTGGGCTGGGCTGGGCGGTTTCCGCACGTTCCCGCACCGGTGGGACCTGACTTGTCGCGGGGGGTGGGATAATCGCGACAGGTGCGTGCATCGCGACAGGCGAGGAGGGGGAGTGCCTCGCCGCCTCTGCATGGGATCCCTTGCGGGCTATCGCGGGGCAGAAAGGTTGTGTGCGGACCCCGCCCACGTACGGCGAGTCACCCGTCGCGACAGGGCGATGGTGTCGCGGCAGCGCGAGGGGCTCGCCTCGGCGGGGTGTGGCCACGGGGCCGCCCCGCCCGAGCAGGCCCGGCTCCCTCGTCTGCGCCTTGTCGCGACCGGGTGCGGAGTAGCAGGTGCGCGGGGCGCGGCGGAGTGGGGCCCCCAGGGCGGGCGGGGGGTGGTGGGGGCAGGCGGGGGTCCCACCGGGCCCGGCCCATTGTTCCGCGGGGGCTCCCGGGCGGCCCCGCCCCGGCTCGGAGCATCCTTTGTGCTGGGCGGCACCGGGCTTTGTCTGCGGGGCCGCCCCGGGGCCAGGACCCGGCCGCGCCCCCGGCAACCGGGCACCGGGGCCCCGCCGCGGCATCACCGGGGCCGCCCCTCGCCCTGGCGCCCCCACCCCTCGCCCGCCGTCCGCCCCCGCACCGGGGCTGCGCCCTACCCGGCACCTCACCCCGGCAGCGGGCAGTCCGGCTCCCTGCCCGGTGCCCCCCACGCCACAGCCCCGGGTCGGGCCCCCCAGGGGCTGGCAGGACCCCCGGGTGCGGTGCCCGGCATGCCACCGGCCTGCCGCAGTGACAGCCGCGACGCACCCACCCGGCACACCCTGGGGTCCCCGGCACACGCCAAGCACCGAGCCCGGAGCAGGACTGGGGGTCCTGCCGGGCCCCAGCACCCCTCTGCGGCGGCAGCGCGCCCCAGCACCCACGCGGGTGTGGCTGTGCCGTGGTGCGTGCCGTGCCAAGGTGCCCGCGGGGACCGGGACCGGCTGTTCGCACGCCTGCAGCATCCCAGGTGACCGGCTCTGCCGGAGCATCCCTGGCCCTTCACCCATGGATCATGGTCCCCTGGTCACCGCGGGGCAGCCTGGGTGTCACCAACCCTCCCAGGGTGGTGGCTTAGTCACCCCAGCACCGGAGCTCGTCCTGGCCGGGGGGGACATCAGTGGGACCCCGGCAGCGGGGCAGGGCAGCCCGGGCCCCACAGGCAGCCCTGGAGTGGGATGCGGGTGCTCAGCCTGGCTGTGTCCGTCATGGAGCCGGGGACAGGGCAGGGCAGGGGGGATGTGACAGTTGTGACCCCCAAGAGGCATCTCCCAGGCAGGGGGAGATGGCCACCCAGCTGCCACCTCCAGCCAGGGCCAGTCAGTGGTGGTGGTTTGGTGTCACTGGCAGGGCTGATCCTGCCCAGGAGGGAACGGTCACCAAGCCTGGCCCCTGACAAAGGAGAGTCCCTGCCAGGGCCCAGGTGGGGCAGGGTGGGTGCCGGGCAGGATGGGTGCCAGGGGGCTCTCCAGCACAGACAAAAGCGGGGGGCGGTGGAGGGGCCATGGGAGGACTGGTGTGGGAGCAGCCCCTGACCTCGCCACACAATGCAGCGCTGTGTGCGGCCGCGCCGCAGCCCCCACCGTCCCGGCACAAAGGCCAGGCCCAGCAGCCACCCCGGCCCCAACAGGTGCCCCCCCGGCAGCCCCTGCCGGGGCAGGGATCCCTTTGTCCTGCCCGGGTCACAGCTGTTCCTGCACCCCCGTCCCGCCAGCCCCCACGGCTCAGGGCTAGCAGAGCAGCCGGCAGGCGCTGGGGGGCTGTGAGCCCCCCGAGATGGCTGTGCTGCTTTGTATGCCGGGAAGCGCCGCTGCGGCCCCCCGCCTCCCAGGGCTCGGCCAGGCTGCCGGCAGCACCCAAGAACGGCTGAGCCGGCAGCCTGTGGCATACCGGTACCGGCTATGGTGGTGGGTCTGGGCAGGGGGTCCCCAAGGATGCTCACGGCCCCCCCAGTGCTGACGCTGTGTTTCTGCCCTGCCGGGGGGACCTGTTATCTCACAGAAAGCTCCTGCCTGCCGCACCAGCGAGCAGCCGCCACCGCTGCTGCCTGATGCTGGCTGTGCCACCGCACCGCAGCAGCTTGCTGGGGCACAGGCCAGAGTCCAGTGTTCCCGGGACAGGCTGTGCTGCACTGGCGCTGCAGCATGGGCTGGGGGACAGAGGGACAGAGCCCCTGGGGATGCTCAGCGTGAGTTGGGGGGACTGGGGGGGAACTGGCATGTCAGAGGGGCTGTGGTGGGCATGGGGACCGGTGTGCCAGCTGGAGCGGCAGCTGGTGGTGCAGGAGGCAAGGGGTAGCAGGGCTCTCCCGGGGCTGGGTGCAGGGGGTGACTGGCTGGAACCCCTGAGGAGGTGGCAGGAAAGGGGCCCGGCGCAGCAGGGTAGGGGGAGCACAGAGGTGGCAGCGTGGGCAGCTGCATGGTGGCCAAAGCCATGGGCAGTGTGTGGAGCTGCCAGCCCTCACCTGTGCATTATGTCCAGCCCAGGCTGGGCTGTCCCCTGTCCCCACGACTGCCAACTCGCCCCTGGTGTGTCTGCTGCTGCCCACTACACTGCCATGCTTTGGCACACTCACCCCCTCCCAGCACACCCACAGCAGCCACCCTCTCCCCCGGCTCGCTTATGGGGCCAGAGCTGTGGGGCTGGAGAGCCCACCTGCCCACCTGTGCCAGACCTCATGGATCCAGCCAGCAGCCAGGCCCCATGGCTGGCCAGGCTGTATGGGACCCCAGGGGGGGCCAGCTCCTATCCCAGTCTCTGCAGCATCGGGCACAGTGGGTGACATCTCCCCACCCATCCCCAACCCATGCTGGGGGGCCCTGCCCATGCCACAGGGTGGGAGGGTGCTGTGGCACCACTGGGAGCTGGCACGGGCTGCCTTCCCATGCACTGCTGCGCTCCAGATCTGTCCATCACAGCAACCTGCTTTCATCTCAGGGTATGATGCACCACCTCCCTCCTGCACCCCCATTTCTGTGCCACACCGGCACCATCCTGCTCAGCCATCCCCTGCCCTGGGGTCCGGGGGGGCTCATGGGGTCAGTGGACACCACCACGTGTCCTGTGGGTGCTCATCCCACCAAGGTTGGCTGGCATCTTACCCCATCCCAGCTGCTGCTGGCGTGGGGGCTCAGCACGTCTTTGCCTGGGGCTGCCCCCTTGTCCCCCTCATCCCTCTTGTCCCCAGCAGTGCAGCCATGGGTCTGGGTGCCCCCCAGCACAGCCCTTGCACAGGGCAGTGGCTTTCCCAGGTGCCTGAGGCAGAGCTGGGGGGCAGGTATGGGCAGGGGCTGCCCAGGACCAGCCAGGCTAGGGTGCTGGTGCCCAGCATGCCATGGCAGCGCAGCATGCTGCACAAGGAGCTGCTGCCAGGAGGAAGGTCACTGCCATCCCACCTTGGCCCCTCCAGGACCCGTTTTCCTCTGCCACCCCTCGGCAGCTGGCGCAGCTGTGCATGGCAGCAGCATTCTTGGCAGGGAGAGGGATGCCTTTCCCAGGAGCGTTCCCTGTGGCAGGGGGGCTGCTCACAGCACCACGGCAGGTGTTCGCTGCCATCCATGCCACAGTGAGCAGTGGGACGAGGCACGGGCTGGCACCACCATCACAGAGCCCTGGGGAAGGGCTCCCAGTGCCCCCAGCCCCACACTGTTGTGGCCTTATGGTGGACGTGGCCACCCACCCTCCCCAAGCAGCTGCTCCTGCCCACAGTGCCGGGAATGCTCAGCTGCCGGCAAGTCCCAGCTCAGCCTTGCCGGCTGCCACTGCTCCCCGCCAGGTCCAGCGCCCGGGGAAGCCATTTGCTGCCGAGCAGGCGTTTTGCTGGCTGGCTGGGAATTGCTGGCACATGCTCAGGACAGTCCTTTCAGAGCAGTGCCCCAGTATCCGCATGGAGCAGCGGCAAGGCTGTGGGGGCACTGGGCCAGTCCCCCGCCGCAAGGGACCATGCTCCTGCCAGCAGCACCCTCTGCCCCACGGCTCGGCGCTGGCCCCGGCGTCGTGACAGGGACAGCATGTGCTGTGCCCATCCCGGGGCCTGGGAACACTGGGTGGGACTGGGGCCCTGCTCACACCGGGGCTGCTCGGTGCTGGCCTGGCACTGCTGTGGGCTCTTCCCCACAGTCAGGGCAGCAAGTCTGGGCAGTGCTGTGCTGCTCACCCCTGCGCCCTGGCTGTCTGGAGGAGGGGAGGCAGCGCTGTTGGGGGGCCCTGGGCGGGGGGGCCTGCAGTGAGTCCCTACAGAGGCATGTCGGGGTGGGTTCTGGGGGAGTTCCAGCCCACCTCATGCCCCCAGGGTGGGTTGCACTCCCGGGGTGCCCACACAGCCGGCACGTGCCGTCCCTGCTTGGGCAGGTCGATTGCGTTTGACCTTAATCTACCAAATGAGTTATAGATTGTGTCTGGGGACGCCCCTTGCTGCCGGGGGGAGTGTGGAGAAAGCAGCCCTGGAGCAGTGCGGGGGGGCTCCAGCAGAGCTGGCACCATGCAGGATTGTGGGGCAGAGGTCCTGGTGAGTGGTGCCAGCCTGGCACTCTCCATGCCAGCCTTGGCTGCCCTGCAGTGCTGCCGGGACAAGGCAGGCAGCCTCCCCCAAGCATGGGTACTTGTGCCCCAGGAGAAGCCCCAGCAGCATCCCCTTGGTGGACACAGCACCAGCAGCCAGGCTCAGCCTCCTGCCTCACCCTGCAGCCAGGGGAAGCAGGGCGGGCAGTGTGTGGGGCTGGCAGTGCTCGGGGTCCAGCAGCCCTGCTCCGTGGCTGGCTCTGGGTGCTGAGACTGCAAGGTAGGCAGCACTGGCCCGGGTGCAGGCTAATGTCATTGGAGTAGGGGGGCTCAGCAGGGTGGCAGCCCCTGACTTGGCACCCGGGGCCCCCCCGCTCTGTGGATTTCCCAGGATAATCCAGTGTTGACATGGCTCAGGGCGGGGATGGGCATTCTAGATGCGCAGCCGCGGAGCTGCCCAGAGCCCTGCCTGCCTGCCTGCCTGCACTGGGACCCCATGCTGACAAGGGGTACTCACCCCCCTGGCAGCAGCACTGACCCAGCCTGGGACCTCCATAGCAGGCAATGGGGCTGAGCACCCCCAGGCCCCGGGGTGCTGCATGGGACTGGGGCACCCCACAGCTGCCCCAGGGCTGACACCTGCCCTCACAGCACCATGCTCGCCAACGCGGCCACCATGCGGATCCTCATCAAGGGGGGTAAGGTGGTGAACGACGACTGCACGCTGGAGGCAGATGTCTACATTGAGAATGGCATCATCCAGCAAGTCGGCCGTGAGCTCATGATCCCTGGTGGGGCCAAGGTCATTGATGCAACTGGCAAGCTCGTCATCCCGGGCGGCATTGACACCAGCACCCACTTCCACCAGACCTTCATGAATGCCACCTGCGTGGATGACTTCTACCATGGCACCAAGGTACCCCCTGGCCGCAGCCCCTCCCCACGCCCCCCCGGGTGTGCTACCTGCCCACACCCCAAGCCCTGGTTGGGTGGGTTTGCTCCCAGCTCAGGGAAGGCTCCCTGGCTGCTGTGGTACTGCAGGGGGTCAGCATGGAGCATCGGATGCCAGGCAAGCCCACCAGTGGGAGCTGTGTGGTGTGGGCAGGCTCTCTGCCCTGGCACTGCAGGCAGCCAGCAGCATCAGCTCCCCCACAGCCTGGCATGGCAACTGCCTGTCCCTGTGTCCCCATCCATCAGGTCCCATTGCCGTGAGCATCATCCTCTCTCACTGGGAACTTGGCACCCAGTGCCAGCATGGGGCCCCTCTGCTCTAGTGGCTCCCTACGCACTGCCAGCTGTGCTCCCCATGAGGTGATGCTGCTGGCATGGGGCAGAGAGTGAAAGATGCCACTTCCTGGCAGATGAGCCCCTGGCCCAGGCATCCGGCAGCCTGGCTCCCCTGCCTGGCCATGTTTGCTGCCAGCCCCAGAGGGTGAGCAGAAGGGTGGGCATGCTGGCAGGGACAGTCGCCGTGGGGTGCAGCCCACCCGCATGCAGCAAATGTGCTCTCTCCTGCACTGGGGACCCCCTGGTGCCCTGCAGACCTTTCTGGGGGGGGGGGGATGCTCATCCAGCTCCAGACCAGGGCATGGCAAGCCCGGGCCTGCTCAGCACACTGCCGTGGGGATGCTCTGTGGTGCCAGCCTGGCTTGCCCCTCCCTGTGTGGCAGGGCCCTGTTGTGGGCCAGTGGTGCCATGCACCGGGTGCCGCTGCCTGGAGGTGTCAAGGGACCGGCGCGGGCTTGTCCTGGGCAGTGCTGGGGCTGGCTGGCTCCAGCACCCTGTACAGAGCAGCCATTGTGCCGCTGTGGCACTGGCCGTGCCCGGCCCTGGGGTGCTTAGTGTCCCTGGGCAGGGGGCTCAGCTCTCCCATGGCTGCTGCAGCAAAGGGGTTGGGGGGCCAGCCCCATGCCATGGTGCAGCAAGGGGCCTGGAGAGGCACAGAGGTGTGCTGGAGGGTAGGGGGCTGGTGCAGCGACCACAGGCATGGCGTGCCTGCTCCGTATCCCCATCCTGGCAGGCTGCCTTGTAGCCTGTGCCGGCACCACTGGCCTGCGTCAGCCTGCCGGGGCCAATTGGTAAAGGAGCTTTGGGGATCAGCCAGGCTGGGTGAGCTGGGGACGCTGCCAGGTGCGACAGTGCCTGCCCTGCTGCCCGCACCTGCCATGGCCAGGGGGCTCTCCCTGCAGCCCCTGTGCTGCTTGGGGCTGGGCTGGGCAGCCCCATCCCAGATTGGGCCCCATGTGGGGGGCGCAGCTGGGGGGGCCTGTGGGGACCCTGCTGCCCAGGCCCATGGGTAGCCCAGGTAGGGCATCCCCCTGACACCCCAAATCCAGTGATCAGTGCTGGAGGGAGGCATTGGTGCCCCAGTGAGCAGCAGGTTGGGACTCTCCAGATGTCATGCACCCAGATGTGCAGCTGCAACTGGGCAGGTGCCAGCAAGGCCAGGGCACTGTGAGGGGTGGGCTGGCACCCCAGGGTGATGCTGGGGGATCCCTGCCTGCAGGCAACACTGTGCCCCACATGCAGCTATCCCAGCTTGGCCACCCAGGGGATTAGCCCTGCTCATTGCCGGGCAGGATTAGTGCTACCCCTCAGCATGGGCAGCAGAGACCGCTCCTGTGGGGCGAATCGGCCCCACACCGCTGGTGTCCCCTGTAACCCACAGGCAGCCCTGGTGGGAGGGACGACGATGATCATCGGCCACATCCTGCCTGACAAGGAGACCTCGCTGCTGGACGCCTATGAGAAATGCCGCAGCCTGGCCGACCCCAAGGTCTGCTGCGACTACGCTCTGCACATGGGCATCACTTGGTGGGCGCCCAAGGTGAGCCCAGCCATGCCAGCACAGCGTGGCTCCAGCCCCCCGGCACAGCAAGTGCCCAGGAGCAGCTGCTGTGGTCGGGGCTAATTCCCAACCCTGCTGATCCCATTAGCTGCTTGTTGGGGTGGGCTGGGCTGAGCCCCCAGGCTGCCTTTTGAGCTGCCTTGATCCAGGCTCAGCGGGACAGAGGTTCCCTGCGGGGCTGAGCCCCTCATTGGGGTGGAAAATGACCAGGGTGCCTGGGCACAGTGATCCCAACCTGGGGGGACCCCATCCTACAGCATGACCCCTATGTGGGTGGCCAGAGGGGCTGGCCCTGCTTGGTGCCTAGACCCCGTCCCACAGCACGCTTGGGCCCTGCAATGCCCACCAAAGCTGCCAGAGCAGAATGAAGCTGGGCTGCTCCCAGCCGCACTGCAGGGAGACCCCAGCCCCAGTGTACCCCGTGGCCTGGCCAGACCCTCCCCAGGCAGAGCAGGGGAGGATGGGTGTGGAGCAGGTGCCCCCTACCACCGACACACCAGGGATGCAGCCAGGCCAGGGCCAGATCATGGCACGACACGGCAAGAAAATCCCCCCCGCCAGCAGCTGTCACTCCCCAGATCACCCTGGGACACACACGCAAATCCTGCATCTTGTGTCCCCAAGTTGGTCCCTGCCCCATGGTGGGGGGCACCTCACCCCAGATCTACCCCATAACTGGGAGGGAGAGGGTCTCACAGCTGCCTGTGCATACCGGAGCTGCCATGCCCCCCGCCACTGTACTGACCCCCCTGTCCTGGCACAGGTGAAGGCAGAGATGGAGACGCTGGTGCGGGAGAAGGGGGTGAACTCCTTCCAGATGTTCATGACCTACAAGGACCTGTACATGCTGCGGGACAGCGAGCTCTACCAGGTCTTCCGGGCTTGCCGCGACATCGGTGCCATCGCCCGGGTCCATGCCGAGAATGGCGAGCTGGTGGCTGAGGTAAGCACTGGGGTTGGGGGGTGCCCAGCAGTGATGGGCATCCCATCATGTGCTTGGGGCAAACAGAGCCCCCTGTGTCACCCCACGCTGACAGCCCCCCATTCCCCAGGGAGCAAAGGAGGCGCTGGACCTGGGCATCACGGGGCCGGAGGGCATTGAGATCAGCCGACCCGAAGAGGTAGGTGACTGCTGGCATCCCCGAGTCACCGCACAGGCAGTGTGGCCTGGGACATGGCTTGGATGCTCTGGAGCATCTTCATAGCTGGCACTGCCTATGCACCCATCTGTGCCATCCGTGCACCCATCTGCATGCCCATCCTTGCACCACCCATCAGTGCCACTATGCCTGACTGTGCACCGTGCCCCAGCTGGGGCATTTTGCCATGCTGTGCCATGCACTCACTGCCCACTCTCTCCGCAGCTTGAAGCCGAGGCCACACACCGCGTCATCACCATTGCCAACAGGGTGAGTGGTCCCACGCTGGGCAGCCAGGACTGAACCTCGCTGCTGAGGGTCTGCGCCGGGGTCCCCGCCCCTTAAGTGAGCTGGGTGTGTGGCACATGGTTGTGCCAGACCACAATGGGTATCCCACCTCCTCCTGCCGCTGGGGCATCCCCCTTCACTACATCTGGGGGTGGGTGCCCCACTTCCATGGGGAGGTCCCAGCGCCCTGGTAGGGGCACAAGGATGCCTCTGTGGAGCTGGGGCACTGTGGGGATGGTGACACTGACACCCTCTCTGCAGACCCACTGCCCCATCTACCTGGTGAACGTCTCCAGCATGTCTGCAGGGGATGTCATTGCAGCCGCCAAGATGCAAGGTAGGACACCTGGATGGGCACCCCTAGGGGTGGCCCTGCCCGGGGCAGGATGTGCCCCCTACCCCGGGCTGGCAGTGGGGTGGGACATGGACCCCTGGGCTCACTGCGCAGGTGTGGACTGGCCCCACTAGGGCAAAATACCCCGGGATGGGGGCCATGCGGTGGCAACCATCTGGCCGCCCCCTCGGTCAAAGCCCCACCTCTTCCCTGTAGCTCCGCCCCGTCCTGTGGCCCCGCCTCTTGCAGTGGGGGCTGCTCCCACACGCGTGGGGACATGGGCACACGCAGGGACACGGGCACAGGTGGAGGAGTGCACACATGCAGGCATGAGCCTGTGCAGGGTCACAGATGTGGGGCACATGCAGGGACACAGGCACACACTGACACAGACGTGTGTGAACAAGGCGCACGTGCATGGATGCAGACACACCCAGGCACAAGGGACACGCAGGGTGCATGTGGGCACCGGGAAGGTCCTGGGTGTAAAGGGACATGGACATGGGCACATGCAGGGCTGTGTCACATGCAGAGGCATGGACGTGCGCGGCACGGGAGCTATGGGGACACACAGGGACATGTGGGCTCTTAGACAGGGACACAGGCAGGAGCAGACACATGAGCACATGTGTGTGCATGTGTTCTCGGACACGTGTGCGCACATGGGCCAACAGCCACGGGGCACCCGCAGCTCTGCTTGCACAGGCACAGGACACATGGACACAGGGCTTGTGCCCAGATGGGGGCACACGCTGCCTGGAGCAGTGCCGGTAGAGCACACACATGCTCTTGCACACTTGCCCCTGTGCACCCTTCCATTGCACATGTGCCCTGCTGCCCCCAGCCCCACGCGTGTGCCTCCGCCCTGGCAGGGAAGGTGGTGTACGCGGAGACGACCACAGCGCACGCCACGCTCACCGGGCTGCACTACTACCACCAGGACTGGTTCCATGCTGCTGCCTACGTCACCGTGCCACCGCTGCGCCTGGACACCAACACCTCTGCCTACCTCATGAGCCTGCTCGCCAAGTGAGGCACCCAGGGCACCCCATGCCCTGGGCACCCCCTTCCCGCAGCCACACTTCCCAGCACCCCCTCCCCAGTTGCCATGCTTGTTGGTTGTCTCCAAGCATCCCCAGTTGTCCAGCATGGCCAGGTGTTCTTCTCCTAGGTGCCACGCTGTCTGGCTGCCCCATCACCCCAGCACCGCATGTTCAGGCACCCTGCTCTCCAGACACCCTGCTCCCCTGGTGCTGTATGCTCCAGACACCCAATCTTTCAAGCACCCCCCTCCCTGAGCTACTCTCAGGCACCCCAGCTTCCCAGCACCTCACTTTGTGGGCACGGGGCTCTCTGGGAACCTCACTTCCCAGACACTGTGCTCCCTTAGGGCCTCGCCCTGTGGGTGCTGCACTTCCCAAGCACACCCTGAGCACCTGGGATGCTAGGTGCTCCAATCCCCAGGCACACTGCTCCCCAGCCATTGGGCTCCCTGGGCACCCCACTGCTAGGTGCCCGTTCCCCAAGCACCTCAGTCACCAATTGCTGAGCTCCCTGAGCACCTTACTCCCCAGGCACTGACTTCCGTTGGCACCCCACAACATGGATGCCCCACTCCCTGGGCACCCTGCTCCCTGGGTGCTGAGATCCCTGGGCACCCCATGATGTGCACACTCTGCTCCCCAGGCACCCTGCTCACTGGGTGCTGAGCTCCTCAGGCACCCCACTGCATGGATGCCCCATTCCCTGAGCACCCTGCTCCCCAGGCACTGAGCTCCCTGAGCAGCCCACAGCATGGGTGCTTCATTCCCTGGGCACTGAGCTCCCTGGGCACACCTGGCATGAGTACCCCACTCCTCAGGCACCTTGCTGCCTAGGTGCTGAGCTCCCCAAGCACGCCACTGCATAGGTGCCCCATTCCCTGAGCAGCCTGATCCCCAGGCACGCCATGGCATGGGTGCCCCAATTCTGAGGCACTCCCTTGGCACTGACCTCCCCTGGCACCCCACTGTGTGGGTACCTCACTCCCTAGGCACCTTGTTCCCTGGTCACCCCACTCCCTAGGTGCTCCACTCCCTGCACACACTCCTCCCCAAGCACCTCACTCCCTGGGCGCTGAGCTCCTCAGGCACCATGCTCCTGGTTGTGGGCCCTGCCACTAGCTGGCGGTGGCCAAGCCACCCCAGCAGTGCCATCAGCAGCCCCATCCTCCCACAGTGACACGCTGAACATCGTGGCCTCTGACCACCGGCCCTTCAGCACCAAGCAGAAAGCCATGGGCAAGGAGGACTTCACCAAGATCCCCCACGGCGTCAGTGGGGTGCAGGACCGCATGAACATCATCTGGGAACGTGGTGTGGTACGGGGTCCTGCACACCCACCCCCGCCCACAGGCACCCTGGGATGAGGCGGCCTCCCTGTCTCTTGGGGGGCTCAGCAGTGGGGCTGGCTTGGGCTGAGGTTTGGGGTGGGAGGGCCCTGGGGTGGGAGAACCCTTCTGTTGGCTCCCACAGGATGTCCTGGGCAGCGTTTGCCCTCCAGCATGGGGTGGGCTAGGTGCTCCCCAGTGCAACCCAGTGGGTCCTAGTAAAAGGCATAGCCCCAGCAGCCCCTTGCAAAGTGTTGGGGGGGGCAGTGCAGAGCACGAGGGACAGGGCACAGGCAGCTGGGCAGCACTGTGGGGCTGGGGCAGAATGCAGCCAGGCACATTCTCACCCTTCCCCTGCTCCGGTGGCAGGTTGGGGGCAAGATGGATGAGAACCGCTTCGTGGCAGTGACCAGCTCCAACGCTGCCAAGATCCACAACCTGTACCCCCGCAAGGGCCGGATCATCCCCGGGGCAGATGCCGATGTTGTGGTCTGGGACCCCGAGGCCACCAAGTAGGTGCAGCGAGCGGCAGGGCTGGGGAGGGGGCTCCCCGTGCCGACGGGCACCCACTCAACACCCCATCCCCCTCACTCAGGACCATCTCAGCCAGCACCCAGGTGCAGGGAGGGGACATCAATCTCTACGAGAACATGCGGTGCCATGGCGTGCCCCTGGTCACCATCAGCCGTGGGCGTGTGGTCTACGAGAACGGTGTCTTCATGTGTGCCGAGGGCACTGGCAAGTTCTGCCCACTCCGCTCCTTCCCAGACTCCGTCTACAAGAAGCTGGTGCAACGGGAGAAGGTACAGGGACAGCAGGGGCCGTGCCGGTGCTGTGCCACAGTGTGGGGACGGGCTGTGCCATGCCTTGCTCCTGGCTGCTGGAGGGGCCAAGGGAGACAGCGTTGGCAGTGGTCCCAGAGATGTGGGTCAGTGCTGCCAGTCAGGTCTGTGCCACCTAGTGCTGTGCCACCCCAGTGCCACGCTATGCCACAGTCGGTGCCACCCTGGAACATCATGTAGCGGGAGCGCAGTGTACCTCATGCAGGGGCAAGGATGGCAGTGGTGGTGCCCAGCCAGGGGCAAGCACCAGCAGTGCGGTCCCTGCGGGTGGGTGTAGGATGGAGGACCCCCCTCAGCTCCCCACCCTTCCACGTGCTGGTGGTGCAGAGGGTTTGGGGACAGTTGGTTGGCAGTTGTCCTGACATGCATGTGAGGCACATGCCAAGTGTCAGGACCTGCTGTAGGCTGCTGTCCTGGGCTTTCTGCCCTCTGCAGCCCCCTGAGGCACCTCGCAGCTTATGGTGGTCCCACGTGCCCCAGGGCAGGGATACACATGGCTGGGACAGGAGGGGACACCAGGGCATGCGCTTGCCAGCTGTGGGACAGGTCTTGCCATGCTTGGTGGGGCCACAGAAGCCCCTCTCCCCACCTCTGCCCCCCGACCCAGTGCCCTCATCCTGCAGCGCTGGCCCCTCGTCCCGTTGCTGACCCGCTGTGCTCAAGGGGCACGGCCCCCACACACCAGACCCCTCGCGGGTCCCCAGGGCTGCCCAGGCATGACACCCAGGAGCTCTGGCAGCCCCCAGTGCTGCAGACCCCTCCATGCCCCCGCCTTTCACCAGCCCCTGCTTGGTGTATAGAGTGCACTGGAGGGGCAGGACGTGGTGCTGGTGCTGTGAGAGAAAGGGACAGCCAGGGGGTCCTATCACTGTCCCAGGGAGCTGGGAACCGGTGGCCAGCACCAGGGTGTGTGGCTGGAGCCGTGCATGGCTGGGGGGGGCACAGGGCATCGCCTGCCTGTGTGGTCCCCTCCGAACACTTACCTGCACTTTGCTGGGGGGGTGGGGGTGGTGTGTGCGGCTTGTCATCAGCAGGGAGACAGGCGAGGGGCTGCGCCGCTGGGGTCACCTGCCTCCCCCAGACTCTGCTCCTGCTCTGGCACCGCTCCGCACCAGCACCTCTTGAACAGGGAGCCCCACAGCCCAGCCAGTGTCCCACTCAGTGCCCCCCAAGATGCACTCAGTGCCCCCCAAGATGCACCCCTCCCCACACCACAGCCCCCTCCCCATGCCACAGCATGCCCTGGCCCCCTTCCTTCCTTCCCTCCCAACACCCGGCTGATCCGCACCCCGCTGTTAGGTCCTGGCACCCCTAACCCTGCTCACACTGCGGGGCCCCCCATGCCCCCCCTGCGCCCTGGCCGCAGCCCCCCGCCCATTACGGCGCAGTGCCCGCTGGGCTGACGCTCTCTCTGCTTTTTCTTTCCCTTCTGGCAGAGTTTAAAGCTGCGGGGTGTGGATCGTACCCCATACCTGGGGGATGTGGCCGTGGTTGTGCATGCCGGGAAAAAAGAGACGGGGACGCCCCTGGCCGATACGCCCACCCGGCCCGCCACGCGACACGGGGGCATGAGGGACCTCCACGAGTCCAGCTTCAGCCTGTCCGGTAAGAGTGGGGGTCCCAGCAGCCCCAGCCCTGTTCCCAGCCCCACTCCAGGCTCGCTGGCAGCCCCGCATCCGGCGGCTCTCGGGCACCGGCCAGGCACTCACCTATCCAGGGTGTCCCCACCAACAACACCCCTAAGGGTGCAACCCCCCATCTCTGAGGCAGAGGGCCATGCTGCCCTGCTGCGCCTGTGGCAGAGTAGGAAGCTGACCCCATCCCTGGCCCCGCAGCCCCTCCAGCCTGTCCCTCCATGCACCGTCCATCACGTGGCTGTGCCGGGCGGGGGTTCATGCTGGGCTGGGAGTGGCTGGGGCAGGTAGGACTGAGCCGGCGCATGCATTGTGTCCAGCCCCAGCAGGCACCTTTGTCCCCAGGAACAGGAACAGAGGGACTGGGGGGCATCCCTGCGGCCCTAGCTGGCACTGCCATCCCACCCTGCAGCCACCATGGCGCTGCCCTGTGCCAGACAGGACCAAGCCACATGCTGTGCTGGAGCAGGACTGGGCCTGGGGGCCTGGAGCAGGAGCGGGGCTGGCTTCAGCTGCGGCACCCCGTGCTGCCCACGCTCACCGCCACCGCAGCTCGGTGCTGGCTGTGCCAGGGCCAGCAGCTGTGGGTGATGCTCCCTGCTGGCACCACACTCGGGCATGGGACCTGGCCACTCTGACCCCCTGGAGCAGGACGCTGGGACCCAGTGGGTCACGAGCATCAGTGCCAGCATGGCCAGAGTTGCACAAGCACTGGTGCCCACCTGCCACTCTCGGCAGGAGCGTGGCTGTTACAGAGCCGGGGGGACACAGAGCACCCACTGTCCTCAGGGTGCTGGCAGCAGGGCTGCTGGCCATGCTGGAGGTGCTGGGGTGGCCATCGGGCTCTCGCCCTGGCACCGGCGGCCCTCATGCCGTCCATCCGTCTGTCCGGCAGGTTCTCAGATCGATGACCACGTTCCAAAGCGAGCTTCGGCCCGGATTCTCGCTCCCCCCGGAGGCCGGTCGAGCGGCATTTGGTAAAGCCGGGGACATGTCCCCCAACTGAGGACCAGGTGCCGTCCCCACGCTGTACCCCCGCCGGGACCACGGCTCTGGCGGGGCTCCCCTTGCACCGGGGGGGCCCTGCCTGGCCCCCGTCCTGCCGGCGGGGCCATGCCAGCAACGTGAGCCGACAGCTGGGTGCGGTGGGCCAGGGGGCCACGGCCCAGCCGGCGGGAGGGGATGGGGCAGTGGGTGGGTCTGCCCTGGCCCTTTTCTGTTTGCACGTTGGGTTTGGATCAGTGAATTTTTGACTTGTTTGTGCATCACGTGGAAATACTCTGAAGTGGTTTGTGTCACTAGCGTTAGGGGAGAAGCAGGGACCCCCCCTCTCCGCCCTTCCCACCCCCGGGCTGCCCCCACCCCCCGCCCTGCTCTGGCCCCCTGTGGGATGCCCAGGCCCATCCCACGCCAGGGCAGCCAGCAGCCAGCATGCACACGCCTGCACCAGCGTGGGGCTGACAGCTGTCCGCTGGCACACACGTGTGCATCCCACCACGTGAGGTGCTGGCAGGCTTCTCACTGCGGTATGTGTGTCCACATGTGTGTTTAACACCAAGCGTGGTCTGAGATGTTCATAGCACACATGTGCCTCCCTTTGTGCAAGGTGCTGGCAGGCTCCTCACTGCCGTGTGTATGTGCACACGTGTGTCACACCATGCATGGTCTCGGTGAGATATTCATTGCACACATGTGTGCACACGTGTGCAAGGTTCTAGCAGGCTCCTGACCACTCTGTGTGTGCATGCTCATTGCACATGTGTGCACACATGAACTCCTCAGCAGGTGTCCATGCACGTACACACACGTCCCCATCCCTCCGTGCACGATGGCAGCACCTGTTTCATGCCATGCCAGGAGCCCCCCTGCCCCTCCACGTCCCACTGTGGTGCTGCTGAGGACCCTGGGGCTGGTGACACTCCCGTGCACCCACAGTGGGCACAGGTCGGGGTCCCTGTGGCTGCAGCAGAGCAGGGTCCCCATCCATGTCCCCCGCCATGCACTGGTGCTATCCGGTGGGTGCCCCCGCCCCACTGCCCCCTCCCCAGCCATGCCCCGTGGTGGTGTCAGATGTGAGTTGTCCCTTGTGCCCTGTCCCCCTAGTTGGTCCCTGTAGGTGTGTGGGGGGGCCGGGTGGGCGCGGGGGTCCTGCCCGCCCCTGGGTAGTTGCATATTGGCCGTTTTTAGGAACCTGCAGTACATTTCTGTTTGCTCATTAAAGACAGTTCTCACAGCACCCAGCCTCGATGCCTGCTTGGGGGGGGCTGGCTGGGGGGGCCAGCCTGGGGTGAGGTGTGCAGTGGGCTCCGCATCGCCCCACTGCTCAGTGTGCGTGGCAGTGTGCTCCAGGACTGTCCCTATGGCCACCCTGCATGTATGTCCGTCAGCCCCCGGCACACCAGCCCTCGGGAGGGTAACCCCCCACACCCCCTCAGATTCCCTGAGCGTGGCTGGGTGCTGTTGGAGGAGGAGAGCGGCTGCCATGTGTGCAGGGACACAGACTTGGCAGGTCAACCCCAACTCCTGCACATGGGATGCCCCAGGTTGAGCCACTGGCATGTGGCCACCATGGCAGCACCGGAGCCGGTGTGCAGGGGTCCCCGCGGCTGCAGCACTGGGGACGAGCAGGGCCCAGGAGCCACAGACCTGCCGGGGGGAGCACGAGGAGATGTGGGGGGCACATGGAGCTGGCCTAGCCACCATGTGGCCGAGGGCATCTCAGCAGCACCGCTGCAGGCAGCTATGCCAGTTGCACATCACCGCAGCGGGAGGGTGGGGGCACATGCACACACACTGCTGGGGTGCATGAATGCACCCATGGGTGCAGAGAAGGTTTGGGGGTCTGTAGGGTAGGGATGGGGGGTAAGGGGGGAGCTCTGGGTGTCCCGGGGCATCCCTGTGGGCTGGGGGGAGGGGAGGCATGGGGAGCTCTGGGAGGTCCCGAGGGGTCTCAGAAGGGTCCCAGGGGGGATCCTGGGGAGGTCCCAGAGGGATCCCGGTGGAGTCCCGGCCGTGCAGAAGCCGACGCCCGCCCCTAGGGGGCGCTGTGAGGGAGGCAGGGCCTGTCGCGGCCCACGTTGCCATGGCAGCGGGTGGGGCGTGGCTCCGGCCGTTTCCATGGCGGCGGGGGCGGGGCAGAGTAGGGTCCGGCCCCGCCCACGGGGAGGGGTAGAGGCAGCGGCGGCGGCGCATGCGCGGGCGGCCTGTGAGGTCCTGGCCCGGTCCCGGCGAGCCCGGCGCGGTGCGGAGGGAGCGGAGCAGCGGCCGGAGCGGCCGCGGCCCGAGCGCGGTGAGTGCGGGGCGGGGTGGGGCGGGACGGGGCGGGATGCGACCGGACAGCACCGCACCGGGCCGCCGCCATCGCCTGCATCCCGACACCGGCCGGCGCCGCTGCCCCCGGGACCGGGCGGGGGGGTCCCGTTGGGGCCTCGGGGGATGGAGCGGCGGGGGAGGGGGACACCGGAGGATGTAGCGGCTGGGGCGGGGTCCGTCCGGTGCCTCCAGGGATGGGGCGGCTGTGACAGGCGGGGGGGCCCGGGGACAGAGCGGCCTTGTCCCGGGTGGGGAACGGGACCGCGGCTGGGGACGCGAGGCCCGTGGACCGGGGCGGCCGGGGCCTGCGGTGCTGGTGGCGGAGGGGTCCGGCCTGACTCAGCGGCGGCCGCCCCTGCGCTCCGGCTGCGTCTCCCGTGGGGCCGCGGCCCCGGTACGGCATGGCACGGCACGCCGGGAGCTGTAGTCCTGGCACCGGCGGGGCCGCCCGGCATCGCGCAGCATCGATTACCGGGCATCCCTGCCGGTTACCGGGCGTCTTCGGAGCTCAGCCGGGTGCGGGGTGCCCGCCTGTCAGGCAGGGCCAGCGCTGTCCGCCCGGTGCCGGTGCAGGGTGATGCTCCCGGGACGGTGGGCAGAGCCCCTGCGGTACTGGCTGGGCCAGAGCAGTCCGGGACAGTGAGGTGGCTGGTGCGGGTGACCTGCCAAAGCGTGACGCGCTCTCTCGTCCCTCGTCCTCATAGCGGCACGGTGGCAGTGGCTCCGGCACGGTGCCATGCCAGGACCAGGCTGGGCACCGGCAGCCCTTTGCGGGCAGGGTGGCAGCCTGAGCGTCTAACAGTGCCCGTGTCGGGATGGGGGGCACGGTGCCCTTCCCGGTGCTCCCCACCAGAGAACACTCAGCCCCGTCTCCTACCAACGACCTTCTCAGCACGTGGGGAAGAGCAGGTCCCCCAAGCCGGGTGCAGGGTGCTTACAGGGTGTGCAGAGTCTGGCCCCCCAGTGCCACCCCAAGACTTTCCCTGTACCCCCAGTGTGACCAGGAGCCAAGGGGTGCCAGATCGGGGCTTCGTGGCGATGTTGTGTGCCCATATAGTGGCTCCTTCCCATCACACATGTGGGGCCGCAGTGGGGGACAGCTCTCCCCGGTAATCAGTGTGGCATGGCCAGAGAGTGTGGGGCTTCTCAGGGGGCTTGGCTGGCACTGGCAAGGGGCTGCCCAGGCTGGGGGATGCTCTGCTGTGGCACAGACCTGCAGGCGTGGGTGTCCCCTGCCCTGGCTGTGAGGTGCTGACGAGCAGCTCTCCCTCCGCTGGCTCTAACAACCACCCAATTTGAATCATCAAAAGGCACTCGGCATTAATATTTCAGGGATGCTGTGCAGGATAAGGATGCCGGCGCAGGCAAGGGGGGAGCAAGTGCGGTGGGAGGCGCTGCCGGCGGCACCGCGCTCTGCACATGCTCCTGCCGCTGCTATTTCAAGTTATTTAGGTTAGCGAGAGCGGAGCAGGCAGGGGACCCGTGAGGGTGGGCCACCCTGCCCCTGTTCCCCCACATCACTGTCAGCCAGGCACCGCAGCCGCACCGAACACCACCGTCGGGAGCCACGGGCTCCCAGTGCGTGAGTGACTGGTTTTCCTCACCGCGGGCCGGGCCGGGTGCTGCTGCCTGCTAAAGAGCCGGGAAAACAGGGAATGTGCTGGGGGATGGACCCGGCAAAGAGCCAGGTGCTGCCTGCTCCCAGGCAAACCCATCTGCCACATGCAGGCTCCAGCGTGGCGTGGCATGGACAGCACAGCACAGCATGGGGATGCTCCCCTCAGGGTAGGGGGAAATGGCACTGGGGGGGCCGTCTGTGATGGCCAGCGGTCGGGGGCAAGTGGCCACCCCTGCCAGCACCTGGGCCACCCTGCCTGCTGCCTGGAGCTGCCTGCCAGCTGCCAGATCAGCTAGGCAGCACCGCAGCAGCTCCCTCCGCACAGCCCCCGCTGAGTTGTCTGCCACCCCCCTCGCCTATTTGTCACTTGAGAAGCCACCGGGATGGCTCCCAAAATAGAAGCTGCGAGTCGCAGCAGCCCAGTTCGCCCCAGTACGGTGGTGCTACCAGGCTGGCGCAGACAGTGAGGGGCCAGCACCGACCCGCAGCTTCAGTGGGCGACACTGCCCATCCGGCTCCCAGGCAGCCGCAGCAACATGCAGTTGGTGCCTGGCCTTGGCAGCTGGTGCTGCCACCACCGCCTTGGTGCTGAGCAAACACGTCCGGTGCGGCCACCGGCCTCATTCTCCTCCCGCTTTGTTTGGCCAGAGCGCGCCGGCCCGGCGAGGGCTGCGGCGTGGGACGCTGGTGCCTGCCGCCGGCTCCCTGGCAGCGGTGGCACGAGGAGCCGGGCTGGACGACCTCTCCGCGCCCCGGCAGCGCCGGCGGGACAGGGCAGAGACACGCGCCTGAGTGTTTTGTTCGCCGTTGGGCCTTGATTAGCAGCTTGGCGGCCGGACAATTAAAATGCAGCGGTAAGCGTCCCTCCTGCCCCGTCAGCACGGCTGGCCGGGCGCCCTGCGCAGGCGGCACGGGGCGGGGGGGCTGCCGCTCGTGGTGGGGGCTGTGCCCCAGACCTCTGCATCCCCCCCCACTGCCGGTGCCTGCAACCTGCCTGCACGGCAGAGGCACAGCTGGCATCAAGGGCAGGTGGCAGGAGCCGTGCTGCCAAGCCAGCCACTGCTCCCCGGGGACCCAGTGCCTGCAGAGCCAGGCCGCTGCTTGCCCAGCACCAATGCAGCTGTGTGCCGAGCCCTGCACCAGAATGGCTTCTCTCCCACAGCCTGCTGGGAATTGGGGCTAAATTCTTACTTTTATTAGGTTTGGGGTTGAGTTTATGGGTTTGTTTTTTTGGAAAAGGTGGCAGCAGAGGCAGCATGCAAATCAGCCCAGCTGGAGGCTCCCCGCCTTGGATGCATCCACCACACAGCGTCAGGGCTGGGGCAGGTGGTGGGGCTGGCTCCTGCCCTGGCCGGAGGGCTGGCACAAGCATTGGATTCCCTGTCATTATGCTAGGGTGTGCTCGGCGCTGTGGTGAAGGGCTTTGAAGACCAGCATGGCATTTCAGAGACTGGAAATGAGCTGGGTGGCACAGTGCACCCCAGCAAGCGTCCCTGCGTGGTGCTGGCACCTCCAGCTCAATGCTGGTCACTTGGGGCTGGGACATGCAGGTGCTCAGTGGTGCCGCATGCTGGAGCAGGGTCAGGGTTCTCCCTGCCAGGCTTGCACATGTGGCAGCATGTGCAGGAGTCGGGGTGCAGCTGGCAGCAGCATGCTGGGGAGTGGCTGGCATGGTGACACCTGAATTCATCCTGCTGAGAAACCTGTCCCTGCGGCTGCCAGCACAGGCCTTGGCTTGCTTTGGCAAAGGGGAAGCCATGGCTGCACTGAGGCGCAGGGCACCAATGCCGGCAGCCTGCTGGGAAGCGCAGTGGAAATCCTGGGTGGCCAGGGTGTGCGTTGCCTGCCTATGGGGGCTGTTCCCTCCTGCTTGACCCCAGCCCTTTGTTTGCTGGGTTCCGTACCGGGGTGAGATGATGATGAGGAAGGTGCTGGGTTCAGCCCTTGCTTGGGAGCAGCTGAGGTTTCTGCTGGGGTTGCACCCTGCTAGTGCTGGCGCTGGAATGGCATTGGACCACACGGGGTGTGCTCCCAGGCTCTGCGCTGCCTTGCCTGCCTGGGGAGCATCCCCAGTGGGGGGCTGCCTTCTCAAACCCCCCCCAGCAAGGTTCCTGCAGAGCCCGCCACACAGGGCATCCTGGTGAGCCCCGTGCATTCCAACATCCCCTCTGCTTCTCAAGGGTCTGGGGCATGCCAGCCACACCCGTGCCCCTATCCCGGCCCCGGCTAGGTTTGGAGGGCACTGCACCCCAGGGCTGGGGCAGTTTCCCTGCTGCGATGGCTACAGCTGTGTTGGAGCTGCCCCAAAGCACAGGCAGGGTGCTGGGAGAGCTGTGGGCTGCTGCGTTGGGTCCGGGCACTGTGCACCCCCCCAGCTTGAGTGGGGCCAGCCCCAGCCCCACGGCTCACTGTGGTGGCCACGGTGCTGGCACCCAGTCCAGCCCTGCTCAAGCTCTGCCCTGTGCACAGGGTGCTGGCAGCTGCTCCTGGCTATTTCGGGAAAGGATGGTGATGGGGGGCGGTGGGGGGGGTGGGGGGGGTGTCAGCGAGCCACTGGCTCCTTGCCGGGACGGGCAGGCAGCCCTCTGCCCTGCAGCACACACAGCCCCCCCCGCCTGCCGATCCCCTGCCCACTCCAACAGTGGACAAGCGCCATTGCCTTCCCGGCTGCACCGCAGTGCGCGTGGCTCTGGCTCTGTGCCGCGCATGACTCAGCTCAGCGCTGCTGGAGGAGGGGGGACCCCTGCCTGCACCCCAGGCAGCATTAGGCTGTTTGAACAGACACTGCAGCCAGTGTGATGGGTGGCTTTGGTCCTCACTGGCTGCCGGGGAGTGAGAGGGTGCCCACCACACTGTGCTGGGGGCTGGCGGCAGCCGCAGGGGCCTCATTTCCAGCTGCTCCAGTGGCTAAAAATACCAACACCCCCAGCTGCGTGCCAGCAGCATGGCCCCGTGTGGGGTGGGATGGGACAGGATGCTGGGGGTCCTGGCCTGGCGCGAGGGACGAGCCAGCTCAGCTGCCGGTAGCAGTTCAACCAGCCAGGCTGTGTGGGGGTGCTGGGGCCAGCATCACCGGTGCTGAGTCACGGTGCTACCAAGGCCGCGAGCTGGGGATGCTGCAGCCACCGGCACCAGCACTGCACAGCCCCCCCGCCATTGCACCCATGGCTCCAGTCTGCTGGCAACAGGGGGTCCTGCGTGGTGGGGTCCTCCCCAGGCCCAGGGTGCAGGCGTGGTGCAGGCAACTGCCCCCCCTCACCAGTCCCACACAGCACCTTGGGCTGCTGCAGCAGGAGAGCGGGGCCGGGGGGGTGAGGGGGGGCGGCCCCCAGCTGGCAGCTGGGCCAGAGGCCCGCAACCCCCCCTCTCCAGGGAGAGCGGATTAATGCGTGTCGGCTGCTGAGGCGTGGGGGGAGCGGGGCTGGAGACCCCCGCTCGTAGGGAGGGGGCAGTGGGACAGGGACCCTGCCCTCGCACTGGGGGCGGTCCCTGCTCTAAAGTGTTTGGCAGGAGCCGGTGGGATGCTGTCTCAGTGGCCCCCAGCTCTGCAGCACAGGTCCTTGGTGCTCTGCCATGCCAGGGCAGTGGCTGTGGGGTCTCCATTCCTGCGGTGCCCGGGCAGAGCCCTCTGCCATCTGGGAGCGGGTTTGTGGCCGTGCTGGCAGATGTTGACCCTCTAAGCCCTGCTCTAATGGACCCCAATCCTGGCCCCGGCAGATTAGGCAGCCACTGAGGGCTGGAAGGGGGGGCCATAAGCTGCTTATGGGCCGGCACTAGCCCCTGGCCCCCAGCCTCGTGCACAGGGAAGGAGCTGTACCCTCAGTGCTGCCCACATCCCCCCACGACCCCTTGCCTGTGAGCTGCATCTTGTGCCACATCTGTGTCCTGTGGTGGGTTCTGCTGCCAGTGGCTTGGGGCACGGGTGGACCCGGCTGGGTGGGACACCACAGGGCTGGCCAGGGACCCTTGTGCCCCCACCCCTGCCATACCTGGGGGTACAGCTGGGGTGAGGGGGTCCGGTGTCCCCGGTGGCAGCCTGGCCCTGGTGTCCCCGGGTAGCACAGGTGCCCTGAGTCCTGCCAGCACGGAGCAGAGCAGGGCTGGGGGCGCAGTGGGGTGCCGGTGCTGGTGTGACGCCTGTCTCTCGGCAGCTGGGGCATGGCTGTCAATGTGTACTCGACGTCGGTGACCAGCGAGAACCTGAGCCGCCATGACATGCTCGCCTGGGTCAACGACTCCCTCCAGCTCAACTACACCAAGATCGAGCAGCTCTGCTCAGGTGGGGCGCGGGTCCCAGCGGGGTGGACAGACACGGGGAGGGGGGGACAACAGTGGCAGGGTGCTGCTGGCCCCCCTCACTGATGCCACGGTGTGGGACTGGCACAGGGGCTGCCTACTGCCAGTTCATGGACATGCTGTTTCCTGGCTGCGTCCACCTGCGGAAGGTGAAGTTCCAGGCCAAGCTGGAGCACGAGTACATCCACAACTTCAAGGTGCTGCAGGCCGCCTTCAAGAAGATGGGAGTGGACAAAGTAGGTCCATGGGGGGGAGCGGGGGAGGGGGGGCAGGCTGTGGCATAGCTGTGGCTGTGGCATGGCTGTGGCTGTGCCCATGCTGAGGGCAACCCCACCAGCCCTTGCCTGTCCCCGCCCCAGATCATCGCAGTGGAGAGGCTGGTGAAGGGCAAGTTCCAGGACAACTTTGAGTTCATCCAGTGGTTTAAGAAGTTCTTTGATGCCAACTACGATGGGAAGGAGTACAACCCGCTGCTGGCGCGGCAGGGCCAGGACGTCGCGCCCCCCCCAAACCCAGGTGATCACATCTTCAACAAACCCAAGAAACCCATTGGCACTGCAGGTAATGTCCGGGTCCCCCCCGGCAAGCGCTGACCCCTGCCCTCCTGCTCCCCACGTCGCTCTGCCCGCAGCCAGGCGTGTCCCCCTCCCGCGCCCCTGCCCCTGCCTGTGCCCAGCTCTGCTGCCTGCCTGCCTGCGACCGGGTCTGCAGGGACACCTAGGTCGGAGGGGACGGCAGAGGGACCTGCGAGGAGCCAGGCAGGGCTCAGTGCCTCCATCTTCTTGCTCACTCCAGGCTTGAGGGTGGTTTGTCCCTCTCAAGTTCCCCCATCCCATGGCTGCCATCCCCCGGTGGTGCCCAATTGCTGCGGGGCTACCAGGCTGTTCCTGGCTGCAGGTGATGCTCCATGGGGATCACAGGCTCCCTGTGCTGGCCCCACAGGAGCATCTCAAGGGCCAGACACTCCCCCACCCCCTGGTCCCTGGCAAACTCCAGCCAGGCCAGGAGCACCCCTCAAGGGGGCTGAGGGTGAGATCTGCCAGGGGAAACTGAGGCATGGGGGGAGGCTGAAGGCAGGACAGCTCGGAGTCATGGCTCAGCCCCGAGTGCTCTGCCTGCTGCTGTTGCCTCCTGGCCCCTGCCACCCAGCATGATGCAGAGGGGGGGTGTCCCTGCTGGCAGTCCCCCGGGGCCGGCATTAACCTGTTGGTCACCGTCTCTGCTGTCAAGTCCCTCAGAGGACCTCTCCCACCGGCCCCAAGAACACGTCAAACCCAGCCCGCCTCACCAACGTCCCCAGCAGCATCCTCCGGAAAAACTCTCCTGCCACCCGCAACGGGGGCACTGAGGCTGATGCGCAGATCCTGGAGCTCAACCAGCAGGTAGGCAGGGCCCCTGCCCGCCGCTGCCTGCACCCAACTGCCTTCAGGGCTGGGGGACACCCCGGCGTGGGAGGGAGGGGGTAGTGCTGAGCCCCCTCTGGGCGCGGGCTGAAGGCTTTCTGGACGCCCCCATCCCACAGCTAATGGACCTGAAGCTGACGGTGGACGGGCTGGAGAAGGAGCGGGATTTCTACTTCAGCAAACTGCGGGACATCGAGCTGATCTGCCAGGAGCATGAGAACGAGAACAGCCCCATCATCACCGGCATCGTCAGCGTCCTCTACGCCACAGAGGTGAGGGCCGGGCACCATTACCCACCCCTGTCACCAGGATCCCCAGTTCCTCATCCTGCTCTCTGGGTTTCCCTGGGACCAGACCCCATGGCTGCTCCCGGCCTCATTTGCAGGGTTACTGGGGCAGGGGGGTTTGGGATTTGCTGGAGCTCTTGCACCATGCCGGGGGGCGGTGGTGGGGCTGAGGCAGGAGCTGGCTGCGAGCAGGAGCACCTACACAACACAACCCCCGGACTGATGGCCCCCCGTGCCCCCCTGCCAGGAGGGCTTTGCCCCACCAGAGGATGACGAGCTGGAAGAGCAACAGCCAGAGGACCAGGATGAGTACTAGCCCCGGCACGCTCCCACGCCACCCCGCGCCGTTCCCCCACCATAGACATTTTGAGGTCTGAGCCTGTGCGCCTCGCCCTGCACTGTCCACATGCCATCACGGTCTCCAGCAGCTGAGCCCGCGGCCTCACTGGTGGGAGGCCACAGTCTCCATAATAAATAGATGTCCATCCAGCGAGGAGCACGGCTGTACCTATGCCGGCAGGTGGGGACGGGCTCTGGCTGCCGTGCCCGGCCCTTGCCACCCCCACCCCGTATTTATTTCCGTTGACCCCTCCGATGTGAGTGCTGCAGCCGCCCCGGTGTCCCTGCCTGCCCCGTTGTGTGAGAGCGAGAGGGAGAGAACCGAGTCCTCAGGGTGTTTTCCCCGGGGTGGAGTGCGCTCGTGGGCTGCCTGTGCTGCCTGCACCCTGCCAGCCCGGGGGGGCAGGTGGGCTGGAGCCAGCGGCCGCGGGACCACTGCCCGGGGGTCGGTGCCTGCCCGGCAGCCTGCGGGGGGGGGGGGGCGGAATGCGGCTCGGACGAGGGAGGTTGTTGCTTCAGGTTCCTGGGAGGGTGGAAAAGAAACCCCAGTCTGGCTGACGACGTGGCCGCCTGCCTGCTCGGGTGGGTGCAGGCAGCGGTGGGGGGCATCTGGCCCCCGCGGGCCAGAAGACGGTCTGACACCACACCCCACCCCCCCCGCGGCGTGGGGACGGCACCGTCCCTCTCCCCGCTGCGGAGCCCCCTTGCCCGTGGCCACTGAGGGCCCCCCCCCGGGGCGCTGGGGTGGGTTTGCTGCCCGCCCTGGCCATCGTCTCCCCGTTGCATTGCTTGTCTGGTCCGTCACTCCGGTTGCAAAGCCTGCATCTGTGTTAAGTTTTATTTAAAATAAACTCGTGTGGTAAAACGCTGTGCTGCGGTTCTGGGGCCGGGCTGCGGGAGGAGCGCGGCTGGGGGCGGGGCACAACCGGGCTGTGGGCTGAGGAATGACACGGAGTGGGCGGACCCCTGGGTGCCCCTGCTGCAGTGGGGTCTCCGGGCCAGGCCTCCAGTGCTGCAGACCAGGCTCGGGGCTGGGGGGCTGGCCGTGGGTGGGGTGAAGCGGCCGGGGGTGGTGGCTAAGCTGTGTTTGGTTTGTTCCTTATACTCGTACGTTAAGAGCGCAAAGACCCCCGCTAGCTCTGCAACACCAAACCCACGCGCCTCGCGACCCGCACTGGGGCAGAGCGCTGCGTACTGGAGGAACTGCTCGGGTAGGGCCGCACGCGGGTACTGTATGAGCTACAGCAGCACTATTTCCCATTGATACTAGAGCTCTGTTGTTCAACCACTGAGCCAGGGGAGAGCGCGAACGCAGTCCCCCACTACCACAAATTATGCAGTCGAGTTTCCCGCATTTGGGGAAATCGCAGAGGTCAGCACACCCGGAGTGCAGGGGATGAGCCTCGCCCTGGAAAAACCACCTGCCTGATCATGGTGTCTCCCCTGCCAGGTAAGTATGAACACCCGCCCCGCAACACAACGCCGCACAACAACGCACGCGCACCCACAACGCGGCCACCGCCGAACACGCGCGCGGAACACGACACGACACGCGCCCCGCGCATGCCCGACGCCACGCGCCCGCACGCCGCCGCGGACGCCCGTGGCCGCCGCCGGCCCCGACCGGGGACGGGCCCCCAGCAGCCCGCGCGGCGCCTCATCTGCATGGGCACGCCCACGCCCCGACCGCACCGCCCCGCCTCGCTCCGCCCCGGCCGCGGGAGGACGCTCCTGCCGGGGCCGGGGCCGGGGCCGGGGCCGGGCCGCGGGGCACCGCCGCCGGTAACGTCCGGTCCCACCGTCCGCCGCGGGCGCCTCCGCCGGGCCGGCTCCAGCCGCCGCCGCCTCTCGCCACAGACACCCCCCGCCCCCTTCCCGCGGCCCCTGGGACACCGGCACCGGCACCGCCCGGTGCTGCGCGGGGCTCGGCCGGCCAGAGCCTCCGAGGGCCGGGCAGCCGGCGGAAGGGTCGCAGGTGCCCTGGGAGCACGGGGGCTTCCAGCGCTGGGCCCCCCACCCCATCGCCCATCCCGGCCGCTGGGCTGTATGAGCCTTCGCAGCCGTCAGTCCCAGCCCTGCTGCCTGCCCCTCTCTTTCCGCCAGCCCCGGGGCAGGCGGCGCCGCTCCTCTGGCCTCCACTCGTGCTGCCCGGGCCTCGTTCCAGCCTCTCGCATACCCGTCGGCTTCAAGGCAGCGTCAGCTGAGCCCTCTCGTGCACCGCCACCGCTGTCAATATGCCCAGCTGTGCCCAGTGCTGTCCTAAGCGGTTCCTCATCCACCCCCCACACCTGGGGGCCGCTCCCACCGGCCCCAAAATTTTCTCCCTGTGCCTCAAGCAGTATCTGATGTTCACCTCAAATGTTACGTGCAGCCGCTTCTGTCCTTGGGCTGGGCTCTGTTGTCCGACTGGCCCCAGCCCACGAGCAGCGGCTCCGGTCTGTGGGCACCAAAATTCGTGTCACTGTGTCTGTGAAGCTGGACCGGCAGCACCAGCAGCACCCCCACCATGGCAGGGCCTTGGCGGCAGCTCCTGCCCCAGCCAGTGCTCCATGCAGGGGGATGGCTTGTGCAGGTGGGGGAAGTAGCACGCGTGGGGCATTTGCCATGTTGTTTGGTGACATGTAACCGGCCGGTGGGTGTGTGAAGCACAAGCAGGGACGGTTTTGATCCAGAGGCAGCCGGGATAAAACCCGAGAGCCCCAGCAGTTCCCGTGGCAGGACAAGGTTTAGGAGCACAACCAGCAGCACCCAGACACTGGGAGGAGGGCGCAGGGGTGGGTTTTCATTTGCCGAGGGAGCACGAGGGTGCACGGGGTGCTGGAGCTGGCGGGTGTGGGGCACTGTGACTGCGGGTGCTGACCGGCCCCTTGCCTTCACCTTGGAGGGCACAGAGGCTTTCAGGGCACCACGTGCTCATGAGCCACCCCTCCACGGGCACCTGCTCTTGCCGTGCCGCTGTCATTGCCCAGACCCCACGGTCCTGGCACTGGGGTCCCTGGGCTGCATGTGCTGTCACCACAGACCGTGTAGGTGCCGTTGTGTGGAGCCGTAGCAGAGCCCAGCACGAGCCAGTACCGCCCGGTGGGGTGCAGAGGCTGCAGCTCCCACCTTCCCCTCTGCGGGCTCAGCCGGCTGCGGAGCACAGCCCGTGTCCCCGAGACACCCCCGGCCCCCTCGGGCACCCCTCGAGCACCCCCGGGCGCCCCCACGGTCCTGGCGCTGTCCCACAGGTCCCCTCCCGCCGCTGGCTCCACTGCGGCTCCGGCTCCACGCAGCACCGGGAGGTGCCGGTGTCCCAGGGGCCGCGGGAAGGGGGCGGGGGGTGTCTGTGGCGAGAGGCGGCGGCGGCTGGAGCCGGCCCGGCGGAGGCGCCCGCGGCGGACGGTGGGACCGGACGTTACCGGCGGCGGTGCCCCGCGGCCCGGCCCCGGCCCCGGCCCCGGCAGGAGCGTCCTCCCGCGGCCGGGGCGGAGCGAGGCGGGGCGGTGCGGTCGGGGCGTGGGCGTGCCCATGCAGATGAGGCGCCGCGCGGGCTGCTGGGGGCCCGTCCCCGGTCGGGGCCGGCGGCGGCCACGGGCGTCCGCGGCGGCGTGCGGGCGCGTGGCGTCGGGCATGCGCGGGGCGCGTGTCGTGTCGTGTTCCGCGCGCGTGTTCGGCGGTGGCCGCGTTGTGGGTGCGCGTGCGTTGTTGTGCGGCGTTGTGTTGCGGGGCGGGTGTTCATACTTACCTGGCAGGGGAGACACCATGATCAGGCAGGTGGTTTTCCCAGGGCGAGGCTCATCCCCTGCACTCCGGGTGTGCTGACCCCTGCGATTTCCCCAAATGCGGGAAACTCGACTGCATAATTTGTGGTAGTGGGGGACTGCGTTCGCGCTCTCCCCTGGCTCGCACGGTTAACAACAGATGAAACAGCCCGCGACTCCAGCGCTGTTGCAAGCACGCTTTGGGGTGGTCGTTACCTGCGCACAGCCCCGGCGCTGCCAGCAGAGGAGAAACTTGGCACGCGCCAAGCGACCGTGGCCCGGCCCCGGTCACGCGATCGTCATTTAAATCGCCGTTCGTGCGCGCCTGGGCTCCGTTTAACTGCACAGCGCTCGTCTTCCTACCCCGTCGCGTGCTCTCGGGGGGGCGCCCTCTGTGAGGAGGCGGCATTGCTCGGGGGAGGGTCTCGAGTTGCCCGAGGACAGTTCACGCGGCTGAAGCCACTTTCCGTGCGCGCTCGTCCGCTTCCCAGCGAGCTGACCTGGTGATGGGCAGCGGGGCGATGGCGTCGGCACCTCCCCCGGGGCCGTGGGTGGCCGTTTGCAGGGGCTGACGGCTGAACATCCTGCGGGGTTTAAAGCCCTTCTCGTCCGCCATTGCAGCCCTTCGCACGTTTCGTCAAAGGAAAATCCTGCACCGGCTCCCGCGGCGCCTCAGGGCCCCGCGGACGGATAATGCAGAGCCGGGTGGAGCGAACCCGACCCGGTGCGCGCGAGGCGACTCCCGGGGAAGGGGGCCGCTGGCGGGGCGGGATCTGGCCCGCGCGAAACGTCTCCACCGAGACCAGGTCAGGTACTGAAGATAAACCGTACCAAAGCCGTTGCAGCACTACCGAGAAACTACTGACTGAATATATCTGTTGTTAACCGTGCGAGCCAGGGGAGAGCGCGAACGCAGTCCCCCACTACCACAAATTATGCAGTCGAGTTTCCCGCATTTGGGGAAATCGCAGGGGTCAGCACACCCGGAGTGCAGGGGATGAGCCTCGCCCTGGGAAAACCACCTGCCTGATCATGGTGTCTCCCCTGCCAGGTAAGTATGAACACCCGCCCCGCAACACAACGCCGCACAACAACGCACGCGCACCCACAACGCGGCCACCGCCGAACACGCGCGCGGAACACGACACGACACGCGCCCCGCGCATGCCCGACGCCACGCGCCCGCACGCCGCCGCGGACGCTCGTGGCCGCCGCCGGCCCCGACCGGGGACGGGCCCCCAGCAGCCCGCGCGGCGCCTTATCTGCATGGGCACGCCCACGCCCCGACCGCACCGCCTCCCACGACGCCCCGCCTCGATGGGCTTGGCCAGCCGGACGCAGTTGGAGTGTTCCCGCCCCGCAGGTCCCGCCCTTCCCTCCGCCTCGCACCACGCGCTCCTGGGCCGTGCCATTCCCGGGGCCAGGAGGGCGGCGGAGCCCGCGACTGGTGGCTCGGCGAAAGGGGGAAGTTACGGGGCGGGGCGCGCCGGTCGGGCAGCAGAGGCCTGCTAGCGGGGCGGGGCCCCACCACCCTGGGGGCGGGGCCTGAGCGCTCACGGCGTCCCGCGACGCGGTGGGGTGGGGCGGAGACGTGGCACCCGCCGCGCGGGCCCCGTGTTCGCGGCCGCAGCCAATGAGCGGCCCCGCCTGCCCCGCCTCCCCCCTGCCCCTTTCCCCCTCCGCCCCGCTGCCCCGGCTCGGCACGATGGCGGCGGCGGGCCCGGCCGCGGGCGGCGGGCGCTGGGAGGTGGTGCGGAAGGGCCGGCGGCCGGCGGGGGGCTCCGGCAGCCGCCGTGCCCTGGGCGAGGCCAACGCCGTCCGCGCGCTGCCTTTGGCCGGTGAGTGCGGCGCGGTCGCGGGCCCGCGTGGGGTGTCACCGCCGCACGCCTCGGAGCGGGCTGCGTGGGCGCCTGCGCCGGGGGCCCGCGGGTCCGGGCGGGGGGCGCTGCCTGGGGCTGGGTGTCTCGCGTGGGGAGAGCCGGTCGGCTCCATGCGCGACGTGGGGCTGCGTGGGCCGGAGCGGCCAGCAGTGTCCGGCCTGCAGGCGAGCCTCTCCATGGGGCCCAGGCTGCTGCCAGCCGCGGGGGGCCCGACCCCCCTGCCCACGCTGGGGCTCGGGCCCGCTGTGCCCCTGGGGCTGGGACCCACCCCTCTGCCCCACGGGCCAGTGCTCCCCACAGGCCCCTGCTACCTACTCCCCTTTTCTGGGTTCCAGCTCCCATCGCTACCTCTGACACCATCTTCGAGCTGGGCTTCGAGCGGGCACTGAAGAAGCAGAACAAGGAGCAGGTCCCCCCTGCGTCGGCGCCCGAGCAGCCACACCGGAGGCAGCATGCAGGGAAGAGCACGAAGAAGCCGTCAGCGACCAATACCAGTGCCAAACCAGGGAAATGCCGCTCGCTGGAGGAAGCCCTTAGAGCTGTGAGTGTGCCTGGCCAGGGTGTGCCACATGGGTGCCCTGACTGCCGACTGCAGAGCCGGAGCTCCGTGTGCTGTTGCTCACTGAGGCTGCCCAACACTCACTCCGGCAGCCTCCGCTCCCAGTCGCTTCAGCAACGAGAGCCTGGGTGCTCAGGGCGCCGTTAAATCCAGTCGAAGCAAGCAGCACAAAGAGCACGGTGCCCTGTTTCGGTTTCAGCCCTACCACACAGGTGCATTATGCCTCGGGGAGGGAGGCTGGCTCCGGTGCCCCAGCCCCTCAGTGCCCACAGACCCCCAGCTTGTGGCAGGATGCATCCTCACCCCTGTGCAGGGACGAGCGCTCCCACCTGCTGCTGGCTTTGGCCAGGGTGGTCTCACTTGCTGTGGAAGCAAAGTGGATGGTGTGCGGTGCTTTGGCAAGTGCTAGGCTGGCCTGGGAGATCTGTCTGGTGCTTGGAATTGTGCTTTGGCTCTAGGCAGGAGACAGAATGGCAGAAGCTGGCCAGAAGGGAATTTCTGGTTTCTTTTTCACCCACTCCCTGTCTGCTGTCTGGGAGGAATCCTGGGAAAGTCTCGTTGGTGAAGCCTCCTCCCTGTCCCACCAACTGCAGTCCCAGGGAGCTATTTCTGCAGGTCATGCTCCCTGTGTTACCGGTGGATCTGCAGAACTCGTTTGACTTTGTCCTGCCTGTTCTTGTGATGTCTGAGCAGGGATGGGTTTTAGAAAGAAAACCCAAATTAATTCTGTTGAGACAGTGTCGGGAAAAGCAGCTGCCTGGCTGGGCTGTCCCGCAGCGGTCGCTTCCTCAGCTCTGTGCTTTCACCCAAGCATTGCCCCTTGCTTGTGCCCTGAGCACCTCTGATCACCCTGGCTGCAGGGGTCAGGGGTTTCCTTCACTCTGCTGCATACAAGTTGTTCTTTGCATCCAGCTTTTGGTTGTAGAGACAGCTTGGAGTGGAATTAACTTGTGTTATTTCTGAGTGTGTCACAGCAGACATTCCTCAGGGGGAGCAGCAGCGTGGTTGCTCTGTAACCGCTCTGCACAGCTCAGCAGTGACAAATGTAGTTGTGTGACTGCTGCTCTGTCAGCTTCGCTGACAGTGTCAGTTACTTTTTTGGTGTAGCAGCAGCTTTCTTTTCCTCATTCCTCTCTTCCTCTTACTCCTCAGCAACCATTCTTCCAGAATGGTTGCTGAAATAAGTGTGCAACAAAAGATGCCCATTTCAAATTTAATAACGTACTGTGGCTGAAATCCACTGTGTACAGAAATGTTAGACTGCAAAACTTCAAACAGCTATCTAAGTCTTGCTGCATCTCCTAAACTCTAAGTGAAGGCAAGGTATCTGTTCCCGAGAGCTTGTAGATAATCTGAGTTTAAAAGCAGGCAAAAAGCATGTTTCGTGACAGATGTCACAGGAAGAGAAAGGTGCGGGGATGTGAGCTGCTGTCTGTGTTCCTGGTCTGTCAGTTGTTGGTTGTTACTCAGGTGGGTCTGGATGATCTTGGCTGTTGTCTCCTTTGAGGACTCTGAGTGCAGAGTTGCCAGTCAGTGCCCACACAGACCATCCACAGCTGGGGTAACACTGGGCTGATCCTCACTGAGCTGCAGCCTTGAGCTGTCTCCTGCTGAGTGAGAGACTCTGAGCACCGTGTGCTCCTCGGTGGTTTACACAGAGCTGGCTGGTCCCAGGTGACGCTTGCAGCAGAGCCCCGGCTGCTGTGCTGTGGAGCGGTGTGGAGCAAGGAAAACCCCTCAGTGTGCCCAGGGGTGGCCCCAAGGAGGGAGAAGGGCTCATCCCTGCATCCTTCTGATGTTTCTGTTGGCTGTGGAGCCTTGTGCAGCCCCTTTGACACTGGGTGCCTGCCACATTCCCCACATGGGTTTTGTTATTCCTCAGCAGCAATCTTTGCTTTTCTGAAGAAAATGTGTTTTCAGTACAAAATTGAATGCTGTTTCCAGGCCAGCGCACCCGTTTGCATTAACAAGTGGTGGATTTTTGGGGCTTGCTGCATAGCAGCACCAAGCAGCTGGGGATTTCCATGCGGGAAGGGCGGTGTTCTCAGAATGAAGGTGGGGGGTGTGTTCATCCGTGCCCAGCAGTTCCTTAGGTGCCAAAGTTAACTTTCTTCTTCTCATGCTTTTTGACCAGTTCTGTATGTCCTGGGTTGAACTTGTCTTGTCTGTTGCTTCAGCTTGACTTGGTGGATCTGCAGAAGGAGCTGGATAAAAGTCAAAGCGTGTTCCCCGAGAACCCCTCCGTCTGGGTGAAGGACTTGGCTGGCTATCTCAACTACAAGCTGCAGGCACCCAGGAGTGACCCCACGCTCAGCCAGCACCCCCACGGTCAGTGGCGTTTAACCTGTCAAGGCAACTTGGTAATAAAACAGGGAATATTTGCTTTATTCTGTGATATCACCGGAAGTGACTTTTCTTGACTACAAAGACAATGAAATCGTATATACAGTTGGCAAATTAAAGATTTTCCCCAGTCACCCCTTCTCCATAAGAAGCCGTGACCTGTACCTGCTGTTGTGGAATTCTGGAATCTGCTCGCAGGTATCTGCACTCATCTTTAAAAGGGATATTCTGGCTGGATTTCCCTTTTTTTGCATGATCTGTTGGTCTATGCTTGCTTTGAGCACTTGGTGCCGGGGTGGCATGGGTAAAAGAGCAGATTATCTTCTCAAAACTCGTGTATATCCTGCAGTACCAACATCTGACAGAAAGCAATCCTTTATTGCTAGAGTTAGATGCATCTAATATAGAATGAGAAAGAAGTCACTTGTTGAGTATGTGGCATATGAGGACAAGGCGCTTCTCTGTGACCACCTTGCCTGCCAGGCCAGCTTCTCTGTGCAGCCACAGCTAAAAGTCTCGCAAACTGACATTCACTAAACTCTTCCTACCCTTGTGTTGGCTCCAGACTATCCGTACTGTCTTGTGAGCAAGGAGCTGAAGAACATCATCAGATCCCTGCTGGGACGGTCGTCCGGCGTGCTGGAGCTCTTCTTTGACCACTGTATTTACAGCATGCTGCAGGAGCTGGACAAAACCCCAGGTAAGGCACAGTTGGTGCAGGTCTGGGGTGCTGACACATCCATTGTGCTCTATTAGTGTGGCAGACTGGCGATGAGGTTTTCTGGCTATGGGAACGCTGCTGCTTCTCATTGCCTGTTTTAAGAGCTCATCTGAATTCCTCCATGGAGAAGGGGAGGTGGGAAACTCTTTCTGTGCATCAGGTGTGCGGTGAGGAGCTGCTCCTGCCTGCACAGCTCATCAGTGTGATGCAAAATGCTGCTGAAGCTGTGGGGCTTTGGGCTGGAGGAGCTGGAGAAGACGTAGCAGGGGGCAAGATACGAGCCTGGCATGGTGCTCTGGGGAAGAATTGCAGACTGGAGAGTGTGTGAATGGAAAGCATCTTTCTGAGGGCTTTTGCATTGTGGCATGTGTTGCCATAGCTTTTAAAACGGGGCCTTTTGGCCTTATGTAATTGGGTAAAAGCTGGTTTGTTTCTGTGCTGTGCTGCAGTAAGGGCATTTCCTGCAAAGCGAGGGATCACCCTTTAGTTGCCAAGTTGCCCATGTGCCAGTGGCATTCTGGGGTGCATTGGGAGGAACGTGGCCTGCAGGTTGAGGGAGGTGGTCCTCCCCCTCTGCTCTGCCCTGGTGGGGCCCATCTGGAGCTCTGGGTCCAGTGCTGGGCTCCCCAGTTCCAGAGAGACTGGGAGCTGCTGGAGAGGGGCCAGCGGAGGTGACCAAGCTGATGAGGGGCTGGAGCATCTCCCTGGTGAGGAAAGGCCGTGGGAGCTGGGGCTGTTCAGCCTGGGCAGGAGAAGGCTGAGAGGGGACCTGAGCGATGCACACAGGTACCTTAAGGGCCAGTGTCAGGGGGCCGGGGCCGGGCTCTTGTCAGCGGTGCCCAGCGACAGGACAAGGGGCAACGGGCACAAACTGCAGCACAGGGAGCTCCGTGGGGAGAGCAGGAAAAACTTCTTTCCCTTGAGGGTGCCGGAGCACGGGGACAGGCTGCCCAGAGAGGCTGTGCAGTCTCCTTCTCTGGGGACGTCCAGAGCCCACCCGGACGTGATCCTGCGCAGCTGCTGTAGGAGAGCCTGCTTGAGCAGGGGGTGGGCTGGGTGGTGTGAGCTGGGTGGGCTCCAGGGGGTCCCTTCTAACCCCAATCACTGTGATTCTGTCCCCAGCCCTTGGCTCTGCCATATGCTGTGCTGAATGGCCAGTGGCCCCACCTGTGGTTTGTTTCCATCACAAAACCTGCCTGATTGATTACAGTTATGGGAAGGGGATAGCTGTTAGGAAATGGTCGAGTGCTGCTTTGCTTTGGGGTTGCATTCGTATGCAGTTTGGGAAGATGCTTGGTTGTCAAAGGAGGTGTTGGTCTGTGATAGGGAGGACCAAGGGGCTCCACTGGGCACAGCAGCTGTGCTGGCCTCCTCTGCCACTGGCCTCACATCAGCTTGACCGTGGTGTAGCTGATGCATCAGGTGTGAAAGCCACGTGTGACCCAGGGGAGCATCATGGCTGCAGTGGGACTGTGCCACAGAGCAGGACCAGCCTGGGGGGCAGCCAGCCCCTGCTGTGGCCACATGGCCCAGCCTGAGGGCCAGCAGAGCTGGAGGGAGTTGCTGGATGGCGCCCAAGAACCAGAGGGTCCCTTGAATCCCCAGTCTCTTTCAAATGTGAACAAGGGGGACACGAGCCCTTGGAAGTTCCCAGACTTGGGGCTGCAATGGTGATGGTTACTGTGCCTGCCTGCATGTTCTTTGGGGGGCTGAACTGGGCTGAGTGGGCTCCAGGAAGCTGCCGATGAGTTTCCAGGGGTCTGTGGGGTCTGTCCTGCTGCAGGCTGGAGCCCTGTAGTAGGGGGTTTGGGGAGAGGGCAGGTGGGGGGCACTGCCAGAGAGGGAGCAGGACCCATGCTACCATGGTGAGGCTTGTGTCCAGAGCTCGTTAGCTGGTGAGCAGGGCAGGTCTGTGCAGAGAGGGTCATCATCACCCCCCCTCCCCCACCTTCTGAGGGTTGGTGAGGGAGAGGGGAGGAGAGAGGCTTGAAGAAGGCTTTTTGTGACTGCAAAGGCCCCTTCTGTGCTCTGTTTCAGGGGAGTCTTTGCACGGGTACAGGATCTGCATCCAGGCAGTGGTTCTGGACAGGCCCAAAATCGCCACCATGAATCTGGGCAAGGTGAGCCAGGTACTTGGGCTTGCTGGTGGTTTCTGCGCAGATGCAGTAAACCTGGTGGTGCTGCTCCTGCTCCCACCTCGAGGATCCCCTGGAGAGGTCGGATGATGAGCATCCGTTCCTGTTAATTGGAAGTCTTGGGATCTGTTGGGGTTGTCCCATGCATGAAGTCCTTGTGCCTCCCTGTGCTTATGGCCCATGCAGAGGCACCAGCATCTCCCCTCCTCCCCAGATGTGCCAGAACTGATGTAAGCACTGGTGCCCCACGGCATCCTTTCTTTAGAAAGACCTTGTCCAAAGCTCATGCTCCCTCTCTGCCACATGCTCTGTGCTCTGCCGCTCTTGGAGGGAGTGGGACATGTCTGTCCTTGGCTGCACTTGGTGGTCAGGCAGCCGTGGGACGGGAATGAGGAGTTCTGAGGTCCCACTCCTTCAAAGCAAGCAGCCAAGTGGGTGATGGTTGCGGATGCAGCTCAGCTGCCATCCAGCACCGTGCAGTGCCGGCAGCTCTGCTTCCCCAGGGCTGGGGTTGGGATTCCGCTTGCCCCCAGCCAGCATGGCTCCCACCCTCGTCTGGTGCTGAGGATCCTTCCCGCGGGGTAGGGGCTCTGCCCAGCTCCAGGGGTTGCTCCCTGCCAGGCTGGGCAGCCCAGGGCCCAGCGGGGCTGCTGTGGTCCTGCAGCACTGGCAGTCCTGCAAAGCGGTGGGATTCCAGGATCGTTTGCAGTGGCATTGGGGCAGGACAGGCTGAGGCTGCTCTTGACTGACATGTCTTGTCTTGCCCCCAGTACTTGGAGGTGTTGCGGTCTCACCAGAACAGGCCGATTAAATGCCTAACGGTCCTCTGGGCACTGGGACAGGCTGGATTCGTGGACCTTCATGAGGGCCTGAAAGGTAAGAGCTGGGGGCAGTGGGTTGAGTGCCAGTCCTCCCTCAGGGGGCTCCCCCTCCCCTGGGGACCACAGCAGAAGCAGGGGCAGCCCCAGGTAGTGCCTGCACATCTCCGGTCCTGCCAGTGTTACTGTGAAGGTGTAGGGTAGGGTCTGCTTCAAAACACACCATCCTGCTGCTGAAATGCTGGAGAGGGGAGGGGTCTGCAAGACCTTGGGGGCACACCTGGGATCTGGAGTGTCTGCAGCTGCTGTGGGTGCCTCACGGTGAGAGCACACTGTGCCTGTCAGATGCTCGTTTGAGAGGAGAATGATAGAATCATTCAGGTTGGAAAAGACCCTTAAGGTGACAGTGCAGTGGAGCGGTGGTATCCCCCATGCTGCAGCAGGGCCAGCTCGGAGTTTGCTGCCTGGTGTGTCACGTGTGATGCTGCTTGCTGGAGCTGGCTGCTTGTTAATGCATTGTACATGCCTGCCTGCCTTAGCTGTATATGTTAAAGGCTAGTCAGCACCACAGAGGCAGGGTGACTTGTGCTGAAGTGTGTTTATAGAGGCACAAATACTTAGCATTTAGGGCTGCAACGTAGAGGCGCATGAAGCGGTTAATTATTTTGGGGGAAGCTGGAGATGTTGCAAGAAGCACATTGCTGACAGAAGGGTGAGTTCAGATCTCCTACCAAGCCTTAGTGGCCCCTCTGCATGGATAGAAACTGCCCTCATGGCATCTTGTCCCTGGAGAGCATCTTTCCTGGCTGGGACAAGGAAATAACTCAATCCCAGGAGGAGCTATCCTGCCTGGAAAGAGAGGGAGCATGCTGCTCTGCCATTCCTCTGCAAGCAGAGCAGTGGAAGCAATGCAGCCACCCTGGAGCCCTCCCTGAGGGATCTGTCTGGTTGCTTGCTGAGTGTTTTGAGTAGGGAAATGGGGTGGTGGTTTGTCCTGGGTTTAAATATAGCTGCGGTCCTGGCACCCAAGTGTTCCTCTGCTTTTCAGTTGCTGCTTGCAGATCTGAGGAACTCGCAAGCTGATGGAAGGAGTGCATGGTGCAGCCGATGAGCGCTCGGTGCCGTGTGGAGGCACGGCAGGAGCCCTTCTGCTCCACAATCTGATCACTGCCTCTCTCCCCCACAGTGTGGCTTGGTGTCATGCTCCCAGTGCTCGGGATCAAGTCTCTCTCTCCTTATGCCGTTGCTTACTTGGACCGTCTGCTGATGTGAGTTACCTTGATAATGAAAGTGAGGTGGATATTCATTAAGAGGAATGAACACCTGCCCGGGCTGCTGGGTGTGGTGTGACTTTGTGTCTGCGTTGTGCTGGTGAAAAAACCTTGACTGTGTGTGGGAGAGTGGCGGTGAGTGGGTGTGTATGCCCTGGCGAGACTGCCACAGCAGGCTGGCCAAGCTGCTTAGTTTGTCTCTGATCTTTGGTGACTGCCTCTAGTGTCAATGTCCCAACAGCATTCAGCAGCCTCCTGACTGCATCTGCTGCCTCGATGGCTGCTGGTTCTGCAAATGGCTGTGTAGAAATGCAGGGGGAGCAGAGCCCTTCCCCAGCTGGCCCAGGTCACCTCCCTGAAGCAGACGAGTGGCTCAGCCACCCCCTGGCTCTGGCTGGGGCAGCAAGGTGGGCTGCTCTGGTGCTGCAGCGTGGGGCTGAGGCTGTGCTGGTGTGACCCTGCATATGCCCTGTGTCAGGAAAGGGCTTCTCTGGTGCCTGTGTGCCACATCGCCTGTCCCCACGAGCCTGGGAGAGCAGCTCCTGCTCTGAGTGCAGCTGGTGCCCGTGCCTCGAGGGATAGTGCTCTGAGGAGCAGAGCCCATGTTGCCACTGGCTGCTGCGGTGCACAGGCGTGTTGGGGCTTCTGGCTGCAGCAAGAGCTGCTGGCAGTATCTGCCATCACAGGCAGATGAGCTTTTCCCTGCAGGGAGAAGGGAGGTGGCGTTTGGTTGAGGGCTGGGGCAGGCAGCTCTGCTGACCTTTGCATGGTGAGGGCAGCTGCCCTCTGGCATTCCCACCTTGGTGTGGTGGGAGGGAGCTGGGTGTTACTGCGCCGGCTCCAGCACCTGGGGTGGAAAAAGGTCCAGTAGTGCAGGTAGCTGTCATGGCAATGGGAAAGGTCAGGAATGGCTTCATGGTGGGCACCAAGGGGCATCCCCTGCCCTTCCAGAGGATCTGAGAGGTTTTAATTCAGGGTTTTTTTCACCAAACACTCGGTTTTTTCCTCTGTGCACTTCAGCAATGGGGCCATAGCAGGAGCATGGGGACACAGAGAGCTCAATGGGGGTGGGAGGCTGCCTGGCTGCCATGGCCCAGGGAGGGGGTGACTGCCCCCTCTCGGCCCCTGGAGGCCACCTGCCTTGTCCCAGGGGAATGGAGGCAGCTGCCTGCATCTGTTCTGCCTGGCCGGCTGCTGCCAGGGTGGGATACGGCCCTTGGAGCTGCCTGCTGACCATGCAGGGTGTCTCCAGGTAGCAGCGAAGACAGATGAGTCTGGTGGTTAGAAACCACACACGTGTACTGGAGTGGTGTGTCTTTGTGAAGGGAAACCACCTCGGTGAGGGTTGCAGGCTGCAGTCGGCCGTGAGCATGTCTACTGTGGCTCACAAGATTTGTTTCTGCTGCACAGGATGCACCCAAACCTGACCAAAGGCTTCGGTATGATCGGACCCAAGGATTTCTTCCCCCTCCTGGACTTCGCCTTCATGCCCAACAACTCGCTGCCGCCCAGGTATGCTGGCATCCCCCAGTACATCCCAGCATGGGCTGTGCTGTGTGTGAGGCTGCCATGGGGCAGTTGCCCCAGTTGCCTCGTTGGCCACTCTCCACAGCACCGGTGCCGTCTCCCCTCAGCTTACAGGAGCAGCTGCGCCGGCTCTACCCTCGCCTGAAGGTGCTGGCATTTGGTGCGAAGCCGGAGACAACACTGCACACCTACTTCCCTTCCTTCCTCTCCCGTGCTACACCGAGCTGCCCTCCCAGCATGAAAAAAGAGGTGAGCCCTGTGCTGGGGGTAGTAGCTGCCAGCCCTGTGGGACCCCCAGGTCCCAGCATGTCGTCGTGTGGCTTGGGGCAGCCCTGGTGTGAGGAGGGACAGCGAAGTGGGTCCCATCCTTCCTACCCTACCCACGCCAGTGGGCATGGGGCTCTGTTGACCACTGGCCCAGCTCCCTGGACACGTGCTGTCATGAGGCAAGGACAGGGATCATGGGACAAGACTCCTGCTGCTGGCACCCAGGGTCTGGGAGTGCCAGACCCGTGAGTTATTCGGTGCCTCAGGAGCTGGCTGGGATGAAGGCAGCAAGGCTGTGCTGGCATACAGCCTGGGGCACAGTGTATGTTGCACTGGGGGTGAGGATCAGGTGTAATGACCTGCTGTGTTCTCTTCCCAGCTCCTGACCTCCATGAGCCAGTGCCTCAGCCTGGATCCCCTGAGCTTCAGCGTCTGGAGGCAGCTGTACACCAAGCACCTTTCTCAGTCCAGGTCAGTTTGTGCTGCTGCCTGCCCCCTGCTCTGAGCAGGGCCAGCACCCATCTGCTAGTGCTTAGGAGTGTGTTAAATTGCTTCTTGGAGCTCCTGACTGAGCTCCATGTTCTCTTCCCCCAATAGTTTGCTTCTGAACCATCTGCTGGAGTCCTGGGACAGCAGCGGCAAGAAGGTAGGAGTAAGCCATGGGAAGGAGGAGTTAACGTGAGATGGGGAGACAATGTACTGGTGCTGCTGCGGGAGGTCCCCTCGAGCAGCATCCCAGGGGGACATGTGTGTGCCCACCCAGCGCTGCTCCACCGAGTTGGCAGCTCAGTGGGACTACTGGTGGCGGCAGGTGCCTGCCAGACTCAAGAGCCAGCACATTGTCCTGGGAACAGGCAACACCTTGCCCACAGGCAGGGCATTTGTTTGCTCACTGATGGAGCGGAGAAGAGCCCCTTTACCTCCACACGCTGTGTCAGGACTTAGGTATTCTATATTCAGTCCCTGTTAGGCCTTGCTGTTCTGGTGCTGTGGTGAGTGGGGAGGTTGCACTGGCTTACGGCTCAGCATCTGTGGAGCAGCAGCGCAGCTCCTGCAGCACTGGAGCAGTGGCTGGCTGGATCAGCTGGGGCACTTGGTCTGGGCACAGGAGCCTTGGAGGTGTCCCCACAGCCTCATTTGTTCTGCAGATCCCTGGTGTTTCTGCCCAGCCCATCTTCTCTCTGCTCCCTCCTGCAGCCCCTACAGTGCTGGGTTGCGTGGGTGCATGGTGCTGCTGGCTTGGGGTGCTCAGAGCTGTGACACAGCTCTTGCTTTTCCTAAGGTGCGTCAGTCACTGCAGGAAACGGTTCACTCATTCAAAGTAACGAACGAGGAGCTGGTGGCGAGAGGGCCCAACAGTGACCAGGACGTGGCTGCCTGCAATGCTGCCTGCAAGGTGAGGGATGGCACGAGTGGTGCCCAGTGTCAGCCAGCAGCTGGATTTTGGCTCTCTGCTGAGGCTGTGGTTAGCCTCTTCTGCCTCCGGCACACGCCAGGCCAGCAGCCTCACAGCAGCACATATGCTGGCCACGCCAGGGACAGATGGCGCTGGCCCTCGTCCATTCTCCCAGCTGCTTGGCAGGTGACACTGGTTTCCACTGGGAAGGCAGGGGTGGTGGGTGATGAGAGCACCTGCGAGCATGGCAGCGTGCTGCTGTAGGGCAGTGCAGCTGTGCAGGAACCTCCCCAGCCTCAGGAGCCACACAGTGATGGGGTGTCATGTTCCTGTGCACCCAGGAGCTGCTGCAGAAGATGAAGGGCCAGGGCTTCCCCTGGTCGCGGCTGCTGCTCATCCTCCTGGTCTTTGCGGCTGGCTTCCTCCTGCATGATGTCCGGACACATGGCTCCTTCCAGGGTAAGGCAGCAGCAGCTCTGTCCGTGGCTCTGTGTGATGTGGAGGAACATCCCTGGGGAACAATAACTTTCCTGTTCTCCTGAGAGAAGGCCCTCCGTGCCCCTGCCTTCATCCTGAGTCTGTGCCACTGACCACCCTTGAGCACATGGCCCCCTCCATCTGTCTTTGTGTGGGGTGTGCTTGGAGGGTACGTGGGCTGCAGTGGGCCAGATGTCCTCAGCAGGCTGCAGATGGATCCCCCTGCCTGTTGCCTCTCAGGAGGGTTTCCCCTGGGGCTGCCCTAACCCAGCTTTCCTCTCTGCTCGGGAGTTTCTACCCTTCTTTGTCCCATCTTGGAGCATCTTCCAAGATGTTTTGCAGGGCAGTTCGAGCTGCAGATCCCCAGAGAGTGGCCTCAGAGACAGACTGAGCATGCAGCTCCTGCAGACCAAGCTGGAGGGTTGCTCAGGGAATGGCTCTTGTCACTTCTAGCCTCCTCTTCTGCTCGCCTCCTTCATTCCTCTGGCGTCCTGCCGGCCCTGCAGCAAGCCTGGCAGAAGGTCTCCCACTGCTGCCTTGAAGGATACAGGTCAGTGGCACTGGCACTGTGTGTGGCTGGGTGGCCGTGAAGGTGTTGATACAGCCCAAAGTGATCTCCACTGGGAGCCCTCTTTGTTGGGGAGTGGTTTCCCAGCTCTGCCTGGGAGTGCTTTCAGCTCAGCTCTTGAGCTGTCCTCTTCCCTTGGCTTCTGGCAGCAGCTCTCGGTACCTGTGTGCCCCCATGGCTCTGCCAGTGGTGCCGGGGCAGCTGGCGCTGCCCTCAGCCAGCGCTCGTTCTGTTACAGGTGGCTGGAGCGCAGCCTGCCCTTGTACAGCTCCCAGGCAGCAGCTGTCCTGCAGCCGCAGCTGGAACTGCTCTGGGTGAAGAGCAGCGAGGTGGCCCTGTACGCATCCGAGCAGTGCTCATCCCTGCTGTCCTGGGTCCACAACAGCCTGCCCTGCTTCATTGAGTGGGTAAGAAGGATGTCCCAGCTGCTGGGAGAGATGAGGAGTGCCGGCGGGGCTGCAGCCTGCAGCAGCTCAAAAGACTGAAACCCCCATGTCAGGGGTTCCTGCCAGACAGCAGCACTGAGGGCAGGAGGTGGGGGGAGAGGCCCAAAGGAGGAAGGCGATGTCTCTGCTGCTGCTTCTGCACCAGCTGTCGGCTGCGAGCCCACCGGTGCTAGCAGGCCTGGGAAGGGGGAGCCATCACCACAGGTCTCTGATGCTGTTCTTCCCCCCACAGCTACCACTCACCCCAGCTGCCTTCAGGCTGCTGGTGTTGACTGCATTGGGTCTGAAAGGGAAAGTTATCTTTAAGATAACTCACTAGTTTCCTGGAAGTCAGTAGTTTGGTGGAAAAGGGTTGATGTTAGCATCCCACAGAGCAAGCGGCATGGGTCCTGCAGCCCTGTCTCTGCTGTTTGATGGAGAGGGGTTGTGCATGAGCCGAGCGGTGAACGTGGGGAGGTCTAGGTCGTGCCAGGCCATGGGGGAGGGATGCCTGGCTGACTGTGGCACAGCCGGGTTTGCACAGAGCCTCCTTCACGGCTTACCCCAGGCTCCTTGGGCTGCCTGAACCTGTGCGTACCTTGGGCACCTGCTGAGGCGAGGAGGTCGTTGTTAAACCTGCACCTGCTCTCTCTGCCCCTGCAGCTCCAGTCCCATGTCCCTGAGTCCCTGCTGCACTTTGCCGAGTGCATCAGAGAGCTGCTGCTCTTCCTGGTGCGGAGCTGCCTGCTGCCGCTGCTGGAGTGTGTGGCTGTAGCGCTTGAGCGGGTCTGGAAGCACTGTGTGGACTCCTGCAAGTGAGCATCCATCCCTGCCGCTCTCGAGCTCCGAGTGCTCCCTCCGGGATGCTCTCCAGGCCCGGTGCTGCCCCGTGGCTACAGGGGCGGGTGTCTGTCCCTCGGTACAGCAGCAGCAGAATCTCTCCCTGACCTGGTTGCAGGGGGCTCCTTATTCTGCTCTGGCAGAGGGGCTGGGACATGGCACCATGGCTGAGCCATGTTCCTGCAGAGAGCATCCCCCATGGGAGCAGCGCGGGCAGGTAACTGTGCTGCAGGACCTGCAGCCACCCCCAGCTCTGCATGAGAGCTGGACAGGGGAACGAGTAGCGTGCGTGCTCTCACATGGCTGTGTCCCAGCTGCTGGCTCGAGGAGCTCCCAAATCCCTCGTGGGCTGCCAGTGCCGGGGGCTGGGTTGCTGCTGCTGCTGCCTGTGGGTTTGCCTGCCCTGCAGCTGGCAGGTTCCCTGCCTGAAACCTGTTTCCCTCGCTTTTCCAGTGGAGAAATATCATGGGACTGCATGAGAGAACATCTGACAAGCTTTACCTATTCTTCTTGGATTTACCTGCAAAACACAACCATAGCCATCAAAAACTGGGCCCTGGCTATGATTTCAGGACACTGATCTGCTTTTTGGAGGAGTGGGGGCACGGTCATGTCATCTCCCGATGTTCCAGCCACCGAGGAGTATCTCCAGCACAACTTGCGGATGGCAATGCCAAGGGAGATGTAGATGTACACAGGGACTTTGGGCTTAGGTTGGGGCTTACGGGGGAGGTGGGTTTTGTTGTTTTTTGGTTTGTTTTGCATTGGGTTTTTTTTTTTCCCCTGGGGAGACACATCCAGGTTTTCCACACCTTGTGAATTAGCTTTGGCTTTCCCTGTCCTGCTCCCCCTTCTCTAGGTCTGGATGGGGTCAATGATCTTATGCTTTGCCTGCAAGTGCATCTGTCCCAAAGTGTCAGAGGATCAGGTGCAGACACCCAGAGGTCTCCCACCCGTGTCCCCCACTCCTTCCCACGGGTTCTAAGTCGATGAACTGGACTGATTACTTTTTTTTTTTCTCCTTTTGAGTGCACGTTCTTTGTCTTCCTTATTGGAGATGTCTGTGGAGTGGGGGGCTGTCCAGAACCCTGGCACAACTGGGGGTGGGGGTGGGGGCGTCGGGGGGCAAGGGGGGTTCGTTCTGGTGGTGGGGAAGCACCCCAAATGCCAGAATTCCAGCCCCACATACCTGCCGGGGCTGTGCTGCCTGTGCAGTGGGCTCCGTGTTCCGGGGTTGGCGCTGAGCAGTGGTGGCCTGGGGGGGGGGTGTAGGGGGGCGGTGGCGGAAGTGGTGGCTGGTGGAGGGGGATTAGCTCAGATGGTAGAGCGCTCGCTTAGCATGCGAGAGGTAGGGGGATCGATACCCGCATCCTCCAGCTTCGCTGCCGCGGCAAGGCGGGGAGCGGTTGGGCGACCCGCCTGTTTTCTTTATGGACGGGGGTGCGCGGTTCTATGTATAACCATATGGCCTTATGTACAGGTGTATATATAAGTGTGTGTATGTACATGTGTGTATGTAGAAGTGTGCATGTATTCTTATGTACAGGTGCGCGTATGCACGTGTATAGATGTATGTGCAGGTATATGTGTGCATGTATGTGCATATACACATGTTTTATATATATGTATATACATGTGCATGTTTATATGATGTCTGTGCACATGCATGTGCTTTGTGTGTGCAGACGTATGTATGCATGTGCTGCATGTTATGTGCAGTTGTGTATATATGCATGTATGAGTGGGTGTGTGTATATGTTCTCATGCATGTGCAGGTCAGTGTGCATCTATGTACATACGTACTGCACATTCATGTGTTCTTATGTACATATGTGCATACATGTGTGTATGAATGTGTGTGTATATGGAGATGTGTGTACGTGTGTGTGCATATACACGTGTTCCTATGCACGTGTGCGCGTGCATGTATATATATAGGGGTGTGTGCACACACATGCACACACCTCTATACAGACATATGTGTGCATGTGTTCTTATGCACGTGCAGGTAAGCGTGTGCTTACAGGCGTGCATGTATGTGTGCGGATGAACGTATGTGCATGTGCCGCTGCCCGTGTGCCTGTGTAGTATGTGTACAGTACGTCTGTGAGCGTGTGCGCACGGGGCGGGGCCAGCGAGGCAGGCGCGGCCCGCTGCCGAGGCGGCGTCCAACGGGCGGGGGCGTTGCTAGGGAGCGGCGGGCCAATAGGCCCGCGCGTTGCTGTTGCCGGGCGGCGCGGCGGACCGGGCCGAGGCGGGCCGGGCCGGGCCGGGCCGGGCGGCGGAGCGGGGCGATGAGCGGTGCCGCGGCAGCCCGGCAGCCATGGAGATCCGCTGCGGGGGGCTGCTCTTCAGCTCCCGCTTCGACTCGGGCAACCTAGCGCACGTGGAGCAGGTGGAGCCGCCCGGGGCGGGGGGGCCCGGCCCCGCGGCCTGGGGCGCTGCCCTCCCCGCCGCCGACTACGAGTTCAACGTCTGGACGCGGCCCGACTGCGCCCAGACCGAGTATGAGAACGGTAACAGGTAATGGCACGGCGGGGCCGGCTGGGCGTCCCTTGGGGAAGGGGGTTGGCGGGGCTGGGGGGCTGTGGAGAGGGGCGTGGGTAGCTAGCGGGGTCAGGGGTGCCCTGGGGGGGGGGGTGCTTCAGGGCTCTGTACCCCGCACCGGGGATCTGACCGGCTCCTCGCGGGGTTGCGCTGGCGGGGGTGGGGGTGGCCAGCTGGCGAGCTTGGGGGCTCCCGTGAGGGGGGACTAGTGGGCTCTGGGGCTGACCTGGGGCTGCTGTACCTCCCCAGGTCCTGGTTCTACTTCAGTGTGCGGGGGGGAGCTCCGGGGAAGCTAATCAAGCTGCACATCCTGAATATGAACAAGCAGAGCCGGCTGTACTCCCAGGGCATGTCCCCCTTCGTGCGGACCCTGCCCGTGCGGCCCCGCTGGGAGCGCATCCGCGAGCGGCCCAGCTTCGAGGTACGGGTGCTGAGGCTGGGGGCTTATGCTGGGGGGGCCCTTGGCTCAGCTGCCGTAACAGGCAGGGGGAGAGAGCCCTCGTGTTCAGAGTGGGGGGCAGCTCCAGGGGCACAAACGCTCGCTGTGCCAGGGTGACCTCCAGCCTTCTGTGGCAGAGTGGAGCAGGCGAGCTGTTGGCTTTTACTTCAGCAGCCCCAAGAGGTGGGGGGGCGGGCAGCGATAAAACCCCTTCCCAGGGCCAGCTCGGGCCAGGGCACAGGCTCTCCCTGGGCGATTTCCCTGTTGTGTGACTGGGGGGACCACAGAACTGCTCTCAAAGCATGCCTGGCGCTTCCCTTCCCATTCATTGCTTGTCAAAGTGGCTGGGAAACGGTTCTTTGTGGCGAGCTGTACGATGTTAAGAGTGCCAACGGCCTGCGAGGGGAATGATGTGGGCCAGAGAGCTGTGGGGTGAGAACCTGAGGAACCAAAGTCAGCAGGAGCAGCTGTGGTAGCAGGTTGATTATCACAGCCCTGTTAAGCTGTCTGGGTCTCGAACAGGAGTTTGCTGTTCCTGGTATTTTCTATCTTTGGTCTGGTAGGAGCTGCTTGTGTGTGCTCTGGGTCATCTTTGCTCCGTGTGTGCTGCTGTAGGGAGTCAGCAACACCCCAGCATGCCCCCCTCTTCTGCCCCACAGAACAGGAGCTAGAGATAATCTGTGATTCCCTGACACAGGACAAGATGATGCTTGATTTGGCCTGTGCCAGCACCAGGGAGAGATACAACATACAGCTGAGCTTTGCAGCGCTTGTTAAATTTGCAAAGTGTGCCAAAATAGAGTAGTTATTGCTCAGTCTCTGAGTGCTGGCTGGTGGGCATGAGGACAAGAAGGAACCCCCTGTGTTTCCCAGAGAGCTCTGCCTTAGAGCCAGGCGTACGGCAAGGCTTTGGTGTCCCTCCAGGGACCCAAGTGCTGGGCAGTGGGGCGAGCAGGGAACCAAAGGCTTTATAGGAAACAGTCTGGTATTTGAGGGATCTGAGCAAAGCGGGCTGTAATCTGCTGGCAGCATAGCTTTGATTCTGGTGCAGTTAGAGAAGGGTGAGCGGCTGCAGGCACCACCTGATGCACAAAGGAACCTGCACAGTGATGCTGGAGCAGAAGCATGGGGGCCTGCGGTGGCCTGTGCCTGGGATGCGGCTCTGTACAGCCTTGGCTGGTGGCTCCTGGGGCCGTGCCTTTGCTCAGTCTCTGCTTTGTGTCTGTCCCAGATGGTGGAGACGCAGTTTGTGCTGTCCTTCGTGCACCGCTTCCTGGAGCACCGCGGTGCCACCACCTACTTTGCCTTCTGCTACCCCTTCTCCTACACGGAGTGCCAGGAGATGCTGGCTCAGCTGGATGGCCGCTTCCAGGAGTGCAGGCACATGTCTCCAAGCAGGTGCGCACCCATTCCTGGCCCTTGCCTGCTTGGCTTTCCCCTGCCGTGGAAGCACAGTGCTGTCCAGCTTGGGCTGCAGTGGGGTGGGGTGCGGAGGGGGGTCTTGGTGCCCCTCGTTCCTCTGATGCTTGCTCTTCTGGGCCACAGCTCTGCGTGAGCAGCTGCAGCATCTCCCCCTGAACTTGCAGTTCTGAGGGGCTTCCAGAGGGTCCTTCACTGCTTCAGGCTGGACACTCCTGGCATTCCCAAGAGCAGGTTCCCATCAGGCAGAAGAGGCTGAGGAGGGGCTGTAACAGAGCTGCAGCTCTCTGTTTGAGGAGAGGGGGTTCTTGGAGGCCAAGACCTTGTTTGCTTTTCCCCTCCTGTCTGTGGGAAGGTCTAGGCATCTCTCTCCCACCACTCCCTTCCTCTACAACTGCTGTCACAGAGAGAGATTTCACTGCCAAGAGCCAGCCTTAGCACCAGGTTCTTTGTGGAATCATGCTAAGAAGCTCTTCTGATCTCAAGAATTTCTTCTCTAAAGGCAGAGGAGAGCTTAACACCAGGGTGAAGGGGAGGAGTACAGAGTCAGTTTCCAGCTGTCCCTGCAGATAACTGTCCTGCAGCCCCTCCTGCCCCCAGAAGCTTCCTGTGCCATGGGGCTGGCACCATAAATACCTTTTCTTAGACAAAGGGCAAGCAGCAGTTTATTGAAAGGAGTTTGTTCTTAAATTTTCATGTGATGGAGAACTATGAGAATTTCAAAACCTGACAGTCGGACAGCAGGAGTCTGACAGTGGGTCAAACTCAACTACTGACATGAGGCCCCTGAACCCCTCGGGATCACAACAGGGCTGGGTGGTCCTGACCAAACCCTTCTGCTGGAAGCCCTGGCCCCCTTGGCACAGCCTGCGCTGTGCAGGTGGGTCATGCTCTTCTCTGTGCAGCTGTTGCATTGAACCCCCTGAGTCCGAGCCTGAAGACCAGTCCTGTGGCAGCACCTGGCTGGTGCTCAGGCTGTTGGCGACCCTGTGCACGCCTCACCATGGCGTGCTGCTTTGGCTGCGGTGGGCTCCCAAAAGCCAGGCAGCTGCTGCCCCCTCTGCTCACCCTGGCAGATGCCCTCAGAGGCCAGTTCCTTCTGTCAGTCAGGGTTTAGTTCCCCACCTGACTGGTCTCATGATGCTACGGCAGGACAACTGGACTGCCTGACAGCCACAGGCACCTCCGCTGGGTCTGGCTGAGGAGCCGCTTGCCCACCATTCCCCACAGCTGGGGGGCTGGGCAGCATGACCCCAGGCCCTGAGCCACTGCTTTTCCCTCTGAAGGAGTTGCTGCTCCTGAGCACTTGTGTTCCTGGTGGACTCCAAGGGGAGTGGAGAGCTCAGCTGTGGGTGCCTGCTGACAGCCAGAGAGGGTTTGATGGTTCAGGCTAGGGGCATGGAACTGCTGGGGAGCAGAGTGAGCAGGGACATGGTCCTGGATGAGTGGCTGGAGGCAGAGCTCAGGGCTGAGGGTGTGGAGAGTGTCCCCTGCCCAGCCAGGAGTCCCCCTCGCTCCTTAAGGGCATCTCTAGCAGCTTCCCCAGGGTGAAGCTTGCCACCCTGTCCCTCAGTCCTCAGCCCAGCAGCACGCTCAGCTGGGGTGGCAGCTGCCACAGCCAAGCCACTTTCTCCCCTGGGAGGGAAAGCTCTGACCCACTTGTTGCCAGCTGACCGAAGCAGGCCAGCTGGGCCTCTTCCCTTATTTTGCAGCCCCCTCGACTCTGTCTATTACCACCGGGAGCTGCTCTGCCACTCCCTGGACAAGCTGCGAGTGGACCTGCTCACTGTCACCTCTTGCCATGGCATGCTGGAGAAGCGGGAGCCTCGGCTGGACAAGCTCTTCCCAGACACCACCACTCCCCGGCCGCGCTGCTTTGCAGGGAAAAGGGTGAGCTGCTGCTCCAGCTTTGGGGCCGCGTTGGGGACAGCCAGCATGGCCAGCAGGCTGTGTGATGGTCAGTGTGGGGCCTGTCGTGGTTTAACCCTGGCCAGCAGGCCAGCAACCCAGCACCACGCAGCCACTTGCTCACTGCCCCTCACCCAGAGGGGATGAGGAGGAGGATCAGAAGGGAATATAAAACTCAGGGGTTGAGATGATAACAATTTAATAGGTAAAGCAAAAGCTGCGCACACAAGCAAAGCAAAACAGGGAATTCATTCCCCACTTCCCATGGGCAGGCAGGTGTTCGGCTTGTCACAGCACTCTTGAAACTAGCCAGCTGCGACAAGGTCTTTTACTATCTTATAGCAGCATACTCATCATGCCAGTCCCTCTGCTGCCTTCTCCTAGTCTCTCCTCATCCAGGGCCCTTGCCCTCTCTATTCTCTCCGCTTCTTCCTCCTCTCCATTGGCTGCTCAACCCCTTAACAGAACCAGCCACACCTGCACCTTGTCTACACCAGCCGACCCACCGCCCCTGAAGCCAGCCCACAGCTGTATGTTATCAATGTTAATTAACCCAGCTTCATTCCTCTACATTCAGTCATCCCCGGGGAAGCAGGGCTCCATCATGCGTAAGGGTTACTTGGGAAGACAAGCGCCATAATGCCAAACGTCCCCCCCTTCCTTCTTCCCCCAGTTTATATACCCAGCATGATGTCATATGGTATGGAATACCTCTTTGACTAGCTTGGGTCACCTGTCCTGGCTGTGTCCCCTCCCAGTTTCCCCTGCCCCTCCAGCCCTCTCACTGGCAGGGCCCAAGGGACCAAACAGTCCTTGGTTTAGTAGAAATATCACCCAGCAACAACTAAAAACATTAGTGTCCTATTGACATTGTTCTTACACAAAATCCAAAACATTGCACTGCACCAGCTACTAAGAAGAAAATTAACTCTATCCCAGCTGAAACCAGGACAGGGCCTTGCTGCCACCCTTGCGTATCTGACTTGAAAGGCGGCATGTCCTGAAAGGCTGGAGTTTTGGATGGAGAGCAGAGAGTCTGTGAGGTCCTGCATCGAGGCATGGGAATTGCCAGGACCCCTAGTGCACCCGCATCATTTTGGCACGGTGAAATTCCAGAATCACACAGAGTCACAGAATGGTCAGGGTTGGAAGAGACCTCTGGAGATCATCCGGTCCAACCCCCTGCTAAATCAGGCTCTTGTAGAACAGGCTGCACAGGGTTGCAGCCAGGCAGGTCATGAATGTTCCCAGAGATGGAGATTGCTCAGCCTCTCTGGGCAGCCTGTCCCCGTGCTCCGTCACCCTCAAGGGAAAGAAGTTTTTCCTCATAAAATACCCTCTGGTAGCAGCCCATACACATTTCCTAGGACTTTTTTTTCCTCTCTTCCTTTGAGTGCCATTTCTCTGTTAAGCTGTGAAGAAAGTGGTGAAAATGCTGTATTTGGGGTGTCAGCCCTTACTGCAGTAGGTGGGCCCTGCCTGCTAGGGCTGGAGGTGGGCAGGGAGCTCCATCTGACTGCACAGAGCTGGGGTGGGCAGAGCCAGGAGGCTGCACCTGCATCTCTTGCTGAGAAGTTCCTACCCAGAGAAGGCCTGTTCAGGAGGTGCTTTGTGTTGTTGCAGTCAGGCTCATTCCCCATTCTGTGGGATCACTTGGGGCTTTTCCCTGGGGCCCTTCTAAGGCTCTGCTGCTCTGCTGCCTGTGCTCTGGTTTCTCATGGTAGCAGGCTGTGGGGCTTTTGTTCCTTTAGTCCCATGCAGGGATACACAACCTTATTCTAAGCAAGACCTAGGAGAGGTTCTGGGCAAAGAAGCCACCAAAACCTGTTGTGTTATCACGCCCAATACCTACTTCTCTGCTCTGCATAAAGGCCTTGGCTGCATCTCAGGCAGCACGGTGCCTGGCTGTGCTGGAGAGGGGGAGCCCCAGGGAGCATTTGGCCCCTCAACTAAAGCCATCGCATCCCGGGGCCCGCAGGACCCATCACCCTTGTCTGTTTGCCCCCAGGTGTTTTTCCTGAGCAGCAGAGTCCACCCAGGAGAAACACCCTCCAGCTTCGTCTTCAATGGCTTCCTGGACTTCATCCTGCGGGAGGAGGACCCCCGTGCCCAGATGCTGCGGCGGATGTTTGTCTTTAAGCTCATTCCCATGTTGAATCCTGACGGGGTGGTGCGAGGCCACTATCGGTGAGTAAGCACAGGCTGTGGCTGCAGCTCTGTGGGGGTCTGACTCAGGCTGTTCTTTCCTGGTTTGGAGCCTGCTGCACCTTTCGTAGTGGCTGGGAAGAACAGATCCCCACCCCTGTCATCTCTGACAAGGGCTTGTGGCTGCTGTTGCCTGCATAGGTCATCTCCTAGATCAGGGCTTTCTCGCTTGGGTGAGCAATGCTGCCCTGTGCCTTTGAGGCACTTGGGACGCCATCCTGTCCTTGCTTTCCCTGGCATGTTGGAGCTGGACCAGCTTCAGGGAGGAGGGAGAAAGGGAGAGAGAGGTTACTTGGGGCTCTGTCTCACTAAGGTGAGTGCCACTCCAGGAGAGAGGTTCTCAGCTGCTCTGCAGCAGAGTCTCTCCCTATCTGGTCCTGAGGGGATGATTTGGCCAATTATACTCCAGGATGGAGCCCAAAGCCCTGGCCATTAGGGGGCGAGGTCAGATGTGCCATTGCAGAATGGATGGGGCTATGATCAGGGTTATGAAGATGCTGAGGGGCTGGAGCATCTCCCTGGTGAGGAAAGGCTGCGGGAGCTGGGGCAGTTCAGTCTGGGCAGGAGAAGGCTGAGAGGGGACCTGAGTGATGCACACAGGTACCTTAAGGGCCAGTGTCAGGGGGCCGGGGCCGGGCTCTTGTCAGCGGTGCCCAGCGACAGGACAAGGGGCAACGGGCACAAACTGCAGCACAGGGAGCTCCGTGGGGAGAGCAGGAAAAACTTCTTTCCCTTGAGGGTGCCGGAGCACGGGGACAGGCTGCCCAGAGAGGCTGCACAGTCTCCTTCTCTGGGGACGTCCAGAGCCCACCTGGATGCGGCCCTGCGCAGCTGCTGTAGGAGAGCCTGCTTGAGCAGGGGGTGGGCTGGGTGGTCCCAGGGGTCCCTTCCCAGCCTGACTGCTCTGTGGTGCTGTGATTGTGTGATGACATCTGTAAAGGACCTCACATCTCTGCTCTCTCTGCAGAACTGACTCTCGTGGGGTAAACCTGAACCGCCAGTATCTTAACCCCGATGCTGAGCTGCATCCTGCAGTGTATGGGGCCAAAGCTGTCCTCCTCTACCACCATGTTCACAGCCGTGTCCTGCCGGGCTCTCCCGACTGGAGAACATATGTCTCCCCACTCAGCACCAGCTCACTAAGCACAAAATCTTCCAACCATTCCATCTGCAGCAGCACCTCGTCCCCAGAGGCAGCCCTGTTGGAGCTGGAGAAAGCAAATAACCTCCACAACTCGCCCAGCACCTGGCGTGCCAGCACCTACTTCAGCCCTTCTCAGGAATCCCAGCTCTCAGGAGCACCTGCCATCGAGCTGGGCAGAAAGGACCAAGCTGTCTGGATCCTCCCTTCAAGCCACACCACGGAGCACTGTGAGGAGGAAGGCAGGAAGCCTCCACTGCCAGCACCTCTCCCTGAAACCATCCTGCCCCAGGACAGTGGGCTGGCCTACTATGTCGATCTCCATGGGCATGCCTCCAAGCGCGGCTGCTTCATGTACGGCAACAGTTTCAGTGACGAAAATGATCAGGTGAGGGCAAGAGGGAGGAGTACAGACGTGCTGGAGGAGGCTGGGACCCTCTCTGCTCTGCCCCCTCCCTAGGATCCCAAGTACTCCCTCCCACTGCTGGGAGAGGAGTGGGGAGGTCCCTGTCACACCACAGAGTTGGGACAGGACTGGTGCCCAGGGAGAGGGTGCTGGGCTGGCTGCCCTCCCTACCTTCAGTGCTTGGTGGGGTTTGCGCTCTCTTCTCCCTCGCCCTTCTTCTCTTCTCCCTCGCCCTTCTTCCAGGCCTGTGACTGAGGCAGCAGCAGGTCTCAGCTTTTCCCTGGGAGCTGGCATGGCCTGGACAGAAAAGCTGCTCCTTCTGCTCCTAAGGAATGACAGAGTGGGGAAGAGCTGTGCCACTGGGCTCCCGCCTCTCTGCATCTATGAGCAGGCTGTGGGGAGAGCCCGGTTGCTGCCTCTCCCTGCTGGAGATGGGCAGGGGGCAGGTAGGAGTGGGTGGGCAGCATTCCCCAGGCAGGGCTGGTGCTTGCAAGATGCTGGAATTGGGCTGAGGGATGCACCCCAGTGCATCCCAGAGCTTGGCACTGCTGGGGCAGTATGAACACCCAAGGGGTCACCCAAAGTCACCCATGTTCCTTGCTGTGTGCTGTGCTTCACAGGTGGAGAACATGCTGTTCCCCAAACTCATCTCCTTGAACTCACCTCACTTTGACTTCACGGGCTGTAACTTCTCAGAGAAGAACATGTACGCCAAAGACAAGCGGGATGGGCAGTCAAAGGAGGGCAGTGGGCGAGTGGCCATATACAAAGCCTTGGGGATCATCCACAGGTAGGAAAACCTCCACTCAGTTGCTGCACATTGTGCCAGCTGCTCTGGCCCAGCTCCTCTCTGTCCTGGAAGGGGGTGGTCTTGCTGGACACAGGATGATAAGGGAAGCTGCAACCACCTCTGTCAGGGCAGCTGTGTCCTGCGCAGCTCTCTGGTGGGATTGGGACTGGCCAGGAAGAGTGCTTGGTGTAGGCAGGGGCCAGAACCCAGCTGTGCCAGGGACTGCCACGTTCCTGCTTCATAGCCTGGCTCCTTTTCCTCTTGTACATCCTGCCCTGTCATATGCCTCCTGTAGCTGCTCTGGCTTCTTGTCCTCACTGTTGTAGAGCTGCTTGTGCACGGCTTTCCAGAAGGAATTCTCTTTCCCAGATGTTTATATTTGTATTGAGCTGTAATTAAAACCTGTTTAGTTGTAATGGGATCAGCTTCCCCAGACCTCCTGTGTGAGATTGCCGTGCAAGATTCCAGCCTCAACCAATCTGTGATTCTGTGAGTGAAGGATATTTGTGGGATCTGTAGCAGCCACACTGCTCTTTCCAACAAGAGGCAGGATATTTTTGGCCTATTTCTGTTGTGGTTGCTGGGAACATAAAAACGACTGAAGCAATCAGACTGACAGCCTGTCTTACCCTCTTCGGCCCCGGTGGGGGCCAGTCACAGCTGCTGAGGGAAGAGTACAGGAAGAGAAGTGTGTAATGCTTCTTTAGTAGGTGCTGTGTTCCCCAGGAATCTGTGGTTTGAGGAAACGTGGAAGTGGTGTCCAGCTTCTCACCAGCCCTGGACTCCCCCCAGAAACCTCTGCACCCCTTCTGTGAACAGCTGCTCTCTGTGGGAGCAGTTTCATTGCTGGCTTAGGCTGGCGTAGGACCAGCCTGGCTCCATCAGCTCCTTTCTTTCCCCCATTGCCTCAGCACTTGCAGTGCGCTCTGCTGCTTCTCCGTGCCTGGCCGCAGGGTGGGTCAGGGAGCGTGCTGATCTAGCTAAAACCAACCCTGCAATAACAAATACACTGGGTTTTTAGGCTCCGGTTGCTGGTGTAGGTAGTTCTGCAGCCATTTGCTGTGGCTGGCGGGGAACAGCCCATGGTTAATCCAACAGCAGCACCCAGCTGTTGGGAGCACTGTCTGTGCCCGTGCTGGGCGATGCTGTGCAGGCATTTCGAACAGACAGGGAGGGAGATGCTTGGGTTTCCTGCTGGACTAGCAGGCTGAATTGTCTCTGATCGGTTGGACAGAAGCCAGCTGTCCTGGCTGACAGCTCCCAGTCACCCTCTCCTCCTTCATGCCTTCTGAAAGGTGCCCTGGGAGGGCTCACTTGGTGGTATCTTGGGAACCGAGGTGAGGCTGCCCAGTTGCTCAGTCCCTGGTTTGTCTTTTTTTGACAACAGATTTGCATTTCTCCACCCATCAGGGAATCCCTTGCACTCCTCAGCACCTTTCCAAGATGACGGAGAGGAACCTTACAAGGACCTCAGCACCCTTGGATGCCACCCCTCATGGCCTGTGGACTCATATGGGTCATGTTAATCAGAAGATCTCAGACTCAATTATCCCCCATTTCTGGCAGTTTTCTTCCTGGAGCCCCAGCCTCAGGCAGAGCCGTCCTCCCTCCCCACCTGTTGCTCCCTGCAGTGGAGCTCTGTTCCCTATGAGCCAGCTGATCTCCTGGTATATCTGCATCTCCCTGAGGACAGGGATGGATTGTTCCTGCCATTGGAGGATGCCATCCTCAAAAAGCTGCTGCTTTTCCTCAGCTTCTTTGTCCTTCGGAGCTGTCTGCAACAGGATCCCCCTTGCTGGTGCCCTGAATTAGCTGAAATTGCTGTTCTGGGGCCCAGGGTCTGTGCTGTGCTGCTCTCCTCCCCTCGGGATCACAAACTCCACTATGTCCCTGTCCCTACAGACAAGGCTGATGTCTATTATCACATCCCCAGTTAACAAGTTCCTCCCTGTCCATGATCCAGCTGTGCATCACCTCGGGTGGCCCATCCAGCACCTGTACACTCATATTGGGAAGTTATTCCTCAACACCCTCCAGAAATCTGGAGGACTCTGGACTTCCCAGGAAAAGAAGCAGTATTTAATGCATGTTTCTACTGAGATTTTTTTTCCTTATCACTGTAAAGCACGGGGAATTTCTAGCACCTGTCACATTGTGCAGCAGAGATGCACTGAGCGACCAGGTGCTGTTTGCAAGTATTCATCATGTATCTTAAAAACCATTAGGTTTTTTCCCACCTTGAGATCACTGAGGGTGGAGAAAGCTGAAGGCTTGGAATAAAGAACGCAATAAGACAGCAAAAAGAGGAAATGGAAGAAGGGGAGACCCCACTTAGTGGCCTTGGGGTCAGTTTGCAAAATTCAGTGCCCTCTGGGACCCCCAGGTCTGTCCCAGTGGAGCCACTCTCCCAGGCTGGTCCTTGGCTAGGGAGGATGCAAAGCTGGTGGGGATGCTCCAGAGGGACTCGCAGGGCTGGAGGAGGAGCAGGCAGGGACCTCCTTGTGCTTCCACAGGGAACGACAAAGTCTCCCTTAGCCTCGGAGCTGGCTGTTAAGTTGTCAAAGGCTGCCAAGGCAGTTATGTGCAATTTCTCCTTCATAAATCTGACCGTTCCCAGACACTTGTCCTTCCTGCGTTTCCAGGATTATTTTCTCCATCACCTTCCCAGTGATCAAGGTGAGACTGACCAGCCTGTGGGTCCCTGGCTCCAAAGACAGGGGTGACATTTGCTTTCTCCCTGTCCTTGGGACCCTGCCTTAGTCAGCAGGATCTCTCACAGATCAGCAGCAGCAGCCTCACTGGGTTATCAGCTGGCTCTTCCAGCACCCATGAGAGCGTCTGGCTATGCCCTACCAAGCTGTGGTGTCTGGGCTGTGCCATTGCTCCCTGGGCTGCTCTTCCTCACCTGCAGGGACATCTTCCTCACTCCACTTTCCTCTGGTCTCAGGGGCCAGGGGCTGCTGAACACAGAGCTTGCCAGTGACGACCAAGGTGAAAAAGGCATGGAGTACATCGGGCCCCACTCCATTCAGCAGCTGGCTGTCATTCTCCGCTGCCTTCCTTCTGGTACCAATACACCTCAAGAAACCTTCTTGTAGCCCTTCTCATCCCACAACAGATTCAGCTCTGAGTGGGCTTTGCCTTCCCCAGCCCCATCCCTGCCCATTCAGACAGCATCTCTGTGTCCCTCCCAGGTCACCTCTCCCTTCTTCCACTTCATGTGTCATTCCTTTCAATTTTTTTATCTTGGTCCAGCCTGGAGCTCCGTGTTTATCTGTGCAGGCCTCCTGCCACCTTTGCTTTACTTCACATGTATGTGGGTTGACTGTTCTGCAGTTGTTGGAGGAAAATGAATCTGCTCTCCTGGGCCCTTCTCACCAGGGCCCTGTCCCAGGGCACTCTTCCAAGCAGATCCCTGAAAAGGCAAAATCTGTTCTCCTGAAGTCCGGGGCTGTGATCCTGTTTATTGTATTGTTCCTTTCTCTCAGGCTGCTGAGCTCCACCATTGTGTGAGCACTGCAGTCAAGGCTGCCCCCGAGCAGTTCTTCTCTGTCAGTAACAAGGTCCAGCAGCATTCCCTCCTCAGCACCCGAGCTGGAATAGCCCCACAGGCAGGGCTGCTCCTGCAAGAGCACCCGCTGAGCTGGTGAGATGAGGCACCTCTTGACTGTGCTGTGACATCATTGGCGTGTGCTGAGTTTGGTTATGTGCTTTCTGTTTTCTGGCTCCCACCCAGGGACTCGTAGGTCAGCCTCAGCCAGCCAGCAACATCAGCCTGGAGGTTAATTTTCTTTAGCTGTCCTGATGAAGTCCAACTGTTCAACTGGGTGTCTATGCGGGACCTGGCAGGTTTTTTTTTAAAAAAAATTGGTCATCATTGTTGTTTGTGGGCAAGTTGATGTCACTGCAGTGTGGTGGCTCCAAGGTACTGATCTTTTTGCCATTGTGGTTTAACTGAGCTCAGCCCCGCTCTGTCCCCACGAGATGAGGGGACATCACGGCGCTCCCTGCGCGGCACCTTGCCCGGGCTGTCAGTCCGCCAGTTCCCCTTCCCTGCTCTGACTGCAGAGTGCCAGCACCCAGGAGTGGCTGTGCTGGGCTGCAGGGTCCTGTGTCTCTGGAGAGGATTGATCCCACCCCCCCTGCAACTGTGGTGAGCCCCCTGCCCCATAGTGATAGCCTGGGCTCCAGATGGCTGGGGAGGGAGTGATCCCCTCTGCCTTCTGGAGCCCACTAAGCTGCACTCAGCTGATCCCGTGCTGCTGGTGGGGCTGTCACAGTGCCATGGTGGTTAGACCTGCAGGTGACAGGAAAGCATCGGGACACTGGGGCAGAGGAGGGCCTTCCCACAGCCCGATGCCCCCACAGCTGGGCTGTTTAATGCCTCCCTCACACCGATCTCCCTGCAAGGCTTCAGCTTTGCTAGTTTAGTTGCATTTCCTCAGTAAGAGTTCCCAGCTCCCCTTGCTCGTTACCTGGCACTCCTGTTGTCAGTTTACAAACTATCAGGATACACATCCTGGCTGTACGTGTTTTTGCAAATGCCTCAGCTCCACGCGCTGGCTGCACAGCATGCCCGAGCCTTCCCCTTCCTCCTCTACTCCACCATGGCAGCATGCCCTGCTCACTGGTGCAGACCTTCGGTGTCACACAGCTCCATCCCAGGGACTTCTCAATGCGTTTTCCCTAGAAGCAGAGAGACAAGAAGGTGGCTCTGCAGCTCTCTTGCCCTTTCCCTGAAGTTCTGCAGCCTGTGCCACGTTGGTGGTCCAGTGTATCATCTCCAGGAAATTCGTACGGCATGAGGCTTTGCCCCTGGGGAATGGCGTGCCATCCATTCTCCTGAGCCCTTTGTAAATTTCTTGCCCTGTCCTTAGCATGAATCCATCCCTGGTGAGTGCAAACCCTTTTAGGAAAAAAGCTTTTTTTTTCCTAAAATAAAAAGAGAATATCTTTTGATAGTTGCTTCACCCTGAAAAGCAGCTAGGGTGCTCCTCATAGCTGTAGGTGCCTTGACAGTTGACTTAAGAGAAGAGGTAGCTACTCTGATGCTGTGGGAGCCCAGTGCTCAGTGATCACTGGCCGTTTCTGCTCTCCATATTCTCCGGGGCCGGTCCTTCCGTTGCATTGATTTTAGAGTCCAGTTCATTGGGTCCCGCATCGCAGCTGCCTCTCCTGTCCTCAGTACACCTCTGGCTTCTTCCTGATGACCAACTGCTTCTGATTTTTACCTCCTTTATTCCTGCCTCAGCGGATGAGAAAACACACACGAAGCAGGTTGCGGCAAGAGCTGCAGCTCCATGGCAGGAGCTTCTCTCCAGACTCCCCCTGGGGCTGGGACAGGAGGGACACTGGCAGCTCCCTGTCGGGGTGACCCCAGCTCTATCTTCTAAGAGGCAGCAGCAGGGCTGCTGTGCTCAGGCAGGCATGGATCCGTTGGGTAACGTGGGCTTCTTTGTGCTTCACAGCTACACACTGGAGTGCAACTACAACACGGGACGCTCAGTGAACAGCATCCCTGTGGCCTGCCACGACAACGGGCGGGCCAGCCCACCGCCCCCTCCCGCCTTCCCCTCCAAATACACTGTGGAGCTGTTTGAGCAGGTAAGGGATCCCTGGCAGCAGGGTGGCTGGGTGTGCGTGGCCCTGCCCTGCCCCATGCGCCCCAGGCATCACTTTTTGGCACCCAGGAGGAGACTTTCACATGCTCTCGTTCCTCTGTGCTCACGTGTCCCTGTGAAAAGTGTGACTCCTCCACCAGTCTGTGGTGTGGGTTTGGAGAGCTGTGTGGTGAGAGACAGGGTGTTCTCAGTGCTGTAGCCTGCCTGTACGTCCCAGCCTGTGGGACTGTCTGTGACTGTCCCTGCCACTAACCCCAGCCCCAAAATTCTTTGCCCACTGGCTAGACTGGAGGCTTCTGCCCTCAGCCTTCAGTGCAGCCTGGGATTGTCCCTGCATATCTCACATCACTGCTGAGGGGTGGGGGTCTCTGGTCCCTCCCTGCAGAGTGTGAGGCTGCCTGCTCATCTAGTGCCCACAGTGAGAAGTGGTGGGTCCCTGGGGCCGTGGGCACCTGGCTTGCTTCGCACTCAGAGGCTTCCTATGGGAACACTCTCCTTGGAGCCCACCATAATGGAGATGAAATGAGCCCTAGGGGGTTGTCTGTTATTTGTGGTTGAGGTTTCTTTTCTTTGTTTTTCTGCCTCAAGTCCCAGAGAGCTGCTGCTCTTTCTTGAGGCCTTTCTCACCAGTTGTCTCCTGCCCTGGCAGGTTGGGAGAGCCTTGGCCGTGGCAGCACTGGACATGGCAGAGTGCAATCCCTGGCCCCGGATTGTCCTGTCGGAACACAGCTGCCTCAGCAACCTGCGAGCCTGGATGCTGAAGCACGTGCGTGGCATGAAGGATGCAGGCGGGGGCCCGCATAGGAGAGGAGGTGCCAGGACCCCCCCCAGGAGCTCCATGTAAGGGCCCGCCAGGTTGAGTGTTCAAGAGCTGCAGGATAACGCCAATTAGAGATGATAAATGTACTCCAAGTGAGTTACCCTGCAGCTAACAAAGCTGAGGTTTATTTGCTTGCTTTCCCAGCTTGTCAGGGCCCGTGCTTGTCCCTGCAGCGCTTGCTTTGTGAACTGCAGGTGTAGGTACCCTCCACTCCGAGTCACTGGCAGGCAAGATGGGTGTGCAGCCACGCAGGGTGAACCTGTTTGGGATTCACCTGCCCCAGTAACCTGGGAAGCAATAATCTGCCGGCAAGAGAACCAGCCTCTCTTCTGCTTCCTCTCCTCTCTCCCCAGGCTGGTCCAGTGCTGGACTGGGATGGATTTGGGACTGCGGGGGAGGGAGCAGGAGCTCAGAAACAATGCTGCTGGGACAGCCACATCTGGCACGGGGGACTGGGCTCTGCAGCTGCTCAGGGACAGCCCTGGGGCTCTGACAGAGACAGTGTCTCAGCAGCAGCAGCCTGCTGCTGGGTGCCTGAGTTGGAGACGGTGAACCCACTCAGCAAGGCGTGGTGTGGCGATGGCTGGGAAGGACAGGGGGATGGCAGAAGGGAGCCCCTTCCCCACTGAGCCAGGCTGAGCTTCCTGTTTCTCATCCCCTTCCAGCGGGCTCCCCACCTCGGCCTCTGATAATGCCTTGTCCCGCATGAGGAGCTTCAGCAACGGCACCAGCGGGAGTGGCAGCAGCCAGCAGGACTCGCCGCAGATCAGAGCCTCCCCCAGTTTCACCTTCAGCTGCAGCAGGCCCTCAGCTCTGGCTGCTGCAAGCCAGAGTCCTCAGAAAGGCAGCACCAGAGCCCCGGCACCAGGCAGAGGTAAGCTGGGCTGGGGACCTCTCATGCACTTGATCCCGTACCTGTCGAGCTGCTGTGCAAAGCCACAGCCCTGAGGAGAGCTCTGTGTCAGCGTAACTGTGTTTTGATGTAATAAAAGTGGTTTTGCGTGGAAGAAGTGCATGTGAACCGCCACCCCATCCCCTTGGAAGGGTCCTGGATGCTGTGCTCAGCTCTGGGCTCTGTCCTGAGTGGCACGGCTCTGGCTGGGTCAGGACAGACACCACATGGTGAGACCTGTGGCTTCTCCAGCCTGTCTTCTGCAGGGCACAAAGCGGGCCCCAGCTGTGCTCCTGCCCAATGGCTCTACAGCCCCTGGCTGGGCAAAAGCTGCCTACTGCTCCTCTTGCACCAAGCTTAGAGGGACTCTGTCTGCTGGAGGCTGCTAGGGGAGATTGCCCTTCTGCGCTGGCAGTGCAGGGGCCAAGGGGCTTCTGGAGAAGCCAGCATGGAAAATCCTCCACTTCCCTCAGCCTCAGCTGCTCCCAGAGCATTCCCAAGGCCTGCGGGGATACACCAAAGTGCCTTTTCTCTTCCCAGGCACCTGCTGAGCAGCAGTTGACCATGGCACATGACTCTGGTCATGGCGAGGCAGGCTGGCAGAGCTGTAATTAGCCACTGGGGACTTGGAACACATGGCGAGTCCCGTCCAGTGGGGGCCAGCTTGCAGCACCAAGCTGCCAAACCACCTCTACAGCTGGGAGAAAGGCCCTGGCTTACCACCCTGCCGCCAGCGCCTGGTGAGCCCTGCGGCTGCACCGTGCTCTAGCAGCAGGGGCTGCCAAAACAAGTCAAGGTGCTCGCTGTGGCCTCCCTGCCCCAGCTCCCTTGCCATGGGGCAGGGGACTCGGTGCCACTGCAGGCCATGGCAGGGCAGGCAGTGCTGATCCAAGGCCCTTGGGGGTTCGGTGCTGCACCCAGCTGGCCAATGGTGGGGGAAAGCCAGTGTCCCGTGCTGCTCTGTGGGCTGGTCCCACAGGACCTCAGCTAAGGAAATGGGGCTTGACTGGGAGCCCCAGCCTGCTGTGGGGCTGCAGGCCCCCATGAGCACCGTGCTCTGAAGTATCCCAGTGCCCTGAGTTGGGAGGTTTGTGAGCAAGGGTCCATTTTGGGGGCGGAGGGGGCTGCCTGTGTGACTCTGCGTGCGAGACTGAAGCTGTCGTTGTGTCAAGGCTGTGTGTACTGGTGTTGCTCTCAGGAGAGACTGACGTATTTCCGACTGTTGGCTTCTTTCTCACACAGTGTACCGCCTGTGTTTCTTGCGTTGCTTCATCCTCTGTGTTTGCTTTCTAGCACTTTGTAGTGACTGTTTCTCATCTGCCATGAGAACATGGTGGGGAGGAAATAAAAGGCTTATGTTCTCATGGGCACGTTTTAACGTCTGTTCCTTCTGCCGTGCATGCTTGGCCCACCCTGGAGCCAGCAGGAGCAACCCCCTGGCCCGACCCCTGGCTGCCAGGGGGTTGGTGACAGTCGGCGCGTGAGCAGGAACAGACCTTGTGGGGCTGGAGGGGAAGAGCCTGTCTCGATAGGACAGATGGGTGTCATTCTGCCTCCCTAGGCTGCACTCTCCACTTGCTGGCTGCCAGTGCGGCAGGCAGCCGGGTGCTGTCTGCACGGCTTTCTCCGGCATGGGGAGCCGTGACTGGCAGAGCCGAATGCCTGGTGGGGCACTGGTGGAGCCCCAGCTGCCTGGCTCTTGGGGCTGGGACTTGGCTTGTCCTTCCCTGGCATCACCTGGCAGCTTGGCCTTCTGCATGACTGGTCTGGCTGGCACCCCCGGCACCCCTGGCCCTGGCTGCTGGCAGTTCTCCCTGCCACCTCAGCCAGCAGTGCCACAGCTCTCTGAGTGTGAGGGGTGCAGCAGCGCTGGCACTGCTGCATCTGCACAGGGAAACGTGGCCAGCAATGCTTTGACCCTGTGGCTTTGTTTTGTGAGCCCCATGCTGCTGCCCTCCGGCCAGCTGTCCTATCCCAGGGTGGTGCCAGGATGCTATCATGGCCTCTTCCTTCCCCAGGCAGCCAGGAAGGAACTGGGAAGGCTCAGATCCTGCCTGCAGCTCTGGCTGCTGCCAGCCAGGCGTGCTGAGGTGGTGGTTAGATGGCACAGGATGAAGATACTGTGCCTGGGTCACATCCCATCCTTCCCTTTCCTGCATATGTGCTGCTGAGATCTTTGTGCACATGGAATGAGGGCCTGTCCCCACAGGTGAGAAGTGGGGGTAAGGACTAGTGCCTGGCTGTGCCCCAGGGGCAACGGGATGGCCAGCTTACATGGAGGATGTCCTGTCCAGGACCTGCTGCGGCAGTGTCCCCCTCCCAGCTGCTTCCTCTGAGCCTTGCAGGAAGGGAGCCCTTTCCTGGTGGGCTCCAGCCACAGCCCTCCGGCATGGCGTGTGCCTGAGCTGGTTGATGGCGCTGGGCCCCCTGCCCTGTTGTCTCTCCCCTGTGCCAGCTGACAAGCCCTAGCTGTGGCAGGGACTGGTGTCCCCGCAGAGGCAGTGGGGAGTTCACCCAGCCAGCTGCAGGGGTGCAGCCCTCGCTGGCAGAGCTGTGGGCACTGCCGGGCCAGGTCTTCTCTTGCAGCTGCTGTGTCTGAGGAGCAGCAGCACCCAAAAGGAAGCCAGGGAGGGGAAGGGCAGGTCTCTGTGTGAGCATGGGAGGAGAGGGCCCAGTCTATGCCTGTGCAGTGCTGCTGCAGGAGCCACTTTCCCAGAGGGCTGCTCCTTTGGTCTCTGCTCAACACACCGTGCTCCAAATCCTGCTCCTTTCCAAAGCTCCCACTCCAGCCTGCCCGTGTCAGCCGAGCCCCAGGGAGCCCAGCCCAGACCCATGCTCTGCCCATGGCCTCACAAGTGCCAGGGTGAGGCAGGGCTTTCTGCAGGACCCCCCAGTGACCCTCTTGTCAGTGGAGCCTTGGTTGCTGCTGGCCTTTGCTGGCTGGAGTTTGTTACTGAATTGAGCTGTTTTGTTTGTGATGAGTCCAAGGTTAAGAGTTGTCACTCCTTGGTACCACCCGCCGTTGCCTGTAAAGCCACCCCTCAGTGAGAGTGCTCCTGCACGCCGTGAACCGGCACCAGCTTTGCCGCAGTCTGGCTCCCATCTGCTCCTGCTCACAGGGTCTCGTTTGCTGTGGCGTCCACCGTTGTTCGTGGCTTGCTCAGGAGTTCTATGTGTTGTCCAATCCTCTGGGGATGCTGCCATGGTTTCACCCCAGCGGGGTTGGGGGGAGAATGGAAAGGGTAAAAGTGAGAAACTCCTGGGCTGGGGTAAAAGTTTAATAGGTGAAGGAAAAGCTGTGCACACAAGCAAAACCAGCTCGGGCCTTCCTTCACCGCTCCCCATTGCAGGTGTGCATTCAGCCATCCCCAGGAGAGCTGGCCTCCACCACACCTAACGGTGACTGGGGATGACAAACACCATCCCTCTAAATGTCCCCTTCCTCCTCCTTCCCAGCTGTTATTGCTGAGCATGATGTCCTGCGCTCTCAGATATCCCGTGGTCAGTGGAGTCATCTGTCCCAGCTGTGCTCCCTCCCAGCTCCTTGCCAGGTGAGGAGCAGAAGAGGCTTTGGCGCTGTGCAAGCACAGCTGAGCCACAGCTTAGCACCCCTGTGTTACCAACACATACAAAAATTAACTTTTTCCAGCCAAACCCAGCATGTGTTCGCACGCCTTGGCTCTGCTGGCACCCGTCCTCATGCACCTATGTGGCACCCTCGTCTGTGCGACACCCTCGCTGGCACACTGTGCCTTCCCCATCCCCCTCCTCAGCTGACATGGGATGAGCTCGTGTGTGCTGCCAGCTTGGCCGGGCAGTGTGTGAGTGCTCGTAGGGCTGGTCCCGTCCCAACGCCATCAGTGTGGCCAGCCATGCTGGGGACTCATGCCCAGCGTGCTGCCAGCCAGCCCCGGCCCCCAGGCTGTTCTCTCCAGGCACAGGGCTCCCCACTTGCCCTCCAGCTGCCTGAGGTTTCTCTTGCCCCATTTCGGTGGCCCTGCTGATGACAGGCAGCCCTTGGTGATGTTACTTCCCCAGCGTGGTGCTGCCCGTGGCAAGGCCACGGGCACAGCCCGGCCCAGCACCCAGCTGATTGTGGCAGATGCCAAACATTAGCCCCGGTGTTGCCCCACGAGGACGGTGCCTCGTGCCCAGCTGCCTGAGAGCCCCTGCTGCAGATCACCGGCTGCTGGGCCCAGCCCAGCTCTCCCGGTGCTGTGGGCAAGCAGGCTGGAAGTGTGGCTGGAGTCAGGGTAAATGACATCCAGCCACCGCCTGCTCCCACCAGGTTTTTCCTCTGCCACCGTGAGGTGACAGCTGAGTTTTGCCACATCCCAGGCACCTTCCCTGGGCCTGGACAGTTACGTCCCACTCAGCCTCCCATCTGCCGGTGGAACTGGGTCAGAGCCCATCACACCGGCAGGGCCAGGAGCATGAACTGGGACCAAGCCCTGGCACGCTGCCTTGCTGCAAGTGCAGTGCTGCGCTCCTGTCCCTGCCTGTCCCCTGCACCGCTGCTGAGCGCCAGCACGGGCGCAAAGCCCGGTCCTCAGCCACAGCCTCATCCTGCGGCAACTGAGCCGCATGTCTGCTGCTGCTGCTTCTGGCTCCAGCTCTGGTTCCCACCAGCAGCCCTGGCCCCACGCTGAGCTGTTGAGTGCCTGTCACAGTCTGCCCGCTGGCACTTCGGCAGCTGCCAAAACGGCTCCTCTTGCTTTTTGGCTCTGGGGCTGCGCCTCATGCCCATGCTATGGTGGAGGCCCCAGCCCTAGCGAGGCTGGCAGGCAGCTCCATCCCGACTCTCCTGGCTAAAAGGAAACAGCCACAGCCAAGCCCCGTGGCTCAGTGTGTGGCTGCTGCAGCCGCAGGGAGCGGTGTTGCCAGACTCCCAGTGCCAGCATGCTGCTGCTGCCCCAGGCACACACCAGCCAGTACTGGGTGGGTGCGGGGAGGCGTCGTGCCCCAATGGCCAGTGTGGCCAGGGGATCCTGGTTCCTCCTGCCAGAACTACAGTGGCTCGGTGGTGCTGCCGGCATGTGCGTGTGCCACGTCTGGTGCCACGCTGGGCCCTGCACATCCTGCCTGCACAGGGCCCATGGTCAGGGCAGTGCCACCATGCCAGCTGCACCTGCTGGGTGCCATGGCATAACTCCGTGAGCGCTCTCTGCACCAGTACTGGCACTTCCTACCGCAGCAGCACTCCAGGCTTGGCCAGGCCATTGCAACTCACACCACAGCAACTCTGTGAGCCCAGGGCAGGTGGCCAGTGCCCCCACTGCAGCTCATGGCTCTCCATTGCCAACCCTGGCACATCCCTGGTGCAGGCTGAGTTCTGTTTTGTTTGTCACACAGGGACCCTGCCAGCAGGCACCCAGGCAGCACCGAGCACCAGCAACAGCCACAGACCGCGGGAGGCCCAGCGTGGTGCAGGAGAGCAAGCGGCTGCCCATGGCACAGCACTGCTGCAGGTACCACGGGGCCTGGGGCAGGGAGGGCAGCTTGGGGGGAGTGGCAGGGCCCCATGGTCCCCAAGGAGGGGACTGTCCCATGGTGCTGCCAGTTTGGCCCATGGGGATGTGGGGCTGAGGCATGCCAGGGAGCACATGGTGCCCAGGCTGCGCTGGGAGCTGTTGGACCCCCCTCCCAGCATGCGGGGCACTGCACACCAACCACTCAGGCTGGCTGGGGGGCATCCTAAAGGCTCTGAGACCCCCTGAGTGTGGGGCTCTGCCAGGAGCTTCTGCCCCACGTGCATTTTCCCTGAGCCATGTAGACAGCCCAGGCAGCAGGGGTCAAGCTCCCAGCAGCCATGGGGGTCCTGCAAGATGATGACTAACACCCCTCTCAGGTGCCCACCGTCTTCTCCCCTCTCCACAGGTGCTCCCAAAGAAGCTGGATGCCAAGAGACCCCTGGAGCAGCCTGGGTAGGTGCTGGCATCAGTCACAGTGGGGGGCCATCCCCCAGCATGGGGTCATTTCTCAGCCAACCCAGAGTCTGTGTGGACACCGGGTTGGCTGCCCACTGGGCAGCAGGGCTGGAGCTGCAGCGGGGTCCAGGCAGCAGCACCCCCAGCCCCAGTAGCATCCACCAGCCCTGGGGCCGCTGGCAGGAGCTGGAGAGCCCCCGGCTCCCACCTCAGGAGCGGCCTGTGGTTCTCTGCAGCCCGCGGGGACCCCCACTGCGCCCCAGCAGGATCCCTGTGCGAAGGAAAGGGGCAGCGACCAGTCAGAGCCTGCCAGGACCCCTCACCAACAGTGCTGCAGCCCACCGGACCAGGAAGCCCAGCCATGGCAGGCCCCGGGCTGTGGAGACTCTGCCAGGTAGGGCACCGCACAGCCCTGGCATTGGCAGGGCCTGGCATGGGGCTGGGGGCTGCCCCTGCCCCCTGGCCTGGCTGGGAGCCGCAGTGCCTGTCCTGCAGCTGGCCCCGGCTGGGTGACCCCGACGTGCTGCAACAGGCCAAGGGGGCCGAAAGCCCCAACATGGGGGCTGTGGGGCAGCCTGGGGGATGCCTGTGCCTGGCTGGTAGCTGACACCTGTCTCTGTCCCCGCAGGGCTCTGCCAGGAGGCCCCCACACCCCCCGGGGGGGTGCAGAGTGCCAAGGGACTCTTCCTGTGCAGGGGCAAGGGCCTGCACCCCCAGGTACGGCCCCACAGCATTGGGGGGCTGCGATGCGGGCAGGGGGACCCCAGCCCTTCTCTGCCCCATGCTGGCAGGGCCTGGGCAGGGGCCACAGCACTGGGGAGGGGGCTCTGGCCACTCTGCCCCACCCCAAGTGGCCTCTCTCCACCCCAGTCTCCCCCACCACAGCACCCAGCAGGCCCACCCGCAGGCCCCCCCTCGCTCAGTTCCTACCGGCAGCTCCTCTCCTTCTGCGCTGAGGCCTGACTGCAGCCACCAGCACCAGCCCTGTGACGCCAGCACCCCAGCGTGGGGCAGGGCCAGGGCACCCCCGCAGCCACTGTGGTCCCTGTCCAGACCAAAGCCGCACACTGCCGAGCCCAGGCTGCGGCACCACGGGGGACCCCAGGCCCGCTCTGCCGCTCGCCCCTGGGCTCCAGGCACAGCCCAACACGGTGCCTACACCTGGCTGTGGCTGTCACCGCGCTTACCACACCGGCGGGGCAGAAGCGCCCGCTCCCTGGTGACAGGGAACTCTCACCCCCGGGCAGCCCCGCTCCTCCCCGCGGGACCGGCGGAGGGACACGGCACGGGTGGGAGACATTTTTACATCACACGATTTTGTCTTGTATTATGGTGTTTCCGTTAAACTTTGTTTGAAAGAAGCGCGGCCTCCTGCCTCTGTGCGGCACCATGGTGGGCACTGCAGCGTGACGGGCACCGGGCCAGGCTCTGCCCCGCCATGGCGCGGCGGGAGGGTGCCGGTGTGGGTCGCCTCACTCCTGCTTCTTGGGGTTGTTGACGGCAACGTAGTGGTAGAGGACGACGAGGAGGAAGAGCGAGACGCCCAGCATGTTGGCAAAGATGGCGAGCTGCACGTCCGTGATCATCCTGCCGGAGGGACGCGCTGCCAGCCTGGTGGGGACCCCAGCGGGGACACCGGGACCCCCTCCCGGCCGGGACAGACCCCTCGGGCCGCGATCCCTCAGGACCTACTTCCGGCTGTGACAGACCCTCCGGGCCGGGACCCCCCCCCAGTCCCCCTCCCGGCTGTGACAGCCCCACCCCCAACCCCGGGCCGGGATCGCCCAGTCCCCATCCCGGCCGAGACCCCTCCCGGCTGGGCCCACCCACACACCCCCGCCCCCCACGCTCACGCGCTGCCGGTGCCGCCGCCACCGCCGCCACGTCTCCCTGCGCCGCGCGCGACTTCCGGCCGCTGTGCACGACGGGAAGGGCGGGGCCGAGCGGAGGGAGGTGACGTCACGGCCCGGTGCCGGCCACACCGTGACATCACGGCTGCCGGCCCCCGGCCAGGCGCCGGCCCCGGGGCTTTCTCACCCCGGCGCGCGGTGACCCCGCCCCGCAATGACGTCACAGCTCCTGGCCCAGGGCCGCTGTTACGTCATGGCCTGGCTCACACCCGAGTCCCACGGCAGGGGGCGGGGCTGTCGGGGTGGGGGTGGGGCTCTGCCGGCCCCGGGAAAAGAGCCGGTGCCCACCCCACCCCCCGCCCGGGACCTGCTGTCCAGCCCCCGCCGGCGGCCGCAGCCCGAAGCCGCCCGGGGGGGAGCGGTGCCGGGGAGCCCCAAGCGGGAGGCCCCGGCCCGGGCCCGGCTCCTTACAAGGCCGGGCCTCGGCGGGGGCGGGGCCGGGGCTAATTATAGCTGCTGGGAGGAGTACCGGGGCGTGCGGGGCTGGTAGGGTCCGGGATGCGCCGTAATGTGCCCCGCTGGGCTCAGCCGGGCGGGCGGGTCGGGCCAGGCCAGGTTGCTGCTGCTGCAGGACGGCCCCAGCCCAGGGGCCAGCAGCGAGCCCTCCCCGGGGTCCCGCCCCGCGCCTCCGGCCGCGCCGGGCACAGAGGTCGGTCCCCCGGGGACGAGGCCCCCGGCCCCTCGGCTCCCCAGTGCCCCCCGGCCCCTCCGGCCCCTCCTGCCTGAGCCGCGGGGCCCCGGCGCTGCCTGGCGTCCCGCGGGACACGGCACAGCCAGTGCCACCTCCTGCACGGGCCTGGGGCTGCCCCACCGCCCGGCCCCCCCAGCCTCCTCACAGGCCCCCGTAGCCCCCCCAGCCCCTGAGAGCGCAGAGGGGGCGGCGGCGGCCCCCCTGGGGACAGTCGTGGCTGGGTGCCTGGCCCAGCACAGCCGCGGTCCCCGAGGCCCCATCCCCCACTCCCTCCCCTCCCCCGCCCAGCTGCCGGCAGCTGTTTGTGCTCAATGCGCCCTGGATGAGCCCCAGAGAGAGACGGGTTCCCGCAGTGCCGCGCCAGCCCGTGACGTCATCCAGGGCTGGGGCCAAGGTGTGATGTCACCGGGAGACTCTTACATCACTGCGTGATCTGGGGAAGCCGTGGTGTCACCACAGGCCTGGAGCAGTGGCAGGGTAGCCATGGTGTCACCACTTGGTCCCTGCTGGGTCCCCCTGCTCCTGCAACCCTGGTGAGCCCCCCGTACCCCCCAGTGCAGTGCCAATGGTGTCAGGGTGGGGCTGGAGCTGTGGGGCTGTGCCTGGCTCCACACCAGCACCTACTGTGGGGTGCTGGTGCTGCCATGGGGATGTGGCACTGGTAGAACGTCAGGGACATGGCTGGATCGGGCTATGGGCAGGGACACACTCTGGCTGCACCCACCCAGTGCTGGGGGCTGCCCCGCCAGCAGCACCGGCTCGCCCCAGGGAGCCTCAAGCTGGGGAATGGTGGGTACAGCCACTAGCTGGCCTGTGGCAGAGGGTGCACAGGGGTGACACATGCTGTGGGTGGATGAGGAGCAGGATGCTGTGCAAAGAACCAGGTGCCACACAAGACCGTGGTGGTGCAAGGCATGGAGTGCCGTGCAAGGCCGTGGCAGTGGTGGTTGTGGGGTGCCATGTGAGGCCACGGCAGTGGCTGCAGAGGTGCCAGGTGTAGGGTGCCATGGGAGGCCACAGTGGTGCCAGGCATGGGGTGCCGTGCGCAGCCATGGTGGTACAAGATGCAGGGTGCTGCGCACAGCTGTAGCAATGCAAGGTGTGAGATGCCACACGAAGCCGTGGCGGTGCAAGGCACGCAGTACCATGTGAGGCCGTGGCAGTACAAGGTGTGGGGTGCCATGCAAGGCCATGGCAGTGCAGGGCGTGGAGTGCTGTTCGAGGCTGTGGCAGTGCCAGGGGGGCAGGGTGTTGTGCGAGGCCAGGGTGGTACAAGGTGTGAGGTGCCACACGAGGCCATGGCAGTGCAGGGCACGGGGTGCCATGCGAGGCCACAGTGATGGCGGGGGGGACCCGTCGCGGTAGCACCAGCCGTGCTGGCTGCCTGCAGCCCTGGCCCCCTGCCCGGCCTCTCTGGCTTCCCCCGTCCCTCCTTCCCGTCCTCGCTGGCGTCCCGGCCTAACGAGAAGCAGATGTGCGAGTGGTGGGGGCCGGCGGGGGCCGCGGTGCCCGGCGGAGGCCGGGGCGCGCCGGGGGCTGTGCGGGCCGGGGAGGGGGCCGCAGCAGGCAGGAAGCAGGGGGCCCCGGGGACCCCGTCGGCGGGCAGTGCCGGGGCGGCTCTGTGGCAGCAAGGGGCTGGCCGAGGGGCGGCCGAGGGGAGGGCAGAGCCGCCGTGCCGAGCCCAGCCGTGCCGAGCCGCGCAGAGCCAGGAGAGACGGAGCCGCGACGGGACGCGCCATGCACTCCTGAGCTGGGCCGTGCCCGCCGAGCCGAGCCGAGCCGTGCCGAGCTGCCCGCCCAGCATGGCCCCCTGGCTCTGGCCGTGCCTGCTGGCCGCCCAGGCCCTGGCTGCCAACTTCCCCCCCAGGTACAGCCTCTACACCGGGGGGGGCGCGCCCCACGGCTCCGTCCAGGCCACGGCCCTGCAGGGCCCAGCTGCGACCCACGGCGGTGCCCGGGCCGCCAGCCGGCACAGGTAGGAGCCGTGACCGCCATGCCGGGCCGGGCTGGGAGGGGACACACGGGCGGCCGGGCACCCACACGTGCCACGTCCCACCGGGGTGATGGGAAGGGGCAGCGGGTCCTGTCCCCGGTGGGTGCTGCCGTGCCGGGGATGGCGGTGGGGGTGTCCCCCAACTTGGTGGGGGGCAACCCCCACCCCTTGATGGCCCGCTGTCGCCGGCACAGCCACATGGTGGGTGTGGACGGTGGGCACATGCAGAGGGGCCAGACCCGGGGGCGTACGTGGGGCCGGGCACCGGGCACCGGGCACCAGGAGGGGCTCGGGCCAGGGGCACAGAGCCCAGGCTCCCCGCAGGGATGGCTCTGGGTGTGCTGGGCTCAGCGCGGCTGGTGCCGGGGATCCCAGGGCTGCTCTGGCCCCAGCATCCCCCGGCCCGCGCTGTGCAGTGCAGGGCCACCACTGTCGGGGAGGGGGCGAGGGGCCCGGACCCACCCTGTCCCTGTCCCCACCTCTGCCGGTGCCATGCCGGTGGCTGGGGACAGGCAGCGTGGGGTTGGCGTGGGGCAGCTGCTGCCGGTGGGTGGGGGAGCTTGGGGGACTGCTGGGCTGGGGGTGGCCCCACGCCCCTGGGTTGGGGGTCACACTCTTGACGCGGTCACATCAGTGCCACAGCAGCGTGGCCATGCACAGTGGAGCTGCCTTGGCACAGCCACCGCCGTTGCCTGCCCTATCCCTGCCCCACTGCCAGCACCGTGGCAGCCCCACTGCAGTCCCACTGCAGTCCCGGGTAGTGTGGCAGGACCTGGCTGCTGTCATGGGGCTGCCTGGAAAGGGGGGATGTGGGGTAGGCACCCCCAGCCCAGCCCCACATTGCCGTAGCAGGGCACAGATGTGGCTGAGCATTTACCTGTGGCTTTGGGGGCACAGTGGGGTTTCCCCACACGTGGGGGGTGCAGTGACCAATCCTTATAGCTTGGGGGGCACAGTGGCCCCTCCCTGTGCTCAGAGCAGGCATGGGGGGCCATCCTCATGCCCTGCCCTTTCAGGAGGGCTTTCATCCCATCCTGTCCCCATCCCGTATCACACATCTCATGTCCCATATCCCCGTCCCATCTCATCCCTGGAATGTGGGCATCCCCAGTCCCGGGCAGTGGGACCCTGGGGCCGTCTGGGGGTCCCACAGGTGTGGGGTTAGGAGGTACAGTGGGGAAGGGAAGAGAAGGGAAGGGAAGGAGGGAGGCAAGTGGGGGCCATGGTCGGCGCAGGAATTCCCGGCGGCCCCCGGGGAGGAGCTGGAATCCAGCCGCGGCCTGAGGGGAACCAGCCGGAGTCTGACGGGAACCGGCCGCAGCCCCACAGGCCCCCACTGCAACCCCCCAGCTCCCACCGCAACCCCCCAGCTCCCACCACAAGGTCTGAGGGGCCTGGGAGGCCGCTCCTTATGGGACAGCCTGAGGGGCTGCTCTGTGTGGGGCTGGGGGCTCTGGGTTCGGGGCTGGGCTTCAGGCTCCGGGCATAGACCATATAAGGCTGTGCCAGGGTCCTTGCAGCCTGCAGGGCCATGCTGGGGTCCCGAGCCATGGGGCTGGGGTCCTTGCAGCCTGTGGGGCCAGGCTGGGGTCCCGAGCCATGGGGCTGGGGTCCTTGCAGCCTGCGGGGCCAGGCTGGGGTCCTGAGCCATGAGGCTGGGGTCCTTGCAGCTTGCGATGCCGGGTTGGGGTCCCGAGCCACGGGGCTGGGGTCTTTGCAGCTTGCGATGCTGGGCTGGGGTCCTGTGCCATGGGGGTGGGGTCCCTGCAGGCTGTGGGGCCGGGCTGGGGTCCCATGCCATAGGGCTGGGGTCCCTTCAGCCTGTGGGGCTTGGTTGGGGTCCCGTGCTATGCCATGGGGTTTGCACCTGGCTGGGAGCTGTGAGGCCCCATGGCTGGTCCTGCAGGCCTCTGGGCAGCCTGGGTTCCTGCACCCCAGTGTGGGGGGCTGGGGGAGCGGTGCCCCCGTGCCATTGCTTTGCTCAGGGGGACAGTTGATCCCCTGTTGTATACTCCAGGTTGGGGGGCAAAATAGCTGTGGGGTGGCTGAGCCCCCCCCAGTGGGTGGCTGTCCCATCTGCCCCTGCCCCACCAGTGCAGAAAGGACCAGGGACATGTGGGGCAGCTATGTGGCAGGACAAGGGGTGCCCATCCCCAGGACAAACTGTGTGGGGCCCCACAGCATGGCATGAGGGGTTGTCTGGCACACCAAATCCTGTCTGGCTGCCCCAAACCCCACAAACAGAGCCCCCAGCCCCACAGGGCTCCCCAGTCGCTGCCCCATGGCTGGGGGGCCGCGGCTGCTCCTGCAGTGCCACCGGCCCCAGCGAGAGCTTGGCGCAGAGCCCTGGTGCTACAGGCTGCTGGGCAGAGCAGGGATGAAAGGGCTCCAGCATGGGGCAGGATCCGGCCCATTAACCCCACAGCACTGGGCCGTGACGGCTGCTACCGGTGGGGCCGGCAGGGCGAGTGTGGGGGTGTGCAGAGGTGGGGGGGGCCTGGTGTGTGCCAAGATGATGCCTGGTGCGTGTGGGGGGATGCCCAGTGTGTGCCGGCCAGGCGCTCTGACTCCTTCCCACAGGAATTGGTGTGCCTACGTGGTGACGCGCAGCGTAAGCTGCGTGGTGGAGGATGGCGTCGAGAGCTTCGTGAAGCCGGACTACCAGCCCTGTGGCTGGGGGCAGCTCCAGTGCCCCCGCGTCCTGGCGTGAGTGGGGCTGGGGCTGGGGGAGCTCCGTGGGCTGGGGGGGCTCGGAGCAGAGCCGTGTTGGTGGTGGCCCCACCACCCCTGCTGCCGCAGCTGCTGCTGGTGTTTATCCACCCCGCGGTCATGTTTACTTTTTCGCAAGAGCCCAGCAGCCTCAAGCAGTGCTGGTTGGGTGACTGGCCCCTGTCCCTGCCTGGCCAGCAGCCCCCCCACAAGGTGTGTGCCAGGACCCCTGGCACACCCCGCGCTGAGGGCAAGTCGGCAAGCTGGCAGCTCGATGGCAGGGCCAGCAGCATGGGGCGATGGCAGTGGCAGGGTGGCAGGGGCAGCCCCCCACCCCCAGCTGCCGGCAGCTGAGCAAGAGGCTGGGTGCAGGCAAGGGCCTGGCTGTACCACCGGGACCAGGCCACAGCCTGTGTTTGGTTTTGCTCCCGCCTCGCCAGCTGCCCAGTCCCGAGCTGCTGCCTTACGCCCCTGTGCGCACGGTGCCACCTCCGACACCGGCACCCTGGCAGGCAGCGGGGTGCTGGCAGGCATGGGGGACTGAGTGCAGGCAGGGCTTTGCCGCAGGACCAGCCCTGCTCCCCACACCCAGGACCTCCCCCCCCAGTGCCCCTCTTGCCGGCCCACACTGCGCAGCTGGGGGCTTTTCATCAGCCCCCGCCGCTGCGGCAGGGTCTCCTGTGCCCACAGGTACCGCAGCTTCCTGCGGCCCCGCTACAAGGTGTCCCAGAGGACAGTGTCGGAGCTGGCCTGGCGCTGCTGCCAGGGCTACTCGGGCGAGGACTGCACTGAGGGGCCGGGGCCGGCATCCCTGCTGCCCACCAGTCGTCCCCGACCCCGGCCCAGCCGCCCCACGCTTTCTGGCTTCGGCAACCCCCTCAGTGGCCTGGGGGGCGAAGGTAGTGCTGGCAGGTGGGGGGGATGCACCAGCGGGATGGTCCCGGCGCAGTCATGACCGTGAATGATGCGGTACGGTGGCAGGTGGTGTGGATGCGGAGAAGGTGCGGCAGCTGGAGGAGCAGGTGCGGCAGCTGAGTGAGCAGGTGGAGGAACTGCGGGCCAGGCAGGAGCTACCGCCGGAGCAGCCACACCGGGCAGCGGGTGGCAGTCCCGAGGGCGAGCAGCCGGCCGATGCAGCCGCCCCAGCTGAAGTGCGGGAGGCCCTGAGCCATGTCCAGCGGCGGCTGGAGGAGCTGGAAAGCCGCCTGCATCGCCAGGAGAGCGGCCGGGAGGGTCCAGTGTCGGTGGCATCAGGGGACCCAGGGACAGCCACGGCACTGCGTGAGCTGGAGCAACGGCTGCAGGAGACCTGCGCTGCCTGTGCAGCCGGCACTGAGGGGCTGCGGCGGCAGGCAGCGGAGGACCGGGAGCGCATGCGGGCGCTGGAGAAGCTGGTGGGCTCAGTGGACCAGCGCAACCGGGAGGCGGTGGAGACGGTGCAGCGGCACATCAGCAGCCTGAGCAGCCGCCTGGCACCCGCTGCTGCCCCACCAGACGATCTGCACCGGCGCCTGGCTGAGCTGGAGCGGCGCCTGGAGGGGCTGCCCTCAGCCGTGGCGGGGTCTGGCGGGCAGGGACCAGTGCTGGCCCGGCGGCTGGCAGAACTGGAGGGGCGACTGAATGCCTCGTGGGCTGGCCCATGGCCCCCTGAGCTGGACAGGTGGCAGAGCGGGCTGCCGGCACGCCTGGCCAACCTGAGCCGGGCGGTAGAAGGGCTGGTGGTGAGCGGGGCACAGCACGGTGCCCGCCTGGCTGAGCTGGAGGGGCTGCTGGCCCGCTGCGGCTGGCCCTGCCCGGCACCCCCAGAGCTGACGGCGGGTGGCCAGGATGGGCAGCTCGGCCTCCTCCTCCAACAGCTGGAGCGGCGGCTGCAGGACACTGAGGGGCAGCTCCAGGCCCTGGGGGCCAGCAGGGATGGGCTGGGCGGGACTCTGCAGGGGCTGCGGGCAGAGTGGGGGGAGCTGCGGGAGCTGCTGGGGGCACAGGGGGAGGCACTGGGGCAGCTGGCGGGGCGGCTGGGGCAGCTGGAGGCAGGGGGGGCCCTGGCAGAGGAGCTGGCAGAGCTCCGCAACCGGACAGGGCTGCTGGAGGCCAAGCCGGGGGGGCCAAGCCCCTGCCCCCCACCCTGCTCCCCACTGCCACCCCATGAGCTGGAGCAGCTGCGGGCCGAGGTGGATGCCTGTGCCGCTGCCTGCCGCCTGCCCGAGCCTGGCCCCACCGTGCCAGAGGCGGAAGCGGAGGTGCCACTGGAGGGGTTCAGTGTCTTCGGGGGCACCTCACCCTCGGAGCTGCGAGCGCTGCGGGGTGAGCTGGTGGCAGCACTGCTTTCCCTCGGTGGGATCAACACCACAGTGCAGGAGCTGCAGGATTCTCTGGACCAGCAGGATGCCCGGCAGCGTGAGCTGGACGCCATCATTGACCGCATCGTGGCTGAGCTGGACCAGGCAGCGGCGGCAGCAGCAGCACGGCAGGCCGAGAGCGAGGAACGGCTGGAAGGGCTGGTGCGGGAGCTGGTGCGGACCAGGGGCTGCCCAGCCGGCCTGGAACCACGGCTGGCCAAGCTGGAGGGAGTCTGCGAGCAGCTGGAGGCTGTGGCGGGTGGGCTGCGGGGCGTCCGTGAGGGTCTGGGCCGGCACGTAGCAGGGCTATGGGGTGCAGTGCGGGAGCTGAACGGCACGGCCCGTGCCCAGGACGCGCTGCTGGAGAAGGCGCTGCAGGCCCAGCTCCCACGTCGGCTCAGTGCCCTCAACGCCAGCCTGCAGCACCTGCGCGGGGAGCTGCTCCACCTGAGCCAGAGGGACCTCGCTGGTGCGCGGGGCACGAGGGCGCTGGGGGGCATGGGGTGGTGGGGACTATGCTTGGGGACATGGGGCAGCAGGGAATGGGAAGACGGGGTTGCCAGTGAGCGAGGCAGTTGGGGGGCATGGCTGGGTGGGTATGGGGGTGCGGGGTGGGGGAACGGCAGGTCTACAGGAGACTGCGGGCTGTGGGGCTGGGGTGTGGAGACGTGGGCCTCAAGGTGTGGGGACATGGGGACATAAGTTTTGGGGGCTCAAGCCATGAGGAATGGGGATACAAACCGTGGGGACAGCGGGGGTCAAGGTGTGGGGACACAGGGCTGTGGGGACGTAAACCACGGGGATCCGGAGCTCCAGGCGTGGGGATGTGGAGTGAGGGTTGTGGGGCTGGGGCGGCTTTAACCCCATCCTCCCTTCAGGCCCCCCTGGACCCCCTGGACCCGTTGGCCCCATGGGTGAGATCGGCCCCCCCGGCCCCCCCGGGCCCCCTGGCAAAGATGGCGAACAAGGCCCCCTGGGCCCCCCCGGTAAGGAGCTGCCCCCCGTGCCCTGTCCTTCTCAGCAGGGCAGTGCTGGCATGGCCGGACCGTGCACCCCAGGGGTCCTGCCCCATGCCAGCTCTGCAGCCCTCTCGCTTTCCCTTCTAGGGCTGCCAGGAGAGAGAGGTAGGGCTTGGGGGCTGGCGGGGCATGGGGTGCTTGTGGTGGGTGCTGCAGTGGCCATTTGGGGGGTGTCTGGCCTGGGGCAAGGGGGCATGGGAAGGCACAGGACACTGGATGGGCCAGCCTGGGGTGATGGTCATGGCTGGCTGGGGCAGAGGGACTGGGCACACAGGGGAGGGGACGTGGTCAAGGGGGGGACATGTGGACACAGCAAAGGGGCAGGTATAGGGAGGAGCAGGGGCTATGGCTGCTGGGCCGGGTGCCCTGTCCTGATGCGCTGCCCAGGCACAGTAGGGGAGCCGGGCTCTGTGCCCCACATCGCCTTCTCGGCCACCCTGAGCACCCAGTGCACGGAGCCAGGTACCGTCCCCTTCGACCAGGTCCTGCTCAATGACGGCGGTGCCTATGACCCCGAGACGGGTGAGCGCCCACGGGTGGGGCAGGGTGGGGGCTGTGGGGCAGGAGGGGGATGGTGGAGTGGGATGGAGGCTACATGGTCATGGCCATGGGAAAGGGGGTGCCGGGCCTGTGGGGGGGGGTGCCTTGATGGCTGTGGGACACAGTGGGGGAACACCAGGGGGTGCAGAGCCCATTCTGGGGGCACTGGGGGGTCCCTAGGGGCAGGGTGGCTGCTAGCACTGACACCCACCCACCCACTGCCGCAGGCACCTTCACGGCACCAGTGAGTGGGCGATACCTGGTGAGCGCAGTGCTGACAGGGCACAAAGGGGAGAAGCTGGAGGCTGTGCTGTCGCGCTCCAACCAGGGCATCGCCCGCCTGGACTCGGCCGGGTTCCAGCCCGAGGGGCTGGAGAAGGAGCCAGTGGCCGCGCTGCAGCCCAGCCCCGGGACACTCGGGGTCTTCAGCCTCCTGCTGCCGTTGGCTGCCGGCGAGACACTCTGCGTGGACCTGGTGTCAGGGCGCCTGGCCCACGCGCCCGACGAGCCCCTCACCGTCTTCAGTGGGGCCCTGCTGTACGACACCGAGGAGCCCTAGAGCCGCTGGACCCTCGGACCAGCCCCCTGGCATGGGGCTGCCAGCCAGCCGGGGGCACAGCCAGGCCGGGGGGTCCCCACACCCCGGCGGGATCCCCCCACCCGTCCTGTTATTTATCAGCACCCCCCCAACCCATCAATCCCCTGCCACCACATGCCCTCACCCCACATCACTGCCCCCTAGACCCCCACATCACCCCACCACCCCCGGCCCCCCCACTGCCCCCCACAAAATAAAGACGCGGCACCGGGTTTTGTACCCGCGGTTCCAGCTCCTTCCTGCGCCTGGTGGCAGCACCACGATTTATTGTCCTGGGGCAGCCCCCCCCAGCCCTGAGAGAGCACAAGGCCACAGGGCAGCCCCCAGCATCACCCTGGCCTGGGGCTGTGGTGGGGAGGGGGCACAGCCAGCCCAGCCCGGGGGTCCTGCTGCCATCAGAAATCCTCATCCCAGCCCGAGAACTCATCCTCTGCTGGTGTCCAGTCGGTGGAGAAACGCTTGAAGTTGGCATAGGGAGGTCCCTGGGGTGGGGGGATGGGGTCAGAGCTGGCTCCTCCTGCCCCCTGGACCCCAGCCCCATGACCTCCCCAGCTTACCTCCTTGATGAGCTGCCGGGTGGGTGCCTCCAGCTGCCGCAGCGCAAGCTTCCTCCACTTCAGGGCCCCAAACCACCTGGGGGGGTGGTGTGTATGCTGCAGGAGGGGACAAGGGGGGCCCCCACCCGTGCACCCACTCCCCTCACCTGTGCTTCTTGATGCCACGGATGCCACTGGCCGTGTTCCCTAGGCGCTGCCCCGGACGGCGCCTGCAAGGGGATAGTGTGGGACAGGGCAGGGGGGGCACCCCTCCCCAGCACCCCCACAGGGTGCACTGATGCATCCACAGCACTTGAGCGCCTTGTTCCTGCTTGGGACACCCCCCTGCCCCCTGTATCTGCCTGGGCTGTGGCAGGACCCCGCGGTGGGTGCCCTGTGCACCTGCAGAGCTTGCTGATGAGGGAGCAGGCAGCCTCGCTGAGGAAGGCAGGGAAGGAGAAGATGCCATCCAGAATGCGGCTGTAGATCTGCCGGGGGTCAGCGCTGTGGAAGGGGGGCCTGCAGGGCAGGGGCAGGTGGAGCCTCGCTGCAGTGGGGGCTTATCTGGCCCCAGGGGCGCACACTCACCTGCCCACCAGCAGCTCAAAGGCAAGGATGCCCAGCATCCAGAAGTCAACAGCGAAGTCGTGACCCTCCTGGCGCAGCATCTCAGGAGCCAGGTACTCGGGGGTCCCACAGAAGGAGTAGGTTTTCTCCCCCCGTCCCAGCTCCTTGGCAAAGCCAAAGTCGACCTGCAGGCACCAGTGCTATCAGCCAGCACAGCCCACCCTGCCAGCCCTCCCCAGGCGCCGGTGCTGGCGCTGCCAGGATGTCCGCTCTGGTACCAGCTTGATGTAGCCACGCTGGTCCAGCATGAGGTTCTCAGGCTTCAGGTCACGGTAGATGATGCCATGGCTGTGCAGGTACTCAAGACCCTCAACAACACAGGCGCAGCAGAACACAGCCAACGGCTCCTCAAAGCAGCGCCTGCATGTCAGGGACCAGCAGTTGTGTGGCACAGCATGGCATGGCATGGCACAGCCATGTGCTCATCCCAGCCCCGTACATCTCACGCAGCTTGGTCCACAGCTCACCGCCCTGGCAGAACTCCAGCAGCAGGTAGATGTACTGCCTGTCCCGGAAGGTGCCAAAAAACCTGCCACCGGAGAGGGGTTGGTGGGACCTTGGCACAGCTGGTGGCCTCAATGTCCCCGCCAGTGCCCACAGCCCTCTCTCACCCCACGATGAAGGGGCTGCGGCTGCCTGCCAGCACCCGCCGCTCCGTGCGGACATGCTCCTGCTGCTGTGTCCGCACCACCCAGTCCTTGCGGATCCGCTTCAGTGCAAAGAGCCGCTCCCGGTACTGGACCTGGGCATGGGTAGCCATGGGCACTCCGATGGGCACCACCGGTTGCAACAGGACGGGGCTGGGTGGCAGGAGCCAGGGCAGAGGGTGCAGGGTCTGGCTCTCACCAGCTCAACCCTGCCAAAGCCGCCAGTGCCCAGGATGACGTGCTGGCCCTGCCACTGCCCCTCCTTGTAGCGCACAGCCACCAGGTCCTCCAGTCGCGCTGGTGCTGGGGGCTGCCGCAGGCTTGGAGACCCCAATTCCCTGTGGGTGCGAACCATGGCCCTGCATCACCCGCACCAGCCCGGGGGTCCTGCTGACCCCCAAGCCTTGCCAGGACCCCCCCGCTGCTCTCCAGAGATTGCGCTGGGTCAGACCCTGGGGTCCCCAGTGCCATCAGGCTGGGCCATGTGCCACACCCAGAGCCATCCCAGGGACCCTGTGTCACCCAGCCAGACCCCAGGGACCCCAGCACAGAGCAGAGCCCTGGCTGACTTGCTGCTGTCTGCCCTGTCAACTGCCCACCCATGTCCTTGCCCTGAGATCAGGAAGACCCATACCAGGGCAGCGTGGCTCTGTCCCCATCCCCATTCCATCCTGATCCCTTTCCCATCCCCATCCCACCTCCACCCCATCCTCATCCCAATTCCTTCCCTATCCCCATCCCTATCCCCAGGCCATCCCCGTTGCAGCCCCATCCCCATCCCTAGCACATCCCCAGACCCAGCCCAGACCCATCCTGCACTCACTTTCCAGGATCCTCTGGGGCCGGTACTTCTGGCTCAGTCGTGTTCCTGCAGTGGGAAGGAGGCGAGCCGGGGCGGGGCGGTGGGGGGGGGAGTGGGCAGTGGGGCAGCCCTTGCTCAGCCCTGCTCCCCACCACAGCCCTCCCCATGGCCCCCCAGACCCAGGGTGTGGGGGGGAGCAGAGACCCTAATCCATGTGCAGGACCAGAACGGAGCCACCTTGGCTGAGGGGTCCACGGTGGGGCCATCGTGTGTGGGGCCACGATGGGGCGAGCTGTGGGGCTGGGTGGCAGTGGGACAGTGCTCACCACCCAGGGAAGAATCTAGGAGCAACCTGAGGTCACAGCACAGCCCCCGCCCCAACGCCCCCCCCACCCGCACCAGCCGGAAGCTCTGTGCAGGACACCTGCCCTGAGCACCCTGCACCCATTGCCCCCAGATGCCCCCCGGCCCCCCACCTGCAGTGCCCATGCAGCCTGGCCTGACCAAGGACCCACTCTCTGGGGCTTCCTGGGGCTGGGAGCTCCCCCCTGGATTGGGGGTCCCAGGGGCTGGGGGCTCCCTGGGGCTGGGAGTCCCAGAGGGGCTGAGGGCTCCCTGGGGTTGGGGGCTCCCTGGGGTTTGGGGTTCCCTGGGACTGGGGGTCCCGGGGGAGCTGGGGGCACTCACGGCTCTAGGAGCAGCTGGGGGCAGAAGGGGCTGATCTCGAGGAAGTCTCTGTGAAGCAGAGGAAGGGTTGGGAGTCAGTGGGGCCAGGGGGGTCCAGCAGTGCCAGGAGGGGGGGGCATGGGGACACCTACTCTTTGGCCATGGTGACACAGGTGACATGTCCCTGGGCCTGGCATGAGGCTGTGCGGCGGCTGTTCCTGTGCAGAGGGGGGTCAAGGGGGTCACAGGGGGCACTGTAGGGCGGGGTGCTTAAGGGTGTGGGGGGTGTGCGCATTGGGGGTACAAACGAGGAGGGTCTGTGGGGGGGGGGGGGGGTGCTCCATGGGCAGGTCCATGGTGGGGGGTCAGCAGGGCACGTACCGCAGCAGGGAGAGCTCCCCGAAGTGCTGCCCAGCGCCCAGGACACGGATGAGCCGCTGCCCCCCGCCTGCCCGCTGGCTGACCCGCACCTGCAGCAGCAGGCAGCGAGAGTGGCTGAGTGCCAGCGGGGCCAGGGGGCCAAGGGGGGGCTGGAGGAGCCCAGGTCATGGGTCTGCACCCACCTCACCCCTCAGGATGATGTAGAAGTTCTCCCCCTCATCTCCTTCGTGGATAATGATGTGGCCGGGCGGGAAGGTGCACTGTGGGAAGGGAGTGGAGGGGCTGCTGGGGGCAGGCAGGGGCAGGCAGCCTCCATAGCTGCCCCCAGACCCACCATCCCAGGCACAGCCCAGCAGCCCCAGCCCCCTGCGGGGAGGTGTCCTGAGATCCCCGGGCCCTGGGAGCCCCTGCCTCATTGCCCACCCACCTCCTCCATGGCATCCAGCAGCTTGCAGAGGTGGCTGTCGGAGAGGTCCTGCAGCCAGTGCACCCTGTGGCAGAGAGGGGCTGGTGGGTGTCCCACGGCCTGCCTGTGCCCTGCCTGCACCCCACCTCTGCCCTGCCTGCACCTCACCTGGGCCCCACCTGTGCCCTGCCTCCCACCTGTCTGCATCCTGCCTGCACCTTGTTTGCAACCTGCCTGTGCTCTTCCTGCACCCTGCCTGCAATCTGTCTGAGCTCCTGCACCACAGAGCCCAGCCCAGGTGGTGGGCAGGGCAGGGCTGGGTAAGGGGATGGAGAGGCAGGGGGCTGCAGGGGGGACAGAGATTGGGATGGGGAGGGGGACGTGGTGGAGGTGGGGCTGGGCATGGGAACAGGGATCAGCTGGGAGCAGGAATTGGGATGAGGATGAGACCAGGCTGGGGCTGGGTATAAGGATGGGGACAGGGATGGTGATAGGGATGTGGCTGAGACGGGGGTGAGGATGATGGTGAGGACAGGGCTGGGACCGGAAGGGGACTCTGCAGGCAAGGGCTGGCAGGAGAGTCCAGCCACCCCTGAGGGGGTCAGGGTGTGGGGCCTGGGGGCGGTGGGTGCTGTGGGGTGGTGTCAGCAGGTGCCAGGCCCCACTCACATCCGCAGGGACCCCAGGAGCTCCACTCGTCTCTGCTTGGCATTGCTGGTGGCGATGGCCCGGTACCGCTGCCTGTCGATGGCCCAGAGGCGCACAGGGCTGAGAGCTGCACAAAAGGGAGTCAGCGGGGTGCTGGGGGGCCGGGGGTGGCATGGAGCCGGGGAGCTCTCCTTACCCCTCACGGTGGCCGTGCGCTTGCAGTGGTAGAGGATGGCAAGCTCACCAAACACGTCACCTGGTCCCAGCGTGCGGAGCTGCCGGCCCCGCTGGCTCACACTGAGATGCCCCTCTGCACAGACAAGACCCGCAGCATCATGCACACACACACATGTGTGCACACGCATGTGACTGCCCTGCAGCAGGTAGCCTCGCACCCCATGCAAACGGGAGATGCATCCTCCACAGAGGTGCACACATACACACGGGTGTGCACAGGCACCCGCATGTGCAGCAGCCCAATGCGCACAGGCACACATGGCACACCCACACACGGGCACAGATGGTGGCACACATGTGACCACCATGTGTGCCCATGCCACATTCTCACCTGCCACAATGTACATGGCAGTGCCTTCGGTGTCCTCAGCCAGCACAGTGTCCCCAGGGCCATGCCGGACAGTGGTGAAGCTCTGGGCCAGTGCCTCAGGGCAGCCCTCGCCCAGGCGCCGCAGGAACTCGCTGCGCCCCACCGCCTCCGCGATCAGGCTGAGGTCCCTGGGGATGTGGGTAGGGCAGCACTGGACGCCAGATCCCGGACCCCCAGTTCCCGCTGGCTACCTGTGCGACTTGGGGCTGTTGGGTGCGGCATCACTGGCAAGGGGCTCGGGGATGATGGCCAGAGCCCGGCTGTCCCGCCGGCTGGGGGGCTGTTCCATCACATCCTCCCACGCCATGCTCTGCAGGAAGGTCCTCTCCTCCCGCAGCCGCAGGTCCCGCAGCTTCTCATCCATCCCCACACCACGAATGCTCCCAGTGCCCTGGGGGTGCTGGTGTTTAGGACCACCGTGGCATCATGGCACCAGTCCCCTGGCCCCAGAGCACAGAGGGGGGATGCTACCCAGGGCACAGCCCCACATGGCACAGCCAGGCTCAGCATGGTGCTGCTGGCTTTGGCTCTGCACTGCCTGGCACAGCCCAGCCCCGCGTGGCAAGGGTCACCCAGAACCCAGCAGTGCTGTGCACGGCCCCTGCCGTACCCCAGGCCGCAGTGCAGGCAGGAGGGGTCCCCAGTGGGTGTCCTGGCATGGTCTGCCACAGCCCTGCCCGCAGCCCTGCAGCAAAGACAGGTGTGGGCTCCCACAGGCATCGTGCCCAGGCACTCCCTGCACCGTGCAAAGGTTGTGCCGCTGGCACAAGGGAGCCCAGCAGGGCCTCGGCGTGGCTGACAGCACAGCACGGCAGGAGAATGCAGAGACCTGTCCTGTCCCCCCTGGCACCCTGGGCCGTGGCTGCGGCCAGCCCCTGGGGACTCAGCCCTGCTACCCACCCTGCACCCAGCCGCCTACCGCTGCCACCGCTGCTACCGCTGCCACCGCTGCCGTCCCCTCCTAGCTGCACTGCTGCCAGGGCCTGGCCCAGTGACACATTAACCGACACAGCGGCACTCCCACCCAGCACCTGCCGGCCTGCAGCTGCGCCTGCTCACCCCAACCCGCACCCCCTGCTCGAGGAGGAGCTGTGGAGTGGGGCCGGACTCACCCCAAAGTCCCCTGCAGTGACACCGGCTGTTCCTGGCTGGCCAGGGCAGAGTCCAGAGGACCCTAGCCACGTCCTCACCCCCCAGGCAGCCCCCACCCCATAGCACCCCTCGCCCCAGGGCTGCCCCAGTGGAAGGGTGTGCATGGGAAGTGCGGGTGTAGTTGCGGTGTGCGCACCAGGGGGGGTACACGGGGGTGTGTGTGTGCATGGCGGGGGGGGGAGGGGGTGCACACACGGGGGGTGTGCCCCGCGGAGGTGTGCCCAGTGCCCGCGCAGGCCCGCTCCCGGTGCCCGGTGCCCGGTGCCCGTTCACTGCGTGCAGGCCCACCCCGCCCGCTCTGCGCACGCCCCGACACCCGGGGCTCGCGCAGTGCGGGGCAGGGCGTGGCCTCGGGGCGGGACGGCGCTGACCACGCCCCGCCAATCGCGGTCCGCCCCCAGGCCGCGCCCTCCACTCGCCCGCAGAGGGAGCGGCGTGGCGGCGGGCTCTGATTGGCGGCGTCGTGAGAGGCGTGGTGCGGGGGCGGGGCGGGGGTAGCATGGCTGCGGGAGCAGCAGCGCGACGGGAGCCAGGGCCTGGCCCCGGGGGCGAGAAGCGGATCCTGTGCGTGGGGCTGGTCTGCCTGGACATCATCAGCGTGGTGGAGGCCTACCCCGCCGAGGACTCGGACATCAGGTACCGGGTCGGGGGCAGCTCCACAGGGTGTTGCCGGGGGTCTCCCCGGGGCCGGCGCGGTGCCCACGGCCCGGTGCCTTGCAGGTGCGTGTCGCAGCGGTGGCAGCGGGGCGGGAACGCCTCCAACTCCTGCACGGTGCTGGCGCTGCTGGGAGCCCCCTGCGCCTTCATGGGCTCGCTGGCCCCTGGACACGCTGCCGAGTAAGTGGGGTGGGGGTGGGGGGGGCGACTGGGGCTGCCCCACTTTGATGCTTCCACTGGCCCCTCCACGTCTCTCCCACCGGCAGCTTCGTCTTGGCTGACCTGCAGCGCTACGGGGTGGATGTGGGCCATGCAGTGCCACAGCCTGCTGGCTGCTTGCCCACCTCTGTCGTCATCGCCAATGCCAGCCGGGGCACCCGCACCATCCTGCACGCCCATGGGTGCGTGGCACCTCTCACCCCCCTCTCTGTCCCCCAAGTTTCATTGTGGCGGATTTCCGGCACCGGGGTGTGGATATGACGCATGTGGCCTGGCAGCCCCGTGGGGATGTGCCCTGCGCCTGCTGTGTTGTCAGCGCCGCCAACGGCTCCCGGACCATCGTGCTCTACGACACGTAAGGGCACCAGCCCCAGACCTGATCACGCAGCAGGCAGCGCTCAGCGAGGCCAGCTTGGGGCTGTGGACCCCTCCCTGCCTTTGGCCCCAGCCGAGCTAGGCACTCAGGCCATCCCATGCACCCCAGAGGTCTCACAGTGCTTGGCCTGGGCCAGAGGCTCCGCCAGTGCCAGCCCAGCGCTGCCTGCCAGGGAATCCTGTGTGCCAGACTGGGTGATTCCCCATAATCCTGCACACACAATCCCTGTCAATCACCCCAACATGCTGCAGCTGTGATTGGCGGTGGCATCCCTGCATGGCCATGCGCTCTGGTGTGTGGGACAGCTGCCACAGCCCCCACAGGGACACACACCCTGCACCGCACATGGTGCCCAGGACAGTGCTCCCATGGCTGTGCTGGTGCCAGCAGGGCAGCCGAGGTCCTCGCTGTGGCAGAGGGCAGGCTGCGCTTACATGTGTTGATGGTGGAAGTGGCTGTTGGGCATCACTGACCCCTCTGGCAGCTCCAGCCCAGCCACTGCCATGCTGCCCTTTGAGTCCATCTCAGGGTCGCACTGCACCATCATTAATAATTCACCAGGGTGGTGCCATCCCTGCCGGGACCTCTGCCCTGCAGCACCACTGAGCCTGCCATAGCCCGCAGTGCTTCCCGTCACCCCTGGCTGGGGGTCCCTGGGGGCTGCTCCACACTGTGGCTGGGTGTCCCCCCTCCCTGCCTGAGCCCCTCCCTGCAGGAACCTGCCCGACGTGACTGCGCATGACTTCGAGCTGGTTGACTTCTCCCAGTACAAGTGGATCCACTGGGAGGTGGGGCCGGGGCTGGGGGGGGGGACCCCGGGGCCGTGTGTGGGGGACCCTGGGGCTGTGTGTGGGGGACGACGGGGCAGTCGGTGCCTGTGCCAGGCGGTGTGTGACCACAGGCCCGGAACGCGGCAGAGCAGGCGGCGATGATGCGGCGCGTGGAGAGGTACAACCGGGACCAGCCAGCGGCCGAGCGGGTCCGCACCTCGGTGGAGGTGGAGAAGCCGCGGGAGGAGCTGCTGCCGCTGCTGGGCCTGGCCCACGTGGTGCGGGGCGGGGCCTTTCTGTTGGGGCGGGGTGGGGGAGGGGCCTATGCATCAGGGGCGAGGGGGGGTCATGAGGCGAGCCTCAGGGAGGGGGTGTCAGGGCTTGGGGGGGAGCAGTGGGAGTTTGGGGTGTGGGGTGGTGGTGGGCAGGGCTGCGAGGGTGCGGGGCGAGGTACAGGGGGGCACAACCTGTGGGTGGCTGCGGTCTAGGGGAGTGCAACCAGGCTGCCAGCACAGCATTGCATAGCTGGGGGTGTCGCCCGCCCTGGTCCCAGCCCTTCTCCCGCAGGTGTTCATCAGCAAGGATGTGGCTCGGCACTTCGGGTACCAGTCGGCCCCCGAGGCGCTGCAGGGGCTGCACAGCCGCATACAGCCGGGGTAGGGGGTGTGTGAGCGGTGCCGGTTTTGGGGGGGCACAGCTCTGCCGCATGCCCATTCCCCCACCCCCACCAGGGCCACACTGATCTGTGCCTGGGCTGAGGAGGGGGCCGATGCCATAGGGCCCAGCGGGGAGCTGGTGCACTCAGATGCATTCCCGCCAGAGACCCTCGTGGACACGCTGGGAGCTGGGGACACCTTCAACGCTGCCGTCATCTTTGCGCTCTCAGCAGGTGGGCACAGTCACAGCGCGGCTGTGGCATGGCCATGGCCTGGCACAACTGGACTCGTCTCAGTGTGGCCTGGCATGGCTGACACCCCCATTCCCCAGGGAGGACCCTGCAGGATGCTCTCACCTTCGGCTGCCAGATTGCGGGCAGGAAATGTGGGATTCAGGGCTTCGATGGTATCGTCTGAGCCAGACACCCTGTGCCTGCACCAGGAGCTGCTGCCAGCCCTGGGGCATGCTGCTGCCCTGTCACATGCAGCACCCCCGCACCCCACTCACAATAAAGCCCCATACTGCCCCACTGCTGCCTCCTGCCCCCCCCCCCCCGAGCTGTTCCGGTCCCCCCTCCCCAGCCAGGGGCCATACCGACAGGAGGCTACACTGACCAGGGCCCTGGCAAGCACCAGCAGCAGCGCCTTTATTTCTCCATCCTGCTGCATTACACACATGACTGCACCATCCTGGCCCCACCAACCTCCCCAGCCCTGCTGCGGGATGGGGGGCATGGGGATCCCCCCACTGCTCTGTGCCCTTAGTGGGGCAGGGAGCAGCTGGGGCATCACACCCCACAGCTGTGGGGCTGGCACAGCCCTGCCCACAGCCCCCCACCACCTACCCTTCCCCCGGTTCCCCCAGAACTGGGGCTGCCTCCCCCTCAGGGGCTTCAATCTCAGAGGCTTCCTCTGCCTCCATGGCTTCAGCATTGGGGGCTGCAGCTGGGGGGACCATCTGCTCCTCTGCTGGGCCATGCCCGGGGCTGCTCACCCCTGCATCCCCCCCCAGCACAGCCCCAGCCTCTGCCAGTGACTCCCCAGGTCGCTGCACATGGGGCTGCCCCAGAGGTCCCTGACCCCTGCTGTGCAAGAACAGCAGCTCCGGGGGGTTGACCAGCCCGTCCTTGTTCAGGTCCTGCCTCTCCAGTACTTGGTCCACTAGTGGGACCACCTGCAGGGACGGGAGGAGGATGGGGTGAGGGTCCAGCCTGGGGGCTCCATGGGGCAGTGAGGGGCCATACCCATGGAACCTACCACATAGGGGTCCAGCCACTCACTGTCCAGCGGCACCAGCACAGAGCTCAGCAGCTGCAGCAGCTCCAGCCCATCCAGGTGCCCGCTCTGGTCATGGTCATGCAGCACGAAGAGGTAGAGCAGGGCTGTGGAGCACAGGAGCCATGGGGCTGGGGCTGCATCCATGCTCCTGCCAGCCCCCAGCACCCTGCTGCCGTGTGGCCTTACCCTGCTCCCGTGTCATGGTCTGCACGTCCCACTCCGGTGGCCCCAGGCTCCTCACCGTGCTCTGCAGCAGCCTGGAGGCAGCCAGGCTGCGTGTGGGCACCCACTGCCCCTGCCCTACAGCCTGCCCCAGGGCTGCTGTGCCCCACCCTACAGCTGTCCCCAGGACCATGCTGCCTCACAGGCAGCTGGGCACTGCCCAAGCACACCCCCCACCCCCACCCATCCCGCAATGAGGAGCCCCCGGGGCCAGGAGTGCAGGGCCCAGTGCCATTGGGGTCCCCGAGGGGCAGGACTCACTGCAGCATGGGCAGCTCCGGGCTCAGCAGGTCAGGGTCAGGATCCAGTCCTGTGGCTGCAGGGACTTCAGCCCTGGCCGGGGAGAGGGGTGGTGTTACTTGTGCCCCCAGGCAGGGGCATTGACCACCCTGGCCTGGCCTGATGTCCCCGCAATAACCCACACAAATGTCCTCTCCACCCATGGCCTTCACAGCCCTGCAAACACCCCTGGGCCCACGAACCCTGTCCTTGTCTATGCACCCCTCAACCCTGGCACCCCCACCCAGTCATGCACCCAGCCACCCCCATGCACCCCACCCGCACTCATGAGCCCTGTCTGCACCTGTGCACCCAAACCACACCACCCCCAAAGTTATGCCCCCCCCAGAGCTCTGCCCCACCAAAGCTCTGCCGCCCCATACCTCTGCCCCTCAGCCTTGGGGGCAGCCCACACCATGGGGACCACCACCAGCAGCAACAGGATCACCACTGGGTTCTTCATCCTGCAACCTCAGGCTGCAGCCAGGTGAGAGCAGCTGGGTGCACGAGAGCAGCTGGATGGGTGCCCTGGCTCAGGAGGGGGCTGTGCCGAGCTACAGTGGGTGCTGGGGGAATCCGGCGTTTGGAGAAGGGCAGGGGGTGGGGAGCAGGTGAGGGGCTCTGCAGAGGCGCTTCCACTCTTACGGTCACGGCACCGTCCTGCCCCAGCTCGTCCAGCCCCTGCCTCCCTGCTGCCAGCCCCTGCCACCCACCTTTGCACCTGCAGCAGCTCCCCCGACACCCACCCCACCCCACCCCCCGCGAGCCGGGCTGGAGCAGTAGCTCGGAGGGGGGGCCCGGGCAGCGCTGGGGGGCGTCCACCAGCTCCAGCGCGGCGGGGACACGGCAGGGACACGCTGGCACCGCACCGGCGGAACGCCTGCGTTGTGCGTGGGCACGCCGCAGGGCACTGCTCGCACTGCACGCACACCGGGTGCCTCCGGTCCTGCCGCACGCCCCGCGTACCAACGGGCTGCCCGGCGCAGCGCACACACCCACAGCCACGAACACCCCTGCAGCCCGGTGCCCACTCACCCGGCCCCGGTATCACGTCTCAGTACCGCTCGGTGGCGCCCACCCCGCCCTGGGCCACGTAGCTGACACTTACCCGGGCACCGCCGCCAGCACCAGCACCGGCAGCGGCTGGGACCCGCCCGGCCCGCCCGCCGGGCCCTCCCCTGCCCGGGGCGGGGGCTCAGCCCCACCCGGGGCGGCTCCGCCCGCGCCCCGCCGGCAGCGCAAGGATTAACCGGCACCCTGCGCCCCTGCCCGCCTCAAAGATGGCCGCCGGGGCGACACGCGCCCACCGCGGAGCGGGACCAACGTGGGTGCAGCCGCTGAGTGGGCGAGGCCAGCGTTGCCCCAGCTCCCGCCGCCCCGGCCGGCTCCCCTCCAGCCACCGGCACCCCGCGCCGGCAGCAGCCAAGCCGTTACCTGCACCGCCTGCCGCACCGGCTACGGGTGGGCACCGGGGTCCGGCGAGCCACGGCCCCCCCACCACTCCCACCCGCCGCCTCCACCGTGGTCAACCCCTGAAAGTGCCGGGCAAGGGGCAGCTGGTGGGCGAGACGCCCACACCCTCCCCGCCCGAGGCAGAGCCGGGACAGCCTTGCACAGCGGGGCCAGTGCCCACCCCGGCCCTGCTTCCCCCCTCAGAACCCCCCGCAGCACCGAAGGCCCGGTGGGCAGCCTGCTCTTCCACCCGCACCTGGCCACCGGCCCGGGCCAACGCCACAGCAGGTGCGTGGGGGGGACACACCCGGCTGCTGGCATCCCCTGGCACCGATCCCAGGCCCCGTGCAGCTATGGGGGACAATGTAGGACCCAGGCCCCGCCCCCCCCCCCCATTTCCGGCTCCCACACCATAAGCGTGGCAGCTGGAGGGGACAGGGACAGCACTGGGGCGGGGGCTGTGTGGCAGGATGCTGCCGGCCCCCACAATAATAAACCCACGCAGCTGCAGCCACACGCCCATGGGCTGGGCAGGGAGGGCCCAGAGCAGCCCCTCCCCAGCCGGGAGCAGCACCAGAGCTGGCTCCTCGCCCCCTGCAGCGCAGCTCCAGCATGGACACTGCTGCTTTTGCACTCCAGTTTTAATGGCAGCAGTGGGGTGGAGGGCTGGTGGGACCCCTCCTCTCTGGGGCCAGCCCCATGCCGCACCGCAGCCTGAACAGTACCATCCAGCTGGGGCCCCATGCGGCTCCTGGACCCCTCATCCACGCCCCGAGCGCCAGCAGGGCGGGGGCTGGTCCCTCATCTGCTTCACAGTCTGTTTGGGATGGGCCAAGGCATGGCAGAGGCTGGCCGGCCTGGGGGAGTCCATCCTGGTGCCTGGGGGGACACAGGGGCTACAGGAGCCCTGGGAAGGCAAGCTGCAGCAGCAGGATGGTGGCCACAATGAGCCCGGTACAGAGCAGCAGCAGCAGCCAGACAGGGAGAGAGCCTGCAGAGGAGAGAGGAGTGAGGATGGGTACTGCAGCCCCCGAGCCCCCCTCACCTCCTGGAGGACAGGCAGAGGCAGCCTGGCTCCGGGCTGGGGAGTGGTTGTAGTCACCCGTGGCAGCCCCCCAGCACCTACGTCGGCTGGGGAGCAGGTGCAGCTTGCAGCGGCTGTCAACAGCCACGCTGAGCAGGGCAGCCTCATTCCCTGCCAGCAGCTCCCGCCCACGCCGGCTCTCAGGGACAAATGCCACATCCGTCACCACGATGCCATGTGCCTCCTTCACATAGTACAGCCTCTGCGGGGCAGGACAAGGGGGTGGCCAGAAGCAGTGCAGCCCCTGGGGAGGGCACTGGGGCTACCCCTGCACCCCTCCCTGCCCAGCACCCTGCAGCTCACCTGCAGCGAGAAGGCAATGTGGATAGCGACAGAGCCCGTCACCGTGCCCAGCCCCAGGAAGGTGCCTGAGTCACTGCAGGGGGGAGGACAGTAAGCAGGGGCTGGTGTGGCCCCAGGTCCCACGCCTGCCCTGCCCTAGGGTACCTGATGGAGAGGCAGGAGATCACTTCGCTGCCACAGGGCCTGGTCAGCAGTGGCAGAAAGCTCTTCCCATCCCACTTGGTCAGGTAGCAGGGTGGGGGGCGGCGCTCCCGCTTGTGGGGCACCTGAACTGTGTAGAGCCGCAGTGCTCCAGTGTTGTCCTCCACAGCCCCAAACCTGCCGCAGGAAAGCAGGGGTGGCATCAGTCCCTATAGCCAGCACCGCCACCACCCCTTCACCCATGGCTGCAAGGTGAGGATCTGTGGGGGCTACAGCTCTCCCAGCACTCAGCACCTGTCCCACCTCCCAAGCCCAAACCTGGACCCAGACCACACCCCACTAAAGCAGGCACTGCCCCTGCTCCTCCCCCAGCCCCAGGGAGCCCCTCACCACAAACACCACAGGGACTGGGAGAAGGCTCAGCCCAGGGCAGCCGCCATCGGGGTGGTCTGTTCCCAGCCCCCCACCCACGTGCCACAGCCCTCACCGGCAGGCCTGGTAGCGGTAAGCCCTGTCAGGAATGCCAGGCAGGTTCTCATTCCAGTGCAGCCCTGTTACCAGCTGGTCCTGCTGCCACACGCAGCACTGGAAGTCCCGTCCTGCTGTCACCACCTGCACGCAGAAAGTGTGGGTGTCCAAGGATAGCTCTCCCTGCCGAACTGGGGAGCCCCCTGATGCTCACCTTGTTGTCAGGGCCCAGGGCAATATCTTCAATCTCTCCATCATGGGCTTTGAACTCCAGCATCTTCTTCATGCTGGGGAACTGCAAGGGCAGAGCGGGCGTCAGCCGTGCCCCATGGGCCAGGAGCCCTCAGCAGCCCCAGGCTCCCCCCGACACAGCATCTGCAGTTGCTTGGGAAAGGTGTCAGGAAGATGCAGCGTTATGGAATAACAGATGTTGCCAGTTTGGCACTACTGGGGCCTGGCATTCACCGCCAGAAACACACCGCTGCCGGCATGGCAATACCCAGCCTCAGCTCCGCCTGCACCTACCTCCCAGAGGCGGAGGAAGCCGTCAGCACCGCCGGTGACAAGCAGAGAGCAGTCAGCATTGAAGCGGACGGCCTTCTGCAGGGCATCGGGGCTGAAATCTGTGCGGACGCTGTGCAGGCTCTCCACCGTCACCTCACTTGTCTGGCTCTGTGTGTCACCCTGTCCCACCGAGCTGGGACCCTTCCGCTTCCGTGGCCCCTTCTCCCCACTGCCTGTGGTGGGGCAGATGACATGGAGCCCTCAGACAGCTCCCTGCCGCCAGGCAGGCTGAGCCCAGCAACCCAGCAAGCACAAGGAGCGGGGGGCAAAGGCAGGCCCGGAAAGGGGGGGGCAGTGGGCGCACAGCACTGCTCCACCTCCAAAGCACCCTCCAAACCACCCGGCACCCCACACCAGCCCCCCCGGGGAGAGCGGGACCTCACCATTCCGTGCGTCTGAGCCGCTCTTGGCCTCGGGTGCCTGCAGGCTGAAGCGCAGGATGTGGCAGCTGGCGTCCTGCCCCGCCGCGATGATGTCGTCGGCCAGAGCCATGGTCATGGTGGCGCGGGTCTCGGTGTCGTGGGAGTGGAGCAGGGAGGCGCTGAGCTGCCCCCCGATCTGCTCCAGCTGCAGGAAGTGCTGCGGGACGGGGCTCGGCCTCAGCCCCCGCCAGGCGCAGCCCCCGGCCCCCGCCCGGCCCCGCAGCGGGGACCTGCCCCGGGGCCACCCGCACGGCCGAGGCCGCCCCCCGCCCCGCTCCCCGCCGAGGGCCGCGGCCCCACCCCGCCCGCCCCCGGGCCCCGCCGCCCCCGGGTCCCCGCACACCCCGCCCGCCCGCCCGCCCGTCCGTCCGTCCGCGGGACCCCTGGCTGCGTCCGCACCACGCCATTGCGGATGCCGGTCTTGGCGGCCCCGCCGCCGCCGGCAGTGATGGCGAGCGGCCGCCGCGGGTGGAGGCGGACAGTGTAGAGCGGGAACGGCGCCCGATACAGCTCTGCCGGCCGCCGCGGCGCCATGGCTGCGCCGCACACGTCAGCGCGTCGCCGCGCCGTTACGTCACCGTGCCGCCACCACGGCCCCTGCCGCCATGGCCACGCCTCTGGTGCTGCACAGCGGCCAGCAGTGCACCCGCCCACCGCCACACAAGCCCCGCCCCTGCCGCCCGGGCCCGTACGGGAGGGGGCACTGCGGAGTGTGGGGTGTCCGGCCCCGCCCCCTCCGCATATCCCCCTGCCGTGGGGCAGCCCCCACGCAGCCGTGCGGGGCCCCCGTGTGGGTCAGGACACCCACTGATGCCCTACGGCCCCTCGCCCGGCCCCACGGCCGCGGAGGGGCATCGCTGCGGCCCGAGAGGGGCCTGGGACGGGGGTCTCTGCGCCACCTCCCCGCTTGGCCCCAGCCCCACCGCCCCCACCCACATTGCCGCGTGGGGCAGCGCGGGGTGGCAGGGGGCTGCCCGGCTCCCCGTGGGCCCCCCTAGCCTGTGACCCCCCCAGCCTCGGGGCCCCCCAGCAGCCTTGCTGTGCCTCCTCCATCCCAGCCTTGACCTGCCCCTCCCCTACTGGCCTCCCCCGCCACTGCAAGCACGCGGCCCCCGGGAGCCCTCACCCTGCTGCCCAGCAGGGATGCAGGGGTGCCCCAGGCTCCAGGTGTGCCGGGGCTGGAGCCAGGGTCACAGCGAGCTGCGGTGGGGGACGCTGCCCTCAGGGGACCCCCCTCAGCCCATGCTGGGCGGCAGCGGGTGCAGAAGCTCCCCACGGGGTGGGCCCGTCGGTGCAGGCAGCTGCCAGCCCCGCACGCCGCACCGGGGCTGCCACCCTGTGGGCAGGGCTGCCGGCAGGGCCGGGGTGCAGTGTGACCCCGTGTGGGAGCCCTGCCCGGTGCACAGGCTGTGGCACGGCGGCTGCTATGTGGGTCCCGCGGCGCTGGGATCATGGGGCGGGCAGGACTGCTGCCGTGGGCGGCTGCGGGCTGGGGGAGGCTCCGGCTGGGACAGCCTGTATCCTCCTGCTCATCCCACGGTGCCAAGGAGGGGGAGGCGAGACGCCCGCCCAGACGAGGCCGTGGGCCGCGCTGTGCTGGGAGGCGGTGGGGGGATGTGCCAGTGCTCCCTGGGGCGCCCCGACCCACCAGTGCTTCGTGTGGCCGAGGCACAGGCAGGAGCGTGGGTAGGGGTTGCCTGGCAGGGCCGGCATGGCCGAGAGCATGGGGTGCGGTGTGGGGCCGGCCACCACGCATGGCTGCTCCACAGCCACCACCACCCGCAGCTCCCGGGGGAGGAGAGGCAGCGGCAGCCCCGCACGAGCTGCCCGGCATTTCTGGGGAGTGGGCGCAGGCAGGACCCCAGGGCCCTTGTCTGCCCACCCTGGCGACCAGGAGAGCCCCCTCGCAGAAGGACAGGTAAGGAGCTGGCCAAGCACGCACGGCAGCAGTGGGGAGCCCCATGGACATGCCTGCCACCCCTTGCCCTGCTGCATCACAGCCAGATGGCACACAGGGGCTCCTGGGGTGCTGCTGGGGGGGCAGCCATAGGGAGGGGATGCATGCCAGGCAGTGCCAGCCCACTCGGCTTGGGTGCAGGTCACGGGCAGTACTGAGCCTGTTTGGCTGTGGGCAGGGGGACAGGGGCTGCCCCATGGCACGTGGGTGGGCGGGATGGATGTGTCCCTGGGGGCACAGACACCCCATGGGTCCTGGGTTCACCCAGGTATTGTGGAGGACAGGTGCTGTCCTCGTCCCTGCTGGGAGTGACAATGACCATCCCAGCCTCAGCTGTGGGGTGCCACAGGCTCAGGGCTGGCTCAGCCCCCCTCTCTCCACAGGGGCCCCCGGGGCCACTGTGCCCCCAGAACGCAGCCCGGGAGCGAAGCCGTGTGCGGGCGCTGCGCCGGGCATTCCTGTCACTGCAGGCAGCCCTGCCCACCGTGCCCCCTGGCACCAAGCTCTCCAAGCTGGATGTCCTCGTCCTGGCCACCAGCTACATTGCCCATCTCAGCCATGTGCTGGGCTGTGGCCCCCCCCCCCCTGTGCCCTCCCGCCCACTCCACGGACACCCACTCCTACACCCCCTGAAGGTGAGACCTCTGTCCCGGGGTTCAGCTCCCCTGCACTGCACCCCGGGGTCCCCCTTGCATGACAGCATGCAGTCCCTGGGGTCCCACATTAATCCCCTGTGCACACTAGAAGCCAGCCCCCCAGGTCCCCCAGTCCACAACGCAGCCAGTCCCTGGGGTCCCCAGTGCACACCAGCAGCTGGTCCCTTGGCTTGCAGCCCCTCCACCCCAGCATCTCCCGCATGCCCCATACACACCGGCACTGGTCCCCCGTGTTCCCTGTGCACACCAGCACCAGTCCCAAGGTATCCCCAGAGTGCCCCATGCACACCAGCACCCAGTCCCCAGTGTACTCTGTGCACACCAGGAGCTGGTCCCTGGGGTCCCCCTCCTCCCTAGGCATGGGGCATGAGAAGCAGCAGGACAAAGGACCCTGCTCCCAGCACCGACCCCTCTCCCTCTCTTGCAGAAGTGGCCGATGCGCTCCCGCCTCTATGCCGGCCCTTGGGGGGGGGCTGGTCCTGACCCGCCCGGAGCAGCCACAGCCACCAGCAGCCAGGAGCACACCAGCCTGGGGGACAGCAGGCTGGCAAGGGGGGAGAGCCCCCCCCGACCCCCCCAGTGCCCACAGCCACGGGAGCCCCTCCCTCTGCTCTCTCCCTGCAGTATGGGGAGGCTGTGCCCCAGGGTGGGGATCGGGGGCAGTAGTAAGGATGGGGGAGGGGGCCAGTACTGATGGGATCCACACCCCCATCCTGTAGAGAGGTCCAGGAGCTCTGTGAGCAGCAGGATGCCAGAGCTCCCTGCCCTCACCCTGCCTGCAGCAGAGCAGGACTTGGGCCAGGACCTCAGGGACACTTGGGGTGGGCTCTGGTGGGAGCTCCCGCTGTGCAGGGACAGGCATTATGGCACCTGCCTGGCCTTGGGATGATAGGGTGGGACAGGACATGGACATGCTTCACACTGCCCATGGGGGCTGGTGGCTACCCACAGCAATAAACTTGCAGCGAGCACCCACCACCTGCCTCTTGTCTAGGCTGTGCCAGGGCTGCAGGCTGGGCCCCCCATGAGACCCTCACCCCAGCTTAGCTGGGCCCAGAGAATTGGGGGATGGGGGCCCTGCACTCCCCAGCCATGGAGCAGCTGACAAAACACCCCCCCCCCCCCAAGCCATGCTCACCTGGTTCCCCCTGGCTGGGACCCCTGCCGCTGGCCCCGTGTCAGGGGAAAGGGGCCAGGGCCAAGGCTGCTACCATAAATCTCCCCTGGCTGGTGAGGCTCCTGCTCCTGGGGGGCAGCAGGCCCCCCCCACTGCTTTGGGAGACAGGGGTCCCCTGTCCACACAGGCTTCCAGGGGGATGGCAGGGAGGGGGCTGGGGCTGGGGCTCCTCTGACACTTGCACTCCAGAACAATTTATTGGGGGCACAGTGAACACAAAGATGGGTGATGGGGGTCTGGAAGGAGGAGGAGGCAGTGCTTGGCACCCCCGGGGCACCCCCAACCCAGGACTGGTGCGTTAAGGCACGTGGCCAGGCTGGGGGCACCGGGCAGCATACCGCCCCGAGGCAGGGGAATAGGTCACCACTCTTGACACCACCCCACCCCATGGTCCCAGAGCCCCCCGGCGGGGGGGGGCAGAGCCCAGCGCAGGCAGAGGCGCTGCTGGCAGGGGGTGCAGCCCAGACAGCCCCCCCCGGGCAGGGACCCAGCCCCTCCTAGTTATTTGGTGCTCCCCAGCCCTATGCAGGCACCCCACAGGGGGTCCATGCCTCCCGGCCGGGGGTAGGCTGGGATAGGGAGCAGGGGGCAGCCAGGACCCCCCTGCCGGGGGTGGGGGTAGGCTCAGAAGGAGGTTTCCTGCAGGGCGTAGGTGGGGGCCCCAGCCGCACGAATGTAGCCCTGTCCCTCCTCTTCCTCCTGCAGCCCGGGCGGGGCCAGGCCGTTGCCCACCCCATTGCTCTTCACCGTGGCGTCTGCGTGGTCGGCACCCTGCAAGGACAGAGCGGGGGACAGCAGAAGCACGGCGGGGGGCGGGGCACCGACCACACACCACCCCCTTTCCCCAGGGTGCTGGGGTCTGGGCCCCTTACCTGGGCAGGGAAGGTCACCCCACAGCACAGCCTCTGCCTGTACTTCTGGGGCAGGCAGCAGAGCAGGCGGGGCAGCACCGGGTAGATGGTGCGGGGGTCCACAGCAGCTGGTGGTGTGGGGCCTGGGGGGGAGAGCAGAGGGTGAGGGGGGGCGCGATACCGCTGGCCCCCCAACCCCCCCGCACTCACCAGTGAGCAGGCTGACCAGGAGCCCCACCAGGATGACGGTGGTGGAGTTGTGGGCGCTGTACCACATGTATGACAGGCTGTAAAACTTCTGCAGCCCCGTGGGGCTGGGGAAGAGGGGCATGAGGCGGGGAAAGAGATGGGGGGGGGAGCACAGAGCAGCACCCCTGCACCCCCCATGCTGCAGCACCTCAGCACTGAGCCCTCCATCCCACTCACCTCTGGGGGGTCGGCGTGGGGGCCAGCAGGGTGGTGGTGAGAATGGTGGTGAGGTTGCCCACAGCGGGGAGCGCTGTGCCATTGGGTGGGGGGGGCGCCTCAGCCGCCCTCATGTTGTGCAGCAGGCCACCAATGCCCACCCAGAAGGCCATGGCCAGCCCTGCCAGCAGCCCTGTGATAGCACCCTGTGCCAGGGGAGACGGAGGGCACTGACCTCCCGCTGGGCTTGGGACACCCCAGACCCCCTGGCACTGCCCACCCTTTGGGGTCTGTGCCCCTGTCCAGGCAGGAGGACACTCACTGTGGGGTTGGCACAGGGGAAGAACATGCCCAGGCAGAAGAGTCCCAGGAGTGGGCCCCCCACCATGCCGAAGATGCTGATGGCCGCCTGTGGGGGAACAGACCGCAGCGATGGCCTGGGGCACCCACCAGCTGGATGCCAGAGCTGGGGGGCCCCCGCACCCCCACTTCTACCTGCAGCACAGGGCCCAGCATGGAGGACACGTAGGCCATCCCCAGGCACAGCAATCCATACCCAAGAGCTGGAGAAAGGAGCAGGGAGGGGTGTCATAGCAGTGATGGGAACCCCCAGTTGCAAGCAGTATCCCCCCTGAGCCACCCCCTGCTCACCCAGCAGCTTGGAGAGCAGCGTGGCCCGTGACTCCGACAGCCCGGGGCAGTGCGGCCGGACCAGGTCCTCCATTGTCACAGTGGCCAGTGAGTTGAAGGCAGAAGAGATGGTGCTGGAGAGGAGAGGGAGCAGGAGGAGACTCAGCTGGGACCCCTCTAGCCACACCAGCCTCGGGGCTGCCTGCTTACCTGAGGGACCCGCTGAAGAGGCAGGCAACGAAGAGCCCAGGCAGCCCTGGCAGGTCCTGCAGCACGTCCATCACGAAGTACAACACCAGCTAGGGCAGGGGCATCAGCACCCACAGAGCCAGGGGGACCAGGGGAGACTGAGGTCTGGCCCTGAAGGCTCCAAACTGTGGGGAACCCATCTGCCCACCTGGTCAGGAGAACTGTGGCGCTGGTTGGGTGCCAGTGGGTGCTCCTGGTTATAGACAAACATGACAAGGCCAGTCAGGCAGCTGAGGCAGAGAACGATCTGCTGGCAGGGGAAGACGGCGTAGCAGGAGCTGTGGGCACCAGGCAAGTGTCAGAGGTGGGGGAAGTCGCCAGGGAGGAGCCCATCCCGGCCGTGGGACCACCAGCCCCACTCACAGCTTGGCCTCCTGCTCGCTGCGGGCGCTGAGGTACCGCTGCACCTGTGCCTGGTTCACCCCGTACAGCGACAGCATCATGAAGACACCTCCCACTGCCAGGGTCCAGAAGGTGTGCCGCTCAAAGGGGTCGGGGTCCAGGCTGTGAAGAGGCACCAGCAGGTGGGCAGTCACGGTGCCGAGTCCTCACCAGCACCCCACAGCACAGGAAAGGGGGCAGCAGGAATGGCCCCCGCCACCATGCCTAGGTCTGTCTTTCCCACCCCAGACCCTACCCAGCTTCCCTGTGTCCCCATGGCATGGTGTGGGGTGCCCAGCCCCAGGTGGGTGGAGGCATCTCAGCACATGGCACGGCAGAGCTGCGCCACTCACTCGATGCCGGAGATCTTGCCCTCCTTATCTGCCAGGTGCCAGACACGGGCCATACCACCCACCCGCTGGGCACCCACAATGATGACAGCCAGCTGCCCCGCGAACATCACCAGCGTCTGGAAGACGTCTGTCCAGATGACAGCCTTCAGCCCACCCTGCAGAGGCACAGCACCTGTCACCGCAGCCGGGCGGTGGCATGGAGCGACCGGAGCCAGGCAGCAGCTGGCCCCACTGTGGCATGGTGGGCAGCGACTCACCAGCGTGGTGTACAGTGTGCAGACCAGCCCCATGGTGAGCACTGCACTCCAAAGGTCAAAGCCTGTCACTGGAAACGGCAGAGGCTGTTAATGAGGCTGCCACCCCCCCATGCAGGATGGAGCTTCCAGCATCACCCCCCTGCTCCTGTCCCCCCTTACCTGCATTAAGGGCCAGTGCGGGTGCGTAAAGCACCACCCCCATGTAGATGACCTGTAGGGAGAGCAGTGCTGCAGCCATGCATGGCCTGCAGTGCCCTGCACGCTCTCCCCACCCCCACCCCCCACTCACCATCTGGAAGATGAAGGTGATGGTGCCAAAGACCCGCACAGTCTTGTTGAAGCGCAGCTCCAGGTACTGTGGGGGAGACGGGTCAGGGAACTGTCCCACCTGGACACGGGGTCCTAAGGAGGGGGGACATCCCCTGCATCCCCCATGTCCCCTTCATGACAGTGGGGAAGCAGAGGGGGGCACGCAGCCCTGCCCCAGCACCTCGGCTCCTGCTGCTGTGGAGGTAGGTGAAGTGCCTGAGGCAGGGGGACAGGGCAGGCGCTGGACAAGCCGGGTGGGAGCCCTGTCTGTGGGGCACAGCAGGCTGGGTGGCAGGACAGCAGCACAAGGCAGCGAGGGAAGCTGAACCCCCCACTGGGCACCGTCAGCTTGTCCCCCAAGGACAGGCACTTGCCTGCACATGCTTCTGGGTGCAGGACTCGGTGCATGTCCCCCCCCATCTCCCTGTGGGGATGAGCCTGCTCACCTCGTAGGTGCTGGTGATGCGCAGGCGGTAGAAGACGGGGATGAAGATGTGGGCTGGGATGAGCAGCCCCAGGAGGTAGGAGCAGCCGAGGAACCAGTACTCAGTACCAGAGCGGAAGATTTCGGCCGGCACTCCCAGGATGGCCACAGCTGACTGGAAGGTGGCCAGCAGGGAGAGGGCAACAGGCAGGAAGCTCATGTTGCGGTTGGCCAGAAGGAATTCCTGTACCGTGCGCTGCCTGTCCCCGCTCAGTGCGTAGAAGAGCCCGATGGCTGACGACAGCACCAGCAGCAGCACAAAGATGCTGTAGTCGATCACCGTGAACTCCATGGCGAGTGTCTTCAGTTGTCGCTGTCCTGCCGGAGCCACCACTACCCGGCCACCCGCCCCAGCTGTGCCCCACCAGCCTCATGGGCACACCAAGCCCTGGCAGCCACCCCGGCAGCAGGTCCTGGCCAGCATCTCCCTGGCAGTCAGAGCTGCAGGAGGAGGGATGGGTGTCAGTGCTGGGACACTGCAGGGACCTTTGGGACACTGCAGAGACCTTCGCTCGCTCCTCAGCCTCAAGAAGGCAGCGTGAGGCAGGGGCCAGGCTGCATGAGAAACATCTCGTTCTCCGCCCTCTGGGCTGGGCTCAGCACCGCACGGCCCACCCCCAGGCCCTCGCCAAGAGAAACGGGAGCCTCTTCCAAAGAACACCGAGATCACAATTGCAAAATAGTCCCACCCAGGACCCCGGCAGCACCGGCCCTGCCAGCCCCACGCAGCTCTGCCAAGCCCGGCAGAACCGGCCCAGTATGGCCAAACCCAACACAACCGCCCCCGGTGCAGGACAGTGCCGCCAAGCCTGGCAGCACCGGTCTTGCCCCAGCCAAACACAACACGACTCAACCACGCCAGCACCACACAGCCCCGCCAAGCCCAGCAGAGCTGCCCCCGGTGCAAGAGCTCAGCCAAGCCCAGCACAACCGGACCAGCCCTGGCGCCAGCCTGCTGCCCTGGGGCTGGCACAGCCCAGCCAGTGCCAGAGCAGCCGCCCCCACAGCAGCCCACCCTGCAGGATTGGCCCTACCGGCAGCTCCTAGCCCCACGGGACCCACGGATGGGGCTAGTGAGGGCAAGTGAACAGGCAGCAGAGCCCAGTGTGCACTGGTGAGGAGGCGCAGGAAGAGCCGTGGCACCCTCACCCAGCTGAGCAGAGGTTGGGCAGGGCGACCCCCACAACACGGGTCCCACACAGCTGGGAATGGACAGAGAAGTGGGGATGGACAGCCTTGGAGGCTCTGGGCAGCAGCAAGGCTGAGCAGACCCCTGAGCTGCTGCTGGCCCTGGCACACCCCGGCCTGCTCACAGGAACATTCCCAGGGGCTCCGTCAAACCTGTGCCCCCACCCCTGGCTCCAGCCGCTGCAGATCCCCCTCTGCCTCCGTCAGCAGGCATGGGGCTATGAGGAGCTGGGAGCCAGCAAGTGCCAGGGGATTGGCGCGTGCTGGTGGGGCAGGGGGTGCAGGACACAGAGGGACCCCAGGCTGCCGTGCTGGCAGGGCAAGGGGTGCAAAATGCGGAGGGACCCCAGGCTGCTGTGCTGGCGGGGCAAGGGGTCCAGGACGCGGAGAGACCCCAGGCTGCCGTGCTGGTGGGGCAGGGTTGGGGCTGCTGCAGGGCAGCACAGAGCACACAGAGGATGAAGCCAGGCTGCCAGTGGCAGCAAAGGCAGGTAGGAAGGGGGGGTGGGGTGGGCTAGAGCTGTGCCTGCCATGATCCCTGGAGGAATGCCTGCTCAGGGCATACTTGGGGGGATTAGGCTGAGCCTGGCTGGCACCCCTGCACCCAGCACGGCTTGCCCAGGCCTGCCTGCTGCAGGGGCCAGGGAAGTGGGGTGGCTGTGCCAGCATGGGGCCCCACAGCAGTGCCAGGGCCAGCCGGGCAGGAATCAGGTGAGAGGGCATCGCCTCCCGGCCTCGCACACCACAGTCCCTGTCCAGGACACCACCCGCGTGGTGCTGCTCCCAGCCAGGGTCCAAGGTCACTCCACCACATTCCACTGTGGAGACTAAACACAGGGCAGGCGCTGCCGAGCCCCGACAGCTGTCCCACCAGCAGCGCAGCCCAAGGCCCGGCAGCCCCAGGCGTCCCCAGCCCAAGGCTCCCCTGTACCCCAGAGGCCCCCCGGTGTCCCTGTGGCCCTGCTGCCTCGAGCCTCGCGTCCCCCCATCCCCTGGCGTCCCCAGTCACCCTGCCTGAGGCCACACACTCCTGTTCCTCCTTGTCACCGCCTTACACTTCCCTGCTCTCCCATGTCCCCGGTGACCCCGCTCGAGGTGCCACTGCCCAGCCCCGGTGTCCTCGGTGACCCCAGGTCACCTGCTCCTCCCTGCTGCCCAGTGCCCGGTGCCCCCAGCCCGAGGCCCGTCCCCCCGTCCTTCAGGGCCCCCGGTGCCCCCAGCCCAAGACTCCGACACCCCTCGCCCCCGCTGTCCCCCGTGACCCCACCCGACCCCAAGCCCGGCTCCCCGCAGCCCCGGTGCCGGTCGAGGCAGCTGCAGGACAAGCCCCGGCCCCAGCGTGTGGCCCAAGCCCCGTAGGGGCGCTCCCGAACCGGGGGCGGGCGGTGACCTTGAGGGCCGCGGCGGCCCCGGTGCGACACTCACCGGCGGCGGCGACCGGCACGGAGGAGCTGGGCCCACGTGCCGCTCTAACAGCCACCGTCGCCTCCTGATGACGCAGAGCGGGCAACGCTGCCCTCACCGCCACTTCCGCCCGGCCCGGCGTCACGGGGGGCAGCGGGGGTGACGCGGGGCCGCCCCAGCGCCGGCCCTGCTTCGCTGCCTCGGGCAGGTCACCGCGCCCCGGCTCTCCCTGCCGCGGCCACCCCGCCCGCCGCCCAGAGGGCGCCTGACCCAGAGCGGGCCCGGTACAGCCCGCGGCCCCCCCCGCTGAAGGGGCCCGGTCGCGTCCTGCCCGTGGGCCCGCGGCCAGCCCCTGCCGTGCCCGGGGCACCGGCGGCTTCCCGCCCGTCGGGGTCCCCCTTTCTAAGCGGTCCTCCCGGACCCTCCGGTTGGCGGTGCCCGGGGAGCCTGGCACCGGGTGGTGGCACGGCACGGCACAGCACCCCGCCGCTGCCCCGTGAACGGGCGGGAAGCGCCGCTGTGCCTCGGTCTGCCGGGACAGCGCCGCATGGTGCTGCCCGCCGTGTCCGCCAGGAGGCGCCCTCGCACCGGCCGTGTCCGCTGGGGCGGGTCCGGAAGCGTCCCGGGGACGGCGGGGGGTGAGGGCCGGGCTCGGCCGGGGCCATGGGCGCCTTCCTCCTCCTCCTCCTCTTCCTGCCCAGGGCCGCCGGTGGCCCGGCGGTGAGCGGTGGGGACCGGGGGGTTCCCGGGACGTGAGGGTGCCCGGCTCGGGGGGTGCCGGGGACCGGGAGGGGGCTGCTCGGGGTCGAGGGGTGCCGGGAACCGGGGGGGTGCCCGGATCGGGAGGTGCCCGGGACCAGGGAGTGCCTGGGGTGGGAAGTGCCCAGGTCGGGGGGTTCCGAAGGTCGCCGAGGGCCCAGCCAGGGCGGGGGATGGTCAGAGGGGATCGGATCGGGGGGCTCCAGGAGTGCGGGGTGTCGGGGGGGCCCCTCCAAACGCCCCTGCCCCAGGTGTGCGGCCACTGCCCAGGACCGGTGCAGAACAGCTCCATAGTGGCCCAGTACTGCACGTCCCGGGCTGGCATCAAGAGCGAGGGACGCTGCTGCTGGGAACGGGGTGCTCGCCCGGAGCGCCTGCTCGGGTATGGGGGGACGGGGATGCAGGGGTGGGTGCATGCGTGGGTGCTTGGGGCACAGAGGGTGTCGGGTGGCACATAATGGATGTGCTGGGGTTGTGGGAGGGTGCCTGGTGTCAGGGGGTGTCAGGGTGGGTGTTGGGGGACATGGGGCCAGGAGAATGCAGGGGTGGGGGGTGCAGGGGACATGTGGGATGGGGGTGGGGGGGATGCCAGGCACACTGCCAGCCCTGCTGTAACTGCTGCCCCTTCCCAGGCTGGACCTGAGTGACTGCTCCCTGCGCAGCCTTCCCCCGGGGCTGGCTGAGGCTGCAGCCGCCATTGTCCTGTGAGTCTATGTGCCCCCTTGTCCCCCTTCCTGCTCCCTGTGAGGGGCTGGCCTGGGCGAGGGGCCTAGGCTGGGTCTGATGGGACACCCTCCTGCTCCGCAATGGGCCCCCAGGGCCAGCACAGCCCTGCCTTGCTGGTCCCCATCCTCACCCTGGCTGTCCCCAGGCCCCCAGCATCCTACTACCCAGGGGACAGCATCCTGTGTGGAAGGTGGTGGCAGTCAGAGGGAGTCCACAGTGACTGGAATAAGGGAAATATCACCCCCATTTTGAGAGAGGAAACCCTGGAAACCATCGACCAGGCAGCCTTGCTTCTCTGCCCAGTCAGAGCATGGGGCAGGTCCTTCTGGATGCTCTGTCAGGGCATATGCATGGCAGGGAGGTGATGTGGGACAGCCAGTATGGTGTCACCAAGGGCAAGTCATGCTTGACTCTCCTGGTGGCCTTCTACAATGGAGTGACCGTGCTGGTGGATAAGGGAAGAGCCACTGATGCCATCTGTTTTGGCTTCTGTAAGGCTTTTGACACTGTCTCACATACATCATGACATCCTTGTTGCTGAATTGGAGACATGTGGGCTTGATGGAGGGACTACACAAGGGGCGTCCAAACAGTTGCAGCCAATGAATGGCTTGATGTCCAAATAGAGGTCCCAGAACCACATAATTACAGCATCACAGAGTGGTCAGGGTTGGAAGCCAGCCCACCCCCTGCTCAAGCAGGCTTTACTAGAGCAGCTGCGCAGGGCTGCAGCCAGGTGGGCTCTGAACGTCCCCAGAGAAGGAGACTGCACAGCCTCTCTGGGCAGCCTGTCCCCGTGCTCCGGCACCCTCAAGGGAAAGAAGTTTTTCCTGCTCTCCCCACGGAGCTCCCTGTGCTGCAGTTTGTGCCCGTTGCCCCTTGTCCTGTCGCTGGGCACCGCTGACAAGAGCCCGGCCCCGGCCCCCTGACACTGGCCCTTAAGGTACCTGTGTGCATCGCTCAGGTCCCCTCTCAGCCTTCTCCTGCCCAGGCTGAACAGCCCCAGCTCCCGCAGCCTTTCCTCACCAGGGAGATGCTCCAGCCACTCGCCATCAGTAACAAGAGGTGTCCCTCAGGGCTCTGTGCTGGGCCCAGTGCTGTTCAACGTCTTTATCAATCACATGGTGGACTGGAGCGCATCCTCAGCAGCTCTGCAGATGGCACCAAGCTGGGTGGTGCAGTTGATTTTACTGGGGGTGGGGAGGCTGGCCCTGGCATCTCCAGGATCCTGGACAAGCTCAAGAAGTGGGCCCCTGTGAAACTCCTGAGGTTCAACAAGGTCAAGAGCAAGGTTCCGTACTGGGGTTGGGGCAACCCCTGGTACCAATACCAGCTGGGGGATGAAGGGATAGAGAGCAGTCTTGCTGAGGTCCATGTGCCTGGCCTGTGTTTGCAGGGACCTGACAGAGAACCCCCTGACGACCCTCCCGAATGGCTCCTTCCTGGGCTTCACCCACCTGGAACGCCTGTGAGTACTGGAGTGGGGGGGTGCAGGGGCTGTCGTGGTGCTGGGTACTGAGCTCTGCTCTGCAGCGCGGTGCCACTGGCACTGGATTGCCCAGGTGGGAGCAGCGCCTGGGAGGAGGTGAAGACACATGGCAGCAGCCGGCTTTGTCAGGGCCAGAGGAACCCCTGCAACAGCTCCAGGGAGCTCGGTATGGTGTGGGAAGGAGGTGCCGTGTCCCCAGCACTGGGCGCTGTGGGACTGGCAGGTTGTGGCAGGTCCTGTGACCCACGTTGCTCTGTTCCACCAGACTGGCCATGCCCTGACAATGCTGCCTGTGCCCCAGATGGCCCTGGTCTCATCCAATGCCTCTGTGACAGACCCTTCCACGGCTACAAGTGCCTGCGTGAGGTGAGTACCTGTGGGACAGGGCCCACCACTCCAAGTGCCACGGGGCAGCGCTGCTGATTGCTGCTTCCTCGCAGGGCACGTTCCCCACACTGCTCTTCTGTGGAATTCTGGGAGCTGCCACCCTGTCCCTGTCCCTCCTGCTGTGGCGAACCCAGCGATGGAAAGCCAAGACCCCCTGAAGCAGACAGGATGATCAACGGTGCTGCTGAAGCCAGGGGCCGGGCCAGGCCGAGGGACTCTGTGTCTTGGGAGACTGCGTGCCCCGGTGCTGGGCTTGTAATGCGGTGGCTGGGGGTGAATAAACTCCATAGCAGCCTCTGCGTGTGGCGGTCCGACTGCTTCCCAGGACAGGCAGTGCGCAGGGCGGTGTGGGACCCCTCAGACGGATTTGGGGCGCTGGCCCGCGGGAAGGGGCCCCGCCGGCCCTCGGAAACCGTCACGGTGGGGAGACCGCTGGGTCGGGGCGCGGCGGGGGGCGTATCCATGCAGGTGCCACCTCTGCCGGGGCTGGTCGGGTCGCCGTGAAGGGGGCAGAGGTGTCTGTTGCGAGAGGCGGCGGCGGCTGGAGCCGGTGCCGGAATAGGCGCCCGCGGCGGACGGTGGGACGGGACGTTACCGGCGGCGGTGCCCCGCGGCCCGGCCCCCGCGGCCGGGGCGGTGCGGTCGGGGCGTGGGCGTGCCCATGCAGATGAGGCGCCGCGCGGGCTGCTGGGGGCCCGTCCCCGGTCGGGGCCGGCGGCGGCCACGGGCGTCCGCGGCGGCGTGCGGGCGCGTGGCGTCGGGCATGCGCGGGGCGCGTGTCGTGTCGTGTTCCGCGCGCGTGTTCGGCGGTGGCCGCGTTGTGGGTGCGCGTGCGTTGTTGTGCGGCGTTGTGTTGCGGGGCGGGTGTTCATACTTACCTGGCAGGGGAGACACCATGATCAGGCAGGTGGTTTTCCCAGGGCGAGGCTCATCCCCTGCACTCCGGGTGTGCTGACCCCTGCGATTTCCCCAAATGCGGGAAACTCGACTGCATAATTTGTGGTAGTGGGGGACTGCGTTCGCGCTCTCCCCTGGCTCGCACGGTTAACAACAGATATATTCAGTCAGTAGTTTCTCAGGTAATGCTGAAGCGGCTTTGGTATGGTTTAACTTCAGTAGCTGACCTGGTCTTGGTAGAGACGTTTCGCGCGGGCCAGATCCCGCCCCGCCAGCGGCCCCCTTCCCCGGGAGTCGCCTCGCGCGCACCGGGTCGGGTTCGCTCCACCCGGCTCTGCATTATCCGTCCGCGGGGCCCTGAGGCGCCGCGGGAGCCGGTGCAGGATTTTCCTTTGACGAAACGTGCGAAGGGCTGCAATGGCGGACGAGAAGGGCTTTAAACCCCGCAGGATGTTCAGCCGTCAGCCCCTGCAAACAGCCACCCACGGCCCCGGGGGAGGTGCCGACGCCATCGCCCCGCTGCCCATCACCAGGTCAGCTCGCTGGGAAGCGGACGAGCGCGCACGGAAAGTGGCTTCAGCCGCGTGAACTGTCCTCGGGCAACTCGAGACCCTCCCCCGAGCAATGCCGCCTCCTCACAGAGGGCGCCCCCCCGAGAGCACGCGACGGGGTAGGAAGACGAGCGCTGTGCAGTTAAACGGAGCCCAGGCGCGCACGAACGGCGATTTAAAATGACGATCGCGTGACCGGGGCCGGGCCACGGTCGCTTGGCGCGTGCCAAGTTTCTCCTCTGCTGGCAGCGCCGGGGCTGTGCGCAGGTAACGACCACCCCAAAGCGTGCTTGCAACAGCGCTGGAGTCGCTGCCCGGGCTGTTTCATCTGTTGTTCAACCACTGAGCCAGGGGAGAGCGCGAACGCAGTCCCCCACTACCACAAATTATGCAGTCGAGTTTCCCGCATTTGGGGAAATCGCAGGGGTCAGCACACCCGGAGTGCAGGGGATGAGCCTCGCCCTGGGAAAACCACCTGCCTGATCATGGTGTCTCCCCTGCCAGGTAAGTATGAACACCCGCCCCGCAACACAACGCCGCACAACAACGCACGCGCACCCACAACGCGGCCACCGCCGAACACGCGCGCGGAACACGACACGACACGCGCCCCGCGCATGCCCGACGCCACGCGCCCGCACGACGCCGCGGACGCCCGTGGCCGCCGCCGGCCCCGACCGGGGACGGGCCCCCAGCAGCCCGCGCGGCGCCTCATCTGCATGGGCACGCCCACGCCCCGACCGCACCGCCCCGGCCGCGGGGGCCGGGCCGCGGGGCACCGCCGCCGGTAACGTCCCGTCCCACCGTCCGCCGCGGGCGCCTCCGCCGGCCTTGCTCCAGCCGCCGCCGCCGCCTCTCGCCACAGACACCCCCCGCCCCCTTCCCGCGGCCCCTGGGACACCGGCACCGGCACCGCCCGGTGCTGCGCGGGGCTCGGCCGGCCAGAGCCTCCAAGGGCCGGGCAGCCGGTGGAAGGGCCGCAGGTGCCCTGGGAGCACGGGGGCTTCCAGCGCTGGGCCCCCCACCCCATCGCCCATCCCGGCCGCTGGGCTGTATGAGCCTTTGCAGCCGTCAGTCCCAGCCCTGCTGCCTGCCCCTCTCTTTCCGCCAGCCCCGGGGCAGGCGGTGCCGCGTACCCGTCGGCTTCAAGGCAGTGTCAGCTGAGCCCTCTTGTGCACCGCCACCGCGGTCAATATGCCCAGCTGTGCCCGGTGCTGTCCTAAGCAGTTCCTCATCCACCCCCCATGCCTGGGGGCTGTTCCCACCGGCTCGAAGATTTTCTCCCGGTGCCTCAAGCAGTATCTGATGTTCACCTCAAATGTTACGTGCAGCCGCTTCTGTCCTTGGGCTGGGCTCTGCACATGCACAGCATGTGCTGTTGTCCAACCGGCCCCAGCCCACGAGCAGCTGCTCCAGTCTGTGGGCACTGGAGTTTGTGTTACTGTGTCCGTGGAGCTGGACCAGCAGCACCAGCAGCACCCCCACCATGACAAGTCCTTGGCGGCAGGTCCTGCCCCAGCCAGTGCTCCGTGCAGGGGGATGGCTTGTGCAGGTGGGGGTGAATAATGAGCTATGTACAATAAGTGATGAATGGTATACTACTTTTCTAGAAAATTATGTTCTTATATAATTACCCAAAGTTGGGAGGTGTTCAAGGACCCTTATTGTCAACATGATGAATACACCAAGACCCTTAGTGTCAGCTCCAAGGATGTATTAGACACAAGGTCCTTGGATTCGTTATCATTATAAGGGCCATCTGGTCCTAAGTTTCTGTTGTGGCCAAAACAAGGACTTTAAATCATGCTCATTAGCCTATCAAGGAACAGAGTCTGCACAGAAACAAGAAGGTAAAAAGTTCACTGGAGGAAGACTCCTGATCTTCATCCTGAAGACCCCCAGATGACCACTCCTCAAGGACATTGCACAGGTGCGAAATATGTAAATGAATTACCAGAATGATAATGAATATGTAAATGATTTCCCGGAAAGCTAATACATGAGAAACCTGTATAAAAGAGGGTCTGAAAAGTCCTCTTGGTGTGCATGACTCTGGTGGAGTGATCCCCCATGCACTCAGCGCTGCTGAATAAAGATAACCTCTGCTTGCTTGAATATTGCTAACTGATTCTTTAAATCAGGGGAAGTAGCATGCGTGGGACATTTGCCATGTTGTTTGGTGGCATGTAACCGGCCGGTGGGTGTGTGAAGCACAAGCAAGGACGGTTTTGATCCAGAGGCAGCCGGGATAAAACCCAAGAGCCCCAGCAGTTCCCGTGGCAGGACAAGGTTTAGGAGCACAACCAGCAGCACCCAGACACCGGGAGGGGGGTGAGGGGGGGTGTTTGCATTTGCCGAGGGAGCACGAGGGCCTGGAGCTGGTGGGTGTGGGGCACTGTGACTGCAGGTGCTGACCAGCCCCTTGCCTTCACCCTGGAGGGCACAGAGGCTTTCAGGGCACCACGTGCTCATGAGCCACCCCTCCACGGGCACCTGCTCTTGCCGTGCCGCTGTCATTGCCCAGACCCCACGGTCCCGGCACTGGGGTCCCTGGGCTGCATGTGCTGTCGCCACAGACCGTGTAGGTGCCATTGTGTGGAGCCGTAGCAGAGCCCAGCACGAGCCAGTACCGCCCGGTGGGGTGCAGAGGCTGCAGCTCCCGCCTTCCCCTCTGCGGGCTCAGCCGGCTGCGGAGCACAGCCCGTGTCCCCGAGACACCCCCGGCCCCCTCGAGCACCCCCGGCCGCCCCCACGGTCCTGGCCACAGGCCCTGGCGCTGCCCCACGGGTCCCCTCCCGCCGCTGGTTCCGCTGTGGCTCTGGCTCCACGCAGCACCGGGAGGTGCCGGTGTCCCAGGGGCCGCGGGGCCGGTCGGGCCGCCGTGAAGGGGGCGGGGGGTGTCTGTGGCGAGAGGCGGCGGCGGCGGCTGGAGCAAGGCCGGCGGAGGCGCCCGCGGCAGGCAGTGGGACGGGACGTTAACGGCGGCAGTGCCCCGCGGCCCGGCCCCCGCGGCCGGGGCGGTGCGGTCGGGGCGTGGGCGTGCCCATGCAGATGAGGCGCCGCGCGGGCTGCTGGGGGCCCGTCCCCGGTCGGGGCCGGCGGCGGCCACGGGCGTCCGCGGCGTCGTGCGGGCGCGTGGCGTCGGGCATGCGCGGGGCGCGTGTCGTGTCGTGTTCCGCGCGCGTGTTCGGCGGTGGCCGCGTTGTGGGTGCGCGTGCGTTGTTGTGCGGGGTTGTGTTGCGGGGCGGGTGTTCATACTTACCTGGCAGGGGAGACACCATGATCAGGCAGGTGGTTTTCCCAGGGCGAGGCTCATCCCCTGCACTCCGGGTGTGCTGACCCCTGCGATTTCCCCAAATGCGGGAAACTCGACTGCATAATTTGTGGTAGTGGGGGACTGCGTTCGCGCTCTCCCCTGGCTCGCACGGTTAACAACAGATACTGATTCCAATTCCCTACGTCTAAAAGTCGCTCCCAACATTGTACCCTTCCGTCTCCCTATGAGATGCTGGAGTCCAGCGCGAGTCCGGCGGCGCTGGAGCTGCCTCCCGCACCAGTCTCCTTCTTCGCCCCACCCTTGCCCGCGGTACTGGGTCCTGAGGCGCCACAGCCGGCGGACCCGGTGCTCCAGCTCCTTTCTCGCCGCTGCCCCGCGGCGCTCTCGCTCCCCGGGCCACCGGTGAACCAGGTGCTGCTCCTGGGCTGCTGCCTGCCGCCCCGCCCCGTCGCGGAGGCTGTCCCGGCCTGGCCCCGCCCCGGATCCTGCCGCCTCCGCCGTGCTGCACGCCCTTCGCTCGTTCGCCGCCGCGGGGTCGCCGGAGCGCACGTGGAGCCGCCATGGAGTGCCTGGTACTGCAGGACGGGTCGGTGCTGCGCGGCCGTCCCTTTGGGGCCGCTGGGGCCGCCGCTGCCGGGGAAGTGGGTGAGTGCGGCCGGGCGGAGCTGGGCTGGCATCGGGTCCGGGACGGCTGCGGATGTCGGGGTCGGCCTGAGGCCGGCGAGCGGCACCGAGGGGGGGAGGGTGTGTGTGGAGGGTGGGCCCGGGTCGGTACGTGGACCTCCGCCTGCCCGGCGCCCCGCCGTGGGGCTGGAGCGGGAGCTGGCCCGGGGCGCTGCGGGATGCGGCCGGGCCCGGCGTTCGGGGGCTCCGTCCCAGGCGCTCCCTGTGCTTGCAGTCTTCCAGACGGGCATGGTGGGCTACCCCGAGGCCCTCACCGACCCCTCCTACAAGGGGCAGATCCTGGTGCTCACCTACCCGCTCGTCGGTAACTACGGCGTCCCCCGGGATGAGACTGACTCTTTCGGCCTCAGCAGGGTGAGTGAGCCGGAACGGGGGCGGCGAGGCAGGCAGCGGGACAGGCAGCGTGCGTGGGGCAGCACAGTGGGGCAGGCAGCGTGCATGGGGCAGTGTGTCCCTGGAGTACCTGGAGCTGCCCGGCCCAGCCACCCACATGTACCACGGCGGGGTAGCGCAGGGCAGGATGGTGCAGGGTGCCAGGACGGGGTTGGTGCAGTGTGCCGCGGTGGGCTGACATAGGATGCTGGGGCAGGGGTGTGCCAGAATGGCACGTGGCAACAGGTGCGGGTTTGACACCCGTGCTGCAGGGCCCGGAGCCAGCAGTGGGGCCCAGGATGCTCCAGCCTGCCATCCTCCTAGGAGGGGAGCAGGGTGGTGGGGGTGGGTGGGGGTTAGATCTCTGTGTGCTGGGGTTGGGGCGCCCTTCCAGCACATGGGGAGTGGGGCCATGTGTCTGTCCTCGATGAGGTCTCAGCCCCTCAGCCTCCACACTGGCTGTCCTGGGGCCGCCCCTGCCCGGGGGCAGAGTCCAGGCCCTGCTGTGCTGTGTTGGGCTAAGCCATGCTGACCCTGGGGGTCTACCCAGCCCCATCTTGCGTTGGCAGACTGGGGTTGCTACTGCAGCCCCACAGGCCTTGCTCCCAGGAACCAGAGACCCAGTCCCATAGGATGTGATGCACTGGCATGTCTGGGGCTCCCTGGTGAGGCTGTGGCCAGAGGGAGCGGTGCTTTCCAACATTCTGGTTCATGCCATGGCTGTGCTAAGCTGAGGGGTCCTGCGATGTGGGCTATCCTGGCCCCTGGACAGGGGGCTGCCATCCAGCAGTACTTGGGACCTGGCCACCCATTCCTGGGAGCTCTACTGGACTCAGCCTCAACCTCATCAGGGCTGGGTATGGGATAAGGTGGGGGCAGCAGCAGCTCAGCATGCCGTGTGGGGTGTCAATGGGGGCTGATCCTGTGCCATGGGATTCCCCCATGGCTGTAGCCATCCTGCTGTGCCCCATGGGGATGGCCAGGCTGGGCACCCGCAGGGTGCACAGGGCTTCTCCCGGGATGGTGACCCCCCACCTGGCCATGCTGTCCCCTCTGTCCCCTCAGTGGTTTGAGTCCAGCAAGATCCATGTGGCTGCACTGGTGGTGGGCGAGTGCTCAGAAACCCCTAGCCACTGGAGCGCATCCCTCTCCCTTGACCAGTGGCTGAAGGAGCAGAACATCCCTGGGCTCGAAGGTGGGACTGGGGAGACTGTGGGGTGGGAGCTAGGGGGCAGCTATGGAGTGGCTGAGGGGCTAGGGTCCAGGGGGCACTGAGCTCTGAACAAGACTTGTCTCTGTGTTGGGATTTGCCCCCCTGGCGATCGCTGTGGTGTTGACAGTTAGGGGGGATGATGTTGCTGGGGCGCGGGGTCCTGCTCGGGGAGGGACAGGGCTGTGGGGTTTTGTCTCATAGCCCATCTGCAGGGGTGGATACTCGGGCCTTAACAAAGAAAATCCGTGAGAAGGGGACGCTGCTGGGGATGCTGGTGCCGGATGGGACCCCCACGAAGAGCCTCTCCTTTGAGGATCCAAGCAAGCGGCACCTGGTGCAGGAGGTGTCACTGAAGGTGGGGCTGAGGGGGCTGGCGCTGGGCTGGGGGGCACGAGGGGGGCCTTGGGGAGTGGTTGGGGGCCTTGTGCTGGGCTGGGGGTATGAGTGGGGGTGCCTGGGGAACTGGAGAGGTGGCAGAGGGTGGTGCCACTGGGTTGCGGGGTGGCTGGGGCTGCCGAGGTGCTTACTGTGAAAGGTTGGTCCCAGCCCGAGGGGCCGGGGTGATCTGCACTTGCCCCTCCTGCAGGTACCCCTTGTGGTCAACCCCGGTGGGTCGCTGCGCATCATGGCAGTTGACTGCGGTCTCAAGTACAACCAGGTGCGGTGCCTGTGCGAGCGGGGCGCAGCCGTCACTGTGGTGCCCTGGGACCATCCACTGGACACTGCAGGTGGGGTGTTGCTGGTTGGGGACATCTGGGGCCCTGCCAAGGGTTGGGGAGGGGGGCAACAGGGTCTGGAGCAGGGGACATCTCCTTGGTTGGTGCTGGGGGCAGCAGGGAACCATGATCTGCTCTAAGGCACTGGGGAGCCTTGATGTCACCTTTCTGGGGGACTTTAGGGCTCTGGGCCCTTGGTGTGCTGCTGCAGAGATAAGGGGGGCATGGGTTCAGGGTGCCTTGCTGTGATTGGGGTGGGGGGCTCTGGACCATGGTGTCAGGGTGCCCTAATGTGGCTCTGCATGTGGGGCCATGGGGAGGCTGGGGGGGTCCTTGCCACCACCAGGATGGGTGTTGTGGGGTCAGGGCACCGCTGTGTGACCCTCCTGGGGTGTTGGGGAGCTGTGGGCTCAGAGTGCCTTGTTGCTAGGCTGCTGGTAGCCAGAGGGACCCTCTGGGGACTTGGAGGGATTGGGAGGCCCTGCTGTGGTCCTGGGGGACTGGGGAGCCCCGCTCTGACCCTGCTGCTGTCTTGGTGTAGACTTTGATGGGCTGTTCATCAGCAACGGCCCTGGGGACCCACGGCTCTGCCAGGAGACAGTGTCCAGCCTACAACGGGTGCTGGATGTGCCCCAGCCCAAGCCCATCTTTGGGATCTGCCTCGGGCACCAGCTGCTCTCCCTGGCCCTTGGCGCCCGCACCTACAAGATGAAGTGAGTGGCCATCTGGGGTGAGGGTCGGTGCAGGGTCCCAGCTGCCCAGGGCTGCCTGACACCCATCCTGACACCCATCCCACCACCCAGGTATGGGAACCGCGGGCACAACCAGCCATGCCTGCACAAGGACACACAGCGCTGCTTCATCACGGCGCAGAACCACGGCTTTGCAGTGGAGGCGGGCAGCCTGCCACCTGGCTGGGTCCCGCTCTTCACCAATGCCAATGATGGCTCCAATGAGGGCCTTGTCCATGAGCACAAGCCCTTCTTCAGGTGGGTGTGGGGCTGGGGCTGGGGAGTCCAACGGGGCATGAGGCCATGCCCTACCTGACCACCTCCACAGTGTCCAGTTCCACCCTGAGCACCGTGCTGGCCCCACGGACCTGGAGGGGCTCTTCGACATCTTCATGGAAGCAGCAAGGGACCTGCGGAGCGGAGACGGCAGTGCCCGGACAGGTAGGTGTGAGCTGGGAAGGGGTGGCCAGGCCCTTGGCTCCAGGGCTGTGGGTGGGGGTTGTGGGCAAGCCTGTGGGGCCAGGGCTTTGCACAGGGGTGCGTGTTGCCCCAGGCCCAGTGTGACCCATCTTCCCCCGTAGTACGGGAGCGCCTGCGGGACTGGCTGACCTATGACAAGGCGCCAGCAGGGGACCAGGATGTAGCCCGTCCCCGCAAGGTGCTGATCCTGGGCTCCGGTGGCCTCTCCATTGGGCAGGCGGGTGAGTTCGACTACTCTGGGTCACAGGTGAGCAGCCACACAGGGCGCGGTGGGGGTGTCACCCAGGGGGTGGGGGCCTGGGGGTGCCAGCTGTGACCCCTCTCTGCTCCCAATAAGGCCATCAAAGCGCTGAAGGAAGAGAACATCCAGACAGTGCTGATCAACCCCAACATCGCCACGGTGCAGACCTCCAAGGGGCTGGCAGACAAGGTGTACTTCCTCCCCATCACCCCCGAGTATGTCACCCAGGTGAGCACCCTGGGGTGCCAGCTGGGTGAGGGGTGGTTTGGGGGGCGCAGGGGCAGCAGGGATGGGGGCTACCTGGGTGGTCAGTGGGTGTCTGGGGGTCTGTGGTGTGGTGGAAGGGCTGATACGTGGAGGGTTGTGGGGGGCAGAGGGATGCTTGGGGGGCAGCAGCAGATGGAGGGTGTGGGGTGCGTTCTGCAGGACCACTGTGGGTCCCTGCCCCATTGCCCGTGCCCCCTAGGTGATCCGGAACGAGCGCCCTGATGGGGTGCTGCTGACCTTCGGGGGGCAGACAGCCCTCAACTGTGGTGTGGAGCTCACCAAGGCAGGCGTGCTGGAGCGGTACCATGTGCGGGTGCTAGGCACTCCTGTTGCCTCCATCGAGATGACAGAGGATCGCAAGGTCTTCGTGGACAAGATGGAGGAGATCGGGGAGCACGTGGCGCCCAGTGAGGCTGCTGCCTCCCTGGAGCAGGTCCGGGGATGGGATGGGAATGGGGGGCAGCTCCCAGGCAGGGTGCTGTCCTCCCTGTTCCCAATGTGACCCTGTTGCTCTCTGCAGGCACAGGCAGCGGCTGAGCGGTTGGGGTACCCGGTGCTGGTGCGCTCTGCCTATGCCCTTGGGGGCCTAGGCTCTGGCTTCGCCAACACTCGGGAGGAACTGGTGGCACTGGTGAGCCAGGCCTTCACCCATACCTCCCAGGTCCTGGTGGACAAGTCCCTGAAGGGCTGGAAGGAGATAGAGTACGAGGTGGTGCGGGATGCCTACAACAACTGCATCACGGTACGGGGTGAGGGGAGACCTCCAGGCCTGCTCTGGGGGGAACTGACAGAGGAGTGGGTACTGGGAGTGTGGGGTCAGGCTCCCGTCCCCAGGAGGACTCCTCAGTGCCTCTGGCTGCTGTGTGCCACTGAGAGCTGCACCCCTTGAGCCAGACCCCCCACACCACCCGTGCTTTGCTCTGGGTGGGCTGCAACAAGTGGGGCGTCCGAGGAACTTGTGTTCAAGCCCTGGCTGTGCAGGGCAGCCCCTGTTGGTCCTCAGGGCAGGGGAGGACATGGTGGGAGTCAGGAAGGATTCGCCTGGGGCAGCAGCAGCCAGGAGCACATGCAGGCAATGCATGGGGTGGTGGGTTCCCTCCCCTCAGCCTGTGGTGACCCCCCTGCTGCCAGGTGTGCAACATGGAGAACCTGGACCCGCTGGGGATCCACACGGGTGAGTCCATCGTGGTGGCACCCAGTCAGACCCTCAATGACATGGAGTACTTCATGCTGCGGCGCACGGCTGTGAAGGTGGTGCAGCACCTGGGCATCGTGGGAGAGTGCAACATCCAGTTTGCCCTGAACCCCGAGTCAGAGCAGGTTTGTGAAGCTCCCGCAGCTCCCCCTCCCGATCCCCCCAGCCAGCCCTGCCCTGGGGAGCCCATGTCCGGGTGCTGCCCTGCGCTAGCCCACGGTGGTGCGCCTTACCAGCCTCCCCGGGCTGCAGCACCTGGCATCCCTGGGGGCCAGAGGGTCTCACCGTATCGGTGGCTTGGTCGGCCCCGACAAGTGCAGCAGCGTACTGGGTCTTGCTTCCTCCCAGTGCTGTGGGTGGTGCTTGGGAGGTCCCTGCGTGGCTCTACATCCTGCTGCAGCTGTCAGCAATGTCTGCCCTTTCCCAGCCTAGCTGCCTGCCCTTTCCTAGCCCAGCTGCCCTTGCGTTTGCTCCCCATTGCTATTTGTGCCCACCATGTGCTAGCGACTCTTCAGTGCCAGCTGAGCACCGGGCAGCTGAGAGCTGTGCGGCCAGCACCCAGCCTAGTGCTGCAGGAGCTGCATCCTGCACTGCCCCACTAACCTGCCTGCCTGCTGCCTGCAGTACTACATCATCGAGGTGAACGCCCGGCTGTCCCGCAGCTCAGCTCTGGCCAGCAAGGCCACTGGCTACCCGCTGGCCTACGTGGCTGCCAAGCTGGCCCTGGGCATCCCCCTGCCCCTCCTCAGGTAAAGGCACCACTGTGGTGTAGGATGGGGTGCTTCCCCAGCTGGCCTCGCACCACTCTGGTGGGACAGCCCCAGTTACTGACCCCTGTCCCCTCCCCAGGAACTCTGTCACCAACTCCACCACAGCCAACTTTGAGCCCAGCCTGGACTACTGCGTGGTGAAGATCCCACGCTGGGACCTCAGCAAGTTCCTGCGTGTCAGCACCAAGATCGGCAGCTCCATGAAGAGTGTGGGTGAGTGCAGGGTGGACAAGTAGGCAGCACGGTGGGTGTGTGGGGTCTAGCTGCTCACAGCTCCATCGACAGGGGAGGTCATGGCCATTGGGAGGAACTTCGAGGAGGCTTTCCAGAAGGCCCTGAGGATGGTGGATGAGAACTGCGTGGGCTTTGACCACACTTTGAAGCCAGCCTCTGATGTGGTGAGTGCCAGGGGTCTGGGGAGGGTCTCTGCTGCCAGTGCAGTCCTAGAGGAGCGGTGGCTGTCTGCCCCCTACCTGGCCCTGCTCACCTCTCTCTGGCCGGGCAGGAGCTGGAGACACCAACGGACAAGCGGATCTTTGTGCTGGCAGCTGCGCTGCGGGCTGGCTACTCCATTGAGCGGCTCTATGAGCTGACCAAGATCGACCGCTGGTTCCTGCACAAGATGAAGAACATCACGGACCACGCAGTGCTGCTGGAGTCGTACCGTGAGGAGCAGAGCACCATGCCGCTCACTGTGCTTAAGCGGGCCAAGCAGCTTGGCTTCTCAGACAAACAGGTGGCTCTGGCCGTGCTCAGGTAATTCAGGGAGGGGGTGTTCCCACTCTCTGGACCAGCCCAGGTCCTGGTGCTCACCCTGCCCCTTGCAGCACTGAGCTGGCTGTGCGGAAGATGCGGCGTGACCTGAAGATCCTGCCGGTGGTGAAGCAGATCGACACGGTGGCAGCGGAGTGGCCGGCCCAAACCAACTACCTGTACCTGACCTACAATGGCACCGAGCATGACCTGGCCTTCCGCGAGCCCCACGTCATGGTCATCGGCTCTGGCGTCTACCGCATCGGCAGTAGTGTTGAGTTCGACTGGTGTGCAGTCGGCTGCATCCAGGAGCTCCGCAAGGTTGGCTGGGCTCCGGCACCCTGCAGGGTTGGTGAGCTGGGTGTCTCCAGTGAGAGCAGGGTGGCCCTTGGCCTCACAGTGTCCTACTCCCCTGGCAGATGGGCTTCAAGACGATCATGGTGAACTACAACCCTGAGACGGTGAGCACAGACTATGACATGTGTGATCGCCTCTACTTCGATGAGATCTCCTTTGAGGTGAGTAGGGGCTCTGCCTGCTGTGGAGCTGGGGTAGGGTAGGGGCTGCTGTGGCCCCTGTCCCAGCCATCCCCCTGCTCCATGCGGTGCTGCAGGTGGTGATGGACATCTATGAGCTGGAGAACCCCGAGGGCGTTATCCTGTCTATGGGTGGGCAGCTGCCCAACAACATTGCCATGGCCCTGCATCGGCAGCAGTGCCGCATCCTGGGCACCTCCCCAGAGGCCATCGACTCAGCCGAGAACCGCTTCAAGTTCTCCCGCCTGCTTGACTCCATTGGCATCAGCCAGCCCCTCTGGAAGGAGCTTTCCGACATGGAGGTGGGGGGCTGATGAGAGTGATGGGGCTGCCCCAGCGGGGACTGGCCCTTGGCTTGTCCCCTGAGGGTGCCATCTCTACCACAGTCGGCCAAGCACTTCTGCTGCAAGGTGGGGTACCCCTGTGTTGTGCGCCCCTCCTACGTGCTGAGTGGCGCTGCCATGAACGTGGCCTACTCGGACAGCGACCTGGAAAAGTTTCTGAGCAACGCTGTGGCTGTGTCCAAGGAGCAGCCCGTCGTCATCTCCAAGTTCATCCAGGAAGCCAAGGTCCATCCAGGAGACTGCCCTGGCTTTGGGGCACCCGTGCTCCCCATGAGAACCCTGTCCCCCTGCCCCAGTGCCGACAGCAGGCTTTGACTGTGTTCCTGCTTGCAGGAGATTGACGTAGATGCCGTGGCCTGTGATGGCGTTGTGGTGGCCATTGCCATTTCAGAGCACGTGGAAAATGCTGGGGTGCACTCAGGTGATGCCACGCTGGTGACGCCCCCCCAGGACATCACCCCTAAGACACTGGAGCGCATCAAGGCCATTGTCCATGCTGTTGGGCAGGAGCTGCAGGTCACTGGGCCCTTCAACCTGCAGCTCATCGCCAAGGTACCCTAGCTTGGGGAGCTGCACCGGGTTGGCACTGTGCTGGTGGGAGGGGAGGACACTCTGTATCCCCATATATGCTTAATACCATCCCCTCTTCCCCAGGATGACCAGCTGAAGGTGATAGAGTGCAATGTCCGTGTGTCTCGCTCCTTTCCCTTTGTCTCCAAGACTCTGGGAGTGGACCTGGTGGCTCTGGCCAGCCAGGTGATCATGGGTGAGGATGTGGAGCCTGTGGGGCTGATGACGGGTACAGGCATCGTTGGTGTCAAGGTGAGCAAGGGCTGCAGAGCCTGGGCTGAGGCACACGGCTGGGCAGCCTCTGAGCCCCCTGCTGCCCCCAGGTGCCCCAGTTCTCCTTCTCTCGCCTGGCGGGTGCTGATGTGGTGCTGGGTGTGGAGATGACCAGCACGGGCGAGGTGGCCTGCTTCGGAGAGAACCGCTGTGAGGCTTACCTGAAGGCCATGCTTAGCACTGGCTTCAAGATCCCCAAGAAGAACATCCTGCTCACCATCGGCAGCTACAAGGTGCATGGGGCTGGGACAGAAGCTGGGACAGAGGCCAGGGCTCCCCTTCCACCCTCTGACTGACCCTGGGGTCATTGCAGAACAAGAGTGAGCTGCTGCCCACAGTGCGGACCCTGGAGAGCCTCGGCTACAAGCTGTATGCCAGTCTCGGCACTGCTGACTTCTACACCGAACATGGCATCAAGGTTGGGGATGGGAGTCTGGTGGGGGCCGGGGACACCCTCAGGGGAGGCATGGGACCATGATGGGTGTCGCTGCTGGCAGGTGATGGCCGTGGACTGGCACTTTGAGGAGGCAGACAGCAGTGAGGCTGGTGCTCGGGAGACGCAGCGTAGCATCCTGGACTACCTGGCTGAGAACCACTTTGAGATGGTCATCAACCTCTCGATGCGCAACTCGGGGGGTCGCCGACTCTCCTCTTTTGTCACCAAAGGGTACCGCACCCGACGCCTGGCTGTTGACTACTCCGTGCCGCTCATCATTGACATCAAGTGCACTAAGCTCTTTGTGGAGGTGGGCTGGGGTGTGCCAGGGGCTCAAGGGATGTGGGTGCAGGTGAAGGGAGCAAAGCAGAGGCTGGGGCAGGAAAGTCCTGTTGTGGATACTGTGGGATGGGGTGCTGTACATGGGCATTGCTGCGGGAGGGTCTTTTTTGGGGCGCAGCTCAGGCAGACATCTTCATCCTGGCCCCGTTCCTGAGCCTGGGCCTCATGCGTCCCTGCAAGACAGGTCCTGCCTCATGGCTGCTGTCTCCGCAGGCACTGCGCCAGATCGGTGCAGCCCCCCCCTTGAAGATGCACGTGGACTGTATGACATCCCAGAAGCTTATCCGTCTGCCAGGTAGGTGGGACCGGGGCTGTAGCAGGGGCCAGGGACCCAGAGGATGCAGCACAGAGCTGGGGCAGCGCTGGGAGCAGGGCTGGGGGCATCTGAAGGTGCTGCAGGGAGAGGAGATGTTTTACTGTGCTGTTGGGGTGTCCTGTGTCCACTGTGGCTGGGGGCTGCCTGTGGTAACATTGCCCTGCTCCCCAGGCCTGATTGACGTCCATGTCCACCTCCGTGAGCCAGGCGGCACCCACAAGGAGGACTTTGCGTCGGGCACAGCAGCTGCCCTGGCTGGGGGCATCACCATGGTGTGTGCCATGCCCAACACTAGCCCTGCCATCACTGATGCCACCTCCTTTGCCCTGGTGCAGAAGGTGAGGGACTGCTGCTGCCCAGTCTGATGCCCACGTCCCCTTCCCGGGTGCTGTGGTGCTGTCTGCAGTGGGGCTGACTCTGGCCTGGCACCGACCGCCCCTTGCCCCCACAGCTGGCCGAGGCCGGGGCCCGCTGCGACTTTGCCCTTTTCCTGGGGGCTTCCTCGGAGAATGCCAGCTTGCTGGGCCCCCTGGCCGGGGCGGCTGCTGGGCTCAAGATGTACCTGAATGACACCTTCTCCAGCCTGCGGATGGATGACGTGTCGCTGTGGATGGAGGTGAGGTGTTGTGGGTGGAGGCTGGCGTGGGGCTGGACCCAGCTCCCGGTGCCGGCTCCCACCATCCCTGTACTGCCCTCAGCACTTCGAGCAGTGGCCACGGCACTTGCCTGTCGTGGCACACGCGGAGCGGCAGACGGTGGCTGCCATCCTGATGGTGGCCCAGCTGTACCAGCGCCCTGTGCACATCTGCCATGTGGCCCACAGGGAGGAGGTGAGCAGCAGGGCCCAGGGGTGCAGCAGGGGGACTGCAGGCCCCCATGATGGGGCACGGGGGCCGTTTGGGGACCCCCTCTCTTACTGTGGCTCTCCCAGATCCTCCTCATCAAGGCAGCCAAGCAGAAGGGGATCCCAGTGACGTGCGAGGTGGCCCCACACCACCTCTTCCTGTGCCGGGATGACCTGGGGCGCCTCGGGGAGGGCCGAGCGGCTGTGCGGCCCGCGCTGGGCACCCGCCAGGACGTGGAGGCGCTCTGGGAGAACATGGACACCATCGACTGCTTCGCCACAGACCATGGTGAGCCCTGGGGGATGACAGCCGTGGGCCAAAAGCACGGAGTGGGGGCAGCAGCGGGTCCCCCAGTGACCACAGCCCCATCCCGCAGCCCCCCACACGCTGGAGGAGAAGCAGGGGCAGGAACCACCCCCTGGCTACCCTGGCCTGGAGACGATGCTGCCGCTGCTGCTGACTGCCATCTCCGAGGGGCGGCTCACTGTGGAGGATGTCATCCAGCGTCTCTATGAGAACCCTCGCAAGATCTTCGGGCTGCCAGCACAGGAGGACACCTACGTGGAGGTGAGTGTCTGCCTGCCTCCTCCCCAGATCCAGTCCCAGTGCTGCGCTGCTGCCTCTGACCTGCTGTCCTGACAGGTGGACCTGGAGCACGAGTGGATCATCCCCAGCCGCATGGTCTTCTCCAAGGCCTGCTGGACACCCTTCGAGGGCATGAAGGTGAAGGGGACAGTGCGGAGAGTGGTCCTGCGTGGGGAGGTCGCCTACATTGATGGGCAGGTAAAGCCCCAGGTCACCCTTCCCCCTGTGTCTAGGGGAGTCCCCCAGCACCAACGCTTATCACCCCCAACCTCATCATTCCTATGGCTGCAGGTGTTGGTGCCCCCCGGCTATGGGCAGGACGTGAAGAAATGGCCCTCAGGAGCTGCGCTGGTGCCACATGCAGCCCCTGCCAAGGAGAGTGCGAAGGTACTGGGGTGTGTGGAGCTGGCGGGAGGGTTCCTGCCCTGTCCTGGCTACATCTCTGTCTCTTATTGCAGACCCCCGAGCGGCCCCGGCATGTGGCAGCCAGTGAGATGCTGCGCGGCCGAGCCTCCAGCCCCCGCCGAGCCGGCCCCATAGGCGAGGGGCGCTTCCACCTCCCGCCCCGCATCCATCGGGCCTCTGACCCTGGGCTGTCAGGTAGGGGGGTGGGGGCGAGTGGTGTGGCGTGGTGGAGTGTGGTGGGTGGGCAGTGGGGCTGCAAGCGTGCCGCCCCAGGGCCGGGTCTGGGGCCACGGCTGGGCGGCCCCGCTGACGCTGGCCCTTGTGTCCTGTTCAGCGTTCCGGAGGCTGGGAGCCGCGCACCGCCCGGGCGCCCGAGGCACCGGTAATGTCGCGGGGCGACTCACTCAGACAATGAGACGCGGCTGTACTAATGGCACTAACCGCAGCCGAAGAGTGCTTCCCCTCCCCCAGGTGCCGCGCTGGCCCCGGGCTGCCTGTGCCACCCTGGCACGGGCTCCTTTGTGCACCATGTGATGGGGCCAGGCACCACTGGACAGGGCACAGCTGCGCTTGACTGCGCCCCATCTGCCCCAGCCCGCACGGCACCTCGGGGACCCCTTGCCTGCCAGTGTGATTTGGGTTGCGTTCGATCGGGTTCTGTGGGGTGTGTGGGGAGAGGGGCACAGCACTGTGCTGGGGCTTGTCCTGCTCCATCTCTGGGGGGTCACAGCCCCAGCATCGGGCTCTGCGGTGCTTTGGCCCTGTGCTGTCAAGTGCTGGGAGGGCTGTGCCACACACAGCACCCTGGGAGAATGGGGCTCAGGGTGCCGCAGCTGCCTGCACCCTCTAACATCACCGCTCCCCTCTCCCACCCCAGCTGAGGATGCCCGTGAAAAGGCCAGCAGGAAGGCAGCGGAGGCGGGTGAGTGCTGCAAGGGAATCTGGGGCCCATAGCAGGCAGGCAGGCTGAGTGACGGGGGGCCTGCAGTGAGACCCACCCACATGGGCTGACCGGCTGCTCTTGGTGCTGCAGATCCAGCTGGGATCCAGGACAGCTACTTCTACCCACTGGCCCCCCTCCCACGCCAGGCGTCCCCCCAGGGCATGCCCCACTTCCAGACCACAATGCTGCACCCCCTCGTCGGGCAGCATGTCCTCTCTGTCCAGCATTTCTCCAAGGACCAGGTGCACAGGCTGGTGGTGGGCACTGGGGTCATGGGCACCCAAATAAGAGGAGGGGGTGCGTTGCCTTGCGCATCCCAGCACAGTCCTGGCACTGTGCACACCCCAGCTGAGCCGCCTCTCCCTGCAGCTATCACATCTCTTCAATGTGGCGCACATCCTGCGCATGCTGGTGCAGAAGGAGCGGAACCTGGACATCCTAAAGGTGAGCTGGGCATGGGGTGGCTGTCCAGACACTCCGAGCAAGGTTGAGGGGAGCCCTGTGGTGGGTGTAAGTGACCCTGGGCTCCCCAAGGTGATAATGTGGCACCCACAGGGCAAGGTGATGGCTTCCATGTTCTATGAGGCAAGCACACGGACCAGCAGCTCCTTTGCAGCGGCCATGAGTCGGCTGGGTGGCTCCATCCTGTCCTTCTCAGAGGCCACCTCCTCGGTGCAGAAGGGGGAGTCGCTGGCTGACTCCGTGCAGACCATGTGCTGCTACGCCGATGTGCTGGTGCTTCGACACCCACAGCCGGGTGCTGTGGAGGTGAGAGGGGCTGGTGGGGTGGCCGCATCCTGCCTCTGAAGGTGTTGATGTCCTGCCCCTGTGATGGGGACGGTGAGCTGCGCGCCACGGGGCAGGGCTGTGTTCGCCAGTGGGTCAGGCTGGGCAGGTGTCAGGAACAAGAGCCAGGTCCTGTCACCATCGGGCTGGTGGGGGCCGCATCCTGCCTGCGCTCAGCGTTGCTGTGCTCCCAGCTGGCTGCCAAGCACTGTCGCAAGCCTGTGATCAACGCTGGGGATGGTGTGGGAGAGCACCCCACGCAGGCGCTGCTGGACATCTTCACCATCCGTGAGGAGCTGGGCACTGTCAACGGCATGACGGTAAGGTGCTGTGGGCTGTGGGGGGTTATGGCTGCCACCCCCACCACAGTGGAAGGCCCTCTGTGGGGCTGGGGAGCCATGGCACTGTGGGTTGGGCTGACTGCTCTCCCCAGATCACCATGGTGGGCGACCTGAAGCATGGGCGCACGGTGCATTCCCTGGCCCGCCTGCTCACCCTGTACCGCGTCAACCTGCGCTACGTCACCCCCCCTGGCCTCCGCATGCCCCCCGACATCACCAGCTTTGTGGCCTCCAAGGGCATCAAGCAGGTGAGTAGGCAAGCTGGGGGGGCTGGGGCCCTGTGCCCCCCTGGCCATGCTGACAAGTGCTGCCCCAGGAGGAGTTTGGGAGCATTGAGGAGGCGCTGCCTGACACGGACGTGCTCTACATGACCCGCATCCAGAAGGAGCGCTTCCGCCTGGCCGAGGAGTACGAGGCTGTGAGTGAGGGTGGTGCTGGGAGGGACCGGACCCCCCCAGGTCTTGCTCTGGCAGCGGGGAGTGGCAGCCTGCCGCCCTGCCCGGAGCTCAGGGCTGTGTGCCCCCCCTTGCAGTGCTTTGGGCAGTTCATCCTCACGCCCCACATCATGACCCGGGCCAAGGAGAGGATGGTGGTGATGCACCCCCTGCCCCGTGTCAATGAGATCAGGTGGGGATGGGGGGGGCTGGAGTGTGGGGATGGGGGGACTTGGGGGCTCGGGGGCAGCTCTGGGGCGGGGTGAGGTATCTGCAGGGGGCTGCTCTGGGGCAGTTCTTGGGGGCGGCTCAAAGGCAGCTGGGGGAGGCTCTTGGGGGGGCTCAGAGGCAGCTGGGGGGGGCTGTTGGGGGGGGGGCTTAGAAACGGGGGGGGCTGTTGGGGGGTGCTCAGGGGCAGCTCTTGTGGGGGTGGCTCAGGAGCGGCTTTTGTAGGGGGCTCAAGGGTCCATCAGGGCGATGGAGGTGCTAGGCGGGGTTCGGGGGGCCTTGGGGCGATGGGGGACGGGGCGTGGGGGTTGTCGTTACTTCCTCTTCTGACGTCACTTCCGCAGCGTGGAGGTGGACTCGGACCCGCGCGCCGCGTACTTCCGGCAGGCGGAGAACGGGATGTACATGCGCATGGCGCTGCTGGCCACCGTGCTGGGCCGCTACTGAGCCAATAAACCGCGTCACCGCGCCCTGCGTCACCGCCTGTGCGTCATCGCGCCGCGCCGCGCGGGCCATGGCGGCGCTGTGGAAGGGCTGCGGGCGGCTGCTGGCGCGGCGGCCGTGGGCTGCACCGGCGCTCACCGCCGGTAAGGGCCGCGCCGCGCCGGGGCCTGTCCCCCCCGTGCCCCTGCGTCTGGGAACGCCGGATCCCCAGCCCCGGCTCGGGGCCCTCCCTGCCCCCCGATCCCCCAGCCCCCTCACCCCAGTAACACGGGGCCCCGTTGCCCTGCTGCTGTGGGCTCGGTCGCCCCCCGTGGGAGGCAGGGCAGGAGCCCCACGGAGGGGGGGCGGTGGAGGTCCCGGTGCCTCTGGTCCATCGTTCGTGGGGAGGAGGAGCTGCTGTTCCCCCTGGCTCAGCAGGGAGCAGGGGCTCACCATGTGTCCCGCTGGGTGAGGGGCCTCAGCCCCCTCCAGCTGCTTGAGATCTGCATCGGGAGGCTGCACTAGAGCTGGGAGGCCTAATGGGGTTGTGCCTCCTTCCAGCCCCCCGGAGAGACCTCCCACAGCTCGAGGCCTTACCCCAAACCTCTGGGTAGAGGCTGTTTTGGGGGCCCCCCCTCCTCCTGGGAGGGTGTAGATGCTGGGCCGTGGCGCTGGGGTGGAGCCCTCCTGACCCTCCCCTGGGTGTTTGCCAGTACTTGGCAGCAAAGGCTTTGGGTCGAGTTGGGCACAGAGGTGCTGCCTGGGGAGAGACCCTGCCCCTGAGAGGCTTCTTGGGGCCCTGCACAGGTAATTTATTCTCCCTGACAGTGTTGCTGTTTGAAGGGCTGGCAGCTGTCATAAATCTACCCTGGCACTGGCAGGTGCCTCCGCGTGCCCCAAGGACACTCTCCCTATGCAGGCAGCTGATACAGGCAGGGATGCTCCTGACCTTGCTGGCCCTGGACTTGCGGTCTTGAGCAACAAGCATCTCTGTCTCCCTGCTGCTCATTGCTCCTGTGCAGGGCTGCTGGCTGGCAGGAAAATCCATCTTGCCTGTGCTGTAGAGCCATGCAGAGGGGCGTGCAAAGGAGGCTGGTTGGCAGCAGGGTCCCTGCCTGTTCTCCTCTGCACCTCCTGCTTGCAGCCTTCCCCACCACCCCTGCCACCCACCAGCCATGCTGCTCACAAATAACCAGCCTGGGATGCTGGAAAAACACAGCCTGGGGCATCTGGGGATGCCCTGCTGTGCTGGGGAACTAGTATGGGTGCCAGGGGGCTCCACTTGCAGCCACTGGTCCTCCCTGCTGCTGCGGGCGGGGGGGGGGGGGGGGGGGTGACGGCATGTTGCTCTGCCTGCCAGGCTGCTGGGGTCCTGCCAGGCCACCTCACTGTTCCTGCTGTTATTTTTATCTGATTTGATGGAGTCTATTGCCTGGAACCTGCTGCATCGTGTGCTGCTGGGCTGCACATCCCCCCTTGATTCCTGGAGCGAGGCCAAGGTGGAGCTGGGAGGGCTGCCCAGGACCAGCCCTCTCCTTCCTTGGCAGCCTCAGCTGCTGCTGTAGCTGGCTTGGTGCAGCCCCATGCTGGCTCTGGGCTCCACCTCTGCCTGTTGCTTCTTCACGCTGGAGCTGGTCCTGCCATGCTGAGATGTACCCCTTTTCCCCCCTACTAACAGTTCCTCGTGGCTGTGGCAGCCACCAGCACAGGGCTGTGCCCATGGGGCTGCGCAGCCACCGAGTACAGCTGCTCTGTGTGTGATAGGCCCAGTGCTGGATGTGGTTGCTGCAGCCGAGAAGAGGCTCAGGCTTGGTGGCTGGATGTCTCCCTTGCCTGCAGAGGGGGCCTGGGCCCAGCCCTGGTGGGAGCATAGCCATTCCTCCAGGATAAGGGCAGCCCTTCTGGAGGCTGAGCTTTCCTGCTTCCTTGTAGCTCCAGCAAATAATTACCCCATCCAAGGCTGGGCTTGGCCCCTTGCTGCTGGCTGTGCCATGGTCCATGTGGAGGAGGCAGACTCCCCCCAGCCCTGTGCCCCATGCTGGGCAGCTGCAGGGGGGCTGTGCAGATCCCAGCCTCCAGCCCTGCCTTTGCTTGCTGCTGGAGGAGCCCCCGGTGCTGCTGTTCCCCTGGGCAGAGCAGAGCCACTGGCTGGGTCTAGGCCGGGGAGGTTTGCTGGCAGTTGGCTGTGCCTGGTGTGCCCAGCTGCACTCACCCGCCGAATCGCTGTCCTGCCTGGCAGTGGAGCAGTGGGGTCAGGCAGGGCTTTGCCTCCTGCATCTCAGGCCTTGGGCCAGGATGCCAGCAGGGCCCAGGCACAGTGGGCAGCAGCACGTGCCCATGGCCGTGACCTTGCTGTCCCTGCCTGCGGCGAGCAGCCTTGTGCTCCTGTGGTGGCAATGCAATCTCCAGCTGGCAGCCGGTGAGGCCCACAGGGGATACAGACAGTGTGGCCTACTTAGATTTGGGCTCGTTTCAAAGTCCTCTGACCACAGGAACAGCAACTTGTGGGATCGGCCAGGCACCCTGGGCTCAGCCTGGCTGGGGGCTGCGTGCTGCCTCCTGCCTGCCCGTGCACTGCTCTGCACTGAGCAGACGAGAAAGTGCCTCCTTGTAGCTTGGGTGGCGGCAAGCTGGGGAGCCCTCACCCTTCCCACCAGCTGCATCCAGCACTCCCGTGCAGGTGCGGTGCTACCGTGTGTGTTGGCTCTTCCCAACCCAGGGCAGGACATGGCAGTGGTGGCAGGGCCTGGCAGAGCTGTGGGGTCCACCAGGGGCTGGTTCCTGTGTTCGTGGTGTGCAGTGCAGCTGGGGTCCCCAGCCCCGTGCTGGAGCTGCAGCAGGGCTGGGCAGGTACACTGTGTGTGGCGAGTGGCACTGGTGCCAGCCTGAGTGAGCAAAGTCATTGCGAGAGACTTGATCCAGCCCTGCTCCCAGGCTTGGTCAGGGGTGCACGGACAGGTCTATTCCCTCGCTGGCAACGCTGGCATTGCTTTATCCCTGCCAGGCATTGTGCCCGAAGCCTTCAGCACTGAATGAGTAATGCCAGTGCCGCCGGCTGCGCTTTCTCAATGAGTGCCATGCGGGGGGAGGCTGCCTGTGCTTAGTGGGAAGGCTGCCTGTGGGAAGCAGGCAGTCGGTGCTTCTGCCATGCTGGCCTGGGGTCCCTCGCTTGCTGGCACCCCCTGCCCCTGCACTGCTGTGGGCTGGTGGAGGCCACTCTGCCATCACGGAGGGGTGCAGTAGCTCTCGGGGCCTAGGAGCAGAGCCTCAGCCCCTGGGGGCTGCGTTTGGTCCAGGGTGGGAGATGGAGCCAGGGATAACAGTGGCAGGAGGCAGTTCCAGGGGTGTGGCAGCTCCATGGGGCTGCAGAGATGGGGCCAGCTCTCCCAGTCCTGCCAGGGCATGTCCAGCCCGACTGGTCTTGGCTGAGGCCCTGGCTCCTGCCCAGCCTCTTGGGCTGTTTCCAGACTCTGCTGGGCAGCTGGGCTGGGCTGGGTCCAGCCACTGCCCATGGGCTCCCCGGGGCCACACTGCAGCCCTGGCCCGCATGGCTGGGGCAAGGAGCTGGGCAGCTGTTCCCACCCCTTTCCCCTCGTGCATGCTGGCTGGGGACGGCACAATCCAGCTGCAGGCACTGTAGAGGCAGCAGGCATGCTCCCCTGCCACGGCCTGGGGTCTGCAGCCCTTAGGCTGGGATGTGCTCCCTCTGGCACTGCTGGGGGCTGTCACAGAGAGACCGGTGGCCCTGGGAGGGAGGGAGTAAGGGCTGGGTGCTGCTGGTGACACGGCCAGGGCTCTGCCACCCCTTGTCCACAAGAAACCGCTCGCAGAGACCTTCTGGGCAGGCCTGGCCCTGAGCTGGCAGTGCGGTGGGGGCTGCTGGGACCAGCACTTCCCAAGACAAGGGCTTGCTGGGTTCAGGGTTTCCAAGAATGGAGCAGAATCGCAGCAGGGCTGGAGACCTGCCTGGGAACCATCCTGGGAGGAACAGCGGGAATAAGCAGGGAGCCCGCAAAGGTCAGGGGAAGGAGCACTGGGCCAGCCGAGTTGCGTCGAAGAGGTCAAGGGTGTAAGGATGGAGCAGGGGCTGCCAAAGGCCCAGCTGAGCAGCACTCTGCAGGGGATGCGCGCAGCAGAAGGTCCCTCACACTGATATGGCAACAAGGCGAGGAGCTGTGCCAGCAGCCAGGCAGCAGCGAGGAGCTGGGGCCAGCCCTGGCACCCAGCGAGCCTTACCTGGCTGGTAGCGGCGGTGGTGCTGCCAGGTGAGAGCGGCAGAGAGTGGCTTTCCAAGGAAGGGGATTGTAGTCAGCAGGGTTTGCACGGTGTTCGGGGAGAAGTTTCAGGCAGTGCAAGGTGTCAGGAGAGGCCACAGCGGGAGTGCAGGCAGCAGCGGGGTGGGCTCTGCCCCCGAAACCCCGGGTACTGTGGGCCCTGGGTGATGGATGAGCCCTGTGCCAGAGCTCTGGGGACACAGCACAGCTGGCCGCTGTTTCAATTAGAGATGCTGCATTGTCCCAAGAGCAGCCCAAGGCACTTGGCCTCTGCGAGAGGGCTGGTGCTGCAGGGTGGGAGTGGGCAGGTTTGGTGCAGGGCGGTGGGCAGCTGTGCACCGGGATGGGCTCAGTGGGGCCAGAGCAGGCTCAGGCCTTCCCGGCGCAGCAGCGCTGCAGGCAGGCAGGGCAGCGCTTGGGCAGGAGGAGCTGGCTGTCCGCAGGGTGCTCTGAGGTTGTATTCTGCCCCAGTGCACGGCAGCTGCCAGAGCAGGCTGTGCTGGTCACAGGGGCCCTCATGGGAGCTGGTGACATGATCGCCCAGCAGCTAGTAGAGCGGCGGGGGCTGCGTGGGCACAACGGCCCCCGGACCCTGAAGATGATGGCCATCGGCTTCTGCTTTGTGGTGAGTGCCAGTGTGCAGTGGGCACCTGGGCTGAGCAGTAGGCTTTGGGTGGGGTGGGATGGAGGGCTCTTTGGGCAGGGTGAGACCGTGCTGCCTGGGTGTCAGCTGGGTCATCCTGGTGCCACCTTCAGCAGCTGTGGGCAGAGCTGGGTCCCCTCGAGGAGGAGCACCCAGTTCCTACACCCAGCTATGGGTATGGGCACCCCCAGCTGCGCTGCAGGGTGGGACGGGGCTGGCAGCCTCCCCGTGCAGCCTGGGCACCTGTGCCTGTCCCTGCTGCTGGTGCCATCCCTGGGGAGGTTTCTCTTTGGCAGGAGGGTGACCTACACCCAAGGGTGCAAAACGTGCTTTGCTCTGCTGTGTAGGCTGAGGCTGGATCCTGACCCCTCAGCTCCCATGCTCCGGGCAGGGCGACATTGGGCCCAGTGCCCTGCACTGACGGCTTGGGCGGGGAGCCCTGGGTGGCACTGGCACAGCCAGGGTCCCCATGCCACAGAACCCTGCCCAGTGTGTCAGATGTGAAGCCCTGCGGCTGCCGTGCTGGAGCAGGCCCCTGGCTGCCCCATGCCAGTGCTGGTACTGCCCGGCAGAGTGGTCAAGGAGGGGCAGGGGGGGCTGTGGGGGTCCCTGTACCCACCCTACACGTGGGGGCTGTCCCATGGCGACACAGCGTTCAGCAAGGAGCAGCACAGCCCAGGAGGGGAGGCAGGACAGGCCCCGGTCCCTGTGTTTCAGGGCTAGGGCCGGGCCATGTAGCTAGCTCTGGAGACCCCCCAGCCCTGACAGCCTGTGGCCTGGGAGAGCGGGACGAGTAGGATGCTGCCCCTCACCATCTGGCTCCTGCAGGGGCCCGTTGTGGGGAGCTGGTACAAGATCCTGGATCGTCTCATCCCAGGGACCACAAAAGTGGTGGCTGTGAAGAAGATGGTCCTGGACCAGGTCAGTGCCACGTGGGTGAGGGTGCCTGCATGGGGCTGGTGCCGTGGGAGGTAGGTACAGCCATGTGTCCACAGGCTGGTTTCCATCCTGCTCCAAGAGCCCCAGCTCCTGAGGCTGGGGCCAGTACCAGTGCAGTGGAGGGTTGGGGTGTACAGGGTTGCAGAGGGGCCACCTTGGCCTGGGTTTGGACCCTTCCAGAGGTTCTGTGGTGGTGCCTGTACTTCTGTATGGCTCTGTGCTGGGGAGCAGCAGGCTGAGTAGCCCCAGGCTATCGGGCAAACTGGGCCTGTCCCCCCTTGTCCCACCACACACTCCTCTCACCCTGCGTTGCGGACCCAGCTCCAAGCACCACAGGTTCCACAGCACTGGGCTCTGACTCGCCTCTTGCAGGGGGCATTTGCGCCGTGTTTCCTTGGCTGCTTCCTCGCCATCACTGGAGCCATGAACGGTCTGTCAGTGGAGGAGAACTGGTCCAAGATCCAGCAGGTATGTGCTGCTTCCCTGGAGCAGCAGGGAGCTGTCATCAGCAGGGGCACCTTGGCAGCTCCTCCCAGCATGCCAGCACTGCCAGCTGCTCCTATTTGTGGTCACGCCTGTGCCCAGGCACAGCCCCGTCCCAGCACTGACTGCGTGCCCCCAGCTCTGCCATCGCGCTCCTGTCCTCACAGCCTGACTTGCAACTCTATCGTGCCCCAGGACCTCAGGCACAGAGCTGGCTCCACAGGCACTCCACGGCTGGGGTGGGGAGGCATCTGCCGCACTGCTGCAAGGCACAGAGCAAGTCTTTGCCTGGCCAGAGCCCAGGGGTGCATGGGGCTGGCCCTGCCAGGCTCAGTGCTGGGTTCTGGGGCCTTGGGGGCATTGGGTGCCTGGTGCTGCCAGTCTCCGAGGTGCTGGTGTCAAGGCTGCTCCCTGTGGCACAGCTCTCCAGGGTCCTACCTGGGCTGGGGTGGCTGGGTGCCTGGTGCCATCCAGCTCCCTGCACGCTGTCTGGCCCTTCTCCTGGCTGCATCTCCAGACCCATTACTGAGATGGCTCCCATTAGCAGTAATTGCTGGAAACCAGTGCAAAAGCTGAGTCAGCGTGTCCAGAGCATGAGTTGCCGGGGAACAGGTGACCACCCACCATGCGGTGAGGCACACCAGGGGTGGTCTTGGGGCTGCCCAGGGTGTGTGGCACTGGCACTCACACACCAGTGATTGCTGCAGGGGCTGTGTGTGAAGGGCCCTCTGCCTCCAAGCTGTGAGCTGGGGATGTTGCCCCAACTGGGCCATGAGCTGGTGCCCCAGGCTGGAGCTCTGCCTGGGGTGCATCACCCAGAGCTCATTCCTCTGCATGGGTTCACCCATCAGGCACCAGCCAGCTGCCCACCATGCAGCAGGTATGTGTCGGCAGAGACCTTTCCTGCCCCTCATCTTGCACTGGAGTGCAGGGAGCACATTCTGGGAAAGAATTGAGTTACCTCTTCTTTCTCCTGGCTTTGTGAGAGCAGCAACCAGGGTTCAAGGTGTTTTGAGACACCCCAGAGGCACATGTAGACTGGCCCTAGGCATGGGCAGCATGCCCGAGTGTTCCCATCCACCCTAGCTGCATCTCAACGAGGTGGTGCCATCTATCTTGCCTTGCCTCCACCAGGGAGACCGGCCAGGGCCTGAGCGCAGTGGTGGGTGATTCCTGCGAGCTGTGGCTCCTGGCCGGTGCCCTACCCATGGAGGGGGCTGGGCTGGGGACCAGGCAACAGTGGCTGGCAGCCACCTTCACCCCTGGCTTGGGGCACATCCATCTCTTCTCACACAGAGGAAGCGTCAGCAGAGCATCCATCACCCCTGTGCCCGCTGTCCCCGTCCTGGGCTGCCGGCCAGCACTGGGAAGAGGCTGGGCTCTAGGCTGAGTCACAGCCAGGCTGGATGAGGGACTCATCCTGCTGCTGTGGGGCAGGGCTGCGGCACAGCCGTGGGTGCAGCACAAGGACAGGGTGGCTGCCCTGTCTGGGTGCCCCTCTCTGGCCCTGTGCCACAGTGCCGGGGGGGAGGGGGGGGCAGGGGCAGGGCTGGGGAGACACGGGGTTGGATGGGGGCTTGCAGCCTGCACTGGGGAGAGGAGCCAACTGCCCCTACCTTGCCCACTGTCTGAATCTGCTGGGGGCACCCAGCTCACCACTTGCCCTCTCAGCACCTTATCCTGCCCCATGCCTGCCCCTGCTCTCCTGCTGGGCTTGCACAGGCAGGGCGGCATGTGGTGGCCTGCCTGTGGCACCCAGCATTGGTGGCAAAAAGGGCTCACGGTGGGGACGGAGCACTTGTGGCTACCTTCTCCCTGCCACTGCATGTGGACACAGCTCTGGGAAGGGTGCAGGCAGGCAGCAAGGGGCTGCAAGCACCCCGTGCCCAGGTGGAGCGGGTGTGGAGTTGGGGAAGGGGGATCATGGCAGGGGACAGTGGCCCCTCCACATGCTCCTAGCCCCTGCCTGCAGCCCTTTGGTTGTTTCCTTGGCTGCTTCCTTGGGTTGCTGGCAGCTCTTTGGAGACACTCCTGCACCATTCTTGCTGGTGCTGGGGCCTCCCTGGGGCTGTGCAAACGACCGTCCCTGCCAGGGCTGCAGGCAGCTGGGTGGCAGGGCTGGGCACTGGTGCTGGATGGCAGTGGGGCTGCGCTGCGTGCTCACAGCCTCCCCTCTCTTGCAGGACTACATGGATGCCCTGCTGACCAACTACTGTGTAAGTGCGGTCAGCCGCTGCAGGCGGGTCCTCTGGGGCCATGGGGTGCCATGCCGGGTTCCTCCTCACACCTGTCCCCTGTCCCTCACCTCGGGGGCTGCCATGGGCTCAGTTGGGCGCCCTGAGCAGAGATGGGCATGGTGCTGACAGGGCCTGTTCACTGCTGTCTCCTTTTCTGCCCAGATCTGGCCACCGGTGCAAATCGCCAACTTCTACTTCGTGCCCCTGAAGCACAGGTAGTAATGCGGCCGTGGCCCCAGCTCTCAGGCTCCCAGAGCTTGTGGCTGTGGACCCTGTCCCCTCTGTCCCCAGGCTGGCTGTCGTCCAGTGCATTGCCATCGTCTGGAACTGCTACCTCTCCTGGAAAGCAAATCGGATGTAAGGTGGAAGCCGTGTTGCCTCCCTGCCCACCCTTCCTACGTGCTACCTGACTCTGCCCCACCTCCAGAGCCCTTGGAACAGGCGCCTGTGGCTGTGGATGGGGCCAGGATATGTAGGGTGCTAGCAGCTCCTTGGGGGATCCCATTGCCTGTAACTACAGCCCTCACCGCTCCAGGGATGCACAGAGGAGACGATGATGCCATGGTCACCTCGGGGCTGCTCTGGGTCTGACAGCCTGCTATGCCATGGGGCAGCTCTGTCCCTTGAAATGCTCCTCCATCTGTGTTCACTCCTCTCTTTGGCCCCTGGCCCTGCCCACAAGGTGCTCCTGCCCTGAGCATTGCTCTGTTCATCCCCAGCAGCACACCCCAGGGGGTGAGAAGCAGGAGTGGTGCTGGGCTGGTGCGGGTGCAAGCCCTGAGTTGACAATGCCGTGGGTTGGGCACTGCACCACTTGGAACCAGGGTCCCCGTGCTGCTGAGGGGCTGCCCTGTCCCAGGCTGCCAGCCCCGTGCCTGCAGCCCCCGCCGCCGCAGGCCAGCTGTGCCGCCCCTAAAGTGTGGTTTGCTGTATCTCTGCTGCAGACACTTGGAGCACCCAATAAATGGCATTTTTCACTCTTGATTCTCATGACACGAGCTCATGGCTCTCTGATACGTTCTCAGACCAATCATTCCTTTGCTTCTGGAGCTGCTGGCAGCTTCCCTGTGCTCTCGGTGGGGTGTGGACCCAGCCAGCGGGCAAGCGAGCACAGCCTTGGGGCAGATTGACGGCTCCACACTCTGCCTCCTCCCCAAGGAGCCGAGTGTGCGGCTGTGGTGCTAGCATTGTCCCTGGGTCTGGGGCACCGCAGTGCTGAGTGGCATAGGTTGCTGGGTCGCTGGGGGTGGGCAATCCCAGCTGCCTCGATGAGGGGAGGGGGTCTGGCAGAGGGAAGGTGGTGGCTTAGGGGGTCACCAGGTGCCACTGTGGCTGTTCCATGAGGTGTGATGGTGCCTCCACTGCTGCTAGGCAGTGGGACAGGGTGAGCTGTACCCAGGTGGCACAGGCGCTGGGTGCAGGATCCTCCTGGGGCTCACAGCATTCTCAGAGCTGGGCATCAATGGGGAGGATGCAGGAAGGGTCTGGGTGAGGGCTGGAGCTGGGGCTGTGACAAGGCCACATCTACCTGTGCCTTGTCTAAGACAAGCCTGCCTGTCCTGCCTACAAACCCCACAACGCTGCTGCCTGCCTGCATTGCTGCCTCATGGGGATGTACATCCAGGCACATCCTACAGTGGCAGTGAGCAGACACAATCCAGGTCACGCAGTGCCTGCCCAGCACATCCTGTCCTGGGTCTCCAGAGCAGAGCTGATGGGACCATGGTGGTTAATCCCACCGGGGGACCTGAGCCCTGTCCCCCTCAACTGTGCTGCCACAGCCCCAAGCAACTGGTCAGAGCCATCCCTGTGCGCTGCCAGCACCAGGTCGTACTCTGCCAACCAGCTGCTGTCGTGGCACTCACCGAGGGCAGAGCACTGACCTTCCTCCCTCCAGTTCACACAGAACCTGCTCCACGCTGCCCTCGCACACCAGCTGGGCAGGGGCTGGCCCTGCTGTGGCCCTGGCTGTGGGTGCAGTTCCAGGCATATGGGTGCAACCCAAAGCACAGAGGAACCAAAACTTGCGCAGGACTCTGGTGCACTGTGCCAAGGATGGAAGCCCTCAGGAAGGGGCTACAGCTGCAGCCAACCTGACAGCGCGGTGGAGCAGCTCTGGGCTGTGTGGCTTGGCCATGCACTGGGCCTGTGCACAGACAGCACTGGGGCTGTGGGAGGCTAGTGCCTCAGGCACCATGTTGGGCTGTGGGGCTCAGCCCAGGCTCTCCCCATCCTGCAGGGTGGGCGCTGTTGGCCAGAGGCTGTGAATGGCAGGAGTTTGCAGCCCTGATGCACTAGGCAGCTCCATCCAGGGGTGCAGGAGGCCTTGATGTGTTGGCAGTGAGTGAGCTGCAAGCATGGCATGAACTTGTCCCCAGGAGCAGCCAGCCACATTGCATGGGGGCTGCCAGGGCATGGGGGATTGAGCCCAGCCCCTGCTGAGGGCTCTGCCCTGGAGCTGCAGGGAGGTGGTGCCAGGTGCCAGCCTTCACGCCAGATCCACATCACAGGTGCATGGCACCGTGTGCTGCCTCACTGTGGGCAGGGCTGTGCCCCACCACCCCTGTGCAGCCCAGTGTGGGATGTGCTGTGCGAGGGGCCAGGCTGTGCCTCTGTCCCCAAGCTCTCGCTAACACTGGCACCGTGGAAAGAGCCTGTGCCAGGCCCATTTTGGCACCTGCACCAGCATTGGTGCTGGGTGTCAGCTCGGTTCCCCTCCACCCCCAGGCAGTGGCATGGGGCTGCCAGGCAGAGCTGCAGTGCCGCCGGGGGTCTGCCGGCAGGGATGCGGTGCACCAGCAGCTACCTCACCTTTTGGCAGCAGCGGCCGGTGCCCCGGGCTGGAACATCCTGCATGCAGCACAGCGCTCTCGGCTCCGGTGCCTTCGCTCTATGAGTCACAGAATTTGGCTAGCGGTGCCTCGCTCGGGGCTGTCTGCAGCGCCCGGCACACGCGGCGGTTTGACCTCAGCACCACGAGTTCTGCCCGGGGCACGATGCCTCCGGGCCCCGCCACGGCCGGGTCGTGCACGCCCCCCCTCCCCGCGCCCGTCCTGTGCCGCTGGGTGCCAGTAACCGAGGTCCCGTCCGCCGCCGCCACGCGGTGCCTGCCCCGGACGTGGCTGCCCGATGCGGTCGCTTGGCCCGGCCCACCCGGGGGGTCCCACGCCGAGGAGCCGCGGGTCAGACCGCCCCACCGGCCCGGCACAGTCCACCGGCCCCGGGGCCCTGCCCGCCCCCGCCGCCCCGGCCCTTCAGCACCGCGGACAGCGGCACCGCCGGCAACGGAGCCGGGCGCCGCCGGCGCTCGGTGAACGGGCCGGGGACAGGGCGCGGGCCGGGCAGCGGCGGGAGGTGGGGCTGGGGGTGCCGGGAGCAGCCGGGTGACCGGGAAGCTGCACTCCCGGCGGCTCCTGGCCCAGGGGACCTGCCGGCCCCGGCCCCGCCGCACCCCTCCGGCTGGGCTCCAGAACGGAACCGGGGTCACGGCCCCCGCCGCCCCGCAGTCCCGCGCTCCGCCGCCGTGCCGGTGCCCCTCCCGCCCCCGCCCCCCGCCGGTCGGTGCGTGCCCGGCGCTGACGTCAGCCGGAGCTCCCGGACCTATATAACCACCGGCCGCGTCGCCGGCTCAGCTCCGGCGGGACGGACAGCGCTCCGCTCCACCGGCAGCGCACCGGCAGGGGACAGGGCACAGCGCACCGGGTACGGGATGGTGCGTGGGTATGGAACGGGGGCAGCTCACCGGGCAGGCGCCGGGGCAGGGGAGCGGGGAGGGGGCAGCGCGTACGGGACTGGACGGGCGGGCGGGGAGGGGGCACCGCGCCCGGGACGGCCCCGCACTGCCGGGTGCGCGATCCCCCGCGGGGTCCCCGCTCCCTCCCCGTTGCTCTGAGCCCCCGGCTCCGCAGGTGCGGACGGAGCTGAGGATGCGGCGGGCGCTGCTCACCCTCCTGCTGCTGCTCGCTCGCCCGCCGCCCGCCGCCGCCCGCCCCGACGGCTCCGTCCCGGCGGCCACGGCCGAGGCTCGGGCCCGCCCGCTCTGGCCGCCGCTGGTGCCGCCGTCGCCGGAGCCGTGGCGGGCGCGGCGGGACGAGCCGCCGCTCTCCATCGACCTCACCTTCCACCTCCTGCGGCATCTCCTGCTGCTCGCCCGCGCCCAGAGCCAGCGCGCCCGTGCCGACAGCAACCGCCTCATCCTCGACGCCGTGGGGCGCTGAGCCCCGTCCCGGGACCCGCCGGGGCTGCGCCGGGGTCCGGCCACCGCCTCCGCCTCCCTGCCCGGGGCCGCACTGGCAAACGCACCGGCACCGGGCTGCGCCTGCTGCACCCGCCTCACCCTCGGCGCTGAGGCAAGTGGGCGCCGTAACCGGCCCCGCGACGGCCCCGGGACGGGCCCGCACCGATTTTTTAATAAAACGTGGTGGAAACCCGAGGCGTGACCGAGTGCGGGGCGGGGGTGGGCGAGCTGCCGGGGCTCACCGGGAACGGGCGGAGCAGAGCTGGGACGGGTCCGCGCGGGGGCCGCTGGCCGGGCAGCACCGGGCATACCGGCACTGGGGCCGGGGCTGCCTGTGTCCCTGGGTTGGGAGGACCGTACCGTGGTGTCGGGGGAGGGGAAGCAGCTCCAGGCCCCGGAGGCAAGGCAGCCGTGGGTGTGGTGGGAAGCAAATGGCACAGGGCGAATAGAACAACGGGTGCCTCTCTACCGAGGAGCAGGGCAAAGGGGTGCTGCACCCACATGCGGGCAGCCGGGGACGTGAGTAGGGGGAACCAGCTCTGCATGTGGCAGCCCCCTCGGAGCTGCTGTAAGAGCCAGGCAGCAGGGTGGGATGGCTTGTGGGGCTGGGAGGTGTGGGGGGCGGGCACAGGGTCTTCAGGAGGGGCACGGCCACCCTGTGCAGGAGCGCCAGGGGTGGAGGGCTCCTCGGTGGGACACACAGTGCTGCTGAGTGCGGGTGGATCAGGACTGGAGCAGAGGGCAGGGAGGGGGGCGCTGTGGTAGGGTGTGTTTCAGACCCCCGATCAAGAGAAGGGCATGGATGAAGCCTCCCTGAGACATCTGGGAGAGATTCAGCCTCCTCATGGGTGGCCCCAGTCCTCACAGGGGCCTTCACCTGGTGTAGCTGAAGGTGTCCCTGCTCGCTGCAGGTGGCCCCTTCCAACCTTAACCATTCTATGATGCAATTATTTGATGATAAACTCCATGATACCTGCTCGAAGGGCAGGATGGCAGGACTGGAGCAGTGAAGTTTTCTGGAGGGTGCTTGGAAAAATCTGCTTGGGGCTGTGACGGTGGCAGCCATGAGGTGGTGGAGGTCAGCACATGGGGGCAGGCAGGAATGCAGGCAGCAGGGTGCAACCCCTGGACTTCAGATGAGCCAATTGCAGTGACTTGGTTAGGTAGGCTCTGGCAGGAGGCAGCTCTGAAGGATGAAGGAGCTGAGGAAAGCAAGAGTGATCACAGGATGCCAGGATGGCTGAAGCTGGAAGGAACCTTGGGAGATCTTCCACTCCAACCCCCTGCTCCAGGGAGCAGCAGCCAGAGCTTGTTGCTCAAGGCCATGTGCATCCAGGCTTTGAAAGAGGAAATTCCATGTGGCTGTGAGAAACCTGGAAGACTGTACTGGCAAGAAAGACTGTACTGAAACGGGTTGCCCAGAGCATTTCCCTCCTTGAAGATATTCAAGACTGGACACAGACCTGGACAACCTGGGTCTGTGAGTAGCTTTACAGCTGGAGGGGCCACAGCCTCTCTGGGCAGCCTGTTCCAGGCAGCCTGTTTGATCAGCCTCACTGTAAAAAAAGGGTGTTTTTTTGGGGGGATAAAAAAACCTACCAAACTTTGGAAAAAAGTTTCAGTGGAATCTCCTGTACTCCAGTTTGTGCTCATTGCCTCTGGTCCTGCCACTGGGAAGAGCCTGGCTCTGTTTTCCTTCTCTCCTCCCATTCAGGCATGCATACACATCAGTTCAATCCCCTGAGCCTTCTCTGCTCCAGGCAGAACAGTCTCAGCTTCTCCTCATGTAGCTGCAGTCCCTTCAGCATCGCTGTGGCCATTCCCTGGACTCCAGGGGTCATGTCCTCCTTGCTCCCCAGTTCATGACCACAGGGATGCACAGCAGAGCTGCACACTGGGACCAGGGAGAGGTATGGAAATAGCAGAGGGTTGGTCTGGAGATGCTGGGAACCCAGGGTGGAGATCTGGGACAGGGAAGGGGTGGAGGCACAAACATACGCTGGGGGACAGACATCAAAGGAGGGATTTTTAAAACCTTGCCTGGGTGCACAGAGAGGGTGTCAGGCGACCAAAGACCAGCAGAGCTGGGATGTGCAAGGTCAAGGAGAGCAGCCACTTCACTATGGGCAGTCAGGGGCTGCCCAAGGGACAGGCTGAGGCTGGGGAGGGCAGAGATGGGTGGAAAACACCCTGAGCTGGGCCTCAAAGAAGAAAACTACCAGAAATAGAGGAGAATGAAGCTGGGACTCTGCTGAGACACCTCAGTCCCTAGAGGTGGCACCCAAGGGTGCACAGGAGCTGCCACTCTCATCTCTGGAAGGCGATGGGGACATTTCTGAGGGGTGGAGAAAGCAAATCTCGCGTGCCCAAAAGGCCCTAAATAGACAGTGCAGGAATGGAGAGGCCACCCGGCCTCACCTCAGTCCCCAGGGACCACACAAGCCCTCCTGGGGCATGTTTCTGGTGTGTGAAGGAGCAGACAGTGACAGCTCAGCTAGGCTGGGCTGCGGGGTAGATTGCCCCCCAGCCAAATTGCCTCTGGCATGAGCAACAGCTTGAAGATGCAGCAGAGCAGAGACAGCCCTCAGCCTGTCCCTGGCCAGGACTGAGTGTGTCTGCCAGTGCTGGGACACGGGGTCTGGTGGGTGGACATGGGCAAACCATGCTCTGCCAGGGGCTGGCAGTGAGCAGGTGCCGCAGGGCATTGTGCCAGGGTCCCTCACTTGGATGGCAGGTAACACCAAGCCCTCAGGGACTAGTCACTCTTCTTGAAGGCAGAGCTGCCACCAGCAGGACTGAGCCAGGCTGGAGGAGGGGGCCAGCAGGGACCTTACAAGGACAAAGGCAAATCGCTGCTCTGGGTGGGCAGCACCCCTGGCAGCCATGTAGTTGGAGCCCACAGCTACAGCAGGAGTAAGTTCAGCACAGGCTGTGAGAAGGGAGATGTGCCGGGCCATGTCTCATGGTGGGCTCAGCTCCAGAACTGGTCCCTGTTGCCTACCTCCCTGTGCCAAGCAGGGTCCCTGCTGGGGATGGATGGAGACGCTCTGGACTCCCCAGCCCTGTTTTAAAGGTTGTGCTCTTGGGAGAAGGAGTTTTTCCTGGTATCCAATGGGCATTTTCTCTGTCCCAGCTTGTGTCACCAGCTCCTGCGCTGTCCCTTTGCCCCCAGGGGGGTCTTGCTTCACGTCCCTGCACCCCAGGAGGCAGCTGAGGGGTCTTCTCTGCCCCAGCTGCACAAGTCCGGCTCCTGTCCCCACTGTGCTCCCCTGTCTGGCCGTGTGTCCTTGCCTGTTTGCTCCCAGGGGCTCCAGACTAGGCCAGGAGCCAGCCAGCAGCAGGGGAAGGGTCCTGCTGGCACAGCCCAGCACTGGGGTCTCCTCTGCTGCCAGGGCATCCCTGGCCTCCCCACTGGGGCTCAGCTCCTCTCCCAGCCCCAGGTTCACTGGGACCTGCCATGCGCCAGCATTTCACTTCCCCCTCTCCCATGGGCCTGTCCTCCAGGGTCCTGCGCCCCAGCCCCAGGCCAGCCTGGTGGTCCCTGGGCTTGCTGTGGGGTGTGCTGGTATGCTGAGCACTGGGGGTGGAAACGGGCCCAGCATCCAGCCCCTGCTGCCTGCCAGCAGGGCGGGGGTTGGCTGCAGGGGACACCCCCGTGGTGCCCCAGCCCCAGGGGACCTGCCCAGTCCCAGCCTTGCCCCCACAAGGAGCCCCTCGCCATGTGCATCATCTGCTGCATCAGCCATGACGCCAGGGCAGTGTGGGGACAAGACAGGTGACGCAGCCAGTGCTGCCACAGCCCTCCCGGGGGGCCTGGCTGGCGGGGCGGGGGGCGCAGGCCCCAACCTGGTGCTGGTCGTGGCGTTCCCAGCTGTGTACTCAGCCAGCTCATCCCAGCACTGTTTGCTCGGTGCACCCAGGGGACGGTGCTGCCAAGCCGGCATCCAGTCCAGCAGGCAGGCTGGTGGGGCTGGGGGCTGGGGGCCATTCCTCACTGCCAGGCAGGGGCTGCAGGCAGGGGTCAGCAGCCCCACTCACAGGGTCCGAGGTGCAAAGCCGCAATCCTGCCCTGGGTTGCTGAAGCCAAGCTGCACCAGGGTTTTCTGGGGACTCAGTCCCTCGTGTGGGGTCCTGGGTTTACCACTGGGGTGGTGGGGCAGGGGCCCAGCTCAGTGGGGCAGGGGCTGTGCCTGGGCTGGTCCCTGTGGAGCTGGTGTGGAGCGGTGTGGGGGGCAGCCCCCATGCTCAGCCTGGCCCACACACCACACTGGAGACAACATCCTCACACAGGGTTTAATGTCAGAGAGGGGCAGCTCCAGCATTTGGGGAATTGCAGCAGCAGGGCTGGAGCTCACAGACAAGTGCCAGGGCCATGCTGAGCCGGCAGGTGCCGATGCTGTCCCACAGCAACAGCTCAGTGCTGACCTGTGTGAGAAATTGGCCTCAGCACCGTGTGATGGGCTTGCTGGGACCCCTGCCCCAGCAGGCAGGGAGACAGGGACAGCTTGGGGGGCCCCAAGGTATGAACCCCCATCCCCATCTCTCCCCACGGGGTGCCTCCTCTGCCCCACAGCACCCCACGGCCTGGGCCCATTTGCGTTCCCCCCACTCCCCATCTCAGTCCCAGTGAGGGTCTCACCATGGGGAGAGCTTGCTGGCTTCTGCCTCGGCCCCACATCTGCAGAGGGAAAGCAGGTGACAAGATGGAGATAGGGATACCCTGGCATGGTGCAGCCACACAGACATGGCACTGGGCATGGCATGGCACATCCCCCCACCTCCATGGCATGGCAGCCCCCGTCCCATGGGTCTTGCTGTCCCCAGCTGACCCTGCAGCCCTGGGGGCAAGAACAGCAGCCAAGCATGGCACAGCACAAAGCGGCTTGGCACAGCACAACATGGCATGGCACAGCAGGGACTCACCCTCCATGGCTTCAGGTGCCTCCAGGCTGTCCAGCCGGTCCTCATCTGCTGTGGCCTCATTGCTGTCCCCAGGTCCGTCTGCCTCATCCTCGCCCAGTGGCTCTGTGGGACAGAGGGACAGGTCAGCCTGGGCTCTCCCTCTCCATGGTCTGGGCAGGCCAGGGACACCCCAGGCGAGACATGTGGGAGCCAGGCTGATCTGTAGGACACAGCAGCCCACAAGCCAGGAAGGAGCATGGGGCTGAGGGGCCACACCTCCCCATGCAGGGCACAAGGTGATGGGGGGCTCTGCCCATCCAAGGCCCTGGGCACAGCAGCACTTGTCCCGGTGCTGGCACCTGTCTGGAACTCAATGGTCCTCAGCATCTCTGCCACATAGTCCACGTTGATGGAGAAGTGGTCCATGTTCTCGTAGCCAGGCTCTGGGCGGCTGCTCATTGATACCTTGGACATGTCCATGATCCTGCAGGGCAGGCAGACCCCCAGAAGCTGCTGGGCTCCAGCACCCATGGGGGCCCCTTGTCCCCAGCCATGGCCCAGCAAGACCAGCCACAGCTGTGCCCCACACCCTGCCCATGCTGCCCATGTCCCCAGCTCTGTGCCCTCCACCCTGCCCATGGCCCCAGCTCTATGACCACCCCCTGCCCATGCCTGCCATGCCCCCATCCCTGTGCCCCCCATCCCCACTCACTTTTTCAGGAGTTCCTTGGAGTGCTATGGAACAAAGTGGGGGAGGGAGGGGAGGGGGTCAGTATCTCTCTGGAGTAATGGGGCCCAGGACCCCAGGAGCCAGACATCACCCCCACCACAGCATATCCCAGAGGCAGCCCCAGACCCTTTGGGGTGACCACAGTTCCCCCTGCACAGCCCTGTGGGGCAGCCCCAGCCCCCCACAGGGACCACTGCCCCCACCCCCAGCCCTGGGGCAGCCCCAGACCCCCTGGAGGGACCTGCCCACCCCCAGTTCCCCAGCAGCCCTGCAGCCCCTGCCCACACAGACCTGCAGGTACACGGCCATTTGAGGCTCCTCCATGGCCTGGATGGCCGACTCCACCAGCTTGGAGGAGGCCTCCAGGTGGTCACCATACTGGCGGATAAGACCCCGCACACGCTGCAGCTTTGCCTCCTGCTCCCGCGCGATGCTCTGCAGCAGCTCCTTCTTCCGCTCCTCCAGGATGCTGTACAGCGAGTCAAAGCGCAGCCCCAGGTGCTGCTTCTGCCGCCGGCCATTCTCCTGCAGGACTGTGGGGCTCAGGGGCTGCCCTGGCCCCCCCATGTCCCCACCACTGGCATGGCCCCAGGGCTGTGCATGGTACCCAGGGACACCCCCCAGCCCCCACCTCGATGGTGTGGCAGATCTCCTCCATCTGCGTGATGATGGCCTGGATGCGGTCGTTCCCTGCCACCAGCATGGCGATGCCATCGCTGAGCTCACTCTGGGAGAGGACAAGAGGGGTGTGAAGGCTGTCTCGACAGGCAGCCCCCAGGCCCCTGCCATCCCCGGGCCCCTGCCGTCCCCTTCAGGGCCACCAACCTTCTGGCGCTGGTAGACAGCAGGCAGCGGTGCAACCTCGCAGTCTTTGTGCGCCCCGAAGACCTTGCAGAGGGAGCAGGTGGGTGCCTCGCAGCGCAGGCAGTAGATGTTGATCCGCTCGTCCTCATGCTCCTCACACATGAGGTGCTGCTCGGCCTTGGCGTGCAGGGGCCTATGGGTGGGACCCAGGCACTGCTACCCACAGGTGGACCCTGGCCCCAGAGAAACACCCAGACCCAGGGACACCCCCAGCCCCACAGGCACACCTAGCCCCAGGGGATGTCCCCAGCCCCAGGGACACCCCCAGACCCCAGGACACCCCCAGACCCAGGGACACCCATGGACACATCCAGCCTCACAGGTACACCTGGCCCCGGGGACACCCCCAGCCCCCAGAGACACCTTCTGGTCCCAGGGACACTCAGGGACACCCCTAATCCTGCAGGCACATCCCGCCCAAGGAACACCCCCGGCCCCAGCCATGCACCTGCACCTCCCCCGTGGGCTTCCTTTCACCCGTGGGGCTCACTTCCTCGTGAGGTCCCCCGTGCCCCCGTGGGGTCCCCGCACCTGGCCGACTCCTGCTTGTAGATGTCGATGATGTTCTCCACCAGCAGGTTCCGCTGCAGCCCGTACACCCCGTGCCGGTCCAGCACCACCTCGTGGCGGCACGACGGGCACCGGAACCGGCCGCCCGACGGCACCGCGCTGGAGCCCCGCGACTGCCACAGCGGGTTGGAGGCCTGGGGGGGCGGCGGGGGGTCACGGCTGTGGCACCCCTCGGCAGCCTCTACTCCAGGTTCTGCCGCCGGCAGGGAGACCCCGCCGTGCCTGGGACCCCCCTGGCTGTGCGCCCACAGAGGCACGGAACAGACACAGGCACTGGCGCAAGCAGAGACATGGGCATGGGTGAGGCCATGGACACAGACATAGGCATGGGCGTGGACACAGACACAGGCATGGCCATGGACACAGGCACAGGCATGGACATGGGCACGGGTGCGGGCATGGGCACAGCCACAGGCATGAGCATAGACAGACACAGACATGATCATGGACACGAACACAGACACGGACATGGGTACAGATGTGGATGTGGGCACAGACATGATCCCCCCTGTGCACCAACATGGCCCAGCCAGGGGTCCCGGTGGCGCATCCTGGGGTCAGCCCAGATCCAGCACCCTCCATGGGTCAGGGTCGAGGGGGAACGCACCTGGAAGACATCATTGGCACATTTGCGGCAGAGGTTGTGCTGGCATGGCAGGATCACCACAGGCTTGGTGAACATCTCCAGGCAGATGGGGCAGATGAGCTGCTTCTCCAGGCTCTCCATGCTCCGTGCCTCCGCCAGCAGCGGCTTCAGCCCCACTGCGAAGTTCATTGCCGCGTTCCCGGCCCGGCCCGGCCCGGCTCTGCCCACCACGGCCCCGCTCCGGCTCCGGCCCCGGCCGCCCGCTGCCCGCTCTGCCCCGGCCCCGGCCCCGCTGAGCACGGCGCTAATTTTAGCCGCCCCCGCCCCGCCGGGGCCGCCGCAGCTGTCGGCAGCGTCGGGTGACACTGAGTCACGGCCGCGCGAGGCCCCACCGGCGCCCCCAGCCCGGCTGACCCCCGGCACCGGCTGACCCACCAGGGACCGTCTGGCACACCAGGACCAGCTGATCCCTTGGGGACTGGCTAGCCCACCGGGACCAGCAGCCCGGACAGCCTGGTGGAGGCGGCAGGGGCAGCAGGGGCTGAGCCGCACGCCGCCCCCTCCCCGGGCAGACCTCCCTGCCGTGCCTGTCCCACCCCAACTCAGCCCGGAGCCCTCGGCTTGGGCAGAGCCCCGCTCCCGCCGGACGAGCACTGCTGCTCCCCAGGGGCTTCCCAGGGCTCCTCAACCACCTCCTGCCCAGGGAGTACAGGGGCGGGGGTCCCGGGCAGCTGGGGCACACCGGCACAGGATCCGCAGAGGCGGGAGGGAGCAGGGCCCGGGCAGAGCAGGGCTGCCAGGCTCCCACTGGGAGGTGCATGCCCACCCCTGCAGGCAGCGGGGCTGCGTGGAGGCCGGGGTGCCCCAGGCCCCACAGACCCTATCCAGCACCAACCAGCCACTCCTGAATATCAGCATGGAAGGGCATGCAGGGGGGCCTGTGCCAGGAACACCCCCGTACCACCCCTCACCCTGACACTCTGGCTATATTTAGGGGGTGAGACAGCTCTGGGCAGAGGCTGCTTAAGGGTGAAGCTCTCACTGTGTCCCCCTGGCCCCTCACTCCCCTAGGATGGGGTGGCACCAGCCAGCCCTGGCCCTCAGCAGGGCCACAGCTCCTGAGAGAGCAGGGCAGGAGCTGGGCAGCCTGGCGGGGCAGCAGGCAGCCCTGGCCAAGTGGCGAGCAGGGCCCCGGGGCAGCACAGCGTGGCAGGACCCAGGTAGGCACTGAGCTGTCAGCTGCCGCACACGGTGGGAAGAGCCCCAGGGCTGGAGAAGCTGCCTGAGCCACACCACCACTGCTCCTGCCCAGAGTGGGTATCTCCCGTGGGGCTGCAGGGAGATGGGGATCACACAGCGCCACACAGCACGTCAGCAGCGCGAGGAACAGGGACAGTCACTACAGATGCCTCAGTGGGACCTCGCCAGGCATCTCCTGCCCTATGCACCACAGCAGTGAGGAGGGGGAAAAGCACAGCCCCGTGTGAGCCAGCACTGGATGGGAGACATGGGACACAAAGCTGTCCCAGGAAGGTGACAGAAGACAGAGCAACATTCACCCCTGCGAGAAAGCACCCCCTCCAGCCGCACTTGGGACATGCCCCACCTACTCCGTACCCTGCTCAGCACACCATCCCGTGGACCCACAGCCACAGCCCCCCAGCGCAGGGCAGGGCGAGGCAGAGGCCCATCCCACTGCAGAGCGTTCAGGTGGGAAACAAGAGACCACACAGCAGCATGCTCCCCTCCTAGCATCCTTTAATGGTGCCCAGAAAACCTATACAAACCCAAGGAAAGTGCCTGTACTGGGCCCAGCCCTGCAGGGAGCCTGCCAGCAGCAGTGGGCATGGGGTGTAGCCAGTGCCCCAGAGCTGGGGCTGGACAGAAAGGAAGGGGGTGCAGCAGGCAGCACCCCCACCCCACAAGCAGCGTTTGGCACCCAGCACCCATCAGGAGGGTCCCTGTGAGGGCAGGTAGTGGGCTCAGCCCAGCCCCAGAGGTTACAGTGCTAACGGTCTTGGACAGGCTCAGCTACCTCTAGTAAGACAGAGCCTGGCCCAGAGAGGTCTCTGCTCGTGACTGCCTACACCGGCTGCCAATGCCTGGTGCCAGGCCAGGGCACAGCAGCAGGCTGTGCAATGGGCACGGGGTGCAGCAGCACAGGGTCCAGGCCACGTCCACCACCAGTGCTGGGAGACAGGGGCATCGCCCCACAGCTTGAGCAGGGACAGAAGAGCCTCTGCATTGATGCTGGCCAAATTAACCTGAGATTCTAGCCACCCTGAGTGGCATGACCGGGGTCCCGGAAAGTGACAGTCCCAAAAGAAGATCTCTGCCCTGAGTCCTGGGTAAGCTGGCAGGACTGAGGCCAGCCTCAGGCATCGGTCCTGGTGCTGACAGCTGGCAAGGGCTCTGTGCTGGCAGGCAGGGGCTGTTCCACAACAGGTATCCACGGATCTGGAAAAGAAAAGCTGCATATCAGTGGCTCAGCCTTGTCCTGTGGTGGTGGTGAGCAGGTATCTGAGATATCCCATCACCCCCAGGAAGGCTCCCACACCTCTAGCCAGCGTGCAGCCCTGCAGCAGTGCCCCCTGCCCCATGGAAACCTGCAGAAGTCACCCAGTGGCAGTTCCTGTAGACATCAGTATGGCCAGTGCCCAGGGAATGAAGCCAGCCTGGAGCACAGCTGCATTCCCCATGCTCCATACCCCTGGAGGGGACAGGCCCAAATGTGTTTAAGCCGCAGACCTGTGCAGGGGCTTTGGGGGGCCCTTGCCCAGAGGCAAAAGAGGAAGGAGAAGGCATCCCCATGGCCTGTGTGGTGGTTCCCTCTATCACTATCACCAGCCCCAGTCTGGACAGAAAACACCTAAGGCTGGCTGTTAAACAAGGGCTGCAGCGAAGTCTGATCTGAGCCTCCAGCTAGAGCTCCATCCCTGACATGAGGTGAGATGGGGAGCTCCCCCAGAGCCCCACACAAGACAACGCCAGGTGGTCTCATCCGCCGGGGCGTAAGACAGACACAGACAGCCCAACTCACCGCTGTCCTCTGCACGCATCTGCTCCTCCAGATCCTTGGGGTCGACATACTTGTAGGACTCGTCCTCCTTTGGCGGGCAGCACGTCCCGCAGCAGAAGAAGCAGCAACAGCAGCAGCAGCAGCAGGTGAGCGCGCCGCAGCACAGAGCCAGGGCCTGCAGAGGAAGGGCCGACAGCCCCCATAAGCCCACCCGAGCTGTGCCAGCAGCCAGCCCCCACCACGGCCGCCCCGCACGGAGGCCAGGCCGGGCAGGGCCGCCATGGCGTCGGGCCAGGCCTCACCTGGAACCACCACTTGGACATGAGGAAGTAGTGCTTGACGGCGTCGTCGCCGAACTGCTCAGCCACGTAAAGGCCCAGGGAGCCGTACTGGTCGTAGAGGCGGCGCTTGTCCTCATCGCTCAGCGTGGCGTGGGCACTGTTGATCTCCTTGAAGCGCTCGGCTGCAGCCGGGTCATCGGGGTTCTTGTCTGGGTGGTACTTGAGCGCCAGCTTCCTGCGGGGCACGGCGGGGAGGGTGGGCACGGGGCGGGACCCCCGGGACGGCCCCCTCGCCCCGGCTCCCAGCTCCCCGCCCCCCCGCCGAGCCCCCGGCCCGAGCCCCGCCGTACCGGTAGGCCTTCTTGATCTCCTCGGGCGAGCTGCCCTTCTGCAGGCCCAGGACGCGGTACAGGCTCTCCCCGACCCGGGACAGCTTCCGCTGCGGCCGCCCAGCCTCTGCCATGGCGCCCGCGCCCCGCGGCGGGCACGGCGGGGACCCGGCACCAACCGCCCCGGCCCGGCCCGGCCCGGCCCTGCCCCGCGCCCGCCGCCGCTTCCGTCCGCGCCCGCCGCCGCCCTGCGCAGGCGCGACGGCCCCGCGTCCCGTGACAGCCCGGCACCACCACCCCTCCCCCCACACCGTGACAGCCCGGCATACAGCCCCACACACGGTGACAAACCCGGGACACGCCGCAGCACACAGCGACACCTCCCACGCACAAGGTAACGGCCCCAGTATCCCCAGTGTGTGGCGACACTCCCACTGCAGCGCCAACCCCCTGCACACGGGGCTCCTCTATCACAGCCCCCCCATACGGTGACACCCCTATCACACACGGGGACACCCCTATCACAGGCACCCCCACGCTGACAGCCCCCTGGCAGCGTGATGCAGTGGCAGGAGGCGGCAGCCCGGAGGTCGCGCGGCTCCTTTATTGGGGTACAAAACAAAGGCAGCCGGGGCAGCGGGGAGGGGGCAGCGCCCGGGGTTGGGGGGGCAGCACGGCCTCTTCAGCCAGCAAAAGGGGGGCGCCGGGCCCTGCCCCCCACCCTCCCCACTCCCACTCTGCAATGAAGGACCTGAGCAAGGGCAGAAGCACCAGGGGCCCACCACGCTGGGATGGTCCCTGGGGGGTGGTCCTGTCCCCCCCAGAGTGTCTGAGTATCAAACCCTCCTGGGAAGGCAGCCCCTGCCCTCCCGCTGCTGCTGGCAGCCCCCCAAGCCCCTGGAGGGCCCAGCTGAGGAGGGGATGGAGTGTCAGATCGGTGGGGACAAGGCGGCTCCTTGAGGAGATCCCCACTCCCTGATGTTTTTCAAGTAGCTGGCCGGCCCCACCGGAGCACCAGGTGGGCAGCCGCTCAAAATAAATACAAATAAATACAGATTCCAGGCAAGGGAGCTTGCCTGGCCCCCAGCCCAATGAAGCCTTGAGGGGTCTGGACCCTGTCCCCCTCCACTCCAGGGAAGAGGGTGACCGGCCCCTCAGGCACAGGCTGCAGGAGACCACCTCTCCCTGCCACAGGCACGGCCAGGGGCTGAGGGAGAGGCCATCGTTCCCCCCAGGGCTGCCTCTGTGGCATGGAGGGCAGCTGGCAGAGAGGGGTGCTCGTCCAGTGGAGCAGGAGAGCCAGGGGCTGGCAAGGCTGTGCTGCGGCTGGGTGGGCACAGGCTGGCAGCTCAGAGCCCCTCCTGGGGGCGGAGGTGGGGGCCAGCCCTGTAGCCAGCCTGGCTGGTGGTCTCATGGCCAGCCAGCTCAGCAGTCCATGCCGTCGCTCTCACACCAGGCAGAGGGGCCATCAGTGCCAAAGTATCTGTCCCCAAAGTTACCTGGAGGATGAGGGGACAGAGTGAGGGGACAGCAGCGGCAGCCCCGCCTGCAATTCCCCCCACCCTGGAGCTCCCTCAGCGTGGCTGCAGGGCACCTCACTAGGCTGTTGGGGTGAGGGGCTAGGGGCCTGGCCCGTGAGGCACAGTGCACCCATGTCCACCCTCACCAATGCCTGGGATGATATGGAACTCCTCGTTGATCCTCTTGTCCACGGCAGTGGTGATGATGCGGACACGGGGAAAGGCGTAAGCCACAGAGTGCACCCCCATCTCCGCCATCAGCAGCGACAGCAGGAAGATCCTGTCCTCCTGCACGTCGTGATCCTGCAGCACACGGAGTGGTGAGAGCCCAGCTGGTGTGCAGCCCCCACCCCACCCACTGCTGCCCCCAGCCCCTCACCAGCAGGACTCGCACTGCCATCATGGCTGCGGCTCCCGTGGACACGGTGCTGTCCATGAGGATGACGTAGTCCTCACTGATCTCCTTGGGAAGGCGCAGGTAGTGGAGCTGAGGAGGACAGGAGAGGTGGTCAGCCATCCCACGGTGTAGGGGGGGCTCTGCACTGCGCCAGCAGGCACCGCTCACCTCAGGCTCCCCTGTGTCATGGTTGGTCTGGATCAGGATCTTGCCCAGGCGGATGTCCTTGCACACAGCGGTCAGGGCCTGCTCCATGGTCTCCCCTGCTCGCAGGATGGACACACCTGTGATCTGGGGAAGGAAAAAGGAACACGGTGCTGCACAGGGGAAGCAGCTGCTCTGGTGAGCTCCTGAGGCTCCAGCACTGCGGGAGCAGGGACAAGCCCTGCTGCGCGGTTTGTCTGCACAGGGACGGACCCTGCGAACCACCAGGTTTTCCCAGTCTGTGCCGACCCAAGACAGGGCGGCCGTGTGCTCATGGGAAGGTGCTGGGACATCTCACCCTCTGTCTGTGGAACCGCTTTCCTTCGTATGTTGTCCCCTGGGGCGTCTCCACAGTGACCGACTGCAGGAAGGGGAAGAGAAAGGAGTGAGGATGAAGCTGGGTCCCCAGATAACCCAGGCGTTCAGGGGGGAAGACATGGCTGTGGCTGCACCTGGGGAGCAGTCACTCACCTTCAGTGGCAGGAAGGAGAGGGCATGTTCAATCAACAGCCTCATCAGGCGCTTGGAGTAGAAGATGAACTCGTCCCTGGTTGTGTCCTTGTTCCTGTTAAGGGAGGACACCCGCATGAGATGAGAGCAGTCCCTGCTCCACCCCGCAGACGGCAACAGGGCTCCAGAGGAAGCCTGGCACAAACCGAGCAGCTCGCGGGAACCTGGACACTCTTGGGGAGGACAACACAGTTGGGAAGCATCAGTGTTTCAGGGCTTGCTGAAGACCTAGGGTGTTGTCTAGAAAGGAGTACATGATCAAGAAACATGTTTGGTTCCCCTGAAAGAGGGGCACAAAGGCTGCAGCAGATCATTCAGATGGGACAAAGTGAAAGGATGCCACATGATGCTGTTCAGTCCTCTTTGGGACACAGAGGACAGTCCAGAGCTGACTCTGCATGGTGGGCTAGCTCGACTAGCAAGTGAATAAAGCCAACCACCAAAAGGAGGGATAAGCCAGCATAACATCAGCAGCCTGGTGCAGACGTACATCCTGACCCTAACAGAGGTGAGCAGGTGCCCCAGAAGCAAGTGTAGAGGCACAGCATTACTCACTCCGAGCATGACCTCCAACTGCTGCTGAATCTCTGTGGGAGGATTTGCAGGGCTGGAGATTTTGGACATAACTGCTGACTACATGGAAAGAGGCAGGAAAAAAACAGGGGGTGGAAGCAGCAGAACGCCAGGCAGCAACACCGGATCTTGGAGCAACAGAAACTCAGGAGTGAGTGGCCACTGTTTTGCACAGGCCCTGTCAGGGGAGCACGGGAGACCACCCAGGATGGATCATGGCATGGCAGGACAGCTGGCTGCGGGAGCATCTCAATGTGGAAAAGACCAGACTGCACTACAGCCAAGAACAACAAGGTTACCTGACACAGGTAATGGGAAAACATCTGACATTCTCAGCTCCTCTCTGTTTATGCACCGAGTTACAGATAAACTACTGGCAGGAACCAGATGGATTTTGAAATACCTGGTGATACCTCATCACAACACTGAAGTGCTGAGGGCAGCAAGAAATAAAATAAATAAAAATAGATAGTAAAATCACAGTAGGACTGTAATTCACATGAAACCTCTCGTTCTCCCTCAGGAGCAGTAAATCCAACTGTATGTGCATGTGCGCGCATCCCAGTGCCAGGGGCAGAGGGGGAAAGAGGCTGGCTTTTCTTATTCGGAACATTGTGACCACCATGTACATGTTGTAGTCTAATGCACAGGTATATGTTGTAGTCTAATTCATTCATCACACAAAAGAAATCACTGCACAAAACCTTGCATTTCCTGCAACGCATGGCTCTCACAGCACAGCAACACAAGTGTGTGCAGCACTTAATGATAGGCAGGGCTGTTCTAGTCCCATGTTCCTAAGAGGGTATTTTCTGGTGAGCAGAACAGCACCTCCACCAGCACTGTCGATGTCAAGTGCCTGAAGGCAAAGTACCTACAGCAAGAGGTCACTTGGCAGGAAAAGGAAAAGAAACTGAGATTTGCTTGTCGTTTAAAATATGGCTATAAGGAATCCACCAATGTCCACTCATACCTCTTGCAGTCCATGGCTGCTTCAGCAAAAAAGTAAGTAGCAGGCTGTAATGTAAGTGCCATTTTATTGGAGAACCATCAAGAACAAGCTTCTGGCTCCCTGGCAGAACAATAACCAAGAAGCAGACTGACACCAAAGGACTGCGGTTAACGATGCAGCTGATATCTTTCCGTGACCTGTGTCTAAAGCAGCACAGCCTGCATATACCCCTGGTACTTTCTGGAGAACGTAAGGAACACTACAGACATTCACCATTTTCCAGATGGAAGAGGTGTAACTGGCAACAGTCCAGAAGAGGCAGAAGGACATTGGATATTTTTGCTCTGTATTTTAAGACATCATCTGCCACTTCTCACATCTCACCACGATGACAGACAGCCCAGCCAACAGTACTCAGAAGAAGGATAAACTGTTGCTACTATCCCCGAGATATTTTTGCAGCCACACATGGGCAGCTCACACCCACAAGCTCTGCAATGACCAGAAAACCCAACTAACATGGACACTTCCAACAAGCCTGGGGCCAACAGGGCACTCCCAGAGAAGTCAGAAAATCAGTTCTGGTCTGGAAGAAACAGGCACCCTGCCTACAGCTCTTCAGTGTGGGCCGTCAGCACGCACACTTCCCCACGAGTGGGCTTCACCCACACACTCACCCACAGCAGCTTTGGAAGCACCACCCGAGCTCCAGGCACATGAGCCCGGCAGCAGCCCTGCCTCCACAGGCAGCCTCCCCCAGCCAGCCGCCCCTGACAAGCCCCACACTGGTGCTGCCAGCACTGGGGCTGCTCTGCCATGGACGGGGGCAGTCAGCCACCCCAGCCAGCCCCTGAGCTCCGTGGGACAGGCCTGTCAGTGATCCCGCAGAGGCAGGTTCCTCCGCAGCTTCCAAAAAGCATCCCAGGGATGGAAAGGCATCCTCAGTCCCCGTGCCACAAAGACCCCAGCGTGCCTCCCCTTTCATGCAGAGGTAAAGACAACCAAGAAACTTCTCACCCAGGGGACACGCAACCATCACAATGCAAAGGGGAAGGGGTGCTGCAAGGGAGGGCAGCACTGACATCCCCTGGCAGCAGCAGAAAACCCTCCCTGCAGCGGTCAGAGAACAGGATTGCTCCAGCAGTGCCTCTGTGCTGAAGGCACTCCCAAAAGGGACACTGCCATCCGAAGACCAGGACCGCTCACCCCACCTCCGACCCTCCTGGCATGGTCCAGGTGAAGCCCGAGGCCACGCACAGCTCCAGGCACTGTCCATCCCCTCCAGTGGAGGGGGCAGCCGAACCACGGGCAGCCTGCACACCCCGGCAGGCCTCGAGCCCACAGCTGAGCACTGCAGCCAGCACCTCCTGAGGACCTCAGTCTTCCCTGGCACTCTCAGCAGGAGAGAGCAGGAACTGGGTGGCATGACAGGGATCAGCAAGTATCTGGCTGGGAGCCTGAACACGGTGTCGGCTTAGCTCATGAACAGCAGTGTCTGTAGCTGAAAGCCAGCCATTATGTTCAGGCCCCTGGGAAACTTGAGTGTGGACAGGTTTAATGTCTGAACCACCTTCTCTGGTGCTGGCAACTTCCCGGCACACAGGGAGCACCTCGCTCTGCCCCTCCCTGAAGCACCAACAGCCACCCGCTTCTCAAGGGCGGCTCTGGCACAGGACAACATGTCCTGCCAGAGCACAAAGTCCAAAGGCTCAGGCTAGAGCAAACTTGCTAAAAGCAGCAGGTGACCCACGCCACCCACCGGCTGTGCTGCTGGGGATGTCCTGGAGCCCTTCCATGAGCCTGTGAGCACCAAGATGCAAGTGGTGGAAAGGAAATGTTCTCCTGCAGCAGAGAGCCTGAGATGCTTCAGGGCTCTTGGGTGGCAGAAAGGACCGTGCAGGCACTGCGGAATCCTGGTGTGTGGCATGAAATGCTCCTATTGACTCCGGCCATCTGGGCCTAATACCAAAGTATCTTGTAAGTTGGAAGACATGACTCAGCTTATTACACTGTCCATCCTCAGCTTGTTCTTAAATAAAATCATTCAGCTATTCCAGCACAGGATTATTTTTCAGTTTCTGCCTTCCCACAGTAACAGAAAATCACTCTGGAAACCACTTCTCCCTGAGATCCCAAACCTCAGTCTGCCATGACTATACTCAGTGAGATGCTCATCTGCTGCCTGCCACAACATAATATTCCAGGAGGGCCCTCAGAAACAGAAGGCTGAAGCACACAAGAGCCTCCAGTGTTGAACAACAGGGAAATGACATTGGATGGCAGCAGCCTGGTAAGCAGAGATCAACAGGCTGTCTCCAAGGGAGCTGCATTGGGAAAGGCAGTATGGAAAAAGGGAGGTTGGAGGGAAATTCTAGCTCATAGCTCTTTGGTGGATCCACAGATGCCAGGTTTGGTGTGCCAAGGCACTCCAAAAGGAAGTATTGGTGGGAGCACCAGAGCTCCATGAGGGCTCTCACTGTGGAACAGGGCTGACAGCATTGCAGCAGCTGGAATAAAGATGAGATATCAGACTTGCCAAGACACAATAACTTCACACACAGAGGTGCGAGAAGCTTGGCAAAAGGCATGTCTTTGATCCCCCACCAGTCTGGACCAATCCAGGGAGCCCAGGAGAACGTCAGCAGGCAGGGAGCAGCACCTCTGGAGCACAGGGAAGCCCAGAGGGTCATGCACAAGGACTACTCACAGTTCCACACCTTGCTGAAGTCATGCAGAATCAAATGAGCGCTGCCAAGTATCACCTACAAGCACCAGAAACACAAGCTGCCTTGCTGTCACCAAATACAGAAACTTTTTACCAAAGGACTTTCTCAGCTTAGAGATCTTAGTAACAGCATTGCTTCAGCTTTCCTTGTTTTCTTGGGCTGCAGCAGGATTTGAGGGGGTGGCTGACAGGCCAAGTCAACGCCCCTCATAAACGTGGCGTTCTTCATTTACCATCTGGGAGAGCCGAAGTCCGCCTTCCCACAGCCCTGCCGCTCATGCTGGCCAGCTCCAGCACAGTGTTGTTACAGTAACTGGAGATCAGGGGCACTGCTGGACTCTGACCACAACCTGCATGGGTTTGATCCCCTCCCTCCCCAGGGCAGCTGAACAAACTCCTAAGTCATAGCAGATTCAGGTTATTAGAAACTCATGGCGTAAAGGCGGAGGCACAAGAGGCCATTCCCGGCAAGGCAAAAGGATGCAGACTTCATGGAGGAAGAAGGGAACAGCAGCAACAGATGAGAGAGAATTCAGCACCTGCCCATACTGCTGTCCCTTCAAACCTGGCCCTCAGTACTGCTAATGGATCAGCTCAGGCTCATTCATCCAAGAGCAGCATGCACCAGTGTTATGCTGCTGGCTCTCCTAAGGAAGCAGGAGCCGTAGGCAAAAGGTCCATGCCAGAGCCTGTGAACACGAAGGCTAGAGACAGGGCAGGCTGCCACACAGAGACTTGCATTCGCCTCTCCCTGCATAACCCTGGGTAAGGAAAAACTGCTCCTTTGAAGGCAAACAACATTGAGCCTCCAGAGGTGTTGTTCCCCAGGATCTCCCCTCCCCCCCATCTACCATTGCACACTCAGACAGCAGATGAGCTAGAGAAATCAGCTCAGGCCATGAAGAAGCCACTGCCAGAGCACTGGAGCAAGAAGACACTGGAGGGACATGGTCATATCTGCTCCTAAGTTCCCTTAGCTGGACCTGAACTCGGAACTACTAGAAGCCCACAGCCTAGCGGTGAGGTACATGGCCTTCAGACACCAGTACACATATCTGCCCAGTGCACACAAGGTGCCAGATCACCTGGCTTTTGACTGCTGTGAACTGCCTTTGGAGTCTGCACTTTGACAGGGAGGAGTCACAGGAGGAGCCTGGAGAAGGAATACCTTGCTTCCTACAAGGACGTGCACAGCCTGCGTGTGGTCACAAGGTTACATTCTCCAAAACACACAGGTGCTGGTAGCCAGCCACAGTGGCAGCAGGTGCAGAAGAGTCCTGATGAGCTCAGCATCTCCTTTCTGTTTTACAACCCAGTGACCGAGACACACGAAGACGCTGCAAGCTTCTGCTCTTGACCCTACACTAACACTACTGTCACCTGGAAAAAAACAGTGCATCAAAGGGGAATGAAAAGATCAAATGAGCGGCAAAGTCATGGAAGGAGCAACCTGGGTCTGTTCTGTAAGCTGGCTCTAAAACCAAGCACCTCAGGAGAGGGGCACCTCACCCCATGCCACCAGCTACTGTACCTGTGCTCCAGCTAGGAAAGAGCTAACCAGTCTCCTCCTACCCTAGGAAATGCCTGCCTATGGCTCAAAAGTTACCCCAGAGCAGATGTGCCAAGGTCTTTTCACCAGAAAAGTGTCTGTAGGCCAGAGCCAGCTCTGTTCAGCAGTTCTGCTACAAGAACACACCTACATCTGAAGCCCTGAGGCAGAGGAGGGAAAACTCACACCAGGTTTTGTAGTGTGATCCTACAGAACAGCCCTTCTGTGAGAAGGAAATCCCAAAGGAGTCAGGGACCTACCTGATGATGGTGTGCATGCCTCGCACCTGCGGTGTGTTCTCCAGGACACTCAGTGTCTTTGGCAGGGGCTGGTCTTGGTGGGCAGAGGCCAGAGCTGCCCTGCAACACAGAAGCAGTGATCAGTGCTGCACAGCACATGCAGACAGAGCCACCTCCCAAAGAACCTACCACACAGGCTGGACACCAGAACACACTTGGCCTTCCTGCCCTGATCCCTAGGAAAGCCTCAGGTCTGGTCCCAGGTACAAGATCTCAAAGCAGTACCACCCCGTAAAACCGGGCAAACCTCCCATGAGCACAAATACAGCTGTCAGCAGCCTCTGCACCCGTGAGCCTCTGCCAGCACCTGGGGAGCAGGAGTAGCAGCTCTGTACGGGCAAGACCTTACTATGTATCCCGGGACTGGGCTGCCCGGGTTGCACTGAGGTATGAGGACTGTCCCATTGAGGCTGACTACATAAAATCCCACAGAACAGGGATTGTCCAGGGCACTTCTCCCTGTTCTGTGGGATAGAAGGGAGCAGCCTGGGGCAATCCAACACTCAGGGCATGAACCATGTTCCAGAAAGGGACAGGAGCAGGGCAGGGAACCAGTCACTCAAGGCAAACGTAGCTGCGGGACAGGTCATACAGGAGCCTACAGCCACAGTGAGACAGCCCCCAGGAAGCTACATGCAGGGCAGCCACCGCAGCAGTTGAAGAGCAGTTATGCTCAGGCATCTCAGCAAAGCTTTGGCCAGCAGGGACAGGAAAGATGCAGGACTCTTGAGAAGAGTGGGTGCTGGCAGCCCTCCACCCACCCCCAGCCTAAGAACCAGCCCCTCTGCAGCTGGCAGAGCCCCCACGTACCTGACAGTGATCTCGCGCTGGGTGGTAGAGCAGAGTCATCCAGCATGGCAAAAGGGGAAAGAGAGGACACCCAGTCACTGCATCAGCCAGGCACAGGCACCCAAGAGCAGTCCCAGTACAGCTCCCACCCCTTCTCCTGGGGCTAAACCGAGAGCAGGAAAACCACCGCTGGGCCCAGCCAGGAGGCTGCAGTGGGCTGCTGGGGCACAGCCATGTGTGAGTGAGGTGGGGACAGCCGAGATCAGGAGAGCTGACTGGGACCAAGGGGGACAGCAGGTGAACAAGGCCAGGCCAGACCACAAGTGCCAAGTGTCACTGCCGGGGCGGGCACTGCACCCAAACCCATCTCCATTTCCCCAGCCCCCGTGCTGCAGCTCTGTCTGCCCCAAGAGCTGCACCAAGACCTTCTGTAAAGAGAGGTGACACTGAGACCCTCTGGGTGCTCCAGGGGCACAGGGCAGTGAGCAGCCACATCCTCCCCTTTGTGTGCAGAATCTTCCTCCTCCTCGCCTGCGCTAGCAGCAATCGATCAGCCCACACCTCACCTTCTCAAGCTGGCTGTGCACATGCTGCACAATGAGGTCCAGGGCCACAAAGTTCTCCCCACCTGACAGGAGAGCAAAGAAGCCAGGTCAGATGCACACTGAACCAACCCAACCCCAGAACATCCACTCCCGACACTCAGATCAGGTCTGGCAAACAGAGCGCATGTCTCACCCCTGGGCACCACGATGTCGGCAACCTGCACGGTGGGCTCGATGTATTGCTCAAAGGCTGGCTTCACAAACTTGTTGTATTGCTTGATGACACCTGCAACGTCACGCCCCCGTTCCATGATGTCGCGTTGCAGCCGCCGCACCAGTCGGATGTCAGAGTCCGTGTCCACAAACACTTTCATGTCCAGGAGCTGGAAAACTGGGAGGGGTGAGCACCCCCTAAGCAGCCCCCCATCAGACCTGCCTTGTTCCGCTTGCCCATGGCCCAGCCAGGTCTGACTCCCCCAACCCAGCAATGGCACCCAGAGCTGCCTCCCCTGAAGCCTCTGACACAGAGATGCTCTGCCAGCAAGCGGTAGGTGGCCTCTCCCTCCGCAGCACCCAGCCATCACCCTGCCCCAGTGGCACCACGGACTGGGCCAAGACAGCATCCACCCCACCTGCAGCACACCACTGCACATCTCCTCCCACACCATGCACCAAGATGGGCCACCAGCTGCATCAGGCAGCAATACCTTCAGCAACTCCTTGTTCGCAAAAGCCAATATCCCTTCAAACACGATGACGTTGGCCCCGTACACAGTTTTCTGTGGGCAGATAAAAGCCGTACTCATCCTGCCCTCCTCACACACACTGCAGCATTGCCAATGCTGGGCACAGATGGCACCTCAGCCCCTGACCCACACCAGGCTCTTGCCACCCATGGGTAGGACTTCCCACAATCATCCCACATCACCTAACCTTTAAGGGCCCTTAATCTCAGCGCCACACTCAACGCCCCAGGCCTGCACTGACCCAGAACCCTGCTCCAGAACCCCAAACCTCTGCCCAATGCCTTCCCTCCCACAGTTCCTGTACTCCTTCACACTCTGCACTACAGCCTCTCCCCGAACTCTGCACTGCTTCCACATCCATCTCCATGCCTCTGTGCTACTTCCCTGCCTCTACACCCCCAATCCCCCCAGAATGACCCTCCTGCACATGAATGACCCCAGTCCCCCTCCCTTTGCCCTGCCAGGCCCCACAGCCCCCGCACCCACTCCCTAACCCTGTCCCACAAGTACATCCCCCTTCCAGGGGGCTCTCCCCACAGTGTCCAGCCTGCCTGCCCTCCTGGGGCCTGGCCCAGCTCCCCTGAAGCACCCACCCACTCGCGGCGGCGGCTGTGCGAGGTGAAGTCGTAGACTGGCACCTTCACGCTCTTGCCCTTCTTGAGCTTGCGGAGGACGCTGATGAGCAGCTCAAAGTCAAAGGCATCGGGGTGATCAAAGTTGTAGTCACTGCGGGCCGCCAGTGCCTGCTGCCCCTCGTCCAGCACCTGCAGGCACTGCCACTGCTCAGCACCACACCAGCCCCCCTGGACTGAGGGGCACCAGCACTGTGCCGGCCCCCTAGACCCCAGCTCTCACCTTGTAGAAGGAATCCATGGACAGCAGCACGACCCAGGGCACATCCAGCGCCTCTATGATCCGTGTTGCCACCGTTGTTTTGCCTGAGGCACTGCCGCCGCACAGGCCTGCAGGCGAGTCCGGCTCGATCGTTTCCCCGGTCCAATCCTAGTCCCAGTCCCACCACTGCCATGGCTCAGGGCCTGGCTACATCATTTCCCTGGTCCCAGCTCCAGCCGTAATTACAACTCCATCCCTGTACCGGCGCAGTCCCAATTCCGGCTCCGTCCCCGCCCCAGTCTGGTCCCGGTCCCAGCTCCATCCTTGCCCCAGCACGGTCCCGATCCTGGTCACGGCTTCATCCCCGACCCAGCCCGGTCCCGGTCCCTGTCCCGGCCTCATTCCCGCCCATCCTGGCCCCGGTCCTGGCTCCATGCCCGCCCTCGTCCCAGCCTGGCCCCTGTCCAGGCTCCATCCCGGTCCCGGCTCCATCCCCGTCCCAGCCCGGTCCCGGCCCCGTTCGGCCGCTCACCGATGACGAAGGCCTCGTCCACGGGCGCGCCGGTCTCGCTGTACCACGGCGGCCGCCCGGCCGTGTAGATGGTCCGCTTGCTGGTGCGCAGCAGTGGCGGCTCCGGCTTGCACTGGCTGGCGGTCCGCCGCCGCGGGGACGGCGCAAGCGGCAGCCGGCTGAGCAGCGAGCCCAGCGGGCCGGGACCGGGGCCGCGCTCGGGGCCCGCCGCGCCCCACGCACCGCACCGCTCCTCCGCGCCCGCCGCCGCCATCTCCCCGCGCCGCCGCGCGCCGCGCCGGTCGGGACGGGCCGCGGGGGCTGCCGGGACGAGCCGCAGGGGCTGCCGGGACGGGCTCCCGGCGGCCCCCGCGGTTCCGCCCCTCGGGCTGCGGCGGTGGCGCGCACTGGCCCCGGGGCCAGGACCACCCGGGCGCTCCCTCTGCCGGCTACAGTCAGGGCACCGTTCCCCCGCCCCGGCGCTGCTCCTCCCGCCGCGCCATGCCCAGCATCCACGGAGCGGCGGGGCCGGCCCCGATGGGAGCCCCCGTCCAGACCCCCCGCTCCTTCCGGAGCCACAACCAGGGACCGAGACACACAAGCCCCACCGCCCCGGGCAGCCTGGGCCCGTGTCACCCCCACACCGAGGAGTGTGTCCTGGGGTCCAAAGGGACCCTCCGGGCACGCATTTAGGGTCCGTCGCCTCCGGTCCTGGCACTGGGCACCGCTGGCAGAGCTGCCTGCGTCCCCTCGGCACCCTCCCGCAGGTGTTTATGGACACGGATCCAACCCCCTGAGCCTGCCCTGCGCCAGGCTGAGCAGTCCCAGCTCCTGCAGCCTTGCCCCAGAGCAGAGGGGCTCCAGTCCCACAGCATCTTGGTGGCCCCTCGCTGGACCCTCTCCAGCCTGGCCGTGCCCCTCTCGGGCTGGGGAGCCCAGCACTGAGCCAGCGCGCCTGGGGTGGCCTCTCCAGGGCTGGGCAGAGGGGAAGGATCATCACCTCCCCCAGCTGGCAATGCTTTGCCTAAGGCAGCCCAGGATACCGTTCGCCGCCTTTGCAGCGAGGGCACGTTGCTGCTTCACGGTCGACTTGGTGTCCACCAGGACCCCGGAGCCGTTTCTGCCGAGCCGCTTTCCAGCTGGGCTACCCCAGCGCAACCTGGTGCTACGGGACTGTTCCTCCCGGGCGCAGGACTTTGCACGTCCCCTTGCTGAACCTCACAAGGTTCCTGCCAGCCTGTTTCTCCAGCCTGTCCAGGTCCCCCTGGCGTGCAGCTGCTCTCCCGGCTCGGTGTCACCCACAGACTTGCCGAGGGTACGCTCGGCCCCATCCTCCAGATCGTTAATGAAGACGTTAAAGAGGACCGGACCCAGTATTGCCCCGTGGGACACACTGGTTGTTACTGGCCTCCAACCAGACTTTGTGCCACTGATCATCAACCCCCTGGCTGGGCCTGCCTGCTCATGCAGCCCATGCTTCCACAGCTTCCCTAGGAGGAACTTGTGGGACACTGAGTCACAAGCCTTGCTGAAGCCTGGGCAGGCAATGTCCACGGTGCTCCCCTCATCTACCAGGCCCATCATCTCATGGCAGAAGGTGATCAGGTTGGTCAGGCACAACCTCCCCTTGGTGAAGCCATGCCAGCTTCTCCTGATGACTTTCTTGTCCTTTGTGCACTCAGAAATGGTTCCCAGTATCAGTTGTCTCATCACCTTCCCAGGAACAGAGGTGAGGCTGGCCCCCTGGACCCAAACAGCCCCCCTATATGAAAGCTGCCCCCTTACAACCAACAGTTCCCACGTACCCAGGCAGCTCCCCCCACACCCAAGCAGCCCCCCGGTACAAGCGAGCCAGAGCACCCCACACCGCCCAGCACTCGCAGCAGAGCTGGTGCTGCTGCCCAGTACCTCCCCCAGGCCTCGTGGCACAGTGGCTTGTGGCCCCACGCAGTGTCGGTGGGACCCGCAGCTCACCCCCCCACCCCCCCCACCCCCCCACGCCGTGCCTTTGGCTGGTGTCTCAGTGGGGCCGCGGGCTGGGCTTCCCGCGCTCCTCCGGGGGGTGTCGGCACCTGCCTACCCCCCTGGGCCGGCCCCGCTCCCCCCCCCTCGCCCCAGCCACGGTCCTGAGTGGGGCCGGGGGGCGGGGCCGAGGCGGGAGGTGGGGGGAAGGCGGGGGGCGGGGCTGCAGTCGTCCCAGCGGCGGGTGCCCGCGGTGTTGCTCGACCTCGGTATGGAGCCCCCGACCGGCACCGAGAGCGCCCACCTGGTCAGCCCGCGGGACGGCCGCGCCGACGGCAGCCTGCGCCTCAAGAGGTACCGCCGGCACCCCGGCACCCCATCGCCCCCGCACCCCCATCATCCCGGCACCAGCATCTCCATCACCGGCACCTCCATCACTGGCACCCCCATCACCCCGAGACCAGCATCTCCATCACCGGCACCTCCAGCACCCTGTCACCCCAGCACCTCCAGCATCTCCATCACCGGCACCTCCATCGCCCCGGCACCCCCATCACCCCCATCACCCTGGCGCCAGCACCTCCACCACCCCAGCTCTGTGGCACACCCATCACCCCCGGCACCCCACTACCCCCTGCTAGCGTTACCTCCTAGTGCCCACGGCAAACCCTGGCACCGCCACCTCCATCAACTCCTGAGTCTGCAACCCCCGATCCTCCCGCACTGGCAGCACCAGCTCCCCCCTCACCCCCAGCTCCCCCGGCCTCCCTGGCACCAGCACCCCCCGGCACCCCCCGGCAGCGCCAGCTCCACCTCCAGCCCCCCTGAGATCCGGAAGCCCCTGGTACGTCCAGTACTGTCCAGTTCCCACGCCTCCCACCCCCCGACACGGCAACCCCCTGGCACGTCCATACCCCCCCTCCAACCCCCGCGCCTTCATCCGACACGGACATCAGCGTTCCCGCAGACCTCGAGACGGCCCTGACCGTTCGTGCACCGGCACCTCCCTCCAGCCCACAGCGGCACCCGCACCCCTGACACCGGCACCCATCTCCTCCCTGGTACCGGCGCCTCCATTCAAGCAGAACCGGCGCCCCCATCCGTGCGCCAGCCCCGCTCCCCCCTCGGGCATCCGTCCCGCTGCTCCCGGTGCCCAGACATCACCCACTGGCGCCGGCACCGTCCATCCGTCACCCACCCGCCCCGGGTCCATCCAACCCCCTCCCGAACTGGTGCCTTGCGCATCAGCCCCTGCGCCCCGGCCCCCGCCGCGCCCCCCGACTCACCTCCCCACCCCGGCGCCCCGGCCAGCAGCCCGGCCCCAGGCACGACACCTCGGTCCCACCGGCACCTCCGCCGCAGGCACCGGCTCCCGCCCCCGCCGGGCTCCCCTCCGCCCCATCGCTCAGCCGAGGTGAGGCGGGCAGCTCCGGCCGTGCGGGGCCGGGGCTGGGTGGTCCGTGGCACACCGTGGCTGCCTGGCCCGACGGGGGCGCCCGTACCCTGCCTGTGGCCCAGCCGCGGACCCCGGTGCGGCAGCGGGACCGGCCGGCGGGTTGGGGACCGCAGCCGCCGGCTTCGTTACTGGGCGGACGGCCCGGCCAGCAGAAGCCCCGGGCAGCTGGGACGGACTGGGGCTACCGGGAGCCCCGGGGGTCCCGGGCCGGGGCGCGGGGAGCCAGTGTGGCCGGCAGTGACCCCTGCTCCCAGTCTGTTTGCAGGCGCCCAGAATCCCCTGCCACCACCGGCCCCCGTGGCTCCAGCTCCCCGGTGCTGCTGCAGCCCCCCCAGCCCCAGCCCCGGCCGGGGGAGGCTCCAGGCCCGCCGGCAGCTGAGCATCGCCTGCACCGTCTGCTGTTTCTTCATGGTCGGGGAGGTGATAGGTAATGGTGGGATGGGGACGGGGATGGGGGGCTGCCCTGCTAGGGCATGGGGTGTCAGCTGCTCTGCGCCCACAGGTGGGTACCTGGCGCACAGCCTGGCCATCATGACGGATGCAGCCCACCTGCTGACAGACGTGGGCAGCATGTCCGTCAGCCTCTTCTCCCTCTGGGTCTCTACCCGCCCACCCAGCAAGACCATGAGCTTCGGCTGGCACCGCTCAGGTGACCTGGGGGGCACAACTCCACGGGAGCCCCACAGCCAGGGTAGGTGCTGATGGCTCTCATCCCACAGAGACGCTGGGTGCACTGGCCTCTGTCCTCTCCATCTGGGTCGTGACTGGGGCCCTCGTGTACCTGGCGGCCGCCCGCATCATCAGCAATGACTACGAGATTGAGGCACAAGCCATGCTGGCTACAGCTGCCAGCGCCGTCGCAGTCAACCTGGTGTACGTCCCACGCAGGGCTGCACATCCCTGCATCCCCCACACACCTCCAGCCTGAGCCCTGGCCTCCCCTCCCACATCCCTGCCCCATGCATGCCCCTAGTACCCAGAGAACCCCAGCCCTGGCCCCTGGGTCACCTTCTGTCCCTGTGCACCAGCATTGCGTCCCCAAGTGCTGCCTCCTCCTGATCCCCGGCCCCAATACGCTCCTGGCTTCCAGCCCCTGTATGTACACCCTCTGGCCCCACATCTTCTGCCCTCCCCAACAGCAGCACCCCCTCAGTCCTGCCCCCATGCCCAGCCTGAGACCTGGTATACGTCCCGGGCCTGAACCCCTGCCCTGGCCCCATGCACGTCCCTGCAGTGTTGCAGGTGCCCTATGCCTGCTGCACCTCCAGCCCTGCCCCGTACTTCTCCACCCTTCTGGGGCCTAGGTGCACCTGCCCATGCTCCCTTTGCCTGCGATGCCAGGCACCGTTGCCTGCATGCAGGTCCAGGGAGGGTCAGTGAGGCCCCCGCATCCTGCCCAGCACAGTGCTAAGCCCTCCCTGCTCTCCCCAGCATGGCCTACATCCTGCACCAGTCCCCCACCGGCCACTGCCACGGCACAGGGGGCTACGAGCAGCTGGAGAGCTCCAGGGGCTGCCTGCCCAGCCATGCCCCCCTGCCCGGCAGCACCAGTGTCCGTGCAGCCTTTGTCCACGTGGTGGGTGACCTGCTGCAAAGCGTCGGTGTTCTTGTGGCTGCCACCATCATCTACTTCAAGGTGCCTGGGCTGGACTCCCCCCCCCACCGCTGCCCGCGAGAATGACTCCCTCAGCCCCAGGCAGGGTGCTGTGGGGCACTGGGGTCATGGACCCCCCCACACCTAGGTGCCCAGCTCAGCTCTGGCCCCCTCCAGCCTCACACAGACCCTGCTCTCTGCAGCCCCAGTGCAAGATTGCAGACCCCATCAGCACCCTCTTCTTCTCGGTCTTTGTCCTTGGCTCCACCTTCACCATCCTCAGGGACGTCTTCAGAGTCCTCATGGAAGGTGAGTAGCAAGTGAGGAGGGTGCAGGGCCATGGGTACAGGGAGTGGCGGGCTGCAGCTGCCACAGCCCCTTCCCCACATGGCAGCTCACCCCCTTGCAACCTCTGCTCCCCATGCAGGCACAACCCAGCCCACCCCTTTGCCCTTCCCTTGCCCCTGCAGCCCATCTCCTCCACCCCAGGCAAACAGCCCTGTGGTGAGAGCCTGCTTCACCCTAGAGCCATCATCCCCTGCCTGGTCACTGCCTGGGGAAGCCCCCACCCCAGTTACTCCCACCACAAGCCCCCACCCTGGCAAGGGCTGGGGCTGGCCCCTCTGTGACCAGGCATTGCTGGCAGGGACACCGCGGGGCCTCGATTTTGATGTGGTGAAGGAGGCGCTGCTGCGGGTGAGCGGGGTGAAGGGTGTCCATGACCTGCACCTCTGGGCCCTGACACTGAGCCACCATGCCGTGTCAGTGCACGTGGCTGCCGGTAAGTGCCCCCGTGCGCAGCCCAGCTGGCTCACGCAGCCCCCGGGCCATGGGCGAGGGGTCCACCAGCTGCCCATGTACTTGGGGCTGAGCCGCACTGCCTTGCTGTCCCCAGAGACCAGCGCCGACCCCGAGATGGTGCTGCAGGAAGCCACCACCCAGCTGCAGAGCAGGTTTGGCTTTGCCTCATGCACGGTGCAGGTGGAACGGTACCGGGAGGAGATGGCAGCCTGCCAGCACTGCCAGGACCCCTGCACCTGAGACCCTCACACGCTGCGGTGCTGGGTCAGGCCTGGCCCCCACCCCATGGGCGAGTGGGAGCTGCCTCTGGAGCACAGGATGCAGCGCAGGAGTGGGAACAGCGCTTGGACTCCTGTCCCTGCGCTGTACCCACTGTGCTGCCACTGAGCCCCAGGGTGGGACAGTGCCCCTGAGCGTGTAGGGTCTGGGGGGGAACACGTGCAGCCTGGCTCCCCAGCACAGGGGCTCCCCTCAGGACCTCCTGTGCCAGGAGGTGGCCCAGGCCTACTGGGACCAGCCCCAAAGGGGGGAAGATCCTGCCCCACTGCATGTTGACCCCCGCTCCTGGGGAGCCCTGTTGTCCCCTGCAAAAGGGGACAGGAGGGAGCCACTGCAGCTGCTGAAGGGCCCAGGGAAGGGACACCCCCAAGGGGGAAAGCAGAGCTCAGACCCAGCCTTGGGCCCATGGCCAGAGGGGCTGCCCCACCACCCCCACGCCTGTAGGCTTGTGCTACCCAGGCTGCAGGGGGGGTCCGGACCATGGCTGCTGCTGTTGCACCCATGTGGGCACAGAGAGACAGGGCCGCCAGAGCCTGCAGCTCAGCCGGCATGCTAGCTCCCCTGGCTTGCTCCCTGCTGCCCAGCCACGGCTGGATCCTGCTGTGCCTTGGCCTGATCCATTCCCACCCTTGTGAGTCTGTGTCTGTTGCACTTGTGAAGTGTCTGTCTATCTCTTTGTGCAAGGAGCCCAGCGTGCAGTGGCAGAGTCCGCAGCTGCCAATAAACTTGTTGGAGAGCAGCAGCGGTGGCACAGGCAGCCAGAAGGGGACTGGGGAGGGAGGATGGCCCCAGACCCCTGTGAGGGGCAGTGTGGCTGGGGTACAGCACCGCAGACATGGCCACCCTAGACACCAGCCTGCTGCAGGGGGCCCCGTGCCAGCACCACAACCAGCCTTTACAAAACAAACCACGTTTACTGCACAGCTGAACACAGGCTCAATGTGAGCAACTTCAGAGCTCCTGGCAACCCTGCCAGCCCCATCTGCCCTGCCCAGGCCAAGGCTGCCCCCCCCGGCCTCCTCCCTACACCTGCATGAGACAGGGGGTCAACCAGCAATGGGGGAGCAGGAAGCAAGAGCAAGCACAGCCCCACGCAGGTGGGGAGCTTACAGGTGCTGCTCCAGCATCAGGCCCCAAGATCCACAGCTCAACCCAGGGACTCACACAGGTCCCACTGCCCACCGCCCCCCTCCCCTGCCCCACCAGCTCAGACCAAACAGCACAAATCCAGAGCACAAGGACAAGTGTCCTGAGCATCCCAGGTGATGGCCAGGAGCAGCCATCCCTTCCCCGAGGTGAGGGCCCAGAGGGTAAGAAGCACCAAGAGGAGGCACACAGCCCCTCCTGGACAGCACAGCTCCAGCCCGGAGCAAGCACATGTGGCAGCAGCATGAGGGACCCACTGCATTACTCTGCCGGCAGTGGGGAGTGCTCGGCAGGGCTGGGGCTGCCAGGCTTGTCCCCAAAGAGGGAACTGAAGCGGGCACGCCGTTCCAGGAGCAGCTGGCAGCCCACACTGGAGGTCAGCCCTGACAGGCAGTGTGCCCGCACGATGCCCGCCTGCCCACCCGACACCAGCCAGCCGTGCGAGTCCAGGTTGGGGCTGAAGCGCACCTGCAGGAGCAGAAGGAGGTCAGGAGGAAAGGGTCCAAGGTGCTGGGACCCCTGCACCCAGAAAGCGGCATGGATAGCAGGGCAGAAGCAGATGCTGCCTGCAGCAGCCACAGCCTCCTGCCTGCGGCCTCCCAGGCTACAAGCAGGGCTGTGGGCTTGGTGCAGCCCCTCTCACCTTGTGCAGGGACTCCAGCTGCAGCCGGTCGAGGCTCAGCTCTGCCTTCACCTCCTGTGTGTGCATCCTGCGCATGGGCTCCCGGCTGGGGAAGTTCTTGAAGCTGCGCTGTGAAGTGGCGGCACCGCCATGGGCTGCGTGCCGGGGCAGGAGCACCGCACGCAGAGGTCCTGGCAGCACCAGGACCGCAGCAGGGGCAGGTGCTGCTTGGCCAGGGAACACAGCTTGCCCTCAGGGTCACCCACCAAAAAGCCACAGCAAAGGGCAGCTGGAGCCAGACCACAGGGTGGGCCTGGGCAGGGTGGCTGGAGCACGGCATACCCCCACCAGCGCCTCTGATCCAGACTCGCTCCCTCTCTCCAGGGGGCCCTTGGGCACAGCCTGGCCCTGCTGCCCCATGCCAACCCCTCTGAACACGGGCTGGCACACTGGGAGTGGGGGTCCTGGCAGCCTGTGACCTTCTAGGCTCCTCCCCAGGGCTGGGGACTTGACTGCTGCCACAGCCAGGACACCAAGCCATGCTCCCCACCACCCTGCGACCAGGCAGCCAGGAGCTCCCTTGCCTGGGGGACCCTAGCCCAGGCTGGCAAGGCAGCCAAGGCTTTACAGAGGGCAGGTGGCAGGGCAGCCCATCCCCTTGCTCTCAGGGCAGCCAGCCTGGGCTCTGCCAGAGGTGAGGGGCTGCCACAACATCTGAGCTGTGTCTCCTTGCCCTGCCGCCCCCACTGCCCAGGCACAACCCCACAGGCCCTGCTCACGGTCAGGACCACCCAGCCCTGCCCCTGCCCCCTCCTACCAGGTCTGTGTCCCAGAATCGGATGTAGCTCTTGGTCACCATCTCGCTGTAGAGCCTGGTCTTCGGCAGTGCCTGCTCACCACCCTCCGACCCGGCGGTGCTGCAGGGCAGCAGATCAGCTTTGTAGATGGGCTGTTAGGGAGATTGGGCTCAGGGCAGAGCAGAGGGTCCATCTGCTTCCCCGCACACAGGACCACCAGACACTGAGCAGGCCTGGAGGCCCTGGGATCCCTGCGCCGCAGCACGGTGGGTCTGGGGCAGAGAGAGGAAGGAGGTGCTGCCATAACAGCGGGGGCAAACCGGGCCAGGCCTGCCCCATGCATGAGCTGAACCCCAAAGGTCCCATCCCCAGGGCCAAGGCTGCTATCACCAGCACCCTTCCCCACCAGGCAGCCCCTGCCTGGGTGGGAAGGGCACAACACACACATGCCTGTCAGGCAGACATGCAGGCATGTCCTTAAGGAAGCAGAGACCCTGACACCAGCTCAGGATGCTCTTCCAGCGACCCAGGAACACAACTCCCACCCTGCCCAGCCCCACACGTCAGATGGGCCCGGCTGAGCACGACAGCCTCTTACAAATCTGCGGTCTGAGGACCGCTTGACGTTGAGGGGGTTGATGGCCAGGTCAGGCAGCACCGCAGCCACCAGCTCGCCAGTGATGTCTCCCGCAGCCACTGTGTTCAGCCAGTCCGAGCCAGATATGCTCTGCAGGAACATACAGCTCTAAGGCGCAGGGTTCCAACAGGCTCCCCACCAGCACCACAAATGCCAACCCCCAGGTACCACCTTCCACCCCGTGGGGAGGGATGGGCTCAGAAGTGCAGCCAGCTTGGACACAGGCAGGGACACCACCTCGTGTGGCTGCCATGGTTCCTCATCCAAAGGGCAGAGGGTGACCCCCAGGGCCAGGGTCTCGCATGGCCAGGCAGTCACCCCCCATCCATGAGCCATGGGACCCAGCTGGCACCGAGTTTGGGGCAGATGCCCACCCCGCCTCCGACATGGCCCCAGGACAGAACTGCCCTGCACCAGCCTCTTACCCACACAGTCCCCTTGCGAGGGGCCACAAAATAAGCCTTGAAGCCCAAGTACCCAGCGTCAATGTAGTGGATCCCACAGAGACCATAACTGCAACAGAAAGGGGATGGATGAGGACAGAGCTCTGCACTGCCACCCTGACACGGCAAAAGCCAGGCAGCAGCCCACCTCCCCAGAGACCCCAGGACCCAGGCGGATTGGAGAGGGGGTGTCCTTGCTCTAGCAGCACATGACAAGGCAGCTCAGGGCAGTTCCTGGAGGCTGAGAACACACCAAAACCCCAGAATCCTTCTGCCAACTTGTGTCAGCCTGGAGCCACACAGGAGCCCCACTGCCCAGCCCAGCTTGGGGGCCTTCATCCTTCCCCCCACCCAGCTTGCTCATGCCCCAGGGTGGCCCAGCTGAAGGGATGCCAGCACTGCGCAGCTGTGGTGTTGCCCGGCACAAGCACAGCCTGCTCCTGCCATGGCATAGATGGATGCTCCCAGGCAGGGAGAGACCAGAGGGGCCCCTGGGGAGTAAGGCCAGACCCCAGCAGCAAGGCTGGCCCCCAGGCAGACCAGTCACTGCAACAGCCCCAGAACTCACGAGGCATAGCAGTTGTCCTGGGCCACGGTGACCCCGTTGTAGGGCAGCAGCCAGGCCACCTCAGTGCTGAGGAACCGCTTGATGCTGTTGATGGGCTCATAGAGCCGCCGCAGGTCCCAGAACTTGATCTTACGGTCGCTCCCTGCCGTGACCAGGAAGTTGCTGAGAACCAGGAGAAAGGCAGCACTGAGATCCCAGCGCAGGGCTGTGCCCTGTCCCTGCTGCAGGGATGAGGTGGTCCTGGCTTGGCAGCACAGCACTGCTCCCGCAGGCAGCGGCTCAAGCCCTCTTCCTCTAACACCCAACCCAGCCTCTCTGGTGCTCCAGAGGGCCAAGGGCCACCAGCACAGAGTCCTCTTAAGCCCATCTTGGCAAAGGAGCCTCATCCGCAGGAGCAAGCGTGTTCTCCCAGGCAGCACCTGCAACAGCTCTCCTGCCCTCACCTGTCAGCCTTGCACCACTCTATGCTCCGGACTGCGTGGTCATGGGCTAGAAAGCACCGGAAAGGGTAGAGCTTGAGGGAGCCATCGGGCTGGCGCACACACTGCAGCAGGGACTTGGTGAGCAGGTTCCAGACAGCCACAGTGCCTGTAGGACAAAACCTGTGCTTGTGATGAGCTGCACGGCAACTGCACCAGTGCTGCAGAGGACACCCAGCACTGCAGCATGGGACCCAAGACAGTGCATAGCTGCAGAACAGGCAACAGCCCAGGCAGGGGCTGCAGGAGCTGCGAGGCAGAGCAGTTGAGCCAAGGCTGGAGCCACAGCTGGGGCTTAGAGCAGGACAGGACAGCTCGGGTACAGCAGGTCCTGGCAGCACAGCACAGAGCTGTGGATCGCCTGAAGCCAGGCACAAAACTGCATCCAGGCAAGTCAGACAGATGTGGATTAAGTCAGAGCCACATCCTGGAGCTGACAAGTGCTGGCGGCCAGCCCATGATAAGCCTTCCCCCCATACCAGGGACGGGCTGAGAGGATCCTGCACGGTGCCTGCTGCTTGCTGCTGCTCAGCCCGATGCTGCCCCCATACCTCACCCTCAGGATCCCCCATTACCTGCCCCAGGCTGAGGCCAGAGGAGCAGGAAGCTCCACATGTCTCTGCCTGCTACAGGGCAAGGGCTGCTCCCCCAGGGCTCTGCCACAGGATGCAGGCCCTTCTTGTGCAGGAGCAGGACTCACCATCATAAAAGCCAGCTGCAAGGTGATGATGGGGCTTGGATGGCATCCAGGAGAGGCTAAAGCACTGGCCACACTCGGACGCATTCCCTGCCTGGACGGAGCCCACCTGGAGCGTGGCAATACACTGCACCTGAAAGCCAAAGGACAGACATCAGCCGCAGCTCCACGCTGGTGTCATCTGCATCCCAAGAGCCACGGACACCCAGGTCTGCGAGCACAGCTCTGCTCTGCCACTGCAAACAGCCCAGGCCAGCAAGCTCTGCAGGCATCCCGACTCCCTCCCCAGCTCTCCCACCTGCAGCAGCCAGGAGGCTCACTGAGTGCCAGCCCTGATGGGGGACCGCGGTGGTAGAGGACACTGACCTTGCAGATAATGTGTTTGTGGAAGGACCCATCTAGAAAAGAGCAGAGGAGGGTCAGGACAGGCACCAGCTCTCCTAGAAGCTCCCTGTGGCACAAGCTGCTCAGCAGCCCTGAGCAGGGCTCCCAGTCCCTGTCCTGTCACCCATCAGGACCAGTGTCCCCATGGCAGGCAAGCACACCCAGCAGCAGCAAACAGAGCGCACATAGGAGCAAATACCAGGCACTAGCAGGACCTCTAGGAGCCAGACCTGCCTGCACTGGAGAAAGCAGCATCCTGAAAGGCACCACAGGCAGAGAGAAGGCAGGGCTGACGTTCCCCCCACCCCGCAATCTTCTCCCCACCATGACCAGCTGCCTGCCTTGATAGAAGACACATTCAGAAACTTGAAGGGATCCAGTGACACATAGGGACCAGACCAGACTGTGACCACTTGAGGGAGGAAAAAAGGAGCTGTGTGGGACAGACTGCTCTGCCAGGCAAAGGCAGCTGGTGATGGGGGCTGGAGCAGCGCAGGCAGCCACTCCTGGGGAGGGCAGACTGCGCAGAGACCTCTGCGCCAAACGGCTCAGGACGAGGCACCTGCAGGACCTCCCATGCACCAGCTTTGTCCGCCAGAGACAGACAAGGTGCTGCAGGTCCTCTCTCATGCACATCTTGGGCTGGAAGGGCTCCCCCCAGCAGCACGGGGCCGTTCTTGGGCGCAGCGAGCACCAGACAAGCACGTCCGCACCCCGGAGCGTGACAGCTGCAGGCAGAGGCAGCGTCTTGCAGAGATACCGAGGAGCCATACATCTTCTCTGGCACCTCCGTGACAGCCAGGGCACATGCAGAGAGCAGCCCCAGGCTCTGTCACATGGAGGCACCAGGTAGGTGCAGGTACCCGGAGCCCCAGGGAAAGCCAGCACAGCCACACCGACCCGGGAGCTGCCGGCAGAGCCCCAGCGCACCGCAGGCTGGCACTGATCCCACGGCTGCAAACCAGCACCCCCAGCCCGGCTGTGAGGCACAAGGACAGTACGTGCCGCCGCAGCCAGGCTGACACTACGTGACAGGACCGGCCCGTCCGCAGGAGCTTTGCAGGCTGGGGAAGAACACACGCCTGCCGCAAGCTCCCCACGTGGGGCCTGCGGCAGCCAGCGCAAACCACCCGGAGCCGGCACGGGAAAGGGGGGCGGGAAAGGCAGTGCTGGCAGATGGCGTGGGGCCGGCGCAGGCAGCAGTGCAACGTGCTGAGGGGGTCGGTAGCCATGCTCGAGTGCAGGAAACCTATTTCCCATTGTCAGCCACGGACGCGCGGGCCGTCAGCCACGGCTGAGCAACCACGAGCAGCACGTGCAGGTCATCAATCTCGCTTGGCTCCCAGCAGATGAGACTATTACAAGCACCATTAGCCTGAGCCAGCCAAGTGCTCAGAGCTCCAGGTCTCTGCTATGACAAACAGCTCAAGCCAGGCTGGAATAAGCAGCTCTGCCGTAACAGGACACGCTCGCAGCAGCAAGTGGGGAGATGGGGGAAGATTCGGGAACACACTCGCACAGCTATATCTCACCCTCAACCCCACTCCAGTCACATCATCGCTGCCAAGAGCTCCCTCCCGATGCACCCAGCTGCAGGTAGGGCTGGCTTGGGAGCCGTGGCCTGGCTGGGCTGTCCCAGCAGCCCCCTGAGACTTGACCCTGCCTTTGGGCCAGTGGTGCTTTGACATCCTCCGACATCAAAAAGCCACCTTACTCCCCCTGCCACAGTGCCTTGCTGTCAGAAGCCATGCTGGAGGTGGCAACAGCTGCTAGTCCCAAGACTGGAGGTGTGTGTGCCAGGGCTCACTGCTCTGGGCACAGTCCTGCTGCATCTGGTGAGCGGGACTTGCCCCACAGCTGTGCCCCAGCACAGCCCCCCCATCCTGGCACAGCAGGCTTCCAGGGCTCGCACGCTGCCCACCCCGGCACAGTGGGACAAGGGCCAGGACGCCCCTGCCTGGCGGCGCAGCTCTTCCTACCTTTTACCTGGGTTCTCTTGGAGTGCTGCAGGGCGCTGGGGTGCGGGAGGGAGTACAGCAGCACCTTGCCAACCGAGAAGGCCACAGCCAGCAGGCCCAGCCGGCTCATCTGTGGGTGCTGTGGAATGACACACGGGCTCAGCCCCTGGGTCACCATCCCCTACCTTGGAAAGCAAGGCTTTAGCGAGGGCACGGACTTAGGAGCCCTGGGGGAAACCAAAGGTGGCCCCCAGCGCCCAGACAGCCCTTCTAGCAGCACACTCACCTTCCTGGCAGCAGTGGGTGGCTCCCAGGCACCACTGGGGCAGAACTTCATGTCCCAGACGCAGCCATGATCAGCAGCAATGGCATAGGCCAGCCTGGCTTTGTCAGCAGTGCTGCAGGCATGGGTTGAGCCATAAAGAATGCTGCAGCTTGTGCCCAGCAGCTCCAGTATACACCAGCAGCTTCCAGTGTACACCAGCAGCGAAGGTGGCTGCCAGTACAGCCCCCATGGGGTTCAGGCTGGCAGCTCTGGGAGAGGATGAACCTCACCACACACTCAGCCACAGAGGGACAAGGGGTACAGGCAGCCCCTGGCCCCTTCCCCAGGGGTCTGTTCCCCAGGCGAGGCCACTCACCCCTGCTCCTGCTGCAGCGTGCCCAGGCCCCAGAGCTGCAGGAGCGCGGGGCCCCTGTGGAGCCCAGCCACGCTGTGTGTCTCCTCCATGCTCCCATGGCAGTAGACAGCCACGTATTGAGAGGCCGCTGAGCCCTCCGGGGACGGGCACCACTCCATTGCCCACACAGGGCCACCCACGAAGAAAGACACATCCAGGCGTTCCTTGTGGGGCTGCAGGGAGTTGAACCTGCCAGCAAGGAGGCATGTAAGGGCACAGGGGGTAAGAGCAGCGCTGCTGTGGGGCGGGAGTGTGTGGGCTGGGCAGAGCAGCACCCAGCTGGTGCAGAGCCCTGGCACGGGGCTGGGGAGCAGTGGGACCCCAAGGCACGCTGCATGGGCTGGCTGATCAGCCAACAGCTGCTCCTCCTGTCCCAGGGCAACCACCTGGCCCTTGGACCTGCTGGAACCGAAGCCCTGGGGGTTACTGCCTGCCCTAAACACAACAGCCACCACCCTGGCAGTGCCCCGGGGCACCCTGTCACGGACCTGTTTACCCTGTACAAGACACCTTCGTCTTCGATGCCCTCCCGCTGGATGGAGAAGAGGGGAGACCTGTCCTCTGCTGGCAGGTACGGGGCAGCTTCGCTGGGGAGGCAGAAGAAGGTGAGAAGATGTCTCCCCACCCCTGCCCCTCACCCAGTCATGCCCCAGCATGCCCTGGCACCCACCCCAGCCTCCACACAGTCCGGTGTATCCTACTGCTGGCCACCCTCAGGACTACTCAAACTCCATGGCCAAATCCATGAGACCCTCAAAGCCCACGACAGAAAGCTCCACCCTTTCTGCTGGGGCCTAATCCTGCCAGAGGAGTGGGGGAGTACAATGCTCAATGTGCCCTTGTTTTCTCCTAGCCCTGATGGCTGGGGCCACCCACCGTTCCCACACCAGTTCACCCCAAACATTGCCAGGACCTGCTCATCACACAGCCTGAGTGCAGGCAGCGCCTGTGCCACATGTCCTTCCCAGCCCCTCTCCCCTCCTGCATTGCTCCGATGGTACCTTTCAGAGAGACATGTCCACTTATGCACCAAAGGGATCCAGTCGGGGAATTCCCACTGCGAGTACTTCTGATCTCGCCTGCAGCAGATGCACCAGATGTCAGCACAGCCCTGTTGCCCAGCCCAGTCCCTACCTCGGGCACAGGCAGCCCCCCTGCCCACACCCTGCCTGCAGCACAGAGCTGCCTCTGCCCACAATTAAGGCCAAAGAGCTCATGCCTGGACTCACAGCTGAAGGACACTGTGCCATCCCTAGTGGCTGCCAGCAGAACGCCGACAATCCCAACAGCACACGCTCCTTTGCTCTCATGCCTGTGATAGCGATGCTACCCAGGGCACCAACAGCCACTGCTCCCCCCATAGCCCACCCAAACACCCCAGCACGCCAATGCCCCTACTCACAGGCTGCAGGTGAGGCTGGAGCACTTCTCCACTGGGGCCATGATGGAGTTGTGGAAGCCATTGGGAGCAAGGCCTCGGCACTGGGGCTTGGATCTCTGGGCACAAGAGAAGACTCAGAGCAGGACCTAGCCAAAGGGCCTGGCCCGGACTGCCTCTACCTGCCCAAATGTTCCCACAAGCTCCTGGGGGGACCTGCCCACCCTAAACAGCAACAATGCAGCCCACAAACACTGAGCTCTCCCACAGCCACAGCAGCAGCAGTCACCAAGACCATGTCACACTGGGCTGAAGACACAAAGTGCCATTCTGGGGACTTCCACGAACTACAGGACAGCCCCCAGGATCCTGCCTTTACCTCCCCATCAGCTTCAGCAGGAGCCCAAGAACCTGCACCCTCTCCCAGGAGTACCTGTCGCCCTGTCCCCATTCACCCTCACTTGGAGCTGCCTCTGCCCACAATTAAGGCCAAAGAGCTCGTGCCTGGACTCACAGCTGAAGGACACTGTGCCATCCCTGAGTCCTGCTTCAGAGCTGTCCTGCCCCAAACAGCCGGTGTGGGGGCACCACACGACAGTTCAGACACTTTGTGTTGTTCATGCCAGGCCAAAGGTAAGAAGTGGCCAGGGCAGAGACCTTGCCCTTAACCCTGCCCTTACCCCTGCAGACGACACCTTCCCACCATGTCCTCGGAGCACCTCCAGCTCTGGCTCCGACACCTCACTGAGTGGTGCATCACTCCCCTCCTCCTCCTCTGCCTGTAGCAACACCTCCTTCGAGGGCACAAAGTCAGAATCTTGTGCAGGATCATCACTATCTGTTTCCTCCTCCTTCCTCCTCCGGCTCCGACGCTTTTTCTGCACATGCTCAACCTCTGGCTCCGGCTCTTGGGCACCCTCAGTGGGAGCTGGAGGCTGGTACACAGATGTCAGCTCCTCTGCCAGCTCTTGCAGGTACAGCAAAGCCCTGGGACACCAAAGACACAAAGGTGAGCAGAGGGACCACACAGGGACCAGCCAGCCCTCCCTCCAGGACCATGTGGGTCTGGGCAAGAAATTTGCTCCAGCCCTGCCTAGCCAGGCTTCAGCAGAGCCTGTCTCGATGCACTGCCAGCCTCCCAGCTGGCCACTCAGGCAACCAGCATCCCCTGCAACCTCCCCAGGGAACACCAGACTCCTTGGGTCTCTGGCAGTAGGCAGAGGAATGCATCCAGCAATCAAAAAAGCAGCATATGTCCCTTTGCCAGCCAGAAGGCAGGAAAGCCAGAGCTCCTCCTGCAAGTGCCCTCAGCCAAGGGAGTTCCCGTATCAGCTACTGCACCCTCCCTCTGCTCAGCAGAGTGAGGGGACTGGGGCACTGCAACCTGCCAGCTCTGCTGTGCAAACCCAGGGCTGCACAGGCACTTGGAGGGCAAAGGCATTGCCTGAGCTGCCTTCACAGACCACAGAGCACATGGGCTCCTCCCAGGACTCTCCTTTAAGCAGCACATTGCTTGCACAGCTTGCTCTGCTCCCCCCCAACCCCAAACAAGCCTGTCCTGGCTTTGTCAGGAATGAAGGAAACCTATTCCCCACCGCAGATGGCCCAATGCCATCAAAGACCCACTGCACGCAAACTCATCTACAGCCCCTGCTCCTGGATCCAAACACATTGTTCTAAAGCAGGAAAGGACTGTTCTATGAGGAATCAGTCTGTCCCACCAATGTGGGACAAAGTCCTTCAGGGAAGACACCAAGACCCCCAAAGCAAGGCGGAGGTCTTGATGAACCACTCTGAATGCAGTGTCCACCTGTCCTTCCATCCTGCCCCTCGCCCCCACCCCTGGACGCCCGCATCCGCTGCCCCCGCTTACACTTTGGCTGCTCGCCTCTTGGGGCGCCCGCCGCGGGGGGTCTCCAGGCCCTCCGCTGCCTCGCTGCTCCCCAGCATCTTCTGCACGCAGATGGGCTCCTGGGTCGGGCACTCCAGGTCCTGAGACAGTTTCAGCAGCAGCATCTCCGTCTTGGACTTTCGCCCGCGCTTCCTCGGTGCCTTTGGAGGTGGCACGGCCCCGTTCTCAGAGGTCCTCGAGGGCTCACCACAGCCCTCGGCCTCCGCAGGGGCTGGGTCACTGGGGTCACTAGGATGACTTTTTGGTTTTTTGTTTTGGACAGGTTTTTTCTGGGACTTGGCAGCTTCTACTCCCTCCTCAGAGTGGGCCGAAGCATCCACATCTCTGAACGGTGACAATTCCCCTGCCCAAAAATAACAGCTGGACTTAGCACGAAAGCACAGCGGGGCTGTGCCACCGCCCTGGGCACCGAGACCGCCGGGCTGCAGCCGCGCCCGGTCGCGACCAAACACGTTCCCAGGAGCACTGGTGCGGCTCAGCTCCGGGCCGGCCGCGGCACCGCACGGTACCCAGGGAGCCACCCCCGCCCGCGCCCCCCCGGGCACCCTCGCAGCAGCAGACGCGGCCCCAGGCACCCCCACCCCGGTACGTACGGAGCGGCCGGGGCTCGCCCTCCCGCGCCCGGCTGCGGCTGCGGCCGGCGGCAGCCGATTCCCGTCCCGAGCGGCCCCGGCGGCTCCGCTCCCGGCAGCGCGGCCCGCGGGCGGCGCTGGACGCCATCCGGGCGGGTCCCCACGGGCTCCCGGAGCCGCCGCCGCCGCCCCGTCGCGGGCCGCGCAGCCAGCACGGAACCGGATCCGGAAGCCGAAGCGCGGCTGTGGCGCGGAGGGATCGCGTCACGCCGGCAACGTCATTACCGAAAGGCTCCGCGCCCTCCCCCATCGCGTGACAGCGCCGCGGGCGCGCACAGCCCCACGCTCATCGAAGCCGAGCCTCCGGGGCCGTGCGGGGAAACGGCACCGCTCCAGGAGTGAACATAGAGGCGCGTGGACGGGAAAGCGCGGGGTCCGCGGGACCCCCCGCCGACGGGGTACGCGCGTGAGCATAATGGAACGGGCCCAGGATTTGCACGGTGATGAAGCAGAGAGTAGCACAGGAATAACGCCGTTACACGGCGTGGAGAAAACACTGCACACCCGCCGCTAAAATTATCGAACAATACTGACAACTCCTCATTGTAAATAGACCACAACTGTTTTTTAACCGTGCGAGCCAGGGGAGAGCGCGAACGCAGTCCCCCACTACCACAAATTATGCAGTCGAGTTTCCCGCATTTGGGGAAATCGCAGGGGTCAGCACACCCGGAGTGCAGGGGATGAGCCTCGCCCTGGGAAAACCACCTGCCTGATCATGGTGTCTCCCCTGCCAGGTAAGTATGAACACCCGCCCCGCAACACAACCCCGCACAACAACGCACGCGCACCCACAACGCGGCCACCGCCGAACACGCGCGCGGAACACGACACGACACGCGCCCCGCGCATGCCCGACGCCACGCGCCCGCACGACGCCGCGGACGCCCGTGGCCGCCGCCGGCCCCGACCGGGGACGGGCCCCCAGCAGCCCGCGCGGCGCCTCATCTGCATGGACACGCCCACGCCCCGACCGCCCCGCCTCGCTCCGCCCCGGCCGCGGGAGGACGCTCCTGCCGGGGCCGGGGCCGGGCCGCGGGGCACCGCCGCCGGTAACGTCCGGTCCCACCGCCTGCCGCGGGCGCCTCCGCCGGGCCGGCTCCAGCCGCCGCCGCCGCCTCTCGCCACAGACACCCCCCTGCCCCCTTCCCGCGGCCCCTGGGACACCGGCACCGCCCGGTGCTGCGCGGGGCTCGGCCGGCCAGAGCCTCCGAGGGCCGGGCAGCCGGCGGAAGGGTCGCAGGTGCCCTGGGAGCACGGGGGCTTCCAGCGCTGGGCCCCCCACCCCATCGCCCATCCCGGCCGCTGGGCTGTATGAGCCTTTACAGCCGTCAGTCCCAGCCCTGCTGCCTGCCCCTCTCTTTCCGCCAGCCCCGGGGCAGGCGGCGCCGCTCCTCTGGCCTCCGTGCTGCCTGGGCCTCCTTCCAGTGTACCCGTTGCCTTCAAGGCAGCGTCAACTGAGCCCTCTCGTGCGCCACTACCGCCATCAATACGCCCAGCTGTGCCCGGTGCTGTCCTAAGCAGTTCCTCATCCACCCCCCACACCTGGGGGCCGCTCCCACCGACCCAAAGATTTTCTCCCGGTGCCTCAAGCAGTATCTGATGTTCACCTCAAATGTTACGTGCAGCCGCTTCTGTCCTTGGGCTGGGCTCTGTTGTCCGACTGGCCCCAGCCCACGAGCAGCGGCTCCGGTCTGTGGGCACCAAAATTTGTGTCACTGTGTCCGTGAAGCTGGACCGGCAGCACCAGCAGCACCCCCACCATGGCAGGGCCTCAGCGGCAGCTCCTGCCCCAGCCAGTGCTCCATGCGGGGGGATGGCTTGCACGGGCAGGGGAAGTAGCACGCGTGGGGCATTTGCCATATTGTTTGGTGACATGTAACCGGCCGGTGGGTGTGTGAAGCACAAGCAAGGACGGTTTTGATCCAGAGGCAGCCAGGATAAAACCCGAGAGCCCCAGCAGTTCCCGTGGCAGGACAAGGTTTAGGAGCACAACCAGCAGCACCCAGACACCAGGAGGGGGGTGAGGGGGGGTGTTTGCATTTGCCGAGGGAGCACGAGGGCGCATGGGGTGCTGGAGCTGGTGGGTGTGGGGCACTGTGACTGCAGGTGCTGACCGGCCCCTTGCCTTCACCCTGGAGGGCACAGAGGCTTTCAGGGCACCACGTGCTCATGAGCCACCCCTCCACGGGCACCTGCTCTTGCCGTGCTGCTGTCATTGCCCAGACCCCACGGTCCTGGCACTGGGGTCCCTGGGCTGCATGTGCTGTCACCACAGACCGTGTAGGTGCCGTTGTGTGGAGCCGTAGCAGAGCCCAGCACGAGCCAGTACCGCCCAGCGTGATCTGGCCCAGCTACTGGAGCCCAGCGCCATGGCCGGGGCTCTGCGGCCTCTGCCCAAGCTGGGGCTGCAGCTCTCACCTTCCCCTCTGCGGGCTCAGCCGGCTGCGGAGCACAGCCCGTGTCCCCGAGACACCCCCGGCCCCCTCGAGCACCCCCGGCTGCCCCCACGGTTCTGGCCACAGGCCCTGGCGCTGCCCCACGGCTCCCCTCTCACTGCTGGCCCCGCTGTGGCTCTGGCTCCACGCAGCATCGGGAGGTGCCGGTGTCCCAGGGGCCGCGGGGCCGGTCGGGCCGCCGTGAAGGGGACGGGGGGTGTCTATGGCGAGAGGCGGCGGCGGCGGACGGTGGGACCGGACGTTACCGGCGGCGGTGCCCCGCGGCCCGGCCCCGGCCCCGCAGGAGCGTCCTCCCGCGGCCGGGGCGGGGCGGTCGGGGCGTGGGCGTGCCCATGCAGATGAGGCGCCGCGCGGGCTGCTGGGGGCCCGTCCCCGGTCGGGGCCGGCGGCGGCCACGGGCGTCCGCGGCGTCGTGCGGGCGCGTGGCGTCGGGCAGGCGCGGGGCGCGTGTCGTGTCGTGTTCCGCGCGCGTGTTCGGCGGTGGCCGCGTTGTGGGTGCGCGTGCGTTGTTGTGCGGGGTTGTGTTGCGGGGCGGGTGTTCATACTTACCTGGCAGGGGAGACACCATGATCAGGCAGGTGGTTTTCCCAGGGCGAGGCTCATCCCCTGCACTCCGGGTGTGCTGACCCCTGCGATTTCCCCAAATGCGGGAAACTCGACTGCATAATTTGTGGTAGTGGGGGACTGCGTTCGCGCTCTCCCCTGGCTCGCACGGTTAACAACAGGTACTGCGCTTTCACAGTAGTTTCACCGGCAGCACTGTACTGCTTTTCGTGTGCTCCGTGTTCAGGCGCTGGTCCGGTATCGCTGGGGACGTTTAGCGCGGGCCAGATCCCGCCCCGGCAGTGCTACCCCCCCCTCCCCTCCGGGAGTCGCCTCGCGCGCACCGGGTCGGGTTCGCTCCACCCGGCTCTGCATTATCCGTCCGCGGGGCCCTGAGGCGCCGCGGGAGCCGGTGCAGGATTTTCCTTTGACGAAACGTGCGAAGGGCTGCAATGGCGGACGAGAAGGGCTTTAAACCCCGCAGGATGTTCAGCCGTCAGCCCCTGCAAACGGCCACCCACGGCCCCGGGGGAGGTGCCGACGCCATCGCCCCGCTGCCCATCACCAGGTCAGCTCGCTGGGAAGCGGACGAGCGCGCACGGAAAGTGGCTTCAGCCGCGTGAACTGTCCTCGGGCAACTCGAGACCCTCCCCCGAGCAATGCCACCTCCTCACAGAGGGCGCCCCCCCGAGAGCACGCGACGGCGTAGGAAGACGAGCGCTGTGCAGTTAAACGGAGCCCAGGCGCGCACGAACGGCGATTTAAAATGACGATCGCGTGACTGGGGCCGGGCCACGGTCGCTTGGCGCGTGCCAAGTTTTCCCCTCTGCTGGCAGCGCCGGGGCTGTGCGCAGGTAACGACCACCCCAAAGCGTGCTTGCAACAGCGCTGGAGTCGCTGCCCGGGCTGTTTCATCTGTTGTTCAACCACTGAGCCAGGGGAGAGCGCGAACGCAGTCCCCCACTACCACAAATTATGCAGTCGAGTTTCCCGCATTTGGGGAAATCGCAGGGGTCAGCACACCCGGAGTGCAGGGGATGAGCCTCGCCCTGGGAAAACCACCTGCCTGATCATGGTGTCTCCCCTGCCAGGTAAGTATGAATACCCGCCCCGCAACACAACGCCGCACAACAACGCACGCGCACCCACAACGCGGCCACCGCCGAACACGCGCGCGGAACACGACACGACACGCGCCCCGCGCCTGCCCGACGCCACGCGCCCGCACGACGCCGCGGACGCCCGTGGCCGCCGCCGGCCCCGACCGGGGACGGGCCCCCAGCAGCCCGCGCGGCGCCTCATCTGCATGGGCACGCCCACGCAGCGCCGGCCCCGCCCCGCCGCCCGCGGTAGGCGGTGAGGTTCCGCAGGAGCGAGCTGGGCTGCCGGCCCCACCTCCCCGTCCCGGCGGACCGCGGTGGCCTGGCTGTGGAGCATCGGGGCTTCCGTTCCCCACGGGCCACCCCGCACCTGCCGGAGCCGAGAGCCCCACACGCGGGGCCCCGCCCGCCGCCGCCCCCGTCCCCAGGCGGGAAAGGCTCGGCCCGTTGCTGCTGCGCCTGCCCCCTGCGCCCAATAACGCAGCTGGGGGGCATCACCCGGCAGCTCAGCTAGCCGTAGGGGGTCTCGGGGACCCACGGCCTGGCGCCGGCCCTCGAGCCCTGTCAGTGCCCGGCCTTCCTCACCTCGCTCCCAGCTGGGAACACAGAGCATGCTGCTGCCCACCACCGCGGCCAGGATTGCAGACCTGTGTTTGCAGACCCCCGCCTTTTTTGGAAGAGGCCAGGATAACCAGCACCCCCGATCTCTTGCACTCCCCCCCGCGCCCCAGAGCTGGGAATGTGCAGGGCACCAGCAGCGACAGGCTCCAGGGGCGGAAGCACAGACAGCCCACAGCAATGCCTGCCCTAGAGCTGGGATGAGCACGGGTTCTACTGCTGCAGAAAGGGATGGGAACGCTGCAGCCACTCCCTTCCCATACCAGAGTCCCCAGCCTCTGCTCAGGCTGGACCCTGCACTAGGCCCTTCTTGCAGGAGCAGCCTTGGCACCCCTGGGGTGCTGCAGGGTCCGAGGTGCCAGGCTCTCCCACACAAACTCTAGTAGCTGCCAGAACCGAAGCCAGAACAGGTGTGAGCCAGGGGCTGTCACCATAGCATCCTCATCATCATTTCCGCCAGGTCCCAGAGGAGGGGCCTAGGGACAGGGAAGATCCCCACTGCAGCCTGGAGCAGGAGGAGAGGGGCTGGGCTGAGCTGGGCAGGAGTCTCAGAATGCCCAAGAAAAGTGCAGAGCTAAGCCTATGGTGACATAGGGTGCCAGTGCCACATCACAGAAGGCAGACAAGGTGTATTGAGGGCCTGGTTTATTAGTGTCCATGCAGCTGTCCCTACTACTGGTCCACATTCTTGACACGCAGAACTACAGGCACTGAGGTGCAGGGGATCATGCCCAAGTCTGTGATGACCAGATCTACCAGGTCAGGTGGTGTCACATCATAGACCAGGTTGAGGAGGCGTAAGGACTTGTTCTCTGCCCAGCCACCCAGCTGGGCCTGGCCCTTCCGGAGCACGATCAGGTCATCGGGGTCATCTGTGGAAAGAGTGGCAGACGGCAGGATCAGGGGGAGGCACAGCACCTCTCCATCCGGCCCCGGGAGCACAAACCGCTGCTGCCTGCCAGGCCACCCCTCCTGTGAGCAGGGGAAGGGAAAGAAAACAGCAGGGCAGAGTGGCCCATCCTGGCCAGCAGCGGGAAGAGGGAGCAGGTCCCAGATGGGAGGAAGGGGACAGAAGACATACCCAGCTCGTTGGAGACAAAAGAGTCTGTCTGCACTCGCTCACAGAACTTGTAGGTCTCGCAGCACACCAGGATGGGCACATTGTAGGCCTTGGAGACTAGCGCTATCTGGGACGTCCCCACCCGGGACATGACAGAGCCATTGGCCAGGAGTGCATGGGCTCCCAGCAGCACTTTGGACACCTGTCAGGAAAGCACAAGGATCTGTTAGCACCTTTTATCATTCTGCAGCCTCCCTCATGCCCACCTCCATGTTTGGCACAGCCCCGTTCTGCTCCTCACCTCAGGCAGCACGTAAGAAATGGCGTTGATCATCACATAGGTACAGTGAATGCCCTTACGCACCAGCCGGCGCAGTGTCTCCCGGCCTTCCAGCCGTGGCCGGCTATCCACCACAATCACACGGAAGGCCCGGCCCTTCTTCACGTGGGCATCGCACAGTGTTCGGTTCACGAGGGAAGAGCTGAGGGACACCAGTTAGGAGGCTGCCCCATCCAACCAAGCCAGGCTCTCACCTGGCTGCCCCAGCTGCCCCGTGGTGATGCTGCCAGCATTGCCCAGAGATGCCCAGTGCCAGGACACCTTCCTTGGTGCTGGCTCTGGTGCAGGACTCATCAGGTGCTGGCCGGGGAGGTTTCCTGAGCCCTAGCATGGGGTCTTGCCCAGGGGGCAGCTCTGACAGGTGCCCCACAGCAGGAGCTGGCTGCCAGCGGCCGCAGCAGAGCAGGCGCTGCCAGGCGCCAGCTGCCATGGTGGGTCCCCAGGCATATCCAGCCAAAAAAGAGCAATGTCTCCCTTACCCAGGGCGGGAGCTGGGCTCCCACCAAGACCCTGATGGGCTAGCGCTGCCTGGAGATGAGTCCAGCCAGAGCTGATGCCCATCCTTGCCGTTACAAATACTGCCCCTTCCAGACACCCTCTTGCTGCGCTCACTTCCAGGGCCCCCTTCTCCCTGTCTTTGCACAGAGAATCAGCCCCCAGGAAAAGTGATGTCTCAGCCCTCCCTGGAAGCAGCACTGGCCTCCAGCTGTCCGTGACCACAGCGAGGGACTCCCCCTCCAAACCCTCTCCAAGTTTCCCTCTCCTAACACTCCAGGTCTGCACTGGCCTCCCACCCCTGCTCCCTCCTCCTCCAGCCACACAGGAGGCACACATCTGGACTCTCTTGTCACAGCAGTCTCTGACTCCTTTTCCCACCTCTAATTCCTGGGACACAGTCCCTCAAAGGAAGAACGAGCTTCTGTATTTTTGCTTCTAGACATTTTACTTTGCTGCAGTTTGTTTAAAATGCCAGTAAACAGCCATGGCTGCTCTGTAAATGTCTTGTATTGAAGAAGTGGTGAATCTGTGTTTCTTAAAACACGTAACTCTGGACAGGTGCAGAGGACAGTGCCAAGCACTGAACAAGAACAGCAAAGTCATATGGACGAGCCTTCAGTACAGGCTTTGCTGGCGGCAATGGCTTTGGGCCTCCATCAGGCACTTCTTGGCCAGTCAAGTGTTGCCCACCACTGCAACACGACAGGGTGGCGGGTCTCGGAGCCTGGGTTAGTTGAAATGGCAGGCACTGCAAATGCGGGCACTCGCAAACTGAGTTTGAGGTGCTAATGCAACAACATTAATCAGTATAGGCTGGTATAAGGCTACTTGATCAGACCCTCCTACTTGTTCCTCTAATGAGCCTGAGGGCTCCACTGCTTCCAGCATCTAGCCTGTCCCTGTGTGCAGAAAAATTTGAAACATCAGCAGGACACAGTCCCCCTGCAGTGGGGCCCTCCAAGGATGCCTGCTTGCAGCCGAGCCTGCCAACACTGTCCGTTGTGCTCCACAAACATGGTTTAGCATTCCCCTTGGCAGCTGCCAGGCAGAAAGCGCTCTGTCACCACCTCGTGATGCGAGCTCATCAGCCTGCCCATCTCCCAGGACGGGACAAGAGTCCTAACGAGCTCTCTGCTTTTTCTAAAACACTAACAATACATCCACAGCCAGCTGGCAAGTGCTGATCCCAGGGCCATGCTCTGCTTTGTACTGACACCCTCATTCATCCACTGCTGTATCCTGCCCCACTGGTCATAAACTTCTCCCTTGTGCCTTTCATTTACCAGCTTCCCACCACAGCCATGTTCTGGCTGGCACCTCCAACTGCCCCCTCCCCAGAACACAACTCCTGCCTCACCCTTGGGCAACACTGACCTTCCCACCCTTGAAAAACTGCTTTTGCAAGAGCTTCCCATGCTCACTCAGCTGTTCCGTTTCCCTTTTCCACCTGCTGCCCTGGCTCTCCTCTTACCATCCGTACACCAGGATCACGTCATTGTCATTTATCTTCTCAAAGGCAGACCTTGAAATGGCTTCAGCTGCTAGAAGAATCTTCTCTCGCAGGTATTTGTCAATAGTGTTCTGCAGCTTCTCCTTCGCCTAGAGAGATACAACGATCATGTACGGCATGGCCTTGCCACACCATGGACACTCTGTGGTCCCTTGCAGCCTGGCAGGACAGCGGGCTCAGCTCTGCCTGCAAGTGGAGAGCCTGGCCCTGCTTCTAACCAGTCCGTTTACTGAATGGCACCTTCCCCTGGGACAGGGGCTCTGCAGGACATGCAGGGCCACTCCTGTCCCAGCACAACCCTCCTAGCAGACTGTGGTGCCTGACTATGCGTTTGATGTTGCCATTAGGCCCTCCCAGCTCTGCCTGTTGTCTCCCCTGCACCTCCTGGGTCAGTTGCTCTGGTCATCCCGTGGAGATTTACTGCTCAGACTCACCAGCCAACTCCTCTCAGCCCACTAGCCGTGTGGCCTCAGGGGTCTCCTGACACGTACCACCACCACTTGGCACCTGCATCCAGAGGGCTGGAGCCTGCTGCTCGGGTGAGGCCACTCACCTCCTCCTCTCTCAGGGTGTCGGGTAGGCATGAAATCTCCTTCTTGAGGAACTTAATGGCGTTGCCCATGCTGGCTGATAGGGGCCGGCACTGGTTCAGGAAGCTGCAGAGAGGAAACAGGTTTAGCTCCAGAGCAGCCTGGAGGGCTGGAGAAGCAAAGGAGAGGGTACAGCTGAGCTAAGGATGGTGCACAGGGAGGCAGAACCCAGAGCCCCAGGGAAGTCAGCCCAGATTTGGGTGGACACCAACCCAGAGAGGTGACCAATGGACCACCCTCAGAGGAGTTTCAGTCCCTCTGCGCTGGCACTGGGAGCCCTCACCTGATGTGTGGCTTCAGCTTGGCCACCAGGTCCCGTGACAGCTCCTCATTGGGGGGAGTTGAGTAATCCCGGATCAGCTGAGACAAGAAGGAAGAGAGCTGAGCTTAGGGCACCTGCCCTTTCTGACCAGGCAGGGCACACAACCACCCTTGCCCAAGAGGCTGCAGATCAGGCACAAGTGAGTACTGTACAGCTTGACATGCTTTCATGTGGCAGGGGGCAAAGGGGTGCTCCAGGAACTTAAATCTGCAGTGGTAGCACTGAAACAGGATACCAGCAGGGCCTAGACCTGGGTATGGTCAGAAGGAAGAGGCTGAGGATGACTGAGCACAGATATAGCCTCAGCAGTCAGGGAACGGGAAGAGCTGCCTGTGCCTGGTGCAATGCCCCTGCTGCCTGGTGGGCATGGGTAGCTGCTCACATACCTGTTTGAAGACTTCCAGCAGGGCGATGCAACGGGCATTGGAACCATTGATGATGCCCTGGGAGTACTGGAGGCCTAGGCGCACCACAGCTGGGTGAATTACGGTGGAGGGGATGCTGCAGGGACAAATATGAGAGAGCTGTCAGCACTGGCCCTCTACAGCCTAGGAACAAGAACCCACTGCTAGGCCTGCAGCCAAACCACCTGAGGGACAGCCCAAGAAGGGAGCTGTCGGTCAGCCCCTACTTGCTCTGTGAGCTGGAGTCAGGCTAACCCCTCAGACCCTTCTCCTGTGGCCCTGCCCTCCCCAGGGCAGTTCTCCTCTTCCCATGGGCAGGACACCCAGCTGCCGGTGCCACTGCTCCCCAAAGCAAGCGAAGGTGTCCCCTGCCACCCCATCAAGGCCAGCCCACACACAGGACCAGGGTACCCCTTCACTACAGCTGTTTTGTAGCCAGGCCAGCCAAAGAAGAGCCAAACATTTGCTAATGGCTTGGGCTGAGAGGCCACATACCTCATCTGCTGCGTCAGCGGCTTCTTCCGGCTGTACTGGTGCAAGTGGGAGAACAGGTTGACCTTGGTGCCGTAGTCCTGTCTCAGAGGTACCTGTAGCCACACAGTGTTGATGATGGCCACCACAGCGCCTTGATCACTCCAGTGCCACCAGCCACACCCAGCGCTCACTCGTAGCAACACCAGAGGTCCCCCCCGCCCAGCAGAGAGCAGGCCCCAGTCCCACCACACCTGCAACCTGACTGCCACCACACACCTACAGCATGACTGCCTTGAAGCATGCAGCCTGTTACCCAGCCCTCCTCCTACCTGCTGCCGCTCCAGCTTTTTGGCCAGTTTCCTCTGGGCAGCAGGGTCATCCACCTGTATGTGCTCTGGCAGCCGCTTTACCACTGTGAAGATAGTGGGGAGGGCAGTGTGGGGTGTTACTGCCCTTGTGCAGCCCCCAGCCCAGTCACGCTGCCCCCAGACGTGGGAAATACACGGCAGGGCAGTGCCTAGGACACCAGGGAAGAATCAGATGGGCAGACCCTGCAGGTGTTCACCCCAGACCCCTCCCTCCCTGCTCACCCACCCACCCACCCTCTGCACCCTGTGGTGATGATAGCTTTACCGGACTGAGGCTCGGTGGAGGTCAGCCTGGGCTTGGCTACTGTGGCTGCCTGGCTCAGCTCTGCTTTCTTGGCCTGCTTCTGGGCCCGCTCAGCCTCCTGCTTGGCCCGGCGTTCTGCTCGCAGCTCAGCTTTGCTCTTGCCCGCTGGGGGCCTCTTGCCATCGTTGGGGCCATCGGCCAAGGCTGGCGGGAACGTGGGGTGAGCAGCTACTGCAGGAGACGGAAGAGGGAAGTCTGTGCCCAACCTCTACCACCAGGAGATGTAGCCCAGCACGTGGAGCAGCCCATGGCAGGGAGGCCCTCCTCTGTGCAAGGGTCTGCCTTTGGAGGGGCAGGTGGTACTAAACCCCTCATTCTCCAGCACCTTGACAACCCCGCGCAGCTGACATGGAACCAGCAGGCCAGCCAGGTGGGGAGGGGAACGGCCTCCCTGTATCTCAGCCCCGCAAGAATGCAGGGTCTGGGGCAGCGAGGCCCAGGGCTTGGGTGCAGAGAAGTGGGATATGCTGGAGGTGCTGCTGCAGCCTCCCGTAAGCAGGGCTGTTCCAGCCTGGGGGCATTCCCAGCCGAGAGACCACCAGGGCCCTGCCGCAGGGCTGTCCCAGCTCAGGGTGGTCAGCGGCGGGGCTCCCCGGCTGTTGGCTGCCTCGGGGGAAGGGGGTCCTCACCCCGCGGCTGCCCTGGGTCGGAGGGCGTCCCCTGCTCCGGGGGCTCAGCTGCCGGCCCCTTCTCGCTCCTCTTTTTCTTCTTCTGCTGCTTCTTCTCCTTCCGCAGCTGCAGCTTCTCCTCCCGGGAGAGCTCTGGGTCCTGCGGGCACAGACCGTCAGGCAGCCCCCGGCCCCCATGCAGGCCCCCGGCCCCACGCTGGTCCTCGGCGCAGCTCACCTGCGGTCCCACCGGCACCGGCGCGGCTGCTTCAGGGCCCGCACCTGGAACGAGGGGAAAGCGTGAGAGGGGCCGGGGAGAGGCTGGCGGGGGCAGCTGGGTGGGTGCCGAGCGGCGAGGTCCCGGGGTGCGCCCGCCGGCTCCGCACTCACCGTCCGGCGCGGCCCGCTCCGCCATGGCGCCCTGCCGCAGCGCCCCCTGCCGCCCGGAGGCCGCTGCCGCCCGCCGTCTCTGCACCACCTGCCGTGACGTCGGCGGCTCTCCGCGTGACGCGCGATGACGCCACCCCGCAGCCAAGGCGCGGGCGGGGGGGGCTGTCCCCTTTCCTGGGCCGTCCCTCCCCGTGGCCGGCGCCCAGCACCGGGCGCGGCAGGGCAGAGCCGCGGCCCCTGCCGGACGGTGCCGGGCAGCGGGCCCGGGGCTGCGGCAGGCTCCCGCGGGGCGGGGCGGGGCGGGCGGCCGGGGCGGGCCGGCCCCGGCGGGCGGTTCCACCGGCCTCGCCATCGCGGGGGCCCCCGCGGGGCGGCGCCGGGGAGCGACCGGCCCGACATGGCGGCGCGCGGCAGGTAGCGGGGGCGCGCGTCCCGGCCCCGGCCCCGCCATGCACTTCTCCATCCCCGAGACCGAGACCCGCGCCGGCGACGGCGGCACCGCCTACGTGGTGAGCGGGGCCGGAGCGGCGCTGTCCCGCGGGGCGGAGCGGGGCGATGCGGCCCGGTTGCGGCGGGGCCCCGCGGCGGCGGGGACAGCGCCCGGTGGGGCCGGGTGCGAGTCCGCTGTCCCGGGGCGGACGCTGCCCGCGCCCTGCCCGGTTGGGGCCGTGTGAGCCCGCGGGCCCTGTGGCGGGTGGCCTGTGCGGGCCGGGGGCCGGGGGAGGCGGCCAGCCCTCCCCCGTGGCCGGCCGCCACCCCCCAGACGGCCGGGCGGGCGTCGGGCCGCGCCGCCTCTGCGCCCCGGGGCCGGGCCCTGCGGTTCAAGCCAGATCCCGGCGGGTTCGGGGGAGTGTCCCTGGGCTGCGACCCCATTGGGGGTGCTGGGGCCGTGCCCTGCGCGGGGGTGGGGGGGAGCGGCTCGCCCGGTGCGCTGCGGCCCGGGGGGGCCCGGGGCCCGGCTCATCCTGGCCCGGCGGCCCGTCCGTTCCTCCCGGCTTCCTGTTTTGCTGGGCTGGCCGTGCCCGCCCTGCGGCTGCCGAGCACCTCCGGGAGCGGCTCCCCGAGGCCTCGGCGCGGGCTGTGGTGGGCAGAGCCCCCGGGTGCGGCCGCAGGGCCGGGGCCTGGCCCGCGCCCACCAGCTCCGGGCCTCGCGGCCGTGCCGTGGGGACCCTGAGCCCCCCGCTTCTGCCGACATCCCTCTCTGGGGGGGTCTCCTCAACCCTCTGGGATGCGCGGTGCGTGGGGGACAGGGGCGGCCGTCATCCTGGGCTGCAGGAAGGGCGGCGAAGGGCCCTGGTGATCCACGAGGGCCCCGAGGTGTTCGGCCCTGTGCCTCCCCCTGCACTTTGCCCTCAGGTGTCGCGATGGCCCCTTGGGTGGGGGAGGGCCGCGTCCCCAGCATCCCCAGCATCAGAGGACTGCTCCTCTGCAGCCCCAGCTGTGGGCAGGAGCTGGTGACCCTGCAGACAGCCTTGCTGGTGCCAGCCCCCGAGCTGATGCTGGGCAGGCGTGAGTGCTGCCTGCGCCACCTGGCCACCCCTGCCCCGCACCGGTCTCCTGGGCCCTTGACAGGGACCCTGCGCAGCAGGGTCCTTTGGCTTGACCCTTGGCAAGACCTTTGGCTTGGGGGATGGTGTGAGAAGGCAGCTGAGCTCCAGCGTGGCCTGCCCAGGTGCCTCTGCTGACCCTGGGCAGCCCCAGCTTGCAGAGGCAGGACGCTTGGGGCTTCCAGTGAGCGAAAGAGCAGTGGGTGATACCTGGCTGGGCTGTGATCGCTGCCTGCAGGCACATTTGCAGCCCCTGCAGTGCACCCCTCCTGCCCTCCCAAACACTGTTCTGGGGACAGCAGGACCTGCTCCGGCACAGAGGGGATAGCATTGTCCCCTGAGAGGATCGGTGGCTGGGGCATGGAGTGGCTGGGGCTTGTGTGCTGTGCGGCCCTGTGCCTGTGGCATCAGTGGAGACCTGAGCTGGGGCAGGGGTGCAGGGCAGAGGGGGCAGCAGCCAGGGCCCAGCTCTGTGGGATCCCCTGCAGCAGGGGCAGTTGCCTCCCCAACTCTGTGGGGCTCCCTCCAAGCTGTGGGACAGACGAGCCCTGGCTGGGCTGGTGCTGCCTGGGGCAGAGGTGTCCCAGAGGGATTCCAGCCTCTCCCCTGGCTCAGGGGGCATGTCCTGGGGCTGGGGCGGGAGGCACGTCCTGCTGGGCTCTCTGCAGCAACCCTTACACTTTCAGCACCCCAGTAGTGCTGGGGCATGTTGTGGTGGCCCAGGGGTGGGCAGGCAGGCAGCACATGAGGAAGGAATCCCCTGCTCTGTGGTGAGGGCTGGCAGTGGCTGTGCATCCCAGGAGGTGGTGGAGAGAGCCCAGGCCCACAGCCTTTGGTGGCGTGGACATCCCGGCTGTGCAGCTCTGACTGGATGCCAGGCTCCTGCTTTGCTGGCCTGAGCACAGCCCAGGTTGCTGTGCTCGCCACTGCATTGCTGTGCTCGCTCCTCCAAATGTTGTGGGCCTGCAGAATGGAGAGCAGCTGCTGGCTGCCACTTCTTGCCGCAGGGAGTGGGGAGGGGTCTCCTTACTTGCTGACTTGGGGACACCCGCATCCCTGGGGCTGCAATATGGCTCCATACTCTCTCCCAGTGGCTGGGCAGCTGCAGGGTTATGTCTTCCTGGTGTTCATCAGACACACCTCTTGGATGCACTTGTACTTCCTGAGCAGTTTTGACCATATCCACTGGGCTGCAGGTCTGTGCTGACGCTGATGTGTCTTCAGAGGAGCAGCACACAGAAACCTTCCAGTGCTGTACTTATACTCACCTGTGCAAGTCCTGGGCATTTGATCAGTCTGTGCTTGCTAATGCATAGCCCTTGACTGCTGACAGCAGCCCCTCCTGGTCCTGGCTGGGCTGAGGGCTGTGGCTGTGCCTGCCTGGGGCTGCTGGTTGCACGCATCGGTGTCCACGGGCAGCTTTGGAGTGTGAGGGCCCTGCTCTTCTTCCAGCTGCTGAGGGTGCTGCCCCTGAGAGCCGGAGAAATCTCCGGCCCTGTGAGGGAAGTGCTGCGGAGCTGTGTGCTCCAGGGCAGCACATGGAGGGGGTCCAGGCAGCGGGTGGCATGCTGCTGTGACCGGGCTGGTGCCTGCAAAGCAAACCCAGCTGCTGTGACCGGGCTGGTGCCTGCAAAGCAAACCCAGCTGCTGTGGTGGTGCCTGGCCTGGCATGGGCATGTGAGGGTTCCAGGTGGGTCCTGGTGCTTCCTCTGGACCTGGTGGGTCCAGGAGCTGACCTCTGCTGACAGGAAGGGATGGCTGGGGGTGCCCTATCTGCTCTTCGGCACGGTCCTCGGGGGTGTCACATCTTCCTGGGCCGGTCCCTGCAGAGGCTTCTCCTTGGGGTGGCCTGTGTGCCCCAAGCTGGGCAGGCCCTGGGGCCCCTCCATTGGGCAGGTGCTGGGATCTGACTGGTGTCTCTCCCTGCAGGCCTACAACATCCACGTGAATGGGGTGTTGCACTGCCGAGTGCGTTACAGCCAGCTCCTGGGGCTGCATGAGCAGGTAGGGAGATGTCCCCAGCAGCGGTGGGAGCTGCTGCTGACTGACCCCACTCCTGCAGGGCAGCACTGTGGGTTCTGCTGTGCTCGTGGCCCGCTGGGTGCTGCGGGGAGGCACTGAGCACTGCTGGAGAGCTGGCATGCCGGCTGCTGCGCTGGCTGTGGGCAGGGTGTTGGTTTCTCTTCCTTGGCACAGGGTGCAGGCCTCCTCCTGCTCTGTGACATCCCACCTTCTTGCAAACTGCTGGCTGTCCATTTGGATGAGGAAGGCTGTTGAGCCTTCTGGTCCCCTTGCCAGGCCCCTGGAAATCAGCTGGGGTGGGGGGTTAGAGCAGCCACTATCTCCCTGGAGGCACTGGCAGCACTCTGCTCTCTTCCCAGTTAAGGAAAGAGTATGGTGCTAATGTGGTCCCAGCCTTTCCCCCAAAGAAGATCTTCACACTCACCCCGGCAGAAGTAGAGCAACGACGGGAACAGCTGGAGAAGTACATGCAGGCTGGTAAGCTGGGTCTGCCCTGTGCTGCAGCTCAGGGCCAGCTGTCCCCTTCTTGGTTGCTCAGGGCACTGGGGCACTGCCCGCATCTTCCTTCCCACACTTTTACGTTTACTGTGGCCCATGTTGGTATCCTCAGTCTTGCTCTGGCGTTAGCTGGCCTTGTCCACTGGGTGTTAGCTCCTCTGTCGCAGCCCCTTCCCCTTCCCTGCACTGGCAGAGGTGAGACCCACTAGTGCCTCCACCTGAGGGGAGTCCGTGGCTGCCAATGTGTACCCCCTACATGCAGTGCATGCTTAGTCTGGATGCAGGCTCTGAGGGGCCACCGAGTGGATGGGCATTGGCTTGGGTCCCTGCCCCTTCCCACATCTTAACGTCTGACTCCTTGCTCATCTTCCACCCCCAGTGCGGCAGGACCCGACGCTGGGAGGCAGTGAGACCTTCAACAGCTTTCTGCGCAAGGCCCAGCAGGTGAGGGGGCAGGAGCCGCTGGATGTGGTGGGCTGCTGGGGCAGCCTGTGTGGGGGTGAGTGCTGACCACTGGGGCTGGGCGGTGCGTGCTGGGGCCCTTGGACTGTGGGGGAGTCTGAGTGGTGCGAGGGTGGTCTGCGGTGGAGGGGCCAGGGTGCCAGTCCAGTTTCTCTGTCCAGGAGACGCAGCAGATACCCACAGAGGAGGTGGTGCTGGAAGTGCTGCTCTCCAATGGCCAGAAGGTTAAGGTCACCATCCTTACCTCGGACCAGACAGAGGATGTCCTTGAGGTGCGAAAGTTCTTGTGTTGGGTGGGACCAGCTCCTCCTGCTAAGTTCTGTGGTTTCCCACATGTTGCAGGGGTTCCCTCAGACTGGCAGCCATTCAGCCCTCCCTGCCGCATCCCTACCCACCCCACAGAGCAGGGTTGTCCAGAGGGGCTGAAGAGCGGTGGAGCTGGGGAGAGCATGCCGATGTGCTCGTGACCCTTTCTGGGTCCAGACTGATGTCAGGAGGCTCCCAGCTCTATCATGGTGGTGGTGATCCCCTGGGCCCCACTTGCCTGTCCTGCCCTGGCCCCCAGCCCAGCAGAGGTGCTGCCTTCCTGCTGTTGGGAGGCCCCAGAGCATGCGTGCAGGCTGGATCCTGCCACGGGGTAAGGATGTAGAAGTGCTGCCTCTCTGCAGGAAGTGGTGACCTCCTGCTCTTGCTCCCAGGCTGTGGCCTCCAAGCTAGATCTGCCAGATGACCTGGTCGGCTACTTCAGCCTCTTCCTAGTGAGAGAGACCAAGGATGGAGCTTTCTCCTGTGAGTAGAGCACACTGGAGACCCACAAGGGCTGCGGTGGGATGTCTGCCCTGCACCCTGCCCTGGAGTAAGAGCTGTGTGCTTGGACCAGACGGTCCTGGGTGGGGGGATCCAGCATGTTCCCCTGGGGTGTCCTGGCTGGTGGGGGTCTGGTGGGCTCCTGCTGCCCCAAGCTGCTGCTGAGCTGCTGTTTCCCTGCAGTTGTGCGGAAGCTGCAGGAGTTTGAGCTGCCGTATGTGTCCGTCACCAGCCTGCATAACCCTGAGTTCAGGATCATCCTGCGCAAGAGGTGAGTGGCAGGGCTGGAGGGGGCAGTGACTGCCAAAGCAGTGGGGTGGTGTCTGGGGCGCCCTGCTCTGCACAGGGGCCGCCCCCTGCCTCACCATTGCTGTCTGCAGGGTGCTTTGGCCCCCAGCAACACACCCAGGTGTCCCAGGCCGTGACACCGGGGGCCAGGCTGCCCTGCTGGATTTGGTCCCTGTTTCTGTTTTCCCAGACACGGCCCTTGCTGCCTCTGGCATCTGCTTGAGAGGGGGAGTTGGGGTGTGGCAACTGATGGGCTACCAGGGGAGCTGGCCAGAGACCTGGCTCGGCGCCTTGCCCCAGCATGGGAGATGTATTTCTCCCCATTGCTGTTTGGAGCTGGGGAATAAGTTGACCCATGTGGTTCCCTTCTAGCTACTGGGACTCCTCCTATGACGATGATGTAATGGAGCATCGTGTGGGGCTGAACTTGCTGTATGCTCAGGTGAGGGTCTGTGTGGCCCAGCTGGGTGAGAAGGGGCACTGCACCCCTCGGTTATGGCTGTGCGGGGTCTCAGGTGGGCCCCACTGCTCACCAGCCTCTGCTTCTTGGTAGACGGTGTCAGACATCGAGCATGGATGGATCCTTGTCAACAAGGAACAGCACCGGCAGCTGAAGTCCCTGCAGGAAAAAGTCTCCAAGAAGGAGGTAGGGGAGGGCAGGATGCTGTGACTGGAGCAGTCCAGGCACTGGCCTGGCACCAGTCCTGTGTGAACGTGTGGTGCTGAGTTTGTTGCCTGTTCCTGGCTCAGGAGTTGTGGTGTCTGTGCTGAACTTCCCTGGCTCTGTCCACAGTTCATCCGCCTGGCGCAGACCCTGAAGTACTACGGTTATCTCAAGTTTGACCCCTGCGTCACTGACTTCCCTGAGAAGGGATGCCATGTCGTCGTCAGTGCTGGCAACAATGAGCTCAACTTCCAGGTGCGGCTGCCGAGCGAGCAGATCAAGGAAGGCAGCTTCAAGGTCACGCGCATGCGGTGCTGGCGGGTCACGTCCTCGGTGAGTGCCACTTGCCTGTGGGGCCCTGGAGAGCAGGGAAGGCTCGTGGGGGTCTGGTGGGACCTGGCTGTGCTGGGCCGGTCCAGCAGCTGTCCCTGGGAAAGGTGCTGGATGTGTTGCCTGCTTCCAGCCCAGCTGGCCTGGGGAAGGTCCGAGTCGTGATTTGGGGTTGAGGGGGTCATCGGTGTGAGGACATTTGAGGGGCCTGCCGCTGTGAGGGGACCTGACGGTGCTGGAAGGCCAGTGGGAGCTGGACAGGGTGTCCAGCAGCCAGCTGGGGCTACCCTTTTGGCACAGGGTCCTGGGAAGCTGGTGTCTTTCCCTCTGGAGGCTCCCAGCCTTAGCACGTGCCCTTGCAGGTGCCAATGAGCAATGGTCCCTCGGGGAGCAGCCCAGGGAAGTCTGAGGTGAAGCTGGAGTTGGCTTTCGAGTATCTAATGAGCAAGGACCGGCTGCAGTGGGTCACCATCACCAGCCCGCAGGTAGGGCTGCCTGCGTGCCAGGCTAGCAGCGGACAAGGATGGGAGTGAGGGAGTGGCTGTGCAGGAAAGGGCTTGGCGTGGTGTGTTGGGAAGGCTGTGCGGTGCGTGGAGCCTCATGACACCTCTCCCTTGCAGGCGATCATGCTGAGCATCTGCCTTCAGTCCATGGTGGACGAGCTGATGGTGAAGAAGTCTGGAGGCAGCATCCGCAAGGTGACAGCTGGGGCTGGATGTTGTCTCTGGGGTGGGATCCCATCTTGCCCCTGCGACTCCTTGGGGTCTAGGCTGGGCCCTGCTTGCTCTTCTCAGGATGGGGCCGGCTCAAGGATCCCCAGGGGCCATCTTAACCTCTGGAGTTGCCCATGGGGACCCTGCGGCTGAGCTGAGCTTCTCCCCTTGCAGATGTTTCGCCGGCGGGTGAATGGGACCCTGCGGCGCTCAGACAGCCAGCAGGCCGTGAAATCGCCCCCACTGCTGGTGAGTGGGACCCTGTGGCCCTGGCAGGGGGAGACCAGTGCGACTGTGGGCTGGCTTTGCTGTATTGGGTACCAGAGCCTACCACCCCCAGAGGTGCCACTGTCCCCTTGGCAGGGCTGGGGCAAGCCCAGAGGACAGCAGGGCTGCCGTGCCCCATTCCCATAGCCATGGGAAGAGAAAGAACCATGGACCAATCTCCAGGAGCCAGACTCCCCGGGGGAGGGAAGAGAGGGTAGCCTGGCCTTGTCCCAGGAGGGCGAGTGGTAGCTAATGGTGGGTAGGGTGGTTGGCATGTCCCACCACCCCAGTGCTGCCTGACTGTGCCATCCCCACAGGACTCGCCTGACGCCTCCCGGGAGCCGATGGCCAAACTCTCGGTGAGTTGTGTGTGGGTGCACTGTCGCCATCACCCTCGTACTAAGCAGGGGGGAGTGGGATCCTCCCTAATGCCTTCCCTCTCCACAGAGCAAGCTCACCTCTGTCAGCCTTCGAGGGATCAGCCACTCCAGCTCTGCTAACGATGTGGGCGCTAACAACTTCCATGGCAATTACGCCTTTGAGGGCATTGGCGATGAAGATCTGTAGTGCCCCCCTTCCTAAGACAGCAACAGCCGAGGGCCTTCGCTGAGGAATGTACGACCTGCAGCCAGGTTGCAATCAACGTGCCTCTCACCTGCTACATCCACCTTCCCCTGCTCCCCTGGGCTGGGGAGCTCACCCCCAGCCCACTGCTGCCTTTGGGGTGGGGGCAGCTGAACTCCTGCTGCTGGCTCCAGCTGGGAGAGGGCTCGTTCCCAGGGCTGCAACAGCCCAACCCGAGCAGCGAGCAGCGTGCCCAGGCTGAGCCCTGGAGCAGTGTCGCGGAGCCTGGCCCAGTGCGGGGGCAGAGCTGCCCCTTCCCCAGCTGGGATGGCCTGGCTTGAGTGCCCAGCTGCGCAGGGGGGCAGCTGCCCCGGGTGGCTGGGCCAGCGGCTTGGCAGCAGCAGCCTGGTGGCACTGAGCAGCTCTTGTGAGGCTCTGTAATGCCAAATTAGCGTTTAGGTTTCTGCTCAAGGGACAGACTGCAGTACACTGTCTCCAGGGGGCTCTGCGCAGAGCCCCTTCTCTAACCCGCTCATAGACTCCAGCGTAATCTAGGCTTGTAACCACGTATCTCCTGCTGCTCAGACCGACCGAGCATTAATGGACAGTAACCGATGTTTACACACCAATGATGATTAAAATGGATCCTGATTGGTACTGGGCTGTCTGTTGGGAGGTGGTCACTATCCCTCTTCTCCCCGCACACCTTGCCAGCCCCACACTGTCCTCTCCTGAAGCAGAACAAGGCCCCCAGGGAGAATAGCAGATAACAAAACTGACCGTTTAATGCATTTATACACAATATAAATTACACTGACCAGCATGGAAACAGCCATGGAACCAGTCCTGTTCCCCCCTCCCCCCTTTTCCCCAGACTCTGGCAGAGGAAGGCTCCAACAGGCAGGAACAGGCAGGTACCACACCGCGGGGGTGCCTGGGGACACAGCACCACCGCCGTTGGGCCAGGCACCTGAGCCTGGAACCCAAGCTGCTGGTTGTGGCTTCACGCTGCCCAGGCAGGCGAGGGCTGCTGGAGACCCCGGTGCACCCACATAAGGCAGCCCCGAGCCCCCCTGGAGTCTGCTGCCCATCCCTCCCCCAGGGAGGGCGGGGGCCGAGGCACCCCGGGCCTGATGCAGGGCTGGGCACCCCTGCAGCTGGGCTAAGTGCTGTCTCAGGGCAGGGCCGTGCCCACGGCTGGAGGGGCCAGGAGGGCTTTGGCATTGCGTGGGTTTACCCAGCTCTCGGCTGTGTGGCCGTGGATCTTCTGGTGGCGCTTGTAGTTGTCCCAGTGGCCAGTGGTGTAGGGGCAGTCCCGGCACTGGAAGGGCTTCTCACCCGTGTGCCGCAGCATATGCCGCTTCAGGTTCATGCTCTGGTTGCAGCTGTAGTTGCAGAGGCTGCACTGGAAGGGCTTGTCACCCGAGTGGATGCGCCCGTGACGCTTGAGGTTGGCCAGGTTGCCACAGGCATAGTCGCAGAGCTGGCACTTGTAGGGCTTCTCGCCCGTGTGCACTCGCTGGTGCCGCTTCAGGTTGTCGAGGTGGGCGGAGGCGTAGGGGCAGAGCGGGCAGGCAAATGGCTTCTCCCCACTGTGTGTCTTCATGTGCCGTGCCAAGTGGTTGGGGTAGTGGGTGACGAAGGGGCAGAGGCTGCAGGCAAAGCCTTTGTCCCCAGTGCCCTTGCGAGGGCTGGCGCCCGGCTCGGTGCCCAGCACCGCCAGGCTGCAGCGCCCGCAGACCTGCTCAGCCAGGCCCTCATCCTGGGCGAACCCGTCGTCCAGCACCAGCCCACACATGCGGCATGTGAAGGGGAAGAGCAGCTCCGGCAGCGCGGCTGCCTCCTCGCCCCGCAGCCGAGTGCAGCCAGGCAGGAAGGGGCCGCTGCTGCTGCCCACGTGCAGGCTCAGCTCTGGCAGCAGCGGTTCTGCGGGAAAAACACAAAACAGGGCTGTGAGCGGGATGAGGCAGTGCTGGCAGGGCTCAGCTCTGTGACAAGCTGTGGGCTCTGGGGTGACGGTGCCCTGGCTGAGGCTGGTGGCACATGGTGCCACGCTGGGCACAGGTTGATGGCAGGACGCGCATCCTGGCCCTTCGCCAGCCCTGGGGCTGTGCCATGGGAGGGGTCCCCCCAGCAGCTCTCCCCTTCCCCCCACACCCCCTCTCTTTACCTGGGTCCTTGTCCCGCCGGTGCGGCCCCTCGCCTTCGGGCAGGCGGTGGCTGAGCATGTGCCGCTTCAGGTTGCGGCTCTGGTTGCAGCGATAGTCGCAGGCAGCACACTGGAAGGGCTTGTCCTGGCTGTGGACTCGTTCATGACGTTTGAGGTTCCCCAGACTGCTGCAGGCGAAGCTGCAGCACGTGCAGCGGTACGGCTTCTCCCCTGTGTGCGTGCGCAGGTGTCGGGTCAGGTTCACCAGCTGGGCAGAGGCGTAGGCACACTGCGGGCACGCAAACGGCTTCTCCCCGTTGTGCGTCTTCATGTGGCGCTTGAGGTGGCTGGAGTAGTGGGAGGCGAAGGGGCAGAGCTGGCAGGAGTACACGATGCGCTGGCTGCGGCCCCCTTCCGTGCCGGCACACTGCAGGCAGCTCTGGCCTAGGCTGGCAGCCAGCTGCAGCCCACACTGGCGGCAGGGCAGTGCTGCAGGGCCGGGCTCCCCACCCTCCTCAGGGTCACTCTCCACGCTCAGCTGCTGGTACCCGGAGGAGCAGTCGTCGTCGCTCAGCGCATATGCTGGGATGGCAATCTTTCCCACCAGGGTATCTGCTGAGAAGACCATGGGGATGGGACGGTGTCAGCCATGCTGGCTTAGGCACAGCCCCTCTGCTTGTGCCACCAATCCCCGCAGGGTCCACCTCAAGGAAGGGACCACAGGAAGGGGGGGCCAGGCAGCTGTGCCCACCCTGGCAGCACCCTGCAGGGGTCCACCACACCACCCACAGAGGGGTGAGGAGCTTCATGGCCGTAAGCTGCCCTGACAGCCTGCTGCAGGGCCTGTCCTGGGCCCCTTGGGTAACACTGTCATCTCTGCCCTGCAGCTGGCCGAGCTGGGCGGTCAGCCTGCGGCCATACCCCCAGCACAAGGAGGGCAGGTGGCGAGGGGCACAGGAGCGGGGCAGGCACCCACTGTTACTGGTGGGCCTGGCCGGTGGGAAGCAGTGACGGTGGGAGGGTGTTGAGTGCAGCCTGACCCAGGCAGGAAAGCTGGGAGCCCATAAAGCTCGCTCCGGGCCCCCTGTTGCTGTTCTGCTGCCCCAGCCCTGGGTCCTGCTCCCCATGGGGCCTCAGCACCAGCCCCACTCCATCACACTGGGAAACAGACCTTCCCCGGCCCCACGTGGCACCACTGTCCCGTGGCAGTGGGAGGAAGTCTGGGCCAGGCTCTGAGGGCACTTCTGCTTCCTGGTTGGGCACAGACCCATCCTCCTGCAGCCCCTGAGGCAGTGCCTGTGCCCCAGGGAGGGATGACAAGAGCAGAGCCTGCTACCCTGCAGCTGCTTCAGGCTGGCCTGTGGGCCCCACACCCCAGATGTGTCCCCAGGCCGGTGCTTGGGGCCAGAATGGCAGCGACATATAGCCAAAGCCTTGCCACCACCAGTCTCAGGCTGTGCCCAGCTGTCCCCGTGCTGTGCCTGACCTGGAGCCCCGGGGCCTGCGAGACCCAACACATGCCCCCTGCCCCAGAAAGCTGCCTGGGCCGATTCACCCCTTCACTACTGCCCAGCTCCCAGAACCCCAGGCAGGTGCAGGATTGAGGCTGCTCCCATGTGGTGGGACAGGGTGGCCTCCCAGCCCCTGGTACCCCTTCACAAGCACTGCCTGAAGCGCAGACACCAGAATGGGGCATCCTGTGAGGGCCTGGCTATTGCCAGGGGAACTCTCGACCCTGCCTCAAGCCCCACACCAAGGGACTCCCCGGCCTCCTCAGCTTGGGCCCACAGTCCAGCAGTGCCACAGCATCCCTAGAGCAGTCCCCTCAGTCTGGCTGTGTCTGTGCTCTCCACATGGGACAGTGTGGCTCATGGGGTGAGGATGAGCACATGGCCAGTGATGGCTCTCCTGACCTACTCAGTGGGCCCTGAAGTGCCTGGTCCTTCTCCCCGGCTGGGCTAGCAGCTGTGATCGGGAAGGAAGAAGGTATTTCAGACAGCAAAGAGCATCTTTCAGCCCTCACCGTGTCCAGCTCCGAGAGCTGCCGAGTGAGCTTTGTCCCACCACTGGGCCCTGCCACAGGC